>NC_134652.1:11323396-12573396 GCF_030463565.1 Pelecanus crispus | reverse complement strand
GCTGCCCCCTGAACTTCCATGTGGCCCTTCTCTGCTCCATACTTTCCCCTGCCCTCCTCCCCCAAATTATTTTTAACCTTGATCTCTTTGTGTATCCAGTTTAGAACCTAGCTCCATGGAGGGGTGTGCTGGCACAGCTAGGGGATGGTGTTTTGAGAGGTGAGAAACTGAAACACTTGAGTTGGGAGGGGCAGGATCGCCTGGAGCCAGCCAGGAAAACATGAAAAACTGTAGCATAAGGTGTGCTTAAGTCCTCTAAAGATGGTAATTCTGTACACAGCAGGCATGCGACCATAACCTCAATCACATTCTGCATGTTAACTTTTTTTCATGTTATGTTTTAACATACATTAACATTTATGTTTGCAAATGGACCAAGGAGGGGAAAAAAGTTGTCCCATATGTTAAAGCAAAACTAATTCTGGTAATGGAGGGAAAAAAGCAAGGTCCTTTGGAGACTGAACGAGGTGAGAAAAGACACTGTTAGCATAATTTGGGAATAGTGATATACAGGTTTTTGTCCCCTGTGCTGTCCCATGGCTGATACAGACTGTTAAAGTCCTACCAACAGAGCCTTCCCTCTACACCTCAATTTGTAGTTTTCTTTTTTTGGAGTATTTACTAGAGTAAATGTGTAGCTTTTTTCCTCGAGATGCCTAGGGTTTTTTCCCATGCTTCTTAAGGCCAATCAGTGGCAATGTGCCTGCTGCACGGTCAGGCCTGGGCTTGGCTGGCATCATTAGTCTCACACTTTCATTGATCCCTAAAATTACTATTTTAAAATTACGATTAAAAGCCTTAAGACAATGATAATGTTCCCAGTATGCCTGTTCTTCATATGTGAAATCAGTATATGCAATTGTGCTGTTTTATCTAAAACACTCTTAGTTTTTGACTATATCACAAATCAGCTCTTTTGAAATGCTTTTATTTTCTGTTTAATGTACAGGTCAGTAAAATGTTAAAATTCCTTTTTTGAGAAGCTAGCCAATTTATTTTGACATGGTCAAGCTGATATTGGTATATTAATGTGACTTGCGTTATTGCTCCTTACTTAAAATTTATAGTAGAGTGATTCAGAGATCCCAAGATGAACTGGGGGGATTCATGCAGGGTGTGGTGCATAAATAAATAAAGATACAATTTGTCCTGAAGGCTTTATGATCGCAGGCCTGGCACAATTTCATCTTTTCTTCAAGTCTCCAGTTACAAATGTCCCCACAGAGATTAGCTGTCGGCTGGGTTTCCCATTCCTTGCTTACAAGTTATGGAAGGCGTTGAGCTGCAATTCTGTATGGTCAGTGCATGGCAGTGGTCTTAAATGGGGTCTGCGCTGAGCAGTCAGTGGTGGTAAAGGTCAGGGTTTGATGTGAAGAGGAGGAACTCCAGGGGTTTGGGCTATAAAAAGGTTTGGCTGTGTGCTGCCATACATGAGATCGGTTGTTCATGTAAACATTTGTAAAATCCAGCAGTTGCCTTGTGTCGATCATCTGGGTTGCCCACCATCGCAGCCTCTGACCTTCCAGCAAAACCCAGGAGGCAGCTGCTTTGGCCATGACATTTCTCAGGATAATCAAACTGCCGTAAATCAAGAAGGCTTTTGATGTGCCCTGGGATCAAGAGTTTTCCCTGCTATCTAATGTCACACATTGTACCAGTGACTGAGGAGGGCTCTTGCAGATTGGCGGGAGTAGCCCTCGTTACTCCAAATGGTATTTTTCAGGTTGGTGTAAATCAATGGGATTTTTAAAAACTTACTTACATAACAAGCCTGGTTCTTCTACTCTGTAACTCTGTGCAGGTCTGCATAGAGACTGAAATTGTTTCCCCCCCGGCATCTGTGCAGTTCAGAGGAAGCCCAAGAAAAAAAGTCACCAGAGGAAGTTGGAGGCTTCGCGTTGCAAGAGAAGGAGAGAAAGAGTTTTGCAAAATGTAAAAGGTTTTGACTGCAATCAGCTTTTCCAGATATGTGTTTTTTCTCACATATAAGTTCTTAGTTTATGTTGTAGAGGAACCCAGGTTTCATCTTTTTCAAAGGATTTAGGGAGATTTTTCAGCCACTGCTTGTGTATGTGGGGCGGTTTTGTGTTTGCATACTTCACAGCTTACTATGGATAAGTACTAACAGAACATAATCTTTTAATTGAGCTCTCTGTTGTCTACTGACTCATGAAATATTTTTAGGTAATTTATCCACAAATTATTATGTAGATAAGCAGAGACAAGTTTTTTGGGTTTTGTTTTTTTTTTTTAAAAAAAGCTTTTTATTGTCTTAAAGTTGCAATATTTTGGAAAATACTACCTTACTTTATCATTACCAACATCCCAGATATCTCTTAAACTAGATGAATTTGAAATACTGTCCTTCCCCACCCTGCCTTGTGTTCTACTATGTCTTTGCAGCATGAATAAGAGCCGGGTCATGAGAACCAAAAGTTGAAGCTGCTTTGGTGTTGCAGCATTTGTGTTTCATCAGAATCCTTAAAACTGAAAAAGAGAAGCAGTTATTCCTATTGAAAATGGATATTTATGTCTTATGTCTTCATTTCTGGTTTTAAAATAAAACTGAAATACACATTTGGGGTTTAAAGCTCCTTGACATGATTTTGAGGGGTTCCCTGACTTAAGTTAGGTCAAACACAAATAATCTGATTTTTGCTCTGCAGGTATAGTTTACTTGTATCCCATATTGATACTAACCCTGCAGGGTATCAGTGTTGGGAATGGATAAAGACAGGACATTAATACCCAGTAAGTGCTGAGATCACTGATGGACTCTTTGAAATATATAAATATTTGTTAACGATATTTATTACTTTTGTTCCAAGCATCCAAACGAGTTTGACATGGGTGGGTAAACGCTGTCATCTGTAAAAGAGGGATAACAAAACGGGGTCAGCAAGAGCTGAAATGCACTGCCAGTCCGGGAGAGCCCATCAGGGCTGCGCTGACCCACGAGCCAGCTCTGCGAAGCGGGCTGTGCTGCTGGGAGCTGCTCCGGGGTGCCTGGACCTTCCTGTGGTCCCACAGCCTGCTGGTATGCTGGAGTTACGCACGCGTTCATGTGCTTTCATCATCTAGAACTGCTGTTTAGAGATTATTTTAATAGGTACGTTCTTAATAGACTTTTAAAAGTTACTAAATTTGGATGCATAGTTTATTCTCTATAATGTCTAAGCTTCAAGACGGCACTGGGAAAGAGCTAGTGCTTTTATCTTAATTTGGGTTTACCAAAAGAAAAGACTTCTAGAGGAGACTTGATTGAATTCTTGCAGGTCGAGCGCTCCTGTTGCCCGTGAGCTGGCTGAGGGTGGTCATGAGCAAATGCTGCGCCCAAAGCGGTGGCATTGCTGCCATCGCTGTGCTGGCCGGCTCCTCTGCCAGAGGTCTTCTGCATTCAGATCCTTCTTCTCTGTAGAAGTCCTAAACAGCTTCAGAAAGCTTGCAGCTTGAAAATCTGCAGCAATTCATGCTGCTGTGCTCCTTGCCAAATCCTCTGGAGCAGTGGAGGTGGGAGAGGGTTTTCTGTGAGCGGCAGGTGAATTTTTACTCTGGAGCAAAGTGAGAAAGAGCAGAAAAATGTTAAAGGGGGGGAAGTAACTTCATTTCTGTCATCATTCTTCAGTGCGTCTGTGCTTTGTTTGAGAGCAGCTTTTTGCATATGCCATAGGGAGAGGCTTTCTTTCCCCTGGCAGCTCCTGTACATCTCCTTAGCTTTCTGCTACAGGGACGACGCTCTTCCCAGACAGCAGTCTTGCCTTCAGATAGAAGCAGGTTACTTAAGCTTGATATTCAGATATTTTTGAGTGATCTCGTATCCTGTGTGTGAAATTTTAATTTAATGCTGCTATAGAAAAACACCTTAAACAAAGAGTAACTTACATTCTCATCATAGAGCTCACTTTTACTGTGCTTTTTCGTGAACTTCAGTGTAACATAGAAGATGAAAGAAAAACAGAGGAAAAGTGGGTGTGAGGTAGGACTGACACGCTTTTCAAGTCTAGTAAGTACAGAAGCTATTTACAGTTTACCAAATAATTTAACTTATTAGCTGTTCTGGTGTTTTTACTCGATTTAAGGAGGTGATTTCTTTAAATTGCCTTGGAAATTGTCCCCATCCACAGACTCCATACCATTTCATAGGACCACTCACCCTGTGTACCTGAGCAGAGGTGACAACTGTTGGCACTCAAAAGTGCAGCTTAATGTTGTTTCAACATATATGTATATACTTACATATGTAAATAAAACATACATATGAGCAAAATATAACTTGGCTTTAAAACTGTTTCTGGTAAATTGCAGTCAATCAGGTACTTGTTAAAAATAACAAATAAATAAAAGGAAGAAATATAACTACTGCAAAGAAAATTTTCTTTTAAAGGAACAAGTTTAGGGAAAGGGAAAAAACAAACCAATGTGATATCTGTGGGTGACTGACCTCCCTCTCTTAAAGCAATGTTCTAGTGACACAATCTATTGCGTCTCTTTTGAAGTTACAAATTAATAATTAGTATTTGCTGCTATCATACTGTTACAGATAACTGGTGTGGCAAACTGTCCAGCAGTAAAAGAGGATTTATAGTGAATAATCAACATGTGACATGAATCCCCCTTTACGGCTCTGACGTTTCAGTGCTTTCTTGTGTTTCTCGTGGTGCAGCCACCCCCTTCCTGGTGCGTTTCTGTGTGCATCATTTCACCAACAAACTCTGAATTCCTCCTCTGTTACTTCTCTGTAACCAGTTTGCTTGTGTAACTGGGTTTGTTCTGACTTGAATGTTTTGCGTGAAGAACAGTATAATTGCAAAATGTTCTTATTTATTGTCTGTACAACCTTAACAATTTGCTAGTAAAACAAGAAAACATTATTTTATGGAGTGAAGCAAGGAAGCCCGTACGCTGCTGACTGCTTAAGGGTCATGCATTACAGCAATGGAGACAGCCCAGTTACATACAGCCTTCCCTCAGCACAGGAGGTTTGATAGTGGTTAAGATGGACCTTGGATATGACCTAGAGGTTGTCCTTGTGAGACTGGTTTTGTCTTCTATCATCCTGTCACTGGATAGTAGTAACTGGATAACTCATTCATCAAGAGTTCTCTCCATCATTAGAAACTGTCACGCAGCAGTGAAGGAATACCAGAATGAGAGTGATTAAAGTAGTTTGGGTCTACAGGGTTAAGCATACAAGTTCATTTATGAGACTTAACACACGCACATAGCATTTATGGCTATGTGGTAGAGCATACTGGATACATCAAACCATCATTCTAGGCTTGGGTTTGTTTTTTTTTTTTTCCCCCACTGCTTGTGCTGCAAAATGTTGGCAGGCTGGCCTGCAAATGTGGATGTGCAGGCTGCACCTGCTACAGGCTGGGTGCATTATAAGGGGTCTTCCTTAACAGAGAAAAAATGTCACATCTTCAGTTAAAGGTAAAGGTATAGCCCTCATATTTTGGGCAGCTGTCAGCAACCCACTACGTTATCTCACTTTTTGACAGTAAAGAGTAGCTGCTCAGTTCCAGTTTACACTGAGTAAAGTGTGAGTTGCACAGCTTGAAATATTTATGTTGGCTTTTGTATTGCACTATATAATTGGGCAAAAATAATGCTTTAGATTTAACACAGAAACACAAAAGCAAGGTTCAAATACACCTAGGTTCTTTTTTCTTAGGAAAAATAAATACTGCTGTCAAATAGTCTCTTTAATGTGGTGTCTGAAAGGAGATGATGATTATTTCATTAGTTTACTCTGTTTAAAAGCAGAAGGACTTAAATTAAATATGCAGTGCTGGATTAGAATATTTGATTTGTAACCAGGTTGGGCTGTAGTATGACAAATTGTTTATACCTGCATCGCTACTGGAAGAATCATAGAATCGTTTAGGTTGGAAAAAACCTTTAAGATCATCCAGTCCAACCATTAACCTACACTACCAAGTCCACCACTAAGCCAGTTAAGGGGAGAGGAATAATTCATGTTTCCTGGCTTGGTGGCTGGATTATTTTTTAATGAAAGTAAAAACTAGAAATCATTAAGGTTGGAAAGGATCTCTAAGATCATCAGTCCAATCATCAACCCAACACCACCATGCCCACTAAACCATGTCCCAAAGTGCCACATCTACCCGTTTTTTGAACAGTGGTATTAGACACCCCCGTATCATCACCATCTTTGTTTCAGAACAAACATTTGTGTAGATATGAAGTTAACTGGCTGGGGGAACTGGTACAGCTGAAAATAAATCAATTTTAAAACCCCAAAAGTTAAAACAAAAACTTAAACTTAGCCAAAGAGTAGTTTCTCTTACCCATTCTACCATCTGACCTTACAAACATCTGCTGGCATGAATCTGAAGAGATGATACAGGGGGAAGGATTGAATGGCTGGGAAGGCTGGGAGAAGGTGCGACTGCTTTATTATTTTTAATACAAATAGTACCTTGTGTCAATTTAAGGGTGTAGTTTGACATTTTGACTTGAGTGCTGGTGTACAGAGTCACTGTATATTAGTAAAATCAGTTAATATAATTTTGAACAAGTGCTACCTATCTAGTGTAGAAGTATTTTCAGTTCCACAGATTGCATTCAGAAAATGCTAACATCTGAACATCTTACTCCTCTTACCAGTGTGTAAGGTGAGACTGATAAATGAAACCCAAGCCCAGTGTAACGTTCTGTCAACACATTGTCAGATATTTATGGTATTTGATGTCCTGATCAGGAGAATAAAAAAACTAATTTAATTTTGAGGTGTTTATCCAAATATTTTTTTTGCCCTAGAACAGAGGCGATTACTTAATTATATATCATTACTAAAATTTATAGGAGGGAGGATGGACAGTTGACTTTCTAATGCCAGAAGACAGCAATGGTGACCCTCATCTCAGTCCATGTTCTCCTACATATTTTCCTGCCCCTCATAATCGTTCCCTCATATTCCCTAAGCGTGTTTCCTTCTGCCAGCTTACTTATGTAGCTGACAGTGTTGGCTAAAGCCAAGGCTTTGATTCAGTTTGGAACCTGCCTATTTCATAGGGAGGCTGGAACCGAGATCAAGAGACACCCAGGTTGCTTCCAGCAAGTCTCCTGGCAGGCAAGATACTGGATGGGGGGAAGAAGGAGCAGTCTGTTCCTTAAAAACAAGCAGGTGAGAAATAGCAAGAGCAGAATAACACAACATGCTCCTTAGAAAAGAAGCGCTCAGATGCAGTATAGTCCAGCTCAAGTGCTCGGACCTGAAATCAGTCGCACCGGTTAACGATGCGGTGCGCACGCTGCTGGTTTGCAGTGGTGGAAACTCTCAAACAGATAGATTGCACTGCATAGAGAAAGTGAGGATGTCTGAAACCAGCTAGAAAAGATCAGCATAAAAGGTACGTTAATGATTCGTTGCTAGGTGATCTAATAATTTGATCCCTTTTCTGTTTCTCTGTCTTTCTCTTATGGTGGTATTTATTTTTATATACATTCTGTGCATTATGAAAGATATAAACATATCAAGTCAGTGCTTTCTGGGGTGTTCTTTGGCAAGATAAATTTTCATTGCATTTGGTCTCTTGCTCTTTCTTTTTTTCCCTTCAGTACTCCTTGTTTCTCTGACCTCATTATTATTTTTGAGCTGCTTTTGTGATTTGACATTGAAAACAGTTATTCCAACAAAAGCAGCACAGCATGTTACTTTGACTTTACAGAGTGTCAGATGGGGATGCACAGGACTTAATGTTGCAGCCTAAAATCAACAGTTCCAAGTTCCTGGATAAATTGGAAACTTTTGTTAAATAAAACTTACTTCTAAATGGAGAGATACATATCCTCCTGACAAAGATGGAATGCTCTACTTTTTCCTGTAGCTCAGTTTTGAGTATAAAATGTGGAACAGCTATGGAGGCCAAACGCATGAGCTATGTAAGGCATCAAGGCATGGGAGGACATGACCTGTTTTCTTTTGTAGCAGTATCAGAGTTCAGTTCAGCATGAACCAGGCGGGCATAACTAGACAGGGGGAAGCAGAGAAGGTTAACAAGCTACCCTGTAGCAGAAGTGTTTGAGCTTCTTTGTTTCACAGGTCCCTAAAAGTATTTTCAGCAGAGATGGGGATTCTGTATAAAAAAACCACTTACACATGCTGACTTGCTCTTCTTAGTTTCTTTTGCCCCCCATTGGAGTAGTTGAACCATAGGTGGGAAGACTGCTCTTCTGTGTACTTTGAATCTCTCTTTGGCACAACAGCATATGCATGTTAGGCCAAAATGTGGGCTAAAATGTGTGTCTCGGCTGAGGAGCGATGGCTCTCACCAGGACAAAATCAGATCCTCGTTTAGGTTGATTCTCTGTGTATGTTTGTCCTTTCTGACCAGTCTAGATACAGTGTCTTGTTGCTATAGGGGCATACGGTCTCTCATTTCCACCTGCGCCTCAGTCTCTGGAAGCACTTATGCAGTATAGCATGCATAAGGAACATTAGCTAGTACCGCTCAGGAAGATGATTGCTCACTTTCTGCAATTGGTGAACATCATTGAAAGGGGTGGAAGCCAAAAGTAGCCTTGCAGCAAAACTGATTTTTCTTTTAGGCAAAAGAATCTCACCCAAAAATGGGAAGTGGGAGAGAATCCTCTATCATAATTCATAGCTTTTGAGATCTAGATTTTCTGTAAGTACTTACTTCTATGTCATTGCCAGTCCTGTGCTGAGAAGGGGGTACAGATTTTTAGATCCCCAAAAGCTGAGCACATTTTTAACAAGTGTCCCTTTTTAAAAAAAAATCAGTGCAAGACGCAAATAAATAAAAAAAGAATGGCTGATTTGTTTGAAAATTTTCCAGCCGAACAGTAGGGGTTATATGAGAGTCAGCCTGGGCCCAACAGAGCAGGCATTGAACCAGACCTAATAAGAACAACTGGACCCAATACCCATATTATGTTCAGTAACGGAGGTTTTTTTGTAGTACAAGGGCTTTAATGTTGTAATCTTAATGGCTAGAGGTAACAAACCAGCCTGAAAGGAAAGAGGAAAAAATGAAGTCCAAAGCAGTTAGAAAAATCTCTTTTGTGGATTTTAGGCATTGCCAGCCACATTTATTTCTTTTTACAGATGAATGGGCTTTTCTGTCACTGTAAGAATGAATTTTAAAGTAACGGACTTGAACTAATTATGTCCTGTAAACCTATAATAATAACAGTAAAAGTTTTTTGAAGTTCAGACATGCGTGTAGTTGGTCCAACCAACCGAGTGGATCTGCAGTTGAGCAAGTTTGCTGCTCGTGGTTAGCGGCATTCAGGAGCATTTTCAGAAAAACAGTTGGATAAGGCAACTCCTGGGAAGAAGTAACTGAAGAGCAGGAGTCGCAGCTGGTCACCGATTCAAGCAAGGTTCTTGCCGTCTGCATTTCTAGAGTGCTTTCAGTTACCAGCAGGTGCTGGAAGGTGTCTGTTCTGACTCAGATGGAGGTATTTACCCCGACACAGATGGATAACAGCGTAGGTTGAGAGCTCTGGTCTCAAGCTCTTCAGAGCTTGTGGCATTTGGAGAGTGAGCTCACGGTCTTGTGTCTTCTGATGCTTTTTTCTTTTGCTTCTTAAATCCTGCCGTTTTTTGGAGAGGGGGAGAGGAGACATAATATGTGGTATACATTTCTAAAGGTATCTCTTCTAACCTGAGCAGAGGGAAGCTGAGCTGTGATCATATCCCCAACACTGCTTCAGTGCTCCCAGCTGGAAAAGACATAGTTGATTTTTTAGAAGAGTCCTGAGCTCCTTTTCTACTTCTTCTAGACTTTTGCCAAACACCCACTTCCTTGAAGCAAGCCCCTTGTCTTCTCCCCAGCATCCCCAAATTGATCACATGTAGCAGGCTTCCCAGCGGTCAGTCAGCAAGTGCTGAATGAACTTGGACTGCACCCGAGCAGCAAATGCAAAACTCACCGGTACGCTTCCACAACTTCTGCAATGAAGCCATGAGAGTTCGTGGAGCTTGCCTCCAAGAATGCGAATTATACGTCCCAGAACATGGTATGTTCATCCAGTACACTGGGTATCTCCTAGAAGCTCTGTGCATGCAGCTTGATAATGTTGCGTCCCGGAACTTTTTTTCTTCCTCAAAAAAAAAACAAAACAGAGGAGGGCATAAAGAACAAAACCAATTACAACCTGTAGTGATTGTTTTTTAGAAGGGCGTTAGTTGTATTTCATCTCAATCCCAAATTTTGTCATAATCTTTAATATACGAGAAAGTCATAGACGTGGTTTTCTTCTACCTTGTCTGCTAATGCTTTCCCTGCTCTGTAGGTGGTAGCTATCTTGTTTTCTGCCTGGGGTTTCATATTTGGTAGCAGGGCTGCAGTGCCCCAGGATTTCATCCTTGTGCTGTCCCTACAGTGTGCCAGCAAAGCCGTTTGGGTGTCAGTGTGGGAAACTGGCTGAAAACCAGTTTGCATCCTCCTGCCAGCCTGGTTCATGGCGTGGCTGTGCAGCAGAGGGTGCAGCACAAGGACCGAAAGGGCTTGGCGCAGGCAGGAGGGCGGCTTGGGTTGCTGAAGCTGGTTTTAACGGGGATCTCCCCAAATGTTTCATCTGGTAAATATGCGATGTTGTAGTTGGTAGAGTTCATATGCTCCACGCCAGTTCACTGTTCACAGAATATCCCAAACAGTAGTTGCACTGACCCAAGTGATGGACAGATGAACTGTGCCACAGAGCAAGGACACGTTAAGCCACTGATACCATAATGTCAAACCATTCTGCGTAATACTACTCGACAGCTCTCATTCCTTCATGTTTGGCTTTTTTCCCTCTCATGAGGTGAATTATTTACATACCAAATATATTTGCATGCAAATATTTTTATATTAAATATATTGTTGAATGTAGATATTTACATGTTAAGATATATTTTCATAATACACTGTCTCATCCTACAAATCTTGCTCCTCTTTGTTCTTCAAACCTGAGAAAATGTCCCTCTTCAGTACCCGTTTGAGGAACAGTGTTCCTGAGTGTGCTTCTGAGCCTGATTCTTTGTATGAAAATTCACGTGTCTGCTTTCTTGCTTTTGATCCAGTTCTGTTTGTGTTTACAAATGCTTATCAGGTTTTTTAAATGAAGTTTGAAGCATAGCTTTCCACCAAGACATGAAAGTGGTTTGGTTTTTTTTCCCTAATGTAATGAGCATCATTTTTTTTTTTCCAAAGTAATGAGCTTCATTGAGAATCTTTGTGCACAATTGCACACAAGAGGAGAAAAGCTAAAACTCAGCTATTTGCCATGGATGCAGCCACAATCCTGTGCAACCCAACATATGACCTTTTCTGCAGTTCCCTCAGTGTCTCAGAATTCCTCCTGAAAGCGCAGGCACCGTGCGGCGCTCTGCAGAGATCCCCTGACAGTCTTTGAGCGGCCCAGCACCTCGTCTTTAAGCCGGGGTTATGAGAAGCTTTGGAAATGCTGTAATTGAGGAATGTCTTCGGTTGAGTTGGGAGATGAGCTCTGAGCAGATGTTAAACAGAGGCCCCGTCTTCTGGGTGTGTTTGGTTGAACATGTCAGGAAGGAGAACTATATAAAAACCATGGGGGGGTGATGAGTGCAATGTAAAATGATACAGGAAAGCTTGTCATAAAATGCATTATAGGTATTTCGTATGTCATAATTCTTAATTGTGTGCTGTTGGGTTTTTATTTTATTTTATTTTAACTTGAAAAGAGATGGTTATGCAGTATTAGAGAACTTTTTAAACACTTTTCTAGATTTTTTCCTTATTTTTCTGTTTATGATAATTATTCCCTTGTTCTCCTTTCACTTTAGATGTCATTCTGCAGAGATGAAAAAGAACATTATTTGTGTCCAGACACAGAAGTTCTGTTCAATGCCTTCCTTTTAATTGTTAATCATTCTTCCCTCTTTTTTTATTTGTTTCAGGTGAAGCCTACCATCTGTGGTGTTGAAGCATGAGTACTGATGCCAGTCAGGTGGTGATCACTACTCCTCCCCCGGCCACGATGCCTCACAAAGAGCGGTACTTTGATCGCATCAATGAGAATGACCCAGAGTATATCCGCGAGAGAAACATGTCTCCTGACCTGAGACAGGACTTCAATATGATGGAGCAAAGGAAGAGGGTCACTCAGATACTGCAGAGCCCTGTGAGTATGATTAAGGGGGGATGAGAACGAAAGAGTGTTACTTTCTGAGATTCCTGATTAACTTCTTGAGACTTTAAAAAAAGAAATCTATGTCACAGCTAGCTAGAATAACTCTGGACCCTCTTCTGAGAAGAGTCACTAAAGAGATTATCCAGCATTTTGTTTGCATAGTTTTTTGTCTCTGAACAAGCAGCCTTTTTTGTGGTGGGTTTTTTTTCTCCTGAGGCTTTTATATTCTTATGCTTCATTGCAGTATTACAAAAAGATCTGGCTGGCTGCAGGGTACTTAATTAAAACTTAGGGGCAGGGAAGAGACTGAAAGAGTCACTGGTCAAATAGGAACAAATTAGGGTATTACATGGTGTTCTGCTTTCTGGATTTGAATATTAACCTATCATTTGCATCAGGAATGCTTTAGTTAACATTTTTAATTGGGTTAAGTTTGTTTAAAAGCTAGACTATGTGTTCTTTTCGTGTCCTTGGAGATGATCATACCCATACTTGGCCATATTAGCACTGATATACTGGTTGTGTGAGTTCAGTACTTGTGGAGGCTACATATAAAACTATTAAATCTGTCGAACCACTCTCATTAGTTTTAATTTATATTTTAATACATGCATTCTTTGGGTTTAAGCTGGTGAAAACGTTGGAAAGTAATACTGTTGCCTTGAGTATTTTGAAGCCATAGGGAGTAAGGACTGTGTGAGGGTGAGCCTTTGGGGTGTTGGGGTGTAATGTGAGTAATGAGGATAACTGGACTGGGAAGGGGTTAAGCAGCTTTACAGATCCTTCTCTCTTCAGTTACTCTGTAAGTTGGGGTGCTTCTTCTGTAATTTTTTTTTTTTTGAAACTTTTCCATATGTAATAAGATCGCAAACAGCTGTTAGTAATCACCCTGTTATACTTATCCATGAATAACAGGATTGTTTGCTAAAGTGTTGTTGTGGAGTGCCTCTTGGATCTGTGTGTTGCTCTGAGTATAATGTGAACCTGTTGACTAAGGAATTTATTACTTTCAAGTCAATTTGTGCAAGCTTGGTTTTGCAGCCAACCCCTTTTATAAAGAAAATACTCTAAGGAGGTATTGCATAATACTTTAATTGTGATAATTTTATGTTAAATACTCAATTGTAAAATGTTATCAGAGTCTGCTCTTTCCTGTTAAAATATTCACTTTATGAATAGCCAGTACTCACAGCAAAGGCTAGATCTTTATCCTAACAGATAAAAATAAGTTACAGAGATCTTGTTTGGGTTTGCATGTGTGTTGTTCTTTGGTCCTTTTGATGGCAGTATTGAATCTCATGAGCGTAACTATTTTGGGGGACCTTTTGCCAAGTCTGCCAAATGTAATGAATGTCCCTTTGCCACAGCCTCTGTGGTTTTTTTTAACAGATGCAGTGTCAGCGTGCAGATTTTAGGAAAGGGGATGGAGAGGGGCAACCCCTGAGTCTAGGTAACTGTTTTAACAGAAGGCTGGAGGACAAAGAGCTGCTGGGCTGCTACTACTGTAGTGCTGCAAGAGAAGCTGAGCCTAGCACTTTTTGAAAAGTGACTGTTTTGGGGCTGCCAATAAGATGCAAGTTTTTGTTGTGTAAGGGAACAGTTGTCCTAATAAGCCAGGGGACTGCTGCCTGCTTGGCTCTTGGCATCTGCCAGGGAGAAACGGGAATGTGGGAGCTGAGTGCGTGATCAGGCACAAAGAGGAGGTGTCTGAGCTACCAGTTCCCCTCGCTTAAGTATCTCCTTTTATTGTCTCTTTTCTTGAAATAGAAAATTTAGAGGAACCCTGCTATGATTTCTTACGTGAGGAAATAAAAGCATTTTTAATAGAATATCTGTGACTGAATATCCATCAAGCAAATTTCATAACTGATTTGGGAATAGAAACTGCATTCTTTCTTCCAGGTTCCAGTGGTGATGTGCCATAGTGTTCTTGAGAGTCAGGACTGAAAATAATTACCTTATCTCCTCCTGAATATAATATTTGTTGCAAAAGGGCCAGAAAGCATTTTTCCTGTTACTGGTCTGCATAACACAGGTTCAGGATTGAATTAACGAGTATTGTGCGTAATGTCTTTGTTCTATAGCTGCAGAATTACATTGCATTAGAAGTTGGCATAGAGTTTTGCTGCTGCTCTGGTTTATTCCAGTTGACAAGGAGGAAATAGTTTGAAGGTGTTTTGCAAGAAGAGGAAGAGAGGTTATCAGGCACATTTTAAAGAGCTTGCTCACTGGTAAATCTTCACCCAGTCTTGGTACATGCATTCAGATCAGAGAAATAGTCATTGGCTTATCTTCTGACAAGTATTAGTAAATATGAAGTATATGTAGCAAGGATAATACCTTTCTTAGAAATACACAAGCATGTATGGACTTGAGGTGAGCTTGTTTGAACATGCACTTTCTCTGAGCAAAGAATTATGGTGTAAAACAAAAGGGTTAATCACTGTCATATACTAGGAAGCTTAGGTGCTGATTTAATCTGGTTTAGTAACAAGCTTTTTTTCTTTCTTTCAAGTAGGAAAATCTAGATCCTTCAGCAAGAAAATAAATTAGAGAATATATTTCAGGAACCACGGTATATTTTGTGCAGTGCATGTTATTGTAAGGGCTGCAGTCCTGACCAGACATCTTCAGACATCAAACTGCTGCATCTCTCTGATGTGCCATTTGATGCACATATTGATGTGCAATCTGACTGCTCCTCTCTGATGTGCAATTTCCCTTTCCTAAATTAAATAATTTAAAAGGTACTGAAAAGCTATTCCCATTACCTCTGATCTTTGCTAATGTCTTAGAGTCTGTTCATAACGTCTTAAATTATAGGATTTTTATGACCGCTACCCACGAAGAATGTCCTGACATTATAAGTGAATTCTCAGGCATATTTGCTTAATACTGCATGTAACCTGTGAGCATCTGATGGCCTGGAGAATCTGATAGGACCTGCATGTTTCTTCTTCTGTGTCTGTTGGAAAGGTGGAAAGAAATTAAGATCAGCTGGGTCTGAGCAGCCTGACAGCATCCAGAGGTACTGCTAGCCAATCTTTAAGATAAAGCCATTTATTTCAGTAATATCTGCACATTCAGAAGGTTCAGGTACTGTGTCATTATTTTTAAAGGAAAGGCACTACATTTATGCAGTGGACTAATTTCATTGCTTTACATTGGGTCTGAGATACTTGACCTATAATATATCCAAAATTTGAAAACGTGCGGGTTTGGTTTTTTTTTTTTTAGATTTTCCAACTTAACTCTGAATTAAAAACAGTGTTGTCTTTTTATATGCTGAGCAATCATATATTGCTTGTTACACAGAATAACTACCTCTTTCAAAGAGTAAACACTTATTTGCTGTATCATCAAAACCCTTATGTCAGTTATGGTATGCAAGTCCTCCTGGCCTTCATTTCCTTCTGGCATTTCTCTGGTGCCCTCACCATGGCAACCAGAAGCTTCAAAAAAGCAATGGTTGCACAGTTATCCTCTGTGAGGACTGAACAGTGAGTTCAGCATTGAGGAGCTGCGTGAACGTACAGGAGGGAGAAACTCCCTGCAGCCCTCCCAGAGCGGCCAGGGAAGGTGTGGGGTCTGCAAGTGGGCAGCAGTGCCACACTCCTTCCAGTGAAGTGAGACCATGTGAAACAATTGTCTAAACAGCAGGAAAGCTAACTACAAGCTTTAGCTAACAAGACTGTGTGTGTAACTTGTTGGGAAATTAGGACCAGAGCTTAAACTGCATTGAAGGGTACCTTACGTCCACTTTATATCACTGTATTTGAAGAAAAGCTACAGGTCAGAGTGGAAATGGAAGAGGATACAGTCACTTATTTAATTTATACATAAGACATACTGTTAATGAGACATATTTCATTATTTTACTGATGTAAGAAAAAGTTGAAGTAGCCAAATTTGTGTATGAAGTGATGAGTTGAACAGCTGAAATATGTAAACATAACAATGCCTGGTTATTGGAATTTAAATGCCCAGTTTATTTTTTTGAATTTACCAGTGGAAGTTTTGGGAGGCTTGTTGAGACCCATTGAATGTGCACTTGCCATTTTTACATATGAAACACACAGTTATTTGGACCTTGTTTGTTTTTAAGCTGAGCAGTTTGTTGGCAGGATCTCGTCATGCTTTGCTTTAATTTCGTGTTGGATAAAGAGAGTGCCTACCAATTCATCACAGCTCTGCAGGGCATTTGGGGCGATTCTGGCTCGGCGCTGCTATTACATGAGGGCACTGGTTCAGGTCTAGCCATCTGGATTGCAAACTCTTTTTGGTTTTGGGTTGGGTTTTTTTTTGTGCTGAGGTTAAAAATGTACTTGTCTCCCGTGCCTCTCTTCCTTCCTGCCTCGTACATGCACATGCAGCCCTGCCTCCCATGCCGGCTGGTCTTGCCCAAAGAAGTGAGGAAGTAACAGTCCTGCTTAGCAACTCCTCAATTCAGAGGTCTGCCTTAGCATGCAGGCGGACTTTTTTCCTCAAAAACAAGCAAACCCACGCACACTTGATTCCCCACCCCTCCCTGGCTATGTTATTTTCAAACCATCAGGACAGAGATGAAGGATGGTTTGATTTATTTTTTTTCACCAGTTTTTGCAGTTGTCTAGCTTACTTTATTTTGTATCAAGTGAACATCCAGTATTTTTGCAATACCACTCCTATTTGGAACAGTTTATTTTCTTAAAATATCAAAGTCTTTTCAGTTCCTCACATGTTTCAGCTTCCACTGCTCTTTCCCCACAAGTTCAAAAGCCTTTCAAGTCCTTCAGGAGCATCACCCTTTGGCGCGGAAGGGCTTACAACCTTATACATCCCCTGGGAACCTCCTCAATGGACAGGCCTCTCGCATTGCAGCTCCCTCCTCTGGCTTCGCTCTTCTCTGACATCTTCCTGACTTCCTGCTGGGGAGCCGTGACCCTCCTCTTAACCGCAATAGCTTATTTATTCCTATAACAAATGGCATGCTTTCGTCATATGGCCTGGGCAGCATCTCGTTCATTGGGGGAGATGAGCTCAACTTGGCATGTGATTTAAGACAGGCCAAAAAATGTCCCTTAAAGATCCCCTCTGAGCCACGACAATACCCCGCTGAGCCCAGGGCAGACCCAGGGGCCGGGCAAGTTCAGCATTTTAAGTGAGAGTGAATTTGTGCTCAGGGTAATGTCTTAAATCAAGGCCATCCACTAGATCTCCATAAGAAACCAAGAAATCCCACTGCCTAACTTCCATTTCTACAGCTGTGACGGTACAGGGTCAATTCATACCCATGTCCTGCACTGCAAGTGCAACTGTGAGTCTTTCCCTGCTTCCTTACGTGAGAAATGAGTTACCTTTCACTCCTCTTATTTCCATATTGCTGCTTTCCATTTAGTCTGAACTGGGGCTTTCATTAGATATATATGCCAACAGTTTCTGAATCAATTTTTTTTTTTTATCCGTATTTCTAATCTCCCTGCTGGTTGTTAACAGGTTGGGTTTGAGTATTTGTCATCTTGGGTGGTGTCTGCAGATCCTGTTGTACCTTTGGCACCATATTCTTTAGATTATTCTAATTATTAAACAGTCATATCCATCCTCCTTTGCCTGATGACTTTCCTATGGTCCTATATGTATTTGAAGTTACTAATTGTAAATAACACTCTGATCTGAATTAATTCCCTAGGTAAGTGATAAGGAGATAGAAAATAAAATGCATTGTAACAAAATCCACCATTTTTCTTTCATTCACTAGTCTTGTAAATTCTGTCCAATAAAGGTATCAAATTGGTCTGGTGAGAGCAGGAAGAGGGGTTTTCATTGCAGTACAAGTGATGAATAACAATTAAAAGGACTTCCTTAGCTGTATTCATTTTTAAGTCTCTTTTTTTTTTTTTTTGCCACCTCTTTTTTTTTCTTTCTCCGCCCCCCCCCCCCAGTTTTTTAAAAAATCCTTTGGTTTAGTACACACTCTTAACAGTTCCTGGAAAATCCTGGGAAGTTGTGGCTGATGACTTTCCTTCCTGGATGCATCCACACTCCTTGCGAGAGCTCTGCCCGTTGTCTGTCCTGATGCATTGCCACGTGTTCTCCCACCCGCCCTATTCCTGCGCTTACTGAAAAGACAGTTAATTATGCTCAGAAATGTGTAAGACCCCTGACAAACTGAAATTTGATTTCTTCTAGCATTTTAAATTTCAGAAGTTATATTCCATATAGCAAGATGCATAGCATGGCTGTACTCCACGAGAAAACATGAGGGAGGGACCCAACCCCCCCCATTCACGGCAGCAATTGTGTGAGT
Organism: Pelecanus crispus; assembly: GCF_030463565.1. NCBI lineage: Eukaryota > Metazoa > Chordata > Aves > Pelecaniformes > Pelecanidae > Pelecanus > Pelecanus crispus. The sequence continues at coordinate 12,554,960 of NC_134652.1, read as the reverse complement.
GTGGGGATTGTTGGCACAGGGACTTTGGGAGCTGGGTGGGCTGAAGATGGGCTTTGTAAAGGAGTTCAGTGCTTCAGGTTTTGCTTTAATCATAGGGTATCTCTAGGCTGCTTATCGCGGGAGTAAACACGCTGCTTTGGCTCACAGAGGGAAGCTAGTGTGTACCAGGTTAGAGGAGCTGGAAAAACCGGCACAGGCTGAGGTCTGTATGGGACCAGCGTGCTGTCAGTCGAGTTACTGAATCCAGCCCAAGTACCCACAAGCTTTGCTGCAAGTGAAGAGATTATTATAACTTTGCCTAATTCCGCTTATTTAATACTGAGCCTATTACTTTCTGTCTTAACAGAGAAGCTCCATATTTTTTGTTTTCATAGTATTAACAAATATTTTTTGTGACTCTTACCTTTTCCCCGCCAGCCTTAACTTGCTGGCGGGTTTTTTTGTGGCCAACTCCACCCTTTTCCACTCAGGGCACCGGTTGTTTGTATCTAAACTCCAGTCTTGAAACAGCCTGTTACCAAGCTGTATCAGCCGTTTGGGTGAAGGTCTTCCTCTCTGTGGGCAGCTGCATTTACAGCACAGGAGTTAAAATTACCATCTCTTCGCTCTCAAGAACAAAATACCAGTTAAGTTTTGAAACTTTTCTTCAGCGGTGGTGATTTGGCTTAAAGACTCTTTGTGGGTGCATTTATATGTAAATAAGTTGAATTAGAACTTTTTTAAAAACAGACTTAAGATACATAAACTCTGATGAAAAATGGGCAAAAGTGAAAATGGGTGAAGGGGTTTCTTGTATTATTCTGCAACTTTTAGGTTAACAGCAGTGCTGCTATAAAATGCAGGGACCTCACGTATCTTTTCTAGCTACTTTCCTGTAGACTAGCATGTTGGACTGGACCTTACTGTAATTAATCCTGATGTGAGTACATGCTTTCTCCTCTTGAAGGTTTGTGATGGTGTGGAGTATTTGCAGATGACCTGTATACCATTGTTTTCTCTATTTATAGGGAAAAAAAATTCTTATTATTTTATTTCTACTTCTTTCGAGTGGATAAGGACTACATGGAGACATCAATGGTCAACAAACAAAAACCAGCATAGAATGATAGTCAAAATACTTTTGAGCCTGCATACTTCTTAACATCCTCAGAGAGCTGCCTATCAAGATGAAGAGATTAATGTTGCTAGAAAGTTTTAGTATTATTGTTCTGTGCTATATGTATACATGTAAAATAGGTTATTCTAGCAAGTTGGTTATTCTAGTTTTTCTGCTTATGTTGACTGGCAACTGGTATTTTTCAACTGGTACATGCAAATGTTGTTTTCACTCTTAAAAGCCCCAATTTAAACTGTCAGCTCACACTTAGACTGTCCTTCTGAAAGGAAATGGAAGTAAGTAAGTTAGAACTGAGGCTTGTAACTTCACTCTTGAGTTTCAGAGAGCCCTTGCAGGTCTAAGTTGAAAGACTTTTGCATCTAAGCTGCTTGAGTTTATTATGTGTATTTGGATGATGATTGCAAATACTTCTGGAGAAGTAATTTTATGATGCTAGAAAGATGTTGACCTAATCATGCAACTAATGACTCCATCAAGAAGAGCTGTATCTGTTCTGCAGGCTTCAGTACCGTGTAAGGCTGTCTAAGCTGGTGTAGAAGAGCTGGCTGGAGTTTTAGAAACAGTTAGAAAGTCTAGAAACAGTTTTAGCAACAGGCTGAGCTGCCCTGTATATTTTTACTGGTGATTTGTGGGGAAATTCATGTCTCTGTGCAAGGTAGCAGAGTGGCACTCGGAAGGTGGGTGAGATGGAAGCAGAGCAGCCGGGCACTGCCAGCTCAGCAGTTGGGTCAGCAATGGCAGGTTTGGCTATGCAGGGGATGCTTTGGGTCATGGTGTAAGTGCAAAACTATGTTTTCCTCTGGTGTAACTTAATGTAGTTCAGCCCACTGGAGCTTTGAAGAGAACCTCAGCTGGCAGTAGTGGAAGGGGAGTTTGCAGCCTGCTGCGTGCCGAGGTCAGGCTATTTGCCTAGGTGGCTGGCTGCTGCCAGGTGAACAAAAGCTGTACTCGGCATCCTCCTAGTTGTGCATCTTGTCTGAAATGTTGCTCTGCCTTCTTTCCAATGGCTGTCATGGGCCCAGTTTTCATACCACAGGCTGTTTTCGATGCAGACTTTCAGCAGGATGCTTGAAGTGCTGTTTCAGCACAGACAAGGCGGGACATTGGTGCTTGGCTGGGCAATTGAGCTCACTGAAGACAGAAGGATGCTTGTGCAAACAGGAAACGATTCTCAGCTACGGCAGGGTGGGTTATCTGGGCTGCAGCCTTGCTGTAGCACTGGTGCAGACACAGGCAGGTTGGCTGAGTCCAGAAGTGGTGCAGCTATGTTGATGGACAGCATGGGCAGCCGCGAGGTGCTGTGCGTCTCACTGTGGGACTCGGTACCCTACTGTAAAAAAAAAAAAAAAAAATCACTGCTCTTACTGTATCATCTTATGTCTAAAGTTTTAGTGTTTTAAGACAAAAAAAGCCCGCATATACCTAAAGAGCTTTTTAAATACCAAAGCTGAAACTTTCTCTTTATTGGGCAGTGCTGAGCATACAGCTGAATAACATCATTTTTTCATTCATCTGACAGTACAGTTTTTCCTTTGTCAGTATTTTCTTGTCAAATACTACATCTGAAATTACTAGTGACCTTTCTGCTTGAAAAATATCTGCTTTGTGCCAGAGCAATGTGTTCGTCATTTTTTTGAAAACCTCTCTCTTGAGCATGACTTTTACTTGGTCACTTGTGGACAGTTGCAGTTTAATGCCATATATATGTTACAGAAAGCAAAACCAAACTGCTTGGACTCCAGGCTACAGTTAGGTTTTCAGAAGCAAATCCCAAAATCAGAGCCCTGCGTGGTAGTGGTTTTACCAAAATAAGTGCTGTACAGTGAAAGCTCCAATAAATATAATTCATTTAATGGCTAATATTTAAGGTAAACTGTTGTCCAGAAGAAGGTGATGCCCTTCGTATGGGCCCATCAGGAGTTATCAGAAACGGAGGAAGGTTGTGTTAGCACATGTGGGATAGTTATCTAAGGACATACAGATCCGAGTTTTAAAGGTCTGTAGCAGTGAATGAAAGGTATTCAAATATTCATAAATATGCATGGAGGAATGTGTTTGAGTCACATGCGTGATACACTGAAGGCTGCAGTCTGCTAGAAAACGTTGTTGCGCGTTGGTGTGTGGATAAATTGCATACTTTATTTTATGCACTTCATCCATATCCTCACCTCTGTTTTACAGCTCATTCCAAACTTCCATATTTGCTACTTGCCCTGGCTCTTACCTATCTTCTGTTATTTATGAAATTACTTTTAAGGAAAGCTGCTTGTTTGGTTTAACAAAATTGTTGATACAACAGTAAATCCTCATTTGTAGTAGCCTCAGCAAGTGTGTAATTTGCTACTGTTAGCATCACAGAGCAAAACTAAGCTCAGAAGAATGAAAATAGCATGATCAGAAAGCAGAAGAATTAAAAATACAATAATAAATAAAACAAAAAAATCTTTCTGTCAAAAATTGCCTGAAATACATTACACCACCTTTTTCTGCTATAGAAGTAACATCAGTCCTATAGGTTTTTCAAAAATAAAAAAAGTCTAAATATGACTAGTAAGAGTTTACTGTGAATGTTTTTGCAGATCCTTTTTATAGTCCTTGTTGAACTGAAGTGAGAGTGATTTAATACAATACAGATAACTGGTTTTCTTCCATCTCCTCCCAAGCAAATACTTCCATAAATTTTGTGAATTCTGTCTTCCACATGGCCCCCAGGAGACTACAAATGTGCAGTTTCTTTATATACAGATTGTAAACAAGAGTGAAAGAGCATTTCAGCCTTGCAGAGTGTGAAATGGCAGAACTTTCTTGCATGGGGCCTCTTTCAGGAATATTTGAGAAGTAATTGAATATCTTGGAATGACAGAATTTGAAAATAAGTGTTAGTATAGCTTGTTGATTAAATATATTGGCCAGTCATTGTCTCTGCAATCTCAATAGATCACAGTAACAGGAGAAAGTGCCATAGAACTGTAGCCACATGGTGAACCATTAGTAGAAAAGTGAGCTGGTGCTGGCATGGCCGGTGCTTGAAAGTCTGTTTCATGTGTTCTGGGGATTTTTAGGGGGGGAAAAAAGCTGCCTGTAATGTGAGGGATATGATGTGCAAAGCGTCCAGGAAGTACCTCTGTTCTTCTATGCTTTAAGTGCTTTTAAGCAGGTTGGTAAGAACATAAAGGTTGGACCTTGGCTCCTTTTTCTACGCACTGTGGGCTGTTTGACCACCAAAATGCTTTCTTCTAGTTATGTGAAAAATCCTTCTGTCTTCTACAGGGGGTTGTATAAATCACATGCATCTGAATTTCATTCAAAACCACTTTGGTGGTAGTGAGTGATGCTCAGATTCAGGTACCAACAAGCCTCAAGGATTTAAACCGGGCTGTCATGGGTGATGCTGAATCATCTGTTTCCTGTTTTTTCAGATTGTGATTTTCTGTGTATCCCCCTTGTTACCCTGAGGTACAGCAGCGTGTGTTAAAATATTCAGCACTGCACTTGAATTTTCACTGAGAGTTGTGCTTTGAGTATGTAAGAAGCTACTTACTGCCCAGTGCTCTGCAAATGGGGCTGCGGGCATCTGAAAATGAATGTCCCAAATTGGTGGGAGCATCTGACCTCGACCTTGTCACTGTCGTTCTGTGGAAATGATGACAGGGCCCTGCTGCACCTTAGAGGCATGTTTTGGGGATTAGTAAGTTAATGCATGTGAAGCACTTGGATTTACAGTAATTATCTGCCCAGAGAAAATCTTGTCAGATAAATAATAATTGGCATCTCAACAGAGTGTGAGCAGCATGCAAAAAAGGCACAGGGCCACGTGCTGAGTCATGAGAAGAGTTAAAAATACTGAATTTCTTTTCTAGTGAGAACTAGCCGCTGTGTGCCAAATGAGGCATGAGGACAAGATGACTGTGGTATGCCTAAAGGTTATTATCTGTGTGCAAGAGGGGCAAAGAAACATCCTCTGCATGTCTGACTTTGCGCAGTCCAGGCTTGTGGCCACACTCGGGTTCCAGGCTGGGGACAGTGCTCGTTATTTTGTCAGTAAGGGTGGCACCCACACTGCCGTTGGAACACCGGGGGTCATGATGATGATGATGGCCACCCTCAGGGCTGAATCAGATTGAGGGGAGTGGGTTTCACAGTCATCTGCTGATAAATGAAGGATGAAAGTCAGGATGGTTTCTCCAACCACTTGCTGTTTTCCACAAATCCTTGTTTGCCTGTCTGGCAATTACCTCCCCATAATTACCTCCCAACAGTTTCCCTTACAGGCTTCTGGTGCTGATCCACCTCCCGTACCTCCACTTCTTTTCTCCCAGTCCCAGTTATGTTCCTTTCCTCACTCAATCCCCTGTTTCTTCTTTCCTTTTCTCCATCTGCTCCCTTCCTTTGCTGCATAGATCTTGCCTACAGCAGCCCCTAAAGAGAAAAATCTGACTTTGCCCATGTATCTTCAGGCTAGCAAGAGGTTGTTCAGCTGTTTGGGGGATGCTGCATGCATAGTCTGGTCTGCACAGAGATCCATGTAACAGATCGCTGTGTAGTCAGTCCATGTGAATTTTTAGAGGTTTTACTTGTGGAAATCTGGTAAGTTTCAGGTACACACAATCCTGACAGAATTACTGTAAGAAAGAGCACAGGTGTCAAAAACTTGGAAATTAAAGTGTAGTTACGGATGCTCAGCTGTCCAACTGAGAGGCCATGTCAAGCAGAGTCTTGAGGATGTTTTTTAGGGGTCCGGTAGCACTCTCTCTTTTAGAGTCAAAACTTGATGAACAGACTGTGTCGTGAGATTGGTGGATTTTACCCAACAAAGTGGGTGTTTTGGAGGACTGAATTAAAATTCAGTGAAGAAATTACATTTGCCATACAGAACTATTTTCTTTTTTAATTGAGAGCAAATACTCCACTAAGGAAGGCGAACTGAAAGGAGCGATTACATACTGGGAATAGCCTGGAGTTATAATAGGAGTCAGCTGCGTGGTAAAGACACCAAATGTCTTTCTGGAATGAACCAGCAAGAGCATTCGCAATACACCTCATCTCATGTTGTATATGGCTTTGCATACTGCTCATTGAGACAAAAGCTGGAAGATGCTGCCAAGAAATAAGAAGAGGGTTAGAAAATATAACCTCTAAGGAAAGTTTGAAGGAACAGAATTTACTTAGTCTAGAAATGTCAGGACTGAAGTAGTCCTAGGGCAGGCATTTGTTGTCAATGGTAGTTAATCTGTCTATCATCTAGAAGGAACAGGCTTTGTCCACAGTGCATAGTATATTAAATTTGATACTGTGAAAACCTTTTTCATGAGTTTATCTCTTGGGGTTGTGGACATTTTATATAGGAGGAGAGGTAAGGGGTTTTTGCTTTGGGAGAAGGAAAGAAATAGAGAGGAGATGACATCCCAGCATTCCTTCTAGTTTTTGCATGTCTGTGGTACTACGTGAGCATGGATGAGCTCCAGTTTTCCAGTTATTCATAACTTTATCAAATTTGGATGGATTTTCAGAGGGATTACAGAATTAAAAAATATCCAGCACTAAAAGCAACACATCCCGACTGAACTTCAAGTACCTCTTCCAAAATACGGAGAACTCTTCAATTATTGATAAAAATGGGGTTTTGTTAGCATTTACAAAAATACATTTTATCTTGTCTTGTTCTGGGAAATAGTTAACCCTCTCTGACCAAACTCCTTCCTCCCGCCCCCTAAATTGCCAATACTTAGTATACAAAGTTGAGGTCAAATGGTTAAAGTTTGGCAAAGTTATAAGCAGCTAAAAACAAGGTCTAAGGGGAAGTGTCATGTAACATTAATAACAGGCAAAGCTTCCAGCCCCACCTATAATAATCTTATTTCTATCAAAGCCAGGTTTTCCTGATGATCCTCAAATGTTTCTACAGGCTTTTAGAGAAGATCTGGAATGCCTTATTCAAGAACAGATGAAGAAGGGCAATAACCCCACTGGACTGCTTGCATTACAGCAGATTGCTGAATACATTACAGCAAGCTCTTTTGCAGGTTTTTCCTCATCTTCACTCAGTAAGTGAATTATACATATAATTGCACTTTTTCTCTTCCCTTTTTTATTATCACCAGGGCTTAGCGATGCTGGGATCTCCGCTTTCTTTGAATAAAAGTTCTGTCAGAGATTGCTTTAGCTGTGAAGTAGTACAGATGGTGGCCTTAACTTTCCTTTTTAGGCTTCTTTCTCTCAAATTCTTTGATTTGTATAATGATATCCAAAATGTTTGGAGTCCTCACACTCAGTTATTCTAGAATTTGCTAATAAAAGTTTAACTGAGATAGAGAACAAAATGCTGCACCCTGTTACTATTAGCAGTTTAACATGAGCATAAATTGAGATCCAAAATACATAACAATTTAGATTTTCTACTCTTGCATATAAATTATTATGGGGGGGGGGGGGGGGGGGGCACAAATAGCCTGGCAAAGTGAATTGTAACACAAACGGCTCCCACAGTTAAAAACAGCTTGAGGTATGCACTCTAGTCATAAGGATGTTGCTAGGATCTTTTAGTTAACACCCAAGTTCTTCTTTCCAAGTTGTGAAGCAGTGAAACATTAAAGTTGATGTAAGTTCTGTGGGTGGACATCACATGGGAGCGTACAAACCTGGAGTACAGTGGCAGCTGTCAGCATTCAGTATATTTTGAGAATTGGTCCAAAATGGCTCTTCAGAGTTTATTTAACAAAACAAGCGGAGGGGAACAACGGAGAGCCCAAACAATCTTACTTCCACGTCTCTGGCTGGTTAGTGAGACTGCAGGTCCAACTGCTGAATTTGCCCAGGGACTCGGGCAGGGCGACTAATCTCAAAGTGCGTATTCTTTTTGTTGAAAACCAAAATGACTTTTACCTCTTCTGGTCTTAACTTTCCCTGTAAGCAAAGGCTGTAGCTCTCAAAGGGATATCGTGCATTCATGAAGAGGAGAAGTGTAGTCACAAGTTAGAGATAAATTGATCTTTGTGCTTTCTCTGTTAAGAGGTGATCTCTTCTGTCTAGCGGTTTGAGAACTCTTGCCCTAATCCTAATTTCTTCATTAGGGCTAAATTAAAGTGCTCAGACTGAGACATCGCTTCAGATTAGTTACATTGGTGGCAGAAATCCAGCAGGAATGTGTTCTCCTGTAATTTTCAAGGTAACATGTAAAATACTCCATTAGTGGCAAATGTCTTAAAGCGCAGTTCAAGTCCTGTATAGGAACTGGAATCAGGAGAGAACTCAAAATCCAAGTGGTACTTCAAAGGAAACCTGTATTTCGCCTCTCATGTTTGAAAATGAGATGAAGACTTAAATTATGGTTATGGTTCCTACTGTCTTACGGTAACAGAGGTTTCAGTAAAGACCTTAGAAATCCCAGCAGTGCAATTTCAGGCTAATAATTGCTGGTACTGCTCTGCTAACAATTTGAATACACTGCTTCTGGAAGATCTGGCATAGCTAGAAGTTATTTAATTGACTGGCCGTCATCTTTTTTATCTGTTTTTCAGGCCATGGAATGATTACACCCATCAATGATCTACCTGGGATAGATACCTCCTCATTTGTTAAGGGAGAAAAACTTACTCGTTGCAAGTTAGCCAGTTTATATAGATTGGCTGACTTGTTTGGGTGGGCGCATTTGCCAAATGCTTATATCACAGTAAGTATTTTAGAGAATAAAAATTTTTCTTTGGAATCTTACCTTTTTAAAGTAATTTTCCCCCTGAATAATATAAATTCAAAAATAGATCAGTAATCCATTTTCTTCCTCCTTTGCAGGTAAGAGTAAGCAAAGAACATGACCATATTCTAATCATTCCAAGGGGTCTGTCCTTTTCTGAAGCTTCAGCTTCTAATTTGGTATGTCATTCACCTGCTGTAATAACCAGCAAGGCTCAACCTGTTTTCTAAAAGAATTTTGTGGCTGCTAAAATGGACTTATGAACTATAATCATGCTGTTACTTGTTTTTTTAATGTTTACCCACCAGATGAAAAGCCAATTAACTATTTGGATACTAGCATCCTTTGTCCTCAGCATTTCTTTTTGGGTTTAGCTTTGCTTTCTGTTGCTTTGTCTTCAGCTTCAATGTGGAGCAGCAAAGTTTTGTTCTCCTGTCTGATGAAGCTCATCAAATAGCCTCAGTGTAACAGCAACCTTTTATAACCTGACAATATGGTAATACATATGAAATGACTCTGTAGGAGTAGTGTTAGTAGAATCCGCTCTTATCTTTATAAGTGGGGAAATAAAGTTGAATAATCTTCTCCAGGCCCAACAGAGGAGCTAGGTGAAGTTACAGATTGGCATTTAGACAATGGTAGCTGCTAAATCATGCATCTTTTGGTACAGAACCTGCCGTATGTTCTTTGTATTGGCATGTATCTGTAAAGAAAACCTCCTGTTGGAAGGGGTAGCAGATTGAGTTTGACAGCATCACACCAGCAAACACAGAACCAAAATACAAACATGCGAACAAGACCTGATATGACCCTGCTTTTGGTTTTTGTTGATCCTGGAATTATTATTTTAATGTTCCCATGAAACTGAAAATTCCCTATGCATTTAATTTTCTTATTGAAATTTCTCAGAGGCTGAATTTTCTTCATATTTAAAATGTAGGGTATGTTAACAAAATTTGTATTTGAAAGTCAGAAACAAGGCAAGGTCAGCTAGACCAAAGAGGAATATATGTTGTGTTAGGGTCTTATCTTCACTTCTTCCATGGCTGGACTTCCAACAACTATGAAGGGCTTGGACAGCAGGGTGGTGTATTGACACATAGATTCATGGCTGCTCTCCTAATGGGTTTTGTTGGGTTTTTTTGGTGCTCTGAGCCCTAAATATGTGGGGGGAAATTTGGTACCAAGTAAGAAGGGGAGGGTAGTTTGTAGATAATGGCAGTTGTTGCAAATGTTTTGAATATTGTTCCTTTGTTTGACTCTTCAAGGTTAAGGTAAACATCCTAGGAGATGTAGTTGACCAGGGAAGTACAACTCTAAGTATTGACAATGCAGGATTCAGTCCACATGTGGCCATCTACTCCACACGCCCTGATGTCAGATGTGTAATACACATACATACCCCTGCAACAGCAGCTGTAAGTCTTCCTTCTAGCATAAAGAGTAAAAGAAAATAGGCTTACCTTGTGAACTTAGAGCATATTTCTGAATCTGAATCACTGCTCATGGCAGTTTTATTTTTAACATCGATTCTCCACTAAGAAAGGTAAAGAAAGGTAAAGAAAGGTGTGAGGTTATCAAATAAGCAGAGAAAGAAGGCTGGGCCACCTCAGTGAAATGGATAGGAATAAACTGATGCTCTGATACGATTGTACTCAGGTTAAGGAGGCTGTAAAGATATAGTTTACATAGGCTTCATTTATAGCATCCTAGACCATATAATGTGCTGTATACATCAGCATTTGCATTATGCAACTCTCTTTTTAAGTGGCTTAATTAGTACTTATGTTCAGTTTGGATTTACCTCACTATTAAAAAGTCATAGTTAACATGTACATTAAAAATGGTCTGTATAACAATGATGAAAACGTAAGGAGTCTTGCAAGAATTGGTTTGAGATAAGTAGATAAATTCATATTATTTTATATATAAATGCATATATATGCATTCCTTGACTACAGCTTTTTGAAGTTATAAATATGGGAAAGAAGGATAAAACATTAAGTGGGCTTATGTTGAGAATTAAAAATGGATAAATTTCACAAAAATTAACTTAGTTGGGATAATTTGTCTTTTCCTATAATGAATCTATCCCTAGGTTGGGTAGCAGCGGCTTTGTCACCCTGTTGCAAATTAGACTGGGGGGTGGGTATTATTTCTAAGCTTTCACTATAGAGAGTTGTCTCTCTTCTAGCAAAGGTACAAAGTACATCCTGCTAAGGCTTGGGTGGTTGAGATGTGGGTTTTAAGAGTTTCATTTTTTCCTCATTATCAGTACTTCATTTTTTTTGAAACAGGTTTCATCTATGAAGTGTGGCATCCTTCCCATATCACAAGAGGCTCTGATTCTGGGAGATGTTGCTTATTACGACTACCAGGGATCACTTGATGAACAGGAAGAAAGAATTCAGCTTCAGAAGGTTCTTGGACCCAGTTGCAAGGTATTCAACCTCATTCATGCTCTTCATAAACCATTTTCATGTACTGCGCCAGTTTCTACCATTTAACATTAGTGTCTTCATTTACTAGGTATTAGTCTTGAGAAACCATGGTGTAGTAGCACTAGGAGAGACGCTGGAAGAAGCATTCCACTATATTTTCAATGTGCAACTGGCCTGTGAAACGCAGGTGAGAGGGAATTTCTCTGTATTTAACTTCAAACACTTATGCTGCTGAGTTATATATTACATCCCAAATGGGAAGATTTCTGATGTTACAAAAAATTTGGGGTTGCAGAATCCAGTAATTGTATGCCAGGTCAAAGTCAGAGAAATTGGAATAATCAGAAAAACACAGAAGAAACAGCACAAATACTGTATCACTTTTCTATACTCTAGAATGAGTATCGGTGTTACACTCTGAAGGGTACAGGTTTTGTTCCATGTTGTGAAGGGAATCTGTTGGATAATGGATTCGGTGGTACTCTCTGCATGTGGGAGTGTGACTTAAGAGCTCTTGACATCCAGCTCGTTTATCAAAGCTGAAAGTTGTGACAAGGGAAGAAGCTTCTCCCTATGATCACAAAAACTTGTAAAATCAAATAAACAAAATGTTTTTGGAGCAATGGTAGAGGGTAGCATATTTAAAAATAACTTGAGTCCCAAAACCGGTTGTTTCCATTTTGTCTAACTTGACCTAGTTAGGTATCTAGGTATTATCTGTAACCTGTGGAGAGACCACTGAAAGTGTCCTCACCTTCCAGGACTCTTAAGCCCATCCCCAGAAACTTGCTCACTTAGCTCTTACTTGTTCTCCAGTGATCTTGTCCTCCCAAGTAGGCATTTGGAGGTGCAAATGGCAGTCTCCCACTCCTTTCCTTTCCTCCCCTGCACTGCCATTCTTTTTGAGTTCAATCACTCATTTGTTTTGAAACGTATATAATAATGAAAAATTTTTAGTCTTGTGATGCAGAAGGACCTTTTTAATGTACTCTGAGAACTAATGTTTGAGTCTACTCCTTTTAAAGTGCAGTTATGAGCAGATATTATCATCCTTTCCATAAGAGTCTCTTGCTATATATTTTAGTACATTTTTGCACAGTAGAAAACTAGCCTGAGAGATAACTGCAGCATGTGTTTAAGTATGTTTCTCCTGTGAATTCAGAAAAGCAGATAATCCAAAAGCTTTTCCACAAATGAAATACACTCATTCATGTATCTAGGTTCATGCATTAGCTGGAGCAGGTGGAATAGACAATCTCCTACTACTGGATCTGCAGAAGTTCAAGCCTTCCACACACGCTGTGGCAGCAACTGGAGGAGGTGGAGTTAATATGGCTTCACAACAAAAATGGAAAGTTGGGGAGCAAGAATTTGAAGCGCTCATGCGCATGCTGGACAACCTGGTGAGAGCATGTTGATGGCAGTGTTCATAGTCTTTGTAAGCTTTTGAATATAGGATTAGCTTCTGTAAAGCAAACGTTTTTTTTCTGGTTTGTTTTTGACTTTGAAGATGGAGTAACTTGTATTGTATATGAAATCTCTTCTTCTTGGTTTAGTTTTTGTTATGTCACTGTATCTGACAGTAGTATCCTGTCTTGATAAGAATTTATAATGTTTTGAACTTAAATTTTGTCCAACCCATCTCGCAAACATATTTGCTCCTTACAGTAGCTTAATATTAAAAATATATTTTAAGCGCCACCTAGTAAATAGACATAGCAGATGCCCTCTATATTTTGTTATTAACTCTAATATTAGGACAGATGGTGATAACTTACTTGTTTGAAATGTCCACTTTACTACAGTATGAATTCTGGAACAGCCTTTAATACAAATAGAGTGAGGAATGGGAGAGTGTCATGAACTAGGATGTGCTGTTGTGCAAGACAAGTGAATGCCCTCATGAAAGCTGCCTAGGTTACAACCTGAGCAGGGGGTCATTTGGTGGTCATGTGTTCACGACGGTGGGAGGAAGGTGAAGTGTGAGTGGGGTCCTGTCTGCTACTGTACTGTGTTTTAAATGGGTCTCTTGACTGTTAATAGTATGAATGAATGATGGATGACACCACTAGCCTGCTCTCTGAAGAGCTCAGTGGACCTGTTTTAATGCATATAGGGCAAGACAAAACTTCCATGACTTCCTTGGATACTTTTTTCTGATTTTTTTTTTAATGTATTTTTTAAAAAAAAAAAAATTTTTTTTCTATTTTTTCCTCTTCCATAGGGATACAGAACTGGCTATGCCTATAGGCAACCATTAGTCAGAGAAAAACCCAGACATAAGAGTGACGTTGAGATCCCAGCCACTGTGACTGCCTTTTCCTTTGAAGACGATACAGTCCCGCTTTCTCCCCTGAAATTCCTGGCACAGAGGCAACAGAGAGAAAAGACAAGATGGCTGAACTCTCCAAACACATACTTGAAAGTTAATGTGCCTGAGGAGTCCTGGAACGGGGAAACCAGTCCCAGGACTAAGATCACGGTAGGCAGATATTTTAGGCAGTTGCTTAGTTTTTGCACTGCCTGAAAGAAAGTAAATTATGCACAGTTTATATGAGGAAATCTTTAACAGGATTAGCAAATAAGTTTGTCAAGCAAATAAAAATAGGCTTTGGGGAGACTTAATGACACTTTAGTACTAAGGGCCCCCTCTGTCTGGGGAAGGGGGGTTTAACTGTTCAGAAGAGTAACAGTTCATGAGAAAATTTAACAATGATTTAGCTTTTGTTACTAGCTCTTCCGATTCCTGAAATAGAAAACAATTTTTCTACCATATCTTTTTGTGCTATTAATTATCCACCAAACATAGTAAGGTTTTAAATCACCCATGGGTTGGTTGTTCTCTTCTCTACACGAGGGAGAGACAAGCTCTAATTCATCTCTAACTGTCCCGTTCCTGTTTGTGAGCCTACCAAAAACAGACTTCAAAAAGTCTGTTCATACTACTACTTTTAATGATGATCAAGATTTTTTTTTTTTTTTCCCCCCCGCATCCTTTGGCTCACCAAGATGCTTCCACTGTGTTTCCAGCCTAGAGAAAGGTGGCTCTTGGGGGACTGCAAAGCATGTTACTTGCTGTCACTCCCCGTTGCATAGTACAACTGTAACAGCATCAGCTCCTCCTGCTGGCAGGCTCGCGAGTTTCTAAATTTAAGTTTGGGAGAAACACCCTCAGCAACTGATTTAAAACCCTGCTTGCAAAGGAAAAAAACTGCAGTCAAAATGTGTGGTTAGCAGAGGTGGAAGCTGATTGCATGAGCAAGGGCTCTGGAGCTAGTGGATCTATGTGCCAGTTACTAGGAAGCGTGATCCTTTCTAAATACGACTTCATTGGTACACAGTTAGTACTGCGTTTTTCAGGAATGTGTTTCAGTGTTTACAAAACGTAGTGTTGATGATACGTGTTCAAGGCAATTTAAATCCTCTTGGGCAAACACGTAGACTTGTAAGGAGTTGGGATTATTTTGTGGGTGTCACGTGGAATTGAGAATAAAGTCCGAAAGTTGTTGCTTTATATCTATTCTTTAACAGTAAGACAACACTGAGGATTGTTCCTCCCATCATGCTGGGTTTTTTAGCGTGTGTGTTTGTGGGATGTGTTTGGTTTTTTTTTTTTTTCTTTAAGTGGATGAAAGCTGATGACTCCTCCAAGACTAGTGGAGGAACACCAATCAAAATCGAAGATCCAAACCAATTTGTTCCTCTAAACACAAACCCAAGTGAAGTGTTGGAAAAGAGAAATAAGGTAAAAGTGTAATGAAATGAAAATTCTAACATTTCCAAATAAAATTATATGTTCAAGTAATGATTCAACAAAGCAGTAAAATAACATTTTCAAATGTTCTGATTTTAAGAAGTTTCCTACATTGATTTTTGGCTCTAAAAAGCATGTATTTAAATGTATGATATACATGAAGTCTGTAGATACATATGCTATCTATATATATATAAAATTTTGAATGCAATAGTTTGATGAAGGATGAGTATTAACTCTGGAAATGATAGATTGGAAATAGTAATCCCAGCTATTTAGCATATATTTAGTGGATAATTAGGTGTCAACATGGACCAAATTGCTGTGCGTCATCTACAGCATGATTCAATCTCCGACTGTTCACCCTGTTCTGTATTAATTCTCCTAACACTTATTAAGCTGCAGTTTCTATGGTCCAGTCCACTTCCTAATGGCAGGAAAAAAAGAAAATGGGTGATTATTGTTGGACCTCTCTGTAAACAAAAATATCTCACTGCTTTTCCTTTCCAGCACACAAGATGCTGACTGACCAAATACTCCACCCTAGGCATAACTATATTAACAGATATTCAGGACACTTCCCATTTGATTACGTGTTGGGTTTTTTGTCTTTTTTTTAAAAACTTTCTTGGAAAGCACCATATCAGTATCCGTGGGAACTGAACTGGAGTCAGAAGGAGCAACTCCCTTCCTTAGAACTGGAAAGGCACCCTCTGATCATCTACATATTAATAGTAAAAGTCCCAGACAATGATTTTTAAATTCATGCATGTCACTCTTTCACTAGATAGTTTATTCCTATTTTTCTGCTGTAGAATTTTTTTTATATGATCTGTATTTGTATTTATATCTGATCTGTCAATCTCTTAAGCACTGACAATCTGAAGCTAGGCCTGTGGGTTTGGGGAAAATAGTGAGCTATTCACAGAAGGAGAAACTTTACCAACCTTTATGACCACAGAGATCTCTCCAATAGCTTAGGTCATTTATGGGATGGAGAGGACAAGTTCAGAGACACACTATTCCTTGGAGCTTATTCTAAATACTGGCTTGCATGAAGTGCAGGAGCTGGGACTAGGGTGGATATTCGGGAGTATTTGAAGGGCTAAACAACATATGCAGTGCATTCAGAGGTGGAAGGAGAGACCTTAATTTTTAGGTGCAGCAGCACGCAGCTTGATCCTCCGCCGTTCACTGCTGCCTGTGTTACTGGCTTTGCAAAGCTGGTGGGCACAGGATTTGTTAGAGAAGTATCTGTTTCTAACCCAGTTTATTTTCTCTGTATAGATAAGGGAGCAAAACCGGTATGACCTAAAGACAGCAGGACCACAGTCTCAGCTGCTCGCTGGGATTGTTGTGGATAAAAAGCCGAGTCCAGTGAGTAGGACATATTAATTGATTTACAAATATTTGGGTTATTTGGCTGCCTGTCTTTCAAACATCAGTTTGGGACATTTTCTTTCTAAATGCTTTGTTAGAGCTGCTTATTTTAATGCCAGACTTTGGATGTGTGATACATTTTATTCATGTTTCATTTCAGAGGTTTAAAATGTTAGTTTCAAATGGAGATATGAATGCTAAGTTTGCCTGCCATGAAAATTAATGAAGCAGGACCCCTGTCTAAGACCATTTAAGCTAAAGAGTGATGAACTTTGCAATGCATGGTGCCAAAAATAATTTTTTCGTCGGTCTGTGGAACTGCTGCTAAAGGAAATTATTGAGGTCCAGAAATAACTGAGTTTAAAAGGTGGGGTGGGACTGTGTAGAAGGCAGCTTTCATTAGAAACAGACTTCTTATTGGGAAGGACGGTTTCTGGTTTCTTACCTGTCCACACTAATCTTTTCTTGAATAGAATATACTTAACTTCCAAACAGCACAGATATCCCTAATAAGGTTATATAACAGACTGTGATGAATTGGAATTGGAATTCTATAGTCAAGAGTTTCCAACCATCCATGGGTTAGTACATCTATTTCCTCATTTTGGTTTCCAATATTCTTTTGAGATAATACCAAGTTTGCTTATTTGTTTCAGGCAAAAAGAACATTTTCGAAGTGAGTTTTCTTTCAACATGAGAATAATTTTAATTTTGTCATTGTAAGATTCATTGTAAGAGCTCTTCCCATTAGATTCCTTCCTAAACTGGAGCATGAGCACTGTTACTTTCCTACAAAAAAATTCCTAGAACTTGGGGTGTTTGCAGAAAATATGGGAAACTTTATTTTTGAATCCCTGTTGTTAAAGGACTTTTGACTTCTCTGAAATAGTCCCTGAAGTGTAAGCTGTTGAGGCAGGTCTCTACTCTGAAGCTGTCCCCCTTAATACAAACCACCCGCCTCAAATAATGATTGTGCTGCTGTAAAAGGGTGGTGTTTTACAGCTCAGTAGTCAGTGTTCGTTACTATGTGAATGCCTATTAAATGGGGTGATTTTCATCTGGATGCATCTGTGTTTTTCTTCTGTATTCCCTGCCAATCTGGTGTCACCAAACTTTGGGCAAAAAAGAGACGTTAACCATGTACATCTTGCTTGCTTGCTTCTTTTTTTAACTGTTAAATTTTGTGGTTTTCTCTTTTCCAGCCAATGCAATTTGAAGATGATGAGCACGCACCACCAGCACCACCCAACCCATTCAGCCATCTCACAGAAAAGGAACTGGAAGAGTACAAGAAAACAATTGAGCGCAAGCAGCAAGGGTTGGAAGGTCAGTGGTGCATTTTTAAATGTTGGGGTTTACATTTTAATAATTAGTTCATTTTTAGTTTGAAAATATCTACTGTAAAAAATGTATACATGTTAATTATTAGCATATACTTTTGGCAATTTAGAACTAATCATTCCTTGAGACAGTAGAATTTTTTGTTAACTTATTTTTTTTTACTTTGCTTAGTGCTACAATTAAAGCAATGGAAAGGTTTGTGCAGAAATGGGGTTGACAAAAACACACTTTAACATAATGACTTTTTTGTCGGAATCATAGAATAACTTAGGTTGGAAGAGCCCGTGAAGGTCATCTTAGTCTAACCTCCTCCTCAAAGTTGATATCAAAGTTAGATCAAGTTGCACAGGTCTGTGCCCAGCTGAGCAAAAGTTTACTGAGATGTTTGGTCTTGGCTTCTTTAGTATTTCTCCTATTCTCCCGATGTGCAAGACTCGTCTACTTTCACTTTTTACATCTCGCATCTTCTTCCAATACTGCTATTCCATAGGGAATTACTAATTCAGGGTTAATTTTTTTTTTTTTAACAATAAGTCTTACTATGCATTCTTCTTCATTAATATTGTGTAATAAAACAATTTTGCTATATATCACATTCAGGGCATAGCATAATAGCTTACTACAACAGCACACTGTGACTTATGGCTAGATAAAACCATGGGGCATGCTACTTGGAATGCAACCCTGCGACCCTTTTTAATGCTTTCTATTAAAGAACTAATATATAATGGTTGTTAGCAGATAAAGCGTGTAAAGTCATAATTCTATAGAGTTTAAATTGTATATTGTAACTTCTTGATGTTGTCAGCATGAGCAACGCAATGCTAGCAGAGCTGTAAATCTTGTAGCGTTAGCACTGACATTCTTGCTTGATTTTCTTTTGCATGGCTACTAATTCAAATCTTGTCCTGCAGATGCTGAACAGGAATTATTCTCAGATGACGGTTCATCTGTGTCACAAATTCAGTCACAAACTCAATCCCCGCAAAATGTCCCAGAAAAATTAGAAGGTATTCCATGCAATTTCTGTACAATGCCAATGGCTCTGATAACCTGAGTCATCCACTCTTCTGCTGCATTCTTGTACTTGCATGAAGTCGATTGAGCCAAAAAGAGCCCTCTTTTACCAAGTCTGGGTGGGACTCTGTTGAGAAAACTGATTTTTTTCCCCAATTTTTTCTAATACATAGTTCTCCCAAACAGAAAACAATGCAAGGCATACTGAAACTTAGATATTAATAAGGTGGAGGAAATAGATATTATATTTTTATTTTACTGAAAGTGTTAAGATTAGGGGTTTTTGCCTAAGACTTTTTCAGCAGAGTCTAAGAAGGCATTTTGAAAGGATAGTTCTCCAAGCACTTTGGTATGGAATGGCTGCGTTTTCATAAAGTAAAGCATAATTCTGAGTGTGCTTGAGACTGTATATGTATATGCTGTGTAGACTATATTTGTATATACTGTATGCAGCTTGAGCTGTATATATACCTGGCAGAGAATAAGGTTAGCTTTTTTAGCCTGTTTTCCTTTAATGACATTTTCACAGTATTGTCTGCTTACAAGAAGTAAGAGTGTAGAGAAAGGGGAAAAATCTAAGCAATTTGGGTTTCAATTCTTTGGATCACAGTCCAGTCTCACAGACTTTGTTTCAATACTGGTTTTTTGCATGATAGTGTACGTAAATAATTGCAAAATTGTTCTTTCAGAAAATCATGAAGATCTCTATACCCAGAATGCTAACCTAATATCTGTGGAGTTGCCAGTTGTGGTGGTGAACGGCAAGGAAGATGCGCATGACGTGGAAGAAGATCTCACCAAGAGGGTCAGTCAGTTAACCACTAGTACTGTGGAGAGTGTAGAGATTACAATTAAAAGCTCTGAAAAGATAGAAGAGACCCTGTCCCCTGAAGGGTCACCTTCCAAATCCCCATCAAAGAAGAAGAAGAAATTCCGCACCCCATCTTTTCTGAAAAAGAGTAAAAAGAAGGAGAAAGTAGAAGCGTAAGTGCAGTTCTGTTGTGAGGAGACATTGCACATTTTAAACGTTTAAGTTGACCATTAACAGCGTAGTGTTAGGGGTGTGCAGTAACTGGACTTCTAAGCTAAACAAAAAGGAACTGGAAGAGATTTTGCTTTAAAACAAACACAACCAACCAAACAAACAAACAAAAAACCCCTTTCATGTTAATTGAAAATTAATTTGTCTCTCACTTAACTGTGTCCAAAACTGCTATGAGGGTTGGAAACATTCATTAGTTTCATGTAGAACTACACTGGCAGGTGCTCAATTACCATCATAGCAAGATTGAATACCATCACAGTATGCAGCAGCAAGTTCTGCTTGGAGTATTTTGCAGACCTTAAACTTTTCAGTACCGTTAAAGGCTTTATTGAAGTTACTGTTGAGTGATCATACGACTTTTTAAAACTGCTGTCTCATTTGGTAACCAGATCATACATTTTTGTATTGTGATTTTGACCATATATTTTATGTTTCTGTACCCCTGTTTGAGTGGGTGCATATTAACAGCACACCTTAAATCTTTTTTAAGATTAGATCATATAGAAATATTATACACTGGCACATAATATTAGGGGAAAAACTGTGTAAGAGAAAGTTTATTTGGAATTATACAAAATGTCTAAAGAATTCCATTCTTCAATAACTTTTTTGCCAAATATTTCATTTTACTGAAATATAATTTTTGAAGACTTCTTTTTTTATTCTATCAGTTGGGGGGGGGAAACCCTTATTTTTCAAGAAAGGGGATTTTATACACTTAACATTGATAATTTAGTTTAACGGGCAAAACAAAAAGAAGATTTTATATGTTCAAATGTTTGTATACCATTCAGTATGAAGTTGTTATAAGCATGTGAACCAAGCATTTAATAGTAGAGTGTATTTAAGAATGCTTGGTTTAGAGTATACTTAAATATAATTCAGGAATCCAGGGACTTAGAAATCAAAAGATAAAAGCATATAAAATTGAACTGGATTCATGTTTAAAAATTACTTGGTTTTTTTTTTTTTTCCTCTCATGGTATTGCTAATGAATGAAGAAAAATAATCTCTTAACATAACCAAATGAAGGAAACAAAACTGTTAAAAGGGAAAGTGAAATAGTAAGAAAATAGGAGGAGACAAAGAAAGTAAAAGTCTGGTGATTATTTTTTTTAAATATATGATATGGATTGTGGGATATTTTTATTAAATCAGCAAAGTGACATTTCCATATGAGGCGTTTTAAATAATTTGTATGGATTCATACAGAGTGCAACACTTTGGGTTTTTTCTTCACTTTCATTTGAATTGCAAAAGGGTCTCAAGAATCTGTGTTGTCCTTTGGATGAACCCAGAGCAAATCGGAGCCTAGTGCCATGGGTAAGGGTGGTACTGCCACTTACTCATTTTTACTGATATTGTCATTTTAGTACTTTTACTGTATTGTAAATACAAACTAAACATAGAAATTAACATAGGGTTTTCTTCGCTGTGTCAAATTGTCTGTAAATCAGTCATCGCAATAGGAAGTACATTTTAAAGATCCATGTGATTCCCAAATTGCCGGTTGAAATATTATACAATATATAATTGTTAAATATGGCTGGAGAGTGGTTTGGCATGCAAAAATGTTGATTATAGCATGTTTGGGGGCTGGTTAGCTTTGACCGTGTAAGTGTGATAATGCAATGTTGGAATGGATCCTGGAAACAATTTTCTAGCTATCACTAAATACTGGAATCAGTGTTTTTAATCATAGTGGAAACTTTCAGTTGCTTACTTTGTTTTTTATGTTCTACATTATTTGTGTTGTATTACAACATATGTAGAAACAGTAACCTGTGAACTACGCTTTTCATAACTTTTTTAAAAATATATCTAAATGAATGCAATGTGCATAAATATTTTTTAAAATGCAACCGTGAACTATTTGCACCTTTTGCTAATGCCTCTATTTACTTGCTTTGGCATAAAGAATGAGCCAGCCAACTCCTGTGTCCTGTGGAAAATATATAAATGTTATCTGAAATTGCTCATAGATGTAATGCTAATTAATGTTAAATCACAAATAAACAGTATTTTAAATAGACGGATTTTGTATAGCAGCCTTTTGTTTATACAGTGCTCTCGCATCTCTCGCTTGTAGAAAAGATGTTTTGATTATGCATGTAACTTCTCAAGAATTTATTTTGAAGATGGCTTCTTGCTTGTGCTTCTTCTGAAAGCTGTGCAAGAAAATAGTCTGATCTTATTAGAGAACAGTTGTTTTCGCTGTCACAGATCTTGGAGATGAAAGAGGACAGGCCCATGGTAAAATACTCAGCGTTGTCAGGCAGTTGTTTTGCGCCTCGGTTGAGTTTGTGCTGCAGGCTTCCCTCTCCGGGGCATGCTTCCCCGTCTCCTTGGTCTGTGCCTTCTGCTCTGCAGCATGGGCTTACGTATGACGGCTTGAGACACGGGACCTGCGTGGTTTAAGTGCTGTGGAAGTACAGAGCAGGGAAATAGCTTGTGGAAATTACCTTTTTTTTTTTTTTTTTTTTTTTTTTTATTTTATTAAAGAAAACAAAGGGTGTTTTTTTTTGTAGGGAAGGCTTTTAATGCAAAGTTATTTGAAGACGTCTGTGTCATGCCCTGCCAGCATGTGGTATACCTCAGAGCCTCTGAGCCTGCAGAAGTTGCAGTGTTATGTTTTTATAGCTATATCAGCTCTGTGAGATGTCTTTAAGGACTTCAACGACTGTTTGTTTTCATTGTCCTTCCACAAATCAGCCTTTTGTTTCTGTTTACAAGAAAGTCAAAATCCAGCCCTCCAAGTCCAGTGACAGTTTCGTGAACTCAGTCCCTGTGTGGAGGGATAATTTTGGTTCAGCATTTTAAATAAATCTTAACAAGATTCAAGTAATTTTCTTACTGTTGTTTGTTTCCAGGGGCATCTACAGTCTGCTTAGCGCTGCACTAACATGAAAGTAGACACTATATCAACATGGAAAAGCTTGCGCTCTAAGTGCATCTGTAGTTTTCTTCTTTGAACTCTCTTTATTCCCAAGAGCCTACGAACTACGGCAGACCCTTCACTTTGCCTTAGATCTTACTCTTTCACAGTGTTACAAGAAGGATCTGAGATTCTGCAAGCCAAAGTGTGGAAATAAAGTAGATGTTTGTAACAGGCATAATATACATTAAGGCTGAAATCTTGGGAAGTAGGAGCCCTTGGAAAGACAAGCTTCAACATGGGTCACTGACACGATGGGAAATAATTATTACCATTAGGATGCTTAACCCAAGAAAGAGCAATACAGAGAAGAAGCAGTGTATGCTATGAGGAATTGCATGCAAGCTACCACCTAAGAACCTTATGAAGGAAAACAAAGGATTTTTAAAGCTGTGCATCTTTCTACCCCACTTCTATCTGTGTATGGCAATACTGAAATCTGTATTGTGATCCGGGTGATCACCCGCCAACTTCTTTTACAGACTCTCACCTGTTCTGAAGATGAGTGTTATGTAGCAAAACAAATTTTGCTTCATTTGCAAAAATTGCAGAACAATCTGTACTTTAGAGTATCCCGTGAGGAGACAGGTTAATGTCGTGGTGAAGGCTGTAATAGGCCATTTTGACCAATATTTTCCTGCCTTGCCAGTTGAGTTATTGTATGCTCTTTGAGCACGTAGCATAAATTGCTGTTTTCTCTGGTGCTCAGTAGTTGAGGATTTTCTGTTTTCTGGATGTCCATTTTGCAAAACTGTTGAGTTTTCTGTTTCAGCTGTGCTGCTAAGTAGGCAAGGACAGGGAGAAAGGGCCACTGTGTCCCAGGCTGGGCACACGGGTCTGATGGAAACTTCTGGTGTGAGCACCGATGTTCCTCCTCTCCCTTCCTGCAAACTGGCAGGGAAATGCATCCCCTCGCCTACGGGGTTGCTGCGTGGGTTGGTGTGTTTGTTCTTTCAGAGATCCAGTGTGTTAAATGAGGTGGAGGGCTCATTGGAAAGCACTAATTAGAAACTGCCTGGCGATGTGCGTGCAGGCAGCTGGAGCGCGGTCAGCCCGGCTGTGGGCATTGCCGTGTGTGGCTCAAATGGCACGAGCAGCCCGGGGGGAAGGCTGGGAGGGCGTTCGGTGGAGAGGGGTGCTTCTGACATTTCAGCTGTCACAGAGCCCGTATAAACCTCTGTTTCTAGAGACTTTCAGATTGGCCAAACTTGCGCAGACTCTTAGAGGAATAGTAGAAAGCCCATCCCTAATATAAAGGTTGCTCAGCCCTTTGCCACAATTTCTAATCTCAGTTGCAAAGCCAGCAGCAATTTAGGTTTCTAAGAGAAAAGATCGACAGCATGTAATGTGGAGAAACTTGTATTTTTCTACAGCCTTGTTCTTTGGAAGTGTTTTATTACGTTAGCTTTACATTAGCTTTACATTTCATGCGTGCCAGCAGCACATGCAAACATACCCAAGCAGTTTTCACTTGGACCTGCACACAGCATGGAAAGTTTCAGTCAAGTTTGATCAACTTGTAAGCAAACAAAACAAAGCCTGATGATGCGAAGTGGAGGGCAAACAGGAGTTCACACTGAAAATCTGGTTGAGAGTCCCAAAGTCAAACACAGCCTTTAAAAAGTGAAAATTCAAGTGGCCTTTAGATGGCATCAGACTTTCATGTTTGCTGCCTTTGTTCCCTGCAGTCAGAAAGCCATTAACAAAGAGCTTTCAAAGAAAGTATTTTGGTGGAGATTTTGTGGGCTTTATTCCAGTTCCAGCATAGCAAGATGAAAGCGGACATCTGGTTGTCGGACTCATTTTCTTTACAGATTCATTTCAAAATCCAGTAATGGAGCGGGCTTTGTCTGGGAGACAAGACTCCTCTGCTCCCCTCGATCCTCTCACACTTTCCCAACTAGCTAAGAATATTTTTTTTTTCCCCCCCCTCTTTTGCACTCATAAACTCCCTCCACTGAACAGAATATCCTTATGTTCAATATTTTCTCTCCAGCAACCTTACCCACAGGCCAGAGAGCTCTCAGCTTTTCTGGATGGTTGGGGCAGAAGTGACAGGAGTCCCTGGTCAGGTGTGCAGGAGGACAGGGCTGGGAAGCCGCAGAGCTTCAGATGTCTTCAGCTCCCTCGGGGGAGCTGCAGGTGTGTGAATGGAGAACCAGAAGTCGTGGAAGCTGTCTCTCTAAGAAGGTCTACAGTGAAGAAAGGTATTTAAAAGTGTTGGAAAAACCTGCTGCTTTGGAAGTGCAACTGTGCCGATTTGGAGGGTTTGTACTAAAATTTCATAACCCTTTAAAAGGGAATGGCATGCTTTGCCATGGCCAGCACGTTTGTGTCTGCTTGCTCTTCGGCAGATAAATTCTGCCAAAGGCTCACTTGGCATCTTGGTCTCAGTCTCTGAACTGCACGTTATTGGAGGCTGAGGACAAGGTCTCGGGAAGCATTGCTACGTGCTCACCCTGGTTTTATGCTTTTCTCCAGGTGTCTTCCCTTCATCTTTGCGGAAACAGGATATTGGGCAAGTTGGACCTTCATTCTGACTTGCTACAGTTGTTTTTCTGTGTTGGTCAAACTTGAGAAGGGAAAGACTTAGCTGTTTGTGCTGTTATCTTGTGCATGGAAAATCAGAGAAAGGGGGGAGAGGCTGGAGGTACATTACTATATATTTTTAAATATATAGATATAGTAATATAGCTATATTCTATATCTCTCATATATGGTGGTCAAAGGGACAGATGCTCTGAATTGTCTCCAGGAGAGAAAAAGACATGTTTGACTTTAAAAAAAGTGGAAAGTGGTGTCCATGTGTTTCTTACTTGGGATCTGCCTGTAAATGAAGCACATAAAGGAAAAATGACGGCTAGAAGCCTTTGCAGCATGTTTAGCAGAACTTCCTTTTCAGTCTGTCTTGCCTGACTTCTCTAGTTTCTCCTTCCTATCCCTGGTCAATGCTTGCCCTGGATCAAACTAGAAGAAAATCAAAGGCTTGAGCTCATGAGACAGGTGCAGGTGTTCTCCCCTCTGGGATCGTGTGCTTAGGTGTGATGTTAGTGCATCTGCATCGTGCAGATCCTCAGCTTTAAGCTTTAAATCGAGCTGTGCCATGGCACAGACCTAGTGCTGCGGGCCGAACAGGGAAAGCACATGGTGTTATCCTGGCAGAGTCCCAGGCCGCATTTCATACAAGGTCTGACCGCGCAACAGGGTAAGTGCATGGGGTGACCGTCACAGCCCGCGAAGACGTGTGACCCAGAGGTGGGTTTGTTTTAAGGTGAGTTAGATTAAGTGAAGAGCCCCCCATGCTGCGGAGCTGCTCTCTGCTGTTCGATATCTTTTTTTTTTTCCTTTCTTTTCCCTCCTGTCTTCTCCGACTGAAGAAGTTAAGTGGAAAAACGCCTTTTTCTTTATAGTTGTGTGAGAACAGCTGCGTATCAACAATGCCAAAGGGAGGAAAAATCAATTAGGGGCCGAACTGGCTGCTGGCGTGTACACAAAAGCTTCCCACCGCAGTTGCGCGGGGCCGGCAGCGCGGTGCTTGCCCGCAAGTGTCTCTTCCGACTGACTCCCGCTTTTTCATCGTTAAGTTGCTGCCTTGCCTGGAAGTGTTTGCTGTAACCGGTGCGCGGCTGCCATCGCCGCGTGGGGAAAGGGACGTCCCCTCCCGGCTCTGTGTCCTTGTCTCCCCGCAGCTGGAGAGAGTGTTTCACGTCAGTCCCCGGCGGGATGCCGGAGGGGTGTGGAGAGCGACTGATTTGAGAGGTTTCGTCCCATCTGTGCCAGAGCCACCAGGCCCCTCACCTCCCCCGGCCAGAGGAGTCAGGGGCTGCCGAAAGCCCTTCCCGGGGCTCCCCATCTCTCCAGGAGGAGATATCCAGTATCTACCAGTGCCAAAAAGATCCTGCACCTTTCTGTCTTGCCTACTTAGTGTCAGAATTTCCAGGCACCTTTTGTTTCACATTTGCAGTGATAGCTTGGTACAACCGCGTGTCTTTGGACGCTGCTGAAGCTTTTGCAAATTTTTAATTTGCAAATATTACTTGCAAAAGCAAAACGTGTTCCAGGTTATCGGGATGTCGAGTAGTTAAGCTCTGTAAGGAATAACTGGAATGCTTCTGGGCGGTGGAGTTGTCCCGGGCAAAGCTCTGAGCGGGAGACTTCTGCTCGCTGGCAGGCGCTGCCGGCTGGTGCTGGTTTTGACCTTCGGCACATCAGCTGCTGGCTGATCTCTGCCCTCCTCAACAGGCACGGCGCTCATCCCTCTCCTCCCAAAGGTACGGAATGTTCAAACGTTGCCTAAAATGAGGTGCTTGACTTAACGGCCCGATTTTTCTCAGAGGGCTGAGCACACTTGCCTGTGCCAGGAGAGCCGCAGAAGAGCAAGTCGCTTGTTCAGCCCTCGGCTCGGTGCATCAAAAGCCAAATAACCCCGAGCCGCGGGGGGAAAAGCAGCCCCCAAAACTCAGCAGCGTGGTGAGCGGCTGTCGCGCTTGAGGAGCTGGCAGGAATCAAGTTTCCCAGTGAACATCCCAATGGCTGAGCCCTTTCCCTCTCCTCCATGCTCCCTCGGGGATGGGGAAGGGGAGGTTGCTGCAGAGGGCTGCTTTTCTGTCTCCAGGGTGTTGAAAGCAGCTAATTGACCATTAATGAACGTTGCCTTCATGTTAAGGGTCTCCGAGTGTCAATGGCAGCGCAGGGACCTGCCCCCGTGTGTCTCACAGGCTGGCGCTTGGCGCGATGGCACTAGGGCTTGGGGACGCTCCCAGTCCCCGTGCCCGCGGCCACGCGGTGCAGTAAAGCAGCTGGTGGGACATCACCTCCTTCCTTTTCCCTCTGCCCTAACAGCTGTATAACAGACGTTCTGCAAACTGTCAAAACTTCATTAAACTCAGCCCCAAGCTGTGCCTGCCTGCGAACGTAGCTTGCTTTTTATCAAGAAATCCAGCTGTAACCTGAGGCAGTGGGATGGACCTGCCTTGCCCGCTGCGCTGTCGCCTGCGTGCTGGCGGCTGTCACCGTGCCCCTCCGTGTGCTGAGGTGCCGTCTGCCTGCAGGCTGCTTGGGCATGAAACCCTGCTCCCTTGGACACCAAAATCCAAATATCAAACTTGAGTAAAGAGAAATTGCAGCCAGTGCCTTGAGAAAACTGGGGAATAAATAAATTTAATATGTGCAGTTGGATGTGCATCAGCCACGCAAGCAATTGCATGGTATCTCCCCCTCAGCAAGACCAGGTGCAAGGACTAATGCTTGCCTTTGCCGCACTAAAACCTCCGGCCTGAAGCCCAGGTGAGTCATGAAATGGAGGACACTTGCCTTGCTGCCCCTTGTGCACCACCTGCCAGGTGTTTGGGAGGCGGAAGGGAAGGCAGTAGCGGCAGGTCAGCCTTTCTCAGGCTTGGTTATCTGACGGCGTCTCCAGGATCTGCAGTGCGAGCGCCGCGTGCAGAGGGGTCTGTGGGCCGAGCAAGGGCCCAGCAGAGCAGGGAGGATAAACGCAGCCCGGACTCTGCCCGATCGCCTGGGTGGGGAGATGCCCCAAAGGACCACAGCCTCATCATTTCCTGAGTGACATCTTCACTGGATCCAAAAGTGACCTACGGAAGGTGGTGTGAGTACGCTGCAGCAGCTGCGGTTTATACACAGTGCTTTGCCCTTGGACGTCGGACACTTCCAGCCCCAACTGCTCTTTAGATGGATGGAAAAGACGGAGAAGCTGGCTGTCAGATCCACTCTAGCAGAAGGGTAACGTGGGGCAACAACTCCCTTCCCCAAATATCAGCTACCAATTTCTTATTCCAGTGACTTCAAATATCCTTCCCTCTCTAGCAGGTAGGAGCAAAGTGTTGTCACTACTTACTCTTTCCACCTGGCTAGACAACTCTCTCAAACACCAATACCTATAATTACATATGTATATTTGTATATACATATAACACATGCTAATTATATCTATCTACGGAGGCATTAAATCACTTATCCTGCCTGGCTTCAGTTCTGTTTTAAAGTTGGTAAGAGTCAACATTCAACCAGCATTAGGAATATGCTGTATAAATAATTAGAGTTTATTTAGATTTATTCAACAGCGTTTACATCTAATAAGTAATCGCATCCATTTAAGCATTGATCTTCTGGCTGGCACGTCACCTAAATGCGATCACTCACCTTCAGCTGGAGCAGCTGGTCCTTCCTGGATTTGTTTAATGGAGCCAACTTCACAAATGGCCTGGAAGAGGTGCCGTGGTCTGTGTAATGGGAGAATATTTGGGTACTGAAGTGATTTTTCTTATAACCAGATGTTTTGGGCTGACTTACTCCACTCGGCTTGATTTCTGCCTCTGCGGTTGCTGTATGGTGCTAGAGACGCCCCGCGCGCCTTCTCGGGCCGAGGGCGAAGGCGCCGTGCCTTGGCTGGCCCGTCCCGCCGGCACCCCCCGTCCCGCCGGCACCCCCGGCACCCCGGCACCCCCTGCCCGCCGTCTGGCGAGGACGCCGGCGGCGCCGGCCGCTCGCGGGGGCCGCTCAGCCTGTGACGAGCGCTCCAAGAAATAACAGTGTCCCACCCCCTCGTTGAAAATGAGCTTTGTGTCAGCAGGAGGGAGGAGGGGAAATGTTCTTGATGATTTTCTTGTGTTAGGCATTTCAGGCTCAAAAGCAAGGTACGCATGCGAAAGCCTTCGCTCTTCCTCTCAGCCTCTTCCTCCGATGTAGCCCGCGTGGGTGCTGGTGTGAGCGCCACGGGGTGCACGCCATCGCGAGTGGCACAGCGTGGTGAGAGGCATCAAAGTTGGCTGGAGACATCGGCGTGTTTTACGCAGGGGATCAGCACCTTTACCTGTGTGAAAATAATTTCGTCCAAATTTTGACCCGCAGAGGGTGCCTGCCAGCGGGTCCCCCTGGAGGGGTCCGGGCTCCCAGCCGGCACCTCTAGCCCCCCGAACCCCACATCGACACGGCACGGCTTGCTGAGACTCAGCATGCAACCCTAGTGCTGTTTTGGGGTGGATTTTGGCAAGCCACGCACGTTGTGTCACCCCCTGCGAGATCAGGATTCGGCCTTTAATCCCGGTGCGCCCTGGGTGCTGCCCCCCAGAGCAGGGGAGCGCTGCTGCCTGGAGCAGGGCGACCCCAAAATGCGGCCCCTGTTCTCATCTAGATCTACTCAAGGCTGTCAATACCGCTGATTTATGGGACACGCAGGAAGAACATTTACTCAGAGAAATCGATACTGCAAGAAAGAGCCACAGTGGTGCCTGGGCGGATGGAAAGACGGCGCTGTGCTCCCCCGGCAGCCGCATCAGCGCCGCCCCGGCTGACGGCCCCGGGCAGCGAGCGGAGCGTGCTGGAGGAGCGCACGGCGTGCACGCAGGGCAAAGGCGCGCCCAGTCCGCGGAGCACGCCCTCAGCTCCGGGGTCCATAAATTAGGTGGCTCTTTGCGGTGGCAAGATCATGACATGCTGTTACGTTTTAACGCAAACTTGTCATCTGGAGCATCTTTAGTTGCTTTGCGTTCCGCTCCTGATGAAACGAGGAGGTGCTGGGAGAGGCAGCTCCCAGCCGCCCTCCCGCTCGGCTGCGCAGGGAGCTGATGCTCCTCTCCGGGAGCCTTTCCGTGCCCAAGCGGGTGCTTGAAGAAGGGGCTGCAAATTATCCCTGCGTGACTGCTCCGGCAGTCTTTGGGAGAGGAAAAGTGGTTCTTACCGTAATTAAGTAACTTTGAACAGAAGCCTGAGATCTGCAGTAGAGCTGTCAGGGAGGGCTGAGCCTCGTACACGGCGCGATTGCCGCCTGGGCACCGCGTGAGCGCGGTGCGGTCCTGGGCGCAGGACGGACAGAGACGCGCCAGAGCAGGAGCTGCTGTGCCCAGGTCCCGTCACCGTTTGTCCCTTGGCTGATACAGGCTCCAAAGCCAAAGCTTAGCTGCTGCGGGAGGAGCCCTGGATGTGCTGCCCGCCTTTCCGAGCTCCTCTGGGGCTTAGGCAGCCAGAACTAACCCATTTTCAGGTGGGTTTTAAAAGGGCAAACTCTTCAGATCTATAGGTCAGACGCAAGCTTTTCCCCCGACAGACAAACCACAAAGGCCACTCTGCCTGCCCTGATGCCCAAGTTTCTGTAGCCCACAAATGGCTTAAACTGGGGCTGTTTAGCCTGGAGAAGAGGAGGCTGAGGGGAGACCTTATCGCTCTCTACAACTCCCTGAAAGGAGGGTGTAGTGAGGGGGGTGTTGGTCTCTTCTCCCACGTAGTTAGCGATAGGACGAGAGGAAATGGGCTCAAGCTGCACCAGGGGAGGTTTAGATTGGATATTAGGAAAAATTTCTTTACGGAAAGGGTGGTCAAGCATTGGAACAGGCTGCCCAGAGAGGTGGTGGAGTCACCATCCCTGGAAGCGTTCAAAAAACGGGCAGACGTGGCACTTTGGGACATGGTTTAGTCTAGTCTACCCTTGATTGGTTTAGAGTAGACTTGGTAGTGTAGGTTAATGGTTGGAGTGGATGATCTTAAAGGTCTTTTCCAACCTAAACAATTCTATGATTCTATGAACATTTAGATTAAGTGGGACATATTACCATAAGGAGAAAGAAGAAGGTCTGGTATGTGCAGCGCGTTCCCGCACGTCAGCCTGCGCCCAGCATATGGATTAAATGCTTTTGCTGTGTGAAGCCAGCTGGGCTCTTCAAGGAACACGCGCATGCAGTGCCATTTTTGACAGCTGCCTCTAATTTGATAGAAGTGATTACGAATTGATTTTAGGATTAGGCGTTGCGAGTCCCCCAGTCCCAAAGGAATGGCAGCACCTCTCAGCTCCCGCGTTAGCCGAAGTGCTGCCAGGCTGTAGCCAGGGGCTGGGACGGCCGCTCCGGCGCTCCAGCTCCCGCAGCCGGGGTGGATGCTCCTCCCCACCAGCCGCCGGCCTCGCCAGAGAGCCGGGATCCAGAGCCGGGGTACGGCGATGCCGGGTGCTGCGCTTGCGGGGCAGCAGGGATAACGCCAAGTTCCTGACAGCTCCTTTCATCCCATGGCTCCTCCGTTGGCGCGGTGTCTGTCCCCGGTCTCTGTGAGTTACCTTGCCGCTCTCATTAACGCTGCAGGCGGCTGCAAGCATCAGAGGGAGCGTTTAATGTGGATAGGAAAAATGGGAGTGTGGGGTTATGGTGGTGGGTGTATACATGTATATGCATGTATGTATTTGTTCTCGGCAAAAACATCTTTGTCGTTTCCATTTTTCATTTCATGTTTTCCAGGATTGCTGTCTTCCTCAGCCATCTCTGCTGGGGTAAAAAAATGTGCAAACGTCATATTAAAAAAAAAAAAGACCAAACATTTTTAAAGCAAGGAGAGTCTGTAGAAGAATTTCCCTGTAACATAGATTTAATTTTTATATGTGTATAAAATTGCCCTGGGCAGCAGGGAGCTGCAGTCACAAACTTGCTTTGCTTGGGCCTGGCTCTGCAGGGCTCTTAGGCGAGCACTTGGCTTTACCACGTGGCCTTAAACACCGGTTAACCGATTTGCCGGGGTTCAGCCATGCCCCTCTTGTCCCTAAAGCCCAGTCCGCCACCCTCCAGGGAGCACTTAAACCTCGACCGGGTCTGACCCTGGTGCTGCCAGCCCCTGTCCCCAGGGCTCCGGGGCAGGGGGCTCAGGTTCGGCGCCTGCTTTGGCTTCTGTCCGAGGGCTGAGCAGCAGCAAGGGCGACAGGGAGGGACAACCCCAGCTTAAATAGTTGGGGAGGGTGCTTTTCCAAAAATGTTTTGATTGAAAAACTTGCTGATGTTCCTTCTGACTAGGGAGGGAAGGCTAAGGCAGGACTGAGATGATGATCAAATTCATTCATGGGGGTTTGATGGGGTGCTCTTTAATTTACCATCCACCATGGCTTAACCTTTGCACAGGAGAGCATGCTGTGAGCCGGGGTGGCTGACCGCGTCTCCTGGGCTCGTTTGGAAATATTGCAGAGGACGGGTGGAGAGGCGAAGGGCCCCTTGGCCGGGAGCGTGGCGTACAGGAGCTGAACTTCTGCCCGCTCCTGCTCTGATCCCGCGCTCGGGAAACACCACCGGGTGCGACTTCCCGCTGGCCGTGGCTTACCTGTACGCTCCCTGCATACAAGAGAAAAATCACTAGAAACACTAGAGGATGTGCAGTAGGTTACAAGCAGCTGCGGGACACCCGATGAGCGGCAGCGAGGTTGGCCGTGTGTCGCCTGCTCCGAAACGTGCTCAGGGCGGCTGCTGCGTGGGGACAGGGGCACCTGCCCCCAGAACTGCCCGCCGGTGGGTGCTCCCGTCCCCCCCGGGGAGGAAACGCACTCTGGGTGCATGTCGTGGTTTAGCCCCAGCCGGCAACTCAGCACCACGCAGCCGCTCGCTCGCTCCCCCCTGCCCCGATGGGATGGGGGAGAGAATCGGAGGAGTAAGAGTGAGAAACACTCCTGGGGTGAGATAAGAACAGTTTAAGAATTCAAATAAGGTAAAATGATAATAATATAATAATGGTAATAATATAATAATGATAATAATAATAACAATATACAAAGCAAGTGACGCACAATGCAATTGCTCACCACCCGCCCACCGATACCCAGACAGCTCCCGAGCAGCGATCACTGCTCTCTGGCCAACCCCCCCCCCCAGTTTCTATACTGAGCATGACACCATATGGTATGGAATAGCCCTTTGGGCAGTTTGGGTCAACTATTCTGGCTGTGCCCCCTCCCAGTTTCTTGTGCACCTGGCAGAGCATGGGAAGCTGAAAAGTCCTTGACTAGCATAAGCAGTACTCAGCAACAACTAAACCATCAGCGTGTTATCAACATTCTTCTCCTACTAAATCCAAAACACAGCACTATGCCTGCTACTAGGAAGAAAATTAACTCTATCCCAGCTGAAACCAGGACAGTGCATTTACCATTACCAGCGCAGAGCGTTTGGTGCAGTGGAGCTTTGGAGGAAGCCGGCCAGCATCCCGTGCCTGCCCGCCGAGGGTACGGCTCTGGACATCCAGCCGGACCCTGGAGACCCCCCACATCCCGCGGGCTGAGCTTAGCTGGGGCTCCCCAGCAAACCTGTCCCGCCGCGCCAGCGGCAGATGGACCCAGACTCCTTTTCCATTTCTGGGTGGGATAAAAAACGCCCACCCCATTGTTCGCAGCCGTCCTCTAGAAGTTTATAAATAAACCCCGTTTCCCTGCTGGCTTTGTGCTTTTCCATATTGACGCGCCCTTGATTTCCTCCTGTTCCAGAGAGCTTCAAACAAACGGCCCCTTTTTTGTTGTTGGTTGTTTGCTTCCTCCCAGCTTGTGCCCGAAGAGGCGTCGGTGGCGTCCCCTGCGCCCGGGCGCACCCTGGGTGCCGGGTACCAGGTGCCAGGATGCCGGGCGCCGGGACGGGGTTATCTGACAGTTTCCCATGAATTACCCCACGTTGCAGGTGTGGGCGTTAATGTACAACTTGGTGACGAAGCAGCTGGTTTCACCGCATGCGTGTGGTGTGTTAGCGACGGGAGGAGGATGCTGAGCGGTCCAGGGATGGGATGCGGGAGCCCGGTGACCCACGGGAGTCACAGCTGCGCAGGCAGGATCATGCACCCACCATCCTAAAAATACTTGGGGTGTCCAAAACCAGGTGATTCCCCAATTAATTTCAATGGCGATACTTCATTTCTCAGCATTTTAAAGCTCACTGCGTGCTGGAAATGTGCAGTCCTTTAAAAGCGACTCTGACTAACAGCGTAGTTTGTGTAAATATTTAAGGAACACTAAAATCCACCCATGATCTGTGTAACTGCCCTTCTCTTTGTATCAATATTGGGGATTGCCCCTTTTCAATCTTTTTTTATAATACGTGGCTGTGTTAGACACAGTCGTAAACACCGGTCTGTGCCCTGGGCCAAGTACAAGGAAGGGTGTATTTTGCTCTTTCAGTGCTCGCATTGCGAAGGCAGGCTAATTCTCAGCTCTCTCCTTCTTGTTTATTTATAGCACCTGGGTGAAATCTCTCTCCCCCAGCCGGAGCCTGGGGTGCAAGGGGAGCCGGGGAGGGCAGAGGTGCTCTGAGCATCACCGTGCTGCAGAGCCGGGGTGAGAAGTTGTGGCTGCGGGATGAAGCTTTCCCTTTTTTCTTCCTTTTTTACCTGCTTCTGCTGAAGCCAAGGTCACAAAACCCACCAAGGGCCTGCGTCGGCGTATGGCTCCTAAGGTAAAGACCTGTTGGGCGCTTAATCAGCTGGGCAATTTCCAAATGAGAGCAAAGCTGCCATCTCCCATATACGTGCTCACACCACTAAGGTTAAAAAATAGCCCAGAGAGAGATCTTAAAGTATCTTTACACCTTAAATTCAGGGAAAAGCCCAGGAAAAGGGGTGCACTGAGCTGTAAGAACGCGTGGCAAGCCCCTGAGCCGGCGCGCGGCGGCCCAGCCCTGGTGACGCTGGGGGCACTTAGGGCTTCACCCGGCTCGCCGCAGCGCGAGCGGGCGTCTCCGGCTATTTGCCATTTTCCTTCTTCCTCCCGAAGGCCGAGCCGCCCCTCGCGTCGCATCCCGCCCACGTCTGGAGCCACCCGTTCCGAAGGGGAGCAGGATCAGGCGGCGGAGTTTCCCCGCTCCGCTGCCTTTGTGTGCAAACCGGGTTTATCTTTATTGTTTGACCAGCGCTGGCAAATTACACCCTGCCTAATGCGTTGTTAGGGAGAGGCAATTAAATACCAACCCAACGAGTATTGCGGCCAACGTGACTGGGGAGAAACAGCTGCAATCTGCATGGCAGCTGGGAGAGACGGGTGGAAAATATTAACCTTTTTATTTATGTCTTTGCTCTAACCTCCACTGTGTCTGGCTGCCCGGCTGGGTGAAACCCGCGCAGGGCAGGGTTCGGCAGGGA
This sequence comes from Pelecanus crispus, assembly GCF_030463565.1. NCBI lineage: Eukaryota > Metazoa > Chordata > Aves > Pelecaniformes > Pelecanidae > Pelecanus > Pelecanus crispus. The sequence continues at coordinate 12,519,361 of NC_134652.1, read as the reverse complement.
GCGGGCGTGCGTGACGCCTGGATCCAGTGAGTTTTCGCTGGTTTGACTTCAGCCCAAACAGCCGGCGATGCCCGTCCTGCGCAGTGCCGCGTCGGCTCACCGGTGGCCGCAGGACTGACTCCGCTTTCGCCCTCCATCGCTGCCTTTCTCCGGCTGCTTCCCAGCCCCGCGGGCTGCTCCTGCTGGCAGCGGCGCCGGGTGGCCACGTCCTGCCCGCCCCCGTAAGATTTAGTGCTTCAGCTCGGTTGCCCATCAAATCAACCCCGGTTTTCTACGGCGCCTTCTTCAGCGCCCGTGTGCCCCGGCTCCCAGCACCGAGCCTGTGCGGGTGCCGTCCCCCCGCCGGCCTCCCGCCCCGTCCCCCGGCAGGATTTCTGTCCCCATCCCGCTTCACGCGCCACGACCCGCAGCACGTTCACATCTCCCTCCCTCAGCCTCCAACACTGAATCACGCCAAGCGTCTTGAAGGCAACGAATCCTGTTGCTGATCCCAGGCACCCCAATAAACCCTTTTCTCTCCGCTCCCCGGAGGCTGTGAGTGCTCTGAGGGATGGGACCATCTCGCTGCGGGCTGGAGTGTTTTCTGGGTGTTAGACAAATAAACACGGGGAGGTTTGAACCAGGATCTCGGAGATTGCCTTCCTGCAGGTGCCGAGAGCGCTGCTGGGTGGATTTAGAGGGGTACCTTTGCAAACAGCGTCTTTAAGCGCCGCCAAAGCGATGCTCGTGGCGAAGCGGTCAGGCAGCTGGAGCAGGGGATGGGAACATTGGTGTCGGAGTCTCATCGCAGCCGCGGATTTAAGCTGGCTGGTGTGGACCAAGTCATCCACCAGCGAGTTCAGCAGTATGAAAATAGAATAATTTGTATTCCTCTCTGTTGCCGGCTTTCTGAGAGTCAACACCCGCAGGTTTGTAGAGTGTTTTGCAAGTTCTGAAGCATGTTCCTGCCGACGGTGCTGCCCGGCCGGCCCTGCCAGGGGCCCGCAGCCACTCGCTCCTGTCCTGCACGTCGGGCTGGGGGCAGCGGGGGCATCGCAAGGCATTTTATTTGGTTTTTGCTCTGCAGGCAGTTTGCTCTTTGGGGGATCCTACAGCACCTGGGGTTCTGGAGGAAACAACAGTTAGGGCCTGGAAAGGATGGGGAAAGGGTTAAAAGTGCAATGAACAGGTCACACTGATTTTTTTCCTTTACAACCAGTGACTTTTCTAGGCCAAGCGATGCAACAGATCAAGTGAGTGGAACGGGAGCAAGTGAGGATTAGTAAATGAGATGCAGCATGGGTAACGCGCTGGCCAAGGGGAGCGGCGGGGCTGGGGACGCCATCCCCCCCGCTCGGTGGAGCCGGGACCCGCACAAAACGGGAGTCGGGACTGGGAGCAGCGGGGTTTGCTGCCGTACGGTGGGTGTAAGGTGCGGGGATCTCAGTTGAGCGGAAAGAAATCAGAAGCCATCCGCGCGGCATGGCTGTGGGCGGCAAAGCGGGAGCCGAGATGCCGCAACTTGCCAGCGGTGCCGGCGCAATGGTCAGCCGTGCCTGGGGCGAAGGCGGGGATGCCGGGCGGGATCAACCTGGAGGATGCACGATCCTTCTCCTTAGTTACAGCGAGAGTGGGAAGCCCCAGGGAAATACTGGGGAGAGAGAATAGCTTTTAAACCGTAGCTAATGTTGGCACACGAACAAATGGGTATTAACTGGTGGGGGCTGCTGGGAGGCTGGGAAATTTGTGCCAGGGATTATATGGCGTGGCTGCTCAGAATAGCAGGAGTTGGACTAAATGACCCAGCAGAATCCCTCCGGTTTCGCCCTCCCTTTACGGCACCAGGTGCTCTGAGTAGCAGCGGGGACGGTCTGTTTGTATTTTAATATTATGTCAAGCAAATAAAGATGAGCAAAACTGCATCCACATGCTGCCGTGCTTTTTCTGTTCTTGGGATGTGCCAGGAAACCCTCCTGCATCAGCTCCTGGGGTCAAACCCTGCCTGCCAGTGCCCCGCAGAGGCACAGCGAGCCGTGCCGCAGGCCACGGAGGTGTTGGAGGGAGGTGCTGGTGAGAAATGAAGGAAATCATTAGGCAACCGTAATTACACTGCGAGACTCACGAGTTGTCTCTCAACGCATCGCTCCCATGCTAACCCGGCAGAGGCGGTGGCTGGTGGCACGGGCTGCTCCCCAGGTTCCTCCCGAAGCGGAGCTCCTCCCAAAAGCGCTGTCACCTCTGAGCCGCGTGCTCCCTGCCCCAGCTGGTCTCCGGTGTTGCTGCCACCATGGCCGGGGGCTGCTTCCCCCTACCCACTGTGGCCTGGCAGTAGGGCCAAAAGCAGCATCCTTGTGTCCCCCCAGCCCCCAAAACCACCCCAGCAGCCTGTGCCCATCAGGCTCCTGAAGTCTTTCCCTGGGCACTGACCCCTTCTCCTGGCTGCAGGCGAGCAATAACACCAGGTCTGGGCATGACCCCTTTAGCACATGATATTTTTTTCTAAAGTTTAATTAATTTTTTAAATTAAACCTTTATCCATCCTTTTATTCAGAATAACTGGGGAGCCTCTTTGAAGGGCAGTGGGTAATTTTTCACTGTTATTTTGCTGCTACCATTACTGGAGCCAAGTGTGCGCTGTGCCCTGATGGATTTCCCCACCTTAACGCCAGCCCCAGCTATTACAAAGCCCAGTGTAGCCACGAAAGCCGAGGGAACTAACTCGTCTGTGCATCCACCGGGATCTCCTCTTTGTACAGACTGTGTGATGAGTCCAAGTTCTGAGCGCTTTGGCAAAGCAGAAATAAGGTATTGCTGAAGAGACGGCCCTGGGGAGGGAGGAACCAATGCCCCGTCCCTCCGAACCCCTGTGCATCATTTCCACGCGCTCCGTCATCCCGTGGGAGAATGGCTGGAAACCTCCCAGGACATCTCTCCTCGTAAAGCCACTGCCCTTCTCTTCCTCTAGGCTTTATTTTCTGCAGCTAGGTTGCCGAGACACGAGACACGGGTGGGTGAAATGGAAAAATGAGGCACCCGAGCAGCTAAAATTTGTGCATGGTCCCGGGGACGCATGGTTTCATAGCTGTCAGCACCTCGGGAAGCCCGTCCTGAGCTAATGCATCAAAACACAGGGGGATCAGGAGGTTGTTTGCTATGAAATCAGTTAGAAGGCCAGCTGGGGGGAGGGACACCAGGTATTCAAAAGCGAGAGGGGACTCAAACTACCATCTGCTGGGAGGTGCGGGTCCCTCTTCCCATGCTCTTCCCCCAGTGCATCCTGCAGGGCTTGTCCTACCGGCCCCTCGGCCCCGGCCCAGAAAGCACGAATCTCAGCGATGTGTTGGATGTCACAGATATTGAGTTTAACATTAAAACCCAAAGGCAGAGCATGCAAAATTGCACATGGCAAATATTGCAAGTCCTTCCTGGCTGGAGCATTGTCAAATGACCTTCTCTTTATCCGCAAGCCTAGACTCGAGGATCAAGCGGTGTATTCCTAGGAGTGGTGAAAGTTTTCAGTTCAGCATCCAGAGAACGAGATCGTCCACTTGGCCCATTTCACCAGGGACACCCTCTCAGGCCTTTCTCCACGCCCCTCCTCCCACCCACCTCGGTAGATCCCATCCACCCCTTATGGAGACACCCAGACCTGCCAGGAATATTCAGCAGTGAATCCACCCACCAAGAGATGTGCTTTTTTTCTGCTGGCACAACACAATTTTAGACCATATGCGTGCTTTCCCTTAAGGGTGGGCAAGAAAAAATTCTTTATTATTTTTATATCAGTACTGCGTAGCAACTCCAGTGAAAGGCCAAGCATGAACGGCAAAGAACTAGTAAGAGCCAAGAAGAGCTCGTGCCAGCTCACAGCCTCTGAGACAGCAAACTTACAGTTACAAAGGTGGAGAGCGAGGAGGGCAATTAGGAGGCTGGGGGGGAATAAAAAAATGCTTATTGTGAAAGGAGAGCTCATAGCTCAGGTTTGCTTAATGAATGCCAGAGGAGATCGGGAGGCACCACACAGGTAGCTTGCAAGGAGGGATTTCAAAGGAAATGAAGTAGGAGCTTTAGAGGTACTAGAAGGATGAAACTGTAAATAATAGCAGCATAAATGGATCTGAGAGAAACAGCATGGCTGGGCGAGACAGGAGCAGGCAAGAGGGAACATCACCACCATTTCTAGCTCGGTTATTTCTAGCACGCACACACAAAAAAGAGCATCAGACGACAGACCGCGAAGGCGACGCACCCTCCCCGCTGCCTGCTGTGCCCACTGCAGCGTCGGGCGGCACGAGACCCCCGCAGCAAACCCACGGCGCTTCCCCGAAGCCAGCTAAGAGCCGCCGGGACCGCTCACGGGCCAGGGAGCAGCCCCACTAAGGGCTGCTGGAGCAGGCACCCGAAACGCTGACAGCTGTCCTTCTCCTGCGGCACCGCTAATGCATTCCGATCTCGTGTTTAAATTTAGGGAGCAACTGGGGAAGCGAAAGGTCATTGTAACGATGGCTTCGTAACAGAGGGCTGGATGCATCCCCCCCGCTCCGGGTCTGGCCAAGGGAGACGCAGGCTGTGGCAGCGTCTCTAAGGAGAGACACAACCCTTGGCTGCAAACATCCACCTGCCTGTGGCCCTGCGGCAGATGCCGGCCCCGTCTCGCGCCTCGGGACCGGGGACAGCCGGCGGCAATAGCGGGCGGCAGCCGAGGGCCTGGCAGGAGAGCCGGTAGCCCATGCCGGCGAGAGTTCAGTTCAGGAGTTGCTGGCTAGTGGAGGGTGCTCAGCAGCAGAAACTCACAGGCCATTAAAACGTTGCCCGCAAAACTTCCTGGCTGACTCCTTGCAAAATCTGTGGGTTGAACTCGAAACTTTCATCTAAAAGTTTGAAACAAATCAGATGAATATCGTAGAGGAAATGAAAATAGCAACATTCCTCCTCTTCTGCCTTTCCTCTTCAAAATGAGGATAGGTGTTTGATGGCCCATGAGGTTTATCTGTGCTTTGAAAAACTGAAAAAAAAAGTCTGATTTAAACCTCTTCTCAATTCTTTTTTCTTGCCATGAGCCTTTTCCCTTTTTTCTTTGAACAAGGGAAATATTTGATCAGTAACACTGGATTCTTCCCCATAAATAACCCACTGACGGAATGAGTGTCAGCAGGAAAGAGGGAGCGCTGGGAAGCGTCCGAGAGCTGGCCGGGTCCCCAACATCTGGAGAAATGCTGGTGCTTTGATGGACCATCGCACCCGCACCCGGGGGCTCGGGCGCTGTTTGGTGGATGTGCTGTGGGCACACAGGGGACAGAGGCTGGCGCGGAAGCCCACTGCTGGTAACCACTTCTTCCCTGACCCCCTAAAGCCCAAACCTGTCGGCAGCCAGACCCCAAGGCTGGTTTTGGCTACCGTATAGAGACCACGTGATGATGCACAAGACTTTCAGTGGTGGCCTTAGCAAAATCATGAATTGTCTCCAACAAAGATGGGACACCGAAAAGATGATACACAAGATTTGAGTGACCTCTGTGCATTGCTCTGTGCTGGCAGATTTCTGTACCCCGATGAAATCGTGCCTGCGCACCTGGGTGAGGAGCCGGGCACCACCTGTGCTCGCCGTCGGGCTGGGCCCACTTGGCTGACCACAAAGAGCAACGCTAGAAACACATCTCCTGGGACGGAGCTCATCCGCAAAGCGAGCCCCTGCGGTCTGACACACCGCGCTGAGTGCCAAGTCCAGGGGCTGATTTTTTTGCAAACCAGGTTGCAAAAGAACAAATGAGCGCCTGGATATTTGGAAGTGAAAAGGCTGCTATCAGAGTGGGAGAAGACATGCTGAAAAAGAAAATGCTCTTCCTCGTGGCCATGCTTCTTAGCAGGGATGGAGGCTTTCTGCTTCCCTGCTGCAACCCACAGCGTGTCCCAGTGAAGGTGGTGGTGTGGGAAGACCCTGACCCGCACACAGCAGTTGCTGGGCACTGCTGGGCATCCCACATGGGCACCCAAAGGGGCTGCAAGTGCTAACGGTGCCCACTAGCGCTGCTAGAATAGCCATCCTGGTAGGAGCAGCAGCAGCAGCTTCTTGGCTCGGGCCTGAGCTTATAAAATTCCCAAGTCCAACAGTAAATCTGAGCCTTTAGGAGCCACCCAGGATCTGTCAGAGATCTGCTCCCCCTCCCGGGTACAACTGCTCCTGACCAGCTCTAGGCCATCACCACAACAACAACTGTGTACATAAAAAAAAAAAAAAAAGATATATGATAGCCCTCCAAACAATTTTTTAATATCTTGATATCACTCTCGTGCAGTGACAAATGCCTGCCCTTGGCAGATGGGCAGCGCAATTATCGCTTGGAAAAACAGGTTCGTCCTTCCAAAAGGGCAGCAGCAGACTTTTAAAGGCAGGTGAAATTTTATAAAAGGATTACAATGGGATTACCTGGAAAGGAGAAAGAGCAGGTGCTTCCAGGAGCCTTTGCAGACCGAAATCCAGAGTTGTCCTGGCACCCACCCTTTCAAACCCTCTCCACACCCTGCCAGGTCTGTCCAGGGGGTGATTTACACTGGTGCTGCCACTGGGACAAAGTGAACAGGTAACACCTGCGATGCGGGGAAATAGCGGCTGTGAGCGCGTGACACCACCAGGACAGCGTCAAAATACACCCACCAAAGGGGACTCGCCGTTCGCGCTCAGAGCGGCGGCTGTTTCTCACCGTTCGGCCCAACAAGGGCACGGCACACACGCACGAGATACCCGCTGCAGAGCCGAGCGGGATGCTCGCTCTCTGTCCTGGGGGTTTCTCATGGCAACTCCCACCGCCGGGCAGCTCTGCACCTAAACCCGCAGCTTGCTGTGTTATGGAGCACTGTAAAACAAAAGCACTCCGGCAATCTTACCTCTTATCATAGAATCATAGAATCGTTTAGGTTGGAAAAGACCTTTAAGATCATCCAGTCCAACCATTAACCTACACTACCAAGTCTAGTCTAAGCCAATCAAGGGTAGACCAGACTAAACCATGTCCCGAAGTGCCACATCTACCCGTTTTTTGAACGCTTCCAGGGATGGTGACTCCACCACCTCTCTGGGCAGCCTGTTCCAATTCTTGACCACCTTTTCCGTAAAGAAATTTTTCCTAATTTCCAATCTAAACCTCCCCTGGTGCAGCTTGAGCCCATTTCCTCTCGTCCTATCGCTAACTACTTGGGAGAAGAGACCAACACCCCCCTCACTACACCCTCCTTTCAGGTAGCTGTAGAGAGCGATAAGGTCTCCCCTCAGCCTGCTCTTCTCCAGGCTAAACAGCCCCAGTTCCCTCAGCTGCTCCTCATAAGGCCTCTTACCTGGCCCAATCCCAGAAGGATGGGGTGCATATTTTTCCCCACTCCCACGAGCGTGAATTTGGCAGCGGCACCGCGGGCACCCGACCTCCGCACCCCGGGGCCACGCTGCCCTCGCCGTGCCACGCCGTACCGAGGGCAGCACGCAGCCACGGGCTGCTGATAAAAGGTCCGGGGATCTCCCACGTGGTGAGCGATGCTTTGGCGAGGCGCCCGGGCAGCGGCGGCTGTGCCAGCGGTGTGGGCAGCGGGGCTGTGCCAGTGGCTCACCCCGGCTCACCCCGGCTCCGCTTCCCATGGGCCCACGGAGCTGCACTTGGTCCCTCCACTTTTGTCCAAGAAGCAGCTCCACCATCGCCTTGCAGAGAAAAAATTGACAATAAGACTTCAGGGTGAGCTCAAAGGTTAAACAAAGTAAAAGAGAAGGCAAATAAAGTGTGCAGGCCCTTAACAGGCTGTATTTAGAAGGCTGCCGTGGATGAGGGTGCTGGACCACGGCTGCTAGATGTGCGGAGCTGGGAATACCCAAAAACCTCCTCCCTTATTGCTCCGTCTGTGTTGCCCCTCCAATCTGTCTGTGTGCTTTCTCCTGCCCACCCCTTTTTTTGCAACATACCTCCCAGCCCATATCCCCTAGAAACCCTCTTTCTGCTAAGCCAGTTCCATTGGAAATCCTGCCCTTGGACCATTCCCTTGGAAATCCTGGTGTCTCCCTACCCCATTCCCTAGCAAACGCCGTGACCCTCCCAGGAGCAGACAGGACAGGGGAGTGTTCCTGCACCTCCTGGCATCACCAGCGGGCGAGAGCCTGAGCTCTGCCTTGCCCCGAGTACAAACATCATGGGACAAGGACCGTCCCCATCGGAGGTGTCCAGGCGCAGCCTCCAACACTTTTCCACCAAGGACCCAGCCGTGCTGCCAGGATTCAGATGGGAGCTGTGATTTGGGGCTGCTACAGCAAAGCACGAGGACAGCCAGGCCAATTCAGTGTCCTGCCACTGGCGGACAAGGATGGCCGCCCAGCAAAAAAACATTAGAAGAAACAGAGCATCAAAGGATCTGGGGCACGGTCCCCTGCCGGACAGGAGCTCTGGGGCTGGTAGCTGGGGCCCAAAGCTGGGCCAGACCCACCACGGTTCTCAGGGGCGTCTGGGACATCCTGCAGCCTGGCCAGCCAGGGCAGAGCTGCTGGAACCCTGCCAGGGCAAGCTGTTTGGGGAGACTTATAATTCAGATCACTTTTCTCTGTGGAAGTAACTTTAAAGAAAAAAATATCTCAGAATTAAGGTAGAAGGGAAAGGAATCAAAATTATGATTATTCCGGCTTCAAACCCTGGGGATGTCACACTGAGAAAAGCAGTACCCGCTACCGACGGCTGAATCAGCACCGATTCCCACAAAGCATTCCAAAAATCCCAGAAGGGTTGCACAGGTGCCTGAGGAGGATCAAGAAATGCAGTAGGTACCAGGATGCTGCCATTAGGCACAGGATCTACAGTATGAACTCCAGATGACCATACGCATCCTCGTCTTCTTCTGGGAGAGGGGCCAAGATTTTTAAATCATGTGATTTTTAAGCAATCTGTCTGACTCTGCTGCCTTTGATGTGTTTTTGGTAACGACTTCTCTTACGTTAAGCTAAGGTCAGGGAAAGTCTTCTCCCTGGTGGTAAGCAGGCAGAAAGATGCCCTCAGCGCTGCGCCGAGCTGGGCACTTGCTTGCGGGGCTCCTGGTTAAAGCAGAGCCGCGTCCCCAGCTTGGGCTCTGTGCAATTAGAAAGCCGGAGACTTTCTGCCTGATATTTTAATGGGAGCGTTTGCCGGTGCACATTTATAAAGCAGGAATCGTGTCTTGTCTCAGCTAGTTAGTGGAGTTAATAAAAGCCAAGTACATTTTGAGTCCTTTGCTTGCCTGGATGTACTTTATGGCTCAGCCTGGCTCCCACCTCCACCCCCTGCTCTGGTCAGCCCCTGCTCTTCCAGCCGAAATCCTGCTCTTGCGCCCGGCCAGACGCCCGCAGGTGCTGAGCATGCCCCAGCCCGGCAGCCTGCTCCGCTCCTGGCACACCGGGCTCTCACCTCTGCCTTCCCCACTCTTCTCCAGGCCATGTCTGAATCCAGCGGATGCTTCATGCCTCCCTGTTTCCTAATTTTCTGGGGACTTCCCATCTCCGGGCACTGCCGGCCCATCCTGTGCCATCCATCAGCCCATCTCAGGTGGTAGCAGGGGCACTCTGCCCAACGCGGTGACGGGACAAGTCCTGGCACCTTTGACGCTGCAGCAGCTTGGGAAGAACGAGTCGGCCACGTGGTGCTGCTGGCACGGAGGAGCCACAGGGCCACGGGGGAGGCTGGGCTGAGCCGCCCGGAGAGCCAGCCCTGCTCCGACATGTGCCTCGGGAAGGGCGTGTGACCTGTGAAATCCCGCAGCCATGCTTCCCAAAAATAGCCTGCTGGCCCCCAGCAATTGGGAGCCGGAGGGACTCATTGCATGCGCTGCCGTCTGGGGCATCGTCCCCTCTCGGGTGATTCAGGTCCCCATGACACTGCGGGCTCCAGGTACCAATTAACACTTACTAATATGGCATCTTTTTAAACGCCACCGCGACCTCTCTTCCCTCCTTACCTCCAGCCAGCGCTGGCCCCGGCGAGGCCGGTGAGCCTGGCGAGGCCTGCGGAGCCCCACGGCAGCCGGGCACTCGCAGGTCCCCGCGCCCCAGCACCCTCCGGGGCGATGCTTCACCCCGGCTGCTCCCGCAGGGCTCCTCGGCGGATCCGGGCCAACCCGACCAGCCGGGCAGGAGCGGGGTTTCGCGCTGCTTGGCACAGCGCCGCGGCTCAGGCGTTGCCACCACGGGTGGAAGCGGAGCCGGGAGGGTGTCGGGGGGCACCTGCGGCCAGCCCAGTGCCAGCGGGGTCCCCTCCTGCTGCCTGCTCCAAACTCACGGAGCCGGGATGGCAGACGGGCTGTGGAAGTGCGAAGGCTCACACGCCTCCACCTCCTCCTCCTCAGTCCAGGTCAGGTCCTGCGCTCTCTCCCCGGGGCGCAGGCACTCGTTTTCCACCTGCCCGGCCACAAAACAAGGGGAAAAAGCGGATACGGTGTGCCACGGTGTGCCACAGTGTGCCTGGCGTGCCACGGTGTGCCACGGTGTGCCCGGCCCTGACCCCGGGTCTGCGGGGACGGAGGAGGGCACGGGGGCTGGGGGAGGCTGGCGCGTCCCCTGCCCGCTCGCCAGCTTCGGTTTGCTTTGGAGAAAACGCGGTTCTTGGCTGCTCTTGGAGCCTGCCCGCTCGCCAGCTTCGGTTTGCTTTGGAGAAAACGCGGTTCTTGGCTGCTCTTGGAGCCTGCCCGCTCGCCAGCTTCGGTTTGCTTTGGAGAAAACGCGGTTCTTGGCTGCTCTTGGAGCCTGCCCGCAGAGCGAGCTTTCTGCGGGGCACCGCTCGACAAGGAGAAGGAACGCGGTGCTAAACCGCCGGTGCTTGCAGCCGGGGGCCCGCAGGAGCTGGGGGCTGCCCCTCCGGGTCCCGGAGCAGGGAAGGACCCCCGGGCAGCGACGGGAGGCGATACGGGGTGACAAGGGGCCCCGCGGGCCCGGCCGTGCCTGCGTGTGCTGGGTGCGGGTGCAGCGGGGCCCCCACCGCCGCTGCCACAGCCCCCCCGCCCTCCCCGTTTCCAGGGGGTCGTTTGCCGCCGGGGGGGTGCAGGACATCCCGGGGCTGCCGGTGGGCGACCCGCCGGTGCCCCCCCCGCCCCCGGCACGGGCCCCGCCGGCCGCTCCCCCCCGCCCGGCGCGCCCAGCGCCGCGCAGCCGCCGGCGCTCGCACTCCGCAGGCGCGGCCGGGCCGGGCCGCCCCGCCGGGGCGCGGGGGGGGCGGGACGGCGGCGGCGGCGGCAGCGCTAGGACCGCGGCGGCCGCCGGGCTCGCCGGCAGACGGACGGACGGACGGACCGGCAGCGCCGCAGCGGGAGGCGGCGGCGCGGCGGGGCATGGGGAAGCGCGGGCGGCCGCGGAGGGAGCCGCGGGGCGCGGGGGCGGCCGGCGGGGCCCGGTGCCCCCTCGGGGACATCTGCAACACGGGCCCCGCGGCGGGCATGGACACCTTCCTGTACAACGTGCAGGTGCTGCTGGAGGCCGCCAGCTACCTGGAGCGCATCGAGAAGGAGAATAAAAGTAAGTGCGGGCTTGTGGCCGCGCGTGTGCGTGACCGCCGGGGGGGGGGAGGGGCGACGAGGGGGGAAAAATAACAGCCCAAACTTTTGGCTGGCTGCAGGGGCCGCGGCCGCAGTGACAAAGAGCGCCGGGGCCGGCTCCCCCCCGCCCGCCGCGGCGGAGGCACGCGTGGGACACCCCCCTCCGCGCCCGCGGAGGCTGGGGCCCGGGGGGGGGAAAGTTTGGGATGGGGAGCGGAGCGGGACGGCGGGGGGGGGGGGGGGGGGGCGCATCTCCGCCTCCCGGGGAGGGCGGGGCGGGGGGCACGGAGAGGGGCCGGGGGGCCCCGCGCGGAGCCGGAGCCGGTGGCGGAGCCGGAGCGGCGGGGGAGGAGGCGGTGACACGTCCCTGCTCCCCCCGCCGGGGCATGGGCAGAGTCACGTAGGCAAGCGGCAGCGCTCGCCAGGTAGCCGGCGGGGAGGGCAGGGCCGGGCAGGGCGAGCGCCCGGTGCGGAGCGGCGGCCCGCCGCGCCGCCGGCCCCCAGCTCCGCGGGCGCGGAGGGTGCGCGGAGCCTCGCGCCTGCAGCCCGCGCCGTTCCGCTGCGGAGGGCGCCGCCGAGCGGGGCGCGGGGCGGCGGCACCGCGGGGCCCGGCGCGATGGGAACAAAGGGGCCGCCGTGCCCCCCCGCCCCGGCGCTGCGCGCCCGCGGAGCCCCACGCGCGGAGCGGACACCCGCGGCCCCGCGGCGCTGCGCCCGCCGGCGCCCCGCCCCCGCGGCCACATGGTTCGCACATGGAGGCAGCGCGCCGCGCTGATTGGCGGCGGCCTCCCGGGGGGCGGGGCGGCGCGGCGCGCTCCGCCAATGCGCGGCGCCGGGGTCCCCCCGAGTGACGTCACGCGTTGCCGAGCGGGCGCGGAGCGGCGCGGGGGGGCGGCGCGGGGCCGCCGAGCCCCGGGTGTCGGAGGCGGGGGCGCGGGGGGCGCGGGGGGCGCGGGGGGGCCCAGCTCCCCCCCGGCGCTTGGCCCTCCTCCTCCGGCCTCTCTGCTAGTCTCTTCGTCTCTCTTTCCATTTCTTTTCCGTTTCTTTCTTTATTTCCTTCTCTCCCCTTTTATTTTTCCTCTTTCCTCCGCAGTTTCCTTCCCCCCCCCTCTCTTTTTTTTCCCTCCTCTTCATGGAGCGCGTGCCGCGTTCTCCTTTCCGCGTAACTTCACAAAGGGATCCGCGAGCCCCCGCCGCGCCTCCCCGTGGCGCCGTCGCCCTCCCCTCGCCGCTGGGTCCCCCGCCCCGCGGGTGCCGGCACAGGGCGCCCCGGCTGCGCGGGAGGCGCTGCCCGCGGGTGGGTGCCGGGGGGGGCGGTCCCGCTGCGGGGGGGCTGCTCTGCCGCTGCGGCCGTGGCGGTGGTGGGCCCAAAGCCCTTGCTCTCCGCTCGCCCGGAACAAATCCAGGCTGTTTTTCTCTTTTCGAAAGTTGAATTAATGTTGGGGTGGCTTTGGGTTTTGGGGTTCCCCCCCCCCTCCCCCGTGCTAATTGTTTCGTAATGAACCTGCAAAGCCGTGCGTCTGAGGAGCCACGCACCGCGGCCGCGAGCGCAATGACAGGAGTCACAGCAAAACCCGGGCTTGCGTGCGACAGCAGCAGCGCCGCTGCTTTGGAGATCAAGTGCGAGACCACTGGTTTGCTTTTGTTTTTCCTTTAAGAGTGTTCTTGTCTTGAAGGGGAACTGTCAAAACCACGGTTTTTCTCAGGGTGGGGGGAAGAGCGGAATTTTTCTTGCCCTCTAGGTGGATAATTTCTGATCTTTTATGCGCTCCATTTAGAAATGCATCATTTTGCGCGTTTCCTTGTTTGGAACTGGAAAACGGGCTGACCAGTGTAACTTGCTGGCTCTCCTGCGTGGGCAGGACAGCAGGTTACAAGGTTTTTTTATTGCTAAATTTTGAAAAGAGGTGTTTGCATCCAAACAACTCCATTCCCGAGCACTTGTTTTCACTGAGGCTTTCACTAACAATCATCGTGGTCACAGTACTAAAAATCCTCACTTTTATTAGGCAATTCTGCAAAACCTTTCAGTATTTTAATTTGCAATCAGGACATTTTAGGTTGAAAAGTCCCATTTAACCAAAGGCTCAACTATTGAACGTGCTGTTCAGAACGTGACCGTCGTAAACCAGGCGGCTTTTACATGTTGCTCCCAAACAAAGAAAAACGCTGCTGGGATTGGAAAACAATCTCCAAGCATTGCGGGCTCTATCTAAACTGAGGAATAGCTGCAGAAGCGGGAGGGTTATATTGTTACGTACATACATAGTCTTACCGGGAAGAGATTTGCGTGCGGACCGCAGGTTATTGCGCCGAGAGGATACTATGCCCTTTCGTCTGCCAGCGCAGGAGCGATTGCTCGGTGCACGCCATGCTGGCGGCCTGGCAGAGACGTTGGTAATGGCTGGGCACTCCTCGTTACAGTCTCCAACCTGGCAATTAGCAGTAACAGGGGAGACCAGCGCAAAAAAGTGTGGTGATGGAGGCTGCGGCCAAACTCGGTCGCAGGCAGGCTTGGCGCTCGCCTGCTTCCTGCAGGATGCCCAGGCATCTGACCGCGGTGTTACGCAGGGCCGTAACGAGTTATTTTGGTGTTACTCCCATCAGGAAGGTGGCTGAGTCACAGCCCTGTTGTGCTAGGTGCTGTACACGTAGGAGAATGACAGTGCCCTGCCCCAAGGAAACGCAGTCTTAAAAAAACAGAGGTAACAGGTTTGTCTCCTCCTGGCCAGGATGGGTGATGGGGACAGGGCTGGGTGAAGCTCCAAGGTGCTGGCTGGGGTCAGCATCACAGCTGTGTGGAAGCTGAAGGGCTTCGGGAGCCAAAGGCAGGAATTTAAGGAAGGGCTATTATGGCTGGGGGAGCTCAAGTGGTTTTCCTAGTAGTTTTACGCAGTTTCTGATAAACCACAGTCAGTGTCAGCATTCGTTCTTCCGAGGCCTTGGTGGCCGTACTTTAAAACAAAACACTGTCCCAAGCAGCAGTGGATGCTATTTGATGGAGGAGCCCCCTGAGAGGTGGAGGCGACCCTGTCTCGTGTGGGTCCAAACTCTTGGATATCCCAGAGCGTACATGTCACATATGCTGGTAGTAGAGGAGCATCTACGAGGCCCTTTTCAGCCCCCAAAACACACCGGTTTCCCACCTCTGCCTGCAGGTCAGTGGTGCGAGGTGGGCGGCGGAGCCTTCCATGTCTAGGGCAGGACTGTCAGTTAAGGCAGGAGTTTCCTAGCCGCTTGGTGCCCGGGGAGAAATAAGGAGATGGTTTTTAACATTTATGGGTTCCCCATCCCACCGTCGTGGTCGTGAATAATAGCAGAGGGGCCATGGGTTGGCTGGATGGTGTGGAAACAGAAGCACCAGGCTGAGCCATGGGGCAGCGTAGGATGTACCATCAGGACTATGGCAGTGGGAGACCACGCTTCAGCAGTGCCCTTTCAGCACCTCTGCCCAGCAGTGAAACCACCCTTTTAGTATTCACTCACCTTTAAAAAAAATTGGAATAAAATTTATCTGTATTACAGTACGGTGACTGGGGAAGCTAGAGTCCTGTTGTCAGACTGCTTGGGTAAACTGGAGTATTTCAGCTACCGAAATATAACTGAATTATTTTTCCACTTGAGCCTCTGGAAATGAGTAACAGTGCTGCGTGCCTGCTTGCTGCAGTTCTCATGGCGAGACCACAAAACCCAGTCCCAACACACCTTGCTAACTGACATGTACAGGTTTCCAAATGACCTGTTTCTAGAAATTTAAGCTTGGTATCTAAGGAATAGAAATGTCACACGAAAAAAATTACAGTGGCTGTTTTCAAAAATGAAAGTTGTGCTGAGGGCAGCTCTGTTGGTGTATCTGTAACCTCTGCAAATGCCACTTCATGAATAAGCATGGCTGGAAATCTGTAGCAGCTGAAATGCCAGAGTTTGGAAGATGTTGTTAGAGGGACCTGGAATAAACTCAGCTGAGGTTTAGTATGTGCCAAGCATCCCCTTTGTGTGCGTGGACTCACACTTTGTCAGTAGGAGTTGCATAAACACGTGATGAATTCTTCGGATATGATGACTTATCTGTAATAGACATGGTATGTAATACATACTGATCTCACTACAGATACAGACCCATGTTGCCATATCCTCTTCTAAAAGCATGAAGGCAAGCAAGCCACTGTAACAGCGGTGTCCTTATTCACAAGTCTAGTAGAGGTGTGCACGCATGGGACGGCGGACTTTGGCCCCTCACAGAAGACAGCTGGATCTTCTTCAAGTGCTGGCTATGTTTATTGACCTTCTGACCAGGAATAACAAACGGGTGACCTTAGATGTGTCTTTGCTCCTGAATAATCCTCTCTGAAGGAGAGGAAACCTGAGCCTCGAGGGTGAGTCAACAGTATCTTCATCATGTGGCTTCTTCCATTGTTTATGCGCTGTTTGGGGTCTTTTTTTGACAAGCCAAAGTAAAGATGTATCAGAAACCTATAATTAGCGGAGGGCAGAAGGAGACAAGACCGCCTTCAGTCTGTGCACAGAGCTGTCATGGAATCAATGAGAGCTGAACATGTGGCTCAAGGTCAGTATAGATGGTCTTGGATCTTGTGGTGATGTGATATATGGAGCAGTTCAGGGCTCCTTTATTTATATATTTTTCATCCAGCTCACAATAAACCCATTTCATTCCTCCTGGTTCATGACCTGGCCACAGTGATTCATGTGTTAGCCACTTCCAGGTTGGGTTATTTTGACTCACGCTGTTTGGACCTCAGCATAAAATTCAGAAGGAAGCCACAGCAGGAGAAATGATAGGGCAGAGGTAAAACCATGGGACTGTGCCAGAAGTGCTGCTGAGAACCGATCACATTCTTTGTCAGCAGAGCATCCCGAGAGCTGGCAGAGAAGCACCTTCTGCTGTTGGCTGGAGAATCCCACCGTCGTCTTATTTAGCTGAGGGACCCCACCCTGCGTATGATGTATTTTTTTCTCCTGGGAGGTCCTCTTAATTTTGCAGCAGGGTCAGTCAAGTGACTTGACCAAAGTCCCAGAATAAGTCACTGACTCAGAATAAAGTGGGGCACGGCGCAGGTCTCAAAACAGAGCAACGCGTCTCCCAGAGGAAAGGAGCAAGTAGCCTGAAGAGCCAGCTGGTGCACCTGTGGCTTTTGCCTTATTGATTGGCGGAGCTTGGTCTTTGAATCAGAGTGAGGTATACAGCATGTGCTTTATTCCTGTTCAAACTCTTGGATATCCAGGTGGTTTGGCTCTGAGAAACGTCTGTCCTCACCAGTGGATGGGTTCCAGGCACCGGTGGGAGTGCTGAAAGGGATTATCTGATGCCTTGCGAAAGAATGAGGCTCCTGGATGAGAAATGGGGCCAGGTCCTAGGCGGTGTAGGTCCTTTACTGAAGGTATTGCAAGCATTAGAAGGGTGTTGAGTAGGTGGGACGTGGGATGTTCTGCAGCCCGCTGCTACAAGCCCTCCGATGCTGAGCTGTTACAGTCAACGAGTACAAGAGTGGAGACTTGGTTGTTACAGCGTGTGCTGGTAGGTGGGATATTCAGGTATGCCAGGGACGTTGTTCCCCTGGCTAGAAAAACAGGAATTTTATGGATCTACTGTCCCCACAAATTTGGGGAATCTCTAAATCTTTTCACTACTTTGAGAGCAGCAGAGAATGGGTCCTACCGGGGATCTCTGTTCATGCCTTGGTTGCAGGAGTGTTAGGTTTCAAGGTTTTGAAAGCAATATGAAGAATTTGCAGGCTGTGTGTGAAGGTGGGCAAAGGAAGCTCCTCCAACTGTTGCCGTTCCTCCCAGAGGTCGCAAAGAGTTGGGGATAGGAGGATTTTAGAAAAAGCCAAAGAAGGGATGGAAAACTAGGCAGTTTAGCCAAAGGGATTGCCCTTATTGAAAATAACTTCCATGTTGCAAAGCATTGTGTTATTTCTAAGCCTTGTGTTCAAAGCAGAGGGTTGGGCGTCGTGATTCGTGAGCTGTGTTCCTGTTCCACCTCTAGCTTAGGGTGTGTCTTCATGCGAGCAATTACGCTGCTTACACCTCAGTTTCCCTTCCTGCAGAGTGGAAAGAAAAGAGCTGAAGTCGTTGCAGGTTTGAGAAGCTTAAAACATTACTTTCTGGAAAGGTCTTAGAAGATTTCCATGATGGAAGATGCTAGTTTGATGCAAGTGATGGTGGTGTTGGTAAAAACCAGACCACATCTGTTCTACTTGATTAAAATAGTACAGCAGCGTTTCAGATGTAAATATTAATTGATTTCTGCACTGCAGATTTCTTCTTGGATATTTAAATTGTTGCTAAGGAGGAGGGAAAGGCTATCAGGGAGATTAACAAATCCATTATTAAGGCTGGAAATGGAGGGCTGCCGAAGTGCCATTTAATAAAATGTAAAAAGCTCTTTTCTAAAGGGCGAAGCAGCAGAACACACAATGAAAGTGAATCACAGCTGCCAGAAGGGATGCCAAGCAGCAAGCACTTATAATCAGAAAACTGTACTTACAGATCATTCGGAGCCACTAAATTAAATGATCTCATTCTCCCCTAAAATACTCTTCCCTTAGCCCCTCCCCAGCGTTGCCTGTGGATTGCTCAACCACATTTTAAATGTGACTTTGGGGGGTTTTTGGTCAGCAGTTGAATAGCATCGGGCCTCTTCGTGCCATTCACTTTCCACCCACTTTTGTTTCTGTCACATACAACTCTGGCATTTTGCAGGCTGACCTGCCCACACGAGCACTTGGGGCGGCAACTGAAAGATTTTGCTGTGGCTCCGCGGTTGGCTTGCCTGCCTCTTCAGGGCTCCTTCTTTGGGAAGATGTCCCACAGCTTACTCTCAAATTTGTCTTTGTTTCACACAGATTTTTTTTTTTTTTAATTGTACATTGTTTCCTTCAGAAACAAAGACTTGGAAGCTGAGCTGATGCGTAAATGGAAGAGCTGATCCTACATCATTTCACGCAGAACTGATCCTGCTGTTACTTCATTCCAGTGCTGATTTGATTCACCACGTGTATCAGTGTCCCCTTCCCTCATACTCTCTTATTTTGTATCTTGAACTTAGCTTTAGTAGCCTGACACTTTGATGTGCTCCTAAGCTACCCCTTCCTTTGCCAGCGGTGGCTTTCCCTATTTAATCCCTGGAGCGGCACCGCCTATCTCCGAATGTGCCATCAGAAAAGCTAGTGGCAGTGGATGCTGACAAGAACGTGTCTTGCAGTGATTTTGGGGCTTCATCGTGGGTTTTTGGGGGGGCGTTGGGAGGTGGGGTTTAATGTTTAGTATTGCTAATCCTGAGAGGCAGATGGCTCCCTGGTTTTGGAAGTAGGTTAGAGGAAGCACAGTTAGAGCCCAGAAAGGCTCTTGCGTTAACCCCGCTGTTGCAGAGGGGTGTGCACACCTGCGTCCTTTTCCCTTTGTTAGTAACCCAAGATCATGTAAGTAGTCCCTGAGACTGCTCAGATGTGAAACTTTCCATGTGCTTCTAACAATCTGCTCTATCGGCAGTTCCCAGTGTAGAAAAAGGTGGTGAGGGAGCGCATGCTTCCTTCCCTGAGCTCTCCCCCAGACAAAAGCCGATCTTTACAAGTGCTGTGGTCTGGCTCAGCGCAGGTACGTGAATGGCGGCTGTCCTGCCCGGGCGAGGGCTGGGGTTTGCTTTCCTGCAGTGCAGAATGAGGGAGGTATGGTCCTGAAGGTGTCCCAGCTTCCTTTATTCTTCACCTATCCCATCTTAAGAGAAACAAAACAAATCAACCCTTTGAGATTCGGAGATGAAAAGGGCTGTGTAAGAACTGAATAGTGGTATTATTTTTACCTCCATCAGCTGCAAGCCTGCAGTTTTCTGAGGAAACCTCAGAAATGGCGAATCAGCGAAATGTGTTTAAAGAAAAGTTAGCTACCCTGAATCCGCTTTTTTTCAGGCCTTCTTAAGTTGAGTGCTGCCAACTCTTGCAACTTCATCATGAGTCTCCCGATACTTTGTGCTCTGCTTAAAGCTCTTGCTGTCACACACAAGCTATTAATTAAGAATCTCAGCTTTTCTGGTTTTCTTCAAGGTACTTTTCCAGCTCCCATTCTGATGGAGGAATGGTTGCAAATGTAGCCAGTCATAGCCTAAAAGGTTCAGACCCATGAAAATAACACCAGTTAGAACCACAAAAAAATCCTTGGAGGGTTTCTAAGTCAGTATCAGTTTGAGATTCAGATTTTTACTCTGAATGTTCTGATTCTGATTTTGAACATTCTCTGATTGTGCCCTTTTTGAGAACAGATCAAATATTTTAGAGACTGGTATCATTCAATTAAATGTTAACAGGTTTTTAAACTCCATTCCAGCAAATGTTGAAGTCAGTAAAATTCCGAGTCACAGCAGTGATCTTGAGGGTTTGTGCCTATGTGAAAATCAGGTTGTAAATACATTATTAAGATGCTGAGAAGAGTGATCAGACTGCAAGGTGTAGGTGCGACAGTATTCATTAAAATGTTGAGATGGTCGCTGTTCTTACTTGTTTACGTGCTGCTTCAAATCTAGTGAGATTGCTGTCTGTGACATCCTTTGTCTATGATCTCAAAGGGCTGTGTTCACATTAAAAAAAGGGGTCTTGCACCTCTGTCTCCCATCAGAAACACTGTATCCGTCACTCCAGGTGTGACTTCCCAGAGCCTGACACCCTTAGTTACATCTCCACAGGGGAAATGTGGAAAGCTCCCACCCTGTGGCTGCAGCTTTTTCTTTTGTAGCCTCTCTTTGCTTTATTATTTATTATTATTTAAACTAAAGAAGAATAGATTTAGCCTGGATATAAGGAAGAAATTTTTTACAATGAGGGTGGTGAAGCACTGGCACAGGTTGCCCAGAGAGGTAGTGGAAGCCCCATCCCTAGAAACATTCCAGGTCAGGTTGGACGGGGCTCTGAGCAGCCTGATCTGGTTAAAGCTGTCCCTGCTCACTGCAGGGGGGTTGGGCTGGATGATCTCTAAAGGTCCCTTCCAACCCAAAGCATTCTATCATTCTATGATCGTATGATTCTTGCCACAGTCCTGGCACTTCCACGTGCGGAAAGCCCTGGTATTTGCAAGGAGAGGAATGATGTGGCTGCAGGTCCCTCCTGCCTCCTAGGCCATGTCCGTCTCGCCCCTCGCGTGTTGGTGGAGCGTGGAGCTGCGGGCTGCTGTGGTGTGGCAGCGGCCGCTGCCCGCAGGTGGCTTCCCCAGCCTGCCGTGGCGGGGCAAGCCGTGCCCGCTCGTCACCCCACCATTTACAGCTGGGCGTGTGGACTGCGAGCCCACTCTGTGCCGCTGACGCACCAGGGGCTGCGAGCCGGCAGTGAGGAAGGACAGGGCCCGGCCACCGCCACCTCAGGGCCTGGGTGGGCGCACAGCCATCACCTCAGGGCCCAGGTGGGTGCAGAGCCATCACCTCAGGGCCTGGGTGGGCATGGAGCCATTGCCTCAGGGCCTGGCCACCGCTGCCTCAGGGCCCGGGTGGGCACGGAGCCATCACCTCAGGGCCCAGGTGGGTGCACAGCCATCACCTCAGGGCCCAGGTGGATGCACAGCCATCACCTCAGGGCCTGGGTGGGCACAGAGCCATCACCTCAGGGCCCAGGTGGATGCACAGCCATCACCTCAGGGCCCAGGTGGGCACGGACCCATCACCTCAGGGCCTGGGTGGGCATGGAGCCATCGCCTCAGGGCCTGGGTGGGTGCACAGCCATCACCTCAGGGCCCAGGTGGATGCACAGCCATCACCTCAGGGCCCAGGTGGGCGCACAGCCATCACCTCAGGGCCCAGGTGGGTGCACAGCCATCACCTCAGGGCCTGGGTGGATGCACAGCCATCGCCTCAGGGCCCGGGTGGGCACGGAGCCATCGCCTCAGGGCCCAGGTGGGTGCACAGCCATCACCTCAGGGCCCAGGTGGATGCACAGCCATCACCTCAGGGCCCAGGTGGGCGCACAGCCATCACCTCAGGGCCCAGGTGGGTGCACAGCCATCACCTCAGGGCCTGGGTGGATGCACAGCCATCGCCTCAGGGCCCGGGTGGGCACGGAGCCATCGCCTCAGGGCCCAGGTGGGTGCACAGCCATCACCTCAGGGCCCGGGTGGGCACGGAGCCATCACCTCAGGGCCCAGGTGGGTGCACAGCCATCACCTCAGGGCCCAGGTGGGTGCACAGCCATCACCTCAGGGCCCGGGTGGGTGCACAGCCATCACCTCAGGGCCTGGGTGGATGCACAGCCATCGCCTCAGGGCCCGGGTGGGCACGGAGCCATCACCTCAGGGCCCAGGTGGGTGCACAGCCATCACCTCAGGGCCCAGGTGGGTGCACAGCCATCACCTCAGGGCCCGGGTGGGTGCACAGCCATCACCTCAGGGCCTGGGTGGATGCACAGCCATCGCCTCAGGGCCCGGGTGGGCACGGAGCCATCACCTCAGGGCCCAGGTGGGTGCACAGCCATCACCTCAGGGCCCAGGTGGGTGCACAGCCATCACCTCAGGGCCCGGGTGGGCACGGAGCCATCACCTCAGGGCCCGGCCACCGCCGCCTCAGGGCCCGGGTGGGCACGGAGCCATCTCCTCAGGCGCGAGGGCGCGCAGCCATCGCCCCGGGAGGCTCTGGGCCCCCCACGCGTGGTGGCCCCCGCAGCCGGGAACTGCATTTCCCAGGCAGCCCCGCGGCGGCGGCGCGCCTCCCCCCCCCCCGTGGCGCGGGGCAGAGGTAAACAAAGTGGTGCGGGCGGCGGGCGCGCGGGGCGGGGCGGGGCGGGGCGGGGCGGGCTGAGCTGAGGCGGGCGGGGCCGAGGGGCCGGTCCCGCCGCGGGGCCGAGGGGCCGGGCCGGGCGGGGGGCGAGCCCAGGCGGGGGCCGAGGGGGTTGGATCGCGGCAGGGCCCGGAGTGGGGGTAAATCCGGGCCGGGGGCGAGGGGGGCCGCGGGCCGGGCCGGAGCGGGGGTTGCGGGTGGGGGCAGCGCTCGGCCGGGCGGTGGGGACGGGTCTGCGTCAGGAACAGCTCTCGCCTCGCTGCCTGCCCCGGCGGGAGGGTCCCGCTCCCGCTCCTTCCGCCGGCGTCTCCTCACGCCTTCCCTTGCCACCTCCGTGCGCCCACCCCTCGCCCTGCCAGGAGAGCCGCCTCCCCCCCCCCCCCCCCCCCCCCCCGCCGGGACGAGAGGGCTGTGGGTGCGCGGAGGCCCGCGGACTGGGGAGCGACGGCGATCCCTCGCTCCTCCCCCCCGCAGCCGCCCCCGTTTCCAGCGGGGGAGCTGGGAGCGTGGGGGCGGAGGGGGGCCCGGGGCTGCGGAGTCCCCCGGCTGCCGGCCTGGGGGCCATGGAGCAGGTCCAGATGATCAACATCCAGCGGCTGCTGGAGGCGGCCGAGTATCTGGAGCGAAGGGAGAGAGGTAATGGGGGGAGGAGGGGTGCTGGGGTAACAGCCCCCCGTGGGGGGAGCGGGGCTGGGGCCAGAGACCCCCGCGGAGGGGGTCGGAGCCAGCGTTTGCCGGCGGGCTGGTGGCAGATCACCGAGCAGTGAGGGGCTTGGCGAGGGACGGGGCGGACAGGTCCTCCTGAGGTGGTGGCTGAGGTGGAAGGCTTCCGCAGAGAGCGGGGAGATCGAGGTGAACGCGTTTTCTGGAAGGAAAAGTGGGGATTGGTGTGAAAGTTTCCCAGCGGGTAGGAAGGATGGTGGTGGGTGGCTCTGGCTTTGCAGAGAACTCGATGGCACAGTGAAATTCGCCTGGTTTGCCTGGTTCGGATAGCTTGGGCAGGAGGAGAGAGACGAGGCGCTCTCTGGGCTGTCGTGTTTTCTTTTGATGTTTTCAGGTGTTTGAGTGGTGATGTCCTTCCTCCAAGGTTGGCAGAGCCTTTACACTCCCCTTCCTCTCTTTTCTCCACCTCCCAGTCCACTTCCCTCTGAATACATCATCAGTCATTTCCCTGGGCTGTTGTGGTTAAGGGAGGGTTAGTGGTGAGGCCTGCCTGCTGACTACTACCTTTTTTTTTTTTTTTTTTTTTTTTTAATGATCCTCTTTTTTTACACCCTGCCTGTTGATTCTCATGCAGAATGCGAACATGGCTATGCCTCGACCTTCCCCTCAGTTCCAAGTCCTGGACTACAAGACCCAAGGCCCACGCGGAGGCTGAGCCGGGCGAGGAAACACAGCGGCAGTGGTAGCAATGCAAGTATTGCCAACAGGTACGGTGCGGGCTGGAAAGCGTGGGGTGCAGGGCTGGCTGGGAGGATGAAGCTGGAGAGGAAAGCTGGAGGCAGAAGAGAGAAACTTACCCTGCGGGGAAGAGCCTGAGTGCGGGGGGATTCAGAGCTGGGACACACAAGTACAGTGTCCCTTCTGGATCCATAGCGCTGAGAGCAGAGGGGACACGGGGGAGCTGTATCTGAAGTGGCACTGCCAGCTGACTCTGTGCCAAGGCTCAGAAGCTGCAGAGGGAAAGGGAATAGGGAGATCTGTTCATAGGGTTCAGGGAGGAGGCAGGCAATAGCTATACCCATTATATACAGCTGATGCCTTTCCAACCCAGAAGTCACCGCTTTTAAGGGATAGCGTGCGTGCAGCCTGAGTGCTTTGGGATTGTAATGACAGGCATGATTTGAAGCGAGGAAATGATGTTTTGAAATGGATCCCCTACAACAAATGGGAAAGAGGGAGATGACTGGCTGCTATGTACAACGTGTTAAAAATTCAGTTCAGGAAAATGAAGCTGTCTTTCACTCTGCCTTTCAGGGCGGTGGGATTTCCCAGCTTTCTGATTGCTTGGTAATTGTAGAACTCCGTGTTTTTGACACTTCCCTTATTACCCAATGCCATATTTCTTGGTTTCTTAAATCTAGAAGAGACAACAGGATTAAGCCTATCACTTGGCGTTGCGGTAGGATCTGCCTCTCCCCTCTCGTCCCTGTTCTTTTTGTTTTCTTCTGCTCCCTTCTGTAGAAGTTCAGACCTCGTTGAGACCTTCTGGGACAGAGAAACTTTAGAAGCATAATTTTGAAGAGGCAATTGCAAGCTTGCTTTTACTGCAGCAAGGCCTGTGCAATCCATGAAATGGTGGCAGGTGGCCCAGGTGATTAAAGCTTTCTTAAGGCCATTGGGAAGGACCTGAAAAGGCCTAGGGGAAAGGTGCCTTTGCTTGCAGTGATTCTGCTTTGGCAGCATTTGATAACAAAGGTTGTTTGAAGTGATGTTAGGACACCTTGCGGTGGGGAAGTTTTCTTCATGAAGATCAGCATATCCTGAGCTCTTTGTATGCTGCATGTTTATATTTGCTTCCTTTCTTCATCCAGCCTCTCCTGATTCCAGGGCAGTTGTAGCTCTTTACTGTTTCCCATGAACCAAAGTCCCAAATCCCAGTGACTTTGTGTTGGGAAATGATGGCAAATGCTGAACTGACATCTGCATTTTTCCCTCTAGGTTTCTCACATACTATTTTTCCATCCCACACCTCTTTCTCTCAAAGGCCTTTGTCATGGCAACCTGCCCTTCTCCAGAGGAGGGCTGGAAGCACATCCCCCTCAGGAGCTCCTTAGCACCGAATCCAGCAGCCCGTAGGCCAGAGAGGGATGCAGAGCACTCCCCGTCCCTGGGGCCAGGGTGCTCAGCATGCCCTGCCAGCACAGAGCCCCCAGGCACAGCACCTTTCTGTGCTGAGACCAGCCCGCTGGGCCGTTTAGCATGACAGGCTCAATATATTGATGGGGGGGGAAAGGCAACAGAGAAGCAGAAAAGATACTTTCTGGTCTTATTTAAAACCTTCATTATACAAGGAATACTGAGGCCAAACTGAATCTTTAGAGTGAGAGCGTTACCTGGTGTGTTGCTTGTTTTGGCCTCAGGGAGTGGCCAGCGTCAGGTCTGCTCCAGGCAGAGACCAGAGCAATTCTTTTGGGGAGCTCAGACCTTACACACACATTTGGAAATGGAAGTTTCTTTCAGTGCAAGTCGTAGCAGCTTGCACTTGCTGTAGGAGATGGCAGGCCTTCCAGATGGCTGCAGTGCCTGGAAGTGACAACTGTGAAGTTCAGGGTGCCTCCAAATTCGCTGCAGTGTGTTTTGTGTGACGCTGAGTATAGCATCAGCCTTGTTTAAGGAAGGCTCTGTATCATCCCTTCCTGTTAAAATCAAAGGGACAATTCAGTAAGTTCTGTCTAGTAGAGTTTGAATGGGCTTTGAATTAGATATCAAGCCCCTGATGAGGGGCAAAACTTAACATTTCATGTGTGGACAAGAGATTTTCTTAGATTACTTTTGTCTCAAAACGTTTAATTAGTGTAGAGAAATTATGCATTTAGATCTCGTGCAGATCTTGTCATTTAAAAGCCCCCTGTAAAAATGTCTCCCAAGCAACCCCGGCAAAGCACCGTTGTTTTCTTTTTTTTTATTTATTTATACACTTTTAGAAATTGACACGTGTGCATTGTTGATGGTCTTTATTGAACCAAATAATCCGTGATCACGTGTCACAGTGTATTTACAGAGCCTAGATGCTCTTTAATTCATAGTTTAAATCCAAGTATTTCCCTTCAGCATTTGCAGCCCAGACATGACAGCTATTTCTTCCCAACAGGCTCTGTGCTGTCATGGCACAAACACCCAGAAAGTTCTGAGGAACAGGCAGCCCAGCTCTGGATGGCAATGGTGGAGCAAATCTTATTCTTATAGAACTATGATGGTCTCCCAGTCCCAGCAAAATAATTTTTTCCTACCCCAAACAGGGGTGTGCAGATAAGAGGGAAAACATTGCTTCATTATTTCTAGTTTACATGATGCATTTTTAAAGAAGAATGTTTTGGCTCAGGTTCTGTCTTCCTTCGTTTGTCTCAGCTGTGCAACTGACAGCATGCAGATTGCTGCAGAGGGGTTCCCCTCTGCAATCCTCGGGACATTATCTATATGTATGTGTAGTGTTTTGCATGGGTATTTTAAAGACCTAGTGTTGCGTGCTGTGTGTTAAAACCTGAATATATTTAAAAATATGCAGGATTGCTTTAGTCGGGGATATTTAGGTACTGAAAATTACCCACCTACAAAAAATATGTGGAGAATCACAGTCATTATGACCTGGAGTTCATAATAAACAAGGGGAACTTTTTTTTTAAAAATTCCCATTTAACACATAGCTAAAAGCAAAAAAACCCAAACAAATCAATTAGCCAACCCGTATTAAATTAGATTTCAATTTTGCCTCTGTTTTAATTTGTTCTTGACAAAGGTATCTTCTGGTTTTTGGACTGGGATGAAAAATTAGCAGAGATTTATTTTAACATATGTATCACTTATTCAGTGTTCATCCTTCTGAAGACCTTTCTGGGACAGAAGCTGAGTTCTAAAAACTTGCTAGCAAAGTGAAATAGTCCATACTGGGAGTACAGTTCTGTGGGTACATGAACTTGCATTCGATGTCACTGGAAAGTGCTCTTACGGACCCTACATCTGCAGTTCTAAATAGACCCAGTTATTTGAAAGGTTCATTATAGTTAGTTAGGATTAGACAACTGGTTTGATATTTATACATTTTGGAAAATAATTGAGAAGACTTTTTAATCAATTTAAATCATTGTGTCAGCAGGAAATAAAATAAACAGCAGGGATGCTAAATGATTTTTCCCCCCCATAATACAATCAGTTTAATGAAGTTAAGATTTATAACGGAATTTGAAATTACGTTACAATATTAGATTGTCATTTGTGTTTTGGTTTTATTTGGACTCTCAGGCATGTAGAAAAGCCTGTTATTTTTTGGTCTGATCCTGGGGAAATGCCAGGCACCCTCCCAGCAGCGCTAGGAGCCCTCAGCTCTCCCCAGAGGCCCATGTTGTTAAGGGCACTCAAAGAATCTATTGCTCGGTTCCATGGGGGAGGGTTTGATCTCTGTCCAGTTTCTTTTTCCTTTCATTTTCCTCTCTTCCCATTATCCTCCCTTGTGTCTGAGGCTGCTTCCCAAAGGCCTTTCAGACATCTACAGTCCGGTAGCAGGTTGCCTGCAGAGCTTGGAATCAGCAGCTGTAATGGGTATGGTAAGGCATTTTGGACATGGTGTCTTGAAAATCTGGGTGTCTGGGTTTCTTTGCCCTTCTGGCTATTCTAGTGATGCAGCTCCTCATTTTCTAAGTTGTTGCGTTCTCCTCTGCCCCATTTGAAACTTTTTTTCCCCATGCTTCTAAATCCCATCACTTGGTTTTGTGCTGAATCTTCTCTGCAGCCCTCCACTCTCATAACCTCTAAAGCTGTTTTTTGAGGGTAGGGATGGGGGCTGTATTACTGAAACCCTCAGGTACTCTTGGCTTTAAGCTTAATTTGCTCACAGTGTCCCTGAGCAAGGACTGGGGAGGCAGGTAGGTGTGCATTAGGTACCTCACATGCCTCAGGTGATGGTTTCATGTGCCACAGGTTCACAAACATGGGCACGGAAGCTAACAGGATGTGATGTGTAGCTGCAAGTCAGCCTTGGCTGTCTGGTGTGCAAGAAAGCCTGATTTCCCAGAACAGCAGTGCTGTGCAGCTGTACCTGGCTGTGCAGGGGAGGAGTAGGGCGGGTGGTGAACACTTGCTTAAGCACAGTTTTAAATATATTACATATTTTCTGTCAGAGGAGGTTCACTGCCCCCGCATTGCGCTGATGACTGAGTACCTGGCAATTTTCAGTCCTTCCTACAGCCTCTGGAGTTAGGACAGTGCTGTAATTCCGATCTTATTGGGGGAGAGGAGGTGCAGGGGGCTGAGTGGTTTGCCTGTCTTGTGTAAGAAATTCCTGAAAGAGTAGATCGCTGTGTCAGCCTGTGTTGTTCTACTTCTCTGCACAAAGCCCCTACCCCTTTCCTCACATCCCAGGGAGCTCGTCTCTGAGGCTTTTTGTTGACAGCTTTGTTGCTTCCTAGCCTCTGTCAGTTGTTTTTTGTTTCTGGATGATACTTTGTTTATTTGTTTGGGGGCTTTTGTTTTTTTAGCCACTTGCGCTCGCACTGGATCACACCTTACTCCACAGCTAGTGGGAGCTGAGTTTTGACTCGCTGTGTGTAGGTGGATTAGAATCTGGCCCTTGTGTAATATGCTGGGGATAGAGACTGCTTTCTGTCTCAAGCCTTGTAGTGCCAGGGAGCTCTATTCATGGCTCAGGGCTTGGCTTTGCTTCGTATAGTACAAATCCACATGTGTAAAACGGAGAATGGATGAGATTTTCTGTGCTGTGTTTTGATTTATGCCACATTTTGGTAATGTGCAGTGTGATTGCTATCTGGAATTTTCATGCTACTGTTGAAATTTTGTCTAGAAATAGTTGGAGATAGGATCTTGCCTTCCAGTAGGGAGTATATATGAATAAGCTAGTTAATTTTTCAAAACGGGAAAACTGGACAAGGCTGAGCTGTTGAGGATTGCTTCTGCGTTAGAGATGTTGAGAGGGACTGGCCAGCAGTGTTGACTATAGTTAGGTGTGAGCATGAATTCTTTTTGGGAAAGCATAATGACAGTTTGAGTATTTTTCTGGGAAAATGGATTGCTGGTCCATGCACGAGAGGCAGAACCACCCCTTGTTAAAATCCCGCTATCTTCTGTAGGTTTGTACTGGAGTACAGTTGATCAGAGGAGGTTGGCAGGTAGGGCTGTCCTCAAACAGCTCAGTTCAGCCTCAGCACATCCCATCTGCCCGTTGGGTGTAATTTGCCCCAGTGCAGTCTGCAAGCGTAGACAAGCAAGTTGTAGTGATGCTGGAGTTTCTGAACCTGCTGGCACTAAGTTGTGCCTTTCCTTGTCTCTGCTGATCTACATCAGAAGCTGAGATCCTGCCAACGATTTGGGGGAAAAAAAAAAAAATACCCCATGGAGGTGAAGTTTTGTATGCAGTGTCTTCTCAGTGATGCTTGGCTTTGCAGCACAACTGGCAGGTTACCAGGCAAAATGCAAAAAGTGAGGGTGAACCCAGCAAATGGTACAAGAAACATAAACCCCACTGCTTAGTGAGGAATGAGGCCTCCAAAAGCACTAGGGCTGATATAGCAGTTTCCATGGGGGAACCTGCTGTGTTCCCCTTTGTCACTCTGTTTATTTTATAGCCCTCCAAGTGGGATGATCCTGTGGAGCTGCAGTTCCTGCTTTCGTTTGTGTATTAGTAATATAGCCATGCATAGAGAGATCCGTGTGGCAGGGAGTCTATGCAGAAACCCATGATTATGGGCTGAATTTATACTTTGATACCTTCAGTAGGTGTAAAATGTAATTTGTGGTCTCTTTAGACTGTCCAAGTTGTGCAAAGAGGCCTTTGTGTAAACTAGAAGCAGGCCCAGTTGTTGATGCTGTCTGCAACTTCACTGTAATTCACTGCTGCAGCGTCTGTCTGCCATGAATTGTTGCTGTCTGTGGCTGAAGGCTCACGATCCCTTTGTCCTCCCAGATTTGGGGGAAGACTCTACAGGACCATGCTATTTTGCAGCAGTGAGACTGCTAGTCAGGGCTCATGCTGTTCATGTCGCAGCACTCTACCCAGACTGCCATGGTCTGATTTGCATCACTGATAGCAGTGCCGGTGCAGTGACAAGAAACTTCAGGTTTTGGTGCTTAGGGTCTTTTGAAATATGAAGGTTGTTAGCCCCAGCTCCTAGAGAGATTTGGTGCCCTGGGATGGTAGGGATCGTATTTGGGCCAAACCTGGTCATCTGTTCGTGGAATTCCCTCATTCTCTCTTCCCGTTATATTCAGCATACAGTCAGTTCCCTGGTTTAAGTAGTATTCCTTGTTTGCCAGGTGGTTTGGGTCTTTTTCCCCTTCTCACTACATTTGTACCCTTCTTGCACCTTTTCTGTGTAATGCCTTATCCACAACACATGCAGTGATTTATCCTTCATGCTTTTGTTTTGTTTAACCTGACGTGATCCTTTGCTTGACAGTGAATTGGTTGTCACCTGTTTCCATCTGCTCCCCTGTTTGTAGGTAAGACTGGCTTTTTCCTTTCTCGTTCCTGGTTGAGCTTTCAAATCCATTTCTCTTTCTGACCCAAACAGAGCAGTCTATGTCATGCTGCCGGGTTAAATGTCTTGTTGGAGTTCCTGCTGTTGATCATCTCCTGACCCCTCCTGACAAACTTCTGCCCAAATTCAAAGACTGGCTTCTGTTTGTTCTCCTCTTGAGAGTGTTGGCTCCTACTCCCTACCCCCTTTGAACCAACAAAGATAGGATTTGTTTTTGTTGACTATTTTGGGCTCTCTTGATCAGAGGCTGTGGGTCTCTGGGGCTATGCACTTGACTGCCCTTTGCCTGGATCTGTTCTCTAGGAGACACTGCCTTGTTGATCAGCTCAGAGGGAACAGGCCTGCTTTTTCCATCCTACTGGATATATTCCCATCTCTCATTTCTGTGCTCCCTACTGTACTTCCATTCTCTGATAGGAAAGTAATTTCACTTCAGTTCTGTTGCTTTATGAATCCAGTTTGAAGTAGCCTAGATGATTTCCAGCGTTATCTTAATTACTTGCTTATACTTTGCTGCTTGCTCTGTAACAAGCAGGCATGTGGACTGAGAGCAATTCTTCTGCCTCAGTTTTGATTAAAGTTCCTCTGCATAAATAAGTTGATTATTTTCTGAACACCTCGTTTATCTCCTTCCATCTGTTACACCATCAAGAAGGGAGAAGTTATGGGAAGGGACAGATGATGTTGGGATTGCTGTTGAGACTATTACTCCAGTCGTCATTGCCCAGGTGCTTGGGCAGCCATAAAGCAACGTATAGATGTGGTAAGGTAACATGGCACCAGTTCTGGTGTGCCTTTAACAGTTAGGCTACAAACTGCAGCAGTTCATGAACTGCTTCACAAGTAGCTTGGCCATCTGGGAGCAGTGGGAGGTAGTCACCTCACTGCCTTCACGTTAGTTGCTGCTGCTTGTGAGCCAGAACTGTAAGAAGAGAAGAAATCTGAGCTCTTCCATTTTTCTCAGCCTTTCTTTTTCATGGATCTCCCAGGTGATAGATGAATATGTCCCTGTTGACAGAATACAACCCCAGACATCAGGACATCTGGGTTCTCTTCCTGATTTTCTTACAGCCTGTGTAAGTCTTTGTGCCTCAGTTTCCCTAACTCAGCGTGTAGCTAACAGTAGTGTTAATGTATGTTCCTGTTTTCAAGTCTATTTCCCCTCCCTTCACCTCCAGGCACAGTATTGCAGCAATGTAGTTGTAACATGAAAGATAACTAACAAATCTAAATAGAAGTGAAGAAAGTCTGGCCTGGCCCACAGCCATACAAATGCCATCAGTTTCTTTTCAAACAAAATGTGTTTCAGTCAGGTGGCGTTTACTCAAAAAGCCTGATTTTCCCCAGTGCATCTGAAGGCAGTTTCTTTAGGTCAGAAGATGCGTGTTGCAGAGAAGTACATGTTCCCCAAACAGAATGTTGCTCTGCAGATGACATTGCTGAGACTATTTCTGGATATGACCATCTTCCTTGAAAGGGTAATGTTATGTGTTGGAAGAAGCATGGTATAGGGTAAAGTGCTGGCATGCTGGGCCCTTGGATCATTTCCTGAGTCTGCTGCTGAAAGGCTGCAAGATCTGGGCAGGTCAGATGACCTACATGGGACCTACCATCTGTACATTATATGGTTCCCACCATCTGTACGTTGGGGTAATGTGCATGCTTTTCTAATCCTGTTTTCCGGAAGCAGAATTGGTGTTTTGGAGCTTGTGGCTGTTTGAAAGAAGGTGAGGCTTAGGATCCTAAGTTTTCTAGGTAGATTTGAAAACTGCCTCCTGTATCTTTATTCTTTTTCTGTGAATCACTGCGACCTCTCTGCCGTGCAAGTACCAGCAACTATGATACTGGTTCTGGTGTGGTCTTGGAAGAGACTGAGTCCCTGACCATGCAGTGAGACTTCTGGAGCGTGCTGGAGGTCAGTGGGGCAGGGACCATATAGAGCTTTCTGCAGTGTCAGGCCTTCCCCTGCTCTGTAATACACTTGAATATTCAACAGTGAAGATTTCGTTCAGAGACATATTAAGGGGTTAGCAGGAGATGGATGAAGTCTGTGCCTCATCCTACTTAAATCATTCATTTTGCTTCGAATGATCTGTTTATGAAGGTAGTGTGGGGAGGTTGTCCTTCCCACGTAGCACTTGGGAGAGACCTGTGGGACAGCGTGCATCTGACATTAGTGTGGGGAAGTGTGTATTTTGCTGTCCTCATTCTGTGCCATGCTCTTCTCTGTTTATGGGGGAGCTTGGAGGTGCCATGGTGAAGCCACCTGACATTTCTCCTCACCAGGTCCTGAAAAGCATGGGTTTGTCAATGTATTTTTTAAAAAAAAAAAAAGTCAAGAATCTGTCTACAAGAAGCTCAAACTCCCCTGCATCATGGATCATAGACAGGAATCTTGCCTTGGTGAAGGCAAGGAATACACTTTTTCCTGACCTGTGACAATCTATCTGAATTTGGCCAAGTTCTAAATCATTAGAGATGTCGACTGCTGTATGTCCAAGGGAGGTGGGCTAGGGTTTCTCTACTGAAATGGCTAAGGTACCTCCCAAAATGAACACGTGTCAGCCTTTGTGCCTGATCTGTGTGCACCAGCCCTTTCTGATGTGGTTAACTGTGGGCTGGGAAGTGAAGGAGGTGGTTTCTGTAGGACCTTTGCGCACTTGTCACGGAAGTTAGAAGGCAGACGAATGGAGCAGTGAATAGTACACTGGAGACCTCTCTTCACTTCTGGCCCCTGTCAGCAGCACTGTGTGTGTTCAGCAAGACCCTTTCAGTCCAGCTTGTCATAGGAGACCTCCAAATAGTCTGTTCCTCACGTTGTGATGTTCCAAGGTACGAGCCTCGGATCTGAGCTGCAGAAGTGCTGATGATGCACAGCTGCAAGGGGCATCAGCGGGAGTTGTGCTTTGAACATGTAAAGTGGCCCAGAAAACCAGGCCCTTGGGGGTCTTTGTAGAGGCACCCAGAGGGGTTAGAAGCTGCAACTCTGATTTCCCTGTTCCTTAGCTTCCAATTTGGAAAGCGAGGATGCTTGACAATAAACGTGCTTGTGAACTGCCTGGCCACTGCTCTCGGTGAGCCTGTCGAAAAGCCTGTAAGGAAACCACCGGTTCTGTATTCAGAGCAGGGCTTGGCTTGAGGCCACACGTTGAACAATGAGGAGAAAACAAAATATTGAATAGCTGCTTGTTCAGCAAACCCAGTTCCTCTTGGCCACCACGCAGGGCCCTGCATGAGGGAGTGTATGAGATGGGGCAGTTTTCTCGTAGCACGCAGGGCTAGGGCCTGCACGTAGGGGCTCAGGTGGTACAGGAGAAGGCCCACACCAGCACGCTTGCTCCCAGCCTGTACAGTGGGAAGGGAAGCCAGCTGGGGACTGCTTTGCTGGCCCCAGTTTGCAGCAGTGAATGCAAAACAACATTCTTGCTGTTGTGCAGCCTGGCTTGGAAAACCCTTCCCCTGCAGAGTGCCACCTTGTGCTGCTTGTTGGGGTGTTGCTCTGGTTTTTGGGAGCTCAGCTCTGGGACTGGAAGGGACTCGTGGTGCTCAGCAGGGAAGAGCTGTCTTCCAGCTCTTTCCTCCCTTGTGCTGAAAAAGCAGAACACGCACCGACAGAGCAGCATGCTTTGTTTGGGACTGCAGCTGTGGTTCCTTCCCCACCTGAGGGTTATGCCTGATGTGTCTATCGGATAAGTTTTATCGGTAAACTAATATTACTTTGCTCTTGGCTCCCATTTTAGATTCTTCTCTGGCACTTTGTACAGTGGTGTCTGAGAGTAGGGTTGGCTCACTTGGCAGTCAGTGGGTGAGAAAAGAGGACTGTTTTAGGTCTGGGTTGTTGTTGGTTGGGTTTTTTTTTTTCCACTTTCCCACTTGCAGCTTACAATGATTATGTCATTTTTTTTTGTCTTTGACCCAAGAATCAGATGGCACAAATGTCCTTGTTAGATGTCTCTCTGGGATGCCTGAGAACAGCAACCAAATGATGCAAGCCTTGTCCTGGGGTTCGGGGAACCCAAGTTCAGTACCCTGCTCTGCCACAGGCTTCTTGTGTGACCTTGGAAAAATCATTTAGCTTTTCTGTGTGTTGTTGTTGTCCCCCCTGCATAAGAAGTGTTAGGGAAGAGTTAACTTCCGAAGTGTTGCAAACAAATAATAATTTTGAGGAGCAGGTACCAAACTGACAAGGGCTGTGTAAATACTGTAGGTGGCTTGGAAGACATTTACTTCTTCAAGGGGTGTGCGCAGTGTACCTTTAAAAGTTTTTGACTGAGTGTTGCAGGAGGCTTTCAGGATACTGCGTAGAAGCGCAGGGCTAGATGACTTTCTGCAGTTGTGATCTGCATGAAGGAGCTCTTTTCCCCTTGTTGAGCTGAAAACAGACTGTGGGGCCATTTCTCCTTTTCTAAAGATGAATAAGCACAAACAGATGCCAGTATGGTTGTGTCCCCTTCTCTGTTGGAGATGGGGAATGTGAACTTTGGAAAGGGTCTGGCTTGATCCTGGGAAAACAGCTTTGATCAGAGTCTTGGGAGGAATCTGATACCATCTAAGAGCGAGTGACAGAAAAAGTAGCTAGAGTTAGGGGCCAGGTTAATCTGGTGCATCCCCACTGACATCAGCGAGAAGGTGAAACAGTCTGTTCTGTCTCCTCACTTCAGCTCTTCATGGAGAAGCATTTATTCTGGACCTCAAGGCCAGACAGTGTAGAGGAATCATGGGATAGTAATGGCGAAGATAACTTTTGTCTCTAATATTTCTTAGAAAGAAATGTTTTATTAGATTTGCTGATATGCAAGGCTGAGGTGAGGCTCTTGTTGGACTTGAGGCTGGTATTTGCAAAGGGCATAAGAATGGCAGCAGAAGGACTTCTGCTCCAGCTATGCCATCTCCTGTTCAGCTGCATGCCCCTCCTTACTGTAGGAGCTCTTGGCAGCATTGAGTACCGTAAGCTGCTGTGTTCCTGAGGCTCCTGTGCAGCCCTCCGAGAGCCAGGCTCCTGGGCCTCCCAGAGGTGAGGTGGGTTCACAGTTCCCTTAGAAGCTCAGCCCTTGGGCATCTCCATCTGGGCAGGAAGATTTGACTCTTGCGCAGCTATAGATGTGGCACTTCGGGATATGGTTTAGTCTGGTCTACCCTTGATTAGTCTAGAGTGGGCTTGGTAGTGTAGGTTAATGGTTGGACTGGATGATCTTAAAGGTCTTTTCCAACCTAGATGATTCTATGATTCTATGATTCTATTTGTCTTACTGTTGGGCTGAGAGCCTCACCCGCTGCTGCTGGTGGAGCTTCTCCATAGGCTTCCCGGACTATGGCTTGTGCAGTTGGTTTCATAGACTACTTACAGTGTTGATCCACTGCTACTTGAAACCCTGGCAAAACACTGGGTTCTTCAGCCAGTAAGTTTTGTTTTGTGGACACAGGTGGATTTAAAATTGAGAAAAGTTGTTGATCACCCTTCCTTTTTCTTTGTTTTGTTTTGTCAGTTGGCTGTTTCCAATAGGAGTCATTTCTGAGGAAGAACTTGCATAAAAGAGAAAGCAGTAATGTAGTTCACTGGTTCCAGAAGGGTGGTTGATCTTGGCTTGGGGAGCGGAAGAAGGCATTTCCTGCAGGGGAATTTGGTGGCCAAATGAATGGGTGTCAACAGAGCCAGAAGGTGGAAAAGGTCTGTAAGATGACGAGGAATGAGATTGTATTTGCTGTGATGATGCATAAGCAGCAGAGGTGGCTGAACCTGGGCAGGGTGAAGTAAGACAGAAAATGATTGGCCTGGTCTGTGGATGGATGTTCTTGCTGTTTTGCTAAACGGGATTCAGGTAACTGTGCCTTAGTTTGCACAAGCTGATGGAATATTTTCTTCCTGATTAATCTCTTGCTAAAGCAGAGTGGGGTGAGTGAGTTTGGAGGAGAAGCACTGGCTCTCTGTTGGCATTAAGGACATGTATTTGAAGAGATTATTTTTATTCCACCCCACCCCCTTACCTGGCCATACGGATGGCCAGCAGCATCTCCTGAGCCACCGGTGTCTCTGCTCTGATGGAGATGGAGCTCTTGGAGTCCCGGGCTCCTCTGGAGCCAGGAGCCGGTGCCAGATACAGACAGGAGGGTGACCAGGTACGAGGACATGACAGGGTCATTGGGTCTAAATGCCACCTGCATATCACATAGGACAAGGACTCTCAGTTGCCGTGTTTTCCCAGTAGAAAATAGTTACCTCACTAAGAAGTCAAACCAAAATGCAAATATGCTGCAAATGCATTCGTTGGGCTATTTATCGATATTAAATGTGTAAATCAGAAAGGTCAGCTGTGTTTAATGTCATGTGGCAGCTTTGTGATTTTAATTACAGTAAAAAACCCCAATGACAAATGAATTCAGTGCTCTTTAGAGCTTTGTTCCTCCCTGATACAGTTTGTTTTGTTGGCTTACCTGTGCTCAGGGAAAGTTTGTCTGCCTCTACCATGGTAGGAGGGATTTTATTTGAATAAAGAAAATGGGGTAAAGTAATAAATTATTTACAATATCTCCTTCACTGGGGGAATTCAGTGTAGCTTAATGTTTCAGCAACACCTTGTTACAGTGTTGGATAG
This sequence comes from Pelecanus crispus, assembly GCF_030463565.1. Lineage (NCBI taxonomy): Eukaryota > Metazoa > Chordata > Aves > Pelecaniformes > Pelecanidae > Pelecanus > Pelecanus crispus. The sequence goes on along the minus strand of NC_134652.1, from coordinate 12,482,285 downwards.
CAAGGTTGCAGGCAGAATCACAGTAACTGCCACAAAAGGGTTGTTGCATCTGACCTTAAATTAGAGTGACTGACAATTGCTACTTCCCTGTTTCTTCCTATTTTGTATGCAGTTTCAGGTATCTGGGGTAAAGAGGGATAAACTACAGTTTCTCCTCTTCCAGCTTTTTGTTATTTAAAATCTTGATGGGGACTGCTCTGCTGTTTTTTGTTGTTTGCTTGGCTCCTGTATGTTAAGCTTCTAGAACTCTTTCTTGATCTTTTCCCAAGCTGTTTTCAAACTGTAATCGGCAGGATCCTCCTCCTTATATAACATTCTTTCAGTTTCTAGGGGTAGTTATCAGTTTGGATGTTTTCAATTTCTTGTTAAAGAGCTGACTGCTATAGAAACCTGACTTTTAAATGAGAACCCTGCAGACGTTGTGCTTGAGCTACTTTTAAATTGCAGCCGAGGTTTTGAGCAGTGCCGGTACGTGTGCTTGGGCTTTTGTTTTTCTCTCTGAACATGTTTGTACCCGCATGGCTGTGGTTTCAGCTTTGTAGGTGGGGGCAAGGTCCTGCTTGCCCTGTCCACCTGACAGCAGGGATGTGAGCTCCTCTGGTTTGTGGTTCATGTTCGACACGGTGTCCTTATTTCACTGGGTGACGCAGGCTGCGACTGACTATCGGCAGCAGCAAAGCAACATCACACTGAATGCACCGGTTCCTTGCTGTTGTGCCGCTGTAAACGGAGAGCGTTACAAGTAACCCTGAAACGCTCCCCGAGCGCTACAGTAGTTTACGGCTGTGGTGTTCATCTTCTACCTATCAAAAAGCTGGCGATGGCGTGCAAGGATGGAGCTTTGATTTTGGCCTGGTGATAGTCTCTAGGTTCTCAGTTTATGATAAGACCAGCTCGGTTAAAGAGGTCCGGTTGCGTTTGTTTCTGTACCTTTTTTTTTTTTTTTCTGAATGTCATGTCAACAGAGGTTCCTGTACTTTTTTCCACTTCACTGACGGCACTGTCCTTGTTTAACTCCAAATAAATCTTAGTAACATGTGCAGCCCAAAGACGAGGGGAGAAAATTAATCTCTAGATCAGGAGTTACAGAAAATGAAATTAATTATGAACAGGAGAGAGAGGGGTTTTTTTCTGTATCCGTTGTCCAAGCAAAGGGAAACTGGCACAGAAAGTAAGAGTTAGTGAATGGCAGTAGTGGGTTTTTTCCCTAAAAAAAGTAGTGGGTTTTTTCCTAAATTTAAATGAAAGGGAAAATTAACACTTTTCCAAATGTTCCCAGTAAGACTAAGCAAAGCATAGGCAGGTAAGAGAAGTAACATCCCCATAGGACTCTTTCAGCATTGCTGACATTCTTTCCTTTCCTTTGCATTCAGCTTTCAGTGGGAAAGTGTGTGGGGGATTAGGGTTTGTTTTTTTCCTTGCCACTGATATGGTTAAAAGTCACAGCATAAATTTCCTGACTTGGTGAAAAGCCTGTGACCCCTCTCAGTTGTCTTGTTCATCAGAAGGCAGATAGGTAATAAAGAGTCTCCTGTGTGAGAGGAGTAGGGAGAACCTGCTGTTTTAATTTTGTTCACAGCAGTGGGCCAAACTTTGTTCTTTCAGTGCTGGCCTTGATAATTGGCTCGATATAATATAGGAATTCAAGCCATTGCATATCTCCGGCTTTGTAACTGCTAATGTCATAGCCAAGAAGAGCGCAAAGTCTCCTGCAGGAACATACAGTAAATAAGAACAATAAGCATGTTCCAAAGAACATACGGGCAGTGGTTTTAAAGGGCCTCAGCTCACCCCTGGTGGGGTAATTTGCATCCAGGTTGCCTGGACAAATGGATTTTGCTGGTTTAGACTCCGTGGGGGATGTGGGTTTGATTTGGGAGATTTTCTGGACTAAATATTATGTTCATGTCTCCAGCTCCTGGGAACCAGACTTTAGGGATCCTCTCTTTTCAGGAGGGAAGGATTTGCTTTGGGAGTTTCCTCCACTTTAGGAGTTTGGCTATAGTGTGCCTCGCCTTTAGGGCATCCCATAACCTGCTGCACAGGGTGCCTTGCACAGACATACAGTAAAGTTTTGTTTTTCCTCTGGCCACCCACAGCTCTCAGCCACAGCTAGCTAAGACTCATTTACCTTGTTTTTCGGAGACATCAGTGGTTTATTCATCATCTTCAGTACGGCTCTAACACCTGTTAAGCGCTCCTCCTCCCTTTTTTTGAAGAAGTGTTTAATTATGACAGGGTTTCCCTTGGAGCACATCCTCCATTCGGTTCCCTAATTGTAGAATTCTCTGTGGGATTCTCCAGATGGGGGATAGAGGATAATCTTCTCGGAGCTCCGGAAGAAATGTGATGCCAAATTACAGAAAATAGATCCTTTTTATTAAGCTCTTGGGCTCCTTTTACTCTTATTTTAAGGTGACCTTCTGTTAAAGAGAAATGTTGGATAAATGGCGATTCTTTTTAAATAATCCTCAGCAACCTTACCTGGGTTACTAATAACATTGTTAGATTAGAAATCCTGAAAGGATTTAAGCTCTTTTTGCCACTCGTGCTGTCATCACAGAGAAAAAGAGAATGAACTTGCCATGTTTCCCCTTTGTTTCTGGTTGGTCTCATTTTCAAGCTGTGAACTCTAAATTAGGGAGTGCTGGCAGCGTGCTTGGCGTGGCGGGCAGGTATAAAGACAGAGCCCCCTCCTTTGTCAAGTGGTCACAGTGCCACTTTATGGGTCACTTGCTTCACTGCAAGCTAGTGCTGTGGCAGTGCCATTTCAATCCCTGAGGGGTTTCCAGGCATCCTAAAAGTGCTGCTCAGCGCCGCTGATGTTTGCAAACATGGCAGTACTGGCCATCCCATTTCGTGCCCAAATGCTGGCCATATCTGGAGTTCTACTAAGTTTGCTAAATCTAGCATGTGACCGCTGAAGGGCTCCAGGGGTTGTCCTTACAGAGCCAATTCTGCTGGAAGGTTCCTATTATTTAATGTGCATAAATCAATACTCCATGAGCTCCTGTGTTAGCAGATGATACCAATATTTTTACAGGGTGGATGGAGAAACTAAAGCACAAAGAAACGTAACTGCAGTCCCATACTGAGTTGGTGGCAGAGCCAGAAGTAGTCTGGAAATGGCTGACTCTGGTCCCCTGTTCTAATCATTGCCTCTCTTCGGGATTTTGTATGTGTTTTAAGTCTCTAGGGAACATTTTCTGTAGCACCAGTAAGAGTACCAGCTTTGTGCGTAGGAGGTAAATACAGACTTAGGAGGGGAGGAAACTCTTGTCAGCAGGGAGGCTGAGGTTATAGCTATAGATTTTAATGTATGTAGTTGGTTGGCTTTACGCTGCGATATGCTGCTGGGGATGTGTACGGCTTGCACTGATTGAACTTTGGTGCTGAGAGGTCAAAGGTGGCTAATCCAAATTTTTGTTTATCTTCCAGGTCTACACACAACGAACTAGAAAAGAACCGGTAAGTAGCTAATGAGCTGAATTCTAAGAAATGCAAGCCTAGTGAGTGTGATGTGCTTTAACCTTACACATGCAGGTGCCATTTGATCAGCTTAGACAGCTGTGAATGACCACGCTGCATCACGTAGTTTTAAAAGTCGGGGGGGGGGACACAAAAAGATCTGAAAAAGAAGCCTTGTTTTTTGACTGTTTTTTCCCCTCTCTCTGAAAAGGCAAGAAGTGACCCAGTTTTGTGACTAATCTGTATGCAGAGTAAATACTGTTCTTCTCCTGACACAGTGAAATCTGATTGGGGCACTTTCCATACATGAGGTTGCTACGGGATCAGGTTTCTTGGGCCCTGGGTAATATGTGTTACCATGAAACGAAGGGCAGAGCCCTGTGCTCTACACCCTCTCCCTCCCACCGCTCCGCTGGGCTGCGATAATCTCTGCGGTGCAGGAGAAAATACCATTGTCCAGAGGCTCAGAGGTCTGGCTACCAGCGCTCCTGTGGAGACTCTCTCTTCTAACCTGTTTTAGGATTGCGCCTGTTTATCCTCGAATCTGAAGTTTTAGCAAGCCTTGCAGTTTTGTTACTTGGCTAGCTCTGCTATATGACTCAACCCTTTTGTAACAGGAGTTAAAGTAAGATAAATACCGTTGAGGCAAGGGGAGCTAGTTCACATACAGATCAGATTATCACCTTCCGTTCAGGATGCTATAGTGAAGGTTGTGTCAGGGTTTCCATTATAAACTTATCTTGACTCTTCTGTGGGATTTTAGAGGGCTGAGCGGGGGGTGTCTGTGTTTTTTGTGGCTGCTGGAACAAAGGCAGTGCTCTGGCCAGCTGCTCCTATGAAGAAACCCCCAGGCTGGGAAAGCTAAGTCTAATAGGTTGCTTGCCTCCTCTTGCCTCTTAGCAGCCATCACTTAACAAGGGATTGGAGCGCTATAAGGATGGCCAAAGATACACAGAGGCTTCGAGCCAAGTGTGTATTTCCATTCAGACAAGATCTTCCCATGTAGCTTCAAGGGATCTGAGTACCTAGTGCATCACATTGCCCTCAGTTTCCCCCACATCTGCCTCCCCCAGCAGCAGCAGTTCTGGGAAGCAGCTTGGCTTTTGCATGGTGTGGGTGCTTTCTTCCAGGCTGTGCTTCTACCTCCTGGTACCTTTGAGGATCTGCAGAGTTGTCCTGGTCCTGCTTTTCTGGGGTGATGCAGAGAGGTTTTTTGTTTGGGTTATGTTGCTGTCCTGTCCCACTCTGAATCTCAACCTTTCCAGTCCCAGGTTGAGCTGTGTTGGTTCCTGGGTTTTCCAGTGCTCCTTACAGTTTTATTTACCAATGAGGGAAGGAAAATGCAGTGCTTGGGTCTGACCCAGAACGGAGGGTGCTTTTTTTTCTCCATGACAACAGTAAACCGTCACTAATTTTCAGTGTGCTTATTTGCATATCTAATTGTTACTGCAAATGCTGCTTGCCCTCAGTACAGCTTTAGAGCAGAGCTGTCTTCATCTTTCCCTGTACCAACCTGGTCTTCTCACGTTGGCCAAGTTTGCGTGGATCTGTGATCATGTTTTTCTACCCTCAGGCTTGTGGGGCAGGCAGTGAAGCTTCAAGCTCTCTGTGGGTGAGATCCCAGCAGCTAGCATTACATACTTACTGTCCAGCTAAGGACTGGCAAGTATTGATGGATTTAGTATATGCCTGACACCAGCTGTCTGTGGGAGTTGAGGAAGTTTCTGCCTTGACTCCCTGTCTTGAACTGAGGACAGTAATACGACCTGGGGTGGTGAATATCATGAGGATTGACTACTGTCCAGCACTTTGTTATGTATATTTCCAGTGAGAGGAGTATTATTACTTATGCTTCACCTTTTTCAGAATGTTGACGAGCTGTTTGCTTGCTACAGAATTTGTCTTCCCATTTCCAGTTGGTGTAATATCATCTCTCTCTCTTCCTTTCCTTCTGTCTCAGTTACACTCCCTAGTCCCCACCTGCTCCAGGTTGAAGATTCCTAACAATCAGCTTTCTGAGCAACATCTTTCCTCCAGGGCTTCCTGTTCCCGAGGCACTGTATTCCAGATCTGTCTCAGACATGGTTTTACAAGCCCTTGGTTTTCATCTTTCTGGGAGGGACACATGTTTGATCACATTGGGTGGTCTGTACAGGCAAACTCCTATATCTGGGATCTTTGGTCAGGAGCCCGCTGCTTCTGGGTTGGGATTGTCTGTCCCTTAGTGCAGCTGCTATGGCCTGACCAGCTACACAGATCTGCAAACCCAGCTAGACCCTGTAGTGACCGTGCTGGGTTTGCAGTGTTTGTTACCAACGATTTGGGCAGCGAGTTTCATACTGGAAGCATTTATTTTCAAACTCTGCAGCAGTGTTTTCTGAGTGAAGGGGATTGCTTCCCAGTTAGATTTTCACCATGTTTTATTTGCTGTGTCATTAAGTTTGTCAGTGTCTCCAGACTTAACTGTTGCAAAGATAAAAGCCCTGATACTAATGGCTTTGTGGCTGGCAGGTGCTCATTTTCTCTATTATTTGAGATTATTCCTTTTGAATTTCACTGTTATCTCCATTATTGACACACACTATAATTTTCAAAATTGTCCACTATTAGGTCTCTGACTCGTTTTTTTCCCTTCTTGTCTGCGAACAGCAGCCTTCTTATGTTGAGTTAAATTTTGTTTTAACCCATTCAACAATGCCACAGTTTCCTTCAAGCAGTAGCAAGAGAATAGTAGAAAAACAAAATGCTCTCCTCCTCCTTTTTTCCTTTTTAAATATGAGATTTAACTTGGACTCAATATTGGAGAGCTGATGACGTTTCAATGTATCAGGATTAAGAATCTTGTACACCTCTGATGTCAAAAAGTAACTAAAAATATATTCAAAAATTTAAAGCTATGTTTTAAGGTCCACTCCTTTTCTTAGTCTTGAAATATTTTATGAACACTCCAGTGGTTCTGCTAAGGAGTTGTTTGGTTTGGTACTGAATAGTAACTGTAATATGTAAGTGACTTCTCTTTATGCTTTGATTTGGTTTTTTTATCTGAAAAGATTGCAGTGACATTTATATAAGGGACTTTGATTTATAAAAGATTAAAGTTAATTTATAGTTATTATCTGTCATTAATCCTCATGTTGGAAAATTGTTTGTGTTTTTTATTTAATGGCTATGTGTTTCAGTTTATCTCTGCCCAGGATGAGTCATAGCTTGCATTTAAACAAGAAACCAGTATTCTGCTTCTCATTTGCTGCAAGGCATAACTAAAACAATACTTCTTAGTCCTTTAACACGCCTACCAGAAAACTGATTTGTAAGTAACACCCCATCATTTTCTAAAAGAAAAAAGATAGAGTAGAATTAACTGTTGTCTGTGAACATTTTAGACACATGGCAGTTTTGGAAGGATGTGGTCAGTGTGGTATGAAGAGAAGGTGCACAACACTGAGATGACTTTCCTGCTGCTCTGTGAAGTGGCAGTTCTGGTAGACCAACATGGTGGTGGCGTCTGTCAGAAAAGTTATGTCTCCTGATAGAACAAGAAAGATGTTTGTAAAGCTATTGATCAGATTTAAAAAAAAAAAAAAAAGTCTCTGTATATCGTAGGTTGATCTATTTGGTTTTGGTGATGATTGCATTGTAATACAGCAGAAGGAAGGAAAACAAAGCTGAGTAATTGGGTAAGGAATGAGTTATTAGGGCAGATTTTTCTTCTGGTAGCAACAATTTACCTCGAACCAAAGGTAGATCCGACGAGGGAAAGAGACCTTGGGAGAATCACTGAAATCAAAATTTTCCGAAGATCTCACAGAATTTGTGGCTCTGCAAAAATACCTTGTTCGAAATGAAAAAGGACAAAGTCTAAAGGAGACAAAACTACTTCCAAACCAAGTTGCTAAAGAGTTGTGTTCAGTGTAAAAGCACAGAGTGGTGTAAGATCCTTTCTCTCTGGTGTCTTTTGAGATGATTGGAAGCAAAGTGAAGAAGACAGACACATAGCAATAATAGAGTACTGTGTTTTTTACCCTTTCTGACTCTTACCAGGATCCCCCATCTATCTTCTGTGATTCCCCACCTATTCTCTCTTTAATGTGAGAGACTGCTGCAGAGTGTTTCTCCAAAACGGTTTCTCACGCAGAGCTGACTATTGTGCTAGGTTGCATATTTGAGGTAGCAGATGAGATAAAGGAAAAACCCTACTGAGCACTTAGGAGAAAACCATGACCTGGGTCAGCTTGCACTGAAACGTGGCGCCTTCTGAGGCTCTGCAGCAATTGCACAGTTTGGTTCTGTTTCTCTAGAATAGGGGCTTGAGTGTGTCTATTGGCAAAATGCAAGAGAAGGATGGGAAAGCATTTAACATAGGGCATTTAAATAGTTCAGGTATTAAATAGTACAGACATGCTATCTAGGCTGGGAAAGGTAGAGGGAAGGGAAATGAAAGTATAGTGAATCCTTGCTACTCTGAATAGACATGGATGATTGTGCTTTTGTAATGCTATATATACTTGCCAAGGCAATCTGATCAGTGTTTGTCTTGAACCAACTAATCAATGCGGTGTTGAGTTCAATGCTATTTATCAGGACAGCTGGAACAAGAAACTAATCCAGTAAATTTCATTTGTTCTCTGGAGTGGGCTTTGTTTTCATGTTAACTTCATGTAGCAAACATTGACAGTACATATTGTTTTCCTCGTTAATGAAACTTGGAACCTGGGATGTTCCCTGCAGCAGTCAAACCATGGCCAACACAGCTGAGCATGCATCTTTCTTTGACACATCCAAAGGTCAGAGCATGCACTGATCCAAACTTGCTCCTTGTGGGAGCTGTAGCTAAACCCTCCTGTCTCTGTGGCCAGTATGGAACAAGAGCTGGAGGTAGCTAGCTGTCTTCGACTCTGTCGCTTGGGTGACAGATGCCTCCGTTTTCAGCTGGGACTAAGAATTGTCAGCAGAGCTGAAACACGTTCCTCTAGGAGATCTGGATAACTATGACACTGCTGTGCCTGATCGTGCTTAACCTGGGGAGAATGAAGTCTGTAGTTTGTAGAGTAAGGCTATTGGAGAGATGTTCTTTCTGGGTATGTTCAGGCTCAGTTGTCATTGTTTAGTGTCAGTCTGCCTTTTGCTATATTGCAGTTATTTCTTTGCATAGCTCCAGGAACTCACCAGTCAGCTGCTGTAAAACTGTGATCCGGTCTCTTTTGCTGACCACCACACTTGTTCATGCGAAGTGCCTCCTTGTGCAGAAGCAGTGTTTAGATTCACTTACAATCGAAAGTCTGCAAAGGCTTTGTTTTGTGTTGGCTGGGCAGCAGAACATTTTGAACTCTGAGTAAAGCTGCTGAAAAGGAACAGTTAGTTTCCATGCCAAAATTTGAAGGAAACAAAATGATCCTCATTTTGTTGGAAGTCCTTCAGTACTGCTTATACTGGAATTTCTAGTTTCATTATGATTTTTTTATATTTTATTCAAAGTGATGCAGTGAAGAACGAATGCATGCCTGCCTTTCTGCTCTTAGATCTCTGCACCTCCCCTATGAATCCAATAGCAGTTGGAGAAGGAAGAGGAAAAAGAACAATACTACTATTGTGTTTTTGTTTCAACAATGTTGCACAACAAAATCACTGTTATAAGCCAGTTTTCAGAAACAGATATTTATCACAAAATACTTCTCAACTAAGATGTGTTTTAGGAACACTTTATGATGTGTTTTCCTCCCATAGTGTAGAAAGAAATGTCAGCGCAATCTGCTCGGCCTTGGCATAATGGCCTGATGCTGAGAATCCTTTCGTCATCTTGCCTCCCAGAAGGGAGACGTTAGAGGAAACCCGTGTCTCAGAAAGAAACATGCTCTGCAGAGGTCTCCCCACTTACTGGCTGTGTTCTTGCATTCAGCGTCCTGTACTTAAGATTTCCAGAGTAATGAATAGAAGAGGTATCAAATGGTGCGTTACTGGTTATTTACTGCTTTCAGGGAGCCAGGAGCGGGTCTGGTAGCTGCTGTGGATGTGTAATGAAAACAGTCCTATGTACTTAGATGGTATCTGATTTGGAGTGCATCATTGCCAGCTTTGGTTCCTGAATCTCTTCCCAAACTTGCATCCTTGAACTTCTACTTGTGTGTGTTTCTTCAGTTTTTTTTCAGGCTGACCCTCTCCAATTCTGTATGTTTATGACTGTCCTGAAAAAAATAAAGACTGGGCTAATCCCCTCTGTAATCAGTGAGCTTGGACCAGGGAAGAATCTGGCCCCAGGTAGGAACTCAAGCATTCAGCTTTCCTGGCTCAGTTTTCAGCTGTATCAGGGCTCTGTACTTGCCATCTCTCTCCCATCTGGAGACTTTGCATCTCTGGAGACTTTGCAGGCTGCTTTTTTTTGGCTTTTTTTTTCCTGGGGTGCTGTTTGTTGAAATGCTGAGAGCCAGGAGTTCTGATGCAACAACTTTGCTTGTTCAAGCGACTAACATTGTTCATGGGCCTGAAAACATTACTAGCTAAAAGCCACTTGGGGAGTTGCTGCCTTAGAGAAGATGAGGTAATAGGAACATAATTTTTGAGACACATTACCTGTTAACTACAAGTTTCAGGACTTTGTACTCTTGGGACAGAAGCTGGAGTTGTGTGTGCTGATTTATAGCTATATCTGGTACGTGTGTTGAGGGTACTATAGCAACAGAGCCCATGCAGACTTACGATAACCAAAGGAAATTCAGCGTGGGATAGGAAATGTATGCAAGAAACTTTCTCATTCCCCTTTCTGTATGTGGCCCATTTTTACCAAAGTATCACAACCTTGAGAACCTATAACCTTATGATGTGCCAAGGAGGGGTGGGAAGAGTCAGACACCCCCATTTAACAGGTGAGGAGCAGGAAAACACATGTGGATCCAGTGGCTGGAGTAATGGGCATGTGGGAACAAGTTTGCATCGACCCACTCCTTTGTTTCATTGATCCATGTCTCCAGCCAGTTGCTTGCTTTTTCTCTCTTTCACAAAAGTTTCCCCTTTCCCACCTCTGCTTCCTTCAAAACTTCATCCTCACTCCTTGTGTCTCCCTCGGTGTCCTCCCTGTCAGTGTTGCCTGGGGCCAGGAGGTGCTGCATGACGCTGTCTTGCTGCCCTCACGCCTTCTCCCACCTGAAGAGAGAAGAGGGGCAAAAAGTGAAGGTACCTTTGCTGCTGTGGGCAGCTGGCAGGGCTGGGGATAGCATGGTGGAGCCCCTTGTTTTGGGCGCTGTGGCGGGTAGCGCGAGTGTGTAACTGGCACTTATAACCGTCTCTGGGAAATGAAAGCAGAGGGCTTCATCTTGTAGTTGCTGTGGTTTTTGCCTGGCTGCAAACGGTGCTGGTCACCCCGAGCAGTTTGCGTAGCTGTGGGCAAACAGACCAGGCAGTTTTCCTCCCAAACAGTGCGTGTGACAACCATAAAACAATTAAATAGACAATGTACAACCAAGGGTCAGGAATTCTCCTCCCATGAAACCATTGGGTAATGTGGACAGGGCTAAGTCAGGACCTAAGTCAGGCAGAACATAGCAGTAGGTGGTGTCATCTACCTGCCTGCCTTTCTGTGCGCCTTGGGAGTTTGAATTTGTTTAGAAATACAGGTCATCTCTGCCTAGTGCTCTTTGTGTTTGCTCTTTGGTAAATCCTCACAGTGCCTTTGTAAAATTGGAGTATCCACTTGTTCAGAGGTGGCGTTCGAGTCTGTCAGATGCAGGCTGAATCTCATAAAAAGGTTTTGGATTTGTCCAAGTCTGGAGGAACGCAGAGGAATCCCTAGATCCCAGAGTAATGGGATGAGTCAGGTCTTCTGCCCGATGTTCCATTAAAAAAAATTAAGGCCTGTCTTTTGAAGGTATCCTTTATGTGTACGCTGCTGCCTGAGCATCACTTCCCATTAGCTGGGTAGTAAGATTTTCTGTCCCTCTTGCCTGTTAATTATTTACCTTTGAGAGTGCATTCATAAGGCAACATGACTTATTTAGGGAAAAATGAAAAGCGTCTGCAAAGGATGGATGCTTTTTGCTCTTATTTTTTTGCCCAGGGGTTTAAGTAGAGTACCTTAAGACTCAAGATTATAGAATGGTTTGGGTTGGCAGGGGCCTTAACGACCATCTAGTTCAACCCCCCATGAAGAAGGCACTGCCGTGAATGGGAGATTTCGCAAATGAGCGTGCTCAGCTCACAGAATGGGAGTCAGGAAAGGGGATGTAGCAGTTGCATGGTGATCTTGTAACTGCCTGTATGAGGGTTTCTGCCTAGGAGGGGCTGAGGGAAAGAAGGAGGCATAACAGAAATTGATGCAAAAAAGCTTACGCGCTGAAACCTCCAGTGGAAACAGGACGTGAGCTTGAAATGCAGTGTTACTTTCACAGAAATAGACTCTGTGAATGGTGTCAGTGGGTTTGCATATGGTCCAGGCTGATAACAGTTCGTATGATAAGGGTGTGGTTTTTATCATGGAAGGTAGTAAACAGCTGCACAAAACTTAGTCATGCTTATAAAGTCAAGTGCAGCCTGCTATCTCTGCATTGACTGGTTGCTGAGCTAGGGTGGAATATCTAAAAGCATCTGAATCATTTAGAAGCACAGCTCTTAATGACTCTCAAATGAATACTTGCTCCTTCGCTTGGGCACTTGTTGCTCCCCCTGCTTGTCTCTACAGAGCTGTAGTTGTGCCTAGTCATTTGGAGAGCGGTGCCAAGGGTTCCTGCACCAAATGGCTTACTGTCCAGGACAGTGAATAATCAACAACAAAAGGAGGGCGTTTGATAGATGCCACCCATCGTGTGAATAAGCAGGTATCTTTGTTTGCAGAGAAAGGGCAAGGACCCTTCTGTGAGCAGCAAAGCTGGCAAAGCCACATGCCCATCAGAGGGGTATGTGGGAAGGAAAAGGAAGTTGATGCCAGGCTTGATTTTGCTGCTTATTTGTGTATGGGTAGATCTCCCTGTGAGCAGCCCAGGAGAGAAAAGGAATGGAACCAGGGGGGTTCAGAGGTGAGATCAACCCTGAGGAACTTGCCGTGGCTGCCCCCAGCCTTGAAGAAGAGCCTGGTCAGCCAAGAGTGTCTCAGGACCTGAGAACAGGCAGCTGCCAGCATTTCCATCTGATATCACAGTGCATTCCTCTGCTGTTTCCACTTGGATCTGGATTGTGCAGGAGGGATTGCTCCAGCTATCCCAGACCTTGAGAAGTTCTGGGTGATGTGTCCTCCAGCAGGGACTTTCCACTGCTACTTAAAGACACAACCTGTTGAACACTTGGGGTAATTCACTGTAATTTCATATGGCCAAAGTCCAGCCCTTAAATGGGAAGTGTTCTGCTCTTTCTGGAAACTTAGTGACATTCTCCAAATGAGTTATTCTGAAAAGGGGAGCTGTGTAGCAGGTTTATTGTGGAAATCAGAGGTTAAAAAGAAGTTGCGTTCTATCTCCCATGTCTTTCATTCCCACCTATTTGGCCTCGTTCCATGGGGTGGGTCGAGTTGTGGGTTGCCCACTCTGATTTCACCCAGCTGTATGGGAATCTTCCACACAGCTTGGAAAATACCATTCATTAGCTACACTTTGGTAATGTCAAGAGGCCGAATGCGGGGTGAGTACTCGCATTTGCACAGATGCACACAGTTGCGTGCAAGCACACACAAAGAGCTTGCAGTTAAAATCTACGTGCCCATCTCTTTTTAACGGGGGAAGACAGGCCCAGCTGTGTATACAGCTCGGTGTTTCCCTTTGATCTGTGTTTGTTTCCAGTGTTTCTCATAGGCTGGATCCTGGTGCTCCTCAGAGCTAGCTGCTCTTTTCCACATTTGCAGCTGCATAACCGCATGCAGAGAAGCTCACTGGGGTGACTAGGGTGTAACCGGTTTCAGCAGCCTGGGGTGGGGGTTCCTCTTCTCCTGTTGTTTGCTGTGCCCCTGTCCTTTCCTTGCCAACCTGCAGGACGGGATTGTCTCATTCTGGTAGTGGAAACCATGCCTTGCAGATGCCTCAGGATCCTCCCTTTTCCTTTGCCTACCTGCTCCCACACATGTGGCATTGCTGCCCTTTTCCAGCTGCACGCAGCAGCTACAACTGCCACTCTGGAGCAGATCTTTTGCTCTGTCACCAGGGTCATAGCTCAGAGAGGCAAAATTCCCCTGCACCTTCCAGAAACTCAGCACGCTGCCCCTGTGGCTGGCTTGGGCCCTGCGCCTAAAGGAGGGCAAGAAACTGCACTCTTCAGACTTACGTGGTGTTTTGTGAAGCTGTCAAAGATGGGGCTGAGGGGCCTGCAGTGCTCATTTGGTCTGTCCCCTTGCCCCAAGGCAGGATAAGCTCTATCGAAACCTTCCCTGACAGTTGCCGATCTAGCATGGCCTTAAAAGCCTTCGACAGCAGGGTTGCCCAGGGAGGCTGTGCAACCTATTGCCCTGATTCACTGTTGTTACTGCTAGAAAGTTTTTTCTAATGTCTAAGAAGAAAATTACTTCAGTGTTGTTCTAGGGGAGGAAAAAAGCCATCCAAAGTTGAGTGCCTCTGTGTGTGTGAATATAGTAATCAGCTTTCATAGCAAGAATCAGTCTGTTAGACCCTAGAAGTATGATGAGGAATTCTGGCTGAGGTAAGGAAATAGGGGGGGATTAATCTTTCCTTTTCCCAGTGCATGTGTTTGCCACTTCACCTACCCAGAAAAGCAACTTCAATGCCAAAAGAAGTGGGAAACTGGATGGGAACACTGTCTCTGGTGGATATTCTATATAATATGACCCTCTTAGGAAACGCGCGGAGCCTGTTCTCTGTGGCGTGACCTCTTTTAAACTTTTCTTCGCTTGGAAAAGCAGCTTACAGGCTTGGTGTTCACTGGAAAAAGCACATATGGGGATGCGTTTCAGTGGAGGGATTGCAAAGGAGGAAGAGAGGAGAAATCTTATATCTGGTATCATATACTTCAGCAAAATATGTGAAGGCCCTCTGGAGTCATGAGTGCCTCTTGGCATTTCTTTGAGTTGTGGGGTTTTTTTCTTAGTGATCTCTGAGAAAAAAAAATACATGTGGTGGGGAAAGAGCAGAGTGGGAAGGGGGTTAGGCTGTGGGTTGGGCACATGGTAAATGGTTAGCAGTAGTCAGAGTGGAAAGCTGTGGTACAGAAGTAGGGGACTCCTGTAAGCCCTCCAAGCTGGCTCTCAGGTCTGTGCAGACAGTGCTGCCTTGCACTCCCCTCAGCCATCCAGGGAAAGCAAATTAATTAATTTCTTAAAGGCTGTTCTTTTTTTCTTTTTAAAGGAGCATTTGTTAAAACTGTTCTGTTATTTAAAGTGAAAAACATCATTAATCTTGCCAGCTCTGGTAATCTCCACTACAATTCTGGTGATATTCTGTGACTCTTGAATCCCAGCACCTGGAGTGAAGTGTTTCTACCCCCCACATAAAACCAGTGTGTGAGCCAGTGTAACCTACATAGTTAAAAAACAGGAAAGGGGGGAGGGGGGGGAAGCGTCCTATGTAGATGTTTATGTTTGGGTTTTTTTAATCAATGTCTGAACCACTCTGATGTATTTTTTTTTTATGGGTCCTAAATAATAATCTTTTGGACATGTTGGATTAACAGTAGGACACCAGAAACTTAATGTTTTAAAGAAATAAAAAATTTTATGACTGCTTGATTGCAAAGTCAACAACACAGCCTTCATCTTCTGGTCTTGATTCTGACTAAACTCCTTTGAACTTTGCTGAAATTCCATCTTGGGAATTTCTTGGGACAGCGGTCAGAAGGAACCTCAAATAATTTTTACTGCATATATGGGGGAGAGTAGTGAGGGGTTATTGATCCATTTTGAGAAACATGGTCATCTTGTACTCTGAGCATTGTTGATTAGCAGAGAAAGCTGAATGAATTAGCCTCCCCAAGTGTCCTACTCTCTTGGCACTTCACATACCAGTGTCATTACTGAGCTACATGAGCACCTGAAAACCAAGAGTGGATTTAGTTGTGCAGTACTCCATGAAGGAATTAGGATTAGCTCCATTTTGTGGATGAGCGGTGCGCGCTTCAGTTCCTCGAGGGATTTACCTGAGGTCATGCAAGCTGTCTGCAGACAGGTCTCCTGACTCTCACTTAAAGGTCTTGCCTGCCGCATAACCCTTTCCTGCTTGTGGAGACAGTTGAAATGTTGGTTCTGTTTGGTTGCTGCTTCGCCCTTCCTGAAAGTGCATGCAAACTCTGCAAGCTCCTGGCTAGCACAACACTGGGGAAGTCAAGAAATCTGTGCTTCTGGTTTGCTAATTGGCTCTCCTGATGAGGAGACCCACCATAGCCTCTCCCCAGGCGAATGCTTTGTGGTAAAACATGTTTTTTGTTGTTGTTTTCCTTGTTTTTTAATTATTACTATTTTTGACAGCAGTGATTTTTTGAAACCCACAAGGAGTGATCCCAGGATGGGATGCTGTATAGAAAATATCTGACCATGAAGCAGTAATTTATCTTGCCTAAATTCGTGAGGCTCTGTGAAGGACATAAGCATTACAAAATAACAGGGAGGCTGGGGTGTGACTGTGATTATTACAATGCAGTGCCACTGCAGGTATTTCTGTAAGCTCATGGGGTTGTTTTCCTAATATTGTCCTGATAGTTGAGCAAATGGAAACCAATTTCCACCAAACTAGAGGACTGGGTGTTCCAGCTCCTCTCCCTTTTTTTTTTTAAAAAAATTATTTTTCTTTCCAAAACAAATCATGAACCTTTCAGTGTTTGGTTTATTCCCAGGTGGGATCCTAACCCTTTTCCTGCTGGGAGAATACAGAGCGAGTGAGTGTAAGGCAGCTAATCCTCCCACAAATGTTAGTTTACTCAACTACAGCTGTTCTTGGTTTGGGGGAATTAGGATTGCATCCATTTGTGTCATTGCTGACCCAGGCAGGGGTCGTAATGATCTTCTCCAGCTGATCAAGAGTTCCCTGGGTAGAATGCCCTGTGCTTAATATAATGACTTTTTGAGCCCTATTGGAAGCATTAGGAGTTTTGTAGTTGAGCTGAAAAAAGTGGAGTAATTTGCATGTCTTACAGATACATTTTTGTCTTGCTTCCTACCCAAGGAAATGGTTTCCAAGTGGCCACTTCATGCTCTTCCCCTGTTTGAGGTTTGAGTAGTCTTACATCTCTTGGCCTTCACACCTGCCCAGGGGAGAGAAGGAAAATAAATGCAAGGATGGTGTCAAGGGTAGTTAAAGGGAAAAGGGCAAGACAGCCATTTCTTTTGGTGGTGGTGTCCCCTGAAGTTTACATTGGTTTAATTTTCTAGGTGGTAAACACTGCTGCTCTTTGGAAGAACTGTATTGACAATGAGTTTGTATTAGCACATCACACCAGTTAGGCAGAAACAAGGTGTGTTTTCACACTCCCTGGTACCTCCTTTCAAAACCTCTTTTCTTTCCTGGTACCTCCATATGTATGAGATCAGGGCATAACTCATCTGCTGTTACAGTGCTGGGAGCTGTGCTGCTCTGTTCAGGTTCCCCTGTTGAGTAACATATGTAGTTAACTTGAGTTAAAACTGTTTGTCACTTAAGATCAGTTGACTCCTAGACTTTTGAAATACAGCATTACTGTTCTTTGTGCAAAAAAATCCATATCCAATAGGAAAAATAGTGCTAGGACCTCTTAAGTTCTCCTTCCTAGTGCTTTGTTCCAAACATACATTCAGTAGTGACCTTGGCTGGTAATTCCTTTTTGCTGGGAAGTTTGAGGTTAAATTTAAAATAATTTTACAAGGTGAAATTACATGCACTGCTTCCTGTGTTCCAGATGTATGCCCTCTGTACCTGAAAGGTACAGTAGATATTTGATGACTCCTTAAATATTTCTGACAGTGTGAAGAGGTATTAGATGAAGACCACATGCTTTCCTTCTGGCATAAAAGATTTTGTGTAAACAAGTATTCCAAATGGTCACATTCTTAGAACATTTTTTCATTAGGAATTACGATTTTCTTCTATGAGGAGAGGAAACTAGAGTATAGCTTCAGAAAAGAAATGGATGGGGTGGAAAAACTCTATCCTATCTTAATGAACAGCAAAAATATCTTTTAGTAACAACACCTTAGCATAATTTTTAAATTACACAGATAATGACAAAAATAACATACAGTACCAGATTGGAATGTATTGTCGGTATCAGCATCTTCCCCACTCATTATTTTGAAAACAGAAAATATGTTTTCCCAAATAAGTTGGTGGCATCCTTAACTCTTTCATTGATGGCCCATCTTACAAAGCAAGTGGTTGCTTCTTTTGACTGGTTAGTGGCATTACTAGTTTAAAACCTGACTATATTTGGTAGGCACCAAAGTCCAGGGTCTCTTTCAGTAGTATTACAAAGAAGCAGAGGCTCTGATTTGAGGTACTGTCTATGCCTTTACTGCTATGACACCCTGTGGACCCTGGATAGCTTTTCTGCTGTAGCCAGCTGAGCGGTCCAGGGGCATTCTCTGGTGGGAAGCTGCCTAATATCTCAAGTTCTTCCAGTGCCAGTGCAGGCAGGTGGCTTTCAAGGGTCTCTGCAGATCCCTGCGAATTCATCTGTTTTCTGGTGTGAACCGTCTTTGATTTCTCCTTGAGAGGCTGCAAGGACTCAATGGTAGTAGATCCGAACTGGAGAGTTCTTCCTATTGCCTGGCAGTTTTACAGGCAGTTAAGGATTATGAGGTGAGAGCATCCCCGCTTCTCGGTGTCTTGACGGCAGAAACCTTGCAGGAGCCTCAAATACCTCTTCATTTATTTTCAAAGGCATGGTGCTTAGCCAGGAAACCTCTGAACAGAATAATCAAGAAAGCTGGTGAGTTTGGAAAATCTTGGCTATCTTTGCCAGTGACCTAATTCTAGCAGTAAAGCTGAAAATCCGTAGGTCGCAGCAAAGCAGGTTGCTGCCTCCTCTTCAGTGAGGCAGATTTCTGATGAATGGCACAGCTGCTTTGCCAGCATGTTGGTGGCGTGGAGGAGGATGCTGCGCGGAGCATCATGAGCCAGACTTTGCGGCTGTGAGCACACTGCATATCCCTAGAAGGATAATTATAATGGTATTAGTGAGAACGAGGGCACAGGACACTGTTAGCTATTTAAAGAGCAGGTCTATTTTTAACCACCTTTTAACAAAGATGGAGTTTTTATTAGACGGGGCTAGTTGGGGCTTTATAATTAATCGGCCTGGGTTGCACGTTGAAGTTTACAGCTTGCTTTGCATGTTCCCTGATAGTCAAATGCAGGATTGTAAATGTATCTTACTGTCAGGGTGGCAAAACTGCGATACCTGCACGATGGGCGGTGAGCATGATTGAAATGTTGGTGCCAAATGATCTTGTGCAAGAGGTACCTAGATGTGACCATATCTGCAGCAGCTAGGCTGTGTTTTTAGGTCAGAAGGAGAATGTGATGTAGAGCATTTATGGCCTGCGATGGCTATAGGGGTTAGCATGCTGTTGTAAGCACAGCTCAGCCTAAACGGGGTTTAGCTGGTAACATCGTATATCGTGCTACAGTAAAGTTCAGTTAATTATATTCACCAGGGAATAAAATACTTTATGGCTAATGGCCAAGATCAATAATAGTAGAGCCTCAATATATAATTTTAAGGGGGATTAACTTTGATAAATAATAATAGACTCCACTCCAAAGCATCTGTTGCTATTTGACATCTCTTAACAACTGTCCAAATTGCTTTCAAAGAAAGGCAGAAAGCCATAGAGGAGCTGGGAGGAGAGAAGAGAAACTCATGAACGGGCACTGAGAGCTCAGTGCTAGATCTGGATGAAAATGAAGGAGCAAGAGAAAATGCCAGGCATTGATTGACTCTGTTCCTCTGCTGGGCAGATGGCCACCTATGCTGCTCTCATCACCTTTTCATTGTGAAGCACAGGCTGTTATATTTGATCTTTTTCTACTGAGTTGAAGTAGTCCGTCTCATTGGTGCCTCTGAAGATCAAAGGGGTTAGGAAAGGATGAGCAGTCATGTTACTGAACAGCTGTGAGTTCGTTCCGGAGGAGGCACCTTCCAAAATGGTATCATTTTTATTACTGTGAGCATCAGTATTCAAATGTTTTTGCCATTCCTTTAAGCATCTTAGTTTTGAAAGTCATGAGATTACTGATGGTCTCTCTTTTTTTTATTATTTTATTCATTTAAATGAAGCTTCTGTGTTCTAGCCCTCTAGTTCAAAGAGAAAAACTTAAAGATATATAGCAAATAGGACCCAAAGGCTAAGAAGTTACTGTGTGAATAAAAATAGCCCCAGATATATCAATTCGGCCTCAGAGTCATAATGTTGCTTAAGTCTAATTGTTTGGGACCTGCTTGATTTCTGAGTGCAGTCACAGGATCCTGTTTAGACCTCAGTGCATTTGGCAGCTGTATTCTTGTTCCAAAGAGTTCACAATACAATGCTGGGGAGGAAGATAGAAACAAGAACCTGGGCAAGATGTAGGATGAAGGCTGGTGATAGCAGAGTGGAGCAAACAGTCCAGCCTTTGCAGTGCTGGCCAGAGTGAAAAGACAGGTAATAGAGACTCAGTGCGAGATGAGAGCAGTCCTACTCCCCGAAGTACCCTCTGAGATGAGAGGAGGACCCCCAGTCTTCCAGAAGTGTCCTGTTCACAGCCATGTCTGCAGTGCTGTGGCCTTGAATCCGGGAAGTGGAAACTCTTCTCACGTGTCCGTGTGGTTCAGGGTGTTTGTAGGCCAGCCCCTGCACCCACCGGACTGATTTACACTGAATGCCTGCACGGTGTGGACGGACTGAGCAGCCTTTGGGAGATAGAGCCAAAAGTGTCTGTTATCTCTCCATGTTGCAGCCCAGGAGACACCTGTCCACCTGTCCTGCAGGGAAGCCAGATCTTTCAGCCGGATCCCCCATATTTCACCAAGGGGTTGGAGACTGCCTGATGTCCCCTCCTTCCATCCCTCTGTTCCTCTTTTTTGATTTTGGAAAGCCTTGGAGGAATTCATTTGCTTTCAGAATCATAATGAAATTAGGAGAGTCCTCTCAATAACATTCAGTTTTATACTTAGAGGGATCTCAGGAAAGCGGGAGACCTTGACAGTTGTGTGAGAGGTGGGGAGAGCATGTCTCCCTCCAGGCTGCAGTCGCAGCTTAGAGAGACCCATGTTGGAACGGACCAGTGGTGGCAACAGACCACTTGGCACAAGGTTTGTTCGTCTTGCGGCCTTTGTTTGCCAAGAGCCTGAAGCTCTCCCAAAGTTGAAATCGGTGGTAAGTCTTCCCATCTAGAAGAGTTGGGGGTAGAAGTAATTTCTGCGTGCCTGTGGGGTGCACTTGGCCGCGTGCTCGCTCTGAGGTGCGAGGCCGTGCAGGGCTTGGGGACAGTCAGGGCAGGGTTTGTAGGACAGCCTCTTTCCAGGCTTACAATGGAGGATGTGGGCAGTGTATTTTAAGTTAAAATCCTTGCTTTATGCTTACATTAAGGCCCGTAGCTTCTGTTCCAGATGCGGAGAAGGGTTTGTGTGCTACAAAACTGGCCATTTTTTCCAAGTATTTCAGTTGTTTGACAACTTCCTTTCCCAGCGTACCTTGCCTTGGTTGTGTGACTGAGGTGGCCTTTGGGCAAAACGTTGCTGTTGCAGAGTGCATCGGTCCATTGCTGTTTGTATTTCGTTTCCACTTTCGGGCTTGAATCGGGATGCTGCTTTCTTGAGCACTGTACCACCAGTTACCTCTCTGTTATGCAGCTTGTCACCAGGCAGAAGTGCATTGATTTGTGTGACTTTGAAAAGCTGCATTCCTTTGTTTTTTTTGTTTTTACTACGATTATTTTCTTACTATTGTTTAATCATGGGTCCCTTAATTTGTGGTTTGTTTTTCATCTGCCCTTGATTTGAGAATACAGTTGGGTGTATGTTCATCTTTAACTTTTGCAGATAGATCTGGTATGGTTAAGATCAGGCTGAAAATGTTGCCCATAGAACTTTTTTTTTCCTTTAAATTCCTACTTATAATACATCGTCAAGTCTTTTTATTGTCAGTCTTAAATTTTCATTTCTTTGTTTATTTTGAATGGTAGAAAGTCTTAAAAAAATGTAAAGATCTAAAGGCTTTTTTTTCCAATTACTTTTTCATGGTGTATTTTATTAGCATTTGGAATACAAATACTCCTACATGCCAGGGAGCCATCAGTAGAAATTGACTGGAAACAAAGAGGCAAATGAGCAAGTATCTCCTTCAACTGGGAGCAAATGCAGGAAAATAAATAATCGTGAGAAGAGACCTGATCTAAAAATCAGAAAGCAAGGCTCTTTCTGAATGATTTCACAGCTCAGGTGGAGAATATTAACTTTTAACTGCGTATTTCTGAGCCAGATTTCCTTCTAAAACATGTGTCTCGTCTCTGGTGTCCTGTGGAATTGGGGTGAGCGGGTGTGAGTGTGTTTATTGCAGGCTGGCTGGACGCCACCGCGGCTTCATTGCGCGTGGCTGGAGGGCTGGCAGCAATTGCATAACGCTCTGCAGCACAGACACCACGGGCTCGGCCCCCAGCGCCGGCTGCCTCGCCATTCCCGATCCCGGCGCTTGGCAAAACCTCTTCCTTCGCTGAAGGCAAGCATTCAGTAAAGCAGGGGTTAGATACCGTCGCAGAGAGGGCTGGGCTGGGGCTTGGAGACAAGAGTAAGGAAAAAACATTGAGTTGTATGAGGCTGTTAAGAGATAAGCACGCCTCTGACCTGTGCATTGCTTTGAGAAGGAAACCATATTTTTCCCCATTTTCCCTTCCCTGTGGTTTTTGCATGTGTTTCTCATTACTTTTATCTCAAAATCATTCTCGTCCAATGAATTATTGATGCGGGGTCACTTATATTTCTCCAGGAATTGCTTTCTTTAACCAGTGATCCCTGCTGAATTTTTTAAGCAATCTATTAGCTCTGAAATCCAAACAAAGTTTCTAATTTCAGGGTTAAATTAGACTTGACTTTGAAAAGGTGTAGAGGCAAGAGGAGGAGGGCAGAGGGGAAGGATGATAATGTCCTTTTCCATGTTAGGATATTCCTTCTGCTGGTTTTTTTGGTGGTTCTTGTTGTTGTGGTTCTGGTTTTTTTAACATTTCTTGGAGATCAAGTGTCTGATTTTGCCTTAGTGGGACTCAAGCATATTCCTAATGTTAAGCACGTGCTTAAATCCACTGTTGAATTCAAGCCCTATAGACCTGCAGGCATAATAGGAAAATATCTGGGAAATGCTTTTCTTTTCCGTCAGATGCTCCCTTCTTCCAACATACAAAAATCAGAATTCAGCATTTTGGAATGCTGCTGGAGGGGAGTCGGTCATTTCCTGCTGGGAGGGAGGCTTGATCTTTTAAAGATGGGAAGAGAGTGTGTGTGTGTGTGTGTGTGTGTGTGTTTTGCAGATGTTCAGGCCTTGATTCAGCAAAGTCTATCAGCAGTGTGTGACATGGGGATAGTGCTGAATTTGGTAAACCTGCTGCTTCAGAGCTGAGTGTGCACGTGTCTTTGACTCCTCAGCAGAGAAAGTTTCTTGTCTCAGTTTTCATCACTTCTGCCCGTGGTGGAAGCTGGAAAAAAAAACCCCAAACCTGCCCTAGCAAAGAAGCTGCAGTCTCTCCAGGGATGTTTACATTCAGGGATGGCTGCCATTGCTGCAGCATTCACAAGAGGAGGGTGGACCCGAGCAGCGGGGGGTCACCCACTCGGCATGGGGTGCACAGCAGTTTGGCTGAGCCCACCAGGACCCAGGGAGGGAAGCTGCTGGTGGCCCTCCAGCCCTGGGCTGGCCCTCGCAGGGGGCTCCTGGGGCGTTGAAGGTAGGTAGGTCTCCAGCCCCTGTGTAGCCCCTTTGTGACCAGCAGACACGAGGCTCGGAGCTGCCACCACAGATCCCTCAGCTCTCTGGGGTCTCCCCATGCAGCGAAGAGGTTGGCAGCTTTGTGCCCAGCTTGCTGTGGTGCAGAGTGGTGGGGTAGGTTGATTCCTACCCAAACCCCTCAGAAACATCCTCAGAGGAGTGGGGGAAGGAAATGGGGAATTTTTTTTTGCACCCACACGTTTTTCTGCACTGCAGTTTTGATCCAGGCAAAAGAGAGCCTAGTTGCTGCAGTGGGATTTGGGTGCGTGTTGTACAGTGAGACAGCTGAAGCTATGAGCAAAAAGCACGCATAAATAAAGGCTTCCTCCCAGTGCTTTATATAATCAGAGTAGATGATGTCATTGGGAGCCGGAGAGGAGAGGAGAGCAGGCTGTGAAATTACAGCCCTCTGCAGCCAGGCAGAGCCAAGTGCAAGGAGGGGCTGCACGGAGCAAGGGCTGTGCTCCTCTGTGACAGAGGCTCAGGACAGAGGGCCTGGGGGCTCAGGCTTGGAGGGGAGCTGGGGAGGGTAGAAGTAGATAATGCAAATACAGTCAGAAGCTCTCACACAGGCACAAAGTGAAAGTGGGGAGAACAGCACATCCCCCTGGCAGTGGGGCTGCCATTACAGGGGCCAGCACCCCCTTCTTCCACATACAGCCACCTATAGCTTGTTGTGGATCAGCTGGCGGGGCTGCTGGGCTTGCTCAACCCTCTTCTGCTTCAATCTCCTGGCCCATCTGTTTAGGGGCTGATGTACCTTTTCCGCAGCAGCTCCTTGCAGAGAAGAGAGGGCATCCTCGTTCTGCTTGCCCTCTGCATCCCAGAGGAACTTGCTTCTAGGCTTCTTCTGGCACCGCACAGGGGAGGAAGCAGAAGTGGCAGAGGGGCTCTGTCCTAGCCGGAGTTGCCAGGTGGAACAGGATAAAAGGTTGTCCTCAGCTCTTTGGGACAGAGGTGTGTGCTAGGCTCTGGTTTTCCAAAGCCTCTCAGGTACTTTGCTCCTTTTCTGGCCGCCCTGGTGCCCCACATTGGAATCTCAAACAGGAGTCTTCCCCCTCATCAGGCTGAGCAGGAGGGGGGCACTGAGCTGATCTCTTGGGAAAGAGGAGAGCCCCCTCCTTTCAAATCCTCCATGGATTCCTTCTTCAGCACATCCAGCGCCTACCGTGTGCTCAGGATGCTGCAGTGAGAGCCTGATTTTTTTCCAAGGGCACTTAGGCAGGAGAAGGGGCTCCAGCTTCTCCCATCTCCCCTGCAGCTAGCGTGCAAAGGCTTCGGCCTCGGCTGAAACTGGGGTTCTCCTTCTGTCGTCCTCTGTCTTCCACAGGATAAAGGCAGCGAGAGGCAGCAGCCCTTTGCGCCAAGCCTGAGTTGTTCCTCTGTTATGTAACAATATGGGCATTTAGACTTGTTTTTCCAGATATTGGCAGATGCGTCAAATATTGGCATAATCCAGTGGTTTACATGGAAAGCCGTCTGGCTCTGTCTGGAGCCTGCACAATGCTGGTATTTTCATTGAAAAAAGAGCCTGCAGCGTTGTCAAAGACACGTTGCAGCAGAGCCCAGGTAAACAAGGGGAAAAGACATTCATATCATGGCCTGACCCGTGGGATTACAGCTGTCCAGGTACAGCTCCAGGACTTGATAAGAAAGATTAATAGGTTTGTGATTGCTTTCTCTCTGAAATGGTCTTTTAGCTAAGTCTGCTGTGACGCTTCTGAGCTCTGGAATTTTATTTCTGGGTTTTACTGAAGCCACCCATCGGTGCGTCAGACCTGCCTGCGTGCTCTGTCATTTAAGAACCGATCATGGTCCGCTCGGGATGTTGGAGGTTGCGAGAGGTCAGGGACCGTGACCGGGTTAGGTTTTAAAAGTAAAAAGGCAAGGTATTGAACACTGCGGAGGGGAGAGAGCTAGGGAAGCTGTTTGATTTGATCTCTCTGAAGGAAAGCAACACGCTCGTGTGCCAGGACTGTTTGCGGGCTTGGTTGCTCTTCTCTGTCCCAGCTGCACCAGGCCAGGGAGCTCCCGAGCAGCTCCACCGGTGTCGTCCCCAGCAGCCGGAGGTGACTGCCAGGGCTGAAGGTCCTGGCTGTCCCCATCTGCACCAGCCTGCTCAGCGAGGCTGGCCCGCTGCTGTATGCTAATGTAAAGCCCTGTGCATTCCCCTCAGTTAGGCTGTGGTTGGAGATACAAATGCAGTTACGTGTGCAGTGGCGTCAAAATCCAGTGTGGCTCAGCTCTGCGTGCAAAATAAGGGGAAAATCCAACAGCAGCACAGAAGTGATTGCTTCGGTCAAACCTCTTTCAAACCTGCCTTGGCTCAGCCAACGCCACCTGCCCCTGCCGTGTGCCGGTTGCCCAAGCCGTGCTATCTGCCGTCGTGAGCGTGTCAGCTTGTGCTCACACCCTCTGTCGCAGGCAGGTGTCCCCTCCTGATGCCTGTGTGCCGGCAGAGGCCATCACCCCTGCTGCAGGCCACGGCCTTTGGCGACCGGCCAGCAGAGCCGCTGGCAGGGGAGGCTTCTCTGAAAACCATCTGCGTGAGCTTGGGCCAATCTTCCGGGTGCTGAGAGCCAATGTGAGGATCCAGAACTGGGGGAGTGTCCCCTTTGGGGGGACACATGCTAGGGAAGTAACGCTCCGGCAGCTTTCAAGTGTCCTCGTGAGGACAGACCCTCTGACTGCTTTGCCCTCTCCCCGCGCTTGTCAGGGCCTGCAGAGCGCAGGAACCTTCTTCAATCCACCGTGGTCCTGGGGCACAACGGGAAGTGTTTCAGTGTCCAGGGTTTTATTATGTGGCTGGATCTCTGCATATAGCTTTCAGGTGCTTCACACGGTTGATCTCATCGAGTCTGCACATAATCTAGCTTTAGACGTGGCAGATCAGTGCCATCCTTTTAACTGCTGTCTCAGCAGTGCAGCCAGTGCTCGCTCCTGCCCGACGCTGATTGCTGGTTCCAGGAATCGCAGTTCCTGGTGCAGCGCCTTCCCCGGTTCCTGGTAAAACCTCCAGTGCTGAGACTCAGCCCAGAGCTCAGGCTGTTAGATGCGTTGTCCATTTCTCTCTACATTCAGGAGTGGACTGTGATATGTTTGACACTGGTTAGGTGTTGATTCCCCAAACTTTTTGTTTTCTGTTGCACAAATAATTCAGTCTTCACCGTGGGCTGGGAGCTGCCCTTGCCCACCAGGGCAGGGGGTAGTCTGCAGTCCGTACTCTGTAACAAGTTCAGTGGAACCAGCCCTGCTCCTCAGCCCCCACATCTGTGCACACATCTTTAGCTCTGCTTGGGCTTCATTTTTAAGTTGGGCTGATCCCATAGGTGAGGTGTAGTTGGCACCCATACTCGCACTGTGAAGAGAGACGTGCTGCTCTGTGCTGCAGCTTGGTGGCTGTGCTCTGACAGCTCTGACTCGGTGACTTGCCTCTGTTCAGGAAATCTGTGGCACAGCCAAAAATGGGTTCAAAACCCAGAATGTCTTTAACCACAAGATCTTCCTCCTCTTCCTTTCTCTAGCTGCAAGAAGTCAGTGTCCAGTCTCCCATGGGATGACTTGAACTATAGTGCCAGTGTGAACCAGCAATGCTTTTTCATTGCTGGCCCTACGGGTCATCATAGGACATTGGGCAAACATCTGTAGCAGGTGCATACAACTCCTGTTGATCAAGCTTTACGTTGAAAATGGGCTTCCAGGTAGAAAAAATCCCCCCGTGTCAACCATATGGGTTTAATGTCAGTGGGGCTTGCACTAGAGCAAGCTGAGAAGTGAAGGATGAGGCTGATCTGGTTACTATTTTTTCAGTTTGATTTTTGGATTACGAGTTCCCTTTCCCCACCCCTTCAGTTGTTAATATTTAATGAAAAACACGTGTTCTTCAAGGCCCTTGCTGGTCATACGCAGCCCTGTGGCTGTTCTTGAGACAGAATGATGGACCCTTTGTAAAGAGATTTATAATAGAAACAGTGAGGAGCTCACAGCTACAGCGCCGCTAGTGAACACTCCCCTGTGCTGACAGTTCATCAGCAAAACCCCTGACCCTTCCACCCTTAATCATCCTTGCTTGTCACTGACATAATTGCCTGATTACAGACTCCTCTCCCCCACCCCTTTCAAACTGGGTGCAATAGTGAATTTGAAAAACAAATGGAAATGAACTATCCATGCTCTTCCCCCCCCCCCCCCCCCTTCCCCTGCATTGAGATGGATCAGGCTAAGATTCAGTTTCTTTGTGCATGAGCAGGGGCTGGGATAGGCTTTCAGGACCCTTTTGCACTGGTGTTTCTTGCATGTGAATGGTGGAGCTGATGTCATTGTGTTATTGATTGGGATGACAAGTTTGGACATAAATCATTAATGTCTGGGAAAGAGAGAGGGAGGGGAAAAAGGCAACCCACACTCGATAGTTTTCCATAAATCTGCTGTTCATTCCTGCATAAGTGATACAGAGGAGGAGACAACTGGAACAGTTTTCCTGCGCAGCCCGAGGATGATGTGCTTTGCCACTGCTGCCTGAATCATTTTCCCCAGGACACGTTCCCATGTTCTGCGGAAAATGGTTCATATCGGCGGCAGCACTGTCGTGCTTGAGCCTGTCTTTGTAGACGTGAGCCAAGGTCAGAAGACTGCCCAGGGGAAGGTCTTGGGTTTTCTCGTTCCCACAAACCTTGCCCCCCAGCAGCATTTCAGACCTGGACCCAGGAAGGAGTAAGAGTGCAGTTCTTGGGCGCTACCATCCTTCTAGCTCCTTTAGTTGCCAGCAGGGATTGTTTGGGTGTTTTGGGCTCACCATTTTTCTCATTGATCATCTTAACTTTGTGCAAAAAGACGGTACTTAGACCAGTTCATAGCAAATGTTCCTGAGCCAGTAATGCACAAGTGTGCAGGGGGTAGCAGTCATTCGAAACTGCTTTCACAAAAGTTCTGCTCAGCAAAACAGGCAGCAAATAGCTGAGAGGAAACCCACAAGATACTCGTACCATTTGCCTGTGTGCCTTGCCCCTGCGCAAAGTTCATCCAGATGAGTCAGATTATCAGTTCAGACAGCAAGAAAATAAACAGTGGCTGTCAGAGGTTAGCAATAATGCAAGTATTGGTGAGCAGCTGATGTTTGCAGTGTCAGTAGTTTAGTGGCAATCTGTCCTGGTACCTGTGGGTTAACTTGTGATGTGTGGAAAGAGGGAAACATGAAAACTGCCTCACAGGAGGGAAGTAGAGAAGGAAATGACACTCCATTTCTGAAAGCATAGCTCTGACCCTCTTCTTCTCCCCTTGCAGCCGAGCTCACCTCCGCCTGTGTCTAGAACGCTTAAAAGTTCTGATACCGCTAGGACCAGACTGCACCAGGCACACAACGCTTGGGCTGCTCAACAAAGCCAAAGCACATATCAAGGTAAGAGCTGCTTTTCCCAGCTGCCTTCAGTCTGGACTGTTGGGAAGTGCAACTCAATCAGTCACTCTTGCTGCCTAGAGGTTGAAGGAGACTAACACCTTTTAAAAAAAAAAAAAAAAGCAAGCAAGCTTTGCCCCTTTGGTTAATCATTTATCATTGCTACAAGCCACATTGTTAGAAGAGTCCATAATGAACTCCGTTAACTACAGAAATGATTGATTTGGAGAGCAGGGGTCTTGTTCTGTATTGTGATCGTTCGTTGACAGCTGCATCTCTTTAAAGAAAAACATACCTACTGTTGAATGACTGCATTTTGATGGGAAATGCAGCTTTTTTTCTGATGTGCTAGTGAGTTTCCACTGCCGAAGCATTAGCACAAACCACAAGACTCTGAGATGGGGCTGGCTTGCTGGGGTTTCATGCATGAACTTGCCAGCTAACCCAGCGCTCTTCTGGAGTCACTTTTGGCAAAGCGAAGCATGAAAAGAAAATGCAGCATTGTCAGTATCTGGAAGAGACTGAAATACTTTGTCACAGGTCAGGATAGCGGGAGGGAGGATGGGTGGTGAAAGAGAAAAAGCACTGCCAAAGGGACAGAGTTAGCCTGAAATGACTCCTCCTTATGCAATGTGTTTGTTGTAGGAAACAAAGAACAGTGCCCTGGTAGATTTCCCAGCTGTGATCAAAGAAATCTGTAGTAGGTTATGTAAATCGCTTACTGAATAGAAAACTGTTTCTGAGAAATCCTACTAAACCATGCAGCAAGGAACACAGAACTCCCAGGGCACGTTTTTATGTTACAGTGGATCATAACAAACCCTGAATTGGTTTGGTTAAGGGAATTGAGGCCCCTTTGTGGACAGATCTGGTAATGCAAGTGGCTCATGTGGAATGACCCACAAACTGCTACAATTCCAATAGTTTCCCCAGGAGAGGCTCTGTCCTCAGAGACTTTTTATACTAATGTGTACCATTTATGAGGACATGGGAGGTGGACAAGATGTGAGGAAATGGCATTGTTCTTGGAGACTGCAAGGCAGCTTGGTTCGGGGCTCTTTTGCAGCTTAAATCCTTCTGGGGCCTGGGAAGGTCTAAGCAAAGCAGGTGGCTGGGCAGTGGAGGTGGGAGGGAAGGAGAAAAAGATGAAACTAATTACTGAGTAATATTTGATCATGTCAGAAACTTGAAGAGGCTGAGAGGAGAAGCCAACACCAGCTTGAGAACCTGGAACGAGAACAAAGATTCCTAAAGAGAAGACTGGAACAACTACAGGGTCCTCAGGAGATAGAGCGAATACGAATGGACAGCATTGGATCTACCATTTCCTCAGATCGCTCGGACTCGGAGCGAGGTGGGTGTCACTGAACTAGCACTGAATCCTCAGGACTCTGCGAAGCGAGGGCTCGAGGTTCATCCATTTCTTGTCTCTCAGCTACCCCCTTCTTATGGCCTTTGGTATTTAGGCTACTGATTTTTTTCACACATATGCACATGCACACGCACATATATATATATATATATATGAAAAGTTTAGTATTTTGCATGAGTTCTAAGTAAGTCTGGAAGAAGTGTTGTTATTGTCAACTTGAGATGATTTCTGTGGCATTTAAAGTGACCCGTGTCTCTGAAAAACTGTCTAAAATACCAAAGCATTAGTTGGGAAAAATAGCGTGATCACAAGATGGTAGCTAAATACCTGATGGTAAAATTGAGATATCCAGTGTGCTCTTTGGTCTACTGAATCTCTCAGCAACACAAAGAAGAAAATCTGAGAAGATCTTAGTGGGACTGCAATGGATGTTGCAAAGCAGCATCCAGCTTCTCATTCTGTATTTGGGCCATGGTATAACCAAGGTACCACGGTATAACCGAGCAAACAGAACCAAGCAAATTGCCTCTTAAAATTCCCAGAGTCATTCTACACCCCCCTTCCTTTTTTTTTTTTCCCCCGAGCTTCCCATAGAGTTCATCTTCTCAGTTAAAACTGGATAGACATGATCTGAATGGCTAACTGAATTCAGATATTTTCTTTTTTTAGATATATCTGCTGTGGAGAGATACTTAGGTACAGTAGATGGCTTGATATTTACTGACAGACCCAAAGATGCTGTATAGTTTGGGTGTGAGTCTGGAATTTAAAAAAAAAAAAAAAACCACCAAAACCCAACCTTTTGGAAAATTCCTAAATGGTATGGGAACCAAGACATCTGGTTAACTAGATGTCTGCTTTCTAAGTCTCTCTTAAAAATAACATTTATGTTCTAAAGTCCACTGAGCATCTCTGAGGGTAACCCAGATCCCGATGGTAATGCATTGTAATGCTCTGTATGAGTGGTCCCGGCTTTGGCAACATAATATCAAGCAAGTAGCATGTTTCGGGGTAACTTCATGCTTCATTTTCTCTGTTGCCCTCTGTTTTATCTGTTTTGTTTCCAACACTGGGGTGGCAGGGCTCCAAAGAAAGGGGTAGCAGAACAGGTTCAGTGCACGGGGTGGCCCACCGATGCTGACAGGGTGGCCTGCATGCTGGAGGAGTCAAACCCCTTTGCCAAGTCCCTAAGAAAACCTCCAGGCTGGTATCTAGTCTTTTTATAATCATGTCCACAGCACATCCTGTTCCAGGGAGACCACTGAAAGTCTTCCTACCGGATTGCTGCTTCATCCCTGCCTGGGCGAGTCCCAGCAGTTGAAGGGAGCAGTTGGGTCTGTGGTGCTAACCTGTGTGTGTTTCTCTCTTTTTTTCCTTTTTAGAAGAGATTGAAGTGGACGTTGAAAGCACAGAGTTCTCCCATGGAGAAGTGGACAATATCAGCACAACCAGCATCAGTGACATTGATGATCACAGCAGCTTGCAGAGTATTGGGAGTGACGAGGGTTACTCCAGTGCCAGTGTCAAGCTCTCGTTTGCTTCCTAGAACCAAGTGAGACAACAGTGCAGGGCGAATGATTTCACTGGGGTGATCAAACTGGGTCCTAGATGCCAGTATCCTCTTTCAGAAATGACATATTGACAGCTAATCCTGGAGAGACCTGTATATAAAGCTTTTTGGGTAAAGGAAGCCTCCACAGAAACCCATATGTGTTCATTTGGTCATGTTACCAATCCCAATTCCTGCTGGCAAAAAGTTAGACCAAACACTAGTCCCTTTGAAGTCAGTGAAATCGTTTGTTTCTGTGGGACCTGGATCTAGACCTTAGCGATGAAACACTTTGTTTTGAATTTATTCGTTTGAAAGAGGATACTAGAGACTCATCCCTCTCTTTCTGTCATGAGATCTGAGAAATGTCAGAATTTCTTATATTGCATTCAGGTTGAACAACCTAGTTTAGGCCCTTCTGAAGAGCTTTTGTGGTCCTAAAAGGACCGTATCCTACAGTTTATCGCAATCCAATGCTGTTGTAATGTACTAGGAAATCTAAGAAGGCTTACGTAGCCTAGGAATAACAGTGATGATGATGATTAAGGTCTCATTCTGTGCCCAGAGAGAGGGGGGCAGCAAGGAGATGTTCAGGAGAGAACACCATTCAGCTCAGCTTTCTGTTGGACATCATTTAAAAAGCAAGTACCTCTGATGCGTGGCTAAAGCAAGAGGTACACACTTGTAATCTACCAGCACATCGTGGGCTGTGTCATGCCTCAGGCTGTGACACCGACAGCAGATCGCCTGGTAGATGCGTGCTTACACGCAGGCACACAACCAGCCGAGGACAGAAAGAAACCAGCACATACGAGAGGTGATATGCCAGAAAGTCATGCCCAGATACTGAGCCACTATGATCTTTTTATTTGAAGAGATTTTTTGATAAACATTTGTAAATGTGTTGGGAGGGAAAACACCCCAAGTCTGATGCGTCTTTTTAGAGCTTGTCCATATGAAACCTTAGATGTCTTTTATATGAATTTATGCCATGAAAAGATCTCTGTTTTGATGAAGCACTTGACCCAATGAAATGAAAAGATGCTTTTTGCCATGTACAGAGTGGATGAAGGCTGTGCTAGCTGGAAGAGGCCAGGTTTGGTGGGGGTTTCTTCGGTTTTCTTTTTAGAATCATTCCCTTTGCTGACTTTTGAAGTTCCAGTCCAGTAGTTAACCTAGTTAAGCTCAGCACGTCTCTCATGTTAATGTAACGTTTCGACTGCACGTCCTGTTCCCAAGGGCCTTGCCATCTTATCTGTGCAGGTGCTGTTAAGAGCTATTATAGCGAATGTTGTCTAATTTTCTTGGAGACGAGCATTCTAACCTGCACTTTGAGGGCTTTGCTTTTTTATTTTTGTCTTTTTAATGGCCAGGATTATTTTGTTTTCCAAGTTTTAAAAACCTTAATAGAGTCCTCACCTATGGCATTGTTTGAAACTTTGTATATCTTTAAGTAATTTAACTACCCCTCATTACTAAGGAAAAAAAAGAGGAGAAAATGCTTTATAAAATTCATAACTTATTGCTGATTTGAATGGGTTGTTAATTTCAGTCCTTTAGATTTTATTTTATTGTTTTAGGTAAGGTTGGGCAAAAAGAGGTAAAATAAAATAAAAAAAATAAAGACAACCATATTTAGCAGTGCAGTGGAATTGTGTTTAAATGTTAGCATATGGTCCCCATTAAAGTAGCACTTTAACGCCATTAAACATTTCTGTATCTGAAATGAGTTGTGTTCTTCCATCTTGGTCATTCGTATCACTCTAGCTGACTGTTTGTTCATCTTGTGCCCTTCGATCCTGCGATGAGAAGATCCTGAGCGAGTCTGCTGTAGAGTTTTGCGTTATGATAAGTTGCCTGTGTTTAAATACTCTGTTTCCCTCACTGTCCTCCAAAATATGTCATCCCATGTAAGAGGCAGAACACACAATAATCTTTCCATGGCTGTAACAAACAATTTCTGTTTGTTTTGGGTTTTTTAAATTTGCTTACTAAGTCTGGATCAGGTTGCTGTTGTTAAATCTGTTTTCACTTGTGTGTGTGTAATCCAGCGGCTCAGAACATCTGTTCTTCCTTCTGGGAGGTGGTCTGGCAGGAGCAGGAGTCTGCCATGGACTGAACTGAGCTCTAGGTTAACTAATGGGGCCCGAGGATTTTCAAGGAAGAAATGCTGCTTGGATTTATGTTTGGGGTTCATGTAATCTCTGGATGACACAAGGTTTGGGACAGTCTCCTGAGTGGTGAAAAGTGGGAAAGTTTAGCTCTAGCAAGGCCTGATTCATTTATTCATTATTGTTCTCCTTGAAAGTGTTGACCACAGGCAGGCCTGGTGCTGAGCAGTTGGTATTCAACTGGGATTTATTTATTTATGACCCTTTTTCTGTAGCTGTCCCAGCACCTCCTCCTTCCTGTTATTCCTGTTTGTTTTAAAGGGCCACTTGGGAAGGAGATACCACAGCTGAGAAATACTGAAGTTCAAGGGGTGAGGAATGGCTTTGCTCTCCTGGTTGGTATAAACCAGTGACATGTCTCTGGTTGGAATAAAAGTCTGTTTGCTTGTATGCTCCAGGGCCAGTTTAGGACCTCCTACCTTTTCTAGCATTGTGGACTCAAAGGGGTCTGGATATCAAGTGCAAATACAATGGGGAAAATGTAGCAGGAGATGAGCTTCCATCACCAGGCACATGCCTGACCACTCAGCTAGCAGCAGCAGTCCAGCCAGGAAGAGGACCAGGGATAAAACAAAATTAAAAGCCTTTATAATAACTACTAAAGACATGGGGTTGGTTGCTCTGGTGCTGAGGGTTTCTTTGTGGCAGATCTTAGCAGGTCGCAGCTAGGGTTTGGATAGTTTCTTACGTGATGGAAACATTCCTCTGGCTTTTTGAGGTTGTCCTGCACTGCTTTATTACTGCGTTGTGGACTCTGGCCTTTTGCGTATGTTTGCACCTCACACGGTCCGTCACGCTCCTCGCGTCTCCCTATGTTGGTCTGGTCTGTTGAATTGAAATGGTCAAGATGACTAATTTGCTCAGAGAAGTTGCTGTAAGTTACTTTTAGATGATCGCACAGGCCAATACGTATGGTTATGCAGGACATCAGTTAGATGATCATAGTAATTCCTTCTGCTTAAAAATGCACGAATCTCCTGAATTGTCCCTGTTGTGGCAAGCCAGAATAGGCCCGTTTGCTAGATCTGCTTTAAGGTCATGTCACTTTTCAAAGTACCATCAAAGTTTCTCCTAGCCACCCTGAAATCTTGTAAAACAGAGAGAGCATCCAAAGATGCAGATCCAAACCCTGGAGGGTCAAGTCTGTCTTACCCTTTGGAAGCTGAGATGGTCCCTCACGCTACTGAACTCTAAGAGATCCAATAGAGCAAGTCAAATTCACTGGTTTCCCCCAGAAAAGTGCTCATGGAAGCTTACTCTCTGTTTTTCCCAAGCTCTGTCCTTTAAAAAAAAAAAGTTCAGTACGTTCACCCCAAAAGATAAAGACACTGAACGCATGTTGCTCTTTGGGTTCCCAACTCTAGTATTTTTTTTAATGCACATCTGTGTGGGGTTTGTGCTACTTCTGAGGCCTCGTTTTACTCCTCTGCAAGCAGAGAGTAAAGTGAGACGCTTCGCTCCCAGTCTTCTCCTCTGTGGCCCGAGGTGTCTGCCCACCACATTAAGTCTAGCTTCATCCAGAATAACACTTATTCTCGTCACATGGTAATTTGGGCATGGAATCGCGTTTTCTTTTCATCTTTGCAAAACTGTGAGGGTTTTTTTATGGTTTGCTTTATGGGTGCTATTGTTTTTCTGCTTTATTTTTCTGTTTGTAGAGTAACAGAAGTCCTAAATCTATTCTCTGCTTCATTTTACAAGAATACGGTGACTTTTCCTGTAAAAACAGAACTGGATGTACTTTCCTTAGGCAACTTGCCCACAGAGTAGACACACATGCACGTGTGCGCACAGCTCCCTCGTAAGCTCATTCCGTCAAGTCCTCCCCCTGTAAGTTAGATCCCCGGTGGGTCCTTTTGCTACGGACAAACCCATTAGAAAGACCGTCCAGCATTTGGCCTCTTTTGACACGAGCGTATTACTGTATGTCACCTCGTGTCTGCAGACAAGGTGGAGATGACTATCTGGCTGCATTTGTCATGGTTATCCTGCGGCGAGTTGTCACTTGAAGGTCATTTTAATGTCTGTTCCATTAGAGGCATGTCAGTGAGGAAGGCGGTCTCAAATCTGTCTGTCTCAAGAAATCTGTAGGTCAAAGAAATGGGGTTAACTATACAGACCTATCATTTTCCAGGTTTTGTGGTTGTGTTTTTCCTTTTGTTTGTTTGCTACCATCTGTTTCTGGACGGTGAGCTCCAGCCTCCTGCTTTTCTGCTCTTTGTTCTCTTGTACTTGCTGCTCCCTGTTTGTAGTCTCTGTTTCTGTGTTGCCCTGTTGAAGTGGATGAAGCATTTGGCTTCTCTGGAAGTGAGATCCATCGTGTGCACTAAATGGAGGTAGTCTTTTTTTTTTTTTTTTTTTTTTCCCTTTCTTTTTTTCCCCAGGATAATAAGCTTTCGTTGTTGCATGTTTCCTGGCACCAGCCATATGTCACTGGGAAGAGAAACTGGGAAGATAATGGTAAAAACCAGGACTTGGTTCTAAGGTTAAGGAGGTGTTAATATCAGTAATGAAAAAGAAGTCCATAAATAACAGAATAAAGTCTGATGTTTTTTCCTGGGGCTTTGTGCTGTGGACAGATTCTCTGGTGAGTGACAAATTCTGTGACCTGATTAGTGACTGAAACTCCTCTGCCTCCGCAGTAGTTTCTGAATCGTCCTGTGGGAGGAGGAGTGTGTCCTTCTTCCTCTCTGTTCACCAGTCTGCACAAAATACCCTGGACAGTACTGATGCGCTGTCAAATCTGCTTGAAATTGGCCAGCAGGTCTGAGCGATGTTTAGGAGGGAGAACGCGGGAGAGGAGAGTGGTTGTCTGCGTACACGATCTTTTCCTTTGCAGCGACCTGTTACAGAAAGGCAGGTTGTGTAATTGGGGATAATGCATCAGCACTGACCTCTGCTTCTCTGCTCATTTCCTGCTGAAGAAAGGACCGATCCCTGTCATCATTAGGCAGAAGCGGAAATAAGGAGTCTATGGGTGTCGGTACTATGGCTCTATGTAGCATTTAGGGTTTCTGTTTGGGGTGTTGCTGTGCTTTACTAAAGCTAAAGCGTTGTCTCGCAGGGAGGGATGCTCATGTTGAGGCCCCTTCAAAAATACAAAGGGTCAGGAATTGCCGAGCAGCCGCTGGGAAGGGAGGACGTGCGCTCGTACGGGGCTAACGACAGCCACGCTGCACCGCTGGCCTGGCTGAAGCAGGTCAACGGTGGGAAATGTCGCTTTCCTTCGGAAATACTTCCAATGTTAACCATGCTGTAAGGGCTGTGGGTAACATGTTAATTTATTTTTACCGCACTGGAGAAAATCAGCCCCTCGGTTTGTAATGATGAGGCCCCACCAGCTGGTGGCGTGAGCTGCTTAATTTGGCCTTCAACAAGTCATTCAACATCGTGGCTTGTAGTCTGCTGTGCTACAGTCTTGTGCCGAAGTGTTAATACAGCATTTACTCAGAGGAAACAAAGTGCTGCGGAGGACTGATGTTGGTCTTCAGCGGGTCAAGGGAAGGCAGCCGGCTTCCCTATGTTCCTGGGGAGCCCAGGGTGGCCTCAGCCAGTGCTTTTAAGGCCATGATGGGTACCCACGTACTGGAAATGTGGCAATTTGGAGAAATCGGGCAGAGAGGAATGATGAGTAAGTGGCTCTGAGCACTAGTAATCATGCTAATCTCACCTCCAGGAGTGCTCCTAGGTTGGGATGTTCTGCAGTAGGGTCCTCCAGGGTGTTTCGTCGTACAGCTCTGACGGCAGCGTGTATGGGGCTGGAGGATGCTGGCATTTCTTGTTGCCTTCAGCAAGCAATAGGTCTAGCGTGCCTCCTCCGCGAGGTGACAGTCACGGAGTGGTTTGAGAGAAGACGGCTTTAGCGTTCATCTGTTCTCCCCCTGCCGTGATTCCCGCTGAAAGAAAGACACTCCGTGCACGGGCAGTCAGCTTTGGGCCAAATTCACCC
Source organism: Pelecanus crispus (assembly GCF_030463565.1). NCBI lineage: Eukaryota > Metazoa > Chordata > Aves > Pelecaniformes > Pelecanidae > Pelecanus > Pelecanus crispus. The sequence continues at coordinate 12,444,535 of NC_134652.1, read as the reverse complement.
CTTCTGTAAGGTCTCATCGCAGTCATGAATGTTGCAGCAGGTCTGCGTTTCAGCAAGGATTAATTTTGATCTTGAAGGACGCTGCAGCAAAGCAGGATAAACCATCAAAGGAATTTAAAGCATTTTATGGTGGCTTTAACGTTGTGGTTGCTAGTCAGAACATACACAGACCTCGTTCATTACTTGTCTTGGGCTACCCATGCTCTAGCTGGTGTTCAGGCTAGGAAATTCTTTCTATTTAACCCCATTTCAAAAATACTTGTCTCAAAACAATTGTTTTGGATCTCCTCCTGGAAGGCTTGATGGGGAAATATAAAAATGCTTTCTTCTTCTGGACTGGTGGACAACTGTACAAAATAGCACTCGTCATCCTAGGGAATACCAGCTTGAGCAGGTCTGCTAAAAATGTAAGGTTTAAAACTTACCATCACTTGTGTTCCTCACAGAGAACTTCTCTTTGGGAAGTGACATCACCTTTCAGTCTAGGTGGGAGCAAGACTTTTTCTGTCAGCATCCGTCGCGGGAAAGCTTTGCGCTTCTGTACAGACCAAGGCATCGTTGCAAGGTGAGGTCAGCACAGAAGGGCAGTCGCATTACAGAAGGAAATAATGCAAGTGCTTTTGCGTAGCAGAGCCTTCAGCTCAACTCTAGAGGTTTTCACATGTTGGTGAAGTTGCTTAATCAGGTCATATGTTAACAGGTCGCTAGCTTGGGTATGTGGCACGGATGTTTACCGTAGTCCTGATGCAAACATCCCTGCTTACCTTGCAGTCTGGTAAGTGAAGCTTTTTAGAGCTCAGATGAAGATTGCACAAGTTGCAATTGGAAGAGCAGCACCAGCTGCGAGGTAGGGTTACTTCTCTTGGGCCTGACTCGGGAACATTTTCCATAATCTCGGGCTTAGCGGAGACACGCACGTGGTGGTTGTTTCACCAAAACCTGCCGCAGTGCCAGTTCAGGTGAGTGGAAGAACATCCATAGGAAGTACAGAAGTCTGCTGTCAGCTTTGCCTTCTGAACATCTCCAGTGTTGAATTGCAGTCTTTGAAGTTAAAGTCCTTTTTTCTACTTATAAACGTCTGAGACCAAGCATCTACAGAAGTGAAACAACAATCTCACGCTGGCATAAGGGAAAGCAAAAGAGAAATGGATAGCCGTGACCATGAAAAGTTAGTTGCCACTCTTCAGACTATTCTAAATACTTAAATGAACTGGTACAGTCCCAGATTTGTGAGTTGGATTTTTTTGCTGGTTTGATTTCCCTGACAGATTAAAATTTGTAGAAGATTGAGGCTGTACTAGATAAACTATTTCCTCTGGTAACTTACTCCTAAGAGGAAATGTGTGATCCACACTAGTCATCTTGCACAGTATCCTTACCTGAAAGGAACAAATCTGTGTTCTCTGACAAATATCTTTTCTATAATGGCTCTAGCTTAGTGGTTTTGCACTCTATTTCTACACTTAACTAACTTTCCCTCTGTCATTTCAGTATTTCTAAGTACTGTCTGCCTTATGGTAGGATTTGCTAGCACTGGGGTAGGTACTTACTCTGCTTGCTGAGAGGCCCAGAAGTCAATGGAGCATGCATTCTGAAAAAACTCAGGTTTCTTATTGTTTAGAGCAGCTAATAAAACTGGGAAATAACAAAAAAAAAAAACCAAAAACCAAACCCCACACCCAAACCAAAACACTTTCAGCTGCACATTTCAGGTCACTTCGAGTTTGTAAAATAAAGAACTTTTTGTTTGTTTTAGCAATTACCAGCATCGCTTAACTCACAATTTATTTTTTCTATGTGAATTTCTCAAGGCACTTTACTAAGGCTGTGTTCCAAAGTCAGACTACCTGTGAACTGACTCTAGCCTGCAGATGAGGAAACAGCATAAAAAAAAAAAAAAAAAAAATCAAGTGCAAGAAGGGATGGCTGCATGGCCAAGCGGGCAGCTTTAGCGGTTGTGGTGCCGGTTATACAAGCTGTCTTCAGAAGGGGCTCTCCTCCATGGCTCAGCCCACCCAGCCACAGCGGTATCACCGTGGCACAGGCTCTTCAGGTGTGGCTGGTAAGGAAAAAGCCCCTGAAGGGTTTCTCTCTGCAGTGTTGCTTTGCAACGCCCGACAGAGGCCTTACAGCCAGGTTTACCAGGTAGCCCAGGTTGTAAGAGGTGACCAATAAATAAGTTGCTCAAAGGAAACGGTGCTTTTCCTACAGCAAGACAACACAATACTATGTGCTAGTTTTGCAAATTTTTTTTTTTTGTTTTGGAAAGGCTCAGCAAATACAAAGCAGCCCATGAGACCAGCTAGTTTCAACTTAGGCTGGACTGTCCATTACCAGACTCAAATACCAAGCTCTCTTCAGGACTAGTGAATAAACAGTCCTGTGATAGACCATTTACTGTATTTATTACATCAAAAGATGAGCAAACCAAAGTGCATGCCAGGTACTGTTGATGTTGCTTTCTCCAAAGCTTTAAAAAGTTTGATCAGGTGGAGTTCAGGAAAGGCTCATCTGGTTTCCTGAAAACGCCAGTTCTGCCTAGTTCACTGTGTTGCTGTTCTAACTTCTCTCTTCCAACTGTTCCTCTCCTTTTGGATACTGAAAGCGACCCAGTGCCTCTGTATCGCAGAGAGGGGTGACCTTCCTCAACAGATAGCCGTCAGCCTCGCAGGACTGCCACCTATTTGAAGTCCCTGCTGAGATGCGGCTCTGTAGGGCGCAGGCTGTAGCACAAACTCCCTTTCTAAACAGCACTGAGGTCTTCCATCAGCAAAGATGAGCAATCAGGCAACATCTGCTTCACCTTGCAGTGAGCATGAAGTATTTTCAATTCACTGTTGAGTACAACGTTGTGCCCAGCAGATTCTGTACTTCCCCCTTTCCTGATCGTTTACTGCCCCCCACATATACTTTCACTCTGTCAAATATATCCAGCAGATTTTAAACACTTTATTTAATAAAAGTTAAACATACAAAACTGAAATTAACACACTTCGTATTCATAAAAATCACCTTTTCCCATTATAGGGAGAACCTTTTTCTATGTATGGATTCTAAACTACCAGTTGTAGAGTTTAGCTTGAGTTGTGACTCGGGTAACTGATGGACATTGCCACCAATCAGTGCATCAACAATTGCTGACGGGACCTGATCTAGTTAACAAATTACAAAATGAGCTACATTAACATAATATACAGGGAAATAATGGTCAGGGTTAATGGACAAGACACACCCTTTAATTATTCGATGGGGGAAACAGCCGATGTACTCTTGTCCATTAACTCAGCCCTAGATTTTACAAAAATAATATCTACATTGTATACAGGGCTACCCATTAACTTCTTTAAACACATCAGGGATTCAGAGATGGCACCACTACCGTAAGTGAGAGACAAGTAACAGAGGAAAGCAAGTCACATATAAAATACAAGAAAGCAAGAGCTTTTACACGTGGTTTCCTGAATAAAATCGAAGGGGCTCAGCAGCACTGTAATACAGCCGAAGTCACAACGAACACTAGGGCCAGTCAATTACTTAAGGACAGAAACTTCAGACTAACCTTTACTCACAACTACCTAAGTGGGATCTAGCACTCGCAGCTGCTGTGCTGCACTTCTACTTGCCTGGATGGAGGAGGCCCAGCCACAAGCCCTTGCCGCGTATTCCAGGTCTGTGACCGCACCATCCAACCTACCCGATCGACAAGAGGGGAAAGCACAACCCTGCGTGTTCTCCAACTCTCTGACCCTTAGGGAGCAGCGGGGTGGGTATTTTTAAGTACAGTTCTCTACTTTGAAATTGGAGCCTAAACACTTTGTCCTATGGTTTTCTGGTTATATTTCAATAACCCTTCAATAACCTCCCATTAAAATTTGATGAGTATTTAAAAAAAAAAAAGAATCTCCTCCACTTAACTTCTAGTGCAGGAAATTCAGACTGGAATTGAAGTCAGATTTATTGTTTCTAGCACGTGAATCCTCACTAGTAATAAAGACCCTGTCGGCCCTGTTTTGCCCTCTTTTGCAGCTGTACAAGTCGATCTTCAGTGGATCTGTAAGGGAGTAATTTAGAACTTCCTCAGCAATTCCATGTGACATATAAGCTATGATGGAGTCCAGCTCTCTCTCCCACAGCTGCAGCGGCTCTGTAACGCTGAGCTTGGTGCTGAGACAGCAGACAGCACTGTGACTACAGAAACAAGGGAGCCTGTTACGGTGCCATTTTTATACCACCACTTTTCTTAAGGAAAAAAACCCAAATTTCTCTACTAGTATGAACAGAAGATTCCAGAGATCAAAGCTGCAGATAACTACTGCTTTCAGAGTAACAGGTAACAGCAGTTCATGAAAGCATTTACCTGCAGAATGTATTTTAATGCAACTACAAAAAGTTTAATGATTAGGGGGGTCAAATCAATAACTGGAGATTTAAGGCTCATATCAGCTGAAGCCAAAGTGATGGTGACAAAATGGACTACTTGCTATGTGCCAACAAATAATTTACTTTTAGAAAAATATAATGATAAAAAGATAAGTGTAAAGCCCTGCAGAGATGAAGTTCCTCCTTTTTCCCCTGTTACTGAGGCATCAAATGCCTGACATTGTATTTAGAGGTATCTTGATACTGTGTCATAGGTTTGTCTGCAATTCCACATGTTCCAACTCCAACCTTGCCAGTTACGCTCTCAGGGGAAGCAAAAATACTCCTCTTTACCTGCAAATGAAACAGAAAACACCATTTCTGAATAATTACTAACTTGCTCTTAAAAAAACAAGCAATCGTTACCATTTGAAGTGTTCAACATCCCCAACTTCTTACTCTATAGACAGGCATGCTTTCTGAAGGCCAGCTCATCCGTGGCACATTATCAGTGGGTGAGACGGGAGAGCTCAGAACTTCCTGGCACCTAAGGACTGGATGTGACTGTGGTACTCGGGACCTTGGGTCAGGCCAATAATGAATAAAATTTACCTCTCGTAAGATGATCTCTAATAATTGTTCATAAGGAAGACTGAAGTTTTACCACTATGTCTGGCAGCTCTTGGTCAAGCCATGATAAAAATGAAATAAGGCTTTAAAATGCCCTCGTTACCTTTTTTGCACTACGCTTGCTATTCCAGGGCAATTAGTGCTGCGTCTGCCAGGTCATACACACAGCAAGAAGTCAGGCTTGGGGGTTTAGAGAGGCCCTCAGGTCTAAGCTCCAACAAACACGACCTGGCAACCGACAGCGAGCCCAGCTCTCCAAGCTAAGTGCAAGCTCAGCATCTTAAGAACAGCACTCCTCCAGAATCACCCAGGACAAAACCAGGCCTTTTAAGTGGACAAAATACCAAACCGCCCACTTCAGAATCCCAAAGATGAACCCCCTTTAAATCCCTTTAAAAAACCACTTCCTCCTCTCTCCCAAAGTACTGCACGGAATTCTATATCCTGTTGTTATTCACATACTGACAAAACCAAACCAACCTGGCCTTTTTTGTTTTTAGAATAGGCTCTGTTGTTAAACTGTTGCCACTTGACTTTCTGGTCCTCTCGTTCCTGTTCAAGTTCTTTAATTCTCTGAGCTTTTTTCAAAGCTTTCTTCTTTTTATATTCTCGTTGCTGGGCTATCATCTCTTTTCTGGGGAGAAGGAATCAAAAAAAAGAAACATTTTATGTTTGTGCCTTTTCCTGTAAGAAACTAAAACCCCTGTAAGACAGACATGCACAATAGTTTTCCATAAGTAAATGACACAAAGCAAAGCTTGTAAGTATTCTCCACTTCTAGAAAAAAACCCAAACAAGTCTTTCCATGCATAAGCACCACACTGCTTATTTATATATTTGAGCATAAGAGCAACAACAACCACCACCACCTGATTAAGACCATGCCAAACACAGCAACTCATGGGACTGAATAAAATTCGTTTCTGAAACTGAAAATTTACTTATCAGCTCTTCTACATTTCAGAAACATCTAGGGTTTGGAAAATTTAAATAGCCCATTCAAGTGAAAAGCCCTAACTTTTCCAGAAGTTTGCAGGATTCTCATGCTACCAAGTATTGGACAGGGATGGAAGGAAAAGACAAACATAAGTTACTTCAGTAAAGATAAGGAAGTTCAAGGAGTCGATCTGTGCCACAATGCAGCACCCCTCAGAATGATCCCTTAGGGAAGGGATCATTGCCTATAACAAACTCTGTAATTGTACCCCTTTTTTTGTTCCCCCAAAAAAAGTTTTCAGCCCTTAAAAATACCTTTCTGTGTTAGACACAGTAGGATATTGAGCAAAGCACATCTCCCCAGCGATGGGCTCAATGCAGCTGTCCTAATGCAGGGACAGGGCAGAAGCAAAAGTCCCTCGTACTGGTAAGTATGCTCTGTCGTGAGCCAGATCACAGATCTGAGTAGAGCCTGCACTAGATCTGGGCTGAAACTTGTAGGCTCTCTGCTGTCAATGAAAGAGTACTAACCTTTTTTTTTTTTTAATCTACTGCTTACATACTTGATATCTTGAGATAGCATAATCTGAGTAAAACAGAGTCTATCATGTTTTCTTGCCAGGATATATAACGTACATGATACCAGCCACAATAATTTACCAAACATTATTTGTTAGATTGACTTAAGATCCTTTTTCAGGCAGGCATGTGAAGATTAAATTAAAGGTATGTAAAATTTCAGAAAAGAGAGATTCTATTTCATTAACTAATTTTTAATAGCTGGGCAGGTGGGAAACACACACCCCACACAAAGCAGCTTTCAGACTTCTGCCTGTGTATTACTTACTTGGACATGGGTTTGTTGCCGCTGTCCTCTTTTGCTTTTCTTCCCTCTTCCACAGGCTTGAGGTTGAACAGAGGTGTAACTTCAGCATTGCCATATCCAGCAAATGTGACTGCAGCTGTTCCGTTCTCCTCATCTATTTCTTCAATCTCAGCTTCATAACACCTGTAAAGATATCATGGCTGTAAGCATGTGAGTAAAGCTTTAATACTCAGCCCTTCAACACCTACACTGTCAGCCAGCTAATGGCATTAAGTAAAACATTTGCAAACATCGGCCTTCATTTTCAGGGACAATACACAAATCAAGCCAAGAGATTATTTTCTTAAGGTCAAGGGGATGCAAATACAAAGACTGGAATCTGCTGTATTTGACCTTTAGCATCAAGAAGCAATGGCCTCACAGTTATCAAAACTAATGATTAATGCTGGGGCCAATCTAATCAGATATCCTGATTTGGTTCTAGTTCTGTCAGGTCATGGGATTGAAAAAAAAAAGACCCAACAAAATACTGCATTCAAAGAACACAGCTTTCAGGGAATTCACTGAGGAGTTTTGGAAAATGTCAGCTCACAAGAGCAGATTTTGGTTCCATTTTTCACCATATGAAAAAGAAGAAAAACTGAAGCTTTCAAAATATTCCCCCTTCAACACTTAAAGTTAAAAGTTTTCTTATTGATTTAAAATAGCAATTTTGAAGTTTTAGCAGAAATCAGTCCATTTCATATTTATGTGTATGAAACACTTTGGTCAACCAAACTGACTTCATAATGCAAAAAAGGGAAAAAAACAAGTGACAACTCCAAAAATATTTTAAATCACTGAGTCTAAATTCAGAGCAAAAGGATACATCTAAAGCAAAGAGAGGAATAAAATGAGATGTTTCACAGACAATATTCCAGTTAACATTTACTAAAATAATTTCTTGTGCGATTTTAGTGGGCCAACATCATCTTCAATTGAGCTATATGAAAATACATGGAAACCCAAACAGCATGAGGTAAAAAAATACTAATCTCTGGCTAGCTCTTCGTGAATCACTGGTCACTTCAGAAATGTAACAGAAGCAGGGGGGTTAAAAAAAAAAAGCAATACAATTAAAGTCCAATAAGATCCACTTCAGTGGACACTCTGGCACATTCTTCCCCAAGTTCTGATCCTCTAACCCAGTGATCAGAGCAAGAATGACCCAGTGGTGACCTAAGATAGTAAGATTCAATTTGTAAGTTCTTATACAAAAGCACTTTGCTCATTAATAATCTGTGACAGAAAAACTGTTCAGTTTTACATTTGTTTTCTACCTAAGACATCAACAGCTATACCAAAATCTCTTGTGTGGTTACTACATTGTTAACAGAACCACATTCATTGAACAACAGAGTTTCTCTCTAAGTGGTAATGATTTGGATATTAGTCCTGCACAAATTGTAATTTTTAAAAAAGCTGCAACAGTTATACATTTTGCAGTATGGAAACTAATTTTAGAATGTTTATTTCAAAGATTATGAAGTCAGAATGAACTGCTTGGGTTCCCAGAACTTCATGGGCTAATATAATGGAGACTAAATCCAAAAGGTTGATTAATTCTATAGTTACATTACACAGCTAGTTATTTCATAGCCAAGAAAGAGCATTTCCAATTAAAAATTAATTTCCAATTAGTGGCACAAACTAAGATACAGCAGGGGTTTTTCCTGATAGCAATCAATTACATATATATGAATGCAATGACAAGTTATGAATTATACATCCTGAAACCTTTACAAAAGACTGCTCTGACAGATCAATTCATGAAAGTCTGCTATTTATTACATTAGCAAATGGTAATTTCCCAAAGCTACCCTACTTTTATAAGGTGAGTGTCAAACAGGGCATTTCTAGAAAACAACTCTACATCTCTTTGCTTTTTATAGAAAATACTGACCTTTAATAAATAGAGTACAAGAATACCTAATATCATATTTCTTTCCAAATTTCTTTTTGCTTTTAGTCACCCTAGGGGCAGTTCAAACTGAATGAAAGTCTCTTACCATTGAACTATTTCATGTAACTGTTAGAGAAGTTTTCTACACTTACTGTCCATCCTCACTCCATATCGCCATACACCTATCCCCAACCTTCCAGGAGTGACTGGGCAGAGCAGAAGCAGAACTGTCAGAACTTGCAAGAGTTTCCGAAGGTTGCGTTGAAAGGAGATCTTTGGTTAATTCTATGACTTCCTATAAAAGACAAAAAAACCCACAAAGAATAATTTTTCAAACTCTGTTACCATGCATATTTTTACCTCAAGCTTACTGGTTTGATTTTTTTGAAGTTACTGTATTAAATTCATAGCTGATGTAAAGTGGACTAAGTTTGGTTTGGTTTTTTTCATCATTTAACTAAACTCACTCAATGCCAATGTAGATAAAAAGATGTACGGTCCTCACTGTATTGCCGTAAAGTTACCCATGCCCTCCTCACAATTTCAAGAAGTAGCCTATTATTTTTATAGCATTTCTTTCTAGATGAATTGTTTATCCATAGGCACAAAGACAGAGCTAGACAGTCTCAAGGAAAAAAAAAAAAAATATCAACGGTGTGACTCTGTACACATGGCTGCATGTGATGTTGGTTATTGACCAAAAAAAATCACACATGTGGCAGAGCAAGTATTCAGCAGGACAGTGCTCTGGAGACAAAACGTGAAAGGACGTAATGCTTCTATTCTCCCTCTAGCTGGCAGTTTCTTTCACCCCTTCCCATTTGGGACTGGCTGCCTGTATTGTACATAGTAATCTTTAAAACACACAACAACTACAAGCGTTAAGTGCAGCATTTCTAAGAGATGAAACATTTTTCAGTTTACACAAACATACATGGATTGGCTGAACTGAAGCACCCACCGTCAGGGTGGAGGAGGGCCTTCGAAGACTGCCACTCTGTAAAGCCCTCTCCTTTATAGAAAGCACTCAGGTGCATAATAAAGAAATTGCTTTCCTTAAGTCATTTTGATGTGTGTGTTCTTCTCTAAATTCCCTGACCTCAAGATTTCAGGTCAGGCCTTCCCTTGCTAATCCAGCAAGACGAATAACAAAATAACAAATATCTTCCAGTTCCTTTAAATATTATTCATTCACAGACAGGAGCACACAAAACCCCCTCCCCAACTTCCTGTCAATGTTATATTCTTATTCTCCACAGTCAAGACCACTGGTTTTCACTAGTGTTAAAAGTCAAAGGACCTAAAAGGCCATTTAAACTTTCTGTATAAGGCAAAGCAACTCCGCAGTCCTTGAATAAAAATTTTTCAGTTCTCTGAGTATCTTGGCATGAACCACTGTCACTCTCCTAACCAACAGTAAACATTTAAATTAGGGGAGGGTTACAGATAAACAATGTTCAACTGAGGCTCAGTGGAGCCTGAACTTTCCTCCCAGTTTCACATTCTAGTTCAGCTATGGGCATACAAAGACTAGCTCAGGAAAAAGCAGTAAAGAACCTGTTCTTCAGTCCTCAAGAACCTAAAGGACCACAAGCAGCTCCCAAATAAGAAGTTAATACAATATAATGGATTTCTATGTGATAAACTACACAACTAGCATGAATGGCCTAACAGTTTGTTTCTGTTGCAGCTGTTAATGTCTGGATTTCCAGCACCTTCCTAACAAAAGTTGTGCTCTTTGTTTTAGAGGAGCTGCTAGTTAATAAGTGCAACAGTAAGCACAGAAACATGCTTACAATTACTTCTACTACTTTGGTCTTTTTCCGTAATACTACAGCTGAACCAGGACAGATTTTGATTATCAAGTTACCCAATTTGAAAGCACTCCACAGAACATACAGCATTAGCCTAATTTTCCCTCCCAGCTACAAAAATCCAAACTATTCCTCAACAAACAGTTATATGCTGCAGATCCAAGAGGCATCACGGTGTGAAATGGGTATCTTATCTCAGTAGGTCAAATACAATACATCAGCCACAGGCTACCTGAAAGTGAGTATTTCAGCTATGTAGACTACCAGTAATATGAAACTGTTGACTTATTCTTGCCACATTCATGGATGGCTTATTGTAGAACTCAAATGTGAGTAGTTTCAGACAAGTCTGCCAAGGATCCTTTGAATTTGATAAAAGTCACTTACACACCAGGCTATAAATAGCAAACTTTTGGTAAAAATCTTCATCTGATATCCATATATCATAGTGCTAAGCACACAAGACAGAACCATTAATTCTACTGCAACCCATGAGATAGTTCTAAAGTCTGTAATGGAATATCTCATTCACAGAAAATTTCTAACCACGAGTTAGATTACCACAGCAGCTCAATACGGCCAAATGGGTTGAACATTGTGGCTTGCTGCCACGTCCCCGTGACATGAAGGTATGGTCCGCAGAGAATACTAGTTAAAGTTTGCCAAGATTTTTCCTGACCAACTGGTCTTTACAAAGCCAGAGATCCACACTCCAGAACACAACACCCACAGATATCATCTCCAATTACAGGAGATGACAGCTGCCATCAATTCTACATGATACAAAAGGTAAGTTTGGTCCTTGGGTGCACAGACACCGTCCTAAAAGCACTTCACTGAAACAAAAGGTGAAAAGTGAAGTACTAATAAAAAATTCTTGTAATATTTATTTTAATCTTGTCACTGAGGAATAAGTTGAGTATACAAAATGCAGTAGTGCATCACTATTCATGATAGGAAAAAAATGTTTCAATTACATTGTAACAATCATTGTGACCTAATTTGAAAGCTATTGTACATTGTAGCAATCTTTTTGAACTTATTTGAAGGCTATTTAGTTGGGACACTGAAGCATTGAACCCACTTTCACAATTTTTAGGTTGGCATATATTAAGTCTGCAAAACATTAGGTCATTTTCAAGGTGGAACATATGGATAGCAAACCTTTTGGGGACGAAAGTGTAAAGATCTTCCCCATTCTGTGCAGAAAGCTTTTATAAAAAAGTTTGCAAGCTGTCCTTTCACATCAATGATCTCTGCATATCAAAGCCGAGGTCGTGTTGGTATCGGAAATATCATCCCATATGGGTTTTGCTGTGCATTTTAAAAATATAAAAATATACACATGCTTTTAACAGTGTACAACAAAGGACATTAAGATGATCTATAAAGTGCCTTGTGGGCACAAAGCCTTTGTAATTTAAAAAGAATTCTAAAGATCACTGATTTGAGGCACTACTTGTATTTTGGTTGAAGTGTCATTTTTATTTGCTGTTATTTCCATACAGAATAGTGGTTACTGAATCTTGTACTGGATAGTTTTATACATTTTTTAGATCTGATGGCTAAGGCAATCCACAACAGAAATGAAGCAGCATCTTGCACTCTGACGACAAATTTTAACCGTACTGCTGGTTTGGTTTTCTTTTTTTAACATGCCAATGTGTCTTTATATGCACAAGAATCTAGAAGACCACTTATCCACTTAAAATTAGGCTGGTGGTCTTCCTATCACCAAACAATACCGTAAGAACCAGAAATGGTTTTTAGCTCTTAAGAATGCGGTATGCTCTCAAATGTTAAAAAAACTTAAAGGCAGCAAATGAAGAACACTACTCTTTTCCTTTCTTATATAAAAACCTTAACACAATCAAGGCTTAAGAGGTACAAGGAATACAGAACTACACTCTAAAGCTGTTATCACTGCAAATGCATGCAATGAATAAACAGATTCTGGAACAAATTATTTGACAACTCAAAAATAAGCAGAAAGGCATAATGTTAAGCCCAACCATTGGGCTTCAGCATAGTAAAAGCAACAAAACATGATGACTTTCTGAGAAATGCTTTAAAAAAAAAAAAAAAAGATCGTAAGGACAGTAGCAGTATATCTTTCATCACTGGCTGAAGTTTTTAGCAGAAGAGTTTGCTATATAAGTTTTTTACTAATCTACAAGACAGGTTTAAAACAGGCCACACTTCAGGCTTTTCAAACCAACCCTACCATAATTGCATAAAATTATGTGAAAAGAAAGTAATAAACCCACCAAGTATATACTTTTGTGGCAGTGCAAATATTTAGGAAAGATGAAACACCTGCTGAAGACTCTGAAGTTTCAGCTACTCATACTCTCAAGTTCTCACCTGTAAGTCTTTCTTCAGTTTTAGTAAATCTTCATTTTCTGCATTGCCAGATAATGCAGCCTCAACTTGCTGAAGCTGAGCTTTGTAGCTAGCTAACTGCTTAGCAAGGTCTTCCGACATCTGCAAGAAACATACGCACACAAAACACATCAAAACAGGCTTGCTGCTTTTTAATCACGCCTTCTGGTGCAAGTAAAGTGAACTTGATAAGTAACACGAAAAACTCCTACTGAAATACTAGAAATACAACTCGCCAAGTTTCAGGAACACACTATTTGGCTATAGACAGCCGCTCACCTTAATTTTTGTATTGTTCAACTACTCCCGAGCAATTTCTAAAAAAAGCACGCTTAAACGCGCCGCGCCTGCGTGCACGCTCAGAGAAAACGCGTAACTCAGGGCAGGCGAGCAGCCGGCTCTCTGGGCAGCCTCGAAATTACCCACACCTTTAAAAACCGCCGCGCACGGCAGTTCCTCCCCTCCGGCCGCCACAGCCTCCGCGCTTACAGCGGCGGAATCCTCGGCGGCACCCGGGAAGCGGGGCCCCTCCCGGGGCGCTCCCGGGAGCAAAAGGGCGGCCCGGCGGCGAGCCCGGTCCTGGGCCGCCCGCTCCTTGCCGGAGCCGGCCGGGCGACTCGGGGCGCGGCGAACAGCGGGGAAGGGCCCGCGCCGGCGGGAAGGCCCAGGCCCGGGCCTAAGCCGAGGCTGAGGCCTAGGCCCAGGCCCAGGCCCAGGCCCAGGCCCGGCTCCCTCCCCGCGGGAAGGACGAGGCCGCCGGGCGGGGGCGGCGCGGGGGCGGCGGGCAGCCGCCGGCTCTCACCTCGGCGGGCGTGCGGGCCCCGGGCCGGGCCGGGCGGGCGGGTTGGCGCCGCTCTGCTCCCCTCGGGCCGCGGCCGCTTCCGCCTCCTCCGCCGCGGGCCGGGGGCAGGGGCGGGGCTAAGGCCCAGCGCGCGCCGGCGCTCGCGAGAGCGCCCCGCCGGTCACGTGCCTGCCGGCGCGCGGCGCCGGTCGGCCGAGGGAGGCGGAGCCGCCTCACGCGGCCCGGCGGTCACGTGGAGGGGGGAGGTGCCCCCCCCCCCCCCCCCCCCACCGCCTCGCGAGGCCGCGAGCGCGGCGCGCGGGAGCTCGGGCGGGAGGGGGAGGGAGGGGCCGACCGCGCGTGCGCGGGGCCAGCACCAGAGGGTGCGGGGAGGGGTTGGATTCGGGCGCGCGGCCCTGCCGCGGGCAGCGGCGGCTCGGTGGCTTCTTGAGCCTGTCACAGGAAGGGAAGCGCAAACAAACAAACAAACAACAAACAGCATTCCCCGGTGGGAATCCCGCAATTAATTCGGCCTGCAGCCCGCGAGCCCGGCGGGCGGAGCAGGCGCCGGGGCGGGCTGGGCCCGGGCGGGGAGCCGCGCCTGCCGCCAAGGCCCGTCCCGACCGCGCCTCGGCCCGCGGCCTCGGCCGGGCCCCGCGGGGCGCCCCGGGCTGGGCGCGAAGGCAGCGCAGCGCCTGGCGTGTGCCCGCGGGGGATCCTGAGCGAGGACCGAACGGGTGTCTCCGTGTCGGCGTACGGTTTGATAGCGAAAATACCGACATCGCTGGGCGCTGTTCACAGGCCGGTCATGAGACCGAGTGTAACGAGAGAACAGGAGCATCTGGGCCGTGTTTTCATTAATAATCTAGAAATAGGCATAGAAAACGTCTATTTCTGATGAGACACTGCGGTCGGATCAGCGACCGCTGAAAAGACAGACAAACGTACCGATACAGAGCAATCCCACTGATGTTGTGAGCGTACCTAGGCGTTAAAGTGCACAATGGAAAGCTGCCTGGCCGAAAAGGACCTGGGGGTGTTAGTAGATAGCCGGCTGAACATGAGCCAGCAGTGTGCCCAGGTGGCCAAGAAGGCCAACAGCATCCTGGCTTGTATCAGGAATAGTGTGGCCAGCAGGAGCAGGGAGGTGATTGTCCCCCTGTACTTGGCACTGGTGAGGCCGCACCTGGAATACTGTGTCCAGTTTTGGGCCCCTCAATACAAGAAAGACATTGAGGTGCTGGAGCGTGTTCAGAGGCGGGCAACGAAGCTGGTGAAGGGTCTGGAGAACAAGTCTTATGAGGAGCGGCTGAGGGAGCTGGGGTTGTTTAGTCTGGAGAAGAGGAGGCTGAGGGGAGACCTTATCGCTCTCTACAACTGCCTGAAAGGAGGTTGTAGTGAGGTGGGTGTTGGTCTCTTCTCCCAAGTAGCTAGCGATAGGACGAGAGGAAATGGGCTTAAGCTGCGCCAGGGGAGGTTTAGACTGGAAATTAGGAAAAATTTCTTTACGGAAAGGGTGGTCAGGCATTGGAACAGGCTGCCCAGAGAGGTGGTGGAGTCACCATCCCTGGAGGCGTTTAAAAAACGGGTAGATGTGGCACTTCGGGATATGGTTTAGTCTGGTCTACCCTTGATTAGTCTAGAGTGGGCTTGGTAGTGTAGGTTAAAGGTTGGACTGGATGATCTTAAAGGTCTTTTCCAACCTAGATGATTCTATGATTCTATGAATGTACGCTCAGTTTCCGCTTCGCCCCTCAGAACAAGAAATCCGGGCCGTGTCTGCAGGATTGAAGTGACAGAGAGGGACTGAGGAGGCCTGTAGCGTCCAGGTATCTCCAAAGGCAACAACAGCAAAAAGGAGAACGTTTCTGTGGTTGCATCAGCAGGAGCAAGCGTAAGGAGGTATTTTACTTCCATAAAAGTTTTGGTGAGAGTTAATACTGAAATGGTATATATGGTTCTAGAGTCTGGAGTTGTATAGGGTCTGCAGGCTTCTAAGAAGAGCCACCACCGTTATTCGATGGCTGGAGAAAACGCCCTTCCCTCAGTGAAAGGCTGAAATGCCCGGTCTGTTCAGCTCATAAAGGAAGGCCGGAGGTGACTTGATGACAACATGTAACTAATTTGAAAGGAAAATAGCATGAAGTACTCGAAACATAAAAAACATTGCACCACCCAGTTGACTGGAAGCTAAAGGTACAATTACCTTTAAAAGCGGTTTTTTTTTTTTCTCTTGGTTTCTTCAGATCAGGATAGTGCCTTTTTAGAAGCTATTTCAACACATGCTATCATTCGAGCACGTGCTGCTACGTACAGGAAGACAAGCCAGATCTCGAAACCGCTGATCTTTAACTCTTATAAATTGGAAATTCTCATTAATTGCGTCCTTAAAACTGGATTTGTCTTCACCCCAAAATAGAGGGTTTTTTTCTATGTTTGACGGAAGAAGCTCTTTTATACTATATCGAGGACAAAAATGGTATAAGCGGGACTTCTTCCTGCTCTCTTACAGATTACAATTTTTAAACAGTACAGTTTGCAGTTCATAAAATGATTGGTGCTTGGAGGCATATCTGCATAATAGCACGTTAGCACTATTTAAAACAATGTACATCCAGTTGTCAAGATTTTGTTCTCTCTGTATTAGGAGATCCAGGCAAGTTCCGGTATGGTTGTGCCGTACCTGAACGTTTCTAACGTATCCAGTACTTTCCTCTAACCCATGGGCAGCAGAGTAGCTACCAGAACTGTAGCTCTTCATTAATCCTTACAAGTTAGGAGCTGTTTGTATGTTGTAGTGCGGTATTACAGTGTATTCATAGAACTGAGCTGTATTATTTACAGAGTATAAAGCTATACCACAGTGATATCATTCTTACAAGGTAGTTGATACCATGTGTTTTATCAGATATGATACATAGAATTTTCGTGTCGCTTATGGCCAAATGAAGGCATGTAAATTTAAGACAGTTCTTCATCGCAAATGCCGTAGAATTTGTTTCCCTGACTTAGTAACAGAAAGAAAAGGCAACTTGATCAGCTTTTAACTAAGCCAAACTCTGTTGCCGTTAGCATTGAGCCTTTCAGCTGTGATTCCTAGTGGGAAGCTGTGACTGTCCTTGGGGAACAGTTAGGGAAAATGGGTGTAACTGGAGATTTTCTCACCATGCCGGTGCCGTGGGCAGCGGTCGGTGCTCTGTAGTGGATGGCAGGGCTTGTTGGAAAGGTGAGGTTTCTAATAAGCAGTATAGCTAGACATGCCTTGGGGCTTATAAAGGGGCTGCCTGTCTTCAAGGCAAACTAATTTAGAGTTGGAAGAGCCACTGGCGCGTCCTGCAGCCGTGCTGGGCTCGTCCAGGAGGTGGTGGTGGTGCTGCGCAACACGTCTGCACGCCAGCCATGCTCAGCTAGCAACGCGGGAAGCTTACTCTGTTGTAGGTCCACAGTTATGTCTCTTTTTTACAGTCTGATGCATTATTTTTATAGTGAGAGCTAACGGTAACATATAGCTGAAGTTATTTTTGAAGATTGCCAGGACTATCCAGTCTTTTGAAATGTGTGCAAGTTAAATAAGTACGCTTAAATCAGCAATATTCTGCAATCCTTAATGTGAAATCCCGAAGCAGCTAAGGGTCAGAGATCGGAGCGCTCAGCAGCAACTAATGCCGTAAAGACAATTAGATCCAAATGGTTTAATGTCCCTGTTTCTTAACTTTGCATGGATGGATTGTTGTGCTCAGCACAGGGACCTAGTTGCTAGCAAAAAATTGGCTTCTGCAAACAAAAGAGTTTGTCCTCATGACAAATCTAGGCCAAAATGGAGACACTGGATTTTTTTAGGCTTTTCTGGTAGGCTGCCGGCCTGGCAGGCATTGCCCTGTTAGTAGGGCAGTATGTCAGGCTTGAAAGTCGTTGGTATGTTCATTTGGATCAAACCATCAAGAAAATATCATGAGAGGGTTGTTTGCCTGAAGATGTGGGGTTGTTTTTCTTTCAGTTCACCTGTGCCTTTAAGCAAAATTGGCTTTTTTTTCTTTTTTTTTTTTTTACCATTTGTCACCATGGGCAGAGCTGTCAACTTTGTACATAGATGCAATTATGTGATATTTCTCATTATGAGGCTTTTTTTTGTTGTTGCTCCTGCAAAATTTCTCTAGGCTGTATTTTTTTCCTGCACTGGCTGTTTGGCTCTGGCTGAACTTTGGAAAGCTTCAACAGTTTGACACTTATAAAATCAAGTTATAGAAAGAAATGCTGACTGGCCAGGCACATGATTAAAATACACAGCTATTCTGTTGAGAGGTTCAAGCACCTCTTCATTTTAAAGCACGGGCTTGAAACTTTTTGGGGAAGTTCTGCTTGTTTTGAAAGGCTTCACTTTTTGCTGTTTTACTCTGCTGATATTTGGCCTAATTGTAAGGTTTTTAAATACCTGTTTACACAGAAGTTTGTGTGGAAGTGAAGTCAGTTAAGTGAGCATGTGCACATTTCTAAACATAATTTAACTCTCTGTAATAGCGGTAGCCAACACGGATTGTGGTGCTAAGCAAAGACACCGAGAGCTCAAACATGTTGTGTGCTCTGAATGATTGCGGTAATTATGCCCCATCAGTGAAGAAGGCTCAGTGACTAAAACTGAGGAGGAAAAGTGAATCAGAACTGGATGAGGAGTAAAAGCCAGGGTGGGGCAAGCATGGAGATAAAGAGAAAATGTCAGAATTGGGAATAACGGACCGAAAGCTTGCATCTGTTAGGACGTGATCTGCTTCAGAAGGGTCTGAGGCTCTTGGATTTCCATTCCCCTGCAACTGACGGCTTGTGAGAGCTGACAAAATGCCGGCTTACGTGGGAAATGACAGCCTGCCAGTGTGATCATTTACTTTACTGGCACAAGCAGCAGGTCCGTTTGATGGGTCTTAATCAGGGCTGCGCAACATGCAGTTTGTCAGATGGTATTTTCAGCTTAACGTGAGTCTTCAGTTGGGAGCAATATGCCAACTCAAGGTGTGACTTCTTTCTCAGAGGCATTCTGCCATCTGCGTCAGAGAGCATGTCAGTGCTGGAGGCCTGGGGACTTCAGAAGGAGGCAGCTGGAGATGCTGGTTCTTCTCGGGGTGCCGGGAAGTCTGTTGCTGAGATTCCTTACAGCCAGAAGGGGTTTGAATGGCAGGAAAGTTGAGAAGATGAGGGGAGTTTGGAAAGTAGGGAGCAAGGGCCGTTGCAGTGGGCAGAGGAGCCTGGGAGGATTAGGAGAGGAGCTTGAAGCAGCGAGCCAGCAGCGTGGGAGGTTTGGGAAGCAGGAACTCGAGGTTAATACAGGAACAGTGTGGGGGTATTTTGTGTTTGTATGTGGGGAGTGACCTGGGAAGTAAAGAACAAGGCGGACTGCTGTGATGGATTGCGGGGTTGCTATGGGGGAGAGGAGACCTAAGTGCTGCAGGGGGATATTAGGTGCAGCTGACAGCAGTGATGCCGGCGTGCCTTTTCCCCAGCACCGGGTTTCTGCCAGCCCTGTGCCACGCACCGGCTGGGGTTTGTGGCAGCCGGTCAGCAGTCACCCACAAAGAGCTGGGTGGCCGCCCTGCGTCGGTGAGCCGCGCTGCTGTGTCCCGCAGCTGTAGCTCGGCGCTGGCAGTCAGTCTTTGGAGGTCCACCCACACAGGAGCTGCATGCTCCTGGTCTAAGCACTCTGTTCAGAACACAGGATTTACAGTAATCAAGGATGTGTAGTTAAAAATAGGCTGTTGTTTGTACGTCCTGTATCTCTGCTGAATTTTAAAGGAAAGTGAGCTGAAAGAAGAGGAAGAGAGCTTTGCAAGAGGGCTACTGAATACCACCATAAAGATCTGGATTTACTCTCCTTTGCAGGAGTAGCTACATAGTATGAGTGAGGCAGACCTGGAAAAAAGGAAAAAAGAAAGCTCAGAGTGTAAACTTAGAGCTAATTGCCCAATGGGACTTGTCACTGAAAACTGACCAAAGAAGCTCTAATTCAGCTGGAGGTAATTTTGCTGCCACTGGGGCATGGTTAGATTGCTTTTAGGAATTGTCACGCATTCCCAGGTCTTGAAAAATCATAGCTTCTTGGCATGGGACAGCTACCACTCCTGATCAGTGTTACTTAGGCCATATGAGTAGTTTTTTGGGGGCGGTCAAAAATAGCAAGAAGCAATGTGAAACAGTGATACTTATTTATAAAGAGGGTTCTGATTATTTGCTGCCTCTCCTGAAGTTAACGAGATCAGAACTTTAATTAGTCACTCGCACACCTTTGGACATCTGTATCTCTGTTTCTTTGCCCTCCCGTAGAACAAGGGATGATAAAGCTACCTTATGTGGTAGAAAAGAATGCTTAAAAAATGCTGCAACATAGTACTGATGAATATCAAATGAAAGCCAGTAAGAAAGTGAAGAATTCTCTCTTTAAAATAGAATTTGAGGAGCCCGTGGCAAATAGTGAGTTCCGCTGACATAGAACCAGATTGTGAATGTCTGGCATCAGAGCAGTATCAAGGACTATTGAAGTCTGACTTTGCCATGCCAGGTTCTACTTCCATCCTGTGAACCTAGAAGTTGCCCACAGTTAACATTTTTAATGCTGAACTATGATAAGGGTATTTTTGCTAACTACACTGTACATGAACCTTTAAAAACATTAACTGTGCTATAGTAGCGGCAAAAGTCACATGCATCAATGTGCTTTCTTCACCAATATAAACAACATGTACAACATTGTGCATAAAATGCAAAATACGCACATCACTGTTCCAGACTTTTCCATCGTTCATTTCACTGACAGACTTTCAGACACATTTTCCTAAAGTGAGAGAATTTCTGGTATGCACATAGCGGTGAGAGATGGCAACCACCCATCCTGTTGCGTGAACGAACTTGTTAAATGTTCCCTTCTACATCATGTTAGTCACTACTTGAGCAGTGAGACTGCTTTCATGTGGTTTAGCATCCTGTTCCTGGTAATCAGAGTGTTGTCTCGCATCCTACAGCTGATCCAATGCCTAGAGAAACTGAAAGTCCTTCTACAGATGTTTCCTCTGAAAATGAAACTGAAATGTCTCTTACAGTAATTGTCTTGCATGTCATTGCAGCTGTCTCCAAATGAAGTCAGTTTGGATCCTTGGCCAGCAAATGGTGCTTTGCAGAGGCTACTAATAAAAGAAGAGGGTATCAGATGGGCACTTAGAACTCTCTTTACCAATGTTTCTATTTATATGTCACTTGAAGGAAAAAAAGATGTGGAGCTACTGGTTGATATTTCTTTAAATGCTAAATTTCATATAAAAAATATTGTGATATCCATCTTCATGTGACATGGAAACCAAGATGACAGGTTACCAAGAGTATACTAAGATACAGGAGATTTGGAAGCCTAACTACGTGATTCTTGTTCACACAGAGGTATCAACACCATGTTAGGGCTCTGGGATAATTTTTACTCGTTGTGTATTGGCTAAAAATCTATGGGAGGTTTTTGGTTGGTTGTTTTTTTTAAGTTTTCTTTCAAGTTTTCTAGCAATTTCACCTTAATCTTCTTAAGTGCAGTGCTATCTACATCCTTTATTTACAGAGGAGAAAAGGTATAGTTGATACGTCGTGCTGCTTCGTACGCTGGATTTTTTTCCATGAGGATTTTGATTCCCCGTGCTATGCTTCCTTTGAGAGAAGGTTTCGGTTCTTCAGTGTAGTTATACATGCAGAGTCTTTCCAAAGCTTTAGAGCTGCAGGAGCATTTAGAACTTAGCTTGGTACTTTGTTGACTCAGGGATAGGTGATGGATTCTGATTAGGTCCCCTTGAAATTATAGGGATGTTTGTCCTCATCTTGGTCAAGCCTATTCACATAATTTGGTGAGAGAGTAAAATATGCTGTTCAATGGCATTCAACCCTGTACTGTTACCAGTGGAGGGAGCTTAAGACAAAAAGCAACCAATGTCAGTGGGAACAAGATGATGTTTATTGTCAGTGACTATTATAACGGGTATTATTTAATCCTATTGCAGTATCTTTTGAATTTGGCAACCGAGCCTATAATCACACTAATTATTGAGATGCAGCCTGCTTTTCTCTGAGTTTTTAGTTTTGTGCCAGGTAACGTGCTGAGCTTTTGCAGGAGACATGCAGGCAAGAGCATGTGTAGACAAACACCTGTTCTTCCTGTGTTTGGCAGGAGGATTTGATGTGTAGTTTTTAATTGAATGTGGGAAGACACAGTGGTTTACAGCATAAGTAAAGATGGACAGCTAATCAGCTGAAGTGCGGCTGAGAGCTGAGCCTTCTGAGTTTGAAGACTTGGTGGGTTTTTATGTTTGCTTATTTTTTTAAGCGTCAGTCTCAGAATCTCCTTGGGATTTGCCAGTCAAGCAAATAAACATGAAAAGCTAAATATGGATCCAAACTGCTGCAAGCAGTGCTGATCTATAGATTTTATCTAGAGCCACAAAGTAGATGTCTTATGTGTCTAACTTTGTTCCCTTTTTCTATCCTCCCTCCCACACCTGATGAAACTATTTAGCTTTGAAATGTTGGAAGGCCACATACCAAGCAGCAGTGGGCTTGTTTAAACATCATTTTCTGGTATTAGTTTTATAGATCCAGATATGACTAATAAGGAAGTTTCTTCATTCAGCATTTGTGGATGACCAGTTTGTGCTGGTATGAGGAACAAAGCTGGTATGAGGAGGTTGTGTCACCCAGGGAGCAATTCAATCCCCGGAGTGAGTCATGACACTGATATCTTAAGCCACAGGGATAAAACATGGTAGCAAAACTCAAACGTAGGGTTTTTATCTTCTGCCTTTTTTTGGAGATATTCCCAAGCAGGCTTATTTCACTAACACTCCTGGTGCTAATATGTCTAGATTTAGGGCATTCATTTGGGTTCTCCACCTCCCTTTTATTGTAGTAGAATGAAGATGGTAACTGCACGGTAAATCAGAATAGTGAGCGTAGGAAATACCATTTGTGTATCTCTAGATGAGTTCTCATAGTACATTTCTCCTTTTTTTAGTCACTTTGGGGATTCGAATATACATTGCCGCAGTAGAGAAGGTACAGGTTTTTGTGGTGTTGAACTATGTTTTCCTTGCAGAGATGGTGTTTCCTTTGGAGCTAGAGAGCAGGCACACCATAACACAATTATCATATCAAATTCTTGCACATCCAAAAATCATACTTCTGACTTTAGTGGGTCTAAAGGCAGTACTGTCTAAAGGTAGTCCTGATGTACATAGGCAGGCCCGTTCTATATCACAGACTTCTCTACAGTAGAGTTGCTTTGTGCATGGAGAGTAGTTCGCTCCACACTTTCCTCCCAGGATCACTGCTGAAATCGGAAGGGCAGGATATTTGCAGTTGACAAATGCTTTTAGTGGCGTCTTCAATTAAGTCAGTAGATCTTTCCTAATTCCATTTCCCTCTGCACTAAAAACTCCCTACCAGTAGATGATGATGCTTTTCAAACCATGAAACCATCTTAAAAATTTAATCTGGATAATATGTAAAACCAGTAACAGAATCAGAGTTCAATAAAATATAGACATGGTTTCAGACGAATGTAAACCAAGGCCAAATTAGGCTGTGATATAATTTTAAGGGTAACCTTGAGGGAGCTGTTGTCAGGAACTGTGGTGCAGAGTGGTTGAAATACTAGATCAGCTATGTTAATCTTTTGCCTTTTTTTTAGCAAAACCTCTTTGGAAATAATCTTTCTAGACTTCTTTGGGAGCATCTGTATAGATCTGAGCAGGGAAACACTATTGGTTTTGAAACTTTAAATCACTGGATAATTCTCTGTGGACTAGTCCTATCATCAGTTGTATTAATAATATAAGTGATTTTAGTATAGAGTGTTCCGTAGATATTGATTCACTTCTCTTTTGGAGCTAGTCAAGTTTTCAGATAGTATATTTGCATTTACGTGGTATTAAAGGACTCAGTGTGTCTACTAAGACCAGTTAAGAACCTTCTACAGCAATTTGTTGATTGGAGAAACTGTTCAAAGTGAGGAGGAAAATTTTGTCATAAGTAGATGTCAGTATCCTTAGCACAGAAACAGGAAGAGAGGAAGGAAAATATGGAATAATAGAAGGAAGGAAATTAGGGCGGTTTAACCTGCAGATGAGGGTTAACAATTTGGGTTCTGCTGCAGAAGAAATGCAAGGTTGAGTCAATGCATAGCACATACCACATGGACATGCTAAACTGAATAAAATGTATATTCACCTCACAAGAAACAGAATAGTCTTGTGTAGCTGTTTGTTTTCATTAGCCAAATTGGCCTCTGTATTTTTCTTCGAAGCTGTAAACAATGTAAGGCAGCATAGAGCAGCTAAGTGCCATCATTTAGACTTCACTGTCTGCTTCACTGTGATTTGCTTCTGTGTAAAAAATTTTATTTAACAGAGATTGTAAGTTTATTTAGGGGCTGTTCCTGTACTAACATGCTCTTTAAGTGCAGTTTAAATAATTTTTACTTTACAATTTTCTCTTTTCAAATGTTTTTCCATTAAGATAGGTTTCCATTTGAGGTAATTTCAAATGTGTCTGTAGTTCACTTGGTTCAGGACCAGTCTCTGAGGTGTCCCTTGGGCAGCAAGTGAACTACCCGTTGAGAAAGCAGCATCATTCACGCGGGTAGCGTAAGGATGTGGGCACCAGTGGAAGGGCTCTTCATGTCTAAATAGTGCCATGTTTAAGATATGTGTAAAAGCTGGATGTAAGGTGTGTAAAAGCTGGATGTAAGGTGTATAAAAGCTGGATGTAAGGTGCAGAAAAGCTGGGTGCCTTAAGGCTTCAAAGGGAAACCTTAAGGTTCAGAGGCTGCCTACACATTTAAGCCATTTAGGAATCCTACGTTTCTGGTTTTGTCCTGTTGCTCACGTGGTCAGGTTTGATCTTCCTTTTACTTCGTGCAAGCCTCTCAAAACAGAGGACACGCGGCTAACTTGTGCACGCACCCATGCTCAGACTTTGCTCGAGTTTGTGAGGAAAGGTAACTGAGATAAGGTGCCTGGTGTTTGTTTGGTGATCTGATGTAGGCAGTTACTGACACCTCTCATGGAAGAGCTGGGCTTTGCTAGATCAGATCTTCCAGGCAGAGGATTTTTAGGGATTACATGGAGAGGGTGACTTAAACCCTGGAGGCCTGAGGTATTGATAGGGTTTTTTTTCTGCCAGGGATTTGCAGTTTAACCTTGGCCAAAGTTACTTATCTCTTGTCCTTGCTCCCCATCTGCAGAGTGGGAATACTACAGGGTAGAAGTTAACACGCACAGAAGTACTGCTGGACACTCAGACTTCTCTGCTGTGGCTGTGAAAGGAGGGTGCTTGGTCACTCATCTAAGTCATTCAGTTACCCGTTGCGACTTAAAATAGCGTCAAGTCAGCGTGACGCATGCTCTGCTCTGTTGTGGCCCACATAACATATGTTGATGTGCAAGCTGTGAGCCCTCCGTTCCTTTTCCCTAACGCAGCCCGCAGACATCGCCTTCCTTCCTGCGTGCTATCGCAGTCTGACCCTCATGTTTGAAGGGTGCAGGTGGGCTGTGTGGTGATGTGGAGGAGATGATGGAGCCAGGAGATGATGGAGCCAGGAGCTTCTGAAGCATACAACTTCAGAGAGTTTCAACTTACAGAAGAAATGAATATACATCAGGTAAACTGTGGATGTAAATGAAACCTTAGGACTCTTCTACAGCCGTGACTAATCCTGCGCACGCTGTGACTCAGCTAGTGCAGGATTTATCAGGAAAGGTCCCAGAGCACTCAGTTATAAACCAATAAATAAAAACATCTTGTTTTCTGTTACAAACAGAATCATTGAATCTAATTTTGTCATCTGTTCCTTTCCCCTTCAAAAATAAGCCACCCAAATGTTTATAGCCATGCAAGAGAGGTAACATCATTTATAGTAAACACACTTTTTGCTGTAAATTTACATGTGTTTGCCTCCTGATTCTTGCTCTCTTTCCAAGTTCAAAATCTTAAAACTCTGAAACCTGATTCACCCCAAATTATTTTGTAAAAACATGCTTTTGGTCTGCTTTGTGGTTTATGAGCTACATGATGATGGAACCAGATGTAATTCATCAGGTTTATGTCATTGGTAAGCCGTGTATGTTGGCTGAGGGTAGTTAGAAGAGACTGTAGGACACACAGGTTTTTTTGATGGACTTGGTAACAGAACTTAAAATAAGTATATTATTCATAGTTTGGTTACCCCATAATAAAAAAAACCCACAAAATTCTAGGCTGAATCCAAACTTGACATCTGATTTATTCTAAAACATGAACCAAGGCATGCAGATCCTATTGCAGATTTCTGCAAGGCTCTTAGGTTTATTATGCTTTTCCGTATTTTACTATTTCAGGTTTTTAATTGGTCTTTCAAAATAACGTTAACAAGACAAAAATTAGTCAAAAAATTTTAACAAAATTTACGATTTCACGGTGGTTTTGTTGGCTTTTTGGCAGCGTCAACCCCTAAAATAACAAGTGCAAATTTTCTTTCTCCCTCCTTTCAGCTCAGGTTGTGGCATTTACTGCAAATCAGTATTTAAGGCTGCATCTTGTACTTTGGGGTTGTTATGTAGTTTATAAACTGCAACTGTCACAAGATTTTTGTGCACAAAATTAGCAACCTCCTCTCCAGATGAATGTACAGGAGTATTGCTGTCGGTGCAGGGGCTCTGAGCTAAATGAGGATGCTTTTTTAAAACTCTTAAACCACTAAAATGTGGGATTGTCACCTCTCATGTCAACTGATAATGCCAAACTGGTTTTGTATATTACTCTGTATCCTGCTTGAGTCCAGCACCTTTTCTTCATATTCATACTTTCATGACAAACTTTTCTTCTTTAAATATAATCAATGTCTTCAGAAATTGAGCATGTCCAACATTTTAACCTGTATGTTTTGTTCTCTGTCCTGTGACTGGCTTTGAGGACTCTATTTAAGAAAACTTTTAAACCAAATATCCCATTTTCTTGCTGTTTTAAATCAAGAATAGACAAACATCATCTGAGCCTGAAGGTTGTGTTTGGCCTTTGATGGCTGCTTTAAAAACAGTATTTCATGTGTTCTATATTTTTCCTGGTTCTTTAGTTATGGTTAGTGTGTATGGATAGAAATAACTTCATTTTATATGGTGATAAAATTGGTTGCTGTGAAAATGTAATTACCTGAAGATGTCTCAGTTGTGCTTCTCACTTCCGTTGGAGACACCGAATTAAGCTATCAGACAGAGTGTGATTAGGTGATCCTGGAAAACAAAACGCCTCAGGGTGTCTGTTCATTATTTAGAATATTTTTCCTTAGGTCATCTGGATGATTCCAGCTGGAACACGTAGTAAGTAAAATTTTACAGTGGGAGCCTTTTGCTGAACCTGAAACAGGCAGGCAAATCCCAGCCTGCATCTTAGCGGATAGGAATGTGCGTGTAAAAACTTCATCAGTTTTGACAGACCACCTTACGGGCAACAATAGTTCAGGGGCCAAAGCACTAGCAGATTGAGTTACATCAAGGCTGTTCCTGTGTAATGGATGGGTATGATACATCTCTCTGTGTTTCCTTATAACGTCCAGCCTGAAATCAGCCTAGTTCTGTCTAGCAAAACTACTCAAGTTCTTAGCTGAAGTGATGCAGGCTTGTTCTTGGTGTAGATTTGTGTTGTCAGTTAAGTGCCCACATGCTTGGCATGAGAGTGCCCTGGCAAATTAGAAATACACCTGCAAATACATTTTAAAGATGCTAAAACATCTCACTGCATAAAGTTGACACATATTCAGTCAATTTAGCATGTTTCAAAGCCAACAAAATGTAATTGGAGGTTCGTTCTTCTTCTTGAGGTGTTCCTGCCAAAGAACCCAGCTGGATGTGTTTTGGAAGACAGTACTTCGACACCTCAGGGTCCTATCTAGAGTCTGCCAGTCATACAGACACCTTGCTTGCCGATTCTTCCCACGCCACTCAACAGCAGTGGCTGCATTCACAGCTATCCACTTTTCAGCTATGGTTTGTTACAAGACAGGTAAGCTGGCAGATTTGGCTCACGTAAAATTCCTTTGGATAGTGAAGAGATTAGTGGATACTTGAATATTAACTGTTCTATTAGCATGAGAGGAAGAAAATGCCCTGTTTTTTCCTTTAGAACATCATGTCATTCTTGCTGTTTGCTTTTTGAATAGTGTGTCATATGCGAGTGGCATCTGCCAAATACCAAGCAGGCATCCAAGTTATTTGTGTCGTCATTCTCTATGGAATAAATGGAGGGACTTGAGCGAGAGCATACAAGGCAGTCTTCATACAGCAGCCTGTCACTTTGCAAGGCAGCTGTGAATTTAATGGCAGTATAAATGAAAAGCGGCTGATAATTAGGCTGCTGGGTGTTTTAGCATTATTATTGTTAATTTCTAAAAATCAATTAGGTAATCAAGAGAGTGCTATTGAGAAGCATATATTTTTGTTTTTTAATATCCTAAGCAGAGTTCCAGCTGGGTGACATAGTAAGTCACAGCTCCTGGTAGGAATTTGATATCAGAAGGGACTCAAGGGTTCCACTGAGCCAAAAGGACGGGGACTGTGGTGGGCAAGATGATATAGTGAAGCATGATGTTTATTTGTAATAAAGGGACTGTGAAGCTTAGGTAAGACTTTCTTTTTTTTTTTTTTTAACTATACGTAGTGTTAGAGTAGCTTCTCTACCAGCTGGCAGGGACAAAATGTCTAGATGCAGATTTCTGCCATCTATGGATCATATAGTGATCTTGGATTTAGGAAGAAAACTCAGCCCTTATTAGGAAGTCTCATGCTAGCTAAACAGATGATTAGAGTTTCAGAAATGAGTGGGGCTTCAGGCAAGTACAAAGGGGAACCAGCAGAAGAACTTAGTGCTTAGAAGAGCTTCTTGCACAGGGAGGACCTGGGGCTCTTGAAACTTCTGTCTCTGATCTACCTCTCTGATGGCTGTATTACTATTTTAGAACTCTAATCAAAGCATACAAGCATATGAAAGAGAACAGGTAAGGAATATAGGTATTCCTGCATTTCTGCAGTTACAGGCATACTAGATACAGCATTTATCAGTGATTTGGACTTGAGTTGTAACACACCATGACAGAAGGCATGATGAAGTCTGTTCTTTATGTGTGTGAGTAATTATTCCACTATCAAAACTCCTCTGTGCAGTCTAGAGGAGATACGACCTCTTGGTATAAATCAAACTGTAAGACATATCTATATCCGAGTTGAAAACCTTACATCAAAAAGAGGGTCTGAACTTGACATAACTGACAACAAATTAGCAGTTCGTTATGCTCTGCTTGTTTTACATTGGTATGTGAATTTCCTGAAATTCAGTTTTGAATTTGATTCACATTTGATTTATATAACATGGGCTCCTTCAGCTCCAAAGCCACCCCTTTGTAGTCACAGGACTGCAGTCTTCTGCAAATCCCATGCTGAATTTTCCCTTTGCTCCCCCCGAATCCTGCGATACTTATGTGATTTATTACTCTTATTACTGATGTGATTTATATACCTTTTACAGTGGGCATGAGAGCAGCTATGAAACTTGATTTCTGTGGCAATCCAGTCTTATTTGTGTTTGGAGACAGGCTGTTTGCACAGTGCTAGTTTCTTTCAGCCTTCCCCATTTATCCAGGCAGCCTCTGCTCTCTTCTCCCAACTGCTGCAGAACAGCATTCTGAATCATGCTCCGCTTCCCATAACCTCCGTCCAAATCCCTTAGCCTTTGCTACAGTGTTCACAATTAAATGCTAACAATGAGTTGCATGGGAAAATAGTTCTGCATTACAGCTGAATGTTGTGCCAGGTCAGCAGGTTTGTGCGCGGCTGCCTGCATATCCTTCCTGTGCCAACACAACAGTCATTCTCTTTTTCTAGACTGTGAAATACAGAGGTGGCTAAGTGCACTTACCACTGTGCGTTTTTGATTAGGGGAGGGAGATGGCAGTTTGCTGCCACAAAATTGAAATTGTTTAAAGGGAATAGGAGCCTTAATGGTAAGAAAGAATCTCCTGCCTCTTGCACTGTGCTTAGGCGGAGCAAGCCCTCGTTACCTTTGGTGTTTGTTTTGCTGTTTGGGATGCAGCAATAGCATCTTGAAGTGCCAGATCAGGGACACTGGTTCTACAGCATTGCCTGAGATAAAGGAGAGTGTGTAAAAATGGAGGTTAATTCTTTGAGGTTTGCCCTGCTTCAGCTGTGAATATAGCCTGTGCGTACAGGCATCTCTCTAATGATAGATCCAACTTGGCATGTGAATGTGCTGAGTGACAGCTCTCTACCAAGCACTGTCCAGATGGCGAGCTCTTGTAAAGCTTTGCTCTTGTTCCTCTCGAACGTAGTTATTAGGATCTTTTGTATCCTCACGTGATCAGGCATGAGAGCAAGTGCTGGCTGACAGCAAGGTGAGTGGCAGAAGAAGGGGGGAGGCTCCACAAGTGAAGGGGAAAGAGTCTGATTCTTACTGGTATCTGGCCAGTAGTCACTGTCGAAAGCAGGATCCTGGTGTAGCTGATCTTGGTCTGTTGTGGCTGAAGCAGAGATGCTGGCACAAAGAAAGATATCATCGTGAGCGGGAGAAAGGGAGAGAGTGGTGCGGTGGCAGAGTGCTATGGATGGGCAAAATGTAGATCACGGTGAGGAGTGGGAGGAAAGAGAAGCTGGGAGAGCCATTAATGGAGTAATACAGAGGTTAGGAACAATGAGGCCAAGGAAGTGACAAATCTGTCTAAAGGTGGTTCTGTCAGCAGCCTGTTATGGTTAGGTAGTAGCAGCACATCCATTTGAAGCTGAATATTGCCCCAGTCATTGTTTTCGTAATTCTCTCTCTGCTCTAATACTGCAAATTATGCAAATGTGCCAGGTGCATGCTGGGTGCAGGATGCTATGCAGAATCTCTTATGAGCATGCAAGGCTAATAGGCAGCTTTCATCCGAAGCACAGCTCTTCCGTGTGACTCAGAGTACAGGCTGCTATTGTAAAACCCAGCAGAGTCTGGGACCTGCCAGACTGTTATGTTTCTCTGATACTTACCTAATAGCTAAAGTAATCTAGTAGGTTCTTTGCACTCCAGAACTGATGTGGAAATGGGCCCTGCTGAAAAGCCAGGACCGTATTTTACTTTAATCATCTTCCAGATCTCCTGCTGCCTGGCTTGATGTGGCGGGGAAGAGTGCTAGTGCTGGTGCAAGGATGGTGATCCAGGAGGATAAAACCTTACCTCTGCTGCGGATTCTCTTTGGCAAGTCATGACAACTTGTTCAACTAGTTGCACAGTGGGATCATCCTTTGCTGTAGTGTCTTCCTTTCCAGCAATGGTTAATTATTATCCCTAAGAGCACAACAAAACCATAACACCTCAGATGTTACTTGCTGGTAGCATGACAGATGCTGTTACTGTTGTGGTAATCGGCATGACATGTAGGGGTGGTGCTAGCTCACTAAAATTAGAAAGAACTGAAGGCTCAGCCTGAAGTACAGACATTGATATTATGTGACTTGCTTGTTTTTGGCTTTTAGCTAACAATTGTCCCATCAGAGTAAGGATGATGCACAGCAGATGAAGAGCAGTGATTTTAGTGAACTCTTCACGTAGGTGACTCATGTGTTGTTCTATTTGCTTTTTTATCGATTTAATTTATTGTAAAAGACCAGCTGCTATCCCGAAACATATGCCAGGGAAAGAAACATGAAAGTGCAATGGTACAAAAATCTTCCTTTTGCATTCTTTCAAAATGTTCACTCACAGACAGGTATTTCTGCTGCTTTGGTTTAAAGAGTTGACTTTTCCTCTACCTCCAAACTGATTCACTCTCCTCTATGATGAGAGGCATTCAGCTCCTCCATTTTCCTACTTCTCTGTTCTCAGTGAGTAACTCCAGTGTTTCTTTGGTTAATTAAAGTTTACTGCAGGAGGAGCAGAAGTGGGTTGAGAGCACTGATGAGATGACTAACAAAGTAATCGGCATGTGATTAAAGTGTGGGCTGCCAGGCACAGATTAGCCTTCCCTGGACTCTGCTTTTATCTTAGCTCCATGTTTTGAAATAATTCTGTGTAATAATATATAGAATTTCTATCCCATCTAGCTTATCACATTAGAGCAAACTAGACAAAATGACTCAATTTCAAAAGGCTCTGATTCAGCTCAGGCTGCAGCCACTCATTGCAAATGTGAAGTTAGGTGACTGACTCCTCTTTTGTTTCTTTCAAATTCTTGCCCTGTGGGAAGTTTAAGGGGGAGAGAGTTGGTCAGAGTGGAAAATTAAGGTGGCATTATAAAGCCTCGTGAGATGCATCGACGATCGTGTTGCAAAACTATGTGAACTGGCAGCCTCTGAAGGGTGGGGAGGACGCAGAGGTTTGAGTTGTGGATAAATCACAAAGAGAAAAATAAAAACTTTTCCCAGAGGGAGAGCTGCCATATACACTTACACAGCAAGTTGTTTGTTTGGTCCCTGCAGTGTTTACAGGTTTTTTACCAAAAAAATGTTTTTTTTTCAGGTTTTTTTCTTTTTAAATGAGAAATCTTGTTGGGTTACTTACACCTACCTAATGCAAGAGGACAGAAAGTCCTGCTATAAACACGCTGTATTAACACTTCCTCTTGCTACTCATTTCCTTTTCCCCCTATATAATTCTAATATCCCGTGAGTCTAATACTGAGGCATTAACTTAGCTGCTGTGCAGTTAACAAAATAGTGATTTGAGGGAAGCACCGACATGCAGAGAGAATAGTGAGATGTCCGCTCCCCCCCCAAGATTCCTCCATCTGCTGTTATGGCCACAGTGAGGACAGTGTTTGAAGACTAGAAGAGCAAGCATACAAGCTGAAGGTAATTGAGGACACAGAAGGGAAGGGAAGGAGAAATCCTATGGAGAGGTGATGTCCATGGCAGACCCATGACATGGAGGCTTCTTCAGCAACAGCTGCCATAAAGTGCAGTGCTGAGGTACTCATCTCGTTGGAGAGTACTAACAGCACCATCTAAGTTGCCCGACCAGATGCTGCTGGAGCGGTACACTTGGAATGTGGAGATAGATAGCTAGGAATAAAAGAGCACAAAACTCTTCACCATGAACCACAGAAGTGGTGATTAAGAAAGGGAACTTAAATCATTGAATAAGTTATTCATGGATTATTTGTGGAATCTTAGAATAAGGAAATGGGGGAAAATAAAGGAAAGCCCAGGTTCCTGGAGAGCTCAGTAAAGTTTTCATATGTCATTTTTCTCGTGCGTAGCTCACAGTGGCCCAGTACTGCCCGTTCTCAGGAGCTTTCTGTCAGAAGGTGCAACGTTGACACTTCCAACTGCTGGGGACATTGAGGAACCATCAGGAGACTGACTGTGCACTGCCACCGTAGTGAATAACTCTTACCAAGGAATGGTTAGTGCTTCTGAATAACTCCTTTGTAATTGCTGCTTAAGACAGCTGTGACAATCTGCATTTCTTTGTCGAGTGAATGTATATCAAACTAGTCTTAATGAATTGGTAATTTTTTCCTCTTCTTGCAGGGTAGAATTGGTTTACCTCTTTGATTTTAAAATGTTCTTTTAGAGGAGTTCATTTGTCATCTACTGTCAATTGAATGTTTGTTTTAGAAGAACTTACAAGTTAAAATAGTGTCTTAATCAGGTTTCTTGGCACAGCACTTAATAATGCTCTCTAAAACCAAAACAAAAAACCCCAGGGATGCATTCTTTGTAATGTAAAGTGAAGAAGAGATTAGATGCTCCATGCCATAATGAAGCATGGGTAGGCTTGCATGTTAGCTAAACAATATCTACGATTTCCTAAGTTAGTTGTTGTCTCTATACAGAAAAACTAACTAAGTCCCAAAAACACAAGGTCTGCAAAAGTCATTCTTGAGATAGAAATGATCCTTCTGGTGCACCAGGCAGCTAAGAACAATTTTACGAGTGTGGTGTTCCATTCAGTGTGAAGCCCTTGAAATTTGTGCAACTGCAACCTGAACCTCCCCCTTCTCCTGTTTCAATTCTTGTTTATTTAAATGTGGGACTTAAGGGAAATAACTAGAAAAACTAGGTGTTAAGCACTGTGATGCTCTTAGAATCAGAGAATAGTTTGGGTTGGAAGGGACCTTTAAAGGTCATCTAGTCCAACCCCCCCCCCCCCCCCCCCCCCATCTTCTTTATCTTCGATAGAAATTGGAGTCTGAATGTGAATAACAGACTAGGGTGGGAGGGTGTTTGGACAGGCTCCATCCCCCCTTGTTTTTGACCAGGCGTGGGGAGGGAGCAGCCCTAGGTTTTAGAGATTTAGAGGTAACTTGGGGGGCAACAGCATGTTGTGGGCTGTTGTTTAAGTCTCTCTAAATGCATGTGAAATCAGTTAGACTGTCTGAATTGTCTTGGTGGTGGGTTTTTTTTTTCCCCTAAGCTGATTTCAAGACCATTAGTAGCACTCTCATTTTGATCTGGAAGCCAGATGAGTGTTTAAAAAAAAAAAAAAAGATGGTAAGGGAGGAGATACTGCCTAACGCAGAGTTTGAACTGCAGCTTTAACTATTTCGAAAAGAAGCTTTAAAAAAAACCCACAAAAACAGCTTCCTTGCTAAAACAGATCATTTGGCTATAGTTTTGCTTTTTACAGCAATGTTGCTGAAGTCTTGTTAACCAGCTTTCATGCCAGGTTTCCCATGATGCTAGCACAGCAAAAAGTACCTTTTTGGGGTTTTTTTTGCATCTGGATCAATTATCCAGTCTGGTTGGCAGTGTGGGTGTCCAAACAGCCATGCCAGCTCTGGTGGGAATGATGTGGAATGTGGACTGCTACTAAGGAAATTCTTGGGGAACCGCATTCACAGTAACTTTTGAACCAGTAACTCACTACTGTAACAGCCCTGGGTCTGGCCATCCTGATGAGTGACTAATTGGCCTACTTGGAACGAGGAAGAGAAGCAGTTCCTGGCGTGTGGTTGTCAACTGGCAGCTCGAGATAGACAGGTGGTGTGAGTTCCTTCTTTGCCTAGGTTTTTGTATGGCATCAGAGCACCAAACCACCAAGTAAAACTTTGTGGCAGGTACTGACCTGCAAACAAAACTGCCCTCCTTTGTATCTGGCCTGCCAGAAGATTCCTGTGGTCTCTGGAAATTGCAAGATGACTGGGGGCTTAGCAGGTAGCTAGATTCAGTTTTATTTGTTAGTCTCCCAATTTAATGCTCTGTTGTAGTATTTTGTATTTCATAGAATCATAGAATGCTTTGGGTTTCTTCAATCCTGGCTCTAAAATAAATGCTGCTTTGCTTAATGGCAGTGATCATGAAACCATCTATTTGTCAATGCAGCTGTCTTCAAAGGGGTCAATTTTGGTTGTCATTTTGAATGCTGGTGTGTATGCAGCTTGGAAACCTGTTGGTCTCTGCGTGTTGCATTACACTGTAGTAAAATCTCGTTGAGAGAGAACTGGAGATATCACCAATGATATCACCAAGGGAGGCAATGAAACTGCTCATAAGGACAAATTGAAAGAGCTGAAAGTTGTTTTCAAGCCTCCCCATTACTTGTCCTGAGTGAGAGGAGCGGGGAGGAAGGACCTGCTTTTTGCAGATGGTAGAATGATTCACCAGTTAATGGGATCTTAATGCCTGGCAAGAAAAGATGTCATTAGCTGTGCTGAATCTCTGTGTGATACACACATTTGGCCCAGTGTATAGCACGCTTCTGTGCGCCCGTTCAGCCTGCTGCTCGCTCGCCGAGTTCCTCTCTTATTCCTCTGCTTGCGCACGTCAAATGTTGCTTTTGATAAGCGCTGATTTATGGGCAAATGACTTATTAATGGAAAAGTGCTCTCATCTTCTAGGATGACAAAGAGCTACTCTTTGCTTATTACTGGTGGCTTAAAAGACAAACTGCGGGTTAATCAGTGGTGAGATACGCAATTGGGTCGCATTTTTAAATTTAAATCCTCTTCATTTGAAATACACGATAACATGAGACATGATTATGGCAACTACCATGGTCAGAACTTCTTGAAGTGAGTTACAAAATGCTGTTTTTGTTATTGCCTTCAATATTCATTAGCCTTTCACAGCTAACTGACTTTCAGGCTTCAAGAGTTCCAGGAATACTTGCCCAATGGGGATTATTTCTTAATCTTTCACACTAAAACTGATGTGCAGTACTTGGGCATCATAGTACTTTAGCAGCAGCTTTTCCCATGATGGGATAGGCTTCTACTTTACTCATGGGAAGTTGCACAAAGGAGTAAAAAAGGTTTTAAACTTTAAATGAACCAGGCTGTCACAGAAGGTAACATTGGTTTTCAGGTTGCAGGTTGCTTATTGTCCAAGAAGAGAATTTAATTTCTAAGTTAGAACACTTAGACTACACCATTTTAAAGCTGTTGACATTCCTAAGAGGAGCAGTATGTTTAAAAAAAAAAAAAGAAAAGAAAAAAGAAAGGAAGACTGTTTCTGTTTTTAATAGGGAAAGGCTTAAGTTCTTCAGCTGGAGAGCTCAGTATGTCTGCGTCAGTCAGCTGCGTGACTCAGTGTTGTGATGCTAATGTAGGTCTGACTCTGGATTGGAAGCCTAAATTTATATTACAGAGAAAAACTCAGCATAGTTTAGGTTGAGAGAAGTGAGTAATTTTTGTTTTCTTATGCATAGCCAAATTTAAAAGCTTTTCTCCTTCTTCATTATATTTCCCTCCTCTTCTCCTTCTCTTGCATATTTGTTCTGACTTGCTACCTCAGAAACAACTGTTCCTCTCTTTTTCATAGTAGAGAGTTTTGTTTTTTCTGAAAATCTGAGGATTTATCTGCACAATATTCCATGGTAATTTAATGTTTTAATATTTAATAATAATTTAATATTTTAGAGAAATGGTACCTCCTTCAGTTTAACTTCTTTTACTTGTAAGTCAAATCTTTGAATAAGGTAAACCATAGCAGTGCTACCTTTATTGTGGATTAAGTTTGAACACCAAATTGTTGAAACATTACTATTGTCTTTAAGTCTCATCTATCTCAATCTAAATAAACTTTCAGTGGCAGGTAGGTCCTTTCTTTCTTCTGCGATGTTTTAAATGATAAGAGCAAGGATGTGACTAATTACCTTCATTGTGGAATTAGACAGAGCTAAGATTTGCTTTCTTTGGCCAGCTACCTTACCTGCTCGCTGTGTGCGTTGTATCAGAGAAACCAGTGTGATTCATAATGGGGGAGAAAATAAAGTGG
The DNA here is from genome assembly GCF_030463565.1 of Pelecanus crispus. Taxonomy (NCBI): domain Eukaryota; kingdom Metazoa; phylum Chordata; class Aves; order Pelecaniformes; family Pelecanidae; genus Pelecanus; species Pelecanus crispus. Next base: position 12,407,622 of record NC_134652.1, on the reverse strand, counting down.
TAGACATGATAAGAGGTGTTGAACAATACCCATTTGTAAGGTGCCACTGTCGTATCTCAAAGGGTTTTATAGCTGCTGTTTGACTTCCAGCTGTCTACTACTAGTGATAATGTATTTGAAGACCATATTATGTATTCCATAGGGGAAGTTTGCTGACAAGATTTCCCTGTAGTGAACTCTGAGATCTGGATGTGCCGCTGTAATTTATTTGCTCTTATGCAGTTGGTGTACAGCAGGCAATATTATCCTGGCAAGGGACATGCTTTTTTGCAAGAGAGATATTCTGTACTGAAAAAAAAAATCCCTGTTACGTTGCAGGCTCTCACACTGCAGTGTACTGTCAGCAGCAGCCCCTGAAAACGTCTCTATGCGGATGCCACAGACGTCCACAGTTGCCAGCTGTCTAGCACAGATAAGGCTAGAAAGAGATTTCACTGTCGTTCAACGATCTGGGGTAAATACTTCAATTCTGTTCTGGAGAATGTGTACTCAAAAGTGGAAGGAAAGGAAACCTTTGGGTTCAATTAAAAAAGGTCTAGTAAATTATCTTCCAGGAAAGCACCTCTATGCCATCTAGGCAATGAGGCTGACGGTGATAACATGGCGTAACTGATAACATGGCATAATTAACCTACTGTGCTTAATAGGGGAATAATGTTAAAATATTTCCCTTGTATTTCTTCTCCTGGATTGTACTAACATGATTACAAAAAGAACTTGCCAGCAAATAAGTTACTTTGCACAATGCTATTCTTCAGTACTTTATAACAAAAAAAAACTTTTTACAGACACCATCAAATTCTTGCAAGGCTGTAGAGATACAACATCACTTTACACACAGTCTAATGGACCCAAGCAGGGAGTAACAGGTTTGGCATAGCTGGAAGTTGGAAGGGGGCTGTAGGTCTTGGCTGTCTTTTGGAATAAGCTGCCTGTACCAGCAGTATGCCTGGAATGTGCCTTGAACGGTCTCAGCTTGCTGGCACAGGCTTTCTCTTGACTCACTTTATCCTCTGACAGCAAGTGAAAGGGAACAGAAATACAAATGCTGGCTTAGCAGAACGGGGAGAAGTTAGTACGTGCCCAGACGAGCCATCAGCCCAGGATATCGGCTTGGAGGCCCTGGCCAGAGATGTCAGAAATATCAGCTGGAAGTCAGACATGAGTTCTTTTCCTGCCCTGGTGTTGGCTGAGATAACTGGTTACCAGTCTGGTACCTTTTGAGACCAGTTGTGCAAAGCCAAGCACAAGCTGTGGCCAGATCTTTCTGCAACAGGGCATCATCTGATTTCTTTGTTATTGGCATTCTCAGTTACCTTTCTAAACTGTGTGATATGAGGGGAGGTGGAGGGAAAAAATGTGGGTTTGCTGCAGTGCAGTGTAATATACATGTTGTTATATGCAATACAAAAAAAAAAGGAAAAAAAAAAAGAAAATCAACTCTCCCAATGTTGGAATGTGAGCAATTCTCTCTTGTTACCCAGGAGCAGTCACCTCAGGAGCTGGTTATGTGTAATGCACCAGTCATGAAGCAGTGGGAGTATGTTGAAAATCAAAGAATGGAGTGGAAGAGGGGCTGGGAGGTAGTCTTGAAAATGAGTAGTCCTCCCACTCAGCAAGCCAGCTCCATTATCTGAATTAGTATAAAAATACCCACCCACCCCAAGGAATGCACTAAGTCACTCCCTCCATGCCAGATATCTCCGACTGAGAGTAATTGCTTGCTTTTGACAGAGCCCAGAGTGGATCTCTATGGAGAGCTTGAGTAGGAGGTGAAAAATCAGTAGCTAATGTGATGGCTTCTGTTTTTATTTTATTTATTCTGAAACTGTTTTTCAAGCCCAAACAGCAGCCTGCCAGGGAAGGTGTCTCTGCTTGGGATTCATTATAGTTATTATCAGTAGCAACATGTCTCTGGCTAATTACACTTGGTTTGTGAATGACAGCCTTTGATTGGACAGTATTGCTTCCCCCTCCTGGGGAAGGGGACACTTTTCAGGTCACAGATTAAGTCATTGCTAGATGATAATTTCATGGTATGTTATGGCAGCACATGCTTGAACTAAAGACTGCCACTGCTTAACTCTCTCAAGCTAGCTTTTTCACACATCTGCTGGAAACAGGAGACAGGGCTCTGATCTTGCTTCTGAATATCTGCTAGTTTACAGCAGCATGAAGATCTAAATTTGTCACTTCAAGCTCACCTCTAATAGGAGTTGGGTATAGAGTTCAGTGACTTGATGCAATGATATCCAAGTTGTCCACCTGGATGCAGGGACAGTGGAGGCAGATTTATGGCTGGGAGCTTCAAGATGAGGCATTTCAAAGAGCGACTTCTCTGGACAATCTGTGGGCTTTGGGTACAATTTCAAGAAACTTAGGAGCTCCTAAAAAAAGTGGCTGCTGTCAATAATAATTAAAGCATCCCCCTTTGACATTCAGTCTGCTGGACAACGTTTCTGACAAGTATTGCTGCAGACCCTATACCACCTTTGAGCATCATTCAGAGACCCGTCTGCACATTCATTAGTAGCTTGTGGTCCTCTGGTCTTAGCTGAGGCCAGTACTTTGGAAATGACTTGAGGAACGTGCCATTCCTGTAGTGGTTTGTGTTTGCTGTTTGAACTGAACTGCTTAAGGAATGTACACAGCATTTTGCTGACAGGCTTTAACTACCATCTGCAACCCTTAATGAACACAGTGTCTCTCTGCTTGCCCTGGCATTTTTTTGTAGCTCTCATTTTGCACTGTTGCTAATGTGGAACAATGATACAGATAGCCTGCCATCAGTATGACTCTCTCTATTAACTCTGAAGGTCTTCCTTGGCTGTGCAGAATGGTGGGGCTCTCCCCACTCATTGCAACATTTGACATGAAAGCATTTTTTAATGCATCTGGTTTGAAATGCGTCAGCTCTTGTTCTGATATGAAATTCTTGCTTCCCTTTCCTTAGGGGAAACCTAACACCACTTAAATAACTAAGCAAATGACACATCTCTAAAGAATTAAGAAAATACTGCTTGTTGGAAATGACTGTAAAATTTCTACATAAAATCATAGCCCTTTGCATGTAAGGCTGACAGCAGTTGTCAGCGGTGTAATGGTCAAAATAGCAGTGTCTGGTTTGTCTCTGCATTCCTCAGATGAAACGGAGAGTGGGATTTGAGCAATGATGAGAAGTATTAGCAATATACATCCCACAAAACAGAGATTTCCCTGAACTGCTGTGGGGAAATGCCTAAACTTTGGCATTTAGGAAGGGTTGGGTTTCTGCAATAGAGGGGAGGCGATGCCCTGAGGTCAGCTGGGCCTCTTCAGCAGCTCGATCACTCCTCCTAAACTTCCTCTTCTGGGTATCTCATTTGTTAGAGACAGACCAGCTGTTCTGAAAAGTCAAAGGAGAGTAAAATCTTTCTTCCTGGAGGGTATATGAGTTAAGGGGAGGCGAGAGAGGAAGGAAGGCAGGGGAAACAACTGGTCTCTTCATTGCTTTTCTTTATTTCTGTTTTCAATAGGGCTATAAATGTCACTTCCCTCCTAATAAATCTGGAGGTTGAAGCACTTCTGCTACTGAAAAGCTTCATATGGCTCTAGCAGCAATGTAAGTTTTATTTGTGCTATTTTCCATCTCTCTTCTTGAAGGAAGCATCTAAGGGCAGGATAGGTAGGTGTGTGTATCCTTTTCCTATTAGAAAGCCTGCTTTTGAATGCCTCCTGGGTTTGTTTTTTGTTTGTTTTGGTTTTTAAAGATCATCTAAAATAATTTAGTGGCCTTTATCAAGGCCCCTGTAACAGGCAGGGGTCTGCCTCACACAGAGTTTTTATTTTCCTTTCCCCTCCCCAGCTATATCTCCTTAGCTGGCAGTCTTAGGACAGCAAATGAATGAATGAATGGATGCATTCTTTCCTGGAAGGTTCCTCAGGTTGACGTATATTGTGTAGGAGGAAAATTGGCTTTGTGTTTGCCCTTGGACTGCTTTGTAAGTAAACCAGGGAATTCAGCTCATAGAGATGTCAGTCAGTTTGGTTCCTTTTGCTTGCACAGAATTCACTTAGCTTTCTTTACAGAAATATTTATGAAGCTTTAATTAAATTTTTCTTGTGTAGCTTGAAGTACTCTACTGAGCAGAGCTCTGAGTGCAAGAGTTTAAACAGCTGAGGCAAATTATACTACACATGCTTAGAAAAGCATTTGCAAAATGCTTCATGAAACTATGAACTTTGCTTCCCACTCACACCTACATCTGATGCATCATGCAGTGTCTTCCTAATGAACTCTGCGGTAGACTGGAGCAGAGCTGTCTCTTTAGAGGTGTGCTACAGAAATAGAGGCAGAGAAAGGGGAGTTTTCTGGCTCTGTCAGATGCTGGCTCATCTTAAGGATTTATCTACCTCAGTTTATTTGTTGTAGGAGAATCTCTGATTTCCTTTCAACTTCAGCATGACAGATAACAAAGCTTGCCACCAGCTCACATAACTCCTGTAGACACAGTATAAATAGGTGGGAGATAGGAAATTGAAATGCCTGTAGGCAATACAGGTAAAAATACAGCTGAAGCAATATATGTCTCACAGCCTCTTGCTTCCCGTGTTTGTAATGGGCATTGTTGGCTATAGACAGTTGATGCCTTGTCTGCCAGGCTGGTACCCTGGTATCTCCATTTGATGCTCTTTTTGCTTGAGTGATTTTTTTTTTTTTTTTTTTTTTTTTTAAATAAGTCCTGTATGAGGGCCAAATGAAAACTTTGGTACTAATTGTGGCAGAACAGTACAATCCACATTGTATCCCACTGTGCACATTGACCCTGTCTTTGCAACAGCATACCTCAGTATGAGAAGTGTCTGAGATCTGACATAAATTCTATGGGGTGAAGTCAAATGCAGCAATAGTTGCACCATGCCGATGTTTTGCATGTACAGACTTTGTCATATGCTAATGCTCCAGTATCTGAGCATGCTCGCACATGCTGGTGAATGAAATTCCTCTGCAGCCTCTCTTTTGTCAGAGGAATAATTTATAATTTTTAGACACCCACAGTCACAGAGGAGGCTAGGAACAGAATCCAACTCTCAGTTGACTTAACCACAGAACCATCCTTCCTCCCAGCATGCCAAGTGGGTTCGAATAAGTGCAGGGGGGTTGACCTGGCTGTTTCTCCTGAAGATCAGTATTTCATTTCTTGCAAGAAGGTCAGAGATGGGGAACAGAAGTTCAAAAAGATAACTGACATCACCAATCTGAAAATTACAAAGTCAGTTTTGCAAGGCTGCTTTACTCTCTTGCTAACCTGAATTTCCCCTGGGTCAATTCATCTGCCTTATATATGGGACAATTCCAGGCTTTTGATAGAAACTTTCTGTTTACATCTCATCTGCATATAACCTGTTGTCGCTTGATGAGCAAAAGATATGAAGTCTTACCTTTCTGATACGGGTGTGAAAACTTAGTATCTTTCTTCCAGAACTGTCTTCTGCCTAGAAGATGCTGCTTTTCTGTCCTGTCAGGTTGTTGTTTCTTTTATACAGAAACTTTTTGCAGTTCATTATAACTGCATCATTGGAAAAATACTCATTTATATGTACATTTAGTCTCTTAAATGAATCAAGTTATGCACATGGAAGCCACTTGTGTTCAACGTCAACTGTGTTTTCCAGCTGTCTCCGCTTGATCAATAGCTTTGTAAAAATAACTGGGTTACTTCGATGGGGTCAGAGTAGTTGAGAAATACTTGCTATATCCTATTAATCTGAATAATTTCATCAATGCTTCATATTCTTCCTCGTGATGAAAAGAAAGAATTTTGCTAACAGCAGTAATCTATTAATAGGACTTGGACTATGGCTCATTTTTAAGAACTTTAACCAAGCATTTAGTGAAATTCAGGGAGTACTTGTGTTCCAGAATGACTTAATATTTTCAAGATTTAATGTACTCAGCTGTGGTTTCTGGTAGAAAAACTGTTCTTTGTGCAAATAATAATTTGTTTTAATTTCTTTAAAAAATGAGAATAAACTGGTGGATATTCTGAAAGCATGGGAGAATATAGATGTGAACAAGGATCAGCTGAACCAGTGGGAAGGTAGCATAGCACCGTGCCTTGGCTTGGCAGACCTGAGTTGTCTCAGGTGTCTTTGGGCAAATTATCTGATCTGCTCTGCAATGGGAACACTACAACTGCTTCCAACCTCAGCAGTGCTTGTGGTAATAAATACCTTTAAAGATTATGAGATGACAGAACTGGGTTAGTGTTGCACAAATGCTCTTACAAGTAGAAATGAGGGCATGGTGATAGTGTTGGGTTTTCAGCAATGTTGGGTTTTTTTTCCTCTCTCTGTCCCACTGCTCCAACTCCAGCACAAGCAGAGGTGGAAAAATTTTTCAGAAACACCAGCAGCAGAGTGTTAGGAACTGAGCAGCAAGTAGGCAGGCTAGTGGGATATCAGTCACATGAACTAAAGTCTAAGTAAGTGATATCAGTGATATTAACAGGGGCAGTGTTTCTCCCCCCCCACCCCAAGGTGTAGTTTCAGGTTTTAATTGTGACCTTCAGTGCAAATTAAAAATGAATCTACGCCTTTTCCCTTTCCTTTTTGCCACTTGTACAGGAAAAGCCTGAAAATAATTGAATCCAATGAAGCTTTTCCCTGCAGTGAATATCTACAGGGAGATCAGAGACCTGTTCTGCGTTGGCCACTGGTAGAGACCAGTTTCTCTGCCAGTGCCCAGTGTAACGAACAAGCTGTTTCTCCAGGGATCCTTTGATTCCAACCACAGTGGAATAACTCCCTTTGCTGTCCACAGTTCTTTCTAAATCTTTACCAACACCACAACTTTCCATAAGTTGTGGCGACAGGAGATCAGTGAAAAAGGTTCTCATGCTTCTGGCTCTACAGCAGAGTTCTGGGCACCCCATCTCACCAGGCTTTAATAAATGCAGACCAGAGGCCATAACCATAGTCGAAAATCTCATGAGGTGAATCAAGCAGGAATTTGAACTTGTGTTGCATGGCTCCTGCAGCTACCTGGAAGATGGATATGCTCTGTAGTCTGTAGAAAGGCTAAAGAATAGACATAGATGCCAAGGGGAGAAAGTACAGGAGTTGCTGCTAGAGAGATGCTCAAGAGAAGTTTTGGAGCAGGGTCATGGCTAGCAGGGTTCTCCCTTGCACAGCACAACCCACACCGGCTACAGAGGGTAATATCACACCGTACAGTGCTGCAGTCACGTACTTGTAATTTCCTTATCTGGAGTTCCAGGAAGGGAAAAGAGGCTCTCTTTTTAGTATAGCTTTTCTGATATCTATAGCAAAGATTACTACAACATTCCTTATTCATCTAACGTCTTTGCAAGCTTTCTGATCATCTCACCATCATCTTTCTTGTGTTTTAACTGCATATCGAAAATAGCCACGTTAGGAGTGAAATTGCCATGAAAGCCTTGCTGAAATTACCATAATTTGTTACTGTAAACAGATGATCTGTATGTCTTCAATTACATTTCAGGCAAGCAGTGTCTGAAAATGCAAATACGTGGTTTGGTGTGGCATGGGCTGCAAGGAGGAGGAAGAGATGTGTAGGAGGGCCTTTTACTACTGCTTGATTTCATGCCGCTGCTGATAATTAGCAGAGGAAAGTACAGTTTATTAAAATGCAGGTTGTAGCAAAAAGTATCAAGTAGGGACAGTGACTGGCTAAAGAGAGGTTTACAAAATGCAAAATCTTTCACTGCACAGCTGTCAGGTTAAAGTCTAGTACAGGCTGTTTGCTGGATACTGTTGGTTGTTGGATTTCATATTATAGTAGCAATGAGAGACCCTATCCAGGACAAGGACATGAGGTGTTAAGCACAAGAAGAATGTAGTCAATAGTATTCATGTTATAAAAAGTTTGCAATCTTAATACATTATTAAAAAAAAACCCAAACCAGGTTCAGATATACAAATGCCAGTTTTGGCCTCATGAAGCTGGCCTCCCTTAGGCTTCCCCTGTATTCTTGCAGCTCCTCCATGCAGCTCAGAGGTTGCTTCTTGGGATTCTCATATTCCCTGTGGACAAGAGTCCATGTAATTAACTGATATCCTTACAGCATCCCAGGTCTGCAAAGTAAGTTGCCCTTCTCTCTTGACATGGTTCTCATGGCTGGAGACTTGCACCTACCCTCTGACTTTTTTGGCGGTGATCGGTGGTCTGGAGTGACAAAAGCCCTGAGCTTTTCAACGTACATACGGCACAATTTCAGCAGAAGAATAAAACATTACAAGCAAAAAGCCTTACAAGTAGAAAAACTAGAAAATTATTTCAGCTCCTCTGTCTCTGGGACCTCCAGTTCTTCTGTTCCCTGTATGTTTCACTCCCTTCAGCCTCTACACTTTCATCCATTCCAAGTTTTTGTTCCAGATTATTTTCTGCTAGGGATCTTCTCAGAGCGTAGAAGGCGGGAGCTGCTGCCCTTAATTTCTTATTATACCAGTAAATGTAAGGACTATCTTTAGACTGTTCCCCTCGTTACCCTACTAGTTCAGCAAATCCCTAAAACAGGGAAGCAGTCCAATAATAATGGGACAAACAGATGGAGAAACAGCATCCATGGTATCTACGGTAGTATAGTATTTCTTGCCTCTTCCTCTTGTCTGGAATCTACTGTGTCTGGTAGATGCTGTTAAAGACAGGATGCTAAAGTCAATGAATTTCAGGTCTAATTCAAAATACAGGAATTTCCCTGTGCATTTCTTTTGTTTTTTGTTTTTGATTCTTTGTTTTATGGGTTTGTTTCATCCATCATACATCAAAAGAAAAGAACATACAATTCAAGGCAGGTTCGGTAATGAAAATACGTCAATATCGAATCCAAACAATATTGTAAAGCTCAAACTGAGGCTTCTCCATATGGTATGTTGATATTGCCAGCCAAAAACACAACATGCAACTTCCAGAGCTGGGTTCGGTGAACTTTAAAATCTGTACAAAAATAACTGGCGACAGCTTTCTTCAACACAAAATCCTTTCTACTCTCTCCCAGAAAGAGCTGTTCCCCTGCCGGTTTTCAGCACCTCCTCCTCCCCGTCTGCTTGTTCCTTCTTCCCTCTGTTCTGCTTTTTCCCACATTTGTATGAATATCCTTCATCCCCAGTTCTTACTCTTGTAACAGAGAGAGGATGCATCAGAGCGCTCTGCCCATCTTGCTTTCCAGAGGTGTTACATCACCTGCTGCTGAGCAAAACTGATTCCCTGCAGCCTTCCCTTCCCCAAACATGGTCTGCCTTGGATCAGTCCAGTTGTCAGGGTGTCTGAATCTGTATTGCTGACCAGTCTCCAAAGGCTGCTGGTTCCCTTGCCCTCAAACTTCCAAAACAGCAAGCAGCTCCCCAGACCTGGAGCAGAACACAAATGTGTGGCTGAAACCTCAATTCAGCTCAAGCTGAGGAGAGAGCGGGCTGTGTGGTGGTGCCCACTGACCATGGGCTGGGCGAGACACGAGGTCAGAAACTGCCCCAGGCACAGACCTGCTCTTACGGGGGTCTGCAGCCTATGTGAGAGTGGTCTGGATGTTGCCGGTCTTCCTCTCCGCTGTTGTCATAGAATCATAGAATTGCTTAGGTTGGAAAAGACCTTTAAGATCATCCACTCCAACCATTAACCTATATTACCAAGTCCACACTAAACAAATCAAGGGTAGACTAGGCTAAACCATGTCCCGAAGTGCCACATCTACCCGTTTTTTGAACGCTTCCAAAGATGGTGACTCCACCACCTCTCTGGGCAGCCTGTTCCAATGCCTGACCACCCTTTCCATGAAGAAATTTTTCCTAATATCCAACCTAAGCCTCCCCTGGCGCAGCTTGAGCCCATTTCCTCTCGTCCTATTGCTAACAACTTGTCCCTAGCTTTGGGAGGCTGCCACTGCCATAGTTCACAGGAAGAGCCAAGCATGATGTTAGTGTGCAATAATTTACCTTCCCAGTGTTGTAGGCCAGTGAGAAGTGGGGGATGATGCCTTCAAGCTTGCTTTGTAGGTCACCACGATTTTACTTGATTTTTGTTAGAAATTCTTCCACTATTATATCCATGGGTATGATATCCAGGATAAGCACCTTCTTAAAGCTTATGTTTTATAGACATTTCATAGAAAAATGGCTCAACTTTAACTGCTAAAGTTACACAAATGCAAAAATGTGTGTAGAATAGCACTGAGTGGGAATGTAGCAAATTAACAAATGGTGATTAAGGACATCCAGCTAAAGAAAGGCTGATATTTTGGGGGAACAGAGGTCTCCTCTGGTTTTGATGGGGGTTCTGATGAAAAATGTGTCATTGTGGAATAACCCAGCTGATGTGAGATCAGTAGGAAAGCCCTTTATCTTATATCACTTCTCTCTCTCAAACCATATCTGTCTATCAGTGTGGAAGGGAAAACACATCATCATGCTGTAAGCATGCATTAGAAATGACAGGACAGATAATAGTGGACGTCACAGAGATGAGTCAACGCTGAAAGAGGTGGATGAACAATATGAACACCAGAAGATGCTCTGAACAGCTAGCACCAATAAAGATGTATTTTTATGCTGTGGAAAGAGTCTGAAGTGTCAGGGGTGGGAAAGTAGGTTGAAATGAAACCTCAAGAGAGACATGTAAAGTCCAGGGCAAGTCAGGAAGTTAAAGGCACATGTGAGAACTTTAATCAAACTAAAAAGCAAGAAGTAGAAAGTTATTATTAAGTTAGCTTGAGTTAGAAAATCACTTCATAAAGAGAGAAAAATGAGAAGGTTTGCTTGTTGTAAAATGTGATATTTTCTGTGTCCCAGCAGACACTGTAGACCCCATTTCTACGAAAGCAAAAAAGTAGCGCTATCACACTTGTGTTAATTATTTCTAATTTTATGGACATTTCAAAGAGTATTTCTGTGGAAAAATCAATTAATTTTAAATAGTTGTCTAAGGTTTCTTTACTAAGATACCAATGTAATGGTACTGCAGTATTGTGGAGTCGGTGGAAACTTGATTGTAATTTTACCCCTTATTGTCATTAATAATGCTACAGAATAGCTTTGTTTTGGTTGATTGGCGTGATTACCTAGGTTTTGGTGCAGGAGTTTGTGAATGTTTCTGTAGTTTTGAATTACATCTTGGTGGTAATGCTAAGCAAGTTGTTTGTATTCTTTTTCTTTCTTTCTGTCCTTTCTGTCTTTCTTCCCTTTGGTTCTTTCTTTCAGGAAGACGGTATCATTATGACACTAAGGTTGAAGGAATTAGCAGTTCCTCAGCAAAAGGCCTACTAAGAAAACTGGCGTAACCTAAAAGAGAAATATATCATAACCAGTGTTCTTTGGTTGCATCACAGGGTATAAAGCACCCAGGGGTCCCAAGGAGCCAAGAAAGAAATGAAAAGTCATGGCACTGGATAACCTGAGTCAGAGTCAGGGGAAAGGGTTGAAAGCTGTGGATAGCAGCATCATTTTCCTTCTGATGCCCTGATATGTGGATGACTTTATGGGTACAAATGAAGAGAACTTCTTAGGCCATCATACTTTAACAGCAATATTCAAAATAGGGGTCAGGGGAGGAAATGAAAGGAAGGGAATGGCCCAGCTCTGACCTTGTTCTGGGGAGAGAGCAGATTCAGATTTAGCATAAAGGGAAGAAAATGATGAAGGTTGTTACTAATCAGTGTTGTGTAGCTCGTTGAGTCATCTGTGGGGATTCTCCACTAACAGTGGCAGTGCCCACACCTTCAGCGCAGGAAAGACCCTGGTTAGGGCCAAGGTCCTCTCTTCCCCTCTCTCTCAGCTTACTGGCACTGCTGGAAACTTTCCAAAATAAAGGCCAGCTTTCAAGTTACTGGACTGAGGGATTCACATGATTTGCTTTTAAGGCCCTTTCTAGTTTTGAATACCGCATTTCTCCCCATCTGCGCTCTTCTCAAGAAAAAAAGAGGAGGGAGGGAAAGCTGTTAGCGCTACAAATTTCATTGCAATGTATTTGGTGTAATATCTCTCAAACTCTTCAATCACGTTACCTTGCTTCATGCTATGTTAGTCTCTGTCAGGTTAGTCAGTGGTGTGACAAAAAAGAAACTGTGAAAGGATGCTAAGCGAAGCTGACATGATGGAAATGTGACTCTATTGCTGCATACCCATTACTCACTAGCATTGTGGCAGAGACTGAAAATACATCCTCTCTACAGAGTTTTATGTGGCCATTTTTTAAGGATGAGCCTCAAGTTGTCTTCCTAGGACACAAAGCGTGCTGGACAAGAGTGGGTTCAGGGACAATTGGAATCCAAGACCAGCATCCCAAGGGAGCTGGTACAAGCCCCCAGCCTCAGCTCCACAGATGATGTTCTTGCCCAGAAAAATCTGCTAGGCCAAGGACAGCTAATAGAAGATCACAGGCTGAATTCATTGAATCCACTTGTCACATTCACGATTTTAAGAAATGAGTGTTTTCAAATTCATATCATCATTAAGAAGGCTTCCCCTGACTGACTGCTGTCCATCCAGAAAGCCTTACATTTTATCTAAGGTGGCTGTGTTATAGCAGCACAGTTTAAAGCAATTTTGTGTATACTGGCTGTTCAGGGAACAGGGCTATCTCTGCAAGCAGATAGGGAAACCTAAATAAGACAAAGTACCCAATGAATACAGTCTACAGTGTTATTTTTTTATTGCCCCATTCTATCTGGAGCAACAAGTCTTTATTCATGTATTTTATTTTTTTTATAGGATGCTCTGGGTCTTTTTATTGTTCCTGTGGACATCTACAGAAAATACCCTCTTTGTTGGCACTTGCTGTGATCCCCTCATAAAAGAATAATAATAAGTGGTAAGTCAATGGTGAAACGAGCCATGAAAACTGCAACTCTGCTCTCAGTCTTGGAACTGGATATAGTTATATATAGTTATATATCTAGGTCAGATATCTAAGCACAGCGGCAGAAGAGGCTATCGCTTGAACCTTTTTCTGATAAATGCATCTGGAAAGTCTTTCTCAGTGGTGTGGTTTGTTAAGGATTTAGGCATGTAATTATTGTTATGTTGGGTGTCTGTTGTAGATGCAAATCCTTTATGAATCACTAAGAAAACAGAGTTTGGTCTGTCACATGCAACTTCCACTCTATCATCTAGGAATGTCTATAGGGAACATATTTCCTGTGCAATGTATTGGCCCCTAAGCAGTATGCTGAGCTCTCCTGGTGCTGAGCTGGAAATTTAAAATATTCCTCTTCTGCCCTGAGCAAAAAAGATTAACAAAATACTTAAAAGCTGATCATGGCAAGATAGGAGAGGTTTTGTGACAATCAATGTTGACAAAAGACAATACAAATTGATTTAGGAGGATTAAAAACCTGGGCGGAAATCAACATTGAGGTTTGGCTTGGGCAGACTTCTAAATCTGCGAAGAAAATAATCCAAAACTCATGTCGTGAAAAAGAGAAATCTAGGAAATGGTAATTGCTAAAGAAAGCCAGAAGGGACAGAGGGATTAAGCTGGCAATGGTAAGCAAAAGCAGAAAGATAATGTCAAATTGGAAAGTGTTTGGAAGAGTGATAGGTCTGGGTCTTGATGAGGAGAAACAGTTGAGTCTAGGCCTGGCTAACACATGGTCACTACATTCCTTAGCCAGCACCTGAGGCAATCCAGAAGGATTTATGTGGGCCAAGATTAACAACAGGCCAATGAAAAATATTACACTGCTTTAATTATAAACTGAGTCTTAGCAGAGTAAACCAGCCTGTAGAGTTTCCTGGTGTGTAGGAAGGTTATTACCTGTGCCCAGACTAGTTCCTTTGTAACTAGCTAAAGAAAATAAAAGAAATAAGCATGAAGAGTTTGTTCTTATTTCCTTGAAACTAACTTACTTAAGCAAGGATGATGGCAATATATCTTAATGTCATCTGTAGTTATTTTTTAATAGACTGAGTAGTCATTTTCAGTTTTGTCAAAGGCTAGCTAGTTCGTTCTCTTGGCTTTTCTTCAGGTTATTTAGGCTTGGGGGTTTTTGAGGGGTGGAACACAGGTCTTCATATTTCCTTCCCTTTTCCAATCCTTCAGTGACGTTATGGGCCTGTGCGTGGGAAGCAGTTTCCAATTTTGTTCCTGCAATCAGCTGTGGTTGCAGTGAATGCCCTCTGGAGATCCGGCTACCTGATGCTCTCTGCACATTAGGCAGATAATTAACAATTATCATTTGTGACTTTAGTTATTTATATATGCAAAAGAACATAGCTGCAGTGAAGATTTCTGGGCCCCTTGGAAAAATGTGACCCTAACATTGTTAGCATTTATATTTCCTGTTCATAATGTGTATTTGAAGTGAATCTGAAGTCAGGAATGAAGATCTAAAATTAGCTCACTGGGCCAATTAAACTTGTTGGTCCCTTGCAGAATGATTAAATGTACTCTCCAGGAGGAGAGAGGAAATTGCATCTTGCTGAGGAGGAGAAAGAAGTGGCCCTGAAGTTTTTTTGAGAGGCGCAATCAAGGCGCAAGCAAAGGGTAATGAATAAAGAGCACTTTGCACAATTACAGCTGCCCCTGCCTCATGCTGGGGACATTGTGATCACTGCAGTGGCATCCTTTTGTTCAGGAGAGGCTCCTTCCACCTCCGTGCACAGCCTCAGTCACCTCCTGACGCCTTGATTTCAGCCAGGTGGATTTCCTGCACTGCAACGCCCACACAGATGAGTAGCGTGTGGAGTCATTTCACCTCAAGCTGTGCGGTGGAAGAAGCCTCGTCTTGCGCGCATGTGGGTGTCTCTCCTGTATTTGGTGCTGCGTTGCAGGTTTATCCTGGAAACTTACCTTAGCTCCCAATCCTGTAACCACTTAGACAAGAAGCCCTTATGCCACTTTTAGCGTGTGTTTTCTTGTCCATCTGGTAAGGCAGATTAGAGCCCAGGCTGCTTTTGAAGCTGAGCTCTGACCTACCCACTTTGCAGTAAGGATGTAGATTAAGTCAGGGGAAAGGAGCTCAGCCGTGGTAATGTTCCAGCATGGTTCTACCAGTTATTGGGCATGGGTTTTCCTCAGGCAGCTCTCTTCTTTCTAAGTGAGCATTTTATCCAGGAGGATCTTGAGGACTTCGGATGTTTGGGATTTTGGGATATCTCACAGCCCAGCTGCAAGTGTGGAGCATCAGAAGGTCCTGGGCTCTGGGTGAACCGTAACTATAGTGTATGTAAAATAGAATTGACACCATCATGGACATATCAGACTACCCCCTCCTGTATGTGTTATCCATTTCACATACATCTGTTTCTCTCTGAGGTGTGCCAGGCAGAGGTGGAAGTTCTTGGGCCTAAAAGGAGCTCTTTTCAGTGTGCCTGTGAGAGCCAAACCCTTCAGTGAGTCCTGGCTTAACTTCTTCAGAAAGGAGTGTGGGTGCCTCAAGTCTGTGTTTGTATGGTTGTGAAGCTGGAGACACCAAGATTGCCTGGACAACCTCTGTCCAGACAGACAGCGTCCCAAATGAAAAGTTTCCATGGCAAAGCCTCCCGTATTTCTGGAGCTGCTTCAGCACCTTTCAGGACACCAGGAGAAGCTTTCACAGAAGCATCAGACCTCACACAACTGATGGCACATCCAGAACTCCCCATGCATCTTGTGTCCAGGTCTCCTGCCCTGGTGTAAAGCAGTTGTCCAAGTTCCTCCTCAGTCCTCCAAAAATTTTGTGACAGCACCGTACCCAGTCTCACAGGACAGATGTTCTGGGAACGACTGTAGCAAAAAGGCTGGGAAACAAAGAACAAGTCTCTTGGAATCTTCTCCAGCAAATGTGAAGAAAATCTTTATCTTCAACAATGCACATTCCGGCTTTTTCCTCATTCTTTGTTTGACAAATTGTTTTCTATTTACAGCCAGCACATTTTAATGCCTTCTCCCTCCCCGCCCCCCCCAGCCTACTGGGTTCCTATTTTCTCTTTCTGACAATGTTACCATATGGTTCTATTATTCAGAGATTCCTAAGCATGTATTGCAACAGTCCTGAAAAATAATTAGGTGCTGTTGTGGTGTAAAAGCACATCTGTGATCAATGGCTCCCTCTGGAAATTACGGGATAAAATGTCCCAAGACATTTTTCTATCTTTTGACTTTCTCCCCGCCCTTTTCTGTCCCTCCCTGCCCCCAAAAAGGTATTATAATAAAGGGAGGAAAGTCTGTGTGAATAGTTATTTTCATTTTCTTTCTTAAAATCAACATACAGTGTGATTGGTGGGTTTTTTGAGCTGCGACTAGGGGAAGAGATCTCTGGGGAGAAAAAGGTATATATTTAGACTCTGTACATTTAGAATAGAACTTAATTCTATGGTGATAACCAATGATTTACACCCTTTAATCCAAAAGTCCTCCTGTGCCCTGTGGGGAATACAACATATGTCCAGCAAATTGGTAACCATATGCTTCAGTGAACATGCAGTCCCTCAGCCCTTCCCCTGCTCCATTCCACTGATGGTTCCCTGCTAAAGCAGTCTGGTCTCACAATTTACTCTGCCTTCCTTGAAGGCTCTGTCAAGGGAAGTGTTATGTTCGGATTCCTTCTAATATTGCACGTTCTGTGTTTTTTGAAAGGTTTCAGGCAGTTGTTTTTGCTGGAGAATTTCACAAGCGAATTGATGAGTAAAAGTTTTCTCAGCTCCTGATGGAAGAGGCAGGCATATCTCCCACACAACTTTTTCTCCCAAGTGTGTATTGGGAAAATAAATGAAAATCAGGGTTATCAAAAACAAGTTTCACAAAGGCTTTTCAAAACCGATTTGCTCCTAAACCCTCTGTTTCACCCTATCATGATATCAGCCCTCTGGTAGTGCTGCTGAAACTGTACAGATACAGTATTCGTAATGAAATAAGCCTTCTTTGTCTCTTTGGCATATCATGAAATAGAAAGAAAAAGGACACCGATACACATTGTTCCATCTCTGTGGCCACCTTTAAACAGAAATGCTATAATAGAGCAGGAGCACTGGCTGGAAGATAAAAATTCATGCAGAGGGGGACCAAGCACATTAGCCTGCCGCTGCCCTCCTCCAGCAGGAAAGATTATCCCAGATAAGCAACAGCAGGGTAATGTTCAACAAATTAGCTTGACTGATGAACCCTGAACTCTTGTCAGTATTAATGCCTGCTAAGTTAAGCAGGCCCAGGCTTTATTATGACGACTTATCCTCAGAGACCAATGCAATATAACCTCTTTTTTCTTACAGATGCCATGTAGGAGGGGCTCTGGGTCTTGTCCAAAGATCCCAACAGGCTTTTACAGATGGATTTTTTTTTTTCCTAACCTGAACAACGCAGTGTACTGACAGCAGCTGCAGGTGAGTGGCTTTGGTGGTGCTGTGGGTTGGGGTGTCCTCTGCTAAGCTCTTTGCATAAGGACAGTCTTTGTTCTGTGTTTGCACCATGGTGAAGAGCATGGGGCGGCTCAGCCCAGGACCAGTGTTTCTCAGCACTGCTGCAATGGTGGTAATCCAGGCAAGCCCTGGACAGTCTTGATTACTCACCTGACAGCACGGTGTCTAGTAGTCCACATGCCTTTTCCACGTTTAGACACTTGTTTCCTCCCACTGCATACCCTCAGCACCTCCCAAATTCAGACTTAGAAAAACAGTGTGCTGTCAGTGCCTGTCAGTCCTCTGTCAAAGGGTGCTTCTGAGTGAGCAAAGTATTATTAAGGTTTACCAGCCCCCTCTTCCTCTCAGCAGCCAGGTGCTACTTGGTCATTTCTTTGAGATTTTCTCAGAAGGAGGTAAAAAAAAAAATCTTCCAGACTCTGCTGTGGCAGTGGAGTCAGCCCACTGCCACACAAGGGCCCCACTGCAAAGTAGGATTCATGGACTGTGGTTGATGGCTGGTTTGTCACAGAAGTGCAGAGTCAGGTGTGTGATGGGGACGGCGTGCCTTCCTGGATTTGAAAGGTGAGAAGCCCCTCTTCTGTTCATCCAGCCTTTCTCACAAAGGCAGCCTGGTGTTTAGCACCAGGCTGTATCACAGCAGGGTACAGCAATGAGGGGAAGGCAGCCCAGGGAGTCAGTGCGGTGCCACCAGCCAGAGATGATGGGAGAACCTGGGGCGATGGGTGCCAGCTGCTGGGGCTGGCGGGCTGGGAGACCCAAGGGGACACCACTGGGCAGCTAAAGCCTGGGATCGAGTTTTGCTTTAATGCGTTTTAGTGTGCTGAAGAATTGTTTCACAGTTAAAGTCTTGAAGCAATTTGGGAAGTGAGGTGTGGGAGCAAATCACACACTCCTCTGATTCCTCTGTTGATTTCCTCTCTTATCCATTCATTAATGGGCATTTCTTTAAGCCATAGAGAAAAGCAGTTGCTAAAAAGGAAAAACACACCTTAAATATTTGCTGATACGTATTTGAAAACCATCTGGAGCGAGTGGAGTAATTGATGTCAGATGTGAAATCCTGGCATGTCAACAAAGGGATGGGAAATGTCGGTGCTCTGGTTTTACGGCTTGTCTATGGGCTCCCAGCGCTTCCGAGGTACAGGAGCAAAGATCAGCCTTTTCTTTGAGCTCCAGCATCTGCTGGAAGGGGCCTTAGAGATGCAGTTCCCATGAGGAAGAGAATATTTGTCCTGTCACAATGTCAAATTCTCTTCCCCTCCTATTCCCAATTTGGCATGGTGCTTGCATATCTCCTTCCCCAGGGTACTTGCTTGGTTTCAGTTGCCTAAAGGGCAGACTGGCAGACAAGAAATCAAGATTTTTCTTCTTGCCTCTGCCAGAATATTCGTGTGACCTTGGGCAAACAGATTTCTGTGCAAGACTGAAATAATCTTTTATATAATGCAGGCAGTCATTCCCTATTTCAGAATAGTATGGGGAAATTTGTTTGGTTCACATTTGTAAGATTCAGACCTGAGCTGAATTTGCTTAGACTGGTTAGGGGAATCTGAGGTTGAGGCTTGAGTTCAATCTGTTCAGCTAATTTTTGAGATTCTTCTGGGGAGGCTGTTCAAACTGAATAGTCTTCCCAGCAGATAGGCTAAAATATAAAATATCTCTGTTTATTCTGGAGGAGTAACACCAATAATATATATATAAAAATTCCCCAGAAATGTGTAGACTTCAGTGGAAAAGCTATTTTTGTTACAGAAAAGGCTCAAAAAGAAAATATCCCTGGAAAGAGCTGTGCTGTGTTCATTGAATATTGCTGTGTGTCTTTACTTCTCATCTGCTAGTTGGAAAGGAGCGCCAAACAAAAGCCTTTTTGTCATGAAAATCACCCACCAACCTCTGCCAACTGTCAGTCAGAGAAACAATAAGTTTGAGAGCCAGATGTGCCACCCACCAAAAATGTGTATGTGAGCTTGGGTTAAAGGATGGGGAAAGAAATTTGCTCTCATAATAGTCCAGCACAACAGTGCAAAAGCACTCTGCCAGCACCGCTCCTCTCTCCCATCAAGGGAGTTGATGGGACCATCTGGCTTTGTCTGGGTTCAAGTTTTCATGGGCACAGTTCCCACCAACACCACAAAACGGAAATCATTTGTTCCCAGACCTGATTGCAACACAAGTTGTAATTGAGTCCTTGACTGTTACAGTCTAGATTGGGCCATAGGCTAATTTAGGATGAACCAAGAATATAGATGGGAACAAATATGACAGAGGAGTGTCATAGGTTGAAACTAAATTTGGCCACAGCTCATAAATGAAAAACTGAAATCGCAAATCCCCAGGAAGGCACAAAGGGTTTTATGAGGCTGTTCTTGTTCACATGATGCAATCTCAAGGTTTAATGCCACCAGGAGTAATGACTTTTCACCATTTTCTTTCTCCTTCCTGATGTCAGCTGGTACTTTGGGGAACTGAAGAGCCCCCGATGACACTGTACCCTATACATGTGTCAGCAGACCAGCTTCAACTATGGGAGCTGAAATGATGGCGAGTGCGCTGTATTGAGTTGAAGGTGCAGTTGAAAGGGACCATCCAAGAAAGCAGTTGGTTGCTTTAGGTGTATCGTGGAATCATAAGAATAGTATAATTTGATACTGATGCTGCAGTTATTAAGAGACAGGCTTCAGGCTATTAAAATCAGTCATGTGCTCAGCAAGCCCAAAATTACAGTACCACGTGCTTAGTTTGCCTGAATGGACAAGCAAAGGGAGTAAGCACCTTTAGAAACAGTGACAGTCAGTTACTGCACCCGAGCAGGTTTAACAGAGTATCAGCATCTGTAGAGCATCAACGGGGGCATCTCCAGTGGCTTTTCAGCATTTACTGGAACAGTGGTAATTTTGAAGCAGGAAAAATATTTCACAATAGAAGTAATTCCCTTTTACCCCTAGGTAAGTACGTACGCCATAAATAATGCTATAGGTATTATGTAGTGCTGGGGTATTTTTGTCTCTGGTGGCTGGCATATGTTGGGCTCAGAATTCCTGCTATCCAGTAATTTCCAAATACTTTGGCATGTCAAATCACAGGCCTCCCTGCAAGGTGCTCACCTGACCCAGCCTGGTGTCCTGTTGTGGGTGCCAGGGGTTGTTGTTGTAGGTGGCATAGCACAATGCTTGTTCCCTTCCTGCTCCGCAAACTGTGTCTCTGTGCTGGATACGGCTGAGACTCCACCAGCAGTACTGGGGGGCTGGTTAACGCAAAGTACTATCTCCCTGTGTAGGGGTGCCCTGGGTGCTTTTTAGCATTCTTAGCCATTGCAGCATTCAGTTGTACTTTTACCATACATAGCCAGGGAAGTGTTGCCGATAAAATCCCTTTCTCAAGGATTGTGTTTAGAAGCCGTGTATGTGGGCTGCAGCTTTAACTGCATCATCTTTGTCTTTCGTTCCATTACCCATAGCTATCAGATAAATTCAAATCCTCTCCTACTTTCCAAAAAACATTGACCAAAACAGTTCTGTGAGGCTGAGCTGGCCATTGCCCAAAAAATATTATATAAGAGCTGTACAGCTACTGACAAAAACAGCAGAGCATCTCCGCCAAGCCCATAACAAGCTACACTTATATTTCCTCCCTCTCTCTCTCCACAACTCCTCTCTGCCTCAAAAGAAATTTCTCCGTTTTTCCCGATGATGGAGCAATAATATACTACTCTTTACAAAGCCAAAAAAATGCTTGCGTTCGACTACAGCACAAAAAGCTGCAAACCAGGCTTTCAAAATATAATAATGCTTTAGTGCAGCTACATACACGACAAAAATTGTTTGAGGGAAGCAAGATGCCAGAATTAGAAATTCAACGCCGGAAAACAGCATGCATTTCCTGTCACTGTGATGTTATTATATAGAAAAGGCTGCTGCCGGGCCAACTCTTCTGTATCTCTCTTTGCTAAATAGAGAGAATCTTCCCAAATATCAGCCCTTCTCTGCACCAGCTCAGTGATCTTCTTAGTAACTTTCAAATAACTGGCCCCAACAGACTTGCTCTGACATAGCCTACTTGTAAATAAGTGCATCCTAAATCAACTTCTGCCTGATTGATGGTGTGACACCAAATCACTCTGTCATTTGCCATGTTGCTATCTCAAGTGATAGTTTGGGGAGGTTTGTAACTAAATGGGTGACCAGGAGAGGCTTTCTGTCTCTCTTGGTGTTGCAGACCAGATTGACCCAATATTCATTGCAAAATCAGGGGTACAGCACTTCTCCTCCAATGGCATGAACTTGGATCACTCTCAGAAGCAACCCCATTTGTGTTCCCATTATCCTGGTTTGTAACACAGAAATGATCTGCTACTGTTCAGACTTGAAACGTGCTTTTAGAGAGAATTTAATCTTGCTTATCCTTGCGCTGAGCTCAGTAACTTCTGGCTTTTTCTTTTTTTAAAGCACATCCCTCAGAATCACATCCTTGTTTTCATTTAGAAAATCCAGAGATGAAGAGTCCAGCCCTACCATGGTTAAGGCAGGCACAGGTGGTGCAGAAGTGACACAGAAAGATTTGCAATTCAGCTGTCGCCTTCTTTGTGCCTATTGAAGCAGCTGTATCAAAGTTCATCTAACATCGAAGAGGGGGGAAGGTTTGTTGTCAGCATTTAGATCTGAAAAACTGGAAATACTAGGTCCTGTCAGTGGTTTCCTCACCAAGTTCTGGCCTGGAGATAGGCCTGGACTGAAGCTGTGAGCCTTTTGCTTTTCCAGTGTTTAGGAAAACACAGATTTCAAATTGCACTAAAATCCTTTCACATGAAAATAAAAAAACATTTACAAATCAAAAGGCCAAATTCTTAAATGTGTCATGGGTTATAACCCAAGTAAGTAATATCACGCCATTGCTTTCTGCCAGTCCAGTGAGTGTCCTGGATGGGGTGACTTGGACAAAGGGTGAAAATTGTAGTTACCTTGTCTCTCTGGAGAGAGGTTTGGCAAAAGCAGCCTCGTCCACATGCTGCAGTGAGGAAATTGTGGTCCTAGGGACAAGCAAAGCTGGCCATTTCAAGTCACTCTCCCATGACTTGGCAGTTGGGAGCCGCATTTCCACACTGCCAGGAACCGCCTGTGCCCTTTGCACTGACTGGCATCTGTGCTAGAGGCCTGGGGGGAAATGTCTGAATGGCTCCTGCCTAAGCTAAGTCTCTGCTGGGAGAGACCATCCCATCAGGGTTGAGATATTTGCTAAAAGGACACCCCACATCCAACTGGTGCTTACGCTGCTGGACAGGGAACCCCATAGGTAGAGGGCATCAGGCTCAAGCCTCTGAATTGAGTGCTTACAGTATTTCTTTAAGGTTTCAAAAGGCAGGAGAAAGTAGCTGTTGTGTTTTCCTTGCAGCTTTCCCTTCTAAAGAGGATGGACTGCTCATTTGGGAAGCAAATGCATGTCTCATTTCAACATGCAGCTTTAGGCTACAGTCTTCTGTGGCCAGTTTCTGGTGACCAGCAAACCAAGGTGGACCAGCTTGAGGCTGATATTTCTTTTCAGAAGTACAGAACGCTCATGAGATTATTTGACGTCACTCAGGCAAGCAGAATAAGGGTACCATTCCCACATTCTCTAAAATTAGGCATGCACAAATCCGTAATTTCAGAAACTCATTACTGGGATGTTTGGTGCTTCACATCAGTGCAGCTTTACAGAACTGCCTGCGCTGACATCCGCCATAGTGTTTGCTACAAAGGAAAAATCTGCTGTGATGAAACTGCTTCCATTAAAATTTAGTGGCCTTTACCCACATGAGGCCAGACAGAATTGTGCAGTGCACCGATTTGCTTATTTTTATATATATTTTTATATATCTATGTATATATATATGTGTGTATATATACAATCCCCAAATAGTATTGGCTCAGTTAATTTTTTTAGAAGTAAACCATTCTACCTTGGAATTTATTTTTATTTGTATCATATCAATGCTGGGGATCCTCAGTACACACAAAGCAGGTTGCTTTGCAATTGATGAAGCAAATATCTATTGTTATTCTGTGTGACGGATGCAGAATGAACTTTCAATAAAAAAGGTCAGCATTCAGACATGTCACCTTACAGGTGGTTCTATTATGTTGCTCTTGCAGTTCAGTTTCTGGTTTCCTCTATGTCATCTTCTAATGTTTCACATGAAAGTTCACTTCTGAGGTAAGTGTACTCAGTGGGGACAGTGAGCATGTATTCTAGCTAGCTATTACAAATTAAATAATTTCTCTAGAGTGCTAGAAGTGTGGATTTATGCTTTAGGTTTGCACTGTGGCCAAAAGAAGCAGTCCTGTCCTGCCCTGAACATCTGGCTACATCTTCCTGCCACCTCCCTTCTTGGTGCTGGCACTTGGGATGGGAAGAAGGATTAGTTTCTACCTGTCTGAAGACTTTTCCTTTTAAGGATTTTGGATTTCAGTGAAAGCTGCTAGTCTGTGTTAGCACTGGTTCTCCTTCCATGCATGTCACAGCCATCCTACCTCCAAGTGCTGGCTGGTTTTCCTGCTTGGAGTTTGCAAAGTCTTCCCTCTCACTAAGGTCCAGCTTTGATGTAGGTCAAGCCACATTACGGAGCTGAACAGAGACTCTAGCTTTCATCTCATTAGATCTATCTGGGGATTTACACTGCACCCCTCACCCTAAGGTTTCACTTCTTGCTTCTCATTCAAAAGAACTACAAAACCTGAAACGAAAGTTGGTTGAAGCCATGATAGCTCCCTTGTTATCTTTTTTCTTTTGGTAGCAAAGGCATATGCAACTCAGTCTCCGGGTAGCACTGAACTTACTGGCCAACTTAATTCAAAAGGCCTTTAGCAAACTTACCAAGCCAGGGTGTCTGTCGGGACTGGAGCTGGCAGTGCGACCTTCAGTGTTGGGTTTGGTGGTGAGAGGTCTGTGTTTCTAGGGACAACTCCTGCACTGGGTTTCGTGCTTCGGGTGCTGCTGTGTGTTTCTCAGGCAAGTTGGCTAGATGGCGCTGGAACATACTTGTGTCCTGGCGGGAATCGGACTGGTTTAGGATCAGGTCAAAGGATTGGTTTAGGGTGAACTAAGGAGAAAAAAAAAAAGCTAACCCTGCTTTTCAGTGCAGACGTGACTTCATGAGTCTGCCATGCAGAGCTGGAGGGGGAACCTCCGCCGTTTGCTGTATCCTCCAAGCACTGAGACTTGGGACAAGGTGCCTGTGGGGTTCATGATCACTGAAGGTGTCTGTTGAGCTGGGGTAGCTGGGTCTGTTAGCATGTCTGTACAGGATTTCCCTTGCAGGGTCACCTGGTGGGGAATGGCTCTGCTTCTCTTCTGTGTGAGAAATTTCAATGACAATGAGCAATATGTCTTTAGTGAGACCGCTGTTTTCTTTGAAGAACCAGGAGGCATGATTTAGGGGAATTAGTAGACTTACCTCACTCCTGCCATCCAGGGTGCCTCATAAGCAAAGTCCGAGCTCTGTGATGTTCACAGACTGATAGCTGAGATGCGAAATATTTCTTCTGTTGTTGCTTTTGTGAGAAGAGCACTTTTAAGGTTTTCTCACCAACTGCAGCTATACAAAGCCATAATAACCGTGTAGAGAAGACTCTTCACCTCTGTTCTGAGGGGTTTAAATGATTACTTTAAAATATGTACATTTTTTGTGTAACCTTTGATTGTCTGATGAAAGTCCCAATGCCACCTGGCAGTTGAGCACCAGCACAGGTTATCTACACTGATCTCAGCCACTCAGTGAGGCCCCGTGTAGTTTCTGAGTGCTACAGCTGGTCTCCTCCAATCAGACAGCATCATGTAAGGCAACGTGCTCCATTTGGGATCTTATGAAACCATGCAAAATGTGAGAGGGCTTCTAAAGAAGGGCCCTTGCAAGGCATCTCAGTTTCTTTACTTGTCACCAGTCATCCCTTCTGGATGCTCTTTCCTGACATGATGCTTGTCCCCAGCTGCAGATGTGTTGGTTGCACGGCACTGCACAATGAAGGGAATTTGTTTCCTCCCTGAGAGCTGGGTGATGTCTGTAGCCTGCTGTGAGGCTCTCTGGTGACTCATTTCTCTCCTGAAGGGTTTCTACTGATAAATTCACAACATTTTGTTGAAAGTGACTATGACCAGTATTATTTTGTAGGCCTCTCTCACTCGCTGTGTCCTGCCCTACTCTGTTTTCCAGCAGCTGTGAGCAGACAGCAGAGCTGCTCCAAACTCCCTCCACCAGAAGCTCTTCTTTATACTTATCCTACATCTCCAAGTTCCTGTGGGCAGACACAGCTCTGAGCACAGATTAAATCAACATCTGAAGAACTTTGAGTCTTGGGCAGCTGCTTCTCTCTATTAGAAGGCTGACCGAGGGAGGAACGAAAGGCAGTCAATGAGCAGAATTTACTCTGGTCTGTATCCAGGCCATGACAGCTCTGCTTTGTTTCAAAAGCCCTCTGCTACAAACAAGTAGCAGAGAGTCTCTAGGGCAAAAGACAGCATTTCTTTCGTTGCTATTAATAGTTGCTAGTGGATTTGGTGCAACGTGCTTGGGACTTGAAGGCCTGTAGCAATTAAGTGTTCATGTCCTAATGCTGGACTCCTAAGAGTGCTTTCTGGCACCTGCCTCTCTTAGGAGCTGTGTGTCTTCGAAGGCTGAGTAAGTCGGACAGGAGAATAGCTACTTGGACATGACTAGAAATAGCATGAAAAGCTTGGCAAAAGGAAATGGCATTCCTCATGGGGATATCTATGATGCAGCATTGCAAAGGAAGTGGTTGAAACCCATGAAACTTGTGTCACTGCAGGCTGCGCTGAGCAAAGCGCTGAGGTAGAGAATGGTCATGGACTGCTCACAGATGACCTTCAGGATTACATTGCCCAAGTCCAGTGGCTGGGATCTTCCTTTTCGGAAGAAAACTGAGTGGAAAATCCTGCAGCTGAGCAGCCCCATGAAATCCCCACCTTTTCAGTGGCCTAGCAAGACTGGCAAGCAGGGACATTCTTCAGAGTTTGGGTAGAGCTTAAGTCTGTCATTAGGTGACCCTTCTGGACCCATCAGCAGGAATTTCTGCTGCTTCTGCCCCAGTTCAACCCACTCCCAGGCAGAAGGGTTAGGGTCACTTGTTAACCTCTGCCGCCCGCACTCCTCCAGAAGGCTGAGAGGCACAGGCTGCTTTGTATACGAAATTCTCAAGTCTCTGCACTGCCCAGACCAACCATTGCAGCTCTCCCACCCCCAGTTATCCCACAGCTTCATTCCCACGTTGTAGCAGCGAAGAGGAAACAGTGAGCTAGACTAAAGGCATTGCCGTTACTTAGTCACTTTGGCCACCAACCTCCTCCTTCCAGACTTTCGTGGAACTGTGGATTTTTCTGCAAGCCTCAGCTTTTTGGTGTTACCCTGGCAGATAGAGAAGCACACAGGCTGTGGGACCTGTCTTTTGGGTGGGTGTGCTCTTTCTTTCGTCTGCGGGTCGGAGATTGTTTCTAAAATCAGTGCATACAATGAACCAGACAAGTTTTTTTTCCTTAGGGAAGGGAAGTTTACCAGAATAATTATACTTTATGTTACACCAGTATTTCCATCCTATATGAATGTTCTTATTTATAAATAAGTGTGTCCAAACAGTTATACTGGTGTTCTTAGCAGTATAATTATGCTAGTAAATTCTGAGTGGAGACCAGCCTTTAGACACCGATGTTATTTTGTAGGGTGAAAAGCATTGTTACAGACAACTATTATCTTTTGCTTGCGAGAAATCTTGTGTTGACTTATGCTGTTACTTATTTTCACAGTATCATTTTTTCAGACTCTTTCAGAGTCATCTTTAATTATTTCAGGACCTGAGATCCTTTTCCCCTGCCTCTCCCTCACATCTGAAATGCACAGCTTGCTTTTACAGGCTGAATTTTATGACAATCACAAGTGCAATTTGAAAACCTGGCAGTTCTGAAAAGCAAGTGCAGAATTTCATTACACACAAGCCCCTTCAGACAGGGCTTGTACAACATGTGGCTCTCCCCACAAGCCCAGCAGCAGTACACTTAACAATTTAGGCTCGGCATTATTGTCAATATCTTTTGCAGATGGCAACAGCTTGTGCCACGTGAGAGGGAAGGGAAATTTCCTAGCAGACTGCCCTTATGTACAAGCTTAATAGAAACACCTTTAGAAGGACTCTGTCGTTAATTAGAATCACAATTCCCCCCAGGATATTGATGCAGGCTGTGCTTGCAATGTGTGCAAAACCACGACTCTCGGAAATATGTTTGGCGAAGCAAACAAGAGACACGCGGCATCCTGAAATCCTCCACCTGAGGAAAAATCAATGTTGCTTTCCTTGAAGTGCTTACGAACATCGGCACCCAGCAGCCAGGAAACCTTGCGAAAGAAAAGAGCAATAATTTAACAGATCATTATCTGTATGCCATTATGGACATAAGGCCCATTTAGCTGGGCAGCGTACGCACAAATTAGTACCTAGCAGCCCTGGTCAAGGGTACGTTTGCACAGTCACGTTCCCTTGCCAAGGCTTAAGTGATACTGAGATGGTCCTTGCTAATGCATCTAAATGGCTTCAGGAACACAGCAGCCCCCAGCTCTCCGGCGAGGCTGAGCTACCATATGACTGTCTGCATCTGACCACGTAGACACTTCCTGTGATATGGGACGGGTTGTGCTGGCATCTGTGTGCATGCACAGGCTGTGATGACTGCAGCCAGAAAAGACGAGCAAAGGATCTTTTTTTTTTTTTTTTGAGAGGCAAGGGCTTGCGCATTGTCTCGCAGTTGTCTCATTTCCCATCCATCCCCCTCAGCGAATGCAGAGCCCTGGGCTGGGGGCCTGGGCTGCACATCCAGCCGGTTCACAGTATAGTGCCCATGCAACCATATCATCCTTGGCCTATTTTTAGTGAGAGGAGAGGCAGTTCATAGCAAACCTGTAGGGTCAGTTGTCTGCTACTAAAAATCTTGTGAAACAGAGATCTAAAAAAAGTTTCAGTCACCCAAAGCTTGTCTGCTTTTTTCCCAGCCACAGTCACTGGCCCCACGGAAAGTTTGTTACTTCTCTTCAAAATCTGGCTTCCCAAAGGGCAGAGCTCCACTTCTCTAAATGGCATCCACCAAAGCCTACATCAAAGAAAGGGGCTTTTTAAGAGAGACAGTAGGAAACACCAGGCAGAATTATTTAAATCTCACCCCATTCTGTGGCCCCCGTGGCCTGGGAGGGGGCTGCTGGGCTTCATAACACTTGAAGGTCAGTGCTGGTGCCTTTTCTTTCAAGAGCCGAGCAAGAAGCGTTTCTTACCAGCAGAAGCCAGGAGAAGTGACTCCAGTAGGAAGCTGTTGCACACTGGGCTCTTCTTGAGAGGGGAGGTGCCTTTCTAGAGCCCTACCTCACCTGCCCAAAGGTTGTCCTGACCACCAGACTAGAGTCTGCTTTGTGGAAGAAGGGGGTGTGTGAGATGTGGTCTTGATCCATGTTGTTGGGAGTGTGTCACACTGCATAAAGTAAATCACTGCTGAGCCAGAGATGTCCTTCTGCAGCCCGGTGGCTCAGAGGCCTGCATGAGGGACAGAGGTGCCGGTTTCAGTGACTGTGTCAGGTCCTTAGACAGGGCTGGGAGGAGTGGTGGGGCTGGAAAAAAAAAATCAGATTTTAGCCCAAGTCCATATTGCGAATCCTGGGGGTCTTGTATTTGGCCTAGTTGCATCTCTGCTAAAGCAGAGATGGGCTCAAAACAAAAGGCAAGAAGAGTTGTGATGGGAGCCCACCACCTCAGCAATAGAAATGACAACAAACAATGGTTATTTCTTCCCTGTTACAGGTCTTGCAGGATGTCCTAATTACCTTGACATTATTAGTGCGGAAGTTGTGCTCTATCCACCCACTAAGTACAGGAAACATGCCCAGTGTGTAATTCTATCCTTCACCTCGCATGCCTCCGATGGGCTGGAGTCTGAAAGGAAACTGAATAGCCTGGAAAGGTTAACCAGAGACAGAGAGAAATTAACCCTTTCATTTTCACTCACTGCTCATTATTTTTAGAAAGTAGAGTTGGTGGGTGGAGCGCAGGGTGGTGCCACAGAGAGGTTGTTTACTTCCAGGCTTATAGAAGTCTTTGGAGTATTAGATCTGCCGGATTCAAGCAATCACAAGGGTTGCTGTTGTGCAGCCTATATCCTTCAGATATACTCAGTAAGCATGTGGAAATCTATTATGGTTCATTTGTTACTGGTTATTTATTACCATGTCACTCAGACTGAAATCACAGTTGGAGGCTTATCGTGTCAAACTACGAAACTGGGAACAGAGACATTGCACAGAGCAGAGAGTTTGCATCTAATACATGACATGTAACACATTAAAGAGGAAGAGCTACAGAAGAGGGGGCCACGGTCATACAGCTTCAGGCTTGTCTTTATTTCCTAAATATGCAAATTTGTAAGAAATATTAACAGTCAAAAGAGGCCTTGCTGTTGTGGACTGATTGTTTCCTCTCCGTGCCCTGGTTGGAGTGGGTGTCCAGCAGAGCAGCAGCTCGTGGAGCAGGGATGCTCTTCTGGTTACACTGAAGGCACAGGTACAAACCCAGTGGGGGTTCAGTGTGTGAGATGCTCAGAGGTATTTGCACAGTGAAAGGGTAGTGGAGTCTGGGTAGCTGGTAAAAGAGCAGAAACAGTTGGAGAAGGGAATATGGAGGGTCACAGTATTGTACACGTGCAGATGTCATGTTTGGGTTTTGGAAAGGGAAGCAATAGGAAGATATTTGTTAAGGCAAGGGAGGCCACGTACATTTCGACAAGCAAGGAAACTGTAAGTTAAGCATGCAGGTCAAGATGGCTTGTGTGCATTTCAAATGCTGCTCTAATTTGTAGCTCTAGGACCACAAGGATTAAATGGAGATAATCCCTTACAATGGTTTAATCGGTACAGGTGAGTCAGTTAGCATTGGGATTGTATAAGTGTAGAAATAATTGTTTAAGTAAGTCATAGCAAAGGGATGGGAAGAAATACTGGAGAGTAGAGCAAGATAAACTCATAGAAATGTTTATTTCCTATTACAGCCATTTGGTAAGAGGTAAAGACCAAGTCAGAATAACGTTGCACTCTTATTTGCACACAAAGTACATGCACACAAGAGTCTGCACAAGAAGAAAATGATTGGCCACGTTTATATTAATAGAGTGAAAAAGAGCTTTGCCTTTTACTGTTCATCTGTCCTATATTGTCTGTGAAGGAATAGACAGATTTATGAATTTGGTGCATATAGCTATGAAGTGTCTGTTAAAAAGGCATTGCAGTGCTCTGAAGCTTTCCATCTCTGAGGGGTCTGCAGGGGCAGGGATGCTTTTCATGTTTCATTCTGAGGACTGTTATAGGAGGGACTTGCTATGCAGGAGGCTTGGCTTTTGCTCTCATTTGTTCTGTGTGTTTCCCATTCAGACGTAAAAATCATTCTGCTTGAAATTACCCATCTGGTCTTTGTGGTTCAGGATAAAGCCACAAAAAAATCGAGATAGATTCTCCTCCCCTCCCTATTCAATACTGTGTACTTGAAAATTATAGTCAGCACAGATTTTTAGTTGCATTTAAACACTTCCCTCAAATATTTGCTGTAGCAAAGTAGGAAGTGAGGGAGGGGGAAAATGCAAATGCCCCAAAGCAGTATGAATCCTGAGCACTTCAGGTCTGAAAATGTTATAATTGAGTTATTTGTGGCTTAGAGCTTTTCTCAGGAGCAATTTCACAAAACTAGACATTAGGTTTACATGAAATGCTCACTTTGAAACCACGACTTGGATGGCTCGTGGTGTTACGCTTTGTGGGTGGCTTCTTTGTTTATTTGTTTCTTAAGAAAAAAATGGAAATTTCTCTTCATCCCGCTTGAAAAGACTCATGTTGGAAAATTCAGAACTTGATAGAAAAAATGTAACATTTCCGAGCTTCTTGAATTCCCTCTGTTATGTTTTCTGTAGCTCTGCTGATAATGCAAGTAAGGATGCTGAGAAATGGGGAAGAAGGGGCCAACTTGTTTGTATCCCTTTTCTCCAACTTTTAAAAATCTTATCCTTCAGTATTGTTTTGAGAAACCTAAAGGCTCAGCACCTCCAGATGATTCAGCTGACAAATTTATTTCTGTTTCTGAACTTGTTACTAAGGAAAGAAAAAATGCAGTTTTCTGGTTGCAAACTTTTTTTAAGGACAACTGACTCTTACTCATTTTGCAACATTTTTATTTGCATTTGGGATCAATTGCTTCTGTCATCAGGTGGCTGGCAGAACTGGAATAATAGGCTCCTTTCTGCCAGTTTCTTTTACTAATTTGACAGAAAGAGCTGCTGTGACTACGTCTTGGAGAAGGACATGTCACATTTGTTTTCCTGCTCCTCCCTTCCAGCAAAATGGGAATTGTAGGAACAAATGCCAAGAAAGTGGTGTGAGGAGGTGACACAGCGGCTTTTTGATGGCATCGTTTGAGTGCCCTGGCATCATCCTCTAATTGATGCCTCTGGGCTGGCAGAGGATGATGTGATGCAGGAACAGGAGCATGAAGGAGGAATGCAGGAGGTTTTGAAGGCTGCTAATGTTTCCATGAAGCCTGGAGAGCAGGCGTAATAGGTTTCAACCAGAGACCAGGGAAATAATATTTTAAAGCCAAGCAAACAAACAACTGACCCAGGAAGGATAATTAGCAAATTAGCAAACAAGAGCAAGGTGCACTGAGGCCCAACTCACACTATGTTTTGACAGAGACTGGCTTAAATTTCTCCTCTTCGCTGCATGTTTTTGTTCTCTGCTCTTGGCCCTCTCTTGTGGGGTGTGTTTGAGATGCCAGATCTGAACACAATCTAGTTAGGATGTTTTAGCACAGATAAAATGAAATTCCTCACTTCCCTCCCATGAGCATCGCTGTGACATTTACAGCATTGAAATAAATTGTTACTTAGTTCGAGCTTCCTCTGTATTTCCCTGGAACCAGCAAGGGGAGGGAGCCTCTTTATGCTGGGGGTGGCGGGGGAGTTAACTTTCCAGTAAAGCCACAGAGTGTCAGATCAGTCCAAATTGTTATTAGTCACCTCAGGACCAGATCAGCCAGTGGCCGTTTTGGGAATCCACGAGGGATTTTCTTCCGACTCGCTCTCCCCTGTGGTGGTTAAGTCACGGCTTGCTCGTCGCTTGCCGATGGCTGTGCACAGCTTGGGCTGAGTGCTGGCTCCTCAAAGCCTGACACATAAACAAGAACTGTGAGATTTCACTAATTCCTTATCAAAACTAGATCCTCCCATCCCTCTTCATAGCTGCCAAGTGCTTGAAAAGGTTGGAAAAAACAAACCAAGCCTTGACATATGTGTTGGTGTATTTACTAGCAATTTACTTTAGTAATTAGTAAAAAAAAAATCAGTAAATTACGGGCATGCAGAGAGGCCATGCCACTTCTCCTGGTGGGGAGGGAGTGTGAGAGGATTCCCCATCGCTGGATTTTCTCTCTCTCACTGCGAAGTGCTCCCTTATGTCATGGCCTCACCCTGTGGACCTCTGATGGACCAGATCCTGCAAAAGGTGGAGAATCCTTTTAAATCAGCACTTGTGTAAAAACCTGGCCCTAGCCGTCGTGCCGGGTGGGGGGCAGAGGGTGGGTATGCGGCGGTGAGAAAGCTGATTTCTCTCTCTCTGCTGGGGTCTGGACCACAGAGCATCAGGTTGGTCTGCATTGCAGCCCAGCAGCTGATGGGTGCGTGGGGCTGTGCTGCTTCAGGCTGGTTTGGGTTAAACTGAGCAGTATAGAAACAAAAGCCATTGCCTCCCATCAAACTGGGGTCCCTCACCGCCGTGGTGATGAACACCCCACACCTCCTGCAGCCAGGCTGTCACCTTGGCCAGCCTGCCCGCTTATGTCCTTCACCTGCATGTGGACAGCTGATAGTGAAGCTAACTACGTGCTCCTAATTTTCTCATATTAATCAATTCCTGCCTCCTCCCCGTCAGCTTTTCCTTTGTCATCATAGCTTTCCCTGCTCACTGTCCACCCTAGTCTCAGCCCTCCATTTATCAATATTTTGCTATTGTTAGGTGGCCCAGAAATGCATGTGTGTTATAGCACTGGTACCACGAGAGCTGCAGGGCCCATTTTTCTGCATTACTGATGTCCTTCCCCTCTCTGCTGTGAAAACATACTGAACCATCACCTTCCCATTCTCTGGTGCTTTCAATCTGTAATGCTGGCAGGACAGAAAGATCCTTTTTCACCCTGCTTTTGACCAGTCCCTTTTCTCTGCCATTAGGAGAGATGGTGCCGGCTTAACAGTGATTCTGGTGGAAGCAGAAGTGGATTCTCACTCCTGGTTTACAGTGTCTGGGGTGGATCAGACTTGCAGCAGGCTGAGCTGGCTTCTGAGTATACTGGCAAGTATTCAAGCAGGCAACTAGAAATAATTGTGTTTGTGCTCGCATGGCATGTTACACTGGCTGCCCTAAAGGTGGTCTAATCCCATAGGGCTCAGAAGGGTTGCGGAGAATTGAGAAGCCTTGATTAAATTGTCACTGAGGTGGAACTATTTTTAGTACTAGTAGTATTTCTTTTTTTTATAAAAAGACACAGTAACCTAACCAGTTTCCTTACTAGTGGTATTAAGGACAGCTGAGATCAGAGTAATTATTTTTAAGTAGAACATATGGTCACTTTTATGTCTGAGCACAGTTCCATTGCCCCTTCTGTTTCACCCACTCTGCTCAATTTTGCTCTTGACTTCTCACACAG
This sequence comes from Pelecanus crispus, assembly GCF_030463565.1. Taxonomy (NCBI): domain Eukaryota; kingdom Metazoa; phylum Chordata; class Aves; order Pelecaniformes; family Pelecanidae; genus Pelecanus; species Pelecanus crispus. Next base: position 12,373,513 of record NC_134652.1, on the reverse strand, counting down.
TTTGGGCTGGCAGTGCTGGGGCTGTCATTTGGGCAGGTTTATTGTCAAAAACTCCCTTTCCAGCCTTAGCTAGCTGGGAGGGTTACTCTCATGCATGAGCCTGGCCACTGGAAGTCACCAATCTGGTTGTTTTGAACTTTTCTTTCATCATGCTTTTCTGATTCTGTTCTGTTCCAAACTACACCTATGGGAAAAGTATTTGCACTTGGGGCTTTCAGCTAGGGGTGTTTCACAGAGCTGCTCATACCTTTTCTTCAATTGAAAAGCAGAAAATTGCTTTTCAATTGAAAAGTCCATGGACATAACTCCAGAAAGAGTCTTGACAAAACTTCACACACTTCATAAAATGTTTCTCGGCAATGTGTAAATCTTTCTTCCTTGTTCCTGTTAGACACCTGCCATAACCACACAGGCACAGGGGGACTTGGCTCTGGTGTAAATCTGTTCTCCCCCATGACAGCACTAGTCCTGGTGCAGCCCTGTGGCCATGGGCACACGGTACGGCTGCAGGGAAGGCTGAAGGAGGGAGCCAGGGAGAGGGCAGGCACTGCCTGTCTTGCTTCAGCTCGGATATCTGCAGTTTCAAGTGGCTGTTCCCTCAACACAGTCTAAAGGTGTTGCTCTTGCCACGGTGCAAGGCATTTTAGCAGCTACCCATCACCAGGGAGAAAATCTTTTTTCCCCCACGGTCCTGGTCCTTGTCACCTTCTCCCACCATTTACAACAGCTCTGGTGCTCCTTGAGTGCTTTGGATAAGCTGGTTAAATTTGCTATGCTAGAAAATACCTGATCATCCCTTTTATTTTATATTTTTCTATATTTTTTATTTTACATTTTTCTGAGCTGGGTGTCTTGCAGGGCCAGCAAGCTGGTTCAGCTGGAGCATATGGCTGGGCACTGAGGCTGCAGGAGGTGGCAGAGAGGAGCAGGATCCTTTTTGTTTGGGCTCGCCCCGCATTGTGGGGCCCCACATGATGCCCGTCCCCATGCCTCTCCCCAGCTGGGTGGGTGACAGGCTCTGTGCTCCTGTGGCTGTGAGGCTGTGGGTCCCTGCATGAGCCCAGCAAAGACTGACTCCTGGCGCGCCAGGGTTTAGCTCTGCTTTGCAGATCCTCTCTCTAACAGCACGGAGCAAGTGTGTAGTGGGTGCTGGTGCCTGCTCCACCAAGTCTGGGGTCTGTGGCCCCTAGAGAGCTCATGGACAGATACTGGCGAGCGCTCTGCTCCCTGTAAGCCTGTTGACACTGCCTTTGGTCACAGTGAATAAGCACTGGCTGTGACGCTGACACCCTTCCTATAGTCCTCTAAGACTCATAGTGACCCAAATTAACATCACTTTTCTCAGATGCATGTGTCACACTCATCTTCCCTCTTATGTCCATCCCCACAGCCCTCCGGGCACATGTGGCTTCTGCAGTCCTCTGGCCTCTTTCTCTTGTCCTGGTGTGGGCTCGGGCCAGGGAGGTGAGCATGCGGTGCAGCTCTGCGGGACTCTGCCTTCATGCGGGAGCCTCCAAATCACGCACGACAGGCATGGAAAGCTGTCACTTTATCACTGGATGGAGGAACAGTCTTACTGAGCCAGCTGACTGTGCAGCTGGAAGAGGTTAAAAATTAACCCTGCAATAATACATGTGGGTAATTGACTTTCTGTTGTTTTTGTAAGTAGTGCTGGTGTCATTCAAAGTAACCTGAAGCAAGGCAGGGCAGGGGGAGAGGGAGGAATGGGGTGGGCCTGGGGAGGAACTGGATATATTTGTGGTTTATGATATAAAACAAAGAAGAAAGCCTTTGATTTTTGTAAAGGGGGAGATGCTTTGCTTATGTTCCTCTGCATAGCTCTGTTGAGATTTATATGTGTTTTCCTCCATTACACCAAAGATATACTTATCTGCTTCATTTGCAGTGCCAAGAATGTCAAGCCTTCTCTTCACCATTCATGCACTGATCTTCCTCAAAGGACATAGACATGAAGAAAGGACTCTTTTGAACATCCCTGCCATGCAAGAACCAGGTGACTTCTCCTTATTTCAAAGACACTTAACTTAGTGAGGTGCTAGCCAAACCGTCAGAGATTTAACACAAAAATCAGTTCCCCCACCAAACTCCATTTTCACTGCACAGTTAACCTGCCCCAATCTCAAGCAGACACCTGCCCATTTTTCTGTGACCTTGCTGATGCTGTGCTAATCTGTGTGTATCTGGTCATGGAGTCAGACTTCTCTGGTGCTCAGAGGCTGTAGGATTCTTTTGCAGCCACTTGGCTGCCACAGGGGAGCTAGAGGAGGTGCATTGGAGAACCACCAGTATTCAAGTGATTTTTATTTAATTTTCCTGTCTGCAGTCACAGTACAAAACAGGTAAGGTTCAGTCCCAGGTTCTGCCCTCTACAGCCAACCAGGTAAGCTGGTCTGGATGGGGAGCACACCCTGGCCCAGTCAGAGGTTTCTCTTCTGTGTATGACAAGAGCCACTGATTTTAATTTGAGTCAGAATATGAGTTAACTGTGCAGTGGAGAAATATCCGCAGAGAAGCTTCTCAGGATATCATCATAAGTCTTCAGTTATGGAAAAACAGGGTGATGAGACCTGGATTTCCAGTGTTAAAATTGGAGAGGAAAGATACTGCAAGTTGGGGTTTTTTTTAATTCTCCAAAAAGAAGTCTCCTTTGAAGGTCACCTTTTAAGAATTCCTTGGCTGTTCCTGGCCAGATAGTATGTGAGAAGCAATACTGTTTTCTGCGAAAACAGCTCTGTAGGAAGGGAGCACTTTGTTTTCACATAAAAAAAAAAAAAAAAAAAAAGCAGAAATACAAGTCCCTGTGCTGAAAGGTCTGATTATGCTGGACCAAGCACAAAATCTATTACAGAGGTATTAATTGCCTGCACTGTTTATGTAGTCACACATTACACCTGCTATTTCCTGTAGGAGTCTAACACCAGTAGTGTTTTCCATCCCAAACTGGATATGATGCTGAAATACCACACAGAAATGGAATTTGCGAGGAACAGGCCTGAGCTGTGTTAAACCAATGGCTTAACATGACTTAAAAAGAAAAAAGCCACCCAGGAAAACCAGATGATGAAATTTGCCACCATTCAATTAAAAAGTCATCCTTTCCTGTTGTTCAGTGCGTGCTGGGCTTTCCAAGTTCACCAGTCTTTCCTGGGATGAGTGACTCATGAACTTGATAGGAAAATGCACCTGTTTTTAGCCAGAGGTTAAAGCAGCTCTCCAGTTACCAGAGTAAACAAAGGATTTATTTCTGTCCTTAGCAGTTACCCTGCGAAGTCCAGGAACACAGGAAGCCTGGCAGGAGCAATTAGGTTTGAGCTAAATTTGCTGAAGTTGGTAGAAGGTCTGTGAAGTCCATGGTAAGATGCTCATAGATACTAGTGGGATTTGGCCCATGCCTTTTGCTAGAGGAAAAATGGGAAGGAAAAGTTGGCGCAGTGATTGTGCTGGCTGCCGAGGACTCCAAGGAGCTGGAAGATGTCTGCCATGGTGCAGGACACGTATTCTCTTCTCTGGCCCGGAGATGTCCGTCTGTACTCTTGGCAAAAGAGCAGCTGTCAGACACAGAGATGTGATGGGTATATATGTGTTCAAGACAATGAGACTGATCAGCAATCACAGTAATGGCAACCATGAAAGTGGCTAAAATATTTGGAAATGAGAGTGTTGGGTGTATTGGTATCATGGAAGCTGAGAGGTTCAGTTAGCTGGGAGTCACTTAGTAATCCCAGCATGAGAAATGGGATGTGTTTGATCTCCACTGCGGCGTGCTGAAAAGTGCAAACACAACATCAGCTTATTTCAGGTCAGCACTCAAGATGGTATAAAGACAAGATGGATTTTAGCCTTTATTTAACTGGATTTAATTACATGCATGAGCTTCAAAGTGCCCAAGGCCTAATGGATGGTGACCTAAGGTCTGACTGAAAAAGCAACAACCACCTAAACCGTAAGCTTGCTTGTTAGACCATATGGCATGACTGGACCATGTGATGTTTCAGGGAGGGATGTTAGGAATAAAGCACCCAGTGCATCCAAAGCATTTACCAAGATTTCCAGCTTCACTCAGTAGAATCTGAACACCGACCTCGCCTGCCCTCCGTACCAGTGTGGCTCAGGAGCGTGGCTGGGACAGACAGGGGACAGTGTTTCCAACCACACCTCTCTGAAAAGTCTCTAGTGCCCTCATATAGAGCATGCTGACACTTGGAGAAGAAAAGGAGCACTTGAATTTTCAGTTTGGAAGATTCATGTGGCTAGGAAATTCCAAATAACCAAATTTAAGGAAAAGAGGCAAACATCAAAGGCTCGTTATCTTCATTTAATTTTGTTAGCATGTGTTAGCATGTCAGATATTGTGACAGTTATCTATTTGTATTTCTGGCTGTGCTTGGTTTCAGAGAATCCTGTTCTAGGGTCTGGATAAAGTACAAAGTCTCTTTCTCCTTTGGACAGCACGACATGGTTCCAAATAAAGTCTTGGAGAGCTACCATTAAAAAAATAGAAATGATCATAAAAAACTGGAGCTAAGACCTGCTGAGACATGACTAAATGTAATTGCTTGTGGCAGATGTTTATGGGAAAACTGAAAGTTTTTAAATTGCTTAATTATTGGATAAGCAGAAATGCTCAGAAATGAAAAGGATACAACTTTAGTATGCCACTACTTTAAATGACTGCAGCATGGTTCTGTCCATCACAGGAAGTCTGTGCCATGTTGATTCACAGCCCTATCTAGCTTAGATGAAAAAGGTTGGTGTAACAAATCACCAGGGGGAATGTTTTGAATTTCCAGTGCCTGTGCGGTGCTTGGTATCCACACAGAGCAGCCACCCCAGGTGCTCCCACTTTGAAGATGATCAGCTCCAGACCCTCACTTTCATCTTGGTCACATATCCAATTGAAAGAACCTTGACATAACTGTGTCTGTTTCACATTTAAAAGAGAACTGTTTAAAAGCTGTTTAAATAATTTGCGCATACATCTAAGAATCTCAAAGCTTTGGCCGTATCAATTAATTCTTGAAGCAACGTCATGAGGTGGGTATTATCCTAATTTATATAGGAGTTCAGTGAGGCATGGAGAGTGAATGTTTTGCTTTGTGTAAGTTCTGTATCGGGTAAAGGATACCAGCCCATACCAGCCTCCATGAATCACTTCAGTGGGCTGACTAACGTCCACCTGCTTTGTCTCTGAACTGTACAGCTCAGGAACGTCGTGTTCGCATCCTCAACACATTGTCCCTTGCCTGCTGCCTGCTACCCAGACAGCGTGATGAGGAAACCTGATGGGCTGCGCTGGCTCTGTGCTCAGAGGGGTAAGATTTGTTGGCTCCTGCGTGCAGCAGTGGACCCAGATATGTTTATGGCATACTCCTGGGGTTCCTCCAACACATGCCCATTTTCAGGCAAGGAGGAGGACCAGGAACATATTTACATTAATGTCCAAGGTCTCAGCCCCTCTCACAGCTCCTTCATAATGTCTTTTTGTTGTTGCGTGCTGGGCTGAGCTTCCAGCTGGTGGCTTTTCCCTCCGCATCCTCCAGTCTTGGAAGTCCCTCGTCAAAATTCTCCCTGGGAAAATTGGTAGTCTGTAACACCGAGGCGGGGAGTCCCTGGCTCTGGAGCCTGTCTCTGCTACCTGGCATCCCAGGCTGTGTGCAGTATCGCCCATACCCTCAGTGACTCGCTTGGGTCTGCCTTCACTGCCTGAGCTGGCTCACCATGGGATCGGGCAATGACCAGCACTGATGCAAGGAACGGGGCAGGAGACCGTGACCAAGGAGAAGGGAGAAGTCTCAGTGGCCTCAGCCTGGTTCTGTTGACAGTGTCACGAAATTGCCCCCTAAGACTGATCCTCCTTAAAGAGTAATCCAGCGTGGGAGTTCCACCGGGAACACCAACACGATGAATTTGCTTTGTTTTTCTACAATGTCCTGTCTCTCTCAAGAGCTCCTTTTACATACAGATCATCCGTGGACCCCACGAACCCTCTGGCAGCCTCCTGCTTTTGCTGTGCTTGAAAAAGTCTTATCATTCAGTTTTATGCCTTTACCAAGTTGCTTTTCATTTTCTTGTACTTTATTGTAGTTTCACGTCCACTTTGTCAGACTTTTTGTTCTTTCCCATCTTCCTTAACTCCCTGGTTTTTTGAAGAATTTATTTCTGCCTTTCAGAAGTGTTACATGGCTTCATCACGTTGGCTTACTTTTCCCTTGAATATATTTTATATGATGCTGAGCCTGCTGTAGAGTGTCTTTAAACAATATTATATCATTATATCTACAAGTGCTTTACTGTTTTTAGCTGCTGATTTCAACAAATTTCCTCACTTTTATGTGGTTCCCCTTTTTAAAGGTAAACATTTAATTTGGTACATTCAATCTATGTAGATCTTCTGAGAACTTGAGTCACTTCCTTATCTTTCCCTCCTTGGCATGAACTGCTCTGACATTTATACTGTTTAAACCTAGTATAAAAGTATTTTACTAATTAGTTCTTTCTAGAAAGTTTCCCAGATACATGTGTGCCAATATCCTCATTTAAAGCTAGTCATTCTAGTTTGTCTTCCTTTATTTTCAGATACCTGCCATTTGTACAGAAATGGTTTTAAATGCGGTCGTGGGCTAGCTACCTATTTTTGTGTGTTTTCTGTGCGTGTGTGTGTGCGTGCACCTTACTTAATTGGGGCTTCATTTATAAAGGCTGGTCTCCTCTGTTTTCCACTGATCTCCATTGCCTTCTCTCCTATCCTTTTTCTTAACAGAGAGATTTGAGAGCTTCAACCAAATTGTGTTTTCTTCCATACCTCTCCCTTATCCCCAGTCTTTAATTTAAAACTCTCTTGCAACTCAACTCCATTAAGTCCCAGCTCCTTTCTGTCTTGTTTACATAGATGTCATTTTTTCTACATAGGCTCCACTTTTCTAAATAGCTTTCCCCTTTTCTAATAAACTCAGCAAGGTCTATAACAATAGCCTTGCAAGCTTCACACATTTATTTTGCATACATAGAACTATTTAATATCACTTATCGTTCATCTCCAGGGTTTGAAGCGCTCTTCCTTGCCTGCCCACTTGTGCTCTTCCCTTTGCCACAGTTAATAGCACGATCAGTCATGCTGGAAAGTTACACCCAACCAATATTAGGAAATGCTCCCTGCTGCCTCGTAAATCCTTGGTGCCATCAGTAACAGCAGAGGAGGAGGAGGCGGAGGAGGAGGCATTCCAAGCATATGGACTCTCAGGCAAGTGAAATGAAGCCGGGTAGGTCACACACACTGCTTATCATGGTCACATTTGCTCATGGTGAAATCTTGCCCACTCAACATTGACTGGGAATGTCGCCATTTGCTGTTCCGGTGGGAATTTTGTGCTCCTTGGAGATTTCAGCCTCATGCTGCATTTTGACAGTACCTCTGAGCCAACTGAGCAGCCCCCTCCCTCTGCCCCAGCTGTGCTTTTCTTCCCATCCCTCCTTGGTGCGGGCACAGATACTCATCTGATCCATGAACAGCAAAGAACACGGTATCACATCAGCCTCGCTGTGTTGTTAAACTACACCTCTTCCATACCGAGTGTGAGACAGGGTCTTCAGTATACACAGGCTTTGTATTTACAGTGTTTTCCTGTCCTTTAGATAGTTTCCTATCACAATGCACAGAGACCGATCAAAACTGGGGTGCACTGTCTCAATGAACAAAATGAGCGCAGGCTGAGGGACGGGGGTGTGATATACACACAAGGAGAACAAGTGTGACATCTCTCCTGTTTCCCTCTCTAGGTGCTCCCCAAAGCTCTGTGCTGCATCTTGCCGCCGTGCCGGGCTCCCTCTCACCCATGACCACAACTCTGTGCATCAGACATCACTCCAGAGCAGCACAGCTCTTTCCCAGGAGATAAGTGAGGAGTATTTTTGCCTACACAACAGCTCTCCTGAGTTTTCCCATGCTGGCAGGGAGGGTGGGAGGGAGGAGATCCGGCTTCCTCCCTGTCCAAGCGCCAGCCCGCTGGGCCTGCCATGGCACTGCTGGGAACATCCAGGGGCATTATGCAATTTGCAGAGGCGGTTCTTCATGCAGCCTGGCAAGGAAGCGTCTGATAATGGCTCTCCCTTTGTTTGTAGCACACAATCAAGCTCATGATCTTCTCTCCAGTACAGGCAGCCCACAGTGTTATGTCCTCTACTGCTCTGATGACGAGGGCTGTGCACAGGACAGGAAGCCCTGCAGCGCTTTCATCAGTGAATCACCTACCCTGAGTGCTAGTTAGGCACAAATCATTAATGGTCTAAAAGGGCTGGAATAAGCTAGCTTGGCTCCAGTGGAAATGCAGAGTGTGTCATTTTCAGGAGGCATGGGAAACCTTCTTAAGTCTGTTTTTAAACTTCTGGACTTTGGCTTCTGAGTAATGCCACTGATTTCACTTTCCAAAGGTCGCAGGAGAATTCTCTTCTGCCATCTCCAAAGGGCATGACAAATATTCCTCTAACAAAGTAACGAATTGTTCAACACAATGCACTTAGCAATTACCTTGCCATAAAGGTATTTACAGCAGATACAGTAAGATAAACCAGCTTGTTTCCTATTGTTTTTCAAAGGGACAAAAAAAAAAAGGGAAAGGCTGTAGCCATCTTGTGGTGAGTTTGAGGGTTAAATGTAATTTGATGTCTTTACTGAATGCTGTCATGGGTCTTAAAAGATATTTTAATAGACTTGAAAGTCTGTTTATAGACTATCCCTTTTAGACATCAGAAAAGATATTCACTTCTGTATTCTGTGTACCTATTTAAGCTGCATCCAAATTTAAAATTGTCCATAATATATTAATTCAGCAAGTTTTCTGAATGCTCCTTCCCAAGTAGTCTTTATTTACAGGATTCTGTGCTATTTTCCTCGGTATCATTCTGCCTCCTGCATGATGCTCTTTCTCATTTTGGACTCAAATTCCCTTCTAACATAGCGCGCAAAGGAGTCAGCCATGCAAGAAATTAGAAGCAAAGACTACAGCATGTTACTGGATGCAAATCTGTTCCCAGTGCAAATCTAGGTCCGTTGGACAGGAGGGAAACCAACCCTGCACCAGCAGCAGAGCGCTGGCTGGCCTGTGGGTTAGAAACGCGGTGTCGCTGCAAATCTGGTTAGACGAGTATGCGCCTGCCTCCCTGACCTCTTCCACTTGGCAGTCTTTTCTGTGCATTTTCGTCTGAGAGGCTGATGCAGGAGTGAACAATGGAAACCAAACTGCCCCTCCAGCCCTCAAGCTGGTCCCAGTACATCCTGGCACATGTGCATTGGCTGGGTGAGGTGAGCGAGGGATTTCATCACTCTGGCATGTGGTTACGAAGAGTCCAGTGCAATCAGCCAAGTATTTTTCACCAGCATGAAATAAAAATGAAAAGAACAGGGAGACACAGCCACATTTGATATAAAGGCTGTCTGTGCCTTTGTAATGGGAAGGCGTTCGTATCTACTTTCGCTGCAGAAGAGGAGGCAGTGTGACAGCTCCCTGGAGTGAGTATCCCAGGAGAGCACCTATTTTCTTTGAGCTGGGGGCTCAGACATAGCCCTGGGCCGGAGACGGCACATCCATGCAGGATTTCCAACTTCTGTTTGAAAGTCTGGGTGACCTTCAGCACTCCTGCTATGCCTGTGCAAGCAAAGCTCCCCAGTCTGAACTTTCTTTGGTTCACACACCACTAGTAAGTAGTAAGAGGGAGGCTATTATAGGTAAAGCATCAAGAAATGGGTGCAAGAAAGGGTCTGTGGCTCTGCCACCAAGTTCTTGTGCAATGTTGTGCAAATAATTTCTCACATCTGTGCATCCATTTCCAATCTGTAATGTGAAAATAGCAGTACTTCGTCTCACCCATGCACCTTTGTCCTAAATTATAAAATCTTCCAAGGAAAAACTGCCTATTCCCATGTTAATATACAGAGTCTAGCCCCATAGGGCACTTTTTCTCCTACCTGTTTCCTCAAGCTATGTCTGGGCTTTGCAATGACTGTCATGTAAACCATGACATCTTTGGGTTACGTGCATTTGTGTCCAGCCTCGAAACGTTATTTCATTCCCTGAGGTGTGTGCTGTTATCAGGCAAATGAAATGTCCCAGTCCCTTGGTAATTATTCATTAGGTAAGATTTAATGCGTGTGTGCGTGCAGGGCTGGCAGCTACAAGTGGATCCCACGAGAGAGGTCTGTGAGCCAAGCTTATGTCAGCTTTAGGGTAGGGATGTTTGAGTAACTGGAGTAAAAATAACAAAACGGTAAGATCAGTAGCAATTTGTGCAAAACTTAACCCAAAACCTTTTCTTTTCATCCCGAGGCCAAACTTACCATTCATATCAGAAGGCTATGAGACCTGGGGTGGATTTGCACCCACATCTAGAACAAACCACAGATCTGCACTGAGGCAGTGTTTGGGACCCAAATCTAGCTGCCACCTGTGACTGTTAGTTCTACCCATACTTCCCCAAGGTCTGAAAAATGTTTTTAGCTTCTTGTGTTTCTTACATACTTGTTCCTTGTTTGGTACCAGGATTACTGTTTTCCTGTTCAGAAGACTGCCTCTGCAATATTTCCTGGCTGTGTAAGGGTGGCAGCCTTGGTCACACCAGTTTTGACCGGAGAGCATCTGGAAGTCCAGGTGAATATAGGCACAAGCTAAGGCACAGCTCGCAAACATGTGGTGGACATTATACCAAAGAAATCAAACGAGTGAAAAGATATTATTTGCCTGACAGTTAAGAGTTGGGGATTGATGAGACAGACACACAAATCTCAGACAAAACCCTGTTCCTCTGGGAGTCCAGGCCTACGACTGGACTGGTTGCTGTCCTAAGCTGGTTGATGTAAGAACTTGATACTGGTGGGATAGGCTGGACTTCATAGCTTATTTAAAATGAGTCCAGTACAGTACAGGTGTGGAAAAGAGATGCCTGGGAGTTGTGGGGAGCAAACCTTTTCTTGCAGGCTCCAGCGGTGGGGATGTAACAAAGGGGAAGAGCACTGGTGACATTACAGCTCTCGGGGCTCTGGAAATTCTGCCTGTTTGGCTTTTCTTGGTTTCCACCATCTTCTGTTCTCTCTGTCTCTGTTGTTCACCCGCATAATTACGTAAGATATCACCAGCTAAAACTGCATCTCCTACTTAATAGATGGCTCATTATCCAGGGAGGGAAACAGAAAGGGCAAAAGCTTTTATGTGCCAACAGCACTGCTGAGATGTTCATGTGCATTACAGGAGAACGAAAGGGCGTAACCTGTCTGTCCTAATTTATAGCCAGATAGGCTGAAAGAGTCAAGGTGTAATGAAGGTCAGCATGGCTGGGAATGGGGTGGAGGCAATGCAAGGTTACTCTCTTGACATAAAAGCAATTAATTCTCCGATAAAGTCCCTCTCTCATGCAGCAGAAGAAGGAGGCAGTTCTCTCTGTATTTAAAAGTACTCCCACAGCTTTGATCTTTTCTTCTTTTCTGGAAATGTAAGCTTGCAAAGAGGGTCTGGCCTTGCCTGGGATTATGTATTGGGCCATGTTGTGCTGGCCTTGCAAAGCGGCATAGGCAAGCGTGCTGTTTCCGTACTGCGTCATTCTGGAAAAGTCTCCTAATATTCTGGTTACTGCAGTAATGGCAACACAGTGCTGCAATGCCTGGGTACCCTGCCTGCTCAGAAATGCCATGACATCACTCCTTCTCATAACAATGTTTTTTTTGTCTAGTTTCGGCCACACACAGGATATTTAGCTATGAGTGAAAATGAAAAAGCAAATGAGAGGGAACAAGGCCTCCTACCGAAACTCTATCTCCAAGAACCTTAAAATGTGAAAGTATGTAACCATACTAGCTTGAAAGCAACCCTTTAGCCCTGCACACTCTTCAGCATCAGATGTATCCCATTTCAATTAGTATATTGTGGCAACCAACAGTAGACAGGTTTTTCTTTTACTAATGTTTAAAATAAACGCTTGTTTTGAACTCAGGACAGAGCTGTATTTGTGCCAGGTATCAGGCCCGGTTTCAGTAGAGCTTGTGGCAGACATGTAGTGTGATCTAACCAAATGGTGGTGGGTTTTGTGCTGCTGCCTGTGCTGGCTGGAGACCAAAATGTTGCTGTGGGCTTCCCCAGGCATAAAAATCCATGAGTTTTGCAGCTGTGGTTTCATTTCATTTCACTGTCTGACTAACCTTCTTCTTACTTGATTTTCTCTTATTTTCTCTATACATTTCCCACACAGGAAGTCTAAGATTCCAAGTTGCATTTTGAGAAAGCTTTAAAATTAACTTCTCCATTTATGTGAGATGACCCTGGGTTTTGGTAATAAAATGTGCCGGGGGCGGGGAGAGAGGGAAAGAGAAGACTTCTCAGTAGGGGGTGAGTGCTGATGGCTTAACAAAGTTACGGTGTAATATGCTGTTCTGCTGACTTCTGCCTTCTTTAATTACCTTCTGAATCCCAAGAAGCTGAATCGTGCCTCACCAGCTCATTATGTCCCCCGGGTTTGCTCTCCCCAACAAATAGGTGCTTTCCCTGCAGTCTCTGGAGGCTCTTTGTTGCTGCTCTGATATATCAGATGCGTTTATTTTGCACATTGATGTTTGTGTTTTCCGCACTGCTTGTGTTTTCCAATTCCTTGGAGCAGTGAGGATGCTGCTGAATTGTCAGAATCACGGTAGGATGCTGACTTGAGGTTACTGTCAATGGCCTCATTATGTTAACAAGGGATATTTTAAGAAATACAAAAGGTGTGGCATTTACTTTCTTGGGAGAGGGAGGGGAGAGAGAGAGAATGTATGTGGATGAATGGACTTACACTGCAGGTCCCCCCCACTGTTCAGTTAGAAATGACTGACTGGCTCTCTCCACAGCATTTGCTAGCCAGAGAAATGATGGCTTCTGATTTGTATTCCCGGGCTGCTCGCAATGTGCTTGGCTCACCCATGCATGCAAGGCAACACGACCCTTCCTCCTGAAGAGCTCCTCATCTCTGTGCTGGGGCATCTGGGTACCTGAAATGGGCACAGCCTTAGCGGACACAGCGATGGGACATGCAGCATTACAGCACCTTCATGCAGATGTAAGTCAGGGCTGCTGTGGTCTTGTTCCCTCCTTCGAGCCAGCACTAGCGTTGGTGTGGCTGGAAAGCGAGTCAGTTTGGGAAACTGAGCGGGAAGGGAAGTAATGCTATGGGAAAAAAGTAATTAATTCCCTATACACTTGCCTTCTGGAGGAACATGGCTAGGTATGGCCAGGGCTAAGGAGAAGACGGCACCTTAGTCTTCTCTGCTCAGATGGGCTCTCTCCCTCCAGATATTCTTGAGGGAGAATATCAAAGAGGAGGATATTGCCTGCAAATCTTCTGTCTTAAATGAAATGGAGACCTGTGCACAGCCCACACCTCTGAATCAAAGGGAGGAGTTCATTCCCTTCCTCCCTGTTGTCAGGCCATTGGGAGGTAGTTGGCATATCCCTTATCAAAGGAAAGGTGGTCCTTTCCTTAAGCTTGTCTGCTCAGTGGTGTTGTGTAAAAACAGATCAATAAGGTGACACAAATCCTATCCTATTACCAGTATTCAGCAGCAAATGAAGCACCCTTAAGCTTAGCATATTATCATTCCATGCATTTACAATTAAAGACTTAGATAAGATTAATTACTTTCAAGGTGACTCTTTACAATTGTCTCCTTGTAATGGAGTTTGTAACCAGTCCAGTCTGGCTTTGTCACGAGGAGAAATCACAGACAATTTAACAATTGGATAGAAAAGGTTTATTTAACAGGCCTTGTGCTTCTCTTAAATTTCCCTTAAAGAGAAAAATAAGTCCCTAGCAAAGAGCACATCCAACACTCATAGTGAACTTGATAGAGAACTGTCTACAACTGGCGTCTTTACTTTGTTTCTGTTGCTCCAAGTATAAATATTTTAGGCAACCTGTTCTTCCGAAGACCCTGAGTAGAAGAAATGTAGTAATATTACAACAGAAAAGAGCCGTACGTCCTGGAGGGAGTGACCAGGTTCCAGTACCTATCTCTGACAGCTTTTTTCCGTGCAAAATGCTGAGAGAAGGGAAAAGAAAGGACACTCTAAATTCTACCACAAAACATCAGCTGCATATTTATTTATTTGTTACTCTGCCTTATGCCCAGCTGAAAGAGACCAGCTGGGTCCAGCAAAAGTGCTGGCCCCTCAACTGACGGAGGGACTGCAAAGCAAAGCCCAACGTGCGGCAAGAAACACAATACAAATGGAGTTGGGTGGGACTTCCCCAGAGGAGATGCCATTGCCTGAGAAAGACCCCTGTGACTCCTGCTCAGGCAAAGCGCTGATGTTAGTATAAGAAGAATTGGAGAGGCTGTGTGGTCTGCTATCACCTGTATACCTCAAGCACAGCTTGGCCAGAATGCCTACATGAATTTTATGGTTGTGCCTGGCCTCACAATATATGGACCAAAAAGCATTACCTTTGAGGTACGTGCTAATTTATCCCACATGGGACAGTCATTTCCGGTTTTCTTCCCCAAGGCAGCATGCAGGGAAGTTTGCTGGTATTTACTGTAACACCGCTCACTGTGCTTGGGGGTTAAAGCACAAGCAATAAAAAGCCCTTAGCTACACCCTCCGAAAACAACAACAAAAAGCCAAGATTTCCGGGTGTGTTGTTTTTGATGGATGGCCTGTTTCTGAATTTTGAGGCTTTCTACTGCCCACATTTTTCAGTCCTGTGAACTAGAAACCTCTGCTTTTACTGTTGGTATTAACTCTTGAGGGTCTGAGATATTGTTCTGACTCACAAGAAGATGGGCTTTCTGGAAAACACCTTATATCATAACATCTGTGGTAGAAACCTTGTTTAAGCTGCTGAATTGTAACGCAAAAAACCACAGGAGTTAGGTGGGAAATGTGCAACTCCTCCGCAATCCTTACCCATTTTCTAACAAGCTCTCGTTTGCTCCCTAGTTACAGGATCACGAAGCAGTTGTCTTCTCATTTCTGAAATATCAGCAAACCCTCCTCCGCAAAACTGAAAATGTTTTGAATAATAAAATGAAGGGTGAGATTTCTCAAGCTTGGCTGGGGGAGCAGAACAGCTCATCCCCACTACGATGAGAAGCGACTGGATCTCTACATCGCCTGGGCAGCCCTGCTTGGAACATCATAGCTGGGACTTTTCAGTCTGTCACATGCCAAGAAGTGACAGCAGCAGAGGACCTCTGCTGTGAATGCTGGCCATGCACAGATAGAGAAGGATCTGTTTCAAAAACAAAGAGCTCCTGAGCTGATCTTCTGTGGGTGTCTGACTGCAGCTTGTTCAAATGTAAGTCAATCACCTTAGTTAACAGCTCTACCCGCGAGGCAGCTGTAGGACTGATCCATAATAGGACTTTGTAATGGATTGGCAGCATTGTTTTACTGCAGGTTTTATTACACACGGAGTACTCGCATCACATTGGCTTCCCATCGCTGAGGTGTTTATCTCCTGGGTGAGGATTAGCACAGCGCTGTACCATGAAGTCTGTTATAGCTGAATAAGTGGTTTTGTGTAATCCTCCTGAGATGGGTCACTGTCCTGAAGGGATCCCTGGGAAGGCTCTCTGCCCGTACAAGGCATTTAGATGACTTTCAGTCAGGTTTTTGGGGATCTTTTTGGAGTATGTGCAGCTTTTCTGTGATGCAGTCTGTCTCTAAGGCATCTGGGCAGTGGCTGGGACAGCAAGGACCATCACAGAGCTTACAGACAGTTGGTATTGGTGTATGAAGAAGACCCCACTGAGTCATTAGATGATTGAAATATGGCTCTTGACAAGTGGGCATCCCAGTACAGGCTTCAAACAGGGTCCTGCCTGGACAGTTGTGTTTGCTGTTTGTCTGGCATAAATAGGTGTTGATGCTCAGCATACTCTTGTTTTGCATTAAGGCACCTTCAGAACAGCAGGTCATGTTCAGCACTGCTCCAGGCGTGCTCTGCAGTAGCAGGGTAAGAGTGCTGCCGCTGCACTGTTCCCTGCTGTTCAGAATAAAGAGCAAACAGGAGCTCCTTAAAGTCACAGGAATTTGCATCCTGTATCATAGAAACATAGAATAGTTTGGGTTGGAAGGGACATCCTCTCTTTTTATTAGCCAGTTTGTGAGATGTTCTTGTCTGGGTTATGTAGGAAATATGGTCCCAGTTCACACATCTCAAGTGCAGAAGAGACCTTTGAATTAAAGTTACTAAACAAAGTTTTCCAACAGGAAAGGAAAGCAGGCAGTACCATTCTGTCT
Organism: Pelecanus crispus; assembly: GCF_030463565.1. Taxonomy (NCBI): domain Eukaryota; kingdom Metazoa; phylum Chordata; class Aves; order Pelecaniformes; family Pelecanidae; genus Pelecanus; species Pelecanus crispus. Next base: position 12,357,236 of record NC_134652.1, on the reverse strand, counting down.
TAGAGTGACATTTCTAGATTAAGAAGGTCACACACAACGACAAAAATATAAGGTCCTACACAGTAACAAAATAGAAATTATGGTAGCTGCAACAGACCCTTGATGGTGAGGGAGATTTTAAGCAGTCCAGATAAAAAGCATATCCTTGAGGCCCTGGCAAGGATGCAAACTTCTCTCCCACACAACCTCAGTCACTCTTGAAAAGCCAAGTTTTGGAATTTTAAAAGGCAAAAATATTACAGCAACAGCAACAACAAACATGAAAATCAGATGTTAAATGATTACTAATGATTTTATCAATGTGTTGTGTAATTGGGAGGAAGAGGAGGGAGAAAGAAGCACTCAACATTCTTTAGGTTTATTTTTTAATTATTCAATGATTATCGATGAGACTAAAGCAAATTAACACCAGGGTTTTGCAGAGAGGTTTCAACTTTATAATGGAGAAGGCGTTGTGGTGTTTGGGGGAGCAGGGCAAATGGACTCCTGCAGTACAAAAGAAGTCAATGTAAGAATCAAGTACCAAGACCCTGCGGAAAGATAGGGATTTTGCCTGGACAGCTAATTTTAGCTTTTTTTCAGAACCCAAACGCCTGGAGGCACCTACAGCAGATTGCAATGTACATTGGTGGGCATCCCAGTGTGGCACCTGTGGGGCGGTCGCACGCCCAGGCCGTCGCGCTAGCGGTGCTCCGGTGCAGGTACGTGCCGTGTGCTCTGCCGGGGCAAGCAGAGATGTGACGGCCGCGTGAACGTTGTCGCAGAGGATGCGTACGTTTAGCTCTCCAGTTCAGAAAGAACCCAGAGAGATGATCAGACAACTGGGAGACATAATTGCTCTGGCAGCCCAGCTGGGCCACAGGGTATTTGTGGGCAGGAAAATCAGGGCAGTTGGTGCTTCCCCTGTGCAAAATGGCCAGGGCAGGGATCCCAGCTGTGCGTGTGCAGCACTGCTTTCGCTAACAGAGCAAGCTGTGAAAAGCACTGCGCCTGGTGGGTTATTTAGTTGTCAGTCATTAACTTTATCTTTGACCTTTCTGAAGAACTCTCTATTTTACCGTTGCATTGGGAACTGTGAAAAATGCGGGTCCCCTTTTCTCACAGCATTGCAGGTCTCCCTGTGGATCATCTTATCAAATTATGTAACCCCCCTCCCCAGCATTAAGATTTTCAGGCCTGTTCCCCATTAACTCTGCTCTTTGGCAGTCTTAGAAGTGAAAAAGGGGTCAGTTTTTGGTGAAAATTTGAAGGTTGGCAAAGGTCCTTAGCATCAAATAGCAAGAGAATCACTGACTTACGGGGAAAGTCACATGCAGCAACTAAATGCACATATTTAGGCAGGAATTTAAGTAGTTTTTTAGAAATCAGGTTGCTTTGCTATGTTGTCTGTGCTCTTCTAGGTCTGGCTGGTTTTATTCTGTTGTTAAGAACAAAACACACCTTATTTGCTGCAGAAAACAAAGGCTTGTTTGGGATCGTTATGGCTGGTGTTGTGTCCAGGTTGCTGTTTGCCACCATTTCTTTTTGAGATGAAGCTGCTTTGAGAGGGTCCCCCCGCCCCGAGCTCTCGTCCTGCCCACCCCCTGCTGCCTGCTGTGTCCCCCCGCGCAGGGTGGCCATGGGTGGCCTGTGCTGTGACCCCAACCACTGAAATCACTGGAGGGGTTTTTTAGAAGGTTACAAAGAGTGGTTTAACCTGGGTTCACAGAGCGTCCCCGTGAAAGAAATAACCTAGGGAGTCAAAACAGATCATTTTCCGCTGGATTAACAAGCTGAAGCAGGTCTTATGAGCCCCAAAGCCAACACGGAGGAGGCAATGGGAACTCCTCCCGGGAGCGGGGATGGTGATGGGGACAAGCAGGGATGGGAGGAAGAAGATCATTTCTCACTTTTGGTCGCAGCAGCTCCACCATGATGTGTCATTTCACCCTCTGTTGTGCCATTGGGGTTGAAAATAGCCCTGCTAAAAAAAAGCAGGCTGCAGTTTGGGTTTGGATGGATTTTTGTGTGCGCGAACCTGGATCAGCTCCAGAGCACGGCCCCACCACCGCTTGCACTGGCCCCAGCAGAGGAAGTGATTTAGGTATGGGGGAAGCAAAGGGGGAGGGAGTGAGCTGGCAAGGGGGCTGCTGAGCTGCCAGGAGAGGGAGGGGGATTCCTCAAACCCCCCATCAGTCAGTTGTGACATCAGCCATGTCGTTTCCAAGCCAGACCAATTTCCTGCCGCAGAAGCGTGCAGCCTGCCTCGCCCCGCTCTCGCCGGGGCCCTGCGTGGTTTCTCTCCACAGCCGCAGGGTCTGACGCAGTCGGCGCGCTCTCCCGGACGCGCGTGCTGCTCCAGCCCCGCTGCGGGATGCTGCGTTCGGGACCCCCCTGCGCACGCCTCTCTGACGGATCTCCCCTGCCGTTGCTGTGACAAAGACAACGTAGGCGCTGATGTGAGTCGCGCCGCAAAACCCGGCGTGCGACTTCCTCTGGAAAGCGGAGGCAATCGCCTCCTCCTCCACCTCCGGTGACAAGCGCGCTGACCTGAGCCAGGCCTCCTCCCCGCTCGCACAGAGCGGGACTGACCTTTGGGAGCGGTGGTAGGGTCTCCTTCAGCCGATTAAGCCGAGACTTTCTGGAGGTTGCGCTTTAGTCAGTCCCAAGCTGTAAGGCTTGAGAGGAAACACTGGGTGACGCATTAAAGTTTACACCTTACAGGAGGTCAGAGTAGGTGATCTGGTAGTCCGCTGGCCTTCGACTCTGACGTGGGAGCAAGTTCAGTTTTCATTTCACTGCTAGTTCCCATCATGAACTGTCCCCAAAATGTTTCTATCACAGCCCTCATTGCGGTCCAGGCCTTGATGCAACTGAACTTTGAAAACATTTGGCCCTACTTGTACTTATTTTGCTATTAAAAGTAATTTTACTTTCTAATTTGTGATTCTTGTTACTGCTGCCAGTCCCTGGTCCTTTATACATCAATGCAATGCCTGAGCTGTGGGTAATCTGAACAAGTTTAGCTTTGCCTCACGCCTGAGGGAGAGTGGAGTCCTTTTCACCCCATTTGATAGCTTGGGAAGTGGAGGAACAGGCTGACTGTTTTAGAAATAAGTGGGGCATTAACTAGAGGCCTGGGTTTAGATCCCTGCTTGACTGCAGACATGCTTTGTCACCTCACCTAACCTCTGTGTGTTTGGTTTTTAATCTGGTCTTAAGTGCCTAAATTTGGTTTAAAGTACCAGACTCTCACTGAGTTAATCTAAGGGCCTAGGATCTCAGGCAGCTTTTAGTGGTATATGGGCACTTTGGAGAAAGCATCAAATACTTTTTTTGTGTTTTTTGGGGAAAAAATTGAGGTCAGAAACCAAACTTTCTCAGGAAATTCGTGGCCCAAGCAGGAGAGAAGACCCAGGTTTCCTGAGCTCCAACCATTTAACCTGTCTTCCCCTACCACCAAACCTGTCTGAGAGCACATACTTGGAAGGATGCCTGTTTGGATACAGTGCAGACCTTTATTCTTCTCTCCTCACAAGTGTAAACTTCTAGGAGGTCCTATATGTTTGGCAGGAAAGTCACATCACTTCATATACCCACTTGGTGTACATAGGCAATATGTCGGGACCAGGACTGAACGTGTGGGTCTGGGAAGAGAAATCCCATCTGTGCGGCGGAAGCAGGAGCTCAATTTTGGTTATGATTTCTCCCCAGCAGCTGGCCCGGATAATTACATAACGTATCAAGCCAAGTAATCCCGCTTTGTGTAATATGTAAATTCATTTACAACCATCTCTTGAGGCAAAGAAGATATACACTGCGTGTACTCCTGTAACTGTACTTCTTTTAAGAGTGCAATCAGCAAGCTGTTAATTAGCTGGTTAGCGTCACAGCCTTAGAGGAGGCTGTGCCTGTTTTCCTTCTCCCCAGACCATGCATCCCGCCCCCGGGAGCTGCTGAGCTCTTGTGTCGGGATGAGACAAGAAGGTAAGGTGAAAAAGAGTAAGGTCAACCAAGCTCCACTTCCCCACAGACCGACATCTTAAGTTATGAAGACAAAACCCAGGGGAAAGGAGGACTCCACGAGAGAGGGGCAACAGGTGGCGGAAGCATGAAACACATCCCAGCAAATCCGTTATGGACAAGTATTAGCACTTCATCTGCAGCACATGACGTCGTATCACTGTTCCAGCTGCTGAGGCTTTGAACCGTCTTCTGAAACTTGTCTGAAACCCTGGAGGAGGATTTAGCTCCTAAAGCTCTCCAACCTGTTTCAGCCGGGTTTTGTGGGCAGTTAACAATTATTGGCAGGACAAGGCTGATGACCTAATGCCTGCGCTGGCGTGAAGGAGACAGGCTGAGGTGGTGATTTAGGCCTGTTTTTAGGAACTATTAGCAAGGGGGAGCCTGTTTGCCTTTTTCCCAAAGCAAAGACGCAAACCAACACACACATACACACACTTGGGTGATTGACTTGTTTGGCTCTTGGTGCCTTATCCTGGGCACCTGCTTGCATAGCTGTGACATCCAGAGGTGCCTTTGGGATTTCATGTACTGCAAAGACATGTCATGTACTGTGTGGCACCCTTGAAAATCCCTGTGCTAAGCAGAGCAAATGCAAAGCTGAAGAGCAGGTGGTATTGGGAATGAAGAGGCCAATGCTCCAATGGTATTGGAAATGAAGGGGAAGGGAAGGGAAGGGAAGGGAAGGGAAGGGAAGGGAAGGGAAGGGAAGGGAAGGGAAGGGAAGGGAAGGGAAGGGAAGGGAAGGGAAGGGAAGGGAAGGGAAGGGAAGGGAAGGGAAGGGAAGGGAAGGGAAGGGAAGGGAAGGGAAGGGAAGGGAAGGGAAGGGAAGGGAAGGGAAGGGGAAGGGGAAGGGGAAGGGGAAGGGGAAGGGGAAGGAAGGGAAATGAAGGGGAAGGGAAATGAAGGGAAGGGCTGGGCTTTTGGATGCCATTCAAGATAAGATGGCTGGATAGAGACACCATGGGAGTATTTCAGAAGAGGGAGAGCGAGGCTGGTGAGAGGCAGTAATGCTGTGACAGGAAGCCAGTGCCGTTTGTGAGCTCGGGGAAGGAAGTATAAGGGGTGTTGGTCTTGAACCCAATGCTTTTTCCTTGCGGAATAGAGTTCCCCTTCCTTAGTGGTAAAACACCCTCCTTCCCACCAAGTCCCCAGACTTTAGGCAGTGCCTGTGCAACCAAGTGATCTTTGCATGGAGAATTATAGATGGCCTCATCTGATATGTGCAAAGCAAGAGCAAGGTATGTCCTAAAGGCAAGGAGCTGGCTGGCCACATTGGAGTTTGACATCTCCCGTGAACCCAAATGCTTCATGTTGAAGTGAAATGGGAGCTCACAGTTGGGTTGCTGCAAGAAAGGGGAGAGAGGAAGCACCGGTGTCCTGCTCTGGGAGGGAAGGGTCCGGGTAAGCCCGCGAGCGCCGAGTGCAGATAGTTAGCAGAGCGGTGTGATGCTCCGTACCGCATGCTGTGAAGTCAGACACCCAGAGGATTGCCAGCTGCTGGGAAACACGCTCACAGTGACGCTGGAGTCAGCCAGCCTGGGAATAAAATCTCCAGCTAATCGTCCTTCAATGCCAGAACTCGGTATGCGTATTGTTGGGGGATTCCTGCTTTCATAGATCATCCCAGTTGCTTAATCATGTTTGATTTCCTGGGCTGAGGTGCAACTTGATTTCCTAGAATATGTGCCCGACTATATTCTGCAGGTGGCTATTCTTGATGTGCTTTGCTCCCTCAATTTCTTCTGATAGGATGCTTTAGAGTAGAGATAAAGAGAGATCAGATTCCATCACATTGACATCTGCTTTTGTTTTAAACAGCAACAAATTTAATTGCAATCTAATTTAAATATGCTTGTTACAGAAAAATAAAAAAAAGAGAATTAAATATTTTGGTTTAATAACTGGAAACATGAAGAGATAAATAACTCATATTAAAAATATGTCAATGCAGGAGAAAAGTTTTAATAAAATTAATCTAAATGAGAATGTTGGAACTTAAACTTCACTGATACTGACACAGTCCTTCTTTTGGGAATTTTTTTTTTCCCCACAAATAATAATTTGGCAGGTTTTAAAGTAAGTATTCACCCTTATTTAAGAAAGTCAGGAAGGGTTGAGAGGGGTGGAGAGACCTTGAAATAGCGGCAGTTCTTCATTCCAGTTTCACTGTTGGCCCCTGCATCCCTACCCTGGATTGAACCAAAATCGCAATTATTTGTAGTGGAGATTCTTGTTGGAGGCAGATCAGGATTTATCCTTCCCAGCACAAACCTATTCTAAAATTACATTGAAACCTGAGGAGAGGAAACAATCTCTATTTTCAGCAATGGTCTTCCTTTGCAGGGCAGAGAGAAGATGTAATGAGCAAAGGCGCTCAGCCAAGGCTCTGAAACGGGCTGGTGTAGGTGAGAGAAGGGCCCCTTTGTGTCTCAGTGGACTTCAGCCCCCCAAAAATCTGTTTGCATCCTTCAATGGGAGCTGCCAGCTGCTGAAGTCACTGTTGAAAAGCCATCCTAAGGTGCCAAAACCACATTTTAACATCTCTAATAGAAGTGACTGCTTTTCACATGTGCCGATTTTGCATGATGAACAAAGCCAGGGATGGGCATCACCTGGGCTTCTGTAGTGGTGGTGGAGGTCCTTCTATCAGTGTGTTTGTCACAGGACAGAGCAGGGCACAAGCAGTGAAGCTCCTCGGGGTCTGGGTGAAGAATAGCAGTCAAAGGGTTGGTCATGCCCTCTTTGATAGCCGTTGCCTTGTCAGGGCCTGTGTGTCTGATGGAGACATGGGGTGGCTAGCTAGGCTTGAAGCCTAAGGAGACAGAACGGCTGAAGCACAAGGGCTGGCTTACAAATAGGTCTCCAAATGCCTCCAAAAAGGGAACGTGTCTCCTCTCTCTATCCAAGTAGGCTCCTTGCTTTAACAGCCTCACACAACAGCAGCTCAGCCAGAGCCACTCACCCTCAGAGAGGGTCCATCCTTGGCTGCTCAGGATGCTTCCAGGTCTGTGCAGACAAGACAGTGAGTGGTCTTGGTCCGCTCTGCAAGCTGTGCTCCAGAGGCAAGAGAGGAATCACGTCTTGGGCAGAGAACCAAGCAGTCCAGCCTGTGCCATGTGATGGATGTCACCACTTGCTGGAGGTTCGCAATATGGTTGGTATTCCCTGGAGAGCAGCACAGGTGATGGATCCATGGCTCATTCTCTGTGTTATGTCTTCTCCGCCTGTTGCACCTTGACTTCTCTCACCCTTTCCCTCCCCATCCATAAAGGTCACCTGTGTACATGTGGGTGCCCCAACTTCATCTACTGGCACAACAGTACAAGCACAGGGAGCAAGTCAGATCCTTTGTGCTAGTGCAAGCAGAAGCCCCGTTCTGGGTGATGATAATTCAGCTGGTGATGTGTCCCCCAGCCGTGCAGAGCTGGAGAGAGAGCAGCCAAGTCAGTCTCTGGTGAGCTGAGATTGACTTAGCATACTCTGCCTCTTCATAGCAATATTAGAAAGAAAACATTTAATTTAAGAAAATGTCCACCATCTAAATAACAGCTGCTCTGGGCTAGTTTAATTTGTGTTGCAGCTGTGTGTTTATTTAACATGTGACTTAATGCTACAGCATTCACTGCGCATGGGTATTGCCACAGCAACAGCAGTAGCACGTGCCACAGAATTTTGAAATGAAAAGCCTTGTCTCACAGAAGCTCAGACATGCCCTGGCTGCTGGGAACCACCTTTTGCACGATGGTTTAACAACACTTGCACACACAGAGCGAGCTCAGCAACAAGACATGCTTTCCCTTGTTTCTGCAGTTTCCTGAGAGTACAGCCGGATGGTTTTAGGCCATGTTAGGGATGTCCCATGGAAAGGGGCTGTGGAAAGGGTAGCAGAGGTGGGGCTGATCACAGGAGATAGAGGGAGAAATGACTAAGCAACTATCAATTGTAGGAGGCGGCTCCAGTATCAATTTGTTATTGCACATTTGATAGTCTGCTGCAGATTTCTGTGTCATTGTTTAGGTGCTGAGTGATTGTATCTCCACTCACTAAAAAAAGACGGCAAGAGGTTATGCTGATTTGAAACCTGACTCAGTGTTTTTGAGGCCTGACCAAAGTCAGAAGAAACAAAAGATGGTTACCTGCATCTGAATCACTGATTGCCCTGGTTACGACAGGCAGGGAACTTCTCTTGTGGGGGATGCGTGGGGCCATCTATAATTTCAGACATTGGTAACTTGATCTGACTCCTTCACTCATAATAGTAGAAAATTGGTAGGTCCTTTTAGAGCTTGACCTTCATGAGTGTCACTATCAGAGACCTCATTTGCAGTCATCATAGACAAACGTGCTCAGTATTCAGTTATATACGTGGTAACACAGAATTTGCTCTGCACAGCCTTAGGAAAAAGTGGTTTGAGAAGCACTGATCTATAGCATATTCGCTCCCACTTCGTGCACCTGGTGCAAGACATTACCGGCCATGGTCCTCCCTTGGCTTCCTTGGGGCAGGGTCTCTTCCACAGTTTATACCAGATTTGAGAACACAAAAGGACAAAGAAGCATTTCTCCTGGCCCATCTGCTCACCTTCTTCTATATTTAAGTCCAGTTCTCTTGTAAGGGGCTGGTCAGAGCCATCCTGGCTCGTAACACAACCAAAGGAGCCCTGGGGAGCCACTGTCATCTTGGACCTGAGTCACTCCTGGAGCCATTTCTCACCTTGGTGCTGAGATATGCCACACAGCTCTTGGCTGTATGAAGGTTTTGGTGTGTCACTTGTTGGCTTATAGTAGAACTGGCAAAGGTAAGGAGAGTGCTCAGAGCAGCTTCTGTACAAAGGCCCAAGTAGGCAAGGTCCGACCAGCTAAGATGGGGCTCCAGGACCTGTCACATCTGGGGTGGCACAGGGATGACGATGAGGGAGCAGTCGTTATACTAGGGAGAATCAGGTGAAAATATCAGGTAGCAGTTTTTAGAACAATAGAAGATGCTTTTTCACAATTTGTCTTGCACACAGTGGTGAATGAAAAATCCACTGAGAGCTATTAAATACAGAGATACTATCTTTGGTCCAGGAAGTCTCTGGTATTTCTGGGGAAGTGTCACTACAGGCTTTCCTGGCTTTTATATCTTCTCTAGGCATCTGTTACAGGCCGCTGTCAGAGACAGGATGCCTGGCTACAGTGACCAGACGGCTTGGCTGCCCTAGGAACAGCCTGTCCCTAACACAGGTACAACACCCCATTCCAAAAATCGCCATCTTCCCCTAGCTCATTTGCAGTTCCCTGCTTGAGTGGAAGTTGTCAATGCAGAATTTCCTTGGTGGTGTCAAGGAAGCCCAACCCTTGCTGAAATCTTCACGCCATTGGAGTGGGATGGTTGGGTTTTGGGATAATCTTGCTGGACCAGAGTGTGGCCTATTTCTGTGGGACCTGGTCCCGAGTAGGTACTAGCCAACTAGCCTGGCCCATAATGTGTGAATGGAGCACTGCTTTGCTAACGTGTCACTTTTCATGTGTTCACATAGCCCTGGAGTCTTCAGGCAATGTAATAAAAAGGCCCTGCCTGTTTTGCCAAGGCCTGCACAAGAGTCTCCAGAACAGTGTTTGGAAATTTGCTACATTTTGTAGCAAAACATGTAGGTTGCTCAAAATGGCAACTTGTCACTTGAATCGTCAGTGCCACATGTTACCAGTACAGATTGGTCTTCAAAATGAGACTGGTGGAGGTATTCCGAGAACTTCAGATGGGTAACCTCAGCTGTCCTCCAACTTCTCTGGCCTTACGTTAGGGAAAAGAGTGTACAGGAAGGGGGAGGAGGTGTAAGAGAAAGCAATGTGCCGGGTTTTGATGGTTCTGCATATCAAACTTGTGTCCAAGATATGATGACACTCCTCAGCTGCTGGTGTCCATGTCTGGCTCTCTAAAAGTGCTGCTGGATTAAGCTCCAGCCTTTCACCACCAACCTTCAGAGCCTGCTCTTTGGAAACTGCAGCCAAAGAGTTTTCTTGCTGAACAAGAAAATACTTCTTTTTTCATTAAAGAAACAGGAATTTGTATGCGCAGGAGGTTGTGATAGTACTATAACAGAGTCAGAGGGGATTTCCCATGAGGACTTCTGTTCCCTGAAGGATTCTTGAAATTTCTGGTAATATCTGTGGGCTAAGGACCATGAAGTCTCCATGTGCCCTCCTTGGTGTCTTGATGTAGGAGGTGTAAAACAGCACAGCTTGTGCAGAGATGCTGTGGAGCTCTCTCACCTGCTCAGGGCTTCATTTCTCGGCTGTGGCCATGGTCTTGGAGCAAATCGTGAGCAGTAGCACAAAAAAATAACTAACTGCTTTGAGAATATCTGGGATGAACTCTCATTCTGGGGGGAAAATATTATTTCTACTCTCTCCCATCATATAGGCATCAGAGGTGAGTCAACCTCACAGAAGATGAGTTGTGCAGCCATAAAAATGTAAGCAATATGGTTTTCATTACAGAAGAATACTCTTCCCCAGGGAGCAACATTAGCACTTTAAAGAACTGAGAACTCTTCTTGATGATATCTTATTTTGATTTCTGCTCCAGGCTCTCAAAGCTGCCGCTCAGGACTGTTGCTCTGCTCCACAAAAATGTTATTTCTGGAGCAGCAACAGGACAATGACTAATTTCGTAGGTAATCTAGAAATAATTTTCCTTTTACAAGAAGACAAACTGCAACCAGGAACGACTCAGTCACTTGAGAAACCGTGTGCCCTACAGTATAAACCCAAACTCTCCTGTGCCACCATGGTTTTGGATTCAGAGGGGACAGCTGGATGCAGACAAACACAAATTTGGCACCAGTACCACATCCCCTCTAACATGATCATTTCTCCTGGACTACTCTGACATCTCTGTTCTTCACAGGCTCTCAAGATTTAATTGACACCCCCAGCCTCCCTCACCACTCCTCTGCATTTGGGGATTCCTAAAATATGGGCTTTTCAAGAGGAAACCAGAGGCTCCACTGCCAACAGCAGCTTCTGGTATTGCCTGAGGAGCGGCAGCAGGGGAAGAGCGAGCACCTACGAACCACCACTGGTTTTAGACCGGCACCTACACAAGGTCCTGCATACTTTACTCTGCCACTCACAAAACTGCAGTGGTGTCAGTAAAGCAGTGGATGTTTAAGACAGATGACATGATAACCTGTGAACCAAGGCAATATTCTGCTGCAAGGGACATCTGCTGCCACTTAACTGGCAGCCAGGCTGTATCTCAAGTCATTTCTATCTGATTTCTTGGCAGGGTGGAAAAAGTAAACTTTGTTTTCTTTAAAGTGAAAGGGTTCGGTTTGGGTTTTTTTTTTTTTCTTTTTATTTAAATTCACAAGGGGGAAATAAGCTCTACATAGCCAGTGGAAAACCTGCTTTAAATGTCAAAGCATTGAAGTGAACACCTAAAAGCCAAAATGTATGCTGATGCTATTATTCCAGTAGACTTGGCCATCAAGCTGACCAGCATCAGTTCGTTGACATTCAACATTCACAGATATCTCAAAGCTGTTTATGAGTGCCCACGGATGTCCGTTTGATTGACTAGTGAACGGCAGCCAAGCCAGAGAAACTCTGTTGAGTATGAACTGTCCCTTTCTCCTGCTCAGGGCTCCTCGTGAGAGAATATGTCTTTAAAATACTCGCTTACTAAAAACAGAGGGGGGAGGGAGAGGGCTTTGGTGGGCAATGAATTAACAGGAAGCCAGTTTCAGTCGTTTCTGTGCAGCATTGATTTGACTTTTCACCATCATTGGTTGCACAGAGCCATGGAGCAGATTTCTGGGTGAGCTGAGCGCAGCTGAGCTGATAGATGGTTACTGACAGATGCTCTGTGTAAACGTGAGGGCTGATCAGCACAGGCACATGTGAGCCAGCGAGGGAGCTGAGAGGGGGTTGCTTTGGGCAGTCGAGTGCTCCCTTCTCCTTAATTTCTGCAAGGGTTTGGGAAATGAGCAGAGTTAAGGTGAGTGTGGCACAGAGGGGTGGCATTGGCAGAGGTGTGGGTTTGTGTTGGTGGTAGCAGCATAACCCAAACTGGTGAGTGGGGCGTTGGTCCCACTCCTGTAGCGAGCAGTGGGGCTAGTTCCTCTGACCAGCAAAGTGGGGTGGGCTCTGCAGGCACACACACCGCAGGCAGTCCTCTGCTGCCAGGCTCATCATACCTGGCCTCCCTCCATCCACAGGTGCCTGGTACATCACAACAAGCCACAGCCTTGTCCCTTCAAAGCCCAGCTGGGTGGCTGTGGAGGGTGGAGAGGAGCAGGTCTCCTTCCCCTTCCTCCCATAAGTCAAACACTTTCTGAACATGCCACTGCAACAGGAAACCTGGCTTTGTCTTTGCAAATGCTGTTGTGCTAAATGATGCCTCTGAGCCCTCCTGCTCTCTGCTCCCCATGCCCTGAGTGCTCTGGGGTGGAAATACAGGAGCAGGTCGAGCTGCAGCCATGAGCAGCCTGGTGAGACCTCAGCAAATTCCCCCGAATTATTTACAGAGGAAACAAGAGGCTCCTTAGGCCTCTATGCATAAGGTGAACTTAAAGTCATTTAATATATGCCTGCTGCTGTGTGTAATGCTGCTTTGAGAGAGTCCCTACCCGCCGTGAAGATGGAAATGAGGATTTGCTCCCAGCTTGTCACAGCAGCTCCTGCATGGAGCCAGCTCCCCTCCAGCACTGGGAGTGCGGGTCGGGCATGGCGAGGAGCCACGCTGGCTTCCTGGCCAAGGATGGAGGGAGAGAGGAGGACAAGGTGAGGAAGGGGTTGAAGAAGGGCAGGCTCAGAGTCCTGCCAACACAGCAGGACTCAGCCTGGCTGGGACGGGGCTTGTGTTCCCCGGGAAGATTTTGGCCTGACAGTGAAATTTGTTGCAGAGATGTGACGGATTTACCTTGCTGAGGAAAGAAACAGGTTTGCTCAGGTCCCTTCTGCCCCTGGCTCTCCGTCCCTTAGTCACAGTGGAAAAAATGAAGCAGCTGGCTACTGAAGAGGCCACCAGGTAATTTCAGTCTCTGGTGGGTTGTCTCTCCCACATTGCATAAGCTCCCTGGGAACATCACACGTCAGGAATATCAGAGGAACAAAATACACAAAGCTGGTTAAAAATGCTGCTGCTGCCTGGGCTGGGGGCAAAGCCCATTTCTTTGGTCACACCACTCTTCTCTGTGACTCCTTCCCATGCTGTTTTCTTTACCACATTGAATGTAGACCGCTCAGGCTCGTTTTTGAGGCACATCCCCACCCTCCCTCATCTCTCTCTCCTGCCTGGGATGTCAGCTCCTACCTTCCTTGATTGGCGATCCCATTACTCAGTTGTTAAATCCTTAAACTAGCAGTACATGACCTCTCTCCCAAGGTGCCTCTAATGCTCTGCGACTAGTCTAGCGATTCTTACTGCCTCCTGGTACTTCCTAGGGTGTCCCTCTGTCTGCATCCATCTGTTGTCTTTTTGTCCTAAATTGAAAGCTTATTGAGACCAGGGCTTTCTGTTTCTTCTGCACCTGGAAAGCCCTGAGGACAGAGGGTCCCCAGCTGGATTACATCTGGTAACAGGCAATTTATATTTCATGGCAGCAGAGTCAGTTGGCTTCTTGGGGAAGTTACCTCCCTGCAGTAAAGGCCAAGTCCTTGTTACCTCACAGCAAATAATCAGACAAGTAAACGACTCTGAAATTTCAGCTTCTAATCAGAGGATTTCCTGAGGGAGGATAGCCTTGGTTTCCCATGGCCAGAGGTTTCCATCTCTCCTTCCTAAGAAAGAGACAAAAATATTGTCTTAAAGGTGGATGGGGGATACAACAGCGACAAAGAAAAAAAAAAATCTTGTGCCTTATTTCTCCCACATATATAGAGCAAAAAGGCAAATCCTTTTGAAGGAGCCTGGGCGAAGAGCGAGGATGGCAGTCCCACGGAGGCAGCAGCGCTACGCCATTGGTGTCACAGGGTCGGGGAGCCACCTGAGCTTGGAGCACGAAGCTCAGCTCTGCAGCGGGTGTTTTACTCCCACCAGGTGAGAAAAAACTGAGCGGCATGGCCACAGCATTGACCTCCTCTGCTCCCCCTTTTCACCTGCCCACACTGCTCCCCGCTAGCAAATGCCCGACCGAAGGCACAGCACCGCAACGCCTGACGCGCTCCTGCTCTCGGCGTCGCACCGTGTCAGCCCTCCTGTGCGGCAGGCACGCCGCTGTGCCCGGCTCCTGTGAGTCGCCCCCACCACGGCTGTGATCTCGGGGTGCCCGTGGGTCCCGATGGGGAAAGCGGGCTGCTGTCCGCAGAGGTGACATTGCTAGAAGGGCACTAGCCTGGTTTCAGTGTCCTGGTTTTATTTGTCCGTCCAGTGGTTCCACCCTGCACCCCACCCCGATAGTGGTTCCCTTGGCGTTAATTACTAGCTGTCCCGGTGGGGATTGCGTTAGGCTGAATGACTTACAGATGAGCGTGGGTCACTCTGCCAGGGCAGGCGAGCCGTGGTTAGTGGGACGCCGTGACCCACTGCCCCGAGCAGCGGCTGCCGGGCTCGGCGTGGCTGCGGGTGCAGAGCTGTGCTGGGGCAGTGCTGGCAAAGCCGGGGCACGGCCGGGAGCCTGGCTGAGCGCCGGGTACGTGCGCCCCTCGCGCGGGCTGTGGCAAGCAGCACCAGCGCGGGCTGTTATAAAATAACTCCTTGGGATGTACTTGTCTAAACAAGCCTCAAGGGCATGGCTTTCCTCGAAGCTTCTAAACAAAACCCATCTCCCCTTGCCAAGACAGCCTAACTACGTAACGGTGATGTTTTTGTGGCTAAAGGCCAGGACAGGGGTTCACGTGATGTGGGTACCATCCCTGCCGCTGCCACGTTCTGCGCGACCTCAGGCAAACCCTTTGGCCTCTCCATGCATCAGCTTCCATATGGACACCGCTGGGTCTGGTTATGAGGGGGTGAGGAGGCTGGGGAGCCTCGGGGGTTCCCCAGGGGGAAGGTGCCCCACGTGTACTCAGGGGGGTAGCTAGTAGGTGGCCCTCATCTGTTTCCTGGCTCATTTTCTTCTTCGGAAATACTGGATCGGGCTGCCTGGGTCGTTGCAGCTCGATGCAGCACTGCCCGTGTGTGAGCTGTGCACCCCTTTCTCGGGGACTGCCAGCCCACAGCCCTTCCCCTGACCGGGGGATCACTGCCAAAGCCGAGAGAGTGACTGGCTTCACAGCCCAGCCAGGGCAACTGCAAAGCTCTTTCTGTTCTTTCGAAAGCTAACATAAAAAATGATGATAAGCTAAATCTAGATCTATGCAGCAATTATGTGGGATTCCAGACCTTGCACCTGTAGCATAATACATAACAGAGCCAGTTAACTACCTCATCTAATGATTGCTCTGAACAGCATACAAATCAAGTTATGCGGGGTGAGCTGAAAGCCATTTTTCAGTCAAAGCTGATGAGCTTGCAGAGACTTTCTTTGCCCAGCTCTCCCTGACTGCAGGTTTGTCCTCTTCTCCTTGGAATCCTTCCTGTTATTTTTCTACCTTCCTGTTGCAGGATGCAACATTCATTACAATAATAGATCAAACTTTGAGTGGAAAAACTCTGCTTTACAGTTGTCTTCAAGATTTCCCAGATTTGTTCCTGTTTACTGATCTGCAGCCCTGACCTCTCTGCTCACCCCGCCAGGTACAACGTTGTAATAACATAGCAAAAACAAACCCAGCACGCCTGTGTGCGTACCCATAACTAGCAGGTAGAGCGTTTTCACAGGATACCTTGATGGGCATAAGATGGACCATGAAGCTTTCAATCTGCCCAGCAGTTTTCAATCATCGTATGTCTAGGCCTTAACTAAGTTTTTATACAGAGGGATATGAACTGATCTTATTCAGCGAGCTCATGGGGGCTAAGAATAAGCGCAGCAGACCCCGCACGTCAGGGCAGCCCTCTCGGGCAGACATAAGCGTTTTATGCAATGCGGGTGGTCAGGCGCCGGGACAGGGTCCTGAAGAGGTTGTGCAATTGCTGTCATTGAGAATACTCAAAACTTAACTGGAAAAGGCCCCAAAATGCAAAATTATCCCTGTTTTGAGAGGCTTATGAGACCTTGAGAGACCTTCTGAGGTGCTGTGCGCTCTGTGAGAGTTCTTGTAGCATCACCGGCGGTTGCAGGAGGACTCCCTGCAGAAACCTTTCCCGGTGAGGACTTGCCACCCTGACAGCGACCGAGCTGGAGGGAAGCAGCTCAGTGCTGCAGGAGGACGTACACAAGGCATCGGGTGTTCATGCAGTTTGCTGAAACGCACACGCAGCTCCTGGGCAGAACTGGGGAGGGAACATTGCTCTGCTGCTTCCCGCCCCTCACTGCAGTCATAGTTAGCACACATTTAGAGGACTGTTTCCAAAAGCATCTTAAAACCAATGTCCTGTTACCTGGAAGCAGACCTGAAGTCCTCAGTACTTAAGTCGCATCTAAAAGACAAATGTGGGCACCTCGTAATGAAATTCTTCTCACCTGGTATTAATCACCCAAACACGAGGTGTAAACTAGTTGTATAATTCGTCCTACAGTTAGTTAAAGGAGAGAAACGCCTGTAAAAGTCCGTTCCCCTTATCCTCTTAGCTGCCATCTTAGGATGGGATAAGTCATTCTCTGGAGGTGCCTTTGCTTAGGGTCTTAGTCAACTGGGAAGGACCAAACTCCTAAATATCAAACAGGCACGGGCAGAAGAGGAATCCCACCCTAATGATGTAGCTTCTCTGGGAACTCAAGCTTAAAATTTCTGTATAAATTTCTTAACCTGAGATAGTTGAGGCCTTTAGAAACCCTGACTAGACAGCTTGCTCTGGCTCTCTGCACCTAAACGCTTTTGAATCTGGTCAGAGATGGTCCCAGCAGGTGCTCTGGATTCTCTAGTGAGATACACGGGAAGAAGTTTTGAGGTGGGAGAGCAACATCAGTGCAAATTTGTTTGGAGAGGTTTTCATTGACTGGATTTCTGTGGGGTTTTTGCTTGTTTGTTTCCTGTTACTCTTATGTTATCAGCATGGAAATATTAAATTATGTGACCAATGTAGCCAGTGAGACTGGCCACAACTATTATATAACGTCTGGTTGCAGTAAACATCTCAACAATTATTTCTTTGATTGCAGTGCACACATATCCTGTGTACAATATGTGGGTTACCGGGTAGAGTTATGTCATGACTCAGGATGAGCCAATATCATAAGCAACTGCTAATGAAGGGTGGGATTTCCATTAGTTTCTCTGTATTGACCTAGTTCTGTTCCTACCGAAGGTAGCGGCTGAAGAGGGAGGCCCTCGGGAAGGGGAATCTCAGACGTTTTATGGTTATGGGCACTTGCTCGTGTCAGAAGGTGGAGGGCAGGTGTGAGAGGGGCACTTATCACAGCAGAGGCTGAGCAGCATCTCACGGGCGGGAGGAGTGGTCCTGCGCTCGCACAAAAGGTTTGCCCTCACGCTCTTGCCTCCCTGCATCCTGCGTCACACCAGCCCAGGGCCTGCAGGAATATAGGTGCAGGACAGAAAAAAAAACCTCTATCAAGGGCGGTTAGACAGAAGCACAATGCCTCTGGCTTGGGAAACCCTTTGGCCACAGAAGGGGAGAGCGTGCGGGGAAAGCTTCGCCACCTGCTCAACCTCACGCTTTTCCCTCGGGCGTCTGCTGTGGGCAACCACTGGAGACAGGATACAGGGTTCGAGGGATCTTTGGTCTCTCCCAGCGTGGCTGTTGTCATGTTGTGTTCTGTTAGATAGTCCGAGGCTCCTTCTGTATTAAAAATAAAAACCTTGAACTCACATATTTCCTTATGGAAAAAAATAGCTATCTTGGGATCCTGCTTGTATAACTGGAATAACTTTGTTCTCTACCCCACCAAAAGAAAAGCAAAAGGCTTTTATGTCATATAAGATATTAATGAACGGGGTTTCCTCTGAACAGAGGATGTTTGGAGCGCTGCTAAAATCTCTGCTCAGGAGAGGTTTGGTCCCTCGCTCTGGGGACAAGTGATCTTACGCAGCCTTTCTGAGCCATTACAAAACCATATCCCTCTGATTTCAGTAACAACTTTTACTGACTTGTCTTCTCACTGTACCTGTTTTATGATATGAAAATAGCACCCAGCTCTCAAAGGAGGAGAATTAAGAGGCTTTATGACATTTTAAAGGGAGGGACATTAAATTGTGCTCCCAGTTCCACCTTTCGTTTGGAAAGGGAAAGCAGCAGAGCAGTTTCCAGGAACCACAGCCCAGCCCCGTTATGGAGGAGACAGTGTGAGACAATTTAACCCATCTAAAAAGAAAAATTAGGGAAAAGTGACAGAAATGGAGAGGTAAAAAGTGGGTTGCTGACAGGGAGATAAAAATTATACCGAATCACAATCAGATTCAGGAACGAAGCACTGGTCTCCAGACAGCCAGTCCACCCTCTTCACAAATATTATTCATCAGGTAACAAAATTATTCTCATTGCTTTGTAAGAAATTTTAGAAAGCTCACAGCAGTAATGGAGTGATTGACTGGATTTTGAGCTTGCCTGCTCAATCCTGGGAAAGCCCCAAAGAGAGGGAATCCGTACCCGTACACCTGATAATGCCCTGCAAGCAAACAGAGAGGGTGAAAGGTGGACAGTGCACTGGTTCTGGGTCTTTTTTAGAGTCCAGGAGATTTTTAAGAGTTCCTCTGCAACTGAGAAGCAGAAGTGGATTGGATTCTCCTATTTTGAAGCCTTCCTGTCTATAGTCTAATTTAGGATGTAATTAAGGGATCTTTTTAAAGAGAGTACACCAAAAAGAACCTAACAACAACCGATCTCTGGTGTGTCTAATGCTGCAACAACCCCAGCCAGCGCTGCAGATGAAATAGGAGCTTTCCATCTGTACAGTTTCACTGCTGTACCTATTTATTTCTGGTAGGTAGCTGCCTGCTTTACCAGTGTGGCTCACGTACTGCTGGTGTGAACAGGAGCTGGCAAGGGCATGTAGGGCACATCTTTGTCTGTCTTCTTCGGCGTGTGGGTTCACTCTGCTCCGCTGTGCCGGGGATGGCTCCATATTTCCGCTGTGCTGGGGCTGGAGGGAAGCTGCTAGCTGTTAAATCAGTGCAGCTGCAAAATTGTCCATCTCCTCCACCAGCAGCCTCTTGGGTGTGAGGGATGGCTCTGTGCTTAGCTCAGGGCTGGCTGGGGCAGTGGGAGGGCAGATTGCCTGGCTGAGCATGTTCTGCGAGAGGTAGATGTTAGCCAGGGTTTACTGAAGCAAACTAGTGCTTTATATTCCGAGTACCCTGGGAATCCCAGAGTGCATAGTCCCAGCTTGGGAAGGATGCAGATCCATCCTACATAGGTATTACAAATTACCATTAGCTTTTTCACCCGCAAATTCTTCACCGTAGTATGCAAATTTGACTTGGCAATAGCCCAGGATATTTTCCCCATTCACATGTAACTGCTACACCTTCCCTTTGGATTCTCCACTGCTGCCTATAAGATTCCTGTTGAGCATCTTAGGTTATAAATGCCTTGAGACAGAAATGGTCTTTTGGGTCTGTGTTTATCCAGTATCTGGCTTCCTGCCAGTCTGGCCAAAGGCTAGAGTCCCTTAGTACCTCCACATCACAGAGAAAGATTGATCGTAACAACCCTCAGCCTCTTGCATGTCTAGGTGATGAATCCTTCCCACACCTCCATAGGAGCAGTGCAGACAGGAGACCCGTCGGCAGGGTGTGACTCTACAGTGCCCCAGTACAAAAAGTCCACAGGCATTTTTTGTGCACATTAAGCATCAGGTATCATGTGCCACTTCTAAAGTGCAGTAAGCTGACTCCTATGCTGTGCTCAAGCTTTCCGCGAAAAGCGTTTTGCCAATGCAGAGTGGTTTGTGCTCTGAGCATCCCTGGCCCCTTTGTACAGATGGGGAAACTGAGATGCAGGGTGGGGAGAAGACTATAACCAGCGAGCAAGAGAGGAAAAAAAATTCACCGCTCAGACCTTTATGCTCCATTCCGATAATGCTCCCTGCCCTGCAGCTCCCCATCCTGGAATCCTCCCAGGTATAGTTTTGCATGCTGCCTTGAGCTGGGTGTAACGTAGCCCTTAATCTGCTGCTGCAAGCGAGCCGGATAGCAGGCTGTGTCTTCCTGGAGGTGCCAGGATTGACTCCCCTGTAGCTGCATTTCCCAGCTGATAAGACCCCATCGGCCATGCTGGCAGCAGAGGTGTCAATGACAAATTTGAGGACTCAAGGAATGAGAGAGGAGAGTTGTTGCTGGAAAGGCCTTACAGATGGATTGACTTTCTTGTAGGAGGGAGTCCTTGATGTGGGTGTTGCAGAGGAGTCGCGTCTGTTTTATATTGCTTGAGTCATGAGGGATCAGTGCTTGCAGGAATAAATGTGCCAGTAGTAGCATGAGTGGGTGGGAGACAAAAAATATTGGGGGTTCGTGCCTTCCACCTCCTGCTCTGGCCCAGCCCCGTCGCCTCCCCCTGTTCCTCCCAACCGCAGCAAAGGCTGCTTGGCTGCTGCCAAGGGGGAAGCAGTTGGAGGCTTTACCTCAACACATTGCTCATGTGCAAATTAAGCAGCAGCATAAACAGGGAGGCGGGAGTAAATGTGCTTTATCTGCCAGGGCAGAGACCCACCAAACGGAGTGGGAGCTGGGTGATAAATTCTCGGTCTCTGGCAACTCCTGCCAAGAGACTCAGCCTGGAATGTGCAACTTGCCAGTTTGGGTTAATGGAGTCAGTGTAATATCAGCCTTAATGCCTGGTTATGGTCCTCCCATTTACTATTTCCTACCCCTCCTTCTGGGGTGTGTCTGGACCAAGACAAGCAGCACTGACCACTGTAAGGACTTAGCTGGCTAAAGAGGGACGTTGATGCATGAAGCCATTGACTGTCTTGCAGGTCCTTAGAGTGGCTTAATACATTCCTGGGCCTATTTTTTTGCCATTGTGCACCATTTTGCTCTGGTTCATCTACATCCACTTCTCTCTTCCAGGATCTGGGTATTTCTGTAGCGCAGGGAGCAGGGCCCATCGGGGGAAGTCACCAGGCGTTGTGTTACAGGATGTGGGTAGGCGCCACGGCCAAACCAGTGCAGCTGCAGTAGCTCCCTGTCCACCCCAGTGAGGAGAGGCTCCCGTCTTTATATAAAGATGTGGGTGTTGCTAGGAAATCAAAGTTCACCCCCTATTTTAGGAGGTGGAGGCTTGAATGGAGGAAGGAGAAGCTTACAGCCAACACCTGACTCTGCCTGTGTTTAATTATCTAATGTGTCAATGCACAAGTATCAGCTCTGCCGACCTCAAACACGCAAGAATCCTGAGTCAACCCACTTCCCCTTGTCCCCCAGTCTGGGATTTCCATGCAAAGAGAATACACTGGGGTTCTTGTTTCCTTCTTCAAAGCCTTCAGGGGATATGGTTTGCATTTGTCTTTAATCAAAGCAGCTGCCTTGAGGTAGCCTGTAGGGCCACAGGAGCTGGGCTTGGAGAGCACCTCACAAGCTAACCAAAAACTCTGGGTCAGGTCCTGCCAGCTGTGTCGCTGGGATCCCGTGGTTAAATACAGGGTCCCAGAACCCCGCAGCAACAAGAGGACTGGGGGTAAAGCACTGCGCACAAGTGGAGATGTGATGATGAGAGGGCGTGGCGGGGGGGTTCAATACAGCTCTTAACAACTCACTGGTAAGGCTGCAGCCTCTTCCACTTCATGGTCTGGCCACAGCTTCCCTGAGGTGGATGGGTGAGGTAATACCCATGGGTATGATGGCAGGAAGGCATCTGGATTTGGATGTATAGGGGTTTTTTTCTGAGCAAGGATTCCTAGCACTTAGGAATGGCTGGTCCTGGTCAGAAACTTTTCTTAAATGATCCAAGGAGCCCTTTGATAAATGACCAGCAGAAGTTTACTGTAATGTGGAGCAATTCTCTATAGAGCAATCACCATCACAGGGAGCACCTTAAATATTTCAATCGGATATCTTGTGCTTTACAGGGACTCCAGACAGACGAGTCTTAGATGAAAGGTTATAGCACGTGCGGTGCCCCATGGCTCAGGTGGCAGAGGGACTTGTGTTTGCGCCGGGGTGTTGTCATGGACGCTGAGGGTTTCCAGCCATACTCCACTGTGGGGATTTCTCTTATGGGTTTTTTGTAAGCATAACTTTATTTTTTTATTTCCTCTTGTAGGATTGGTGAAATGCCGTCTTTGCTCACGCTAGTATTAGCCGATGTGGCTCCACTGCGGTTAACATTTGCTCTTTGGGACTTTCAAAATAAATATTGCATTACTTTATCCCCCAGTCCCTCAACGTCGCCATCTATGTTAGCACCTCCAGGCTGGTTTAGCAATGTGTTTTATCTGCAAATTCCAGTTTAGTTTGAATTTTGCAGCTGACGCTAAGTCATATTGCTGGTGATTTCAGAAGGAGCCTTGAGCAGTTTGAACTAGAGGGAACCTGTCAAGATACAGCCTTTGTGCTCAGTGCTTTTATGGTTCTGCTCTGTGTTAACCTGTCTGCACTTCGACCGTGAGCCTCTTTATTTCCTGCGCCCTTTCACTGCGGGATCGCTCGTAATGCTGACGGATCAATACGGCCTTTGTACCCTTCCACCTTCCCCAGGTGCTCCCCTTTATTTAATGCCAGCTAAAATGTTTCAAACAAAGCACAGGGACTCAGCCCACTTGTACTGGTTGGGTAGGTGCTATGAATTAGTTGGCAGGTTTTAATCCAGTAAAGCCTAGTTAACACTGTCCTTGTGCAGTAAGCTGATTATGGTAAATAGGCATGCTGTGTCTTAGCAGACGCCTGAAATCGGATCAACCAAATGCAGTTAGACTGGCCAGGCGACTTTTTTTTTTTCCTCTTTTTTTTTCTCTCTCCTCCTTTTAACTCCCCCAGTGGTAACACTGCCTTGGCTTTGCAGCGAGGTCTGCTTAGGATGCAGTGATGGCAATTGGCTGCCGTCCGCCTGCCGAGGTCACCGAGATTAGAGGAGCTTCTGGAGGAATGCTGCGAGCTCACGTGAACCCTTGGCAGCTGCTGGCTCCCTCAGCCTTCGGCAGCAGGGGTTGCGCATCCCTGGCCGGGCGGAGGCCAGGGGACAGTGGCGTGGGGTGCATGAAACTGGGAGGAGGTAGCTGCAGTGAACCCAGATTCATTCCTGCCGCCCCCATCGGCAATATGCCCTCCACCCCTGTGCATGAGACAGGGGACAAGTGGGGTGCTTTGCCCTCCATCTTCCTGGTTTGCAAGTGTAGGGAAGCCTCTGGCTTCCTAGAAAGCAAAATGTCCTGGTGCACCAAGGGTCACGCTCTTGGGTTTCAACACCAGTGCTGGCAATGTCCGTGTGCCGCTGCCCCCCTGTGCAGGGGATGGGTGGGGACACGAAACCTGCTCCCATGAACAGGGGGACTCAGTCGGGTTTGGGAGTCTGGGGCTCAAGGGTGACCTCTGAATCCAGCAAGGAGCTTTCTGGTTTGGGGCATCCCATTCCCCCTGGCCTTTACAGCTCGTCAGTGTGAGAGTGTTTTCCACAGTTCCCCAGGATCACCCCAGGCCTGCGGGGAAGGTTTTCAGTCCCGAGTGGGGCTCCTGAGTGAGTATTTCAGTATTCCATATCTGAATACAAGCTCTGTTGAGCGGTGCGCAGAATAAAGCTCCCATTTAGGATATTGCTGCTGCCTAAGAGGCTTTAGGGATTGTTAAAACTCTTGTCTCTCAGGAAATAGTCTGGCTTCATCTGTTGCCAATTAGAGCCATGGGGCAGTGTGGAGGCCCGGGGTGAGTGTTTGCAGCTCGCCGACCTCGCTGCCCGCTTTTGGGGCTGTGCGTGGGGGTGACGCAGGAGTGCAGAAAGGGGTGAAGCCCCCCCCCAAGAAGAAGCTGCCAAAGCCCACCAGCAGCCGTGGTGGAGCGATCGGGATGTGGAGGACGGACTGGGCATCATTCAGCTCAACACTGGCCTGAATTAGGGCTTCCTATGCACACACAAATGAGGGCTGAAACATCATCCCACTTTTTAGATCTGTTTGCTTCAGGGGTATTAAACAGTCTTGAAATAGGAAACGGACATCGGCTGGCATGTGGGAGAAAGCAGCCTGTGTCCCTCCTGCAGTGCCCGTCTGCGGGCGGTCTGCCACTGTGTGCTCCCTCCATCAGCACCCTTGTCCTGGTTTCGGCTGGGATAGAGTTAATTTTCTTCCTAGTAGCAGGCATAGTCCTGTGTTTTGGATTTAGCAGGAGAAGAATGTTGATAACATGCTGATGTTTTTAGTTGTTGCTGAGTACTGCTTATGCTAGTCAAGGACTTTTTCAGCTTCCCATGCTCTGCCAGGCGCACAAGAAACTGGGAGGGGGCACAGCCAGAATAGTTGATCCAAACTGCCCAAAGGGCTATTCCATACCATATGACGTCATGCTCAGTATATAAACTGGGGGGGGTTGGCCGGGGAGCAGCGATCGCTGCTTGGGAGCTGTCTGGGTATCGGTCAGCAGGTGGTGAGCAATTGCATTGTGCATCACTTGCTTTGTATATTGTTATTATCATCATTATTATATTGTTATTATTATCATTACTATTTTACTTTCTTTCAATTCTTAAACTGTTCTTATCTCAACCCAGGAGTGTTTCTCATTCTTACTCCTCCGATTCTCTCCCCCATCCCATCGGGGCAGGGGGAGTGAGCGAGCGGCTGCGTGGTGCTTAGTTGCTGGCTGGAGCTAAACCACGACAACCCTGAAGAACAGGGCCCTTGGGTAGTTTGGGCAGAAATGAGACCGACTCATGTTTGGGTTTTGGGCTGCCGGCAGTGCTGCAGTGAAAGGGTGGCCATAACCTCCCAGCATGAAAGAGTGCCGAGGACTCGCCGAACAGGAAATGTATAATAAATTCAATCTTCTGTGAGTCTACAGGGGAAACCTCCTCTGAAGTGGTTGTAATCCTGCTCTGGGTTATTGCATAGTGCGTTGCTGGCTGTGCTCCTGCTGAGGGTGAGGAGGAAACTGGGCAGCACGGCTGGATGTGCAACTGCAGGACAGCTCTCGGAGCCAGAGCTGTGTGGAAAGCAGATATCTTCAGGTGGTGGGCAGGGTTTGGTGCAGAACCGCCACTCCATGTCCCCTGTCCACCCTGCCCAGGCACCCTGGCATCATGTGTGCATGGAGGGGGCAGCATGGGGTGCCCCTCCAAGCCCCGCGCTTGGCAGACCGAGAGCTGCAGCTGCGGGTTTGCTTCCTCCCACTGTAAAGCAAATGGTGGGGTTCGGTTTTCAGAGCCTTTTGCTACCCGAACCCTGCAGTGTTTGCACAGCGCTGACCTAAATTAGCATTTAGCTCTCCTGGAGTGCCTCTGAGTGCATTATGACATGTAGACCCAACTGCCTGGAAAACAGGTACCCCCAGGAGCTTGTTGACTTTGCTTTGTTGTTCATTTTGGATGCCAAGTTTGAAAGGCAACCCTTGGCTTTGTACTTATTTCCAGCTACCACATTCTTCCAGTTCCAAGAACCCGTCTTTTGTTCATCTCGATCTGCCTGTCTCCACGTGACAGACTTGTCCCCTGCCAGACTGCCCCTCACTCTGCCAAGGCAGCCCTTCCTCTGCAGCCACTTGTTTGCCCCGTCATATCTGCTTTAAGGTTCAAGTCCCCAGTTCACCTCCCCTGGGTCCTATTCAGCTAGTAAGTGTTGACTCATCTGTGGTTTTGCTCCCCTGCTTTCATTCTTTACGAAATCAGGGCACGTAGAAGGCTAGACCACCTGGGAGATGGGCAGGCTGCCCTTACTGGTCCAAGTGCTGCCCTGGAGACCTATCAGTGCAATGCAAAGGGGCCCAAAACATCTCATTTCTGCATGCAGCTTTGTGAAGGAGAGCTCCTTGGAGGTACATGGCTTTTATGGTGTACCATCTGCCCTGTCCTCTGCACTTTACTGAGGCGGGGGCAAAACAGAGAGAGATCCTACAGATCAGGGAAGGTCTTGAGGTGTCAAAGAGACAGATGCGCATTAAACTTTGTAGTGCCTGAGCAATGGTCAAGTGGCATAGTCTTGATGAGTTAGGGAAAGACAACTTTTGCAAGACATTTCTCTGTGTTCAAACACCCTTGGGTGAGCTGGTCATAGGCCAGCAGAAGGGGGGGTCCCGTGGTAGATACCTAGTGCCAGATGCCCTGGCTCTGCTTTGTCTAAGGCCCTTGTGTTTAAGGAACATCCTCTCATGCCATGCGACTGGTGAAGTCCACATGGCACTTCACAGGGGCTTGAACAGAAGAGGGCTCAGAAAGTCCTCACAGACAATCTGGCCTAAAGCCATGTCACTTCTCACCCTTGTTTTTAGGTACATCCATGGAGGATTGGTGGGCAGGGGAGGGAACCGGCAGTAGAGAGTCACGCATGCAACTGAAAAACACAAATCTCAGCAAAGCCTGATACAGGAATTACTGAAAGGGAACGTAAGGCCTACTTGGGTTTTGGGTTCTTTGGTGCTGTGTTTCTCTGGCTAATTAATTGCCCTAATGAGGGTGAGTCTCTTATCAGATCCAGGAGGAAGTCCACCTCAGGGAGAGTGGGGGGGGAAATGAAGGGTAGATTAACATACAAAGTGAGAGGTAAAGTTTCCTGTTGACCACAGGCAAATTCAATCAGACTATGTCCTTTCCTTGTCACTTTGATCTTGAGAGCTGTTTGCTTGCTGCAGAGTCGCTGGGAGCATTGCTGAAAGCCAGGGAGGGGAGCAGCATGCGCAGCTCCATCCCATGCTCACCAGGAATGCTGCATCTGCACCAGCGATGTTACCACATCTCACTGGAAACAGGAGTGAAATCCGGGGAGCTGAGAGGCTGGCAGTCCCTGTTAATAAACAGGCATGAGCACTATTTCTAGGCCTGAGCTGTGAAAGCAAAACTGGTGATGCCCAGGCTTGTCTTCTGCGTGCATGTCCTGTATGTGCACACATCCCGGCCAGTGCTGTGACTCTCTGGGCAAGGGAGAGCAAGAACCGATTCTCCTTCTACGCTCAGAGATATAAAGCCCAGTTATGAATGGTGGTAGAAGATTCAAGCTCTTCCCTGATTCTTATATAGCTTTTTTTGTAATGTACTATCTGGCTGTCTGACTACAGATCTGCACAGCGCCAAGTGGGTGTCGAATGCTCCCAAACCTGCTGATGTTGTCGGTGCTGCAGGTGTGCTGCTCCTCAGTGGGTCGGGGCAGAAAACGTAGGTGGCGAGTGGGTGTATAATGAAACCCCTGCACCCTCACGCCACTGCTGGATTGCATCACGCTTGAAATCAGACAAACAAATCGACAGGCTGGGGAGCCCAGCCATTCTGCCTGCTGACTAATCTCCCCTCCCCACGCCTCTGGCTGCTGAGCCCTGCCGTGGGCTTTTGGCATGGGTGAGCCCTGTGGTTTGGTTTGGTAGGAGCTCAAAGTGGCTTAAATGGCAGGAGGAAACCCAAAGCTGGGGACCCTTTGCCAAAGCTTTATGGCTACGGTGTTTTGAGCAGAGTGTAGCAGCAGCGAGCTACTCTCTAGAGCGTGTGATGGTATAGAATAAAAGCGTGGGTGGCAATGTTAACGTGCTGGCAGTAATTCCCAGCTCTGTGACAATGAACCACTGATATCATCACATGCTGGGCCAGATCCGGCATTCCTCCTTTTGCCTGAGACCCTGATGAAAGCAATAGGAATTGCCATCCTAGCTAATGATTGCAGGATCAGGCGCATGACACCCTGCTTTTCTTATCTCATTATCTCTGGCACTGCCTCTCTCTCTCTGTTTCCACTACTTGCGATGTCTCATTCTGTGCTCACAAAGTATAAGGAGAGCCCGCTGGGGAGCTCTAAAATGCACACGATCCCTGGAAACTCTCTGAGCTTATAGAGAAAACACTCTTCTGCTTTGTTTCCAGTACTTAAAGTGCATCAGAAGATGCCCAAATCCATGCAATATCTTGCTGCTCTTACCCTGGGCAAGCCATTACTAGATGGTCTATAGTTAGGAGCAGCCGAGGAAGTGGGCTGTGCAGCAGCACATGGGGAGGGGGTCCAGGGAACCCTCTGAAGTAAGATGTCCTGGAGATCACCTTTGTTTGGAGACCGCCTTCGTTAACACATTTGAGACCCCACTCTTGACAAGGCCCAGTACAGTTTACATGCTGAAGATATCTTATCAAGCGTGTTTAGCCAATTCAAGCGTTTGTATGATTGCTGCTGCTTGTGCTCTCATGCCCTGCTAGGACTTCCCATGGTACAAGCCATGGTGCCCTGGATCTCTGCAGGTTGAGCTACTCCGGTTCTTTCCCAGCGGATGGCAGAATGAATTCGACTCTCCTGCGCATTGGGAAGAAATGCAAGAAGCATGACCCATATACACTGTTCAACCTCCAGCCTTCCTGCAAGCTGCAGCCTTGAGGAAAGTGAAACATTTCCCCTTCCTGGGAGGGCATGTCTGCCCTGCTGACAGGCACCCTGAATTGAAGTGGGAAGGGTTGGTGTGTGGAAACAACCCCAGATACGGCCTGGGAGGCTGATACAGCTCTTCAGGTAATGCTGAGCGCTAGATGAACAATGAAATCTTTCTAAATATGCTTGAGTGAAATCAAAGGTAACTGAAGTATCAGTCATGGCCTGAACTGGAAGATGTGCTATCAAAGCTGCTGGCACTGGAGAACCCACACGCTGCTCCCCTCGGGGACACGTTCCCCCGTGCTCAGTGTGCAGCTGGAGCAAGTCACAAGCTTTGCTGCTGACTGGCCAGGAGACGTGGCGCATGGCAGCCCCGGGGTGGGGGCCATGGCCCGTCCATCCCAGGCAGACTTGGCATGTGTGTTGCCTTTCACGAGAGGCCGGTTCCCACTGCAGAGGTTGGCCATTGAAGAGGGACGGAGGAGACAGAGCCACAAAGATGTCTTGCTGCAAGCGCAGGGGTGTGAGCGTGGCAGCCACCCGGGGAACAGGCTGCACCGTCCCTCTGATGGGGAGGTGAACAGTGGGCCCGCCGGGGATTCACCGTGATTCACGGATAGCGCCTGCTCAGGGATCTCCGAGGCACAAGGCACGCTGCTGACCTTTGGGTGGGTACTGGTCAAAGCCATTGCCCCTTTACCCTGTCTGCTGGCTAAGGCTTGATTGGAAGTGCAAGCATAACTGAGTTGGGTTTTCTGTTTGTCTCTAGTATGGTAGAAGGAGAATTTCTCCTACTCGGTGGAGGAGAACTTGCTGAAGGATTTTATTTTGCGTCAACCCAAATTGTTAGAAATGGAGAATTAATCCAGATTCGGTTAATAGTTTGTGCACTGGTGATCTCTCTGCCCATGGGCAGGCAGGAGACTTGTGTACTCTCACATTTGAACACTCTTCACACCAGCTGCAAGAGAAATGAAGAGAAGTTGAAGAGCATGACCATGAGGACAAGGTGGTCCGTGGTTTGGGCGGAAGCACAGCTGTACTTCAGAGACTGTTTTAACAGCTGCTAGTCTCAAGTGGGCTGTAGCCACAACAGATACAAATACTCAACTTTCTTCCCATTTTTCTGTGTTGCCCAAGGACCTGAGCCATACACCTTGTGTTCGGTGCTGCAGAGCCCCAGCTGTACTTACCGCAGCGGACCAAGGGGAACCACGCTGATGGGGACCCGCCAAGGACAAATCCTCTGTCATTCAGACATGATGAGGCTGGAAGCATTTCTCAAGTCTATCGGGTCAGCTGCGTGTGAGCCGCATCCTTTGAGGTGACAGTGGCCATAGTAAGGTGGATCCTGACTGTGTGGTGGCTTCAGGGATCACCATTCCCACCATGAGGGCTGGGGAGGTCGGCTCCCTCCTAGAACAGGGCTAGTGGCACCGTCCCACTATGCCGCTCGGTGCAGACCATGGCCTGAGGACCAGGAGCTGTGGCATCCCTCCCTCCAGCCCCACATCCGATCACACCAGGCAGCTCTGCTCCCTCCTCTCTCTCTGCAGGATGGCGTCTTTTTCCTTCTCTGTTTCCCTTCTGTAAGCACTTTGATCTCCATGTGGATTCAGTGCAAAAGCATGGTGTTCCCATACACCTTTTTTTCACTTGCTGTTGCAAATATCGGTTGTTTTGATGACATGTTACGAGTTTGTCTTAAAAATATTGATTTATTTTAGGGCTCATGCTGCAAGCACGCAGGAAGATGTCCGTGTCAGCTTTTAAACACTTATAGCTGTAAAATAGCTGCTTTCCCAGGAGAGCACACCCGCTCACCCATTAAAGGATGCGCTCTCCCGCCTACTCATTTCACAGCGATAAAAGGGCCAGTCTGAACCCTTACAAGCACCGCTTATTTGCAGCTACAATACAGCGAGTTGCTAATAGGTTTCAACCAGTGTGTCTGAACATGGGACAGCCATGTGATCCCTGCGTCTTCACATCATATACGCGGTTTCATAGTTTTTAAGGCGTGACGATCTGATCCAGCAATTCCCGAGCCAAACCCTGTAACTCCTACTTGACTAGAGCTTTTTTTGATTTGAAGACATCAAGAGAGGGAAACTCCACCACTTCCTTCGGTAGTTTGTTCCAGTGCTTAATCATCCTCGCTACTAAAAATGTGAGTCTCATTTCTCACATGAACTTGGTTGACTTTTGCTTCCCATCACTGCCTTTTTGTGCTGGTCTCATCCACCGTGTGCAGTGGAAGCGGGCCAGATGACTGAGAGCATTTCAAGTTCAAATTCTAGTAATCCTACAAAATTTTCTATAGGACTGTAGCTTATTTTCTCTGGGGAAGTGATGGACAAAATATATACTGCAGCAGCTGGTGAGAAGTAACCTTCTGGCTTGAAAGAATTGACCTCCACACTCTCCTCCCCCTCTGCTTCCAATTCTGTCATAATTTTCCTTCTGCAGCTAATTAAGGGGGAATCCCCCACTGGAAGAAGAAACAGAAATAGAAAAACCCCTTTTCAGGAATAGGCACTACGTAGCTAATCAAGCTGGGATTGCAAGGAGGAACCTTTCATAAATCAGGCCCGCAGCAACCCACAGCAAGAGCATCCTTTTTAGTTCTGCAGAATAAGCTGGCTGACAGCTTGCTGTACAGATGCAATCCAGTTCTTATGTGTGAGAGCAAAAGAAAATGACTCAATATGAGTTTAATTACAGTTGTTTTTATAAATCCTTTGCGATGCACATTTCAGCTAAAACAACCTTGCAATTAATCACGTAGACAGAAGCCTGCTGTAACCAAAATCTGACATCAAATCTGTCTCTACTTCTGTATCCTTTCTTGAACTCTGATCTAGAGAGAGAAGAAAAAAGTTTAAGGAGCTGAAAGAGAGAATTCCCGTATCTGGATGTTTTTGCAGTGTGGTAATGAGGCTGAAGTTACAAGCTGGAGCTATTAGCATTTGACAGCAAGGAAATATCAACACAATTGCTGCTTGCTGATGGGCTTCGTCTCCCACTGACCTGTGCTCACTGGAGAATTAATGGGATGGTATTTGATGTGACAGCAATGCACTCATAATGTCTCGTAATCCCAAATGTCAGGGTCAAAACTCATGTCAATCATTCCTCTGGTTTGTCTCTAACATATCCAGCTGACATGGGTGCCTGAACTGCCTGGAAGGGAGGGAGGGAGAGAATTATTTGCAGCCAAGTGTTTAATGAGTGTCCACCGCAAGACAGGGTTATTTCTGGCTGTGTGGCTACCTCCTTCTGCACTGAGCTCAGCATGTCACATCACCTCCTGCCTCCCTGGACCACGTCTGCATGGCAGCCAATGTGACAGACACTCACCGTAGCTTCTCCCAGGGTGTCCAAAATGATCCGACTTAGGCTGACAGCTACAATACACAGCAATAAATATGTATTGTAATGATTCTGTCAGTCGTGACTGGACTGGAGAAATGCCTTCTACCCAAGTACTGAATTTGCAGACAAAGAATGGAAGCTGTATAAATGGATAAAAATGCCTGCTGTGAAAAATGGTGGGTGCTAAATCCAGGCCCCAATTAAGTGCTTTGGGGTCAGGGTTTGGTGTGGAATTTTTTTTGGTTTGTTTGTGGGAGGTTTTTTGCATGTCTGTCTGATTGTGCCTAGATACAGCAGCCTGGAGGATGTCAGGATCAACCTGCCCAAGTCATTATCTGGTGAGCTAGGAAACTGCCCCATTTATGGCTGGAGGGAGGCATTTCTCACAACAGTTTCAAGACTCGCCCCAGGTCCCCATCACTGCCTGCCCTGAGTTCCTCCCTCTCGTGTGAAGTGATCTGTTGGCTTCGTGTTCTCACCTTTCCTCACACAATGCCACCATTTTTCCCTTATCTTCTTAATTTCAACCCTTTTCAGCTCTTTTAACTCAGAGGTGGTGGAACAAGGGGTCCTTTCCACCCTCCAGGAGGGCAGTCAAAGAGTCTTGCTGCTGTCACGGACCACCATGACGTGTGCTGTGTTTGGTCACAGGTATCTGATGGCTTTGGGCATGGGATCCCTTCTATCTCTCTGCAGGTCCTCACCTGCATTCAGAGGGATGTTTGACTGTCCCCTGTAATTCCCACCTTGGTTATTTTGCTGCGTGGCAGGAGACAGGAGTTTCTGGACTCTTCTGGAGTTCAGAAACCATTTGGAAAGAACAACACACTGTGTGTCGTCGTCTGAAATAGGCAGAGCACTGCCAGAATCAAAGGGCTGGAGAATCACAGGTGGCTTTCCTAAACATCAAGCCCCATTTTTCCTCTTGTACACTAGCGTGGATGTGCAGTGCGGGAGGCTTTAATTTAAATGTCAAGTGAAACACAAAATGAGTATGTTTGTGTCTGGCTGCGGAGTATCTGGAGCGCTTCTCTTGCTGATTTATGCCATGGGAAACAGAGAGGATCAGAGTGATAAGGCCCTGACACCTGCCACTTCCACACTGTCCCAGAGCGCTTCCTGCTGAAGGCAGCCCCCAGCCCCGCTCCCTTGTGCCCGCAGCTGATCACCCCATTGCATCAAAATCCAAAGTGTCTCAGGGAGAGTGGGCTTTGGCTGCCTCGGGCCCCATCCTAGTTTCCAGCTCTTTCACAGGGTAAATCAAGCCTTTGTCCTGCTCAGCGTCATGAGGCCAGGCTTCCTGCAGGAAGGGACAATGCCCTCTTGTTAAGGAATAAGCCCATAGGGAGGAGGCTGAGCCTGGCAACACCTTCCAGCACCAGCCCCTGGGGCCTGATCTAAATAGTGCGAAGGTGAGCGTTATTTGAGGGAAGGGTGCCTGCCTGCCGCTCCTTCGGGGGAGTGGTGGCCCCCTGGCATCCGCACCATCTTCCTCTTGCAGGTTTCTGTCCCTGCAACGAGAGTGACAGAAGCAGACACATCTACCTCTCACCTGATTTATTTTTTTTTTTTAATAACCTGGGTATTATCTTAAAATAGAGCCACCTACTCCATGCCGGGGTGGATGGCCAGCATGAAGCAGACGCACCGTTTCATCTCTCTGGGCTTAAAGCTGCAGCATGGAAAGAGCAAAGAAGGTTCAAAGTGTGAGCTGGTCAAGCTGAGCCCTCTGGAACTGACAGTCTAACCTGTGTCAGTCAGAGTGAAATCCCACAGTGAAATGTCTTTCTTGTCTCAAACTTATTGTAGGTCTGCCCTAGGCAGGGAGGACTCACACCTCTGCTCACAGCCCCTGCAAGGAGCTCCAGGCCACCTTGAGGAGAGAGCTTGGGCAAGTGGTGGGAAAGGGGAGCAGACACTTAACCTGCTTTTGGGAACAACATCGAGGTATTGCCAAAATGTACAAATAGCTCTCCTGTGGCTCCCTGCTGCAGTGAGAGTGGTTTCTCCCCTCTTTAACCACATCAGTAGAAAATGCACAGGCAGTCTTGTCACGCTCACCTTGTGCCAAGGTAGAGTCACCGTATGGTGCAACCATATGGGAAATACATGCCCAGCTGTGACTTTCCAGGCCTATCTCATCCTGCTGCCATACTTCTTTGGCTACGACACCACGTGTGTGCTTCTTCATGGGACACCTCTATGGTCTGATGGTATTTGTGGCTAGCTAGCAGTGCATGATGCACAGAGGGTGCTGCTGCGGTCTGTGTGGTACGGGTATAGAAAAGAGAGTCCCCATCACCGTGCATCCATAGCTCAGCATGGTGCCAGGCACAGCCCCAGGAACAGGCTAGCAATATCACAAATGTGCTTTATTCCTGGAAAAGCTTTAGTTGTTCTTCATAGGTACTCAATTCCTGAGGTTGCCAGGATAAAAAAAGGAGCGGCAGCTTCAGCAGCCTGTTGTCTGTAGCCTCAAGTGGCACGGCGGGAATGCCGTGGCTCTGCAGTAACCAATTTCTCTAGAACTGACCTCCCTTGGTGGAACAGTTTCTAAGGGCAAAGCTGTTTCATGTGTCTCTAAGCCTCATGGGTTCAGGTGCCCAAGATCTTTCCAAATCAGTCCAAACAACTATTTTTCACCCTTCCTGGTAGATAAGAGATGTATTGTAAACAACCGAAAACTGTCAGTGATTCAGCCAGTGGAATGTGTCAGATGTCCCAATTCCCAAAGTAGCACCAGTAAGGTCTGGGTGGTGGCGCATCCCAGCAACCAGCCTTCCCGGCTAGGAAGCTGCCTCTTGAACCACACTTCCCAGAATTCTGCCTCTCGGGGGGCTCCCAAGAGGTTCCGGGGGTGCAGGAAAGGGAATGTGCATGCCTGTACCACGCTCCTGGAGGAGGAGAGTGGTGGGAACAGGAGCTGAGCATCAGTCACGGAGGGTCACTTCACCACCCACTCCCCGACTGGGCTTCCAGTATCACCACAAGCCATGCTGGACAAATGTTCTGGCAAGTGTCAAATTGTTTCCCAGCTCAGCCTCGTTCCCTTCCCACCCCTTTTTCCCTGTGAGTCGACTTCAGCCTACACAGATGCTTCCAGACCAGCCTGAATGCCCTCTTCGTTGCAGGCTGATGGGACGGGGAGGTTGTACTGATGCACACTTTCTTCCCCTGGATTTCTAGATTTTCCGGCATGTAGGCAGAGAGCAGTGTGATGCTGTATGACTGAAGTCCCTGCTCACAGTTCATGAATAATAAAGACTGCTAAAGCTCACAGCCCAAAAGCCGTGTTTTGTCAGACCTCCAGCACACATTCACGCGGCAAACATCTGCAGTGGTGTGAAATGTGACGGCCTCGCGCTGATCTTCAGCTAGAGGTTACGCTGCACACCCCGGAGCTGGAGGAAGGGATGGTGCAGGATGGTCCAGCCCCTCCAGCGTGACAACCGCTGGCTCAGCTGGGACCTTTCTGCGGATAACTTAGCAAAGGAAAGTGAAGCAGAAACCACTGGGTGCGGGAGGGATGGAGCTAGCGGCAGTTTATAGGGTTAGTGTTTTCCTCCTGCTCTGGAGGACTGGCTGTTACTTGCTTTATTAGGACCATAGGATGAGACTATCTGGTAGCCATAGGCTATAGGTAGCCCTAGAGATCCTTCATCATGAGCTGTCCCTGTCGGAAGGGACATTTCCCAGAAGGAACTTGGGAAGGGCTAGGGGAAGGGCCTGGCTTTGAATTTTTGTCTTTTTAATTAAACAAAAGAGTCTTAATAAACCTGGAAATCCCCCCTTTAAATTTGATACACCAGCCTCTTCCAGGCCCCCAAGCCTTCAGGGAGGAAGTCACAGGAAGTGAGATTAAATGCACTTGAAGTTGAGGGACCAGAGACATGGGGACCCAAGGCCTGTCTGCACTTGTGTAAGCCAAAATATCGACTGAAGGAGCGTGTTTGAAAGTAAGCCCATCTAGGAGCAGCCTTTTCCTCAGAGGAGGCTACCCTTTCCCAGGACCGTGAGCTAAATAAGAGATGACTTTGTCCGTACCTACAAGGGCTTGCCGGGGTGCAGTTTGCAGAGCTAGCAGCAAGGCAGTTTCTGTTGCAAGAGTTCCTGTGCAACAAGCCGTTTGCCATATCTGCAGAGGAGATCAGCTATGTCACCCCACGGGCTCTTTTCTGCCAGTAGGAAACTGTGGCGAAAGCTCGTACTCTAAGCAGCAGCATTGTATTGGGAAGAGTTTCCAATACAAGGTTGAGTTAAAAGAAGCCAAGGTGCTGCAGGGGTTCCGCTGTGTGTCTGATAATACCAGTACACATCATCACTCGGGTCCTGCTGGTCTCAGATCACGGTCTTCCTACAGGACAAAGGTGAGCAAATGCATGGCAGCTATCATCCAATTTTTTTAACTCTCCTGTTTTAAATGAACAGCAGTTTTGTTAGCATTTACTTCCACATTTACTTCAGCTTAAATATAGCTATGTATTTTACGGGGTTAGCGTATGATACCGTCTTACTTTGCCTGTGAAATACAGGGGTGGAACACAGTCCTACTGGCACGAAACAGTTCGGTGCACAGAATGAGAACTATAAAGGACTGAAAGTGATGGGGAAGTTTTATTTTATAAAGACGCTCAAGTGGGCTATGCCATCAAAAGGATACAAAGTTGAAGCCACATCCTGCCGACTTGGCTAATCCATAAAAGAGCTTTCAGTGTTTTCCCTTGGAGTAACAGCTTTAAATTTTAATAAGCTGTAGTGTACTTTCACCGGATGTCATAAGCTGATACAAAGTTTAAATGGGGTTAAGTAAGTAGGAGCCTAGGAGAAATGAACATAAAAGACGTAAATTATTTCCTGTCTTTTGCAAGTTTATTTCACTAGGTTTATTTTGAGAAAAAAATATTTAATTCAAATTATTTTTTTCTTCTCTGGATGATTCAGATGGCAGGGGAGGGAGACAGCACTTGAAGTAACCATAGAGCAACTTCAGCAGAAAGGACACGGAGTAAAAAGAAAGAAATGGATCAAGTTATTAATTCAGGTTACTTTGTCATTTAATAGATTTTAGGATAGTTACCAAGTCACAGACTTGTGTGCCTGAACGTGATCCACACAAGCCTGTAAAACAAGGATTTGTAGGACGACTCCTTGAAAGGTCATCCAGCCCACCCCTACCCCAGGGCTGGATCAACCCTGCGTAAGTCTTTCGGGACAGACTTTTGTTCAGCCTACTCTGGGAGCCCTCGGCGGTGGAGAACCGCAGCCAGCCACGGCGAGCGACCCCAGCCCCGACGCTCTCTCCTGCCGAGAAGCTTCCCTCCACCTACAGCAGATGTGTCTTCTTTCACTTTAAGCCCCTTACCTCTTGTGGTACCCCCGGTGAAAGAGGAGGTCTAGTTTATCTCCTTCCTCTTCGCAGCTCTGGGTGGCATGTTTGCCGGCTGCTGTCACCGCAGCCCCCCCCAGCCCGCCGGCTCCAGCTGTTTCCTCTTTCCCCACCAGCCAGCCCTGCAGCTGCCTTCTCGATACCGTGCAGCAGACCCAAATACCCTCCAGAAATACCATCTAAGGTGATATCCAGAGGGTAGAACAAAGCCTAGATCTACTTTTTGTCTGTTTTCTCTTTGCAAAGGTGGGTAAAGAGCTTTTCTGGGCACAGGACGTGCAATGCCATGCTTGTACTGGGTGGATGTAGTCTGCATCGTGACCCACTGGTCACCCTGCCTGTGCTGTGCCTGGGGACACCTGAGAACAAGCAGGGGCTGTGCGGTGGGGTTTTTTCCTACTGCTGGCAATGCTGTAGAAAACAGAGGTGTAATGGGTTTTACTGAATGTGTTTATTTTGTTTGCATATATCTGTGTAGCCCACTGAAATGGCTCCAAAACATTCTCAGCCAAAAGCATGAGCTGCTCCATTTTGAGCTTAAAAAGTCGTTTCTGTACCCAGGAGCTGTACTCATTCTCGGTAGAGTGGGCATAGTAACACCCACTGTGCAGTGGATTATATTTATGTGATTATACCTCTAGGCAACAACCTGGTGCTTAAGAAATGAGCCAGTCAGAAAGACCAAGGCAGAGGGAATCAGATTCAGCGATGATAAGGTTTGCTTCTAAAAGATCTGGACCAAAGTAACCAGCATTTCTCCAAGATATGCTTGTCCTAATAGTCAATTAAACAGCATGTGTAAGAATATTTTAGGTAGTTTGATGGTTCCCAACAGCCTAAAGAAGCAGTAACCACACACAAGGACGGGCGCACAGCATGAGAGGCTGGCTGGGTACCGACGGGCAGGAATAGCCGGGTGAAATGCAGCCGGGCTGACGATGGCTGTTAGTGGGGGGAGAGCTGCCGGTGTGGAAGAGGAGCAGGTTCCTGGGAAATACATCCAGGAAAAGGGAAGAGACAGGACGAGAAGGCAAGAAATGCGTGTGGGGAAACAGCAGCAGGAAGAGGAAGGAACAAATGAGAACTGGCAAGTTGATAAAAGAACAAAAGAGCTTTGTCTCACATTAAAGGCAGCTAACTACACAAATCATTTCCCCATGTAAGCGATTACTGCAGCTACCCCAGGGATAGGACGTGGTTGCAAATGGGAAGACGGGTTCTTTACATTCATAACTGGGTCTGGCAAGTGCTCTATCAATATGGCTCATGGTGCTCTGGGCCATGTCAGGCAAGCAGAGAAATTGAAACTTGGTTGTGCAGATAGCTGGAATCCCTGTTTTAAAAATTGCCTGCCCATCTGCATGCGGGAGTAAGTAATCAGCTAGTGGAACAGAAAGAACAGCGGCTTCTAAAAGGAGACAGGAGTTTGGTTTATTCCTCTTTCAGTCCTGACAGCAGCTGTTGACAGCAGCTTGCAGCAGTCAGTGGAGTCACGTAGGCATGAGTCAGGTAAAAATCAGACGTAAGTCTGAGATTCCCTTTCAGCCTGATTTTCAGAAGTTCTGAGTGCAGGCAACTCCCATTCAAGCCAATGCACTGTTTAGCTTAATTCTGTTTTACAGCAGCAAAGCTGGGAATATAAACCAGGTCTGAGAGACACTGGAGCCACAGTAAACCAAAATTCAGTTGGTTCTTCCTGATTGTATAGGTTGTGGCATGCATTTTGTTCTAATTCTTTTGGAATGGTCACTTATGATTATGGATTTGTTGCAGAATGTAGATTTAAAGTGAAAAATGTATCAACTCTTTTTTATTGAAAATGCGCAAGCAGTTACTAATCTTTTCATTAGCTTTCTGGGGGAAGAAAAAGGGTTCCAGCTCAACATCAAATCACAGCTATGGGGCCATGAGTTTGTGTCCGACAGTGCTTTTCACCCTCTAGAATCAGCTTTTTGCAACGGGTTATTCTGTTGAGACTGAGAGAAATTTGTAACGAGGCTAACATTCATGATCTGATCTGTTTTGTTAGACTTTGTCTCAAGAGTGACCAAGTCATGACACCGATGAGGTCTCAGCTTGACAATCTCCTGTTGCCACTGCTCGGCTGTCCTTAGCCCTGGGTATAAATTTACCTGTCTTCCAGCTCTCCATTTACCGGCATAAACTTATCTCACTGCTTGTGCTGTAAGCATTTTGACATCAGCCACTCCAAAATTAGAAACTGATGTTACGGAAAACTTAATAACATTAAAGAAATGCCAACCCATCTTCTCTGCTCTCTTGTGCTATGCTTTTGTCTGACAAATTTCTTGCATTTCACAGCTGACCGAAGGATGCGGGTTCAGGGTTGTGCCCCAGACTGGGACTCCACGGCATTTAGCTTACACTCTCTACACGACCTCCCTGACCGACCTCCTGTGTGACCCTTGATCTGCCTTCCTCTCAGTCTCCTTTCCAGCAGGCAGAGCTCGCTGGCTTTCTCTCACCTCTGGTCTTGCTGACATTCGGGGCTCACTCTTTGGGGTGACCAGCACAGATGTAGCACCAAGCACAGGGAGTCCCTTGTCTCAGCTGGGGCAACTCGAGCCCTAGAAACTTGGCTGATCCTGTCTCTTTTGCTTCCAAAGACATGGCGCTCATTTATTCACCTAACTGCCTTTTTAAAGCTCCTTTTGAATTTTGTTCTCTCCAAAAGGCAACGTTTTGCTCTGCAGCAATGCCCAATGCCCACTCCAGGGATGCTGTGTCCTGGGAACTTTTACCTGGGCTGGGGGTCCAGTTGTGCCCCCCAGGAGCTGGGGCCACCCCTCCCCAGCTGCAGGGAGAAAGTTTCCCTTTGCAGCACTTGAGAACAGGCAGAAACAAAAGGCCCGGAGGCGGTGGGGAGGGGGGAAGGGAAGAATGAGCTAGGTTAGGGGAAATACAGCCTGGGAGAAAAGGAAAGGACCAGCTGATCTGAAAGCCCCGATAAAAACCCGAGACAAAGGACGAAAGAGCCTGGGAGATTATCAAGGGGAAGCGGGAGGAGGAGCAGAAAGATGCAGCAGAACCTAAGTGGGAATGATGTAAAGTGCTGCAGGGAGGAGGGGAGTTTCCTACCTAAAGCAGAAGGTGGCTTAAGTTACTCAACCACCGCCATTTACAGGAATCGAGCCCCTTTCTCCTTGCTGGCTGGCAGCACCTGACAAATGAAGGAGCTGCTTCAGCGGACAAAAGTCTCCATGCCCATCCCACAGCCCTGACAGCATCGGCCCCAGTTGCTCACCTGTTTCCAAGTACAACCGAGTCATTTCGCTGGTGGGCAGAGAAGTCAGGGGCACTCTGCGGCCAGCACCCTGCAGCAGAGGAAGCATTAGTACTGCTGTTGTTAGCCTTGTTATTTTCTTCTAATAAAAAGGTGGTCATGACTCACTGC
Source organism: Pelecanus crispus (assembly GCF_030463565.1). Lineage (NCBI taxonomy): Eukaryota > Metazoa > Chordata > Aves > Pelecaniformes > Pelecanidae > Pelecanus > Pelecanus crispus. The sequence goes on along the minus strand of NC_134652.1, from coordinate 12,316,645 downwards.
ATTAAGAAACAAAAGCAGAGCTGTAATCTACTGAAAGGCAGTTGTTTGGATGCTCAGCATTAGGTGTGTAAAAGGAGGAAGGTCAGCGGCAGGTCAGGTCTGGTGATAGGCACCCTGCCGCCAGCACAGGCCAGACTTCAGGTATTCCCCAGAGAGTTTATTTTCTGGCCTGGCGTGATTTGCCCCCTCCTTCAGCCGAGCACTTCAGCCAGCGGGAGTCGGGGGGGGGGGGAAGCTCTCTTTCCCACCCCTCCACGTTCACTTGGGTTTCCTGAGAGGAAACGATGCTCTCGTGTGACTGCGCTGGCCCCCCTCCTTCCTCCGGGGAGGGAGGAGCGCGCCAGCATCTGCCCGCAGCCCCTCTTCCCCTCCCCGTGCCGCACTGGGACCAGTTCACCAGCTGGGCTGTTACTGGGGGGCGAGCCCCGAGGGAGCCGGGCTGCTTCTCGGGGAGCAAGAAGCGGCTGCTGAAGCTGGGAGGCAGGAAAGGCAGGTTGTGCTCAGGCGGTGCCGGAGGGTTCCTGTGTGAGCAGGAATAAATCACTGCGCCCCTGCTCGTGCCAGATTCCCCCCATCGTGAAAAATCAAGGCGAGGAATCAGCCTGCCCATGGGATGATGTGAAGGGTTTCGGCACGGCTGTGGCGATGCTTCTCATGGGGGGGATCCAGCTCTGGCAGGGACCACGCCGGCACACGGGGACGTCTGAGCCAGCGACGCGGGCCTGGCAATGCCCAGCTGCCTCCCAGGCTGGGTGCAGGAGAAGGGAAGGAGCCGGGCAGCCGTGACGGCGGTGGCCAGGTGAAGACAACACCCACGCTAAGATGCTCCGTGAACATCTGCCGCTACCCACAAGCTCTTGCTATTTTTGTTCCGTCTCATACCCTGCCTGACTCAGAGGAGGGGACCGAGGGGGGGGGCAGGTTAGAAGGAGCCAGACGGTGGGTGCAGGGGGTTTGAAAGAGGAAGAGGAGGAGGAGGAGGTGCTCCGAAACCAGGAGTTGCTATTCTTTCAATAAGCGTGAGCATTTTCCTCGCACCGTCTCTTTCATGCTTCTCTGTTTCAGCTGCAGGCAATTTGAGGCAGGGATGGCACTTCCTGCCTGCTTTTGAGGTGAGCGTACTTCCAGGGCACCATCAGAAGAAATGACACCCCGCTCCTGGAGAGCTCCCCTGTAACCTGCCCGGGCTGTAATGAGCTTGGCCGGAGCTCATCCGTTTGCCCAACTTCTTCCATGGATTTCCAGTTCTCTTTTCGGTCACTTTGCAAAACTTATCTACAAGGAAGGGGCAAGTGTCAAATTTCCTAATTCCCGCGTGTCTGGGCGGTGTGACTTCTGGACACAGGCACAGCCCGAGGTCTGTAGCGCAAATCTTGCAGGTCCCCGAGGCACAGTCTTGCAGCCTACAAGTTTGCCACAAGGAAAGGGACATATAAGACCCCCCCCAAACAGCCGTGCCAGCAGTTTTTCTGTTGCAGGCCCTCCCATCCCCGCCACCCCCCCCCCCTTAATTAATTAATTCTGCAGAAATGGCACGTCTTGCTTTGTCCCAAGCTGTTACTCCTTGTTTCCTCCTTCGCTGCCAGGCTGTAAACCTTGGGCCAGGTAGCCACATCCTCGGGGATGTTGCCCAGGCAGACCACGCTTTATCGCTCGGCTACCGGAGCCGCCTCGCTGGGAACCGCGGCCCGGGCAGGGGAGCCGGCTCTTGCCGAGGGGCTCTAGGAGCCGGCAGCCCCCACGCCGCAGCCGCAGTGCCCTCGCAGGAGGTGCGGGCAGGCCTGCCTGCGCTCGGGCTTTGCTGGGGGTGAGGGCAGGCGCAGCGAGGGGGGGGGATCCCCTTGGCAGCCCGGTGCGAGAGACCTGCCCCAGCGCCGCCCTTCCTCCCCCCCCGCCCCCCGGCACGCTTCCCGGCTCCCCTCGCTGGCGGGAGGGGGAGCGGCGATGCTGCCCGGAGCCCCAGGCCGATGACTTGGAGAATTTTTGCGGCGTTTTTCAGCTTCCTCTGCCTCCGAGCCTGACTAACGCTGCCTGCGCGGCCGCGGCCCCCGCCCGCTGCCGGGGAGGGAGGGGATCCCCGGCGGGGGGCGGCGCGCGGGGCGGGGGGTGCCCATGTTTGGAAGGCGGGCGCGTCACTCCCCTTATATGGGCAGCGTCGTCAGGGCCCGGCCTCCCATTCATATAAAGGGCCGGTGGCGGCGGCCGGGATTCCCTACCCGGGCTGGGCGCCGTGCCGCGGCGCCTCCCTCCCCTCGCCGCCTCCCGGCCCCCGCGGCTCCCACCCAGCGCCGGGGCTGCCCCGCGGGCCCGCTCCCCCCGCTCCTGCCCCGGCTGCGGCGGGGCGCGACCCAGCGCCGCCATGAAAGTCACGTCCCTCGACTGCCGGCAGCTGCGCAAGCTGCTGCGGAAGGAGCCCTGCCGCTGCCTGGTGCTGGACTGCCGGCCCTACCTCTCCTACTCGGCCTCCTGCCTGCGCGGCTCCCTCAACGTCAACCTCAACTCGGTGGTGATGCGGCGGGCGCGCGGCGGGGCCGTGCCGCTCCACTTCGTCGTGCCCGACGCCGCCGCCCGCGCCCGGCTGCTGCGGGGGGGAGGCGAGGGGGCGGCGGGGGCGGCCCGCCTGGCCGCCGTGGTGGTGCTGGACCAGGGCACGGGGCACTGGCAGAAGCTGAAGAAGGACAGCACGGCCCAGATCGTCCTCAACGCCCTGCTCTCCAGCCTGCCGGAGGCCGGGGCCCGCGTCTGCTTCCTGAAAGGTGAGGGGGGCGGCGGGGACGGGGCGGGGGGGGCAGCGGCGCGGGTCGACCCTCACACACACACACACACCCCCCGCCCCGGGAAGCGGCGGCCCCGCGGTGCTCCCGTCCCCTCTGCCCCGCCGTTAACCCCATTACTGGTGGAGGGCAGGGAGGTAACGCCGGGATTTCGTTTCTTTTCCACCCACTGGAAATAAATCCCGGATAGACTCCGCGGGCTGAGCCCCCGGGCCTTTCCGCGCACCCCCGCCGCGCGTTTGGGAGGCTGGTGGAAAAGCAAAGACTCCCAGGGAAGAAGGGCAAAAGTTGCAGATTATCAAAGGGAGAGGGGGACGAGGGACATCGGGGCTGCGTGGAAAATAAATAAAACGGGCCCCGGGTGCAAGCGGAGAGCCGAGGCCACCGCTCCTCGCCCTTCGCCCGGTGGCAGGGGGCGGCCCGCGGCGGGCCCCCGAAACCGGGGATGGGCGCCCGCGCCTCCCCCCGGGGCGGAGAGGTTTCTCTCTCCATCGGGCTTATCGAGGCTGGTGGGGAAACCCGTAGCCGAAACTCCGGGGCTTGGCGGGGGACAGAAATTCCTCCTCCCGCCACGTGTATTACAGCCCTTTGGCTGCGGTTCTTTGTTTTCTTTCCGTGTAACCCGGGGATAATAAAACGATAAGAAAAGTAGCAGCCCGCCCTTTCTCTGCCCTCCCGTCCCTGCCTGCCCTCCATTTCCCCCAGCAGCGCCTTTGTCCTTTTGCCCTCCCCGCCCCGTCCCCCCCCGAGCTCCCCGGGAGCGGGCGCTGCCGGCCCGGCGCGCTCCCGCGCAGCCCCGCACACCCGCGCAGCGGGGCCGCGCCCGGGGGGACCCCCCAACAACTCCCCTTGCCCTATCCCGGGGCCATCCATGGGGGAGGAAACCAGGCGACGTTTCTCGAACAAACTCTGCCCCTGCGTCCTCGGCGGCCAGGGTGAATTCACGTTTATTTAGCCTTTTACCACGCTAGGTTTTGCCCCGAGGTGCCCGGTTTGTGCCTCCTATAACGAACAGCGCCCGCAGGGCATTCCCGGCGGGGCAGAGGCACCTTCAGCCCGGGAATGGCCCGGTACCGAGGGGCAGGCGGGCTCCCAGGGCTGTTTGCCAGCCCCTCGGCTCTGCCCGGGCACCGCCAGCCTGCCCCGGCTCTGGCAGCCCCGCAAAAGCACCGATCCCGCTGCTGCGGGGCGGGGATGCTTGCACTGTGCTGGGCCAGGCAAACCCTGGGGACCCCATTAAAGCGGGGATGAAGAAACATCGCCAGGGTGAGGCTGGGAAGTCTGTGGCAAAGCAGGGGCTGAATTAAGCTCTGCTGACTCTCAGCCTGCTCGTTTAGCCGCAAGATTGCCCTTCCCTCCTCATGTACCGGCCCCATGCTTTGAAGTGGTGACTGTGGCTGTGGGCAGTTTATCTGGGCTGGGGTTTTGATGTAGGCTTTGCTTTGTACCTTTCGTGTAGTGCAAAGTGTCTTGTCTTGAAAGCCTGTCGATTTGAGGCTGAAAAGATTCCCCCTTAGTGGGTGAAAAACTTTCCTCCTTTTCCCGCTGCTGTTCCCCTTTGCTTTGCTGGAAGTGCTCTGGGTCGCAGGATCAGGCCCGTGAAGTCCGCAGCTCCGTTGCAGATCCGGTGTGGCCCGAGGAGCCAGTGACTCAGTGGGCAGCGCTGCTGATTCACCGGGGCCACGGACCCCCAGGAGGCTGTTGTGGTCTGGGGGAAGCTCTCTGGCACGGTGGGGATATAAATCATCCCGAAGCACTGGGCGCTGATCAGAAGAAAGGGTCCTTTGGGGGTCTGCAGCACCAACCCTGCAAATAACGGGCTGTAAAACCACCAGAAAAAACCCACCTCCTTGATGTTCCCCCCTTACATTCCTGCTCTCCCTAGGTGTGGGGGAGCTGGGAGGAGGAGTTGGCTGCTTAAGGGCTAAGGTGGTCTGTCCTGGAAGTCGCAGTGACGAGACAAGATACGAGCAGGTCCCCCCCGCCGGCTCACCAAGCATCCTGGGGACCTGGCCCCGCGCAGGGCAGCCAGTGCAGAGCAGTTGCATGCCAGGTCGCATGCTGGCCCCCTTCCTTCCCTCGCTTTCTGGCTTTTAGGGGTTGAGTGTGTCACACCTTTCGTCTGTGTAGGTGCAGTTTCATTCTGGGTGAGCTCAGCCCCAGCAGGGTAAGAGCGCTTGTGTGGCGGGGGAAGAAAAGCTTGCAGAAAGATAAAATAATGGCACCTCCCTCAGCGCTGACAAGGATTCTTATTATTTATTGATTAAAACCGAAGCTCAGCCCAGCTCTCTGTGATGAGCAATCTAGTATTTGCAGAAATGACCTCAGGGAAGCTAGGTTGAGTGGGGAGGGGGAAGAGAGGAGATTGCTGGAGGACGGGATGAGAAGATGACTCACTGTAAGAATGGCCTGCGAATATCCTGATCCCCAAGGCTTGTAATTAACCATTCACCAGCTGCATGCGTTAGCTGCCCCAGAGACATGAGACATGCGTGTCTGTTTGAACACACACGCTGATTTGGCTCGGGCAGACTTCTGTGTTCATTCACGAGTAAAAACAACGCAGGGCGTAAATGGGGATAATGGCTATTTATTTACTGGACATATTTTTCCTATGCGATGGTAGTGGTTGGGGGGCAGGGGGGGAGATAAGGTCAGCTATGCAAAACAGGAAGATTTAAAAGCCCACCCCACGAAGGGCAGTTGGAGATCAGAAGAGCAGAGGAGTCTGGAGAGCTGCTTGTGTTTGTTGCCTTTTCACACTGCCAGTTGTTAGGGATATTGCTTTATCAACCCAGTTGTTGTGGATATCATTTTATCAACCCCCCTTATGGTCTCCACGGTCACTTGGCTGCTTGACCCAGTGCCTCGCGCTGTGAGCTGTGGGGTGAGCTGGCTTAATGTGGCTGGGGAGTAGGAGGAAAGGTGCAAGTGCTGAGTGCCAGTTGACTGCAAAGTCACCCTCCTGCCCTCCGTCATGGAAAACAGACTTACATCATGTTCAGTGGGCTTTGGATCGTGCCGGCCACTTGCAACACAAGGGCCCCACGGCAGGACTGAGTGGGCGACCGTAGCACGTCATGAATTTGAAGCACACATCTGCTCAAACATTGTGAACAAATGAGACACCGGCGTTACGGGGCTGAAATGTCAGAGGTAGCTGTACCGGGCAGCCCTGGCAGCGAGGGCGGCAGGGGCCCTGCGGCTGCTCAGATCTTCAGCGCTTCCTTTGTTTCAAAACCCTTCCTTGCACCGGGGCACCCACACCGACACCGCTTATCGGGGCTAAACAGTTGCAGATGAATGAATCGCATCGGAGGGTTTGCTTTTGAGCCTCGTTTACCTGAGGGCCACGCTCCAAAGGGTTATTGAATCTAGCTGTTTGAGAGCTTTCGCCGTTCATTTTTGTTCTGAAAAAGCACAGGTGGCAGACACGTGGCACACCACTGACATTTCCAGGCTGCTTCTGCTACCTGACTTATTCACGTTCATTTTGGAGATCGCATGCTTCCGTGCAGCATATTCCCAGCCTGGAAACAGGCAGCGATTTAGCTGACGACAAACTTTGACTAACAGTGTAATAATAGGATTAATTCCTTTTCATTAGCAGTGCACTGAATGAAACGAATGCAGTATTTAACCATGCAGAATAGCTCATGTGGGGCTATTCAGTTGTCAAATACTGTCACAGGATTTCATTAAGTTTTATAGCTGTTATTTAATAGATTGGTTTCAGTGGGACTGTCTTCATTACCTTGCTGTCTTCTGCATTGTGGTGATTAATGACACCGTTGCAAGCATCCCCTTCTTGTGCTTATGTCCATTGAAAAATGCAGATAAAGCATTTCTTACATTGTTACAGTTGTATATAGTAGTAACAGATTTAGAGAGGATGATTACTGAGTACAGAAATCTCCATCTCAAATGCTGGGAATAGTGCTCATATAAAACGTGGAGGAGGGAGTTTAATCCCCCCTGTACTGGAGTTAATGGTTGCTAGACTCAACAGAATTACATTCGCTAACAGTTTTAATCTGGATTCGTGGGCTTTTGGCAAGTTAATAGTTGTCAGCGGTATCGAGGGGTTTTCTTCAGGTGCCCAAAGCCTTTTAAACAAACCCGCTTCCCCAGGGGAGCGTGATCCCTCATTAACCCCCCAGGACCCGCTGCCCTGTGCTATCCCACTGCATTGCAAGCGCCCGAGTTTCATTTCTGCTCCACTTTAATTAAACCAGTTTTTGGAAATGCAAATGTTCATGTTTCTTTTTTTTTTTTTTTTCCTTTTGCCCTTCCCTAGGGGGATATGAAACTTTTAACTCGCAATATCCTGAGTGCTGCGTGGATGGAAAACTCATTTCCCCAGAGAGGACGGAGGCGGAGAGAAACCTCGCCAGCCACTGCGAGAAGCAGAGTGCCAACCACAAGCCTGCTTATGACCAGGTGCGTGTCACGGCCGCGGCGGGTGACCTTCCCCTTGGGTCTTCTCCCTCCTGCCACCGGGCTCTGATGGAGGCTGGCAGGGGGCTGGGGACCCCCGTGCTGGCGGGGGCTGTCAGTAAGCTGTCGCAGCCCGGGTTGGCAGCCTGTGTGTTGGGTAAGATGCCCTGTGTGTGCTGCCCATCAGCATCGGCTCTGCCTGGCTTCAAAATTTGGCAGCAGAAAGAGGAAAAAAAACCTGTCTAGCCCCAGAACTGTATTTGTGACCCATCTTTATCACACAGCTGGGCAGCCTGAGCCATGAGCAGCTTGCGCCTCCCCAGGAGACTTAAAATGGGCAGGGGGGAGGCTGCCAGGAGCGTCATTTTTCTGGCAGGCAAAGGAGCACGCTTTGCCATGCCTCCTCCGAGACCCCAGGAGGGCTCCAGCGCTGGCAGAGGGGGGCCGGGGCAGTGGGGCCGCTTCTGAGAAGAGACAGTGGCTCCTGAGAGCCGCCCCTGGGCAGGGGCAGTGGGGTTTCCACGGGGGAAGTCGCCACGCACCCGCCCAGCCCGGGGAATACGCGTGCTCCAAGATGTCACCCTGCGGTCGGGCCGCTTCCGCCGGGGCCCGTGTTTCCTGGCGCCGGGGGAGCCCCCGGGTGATGCCCCTCTGCTCCCCCGGGAGCACCTCCCGTCCAGGCCCCGTCCTGCCACCGTGGGCGGCTCCTGGCTGTCCCCGGAGCATGGGACCCGCCGGGTGGGAAGCTCGGGGGGCTGGAAAGCCAGGTTCTCACAGCTGGGGACTGGCAGCAGCTCTTGCGTATCATGGAAAGTTACCTGCGATCTCCAAAACCCTTGTGGCAGGCAGTGGCTTTTTTTTCTTTTGCGGTCTCGTCACCCAGCCTTTGCTTGCGCTGAGGAAGGAGGAAGCGAGATGACATCTCAGGGCGGGTGACGTGGCGGGTGCTCTGCCCCGGGGAGGTGCGGGGGGACGGGGAGCCCTGCTCCAATTTTTTTTGCTTTGCTCCACCTTTAGAGGTGTGAGCAGAGGGGCTGAGCCCTGGGCTGAGCTAGAGCAGCCTCTTCCTCTGTCCTCCTCTTCCTCCCTGCTCAGACGTGGCTCCCCGCCTAGCCCATATTTTGGTAAGGCCTCAGAGGGAGCAGGCCTCACATATGAAAGCTCTTCGGGTGTGTCCTGAGGGGCAGTGCTTTTAAAGAAAGCCAGAAACATCCTGCACGTGAGTGGGCTGGATCTGACTCTGTACCTCACAGATGTGGACAAAAAATGAAAACCTTTTTCCTGTGTGGGCTTTGCCATCACAGTGACTCACTGGCCAGCAGCACTGGGTTCCAAAAACGCCGGTGAGGGAGGGAGCGGGCACCCACGCAGGCTCCCTTGCCTCTCTCTCGGGTATCAGGACTCAAATACCCTTGAAAAAGAATTACATGTTTCTGCTCCTTCTCTTCCAGGGTGGTCCGGTTGAAATCCTGCCTTTTCTCTACCTTGGTAGTGCCTATCACGCTTCCAAGTGCGAGTTTCTCGCCAACCTGCACATCACGGCCCTGCTAAACGTCTCCAGGAAAAGCTCGGAGTCCTTCAAAGACCAGTATTGCTACAAGTGGATCCCAGTGGAGGACAGTCACACGGCGGACATCAGCTCACACTTCCAGGAAGCCATCGACTTCATCGGTAGGTCCAAACTGACAAACTTCCAGATCTTCATGTATTTTAAATTCATTTATTTTAAAATACATATTGGTAGGAAGGACACATTATTTTCTGTATGGTCCCAGATGTCACAGCGAAAGTTTAAGCTCCCTCCCTTCCCCAGCATCTCTCCTGGCAGAGGGATTTCTGCAAGGAAGGAAGAGGGACATTCAGAGCAAGGTCTTTGTGCTCTCCAGGCTGAGAGGCTGAGGAAGGAAAACGCCTCTTCTTGACTGCCATCGGGCAGACGAGGCGAGTGAGCTGGTTTTCTTTTCAAAGCAAGCGTAGGTGTAACTTCAGCGTGACAGGGAGCAAAGAAGTTGAATAACACCAAAGTCTGTTGAATTTTGTAAGGGAAAAAAACCCCAATGTTCCTTGGACTCACCTGCCAGACCCTGTAAAAGCCTGGTAAAGCAGAGTCAGCTTACTGCCTTGCTCTGCTGAGATATCCCAAAGCTGTGGTCTTAGAAGTCCAGCGTCTCCCCTTATCACAGAGCTCTTTCCATTTCTCATTTTGATCTTGCCCTTTAGTGAAATACCCCAATGAAAAAAAAAAAAGAGGCAGCCTTTAGAAAACTTTGGGCCATCCCTTCCCAAATCTTCCTGCGTTAGGCTGGGCAGGTGAGCAGCACGCCAGCTGTGCCAGGCAGCGCAAGGGAGAGGCTCCTCCCTGAGAGGCACAGGGTGGTTTAGTCGGGTGGAGCAGCCTGAGCCTGGGTGGAGATGGTGTTGAAATCGGTGCTGTTGCTCTCCAGGAATGTTCAAGAGAAACAGATTCTAAACCCCAGTTACAGACTCACTGGACTCATTGCTCAGCTGAGTTTGAGTCCTTCGACAGTGCAGGCAGCGTTAAAAAAAAAAACTGATCTGAGGTTGCCCTTCCCCTTCCCCTTCCTGGTAAGGAACTTCTCACACCTTTCAGGGAAATGCTAATTCACAGCACTCTTCTGTCCCATCCCCAACCCCTTCTGATAGTTGTTGAGTCACTTGGAAATTGCCCAGATTTTGAGGATGACTTTAGTTTTCACTTTCTTTTAAAATTGGGCATGTGGTGTAGATGCTGGGGATGACTCAAATCCATGTCCTCCTTATTTTGTGCAGTAGTTAAATATAACCGGTCGTGGTGGCACCAGTCCCCCGGCAGACAATTGAAGACAGGCAAATGATAACTTGCTCAGCTCTGCGTTGTTTCACTGAGTGCTACATTCAGCGCAGTTATCCATAAATTGGAGCTTGAACATATTGCTCAAGGCAATAGAGCAGAGAATGTCTATTTTTGAACTGTATTTTTGTGTGGAAAGGGCTTATTTTAAGCACATTCTCTTTAATCTAATAACAATCATTGTGTTGTGTGAGTAACCACAGTGGCTCCTGTTGTGTAAAATGTGTGCTTTGCATAAGCCTTTTATATCCTGACTTAAGTCCAAGCATCCTTTAACCAGGCTGTAATTAGCAACTGCCTACCAGTCCTTGTGTGCTTTGTGGTGAGGCCCCAGGGAGTGAGCTCAGCCTCTCCACCCAAGGGTACCCACCAAGGGCTCAGTTCATGGTACCACCGTTTGCTGCTAACTGGCCAAGCAGGGAGGCAGGTTTGGATTTTAAAGAAAAGTCCTGTTTTTCTAGCAGAACTGATGAGAGCAAGGCAGCCCTGCAGCTTTTGAAAGACCTGACGGTGGGAGGGCTGGCCAGGCTGAGCTTGGGTCAGCACTTTGAGCCACAGGCAGAGAGATGCAGGTACAGTAAATGCAAGCATTGCCCAGATACTTGATCTCTGTCTCACAATGCTCCGCCAAGTCAGTTGTTCCAAAAGAGAAACAGGCACGTGGGAAGGAGACAGGAAAGGACTTCTCTAAAAAATGCAGAAAGAACCAAATCAGGATTGCAGATTCTGAAGCCAGGTGTCATCTGCAGCTCAGCTGCATCTCAGGCTGGGTTTTGTTCCCCTTCTCTTTTAATCTCCACGTTACCCTTAGTACCCAACAGAAGAGCAAGCCTATCCTTGCTGGTGGACTGGCTGTGTGCCACGCTCCACCTCCAGTGCTGGGTGCGTGTCGCAGTGTCCTCTCCATCCCCAACAACAACTGACATCTGCAATGACTTTTTTTCCCCCCTAGATTATGTCAGACGAACGGGGGGCAAGATCCTGGTGCACTGTGAAGCGGGGATTTCACGCTCTCCCACCATCTGCATGGCGTATCTCATGAAGACGAAGAAGCTCCGCCTGGAGGAAGCCTTCGATTACATCAAGCAGCGCCGGAGCCTGATCTCACCAAACTTTGGTTTCATGGGCCAGCTGCTACAATACGAGTCGGAGATCTTGTCTTCCACTCCCAGCCCCCCCGTTGCCTCGTGCAAAAGAGAAGCTGCGTCTTTCTTTGCAGAAGAACTGACGTTAGGCAAAAACTTTGAAGGCTCATGTTTCGCCTTTCCTACCTCAGTGTTGAGTTCTGTGCCCATCCACTCTCCTGTCCACCAGCTGAAACTCAGCCCGATGACGGCATCTTCATCCTGCTGAACACCCTGGGGACACTGGCGCTGGTGCGGTCCTCTGATCTGAACTGTGACCCAACAAGAACATTTCATGAATGTGCAATAGAGAAACCTCATCGACTTAGTCTGAGATGGAGTGGTTGTCGTGGGTCATACTTCCCATATGCTGTGACTGTAAGATGCAAGTGCTCCAGGTGTGGCAGGTTTTCTGAACTTTTATTGTCCTTTTTTAAAAAAAAGAAAAAGTGCTCTTTTAGGTTTTTATCCACAGAGTGTGCACCCACTACTGTATTTCCAGATTCCTGGGGAGCAATGAGAAATCCATTTAGTATGTTCTCAGTTCCCATCTCCTTCCCTTCTTAATTTTTAAAAAGACCCTTATTTAAAGTTTCAAGCAATAAACAGCAGCAGCGGAGAAGAAAGCAAAACGAAAAGCACCACCTTTGCAACCACGGAGGTGGTGGGAGTGAATATTCGTTCTGCTTTTTCTCCGGCTTTCCTCCTCCCCTCTCCTGTGTCATGTTTCAGGGAGCAAAGGGCTGGGGTGGTGGGAGGGACCTCCTTTCCCAGGACACTGTTGCACAGCCAGGTGAAAATCCCCTCTCCTGCTCCAGCCTCTGAAGTGTCAGGTATTGACCACAGTGTAACTGGATACCAAACCAGACCTGGATACCAAACCAGACCGTGGATCCATTCAGGTGTGGCATTTCCTGTACTTCTGCGTTTGCCTTTGTACTGGATGTGCTTTTAACTAAAGCGGGGAACTTAACCGAAGCTATCAGGCTACCTGCTGAGCTATTATCCTCCCATCTGTTATTTAAGAACAGCCCTAGAATACTTGAATGTCTCCACAACCCTCATCCGAGTTACTTCCCATCAGATAACACTGTAACTGCTGGATTTTACACCAAAAAAACCTGACAAGCTCGGCTCCAAACCAACTCTTCCTCCATCCCTTCCCAAGTGTTCCCAATGTGTATTGTGTGTGGTCAGGTGGTCTTGTTCAGTGTTACGTGGCTTGCTTAGCATCTGTGGTCACCTCTAGCCAGCCTTTGTCTGTGAAAACCGGTTTCTCTCTCGCTCACGTTGGCTTCTGTGTCTGCAGGAAGTTCAGAATGAGCGGCTCTTTGTGTGTTGACCTTTTCATTTTTTTTGTATGTAATATGTATGGGAAATGGCAATAATTTCCAGGAGATCTCGTGAATGTGAAAGAAAACCTGCAATGGTTTTTCTGGAGTGTAAAAAATAATAAAGGAAAAAAAAATGCCAGGAAAAGCAAGCTGTTTGTTGTACTTGGAGTGAGCTGCAAAAGTGCTTTGGCAGAACACGGTGGCAGGAGAGGTCACCTGAGGAAAAACTCCATGGCCTAAAAGTGGTGTAAGGAGGTAGAAGAAGAGGGTAAGCATCACTGGGCTCTGTGCTGAAAGCCTCCAAGGTGCATCTCTACAGAGGGGAGAAGGTGAGGGGGAGGATTGTTTTAAACGGAATGACATGAGTCACAGTGGCGTCACTTCCCAGCAGCCGGGCAGGCACTTCTGTTTTGATTCATGCGTGTTTTATATAAGATTTGCCATCTTGCTGAAGATGAAAATCTGAAGTAGGCACGGCCCTTGCTTCCTTCCCAAGCACATGCCACAGGATGCTGCATGTCCTGGTCCCTGGTGTGACGCTTGCGGGTGGTCTGTGGCCACCTGCAAGCATCACGTCAAGGACCAGGACATGTGGGTAATGCTCATCTTTTCACTTTTTTTAATGAAAAAAAAATAGTTTGAGGCGCCAGCATCTCTGAGCCATTTCCTACTCCCTTTTAGCTGGAAGTTTTTATGTTCTTTCTGGCTCATCACTGTAGTACACTTATAATCTGCATTTCCAAGTTACCAAGTTGAAAAATTTATGGTAGATGTTTAGGTGAATTACAAAGCATCTGTGCCCTCTGGGGTTCATCCGTTTGTAACATCCTGCCCCTGAGAAGCAAATCTCACAGGTGAGAAGCTGTTATTGGAGATGAGCCTTGGATTTCTTCCCTGTGTTGGGGGACATGGCAGCAGCCCTGCCTGGGCTCTGGGAAACCTGAACATGGGAACCAGCAGCTGGGGAGGTGAGGCAGGTGATCTAATAAGAGCAGATTGATCAATTTTCTAAGAGATCTGATTGCTCTGGAAAGTGCTCTCTGGAAACCCATGGCCGGTTGCAGTGAAAATGCTTCTCAGCCCCCACAAGCCCCTCCAGACCTGGAAGGCTGGTAGGCTTAGTGAGAGGGGCTGCATCCTGACCACAGAGACCTACAACCTTGACAGAAACAGAGCAGCTAACAGCTCTCGTTAAAACAGCATAAAACCCCTTCTGGGGGAATGACCAGCTTTGTTTCTCAAGGATGGGGAAGCCGAAAGCCTCTGCAGAGCTGATGATGTTTGCCATGAGAACGTGCAGGCTGAAGGGGTTAACGGAGGGACTGCTGGCCTTGGCAGATTTGAGCAGCAGCTGGAAAAGATCACAGGCCAGGCAGAGGAGCCAGGTATTTAGCAGAGAGGGAAGGCAGCTGTTTTGGTTTTGGAGGGGGGGCTCTGATCGTGGCCTTTAGCACAGCATGTTGGTGGATAGCGTTGGCAGGGGGAGATGCTGGGCTGGGATTCAGCAAAGATGGAGGGCCAGAGCCCCGCAGGATCCTGAAGAGAGATTGTTGTCATGCCTGGGCACAGGACTCTGAGATTTGTGCTCCTGCCCAGGGCAGCGTTCCTCCCCTCTGCTAGGCTGGTCCCAACCTGGGTCTCCTCCCTGCAGGCTGAAGGAAGTCCCAGCATCCAGGGCAGAGCGATAGGGATGTAAATGCTGCCTCCCAGAGGGATGTGCTCCCATGCTTGTGCTGGTGCCTGCTTCCCTAACGTTAAGACCTTCAGTGCTAATGTAAGACCTCAGTCCCCAGCTCAGCTCCTCCCTTGGCCAACTCAGCAGATTCCACCTTTCTGAGGGGACATCACAGCCATCTGACTGCGGGGCTCTGGGGTGAGAATATGCGCTCTCCTCCCTCCCTGGCCATGCTGCTCCCACAGGCAGGGAGGAGCTGAGGACCCAAGCACCGATGTGTGAAGGTGGGTGTGACAAATCAGGATGGCACCTACCTGGGAGGTGGGATGTGTGAGTTTGAACCTGCATGGGCAGGGTAGGAACCCTGGTTCTCTGCTTCCAAACACCAGCACGCAACAGCTACCTCTATCCTTAGGGAAAGGAACAGCTCTGTCAGTGTTGTGTGGCTTGTGTGCTAAGCAAATTCACCAGACTGGGTAGGATGGTAGATTTAGGGAGTTTTTATAGCCCAGATGGGCTAGGTTTTGGGTAGCTCACTCCTAGGGATGGAAGGTCAGCTCAGGCAGGTGTGTGGGTAATGCCAGAGCTGAAGGATGGGGGTTGGACTGGCTGGTTCAATGTGCCCATGTCCATCTGCCAGCTAAGCTTGATGGAGGAGTAAGGATCTCAAAAACAAAGTTCTGATGGAAAGTAGAGACCTACGTAGCTGTAACAACAAGGGGAAGGCTATAGCAGGATGCTTTCAGACATGAGAAAGTGCAAGTGAGGGAAAGATGCCAAGAATGCTGTACCCTTAGGCAAAACCTTGATTAGAGCTTATCCCTTATGATACCTGAATCCAAAGAAGATGAGAGGAAATGTCACAGAAAAGGGGATTTTGCAGGTTCTGCTGCCCATGGAAGTGCTGGTTCAGGGCTGCCCCGGGACGTGAGCATCTCTCTCCATGGGCACTCCTGATGGTGCACCTTTATGTCCTGGACTCCTTGGTGTCACTCAAGAGCTGTTTCAGATCCTGGTGTGGGACTGAAGAGGGCTTGGGCCACGTGGCTTTTGGTTCCTTGCTTTGAGGCTTGAAAAGAGCAATCGTGTTGCAAGCGTGAGCGCTGTTGCTCAGCCCCTGTCTGCTTTGCACAGGCTGCCTTTCATTTCTGCCTCCAAGACAAACAAACTCTTCAAAAAACAACCACAGAAAAATACATGTCTTTACATGGCTGCAAATCAGACTGTGAAGAGGTCTGGGTTGGGGGTGGATGAGTGGGTGTTGTCCTTAAGTGTCTCTACGTGTTCTTTTAGTCCATACATTTGCTGGTGTGATTTGCAGCCTGTGCTGGTTACAAAGGCTTCTCCTGTTTCTCTGATTAAAGGACTTACCAAAAGGCAGAAATTACATCCTGACCAGTAAAAGCCGGGTAAAATTTACCTGCTCCATGGGGATTTTATACTGAGGTGTCCATCCCTGGTCCCTGAGCAAGACGAGGTAGGCAGCTCTTCTTAGCTTCTTGCCTTCCGGTGGTGAGCTGCTTTTTTCAGGGGACAGCATCAATGAACAAGGTATTCTGCAGGCGTTTTTATTTGTATGCTAAGAACAACACTTGCCTTGCTGGGAAGTCAAAGGTCCAAATGTGCCTGTAACGTGGCAAAAGTAAGTGAGGCTCCAGGCATGGTGAATTTGACCCTCCATCTCCACTTTTCACAGCTTCATGCTAATTGGAGAGGAGACACGCTGCCAGCTTGCTCTCTGGGGAGAAAAAGGCAGGAACCAATTTGCAGAGCCACAGAAATATAGAAGTTGGATTTTTTTTTGGCGTGGGAGGTGTTACCAGTACCACACATTACGGTTCCTTGACTTTATCACATCGTAGGCTTTTACCGAGACATGAGTAAGTTCGCTAAACAAGGAATGAAACAATGAAAATAGCTTGTGAAATAGGTTGAGTCATCAGAGAAAATCAAATGAAGTTCTGACACCAGGGTCTCAGTTGTAAAGTCCTACTTTGTTTTACCATTGCATTATTTGGGGTCATTTCAATCTGTTTATTACAGCTTCAAAATTCAAAGTACTCTGACATCTAAGTAAGGCTTAACAAATGGGTTCGTTTTTCTGTTAGCAGTGGTGCTGCATCCCTATGCATCCCGCCTATGAACACTTGCAGGGAACGTAAAGGTTACCAAGAAAAATGGCTTCTGTGGTTACGGCTGAAATGCTCAGCACTTCTTCCAGCTTTGTCCAGTTATTAAAGAGGATTTATGGCCCCTGGATATCACTTTCAAGTACTAGCCTACCCCATGGAAGTCACTGGCTGTTATTTGTAGCTCCTGGGAATCCTAGCAGGACCTGTTGTGCTACGAGCTGTACAAACACCAAACAAACCCAGAAAGCCAGTAACTCAAGACCAGGAGTGACTGTGGTAGATAGAAACGGAGAAAGAAGCACAAAGCCCCAAAGGGACAGCATTGCCCTAGGACTCTCCTATTTCTGTCAGGGATTTTTTGCCTACGCCAGAATAGGACACATGCTAGGGACACCACAGGTGGAAAGCACATCCAAGAGACAAGCATGCACGGGATCCATGGGACCCATTGGGTGTGCTGTACATGAGCAGAAGTGGGAAACACCTGTAGAGCAAATCCTACAGATACACGACACAGGGGTCCCTGCCCCAGCCGAGGCTCGCTGTGGTCACAATTAGGATTTCAGAACAGGCAGCACATAAAGGCATCTGCTCTGCTGGGACTGTTAGACGCTCAGAAATGACAGGCAAACTGATAAAGACCTCAAACCCCTTTGGCATAACCATTTTTCCAGACTTGGTTTTACTGAGTTACTCATGTTAGTAAAGTTACTCACATGAGTAAGAGTTCCTCAGACAAGGCTTAAGTCTCCCAAGTGAAGCAATAATGTAGTTTTTCATGGGCTCTCTTTGTGTGTGTGTGAATAGTGGTTTATTTCTGTCACACAGATACTCCATTTCTGAGACTCCTTTGTAAAGCAGACAGCGTTTGATAGTGAGTCATCTCTTGTTATTAAATTGCCCATACATTGCAAGCTGCCTTCAGGCCCTGATCCAAAGCCTATTGCCTTCAGTGGGGAGGACAGCTCCTGAACACAATGGGCTTCGGATCAGGCCCTGGATGAATCTTTATGTTACATCTTTATTTTAAGGATCCTTTTGTTCTAATTAGAACTAAACTTGATGCTGCATTGAAATGGAATATGAGGTCTACAGGACTGAAACTGGAACAACAGGTATATCCTCTCTGCTCTAATGCCTCCAATCATGTTAAGTCAAGTTAACTGGAAAATCAATTGACACGAATTCCAGCATGACCATTAACTGCCATCCGGCTGGGCCTCGAGAGGCTGGCCAAGATGAAGCATATTTCTAACAGGGATGGAGCAGAACTGTGCGTGTTCATCTCCTAGAGATGCTTTCAACCCGTGGGCTCCCTAGCAATGTCTACATTGCCCTGAGTAATTACTGTGGCTAACGGAGAGCCCGGGGGGTCAGGCAGTCTGGGATCGATTGTGGGCTCTGCCCTTGGCTTTCCAGGGCAAGCGATGCAGCTGCTCTGTACGCCTCTGCTGGCACAGCCACATTTGTCAAAATAATAAAGGAAGTGAGTGAGACCTGGACTGACCGAGCTGACCAGACGGATCCCTTGAGTATGTAGAAAAGGATTGTAGCAGCAAAACTGTTTTCCACAGCACAGCTCATTTCTCCTGCAGAGGATGTTTCTGCTCTGTTGGTACAAAGCAGAGTTTTGCTGATGTGGTTTTGCTCACACAAGAAGGATTTCGCTGCTAGAGTGGACCTGAATTTCTCTCTAAATGTTTCTCGCGGGCTTATCTGTATGTTTCTGCAGCCTGCCTTGCATCATGGATAATGATATTGATCTCATTCTGAGAAAGGCATAAAGCTTTTTTCATATGTTTGCAATGCACATTAGACCCATGGACAAAGACTATCTAAGCACAAAATCTCATTACCATGATGTATTTATTGTACTGTGCTTGTGAGGCCATATGTTCTGTATTACAAGAGAGAGAGTTTGTTGTGGTGTTTTTTTTTTCTTTTCCCCCCAGGATATAAAATTTTACTTAGTTAAAAACAAAACCAATCGCGCAGCGCTTTCAGACAACCACCATGGGGTAGAGCAGCCGCTCTGCCAGGAAGCAGGCGATGGGAGCCCTGGGTGGGTGGCAAGAAATCTGTGTGCTACCGAGAGCTAAAGCATTGACATGCTTCAGTTTACTAAATCCAGCTGTGAAGAGCAGCCGGTTTTCCGGCAGTCAGCGTGACCTGCGCAGGCAGATATGCTTGAGAGAATTGATCAGGGGCCACCGGTAGGGAGAAGGGGAGGATACGTTGTTCCCTGTGCTACTAAGTGCTAAAGTGGCTCCTGGCAGCTCTGATTACCAAACCCAGCTGTGAGGAGCTTTTCTGGACTTGAATGTGACATCTGACGGGGGTACACCCCGGCTGTGCGCATGGGGAGGGAGAGGCACAAGGCTCCTGCATAACAGGCTACTGCCCTGCTCGATGTTCTGGCTTGCGGGATCCTGGGGAAAGGTCATCTGGACAACTGGAGGATGTCTGCAGACAGCAGGGGAGGCTGCCAAGAGGCTTCAGACAGCGTTCCCATCTCGGTTTCTCAGTTTTTCTTCCCATTTCCTTCTGTTCAGCCCCCCTCCAGGAGAGAGCTGAGGATGCCAGGGGAGACAGCGGGCACAGTGGGCCAGGGCAAGGGGAGATCATGTAGAATAAACAGCAAGATGCTTTGTTGGAAGGCTGGAAAAGATAAAAAAGATACCCATTATCTGGACCAAACTGTGAAAAGCCT
This sequence comes from Pelecanus crispus, assembly GCF_030463565.1. Taxonomy (NCBI): domain Eukaryota; kingdom Metazoa; phylum Chordata; class Aves; order Pelecaniformes; family Pelecanidae; genus Pelecanus; species Pelecanus crispus. Next base: position 12,297,608 of record NC_134652.1, on the reverse strand, counting down.
GCCAGCTTGGGTGTGATAGGAGAAGGATGTCCTGCTGCCCCTGAGCTCAGCCTGGGAAGAGCCTGAGAAATGCTGAGTGCTAATGCTGAGCAGGAGGGAGGCCCAAGATAATCCCTGGGGTAGTGGTTTTAGTTTTCATGATAAAGCTGGTAGTTATCTTTGCTGTCCTTTGATCTTCAAAGGACAGGAGGAGATTTCACACTTAAGGGAGGCCACCCGGTGTCAGGTGAAGTTGCTGCAGCTTGTGAAAGTCGGTCAGATGCCATAAGGCCAGCAGCTCACCTGCCTTAGTGTGAAAATGCCTCGCAGAAAGGAGCCTGCCTTTTCCTGAGGCTGGTTTTGATGCCCCGGTTAGAAAATCACATTTGTTTGTGGATCCGGAGGCTGCAGATGGATGGCTCGAAGAGGGAGTAAAATCCAGGCAATGTGATTCTGATGTGATTCATCAGTTTGGATGTGTATTACTTTGTTGGGTGGATGTGGTCAGCCAAAATCATGATTTTTGTTCTAATCTAATCACAAATTTACCGCAGCCACCTCTTTCCAGGGTGCTAATGAGGAGCAGAGGCAGGAGGAAAGGGATTTTTCAGTATTTTGGGATGGTCTGTGGAAGCCAGATGTCCAGTCTGGCATCTCTGTCAACGTAATTTTGTTTGTACTGGCCACAAAGACTGAAAAAGCTGCCCTGAAACGTGGCGGCATGGGTCGCAGACCCACGCAAGCTCTCTCTGCCCCTTGCCCTGCAGCCCGGCTCGCCACGCATGCTGAGCGCAGCCGTTCGGCCACCTCTCTGCGTCCACCCGCCAATTCCCCCAGGGAGTCTCTGTGGCCCGTGGTTAGTCTGTGTCCTGGCACTGCTGGGAACGGGTTGCAAAATATCCCTTTGGTCAATGATATCATCCAACCAGCAACACCTCCGGGGCTGGGACAGGCACTGCCGCTTCCCCTCGGTCCTTCACCCACTCTTTCATAACAGCGAATAATCAGTCTTTCTGCGGACGCAGCTTCAGAGCAGGCAGCCAGTCCCGCAGATGGGATGCATGTACTTATGTCTGCGTGGCTCTCTTACTGCCAAGACCGCATTTACTGCTCGCTCGAACACGAGGAGATTCTTTGGAAGTACAATTGACTGTTGTTAATTCACCTCTTGATCTCCCAGGCTCGCGCTGCTGTCTGAGCTGGTCATCTTTCACCGGGCGTTTGGGACTAGGCAGGTCTTCAGAGATCACCCTCGCTTATGATTTATTTTGATGAGAACCAGTTGACCCTGTCCTCCCAGGGCCGTCCCCAAGCCCTGCCGGTGGATGGGCAGGTGTCCCCCTGCCACCCAGAATGTCATGCATCCCCCCAACAGCAGCCACCCCCCTGCCCTGGTGTGGGTCAGCCGGTGCCGACCCAGCCCCGCTCCAGGGCAGCCCGAACCGCAGCCAAGGGGTGCTGTGGGCTACCACCCCCGCTGCTGGGGCAGCCACCAGATGCAATGGCTCTGCAGGGTCCAGCGTCCTTGATTTGCTTCTCCTTCACACCTGACCCACCCGAAAACAGGTCTGGGGGTGCATCTGGGGGTGCTCTCCAGCACGGCTGACCACATAAACAGACCACTGTGAGGCTTTTCCCCTGTCTGGGGATTAAAAAAAGAAAAAACAGCAAGCAATAGTTTATTTCACAAAATAAGAAAGCTTTTGTTGCATCAGAGCAAAGAAAAACATAGACGGTTTCCACCCTTTGGCAGGATGCGGCCCCTTTCGCCCCACGGTGGGAGCCAGCCCGGCCCACGCCGCCTGCCAGCAGAGCTCCCAGCACGGCCCCACCGCGGTACTCGGGCGTGTAATTTGTTTTGTACGTGTGTGTGTGATGGCTTACTTCATAAAATTAGCGAACCAAGTGAAATGAATTCAACCACAACCACATTTTATTCACAGAGAGGCTCAGCTGAAGGACAATGAGCAGAACAACTGCTTTCCCTGAATAAACCTGTAACAGATTCATTCATAATGAAATACATCTTTTTTAAAGCGACCTTTTTCTATTGTTCATCTTACACCATTGTTTTACCTTGGCACTCTCTTCTTGACAAGCATGTTAGCTTTCTTAGAATGTTGTTGGATTAATGGGTTTTTGGATGAATACTTAACAGTCAACAATAACTATTTACCTTTACACATTCAAAGGATCATAAAGATCAAGAGAAATTGGGGTTTTATTTTTACAAAGAAACTGCCTGACTGTTTTGAGTTGTTTGCACTGAATAGGAACAGTTGGAAAAGAAAAAGCAAAAAAAGACTCCGGTGCTTTTCATGGTTAGCAGAGCACCCACCGTGAGGAAATAACAGGAGAGCTTGGCAGGTCTCCTGGGGCCTGGCAGGACGGCTGCACTTCCACCCCCAGCAGCTTATAAAACTCATGGCAGCTGCCTCATGGAGAAGAGCTAATGATCTGCATGTGGTGCCGGCGGCGGAGGCATACGGCTACCCACTGCCCGGCTGCCTCCCGCGGCTGGGCTGGCAGGAGCAACTGAGCAGCTACCGCTCCGCTCTCCTCCTCTGAAAGGAGCTTAGGCCAGCAGCACCGGATCGCTCCCAAATCACAGGAACAAGTGCTGTTATCACCACTGACTGCACTTTTGCACTTTGTATATAGGTACATAGATGCCTTATGGCTCCCGGCACCCCTCGGGGCCCACTGTGGCTGCAGGCAGGGAGCAGGGGTGTCCGCTGCCTGCTGCAACATCGATACCAGAGACAAAAAAGAGCAAGAAAAGGTTCCGCGGGTGGTGGGAATGATTGCAACGCACATATCACTGACTAGTGCCGTACAGCCAGCATCTGAACCTGTAATTACATCCACCCCTTATCAAACAGAGCTTTTTAAGGGTCTTGCAGGCTTAGGACTTCCTCTTCCAAGTTTTTTGACAGACAGTTGCTCACTGGCAAAGATAGAGGCATTTCTGCAGGTTTTAGTAAGGCGTCAGACTCTTGCATTGCAAGGCACAGGGGTGACTACAGGGCTTGAGAGCAAAAGAACTTGGTAACTTTGCTCAAGAGAAAAAATTTTCTTGGAAAGGAAACCTATGTGTGGCTGGCTTGCATGTTTTTCAGAATAAGTGCTCCTTGTTCCTCAAAAGCCTGGTGGGTTGAGTGCACTGAGACCGATGTGCATGCCTAGGTCTGTTGAGAAAGGGCTGGTTTCTCTCACTTCACCTGCTAGAATCTCCACTGAATTCAAAGGGGAGAGAAAGATGCGCTATGGCCTTGCTGCCTTCATATTCCTGCTTGACCTGGATAGTTTAGGAGGAGAGGTACTCTTGGCTGTCCCACAGTTACCCTGCTTGACCTTGGGCAAGACACTTTCTCACTGCCTTTGTTTCACAAGGTAAAATTAGTATATCAGAATATCTGGTCTTGTGTTCAGAGTACCATTAAACACCGGTTTCTGCAGGGTCTAACCGAAGTGTCTAACCAAAGCCCAGGTCCCCAGTTTGCTCCGGAGATTCTGCTGCGACACCAACAAGAAGGAGAAGTGCCCCCAGCAGCGCTCTGCCTCCCCCGCCACTTGCGGCCGACTTCAAGTGATGAAGCACAAGTGATTGGTGTTGTGATGAGCCTACTGATTCTACAGTCATTTAGAAATGGCAGTAAATACCTCAGTGATTGCAGCCATTCATGAATGAAGGCGGTCTGTACACATGTTGGTTCACAACTGAAAGTGGTAATAGAAGAGGTTAATAATACACTTAAAATGCTTTTTTCCCCCCACAATATGTTTGACATGTTTTTTCTAAGAGAAATTTTACTATCTGAGAAGAGGAAAAAAAAATACAGACTTGAAATCACATCTATATGTTCCCATTAAGCTTCATGAAAGAAATGCCGGATGTATTTTTATGCCAATGAAGCCTAGATGAATTAAAGCAGTGTTCCCACTTTCTCCTTTCTAATGCTACTGTTTAGTGTATTTATAAACACCGCTTATAAAACAGGGCCATAGAAAAAAGCTCTGCAACAGCTACTGAAGCGAGGTGAACCCCACACGTAGCAAGCATTGATTATATGTTTGCAGGTTCTGAATAAAGTGTGCTGTTTTACTAGCTGCCAGCTTTCTGCTCTCTTACAGCCACGGCAGCTTGACAGAATAAAAATGACATGCATCACCCTTGGGTTGGGTGCATATTTTCAGCATGGACTACAAAACCAAAATAAGAAAAAATATAACACCTACGCCACCCCACCCCACCCTTCCACTCCCTCCAGTACAAATTTCTCAAAGCTATGTGACAAAACCTGTATGCAGGGGCCTACAAATGTATTTGAAACACTCTTTGAACTAGACAATCATTTTCCACTTAATCCTTAATGAATACAGTTGCTATTTTTGCAAGCACGTCACACTGGTGGGAGTGTTTATTGATGAAATATCAGTGAGATACAATTCTGTTCCTATGAATAAATATAACCTGGTGTCTGTGCACATCTGTACACACACATAAGTCATCTCCAAACTGCAGGAGTATGCCATATATCCAAAGTCCTCAAGAGGCAACGAACACCTGGGGATAAAAAAGATCCCAGGGCCTTGTTTGTGCCTGTTGACAATACAGGGGGTGATGCACTTCTTGGTACACCGCAACAGCGAGGTGCCTGGGGCACCAGACGTGGACCAGCAGGTTGTGGGATCATGGCTCTTAGGGCTTTGACTCGGGCCAGGGTTTTCAAGAGGACTTGGTGCATCGAGGCACAATAATGTCAGTGCAGCAGTCAAAAGAAAAGGCAAAATTTTCCTCAGGTGATGGCCACCTGGTGACTTTGAACCCCCCCCTTTAGGGGAGGAAGATTAAATCCTTGCTCTGGGAGTCTATGATTAAGTGAAAATAAGTTTCTGAACTACAAAGAAAAGCTCCAAAACATGACTCAAGGCATCCCCTATCTCTAAAAGCAGAAGACAAAGAGGGATGAACTTTAAAACCCATCAATTTAAAAATGTTTCTATGCCTATTACTGCCCTGACAAACAGGGATGCGTGACATAGGGTGGTCCTTCTACCCTTGGTCTTTAGCAGGAGGAGAAAGCTGTTAGCAAGGAGATATCCCAGCAGCTTGTTGCGACAAAACCTTCACTGACATGTTTCAGCAGAGGTCAGGGCGCACTGCCTGCTGTGCGGAGCCAGGGGAGTCTCAAATGCATAAAACCTATTGCTGTTTTCTCCTGCCTGAGTGCTTTGTGGGATGACTTTGAAGATTGCAAGTTCATCTAGAATGTGTGAATCTGTGCAATTTATTTACGTGCAAATATTAGCACAGAAATGGATGTAAACAATTCTTTTAACCAGATATTGGATTGGTTGAGTGTATTGTGAGGAGAAGTGGGGAATTTGACCTCCCTTTCTCTTCTAAACTCTCTTCTCCCCCTGCCAGTGAATCCCCTTGGTTGGGCCAGGCAGCTGGGACCCCAAATACTGGCATCTGTAATTCACTTCGCCCCAGAAAAAGAGTCAATTCCATTACACAAACCAATCCCATGAAGATGTTGTGAGACCCTTTTAAGGATTTAAAATTCCCCAAAATCCTAAAATGAAAGGGATTTTGAAAACACAAATGGAGAAAACATTTTTTCCCCCAAGTGCCATTGAACTGAGTGATTTAAACGTAAAGCAGATCAGTCAGGCAGGAAATTTTCATTCTGAATTTGTTTGTGGAGCAATCGTTAAGTGCTTTGGTTTTTTAAGCACTGTGTTTTCTGAAGAAACAATGAACCATTTCTTTAAAGGTGCAGGTGAAATCTGTTACAATAGCCTCCTGATGAGCCTTTAGTGAAACCATTTAATTGCATAGCAGTTAAGAATGGTTGGGGCTGGGGAGATTTTCCTGTTAAGAAAGGAAAGTAATTCATCCATTGTCCTGGTTTCAGGTGGGATAGAGTTAATTTTCTTCCTAGTAGCAGGCATAGTGCTGTGTTTTGGATTTAGCAGGAGAAGAATGTTGATAACACACTGATGTTTTTAGTTGTTGCTAAGTACTGCTTATGCTGGTCAAGGACTTTTCAGCTTCCCATGCTCTGCCAGGTGCACAAGAAACTGGGAGGGGGCGCAGCCAGAATAGTTGATCCAAACTGACCAAAGGGCTATTCCATACCATATGACGTCATGCTCAGTATACAAACTGGGGGGGGTTGGCCAGGGAGCAGCGATCGCTGCTCGGGAACTGTCTGGGTATCGGTCGGCAGGTGGTGAGCAATTGCATTGTGCATCACTTGCTTTGTATATTGTTATTACTATTATTATTATATTATTATTATTATTATTATTTTACTTTATTTTATTTCAATTATTAAACTGTTCTTATCTCAACCCAGGAGTGTTTTTCATTCTTACTCCTCCAGTTCTCTCCCCCATCCCATCGGGGCAGGGGGAGTGAGCGAGCGGCTGCGTGGTGCTTAGTTGCCGGCTGGGGCTAAACCACGACAGATCCTTTTTGGTGCCCAACGTGGGGCACGAAGGGTTTGAGATAGTAACAGATTAACCAGAGTGTATTAAGGAGTCTGATAACAGTTGCCGGTCAAGATATTAGTTCATCTGATCTGCACCATGTTCTTTTTTTTGTAGCACACGTTAAAGCTTGTTGTCAGTTTGTGCAGTGTGCTATGCTCTGCGGTGATTCATGATCTTTTGCTTGGGAGGCTCCTTATCAAAACGCTGACCTTGAGCATTCTTTGGTATTTGGGTTTCATACAGAAGTCATTACTGTACTTCGGGTACTACCTCATGGAGAGAGTTAGCAATTATACTTCTTACTCTGAGAGGCTTGTTGTGGAGGAAATACAGAATGGCATCTTTGCTACCTTCTTCTATGATGTTTCCTCCTTCATTACAACAACTTTTCAGTATCTTGAACACCCCTGGGCAGTTAAGATACTTCTATTGATACTTCTTGGGAATATTGTTTCAGTTTTGATAAAGGTCAGTAAGCAGTTTAAGAATATCATCCAGAGATCTACCCCAAGGCTGGGTAGTTATGAGTGGCACCGTGTGTGGGATAGTATGGGCAAGCACCTAGGACAGTGGGAGCCTCCAGTGTTTTGGAACTTCACCCCTGAACAAGTGCAGAATCCTGAAGAATTAGTAAAGTATTTGGAAAAAGTATGTTGTCGCCCTGGTAGCTCCAGAGAGACACAAACCATTGCAACATGCTGGGGACTGGCCCATGCCTATCGAGCCATGGTCAACACTAATCAGTACCCTCAAGGGAAAGAGAAGGTCTCTGGATCTGATGACAAAACAACAAGCACTGTGGCTACTCAAACCCCTGCCCCAGGCACTGCGGCTACTCCAACCACAGCCACGGGCACTGCGGCTACTCAAACCACAGCCATGGGCACTGCGGCTACTCAAACCCCAGTGACAGACACTGCGGTTAAACCAGAGAACCAACCCGCGCCGGTATCAGTTGCCCCTATACAGAAGAAAAAAATACATGAGGAAATTGGTTCGTTTAGTAAGGGATGAAGATGAACCATGGCCATCACAAGAACCAGAGGAGGAAGAACCCATAAATGAGATGGTAACCACCCGATCCCTATCCCTGAGTGAGCTGCGAGATATGCGAAAAGATTTCAGTCCTCATCCAGGCAAGCACATCATCACCTGGCTGCTCCGATGCTGGGATAATGGGGCCAGTAGCCTGGATTTAGAGGGTAGGGAAGCCAAGCAGCTGGGATCCCTTTCTACAGAAGGGGGCATTGACAAAGCAATTGGAAAAGGGGCAAAAACTCTCAGCCTCTGGAGGCGACTTCTGTCAAGCATGAAGGAAAGGTATCCCTTCAAAGAGGATGTTATATACTGCCCAGGCAAATGGACCACCATAGAGAAGGATATCCAGTACCTGAGGGAATTAGGCGTGCTGGAGGTGATTTATAGTGACCTGAATGATAAGCAGTTACCTAAAGATCCAGATGAAGTCAGGTGCACACGACCCATGTGGCAGAAGGTGGTACAGAGCGCACGAACATCGTATGCCAACTCGTTGGCAATACTGGCCTGGAAAGATGACGAGGCACTAACGGTTGATGACATGGCTAGACTACTCCGGGAATATGAAGAAAATATCTCTTCCTCTCTACGGACCTGTGTCTTGGCTGTGGAAAAACTGTCTGAAAAAATATGCCAAGAGTTCCAACAACTCAGAGAAGATCTGTCCTACTCCCCACCTGCACGGACCAGTGTCTCAGCCATTAGGCGTCAACGTCCCTATGCTCAAGAGAGAGGATATAGAGGATACACACCACGGGGCACCCTGTGGTTTTACCTGCGTGATTATGGAGAGGACATGAGAAAGTGGGATGGAAAACCCACCTCAACCTTAGAGGCACGGGTGCGTGAGTTGCAAGGAAAAACTATTAGAAAAGGCGGTTCTCCCAGGAAAACTGCAGCTCCAGTTTCCAGTGAGCAGTTCCCCAGACAGAGTAAGAGGGCTAATTTTGTTTCCGACCTTGATCAGGGGACTTTTGATTCACATTTAGAGGAAGTGAACAACGAATACTATGACCAGTGTTAGAGGGGCACTGCCTCCAGCCAGGTGGAGGAAAGGGACAACCGGGTTTACTGGACTGCGTGGATTCGATGGCCTGGAACATGAGACCCACAGGAGTATGAGGCTCTAGTGGACACCGGTGCACAGTGTACCCTAATGCCATCAAACTATAGAGGGGCAGAATCCATTTGTATTTCTGGAGTGACAGGGGGATCCCAACAGCTCACCATATTGGAGGCCGAAGTGAGCCTAACTGGGAATGAGTGGCAGAAGCACCCCATTGTGACTGGCTCAGATGCTCCGTGCATCCTTGGCATAGACTACCTCAGGAGAGGGTATTTCAAGGACCCAAAAGGGTACCGGTGGGCTTTTGGTATAGCTGCCTTGGAGACAGAGGAAATTAAACAGCTGACCACCTTGCCCCGTCTCTCAGCGGACCCTTCTATTGTGGGGTTGCTGAGGGTCGAAGAACAACAGGTGCCGATAGCTACCACAACTGTGCACAGGCGGCAATATCGCACCAACCGAGACTCCGATTCCCATCCATAACCTGATTCGTCGACTGGAGAGCCAAGGAGTGATCAGCAAGACTCGCTCACCCTTTAACAGTCCCATATGGCCAGTGCGAAAGTCTAATGGGGAGTGGAGACTAACAGTGGACTATCGTGGCCTGAACGAAGTTACACCGCCGCTGAGTGCTGCCGTGCCAGATATGCTAGAACTTCAATATGAACTGGAGTCAAAGGCAGCCAAGTGGTATGCCACAACTGATATCACTAATGCATTTTTCTCCATCCCTTTGGCAGCAGAGTGCAGGCCCCAGTTTGCTTTTACCTGGAGGGGTGTTCAGTACACCTGGAACCGACTGCCCCAGGGGTGGAAGCACAGCCCCACCATTTGCCATGGACTGACCCAGACGGCACTGGAACAGGGTGAAGCTCCAGAATATCTGCAGTATATTGATGACATCATTGTGTGGGGCAATACAACAGAAGTTTTTGAAAAGGGAAAGAATATAGTCCAAATCCTTCTGAAGGCTGTTTTTGCCATAAAACAGAGTAAGGTCAAGGGACCTGCACAGAGTAACGTCAAAGGACCTGCACAGGAGATCCAATTTTTAGGAATAAAATGGCAAGATGGATGTTGTCAGATCCCAATGGATGTGATCAACAAAATAACAGCTAAGTCCCCACCAACTAGCAAAAAGGAAACACAAGCCTTCTTAGGTGTCGTTGGTTTTTGGAGAATGCATATTCCAAATTACAGTCAGATCGTAAGCCCTCTCTATCAAGCAACCCGGAAGAAGAACAATTTCAAATGGGGCCCTGAGCAACAACAAACCTTTGAACAAATTAAACGGGAGATAGTTCACGGAGTAGCCCTTGGGCCAGTCCGGGCAGGGCAGGATATCAAAAATGTGCTCTACACCGCAGCCGGGGAGAATGGCCCTACCTGGAGCCTCTGGCAGAAAGCACCAGGGGAGACTCGAGGTCGACCCCTAGGGTTTTGGAGTCGGGGATACAGAGGATCCGAAGCCCACTATACTCCAACTGAGAAAGAGATACTGGCAGCATATGAAGGGGTTCGAGCTGCTTCAGAAGTGGTTGGTACTGAAGCACAGCTCCTGCTGGCACCCCGACTGCCAGTGCTGGGCTGCATGTTCAAAGGGAGGGTCCCCTCTACACATCATGCAACTGATGCTACATGGAGTAAGTGGGTTGCACTAATCACACAACGGGCTCGAATAGGAAACCCCAGTCGCCCAGGAATCTTGGAAGTGATCATGGACTGGCCAGAAGGAAAAAACCTTAGAATACCACTAAAGGAGGAGGTGACACGTGCTGAAGAAGCCCCACTGTATAATAAATTGCCAGAAAATGAAAAGCAATATGCCCTGTTCACTGATGGGTCCTGTCGTCTTGTGGGAAAGCATCGGAGGTGGAAAGCTGCTGTATGGAGTCCTATACGACAAGTTGCAGAAACTGCTGAAGGAGAAGGGGAGTCGAGTCAGTTTGCAGAGGTGAAAGCCATTCAGCTGGCTTTAGATATTGCTGAATGAGAAAAGTGGCCAGTCCTTTATCTCTATACTGACTCATGGATGGTGGCAAATGCCCTGTGGGGGTAGTTGCAGCAATGGAAGCAGAGCAACTGGCAGCGCAGAGGCAAACCCATCTGGGCTGCCGCATTGTGGCAAGATATTGCTGCCCGGGTAGAGAACCTGGTTGTAAAAGTACGTCACGTAGATGCTCATGTACCCAAGAGTCAGGCCACTGAAGAACATCAACAACCAGCAGGTGGATCAGGCTGCTAAGATTGAAGTGGCTCAGGTGGATTTGGACTGGCAACATAAGGGTGAATTATTTATAGCTCGGTGGGCCCATGATGCCTCAGGCCATCAAGGAAGGGATGCAACATATAGATGGGCTCGTGATCGAGGGGTGGACTTAACTATGGACAGTATTGCACAGGTTATTCATGAGTGTGAAACATGCGCTGCAATCAAGCAAGCCAAGCGGTTCCAGCCCCTCGGGTATAGTGAACAATGGCCGAAATATAAGTATGGGGAGGCCTGGCAGATTGATTATATCACACTCCCACAAACGTGCCAAGTCAAGTGCTATGTGCTCACCATGGTGGAAGCAACCACCGGATGGCTGGAAACATATCCCATGCCCCATGCCACCGCCCGGAACACCATCCTGGGCCTTGAAAAGCAAGTCCTGTGGCGACATGGCACCCCAGAAAGAATTGAGTCAGACAATGGGACTCATTTCCAAAACAACCTCATAGACACCTAGGCCAAGGAGCATGGCATTGAGTGGGTATATCACATCCCTTACCATGCACCAGCCTCCAAGAAAATTGAGCAATACAATGGACTGTTAAAGACTACCCTGAGAGCAATGGGTGGTGGGACATTCAAACATTGGGATACGCATTTAGCAAAAGCCACCTGGTTAGTCAACACCATGGGATCTGCCAATCGAGCTGGCCCTGCCCAATCAAAACTTCTATGTACTGTAGAAGGAGATAAAGTCCCTGTAGTACACATAAAAAATATGCTGGGGAAGACAGTCTGGGTTACTTCCCCCTCTGGCAAAGGCAAACCTGTTTGTGGGATTGCTTTTGCTCAAGGACCTGGGTGCACTTGGTGGGTGATGCGAAAGGATGGGGAAGCCCAATGTGTACCTCAAGGGGATTTGTTTTTGGGTGAAAATAACCAATGAACTGAATTGTATGATATTAATTGCTTTATAATACTGTATGTTATCTCTTAACTGTATGTTATCTCTTAACTGCATGTTAATATAATAATATAGTATAATGTTAATATAATAATATAGTAGATTAATGTTAAGTCTATAATACTGTATATTATGGTTGCTATATGCCACATCAATCATATTACAGTAAGAATGGCCCAGCTTAATGAAAATGAACTTTGATGAAACCGTGTTGGAATGAGGACTGGCTTCAGCATGCAACAGTCCAACACTGCACACCACCTCTCCCGCTCTGAAAGACTGTGATGACAGATGGAACCCTAAGTCATGGGCTAAATGAACTCAATGGACATTTTAGAGGCATGGCCCATAGACGAAGGGAATGATAACTGTATATATATATCAAGATAGGGAAAGTGGTAGTGATTAATTAGAACACATTGGAAAGGGGAGGGCCTGTGCATGGTATAGAATAAGGGGTGGATACTGTCCTGGTTTCAGCTGGGATAGAGTTAATTTTCTTCCTAGTAGCAGGCATAGTCCTGTGTTTTGGATTTAGTAGGAGAAGAATGTTGATAACATGCTGATGTTTTTAGTTGTTGCTAAGTACTGCTTATGCTAGTCAAGGACTTTTCAGCTTCCCATGCTCTGCCAGGTGCACAAGAAACTGGGAGGGGGCACAGCCAGAATAGTTGATCCAAACTGACCAAAGGGCTATTCCATGCCATGTGACGTCATGCTCAGTATATAAACTGGAGGGGGTTGGCCAGGGAGCAGTGATCGCTGCTCGGGAACTGTCTGGGTATCGGTCGGCAGGTGGTGAGCAATTGCATTGTGCATCACTTGCTTTGTATATTGTTATTATTATTATCATTATTATATTGTTATTATTATCATTATTATTTTACTTTCTTTCAATTATGAAACTGTTCTTATCTGAACCCAGGAGTTTTTGTCACTCTTACTCCTCCGATTCTCTCCCCCATCCCATCGGGGCAGGGGGAGTGAGCAAGCGGCTGCGTGGTGCTGAGTTGCTGGCTGGGGCTAAACCACGACATCCATCTGTTATTCTAGCAGAGGCAGGAACTAGCCCATTCTGTTTAAATCTAATTTTTATTAGTGTTAAGAGGATCAGTACAGGAGTTCTGTCATGTGTGTAGAAATGTTGGCTACAGCTGCATTTTTGAAGAGTACCGTCAAAATTGAAAATTATGTTTTCTCTGAGACATCGTGCCTCTACTGTTGTCACAATAACACCTGAAATTACTGTGACTGAAAAAGATTAGAAAAAAAATTAATGTTTCTCTTCCTTCATTTTGCTTATTTTGTGTGTTTGACAGCCCCTTTGGGGAGCTGGCTCCCGGGGAGATAAAGGAGAGGGTACAGACTCGAGCTGATTTTGCTGTTTTCCTAGGACTCTTTTGCACCATTCCTGCTCGTCAGCTCACCCTGGGCACGCACCTGGCTTCGCCCAGGCTTTTGGCGGCGGATGCAGAGCGGCCCTGTCCACCGCGACTTCATGTCGCCTCGCGGGAGGGACCAGAGTCGGCACAGTGGGAACAAAGAGCAGAGCCAGATGTAAATAAGCTAAAAATTGGGGAAGGGACTGCAATCCACGCCTCACGGCCCCCCGCTCCCAGCCCTGCGCAGCCACTGGAGCAGGCCGGGAGCCTCCGGCCTGGCGGGATGGCTGGGCGAGGGGGCACGCTGGGGCCCAGCCGCAGGCCCTAACGCTGCTAATTCCTGTTTTGTTTTGGGTTTTTTTTTAACTCTGGGTGAGCACTGTTACTGCCCCTCTCCCCGGGAGAGGACCGGGCACGGCGCACGGCGCCCTCCCCCGGGGGTCCAACCTCCGCCGTGCCCCGGCGCGGCAGCGCCCCCTGCAGGCGCGCGGCGCCGCGCCCCCTCCCGCCCCGCCGGTTTCCCCCGCTCGGCTCACACTTGCCTTTGGCGCCCAACCCGCCCCTCAGGGGGAGAAACCACTTTTCCCAACTCCCCGGGGGGACCCCTACAGCGAGGGGAGGCAGCGTCACCCGCCTTCTCCGCTCCGGAGCACCTTCAGAAAGGCCAGTGAGGCCCTTGAGAAGCTGAAAGAAAGGGGAATCCCTACGTCCCTTGCGGTGTCCCTTCTCCGGCGGAGCAGGGGCACGTTCTCTGCTCTGCACCTCCCCCTCTACCCGGTGCTGAATGGTTCGCGCCGGGTCGGGATGGGGGAGGCTCCGCCGCCATTTTGTTTGCGTGAGGGGTGAGCGGGGCGCTCTGCTGGGGTGGCTGAAGGGGCGGGAGGAGGCGGTGGCGGAGACCCGGGGGTCGCGCCGAGCACTCGTGCTGGGAAGAGACGGTGAGGGCGGGCTGAGCACCGGGGCGGGCGCCTCCTCCATTCCTCGCAGACATGTACATCAAGCAGGTAAGCCGGTGGGGTCCAAGCCGCCCGCCTTGTGCCGTGCGGCCTGGGCCTGGCAGGGTCGGTTTGGGCTGGCCTGCTCTGCCCTGCCCTGCCTGGGCGCTGGGGGGGTCTTCAGCCTCCGGGCGAGCGGCAGGGCCAGGCCCCGGCCCGCAGCAAGAGGCCCGCTGGCTGGTGGCGGGTCGGAAGGCCTTTGCTTGGTTCGCCGCTGTCCCGGGGGGCACACCGCGGCCCTTGCCGAGCGGGGGGCGTCCCCGGCCCAGCCACGGAGCAAGTCCGCCGTGTAGGCTGGCGGGTGCCTTTCCTCCCCCGGTTCCCGTGGCTGGTTTCATTCATTGCAGGTGTGAAGTGGCTTTGGGGGGAGGGAGGCCCTCTTGGACCCGGGGCTTGTTCGCGGGTTCTGTGGGGACCCTTTGGACGGGGCAGCCGTGGTGTCCCGGCCCTCCAGGCGACGGCCGACCCAAGGCCGGGAGTCTCGTACCCACGCGGGGCTCGTACACAAACAAGGGGCTCTCCTCAGCTGTGAGGCGGCGTCTTTCAGCTGTTTAAAGTTGTGGGTTCTCTTTTACTTTTTTTTTTTTTTTTTTTTTTTAAAATCTGCATGTGGTTTCAGTGGCGAGATGTGACTCTATTTGGGGTTTCAATTCAAGCTGGTTCTGTCTGCCCCTTCCCCCGGGAGAAATAACAGTTACTGTTTGTATTGAGGTGATACCTTAGGCCCCTGGGCACGGACCATTTAACCTATTGTACTTCATCCTTGACAAGCAGTCTACGGCTAACGATCAGTTAAAAAGATAGGTCTGTATGGACCTTTTCCAAACAGTTTTTAAGATTGAGGCGATCATTGTTACTTCTGTAGTATATCTCTGCAGTCGTATTGCGTAGTGTTTTGCACAGTGTGGTTGAATTTTTATGGGTGTTTTCGTACCACTGCCTATGCACGTTCATACGAAGCCTACTAGGATTCTCATTTCTCAGTGGACTCAAAAATGTACCTAGCTTTCTAACACCCTATGGGTATCTTTATTAAGAAGAATATCATGTTTGAAAATGCATTTTCTACATAGAAATCAGGTTTTCATCAACTGTTTGGCTGACTAGGGAGTGTTTCAAATGCCTTTTGATCGTGTTTTAGTAAATCAGTCTATCATTGCAGGTGCACACCGTGCTTTAAAGTCTTTGAATAAGAATTCTTGTTCGCCAGATTAGAATTGCACAAAAGTAAAGAATAGTGAACATATGTAGAACCCGAGTAAGAAGTCCAAATTAAGTTATAACAGGGGAAATGAATTTCATCTGGGAAAAAAAAAGAAATTTAGGTGATCAATAACCAGTTATGTTCTAGAAGCTATAGAAGAGAGCATAACAAGGTGTGAACATGAGAATAAAATGGATGAGGGTGAATTTGGTTCCACTAATGTCCCTTATTTTGTTGCTTCCCAGAAATCATTCCAGGAGTTTGAAGATTAAAATTGTGTAGGTCTTAATCCGAGGCTGTACAAAGCGATAAAGAAGTTATGATGTTTCAGAATATGTCAGATGGATGAAGTGAGAAGCAATCTAGGAAAAAACTTTGAGAGTGGGGGAAAATGGTGTTCAGAGTCTGCCTGTGTCATACTCTTGTGGTGCTTGAGTATGTGGGTGGTAAAAGTTTGTGCTTCTATAGTAATATGCAAGAAATAATGTTTAGCTGTTTTTACCTTTTTGTAGAGGCCTTCAGATTCTTATGAGAATAAAGTAGATTATTCTGATCTGTATGTTTTTAGAATATTATAGGTAAATTGTAAAAGTACTAGAGACCAATTTTTTTCTTGAAATCTGGTGAATTTGGAAGCAGCATTGTTTGCCAAATATTTTTTCGTTTGTTTTTAATTTTTATTTATTTTTTCAAAATCAGAATGAGTGAATGTAGTTGCTGCGGCCTAGAGTTGGTGGCAACACCTGAGCAAGATTTGCTGTGCCTGTTTTTCCTTTGAAAGCCACTGTTACTGAGGCAGAGCTTGCTATCACTGTGAAAGTCTCTATCTGGCAGATGAGGCGGGCTTTTTTTTTTAGGGGAGGTGGGGGTCTGTGTTCACAGCCACAGTGACTGGGTAGTCTTCAGTTAATACATTGTCTTAAACTTGCTTTCTGTAGTTTGGTTCATTATGTTCTGAAATCCTTAATTACAGGTGGTAAGAGGAGTTTTCTGTGATAATCCTTGATAATGGGCTGTCACATAGTGAGAGAAAGACTTAAGACCGAACTTGACATGAGTAAGTCAGGGCACTTTCTTCTCCCAGTCTTTTGTCTAGTAAATCTTACGGACAGGATTTTTTCCCCACTGTTTGTATAGCATGCTACCAGAATATTACAGAATACGAATGTGGTTCTGAAGGTAATTGTTTCTTGAGTTGCTCAGGTGTACAGTTAATGTAGGCTTTTGTAGTAGGGGGAAAAGGCTTGCTTTAGTGTTTACAGTACTGTTTCTAGGCTTTTTGCTGAAGTCTTGTGTGTGCTTCTTGGATGTCAAATATTATGCTCATCTTCTGGAACATGGGCTATTTTAATACTTGAAGATGTGAGAGAAGGGATGACATGTTCAGAAAAATAGAAGATGGTAATGGGGCCATAGACCTTACAAACAAAGTCTAAATAATTTCACATTCTAAACTTCAGCAGTAATAATATTGATAAATATCTTGTAAGACGTTTTGCTGTCTTCCTAACAAGTAATTCTTAGTTTGTGATAGCTATCATGGTGAAACATTGGCATTATTTTAACAGTATCTTGCTTCTGCTGGGGAAGAGCTGGGCGAAGGACATAACGATTAAATAGTGAGCGTTCTTGCTGAAAGATCTGCAAGCATCAAAACTTTTCAGTTGGCTGTTGTCTTTCTGATGTCTTGCTGAGCAGAGCAAAGCTGCTGTATAGTTTTTCAGCACAGCTTTAGCGTTTGGAAAAGGTTGATTAATGCTGGAATGTGCATTCTGGAAGTTGGATCAATTTCGCTGCTGTGCAGAACCACTGAAGGACTGGGATATTGTCACTCTGTACTTTGTGTGTAACTTGGCCTGGCAAATCTCAAACCACTGCTGAAATGGAATAGTTGAAATTTGACATGTTGTTTCCAGATGACTCTGCTGTGTGGCTCCTGAAGTTAGTTGTATAGGTTGGTATTTGTCCATTTAGGAAGCGTATTCACTAGTACCAACATAGCTTTTTTACTTTTCCCTTTAGCTTGCACAGTAAAACAAGAGACTGTATTGCATGTAAAATAGGTAGGGTCTGGTATAGTTTTTGCAGTCTGCAATTGCTCTAATTGGAGAATTTGCAAATAGAATTCTTATGCTATATGTGGATTGCATTATAAAAATTAAATACAAATCTGGCACTACTAGCATAAGTGCTTGTTATATTGGGGTTCTCCTTCCTGTTTGTAATATTTGATGCAAATAGGGTTTTTTTGTGTAGTTTGTTACAAAAAGACACTCGGAACTGTCTTGTTCACTGTGCTTTGGCCTAGATAAGTACCGGCATCTCTTGTGATGTGGGGAGAAAAATCTGTCCCTGAAGTGATGCTTAGGTGAGGGGCAAGTTTTATGATGTAAGTTGCTGATCTTAAGCTGGAAGGTTTGAAGTGTGTGTGGGAAGGGTGGGTGAAATGAGGTATATTGTAACTGATTTAAATATTCTGTAAAATCTTATAGTTCAAAAACTGCTCAAGAACAGAGTGAACTTTGTTAAAATTACTCTTCTCCTTAGGTAATCATTCAGGGCTTTCGAAGCTACAGGGACCAAACCATTGTGGACCCATTCAGCTCAAAACACAATGTTATCGGTAAGTTCTGATACTTGTCTTTTAACACTAACTAGTGTTGCCCTGTTATTTCAGATGATTTTCACATTAAAGTCCTTTGTAGTTTTTAATATTCTGCCTACATTTGATGACTATTTTCTGTTTAAGAAACTTCTTTACAGTTGTCTGTAACATGTCACAAGGCATATTCCACTTACAGCAAAGTAATGCTAGCATTCAATTTTACTGTGACAATAGTATGCCTGAGTCTTCAGAAGTTGAGTGAGGTCTATGAACTCCTTTGTATGTGCAGATCTCCATATCAGCCAGACCCCCTTTAAAGGATGTGCTTGCAGGAACAGCAGCAGACAATTTGTATTTATATGGGTGGGTTTTTTTGTGTGGTTTGTTTGGTTTTTTTTTTTAATGCAAGTATGGTCATTTTTGATACACCGTAGAGAAGACAATCCTTTCTTCCAGCTTTGGAGGAATGAATTTCTGGAATGTGGACTATCAAAAAGTATAATATAAGTGTCAAAGTGTAGTTTTATAAATAACACCTAATCTAACAGCATGTTGTTGACCACCATTCTCTTGCCTCTTCCTATTTTTGCCATGGACGCCTGGTCCTTCCTTTTCATTTGCATTGATTTTTAGTGATTGTGCAGCAATTTTGAGACTGCTGACCCAACAGAAAACAAGTCAATTTTGGACATAGAAACTTATTAGCCAGGATTTACTCTGCAACTGCAAAAAACAAGCATATGACTTGAATAGCATGTCCTAGTATGTAATGTTACTTCAGCAGGAGCTAAAACTTTATCTAGATATTAGTGTTTTTAAAAGGAAAAAAAAAAAGTCTGGCTTCACTATTTTTTGCCTTTTTAAAGGCCTCATAGCAATCCCGGGTAGTTTTGGGGATGAGGTGAATCTGGAGGGCATGTAGGCAGGAAGGGATGAAAAGGCTGGGATGCTCATTGCTGCTGGAAGGCAAGCAATTTTCAAATTAATACAGTAGGTGCTGATCGCAAAGATAAGCCTTGCTGAAACACATCAGAATGAACACTGAGATTACTGTATGTTAGTGTAGTGCAGTGTTCTTACACCTTTATTTTTCAAATAGCAATAGTACTTCTTCCAGTCTTTTTAAAACAAAACATTGCTGAATTAGCAAGTGGAGTATTAAGAGGTTCATACTCTACCTTAAGTTCATACAATCAACCTGAATGTACAAGCAAGTGATTTCCTTTGGTTAAATATAAAAAACTGGTGCTGGGACCAGAAGAGTTGGATTTAGGTCTACTGGTTTTATCCCACCAGGAGATCAGTATTAAAAAGAAAAGGACAGGAATAAATAGGATTGGTTTAACTCTTTATTTTCATTGTGGAATAGCGTTGGGAGTTCGTAAGTCATTGTAATGTGTTTGATTGTTCTCTTGTTCTCAGACAATGACCAGGTGATCCACTTATTAAGTTTGCCTCTCTCCCTTGAGATTTTGTTTGGCTGTGTTATATTTGGGTTCTGTTCTTGAATATTTATATGCAAAATTTAATGTACATTGCAATGTTAACTCATGTCAATTTGATGTTATACTTTGTGTTTTAATTTTCAGTGGGAAGAAATGGATCTGGAAAAAGCAACTTTTTTTATGGTAAGCATGGATTTCTTAATATAATAGCATGGGGATGCTGATGATACCAGGTTTCTTTGGTTTTGCCAGAAGTCGGTTTACCAAATGTTCTTCCTGAGCAAGGAGCAGCAGATCATTACTTGACAATGACGAAAGGCAGATCTCGATGCACTTGTTTAATACTTACCTTCAGTTTTTTCCCTGGTATTTGGCTTCTCTTACTAAGGGCCTTCTAAGATTTTTTTAAATGGCAAAAAAGTATTTACAGGAGGAAACTGATTCTGAAAGTCACCCACTTTGAAAACTGATTGCAATATTTGCAGTTATTTTAGACATTCTTGGTGGCTAAATTCTAAGCTGATTCCATAGCAGTATGGCACAGTTTACACAACCTTTTAATGTAATGTTATGAAGGGGATTTTGTGGGGTGGGGGCATCAGTGGAGGAGCAAAGATGCTAGTCAAAGGTGTTAGTGGCCTCTGTGATGGTAGTCTTTATAAACTGCCAAGCGTTAAGTATTTTAGTGGTATTTTTATCCCAGCATGAGTGCTGTGTGTTTGTAGAGGAAAGCTCATGAATGCCTACTTGTGCAGCATTGTTGATGCTTATGCAGTGAACTAGTAAGGTGGTGGCAATGAGACTTCTTCAGAGAAATTCTAGTGTACAGCAGGCTGAGCGATAAAGATCCAGCAAATTAAGGTTTTTAATGAAGATACATTGTAAGATATTAGCAGCGACATGACTGTACTATACAACAGTAAACCAGTATGTTTTGAGTTAAAGAAACTGCTGCATATCTCCCTAAAGCAAAGAATAAATCTTCTGTTTCTTTACTATTTTATTACAGCAATTCAGTTTGTCCTCAGTGATGAGTTTAGTCATCTTCGCCCAGAGCAGAGACTGGCTTTGTTGCATGTAAGTGAAAGTGTATAACAAGGCTAAAGAGTAAGCTAATGCATTTGAATGTTGCTACAAAAATGGTAAATTGCTGGGCTGTGGATATTTTAAGCCAGTTATTTTGGAAGTATCCTTAAACATTGTTTCCTTTTGGAGAAAGGGAATTTATTACAAAGTAATACACTGTGCTGATAATGCACATCGGTGAAAGTGTATCCAAGATCTTCAGAAGTAAAAAAAAAAGATACGTACTGGATCTTACATAGATGCTCTTGACTCTCAAATCCTTGGAAGGAAAGGGGAAGTGGGATTGTCAGGGAAGAGGGGAGATGAATGAGCTCAAAATCCTTCTGAGGTGGGAATTATCTAACCAAAATATCTCCTTTCTTAGGAAGGTACAGGTCCTCGTGTTATTTCAGCATTTGTGGAAATTATTTTTGACAATTCGGACAACAGGTTACCGGTAAGTTGAATACACTACTTCAGAAATAGGTGATCACTTCAGACTCTAGTATCTCAGTATTATAGAAGTCTTCAGTACGGTAACTGCTTTTGAGTCAGTTCTGGTAAAAAGTGCCATAAACATTCTGGACTACTTATACATACCTACTGCAAGCAGTTAAATTTACTGGGTTTTGTTTTCTTAAGATTGATAAAGAGGAAGTCTCGCTTCGCAGAGTCATTGGAGCCAAGAAGGACCAATATTTCTTAGACAAGAAAATGGTGACGTAGGTACTTCTTTTCCTGAATGAGACTAGTAGTATTTCTGTAAAATTCTCTAGTCACAGCAAACACTTGCATCTCTAGCCTGAAATAAATTAATTCTCATGAGTTCCATGAGCAATACTAATTTAGTTGTGTAATACTGAGTACCGGTATTTTGACGGCAAGGACATCAGTCCTTGTGCAGTAGACAGCAGACTTTGAATTTATGGTTTAATCCATTCACTAACGTGATGTTTAACTGATAATATAATATTTCTTTCAGGGCTTTTTAAAATAAAAGTTACCAGACTTTAGGTTGTTTCATATCCTTCCTTGTGATATCTTTACCTGTATTTGCCTCCTCTGCTTCAAGGTGCTTCTCTCAATCTATTTCCAATGCTATAGTATTTTAGGTACTTTCCATTTTTGTTCTCTCATTTCGTTTTAGAATGAGCTATTATCAAATAAAGAAGCTTCTTCAAACAGAGCATGCATTGCACGCACTGATTATAGTATGTGATATACATATACAGTTGTGATACTTTACTGAATTTTTACAGCTGTCGCGGTTACTGTTAGTGTTTTTAATAGATTCACAATAACATTTCAGGAAGAATGATGTAATGAATCTTCTTGAAAGTGCTGGATTTTCTCGCAGTAATCCCTACTATATTGTCAAACAAGGAAAGGTAAGATTCTTTTTCACAAAGTGGAAGAAATTGCTATCAAGAGTATCATGTTTCCTAGATGCCATACTTAGTTCAATTATTGCAGAAGTAAACCAAAACCTAAATCCATTTTAGTTTGAAGCACTTCTTGTAGATGCTGCTTTTGCAAATATTACTGTTTTAGTATAGGAAAAAAGTTATAATGTCTGTAATGTTGATATTTAGAGAAATTTTTTTCATGGTAATCTTTGTAATCACATGCTTTTCTGTATACTTAAATACAAAGCAAACTTAATTCCTATGACTATTTCAGTGTAAATTCATAGATTTCTGGGCCTTAAGATGAGGCAGTAAAGTAATTGTAGAGAATTTTAAGAGGCTAAAAATACTGTCGATGGAGGATGAATGGAAATGTATGGAAGCACCAAAAGTGAACACACAGCTGGGAAAGGGGAAAGGGCTCACAGCATGGCCTGTATTAACTGGTCTTCAAGGCCTAAGCACGCTTACCCAAGCTTTCAAAGGACACCCAGATCTGGAGACAAAAGAGAGATTACTTGTAATGGCTCACATGTCACCATGGAGACACTGATAAAGTGTCAGCTCCAAAAGATTACTGAAAGGCATACTTAAAAGGGGAGTGCAGGAGACTTGAGGAGTACTTGATGGCAGAAATGCTGACCCAGCAGTACAGTCTCTCAAATGTTTATCAGGATAAATTTTCCTATACAGCTGAACATGTGTATTTGGAAGAAGCAACTTCAGCTGGAAAGTCACTTGTGTTTTGTAGTGGGGATTAGTGCACATGACTCTTACAGCCAAAATACACATACTGGTTTTAATATAATACAAATTAGAAACAGTTACCTTCTTATAAAAGGATGCAACCACTGAAATTCTCTTGAAGGAAAGTGAGTTTTTCATCAGGTTTAATTGTATGACTGATTTGATGTTGGATTAATGAGTGTTTCATGACCTTAATTATTCTAAGATTTATAACCCCTATGTTTTGGTGTGGTTTTATGGAGGCATTTAAACTACTTGGTTTAGCACCAGCAGTTAAAAGCCCAAGCTTGAGTTTCTCTAAACATAATTTTGAGTGGGTAATGATTTCTTCAGTTTGCGTAATACTAGTATCTTGAGTTTTAGCAGTAACTGGTAGCATTTGAAAACCAACAAAATTCATTACAAGCAGAATACTTGCCATCTTAAAGTAATTGTCTCAAAAGGAAAGCAGTATGGTATATACTAGGTATCTGAATCTTCCTGCCAAAACCCCAGGCAAGCAGGCACAGCAGAAAAACTGCAATCTTTGATCTGTTGTGGTTAGCCATACATCCAGAGCAGGCTATTGAAATCACAGATCTTGAATTTTCAGATCAACCAGATGGCCACAGCTCCTGACTCTCAAAGGCTGAAGTTACTAAGAGAAGTAGCTGGTACCAGAGTGTACGATGAACGTAAAGAAGAGAGTATTTCGCTAATGAAAGAAACAGGTAAAAATAGTTCAAGAAATAAATGTTTTGTGCCACAGTAATTCTGTTAGCTTTAAAAGTTTGTGGCTTTTTCAGTAAAGCTAATTGCTAGATAGATATTTATTTGCAGTGTGTTAAACGATACAGAGCATGTCATGTTTCCTCCTTGAATTTTAAATATCTCAGAAGGTTTAGTAAGTGACTTCATGTGTGCTTTTAGTAATAAAACTTTTTAGCTAGGCTAATAGGGATATTTGTACTGTTCAAAACACAAGTGGTGTCAGCTGGAAGTGATCGAAAAATCAGGATACCTACTGCTATGCAAACATTAAAGTTTACGTAGTATAGTCTATAATTATTTTCAGTGTGTGAGCCAATAGAGTACATGCTTGTGTTGCCTTACGTAACTAGTATCAACAGTTCTGCTGCTAGGATGTTTTTTTGGGGAACTTCTGGACATGGGTTCTCCTTTTCCCATTTTATAACTGTTGACAAATAGTTAATCACTGGAGGAGATTCAGTAGCTTTAAAAGTGTGGGAATGTATTACAGTGTTTAACTGAACTTCAGTCTTGCTATCTTTTCTAAAGAGGGCAAGCGAGAGAAGATCAATGAGTTGTTAAAATACATTGAAGAGCGACTGCATACCCTAGAAGAGGAGAAAGAAGAGCTGGCTCAGTACCAGAAATGGGACAAAATGAGGAGAGCATTAGAATACACCATTTATAATCAGGAGCTTAATGAAACGCGAGCTAAGCTTGATGAGGTAAAATATCTTGGCTAATACAAAATATAACGAGCTATTGATTTGCTTTTTGCCAACATCTCCTTGTGTTCCTTGATAGAATCCTGTCAATGTTCTTCACTAATTTAACAAACTATTTTCTTTTTGGAACTACTACTAAAACAGAATCTTGCTACTTAAGCTATTGGTGATATTTCCATACAGCTTTCTGCCAAACGAGAGACAAGTGGAGAGAAATCCAGGCAGCTGAGAGATGCACAGCAAGATGCTAGAGATAAAATGGAGGTAAAGATACTTTTAACAAGGGCTCTCCAGGGGTGTGTGCTGCTTTGTGGTTTGTTTTTCGTGGGGGGTGTGGGACGGCGCTTTCCAAAATGGGGTTAAATTCTATTTTATGCTTTCGTCCTGTTTGGAAATAGGAGAAGTTTTTCACACTTTTAGTGTATCTTGATCTGTATAATAAAGATCTTGTGAGTTTTGATACTGAAATGTGCATGCAGTGTTTTAAGATACTACATACTTAAATTTGCATAGGAAATAGAACGGCAAGTTCGAGAACTGAAGACAAAGATTTCGGCAATGAAAGAAGAGAAGGAACAACTTAGTGCTGAAAGACAGGAACAGATTAAACAGAGGACTAAGTTAGAGCTGAAGGCTAAAGACCTGCAGGATGAATTAGCTGGCAACAGTGAACAAAGGGTATGTAACAGTGGTGAAGTCTTCAAATGTCATTGGCACAAGGCAGTATACTTGTACATTGAAGGTTTGTTTTTTAGACTGTGGCCTTTCATTATTTTCTGAGGTTTGCCAGACAGGTATCTTAGTTTTTTGTGATATCTTTCGTGTGCTTCTAAGGCATGTATACATAGATGCCTGTGTTATGGTCCTTGATTTTGCAACATGAAGGATGATAAATAAAGCACCTGTAATTCTCTTGATATTAATTGCTGCAAGTATTGGGAAGGAGGGTTTTGTTTGTGGCACTAATTTGAACTTGGTTGGTTGGCCCATACAGACCTTCCTTGCTTGCATAGATTAGCTGCTTGAGAATGCTTCATTTCATCCCTCCTTGTGTCCTGATTGGAACTGAATTCACTTCTGTTAAGTGGGGAAACAGCATAGTATCAGATGAGCAATGGTGTCTTGCAATCTTACAGTTAAATTTTTCTTTAGAAGTGTGTATTTATCTAATAATACAATTCCTGCTATTACCTAACTTTAAATACTGCTTTGTTTGACTTTCAGAAAAGACTGTTAAAAGAGAGGCAAAAGCTTCTTGAGAAAATTGAGGAGAAGCAGAAAGAATTAGCAGAAACGGAGCCGAAATTCAACAGTGTAAAAGAAAAAGAAGAAAGGGGAATTGCTAGGTCTGTGGCATTCTACAATGGGGAGTCAAAGTATTTTAAAAAAAAAAAAAAAACAAACCCAAAAAAAACCCACCACTGACCAAAACAAGATACTATCAATACTATCCATATGTGCAATTAACTCTGAGTTGTACTTGTTGCTTGAGAATGGGGTAGCTATATGTACTTACAGATGGTCGGTAAAAAGCCTCCTTTATTGTTGGGGGGAACAGTATTTGGTTAAGCTTAAAAATTAATTTCACCACTTTTGTGGGCTGTTACTGACCTTTTTGTTTTGTGAAATCTTCTGGCTGATTTTACAGTTTATAACATCCTTTTCTTTTTGTTACTGATTTGGTGCTTAAATTTTAGAGCCTGGTTTGACACTCTTTAAGAATTACTATAAGAATGTTTAATGCTTGCTCTTAATAAATTCAAGATTTCTTTATAATACAGTATGTCTTTCCCTTCTCAAAATAGACTTGCACAGGCTACGCAGGAAAGAACAGATCTTTATGCAAAACAAGGTCGAGGAAGCCAATTTACTTCCAAAGAAGAAAGGGATAAGTGGATAAAGAAAGAACTGAAGTCTTTAGATCAAGCCATCAATGACAAGAAGCGGCAGATTGCAGCTATACACAAGGATTTAGAGGATACAGAAGCAAACAAGGAGAAAAATTTGGAACAGTACAGTGTAAGTTTTCAGCTTATTACTTCTCAGTATTTTTGAGAGAATGGTTAAACACTTGATCTAATCTTGAACAATTGGACTTTAGTGCCTATTTATAAGGAAGATAAGACTTTCTGGTTGGGTGTGGTCTTTTAAAAATGTATTACTGAAAACATAATAAACTCTGCAGATAAACTCTAAACTCCCTTTAGCACTGCATCTAACTTCCTTCACTCTATATGCTGATTTTCTGGTACTTTCCCTGAAGTGTTTGGCCTGAGTTTTCAGGAAGAGACTTAGATCTGCCTTGCTCTTCTCTATGTTGAACGTGGCGATTTCATATAGGTAACAATTTGTTATGTTTTTATAGAGGCCTAGGTTGGTTGTTTTCACTCTTATTTTCCCTAAACAGAGGATCCTTTAAGCTGTGCTGCAAGCACTGCACCTTTGCACCAGGATTGCAGCTGGTTAGAAGTTGTGTCCCTATCCGCATTAGAAGATTAATCTGTCTTAGTATCATCTGCATAACTTTAAGATTTTAATTTCCATTCAGAAACAGCTTTTACACTGCAAAGTACAGCAGTACAATCCAAAAATATCACTCCTGCTAGGAGCTACAGGAGTGAAAATCCCTGCACTTACGGTGGGAGGGCATCCAGTGCCAATGCTGCTACCCTGTGTATGCTGATAGTGTTTCTTGGTCTTTGTGTAATATATGTGCCGAAATTGAGGATCAGTCTGACAAAATCTAGGAATGCTGTTGTACAAAGACAATGGTGGTCTACTAAAATGCTGTTTGGATGGGGCCCCCATTAGCAAAGTAATGATTCTGAGTTGGTGAATGAAAGAAACGGCCTTTGCCACTGACTGTGAGTGTATTGTACTGCTCAATAGGAATTCTATAGAATTGAAAAGGTTGAATTTGAGGTGGCCTTTGATTCCTTTTATAAACATGTCTTCGTTTTCTTTTTCTCCTTAAGGAAGGTCAGCTTACGCTTCGGCTAACAGTTGTATAGCTTTTTGTTGTTCAAAGGGGAGGTGTCTTGGGTGAACATGATGGAGAGCTTGCAAAGTTAAGTTGGAAAAACTTGGCTGTGTTTCGAGAACACAGTTCTGTTCACAGATAACTGAAGACATTATGAGAGTGCTAGCCCTGAGCTGATCTGAAAATGGCAAATGTTAAATGAGCAAGGGGAGGATGTCTGTGTATTGGCTTAAACAGCACACTGTTGACAGCAGCTGGGGTAAAGTACTAGTCCTGCTGGAGAGCAGGCTAAGATTTTTGACTGATAGCAGTATGGTGTGGTACACAGGACTGGTATGTATGTTCTGATAACAAATGTTATTTCAGAGCATGATTACAGAGTTATGTGTATGATAGTTACTCTTTTGATTCAGTTTCTTACTGTGACTTAGTGAGCCATTTCACTGTAATACCCAGATGCACAGTTCAACTCCGTGCCTGCCTTGCAGTCTACTTGATAACTTCACCTTGTTACTGCTCCCTTACAAAGATGTACTCTTAGTGCTTTTGCAGTTTGTTGTAAATTGGTTGAAACATTTGTAGCAATTGTTTCTGAATTTTAAGTAGTAATTTAGTATTGAATAAAAGAAAGATTTTTTGAACATAAAGAGCTGTAGGTTCATACTGTACTTTTCTTTGTGTTAGAAACTGGACCAAGATCTTAATGAAGTGAAGGCCCGTGTTGAAGAACTGGACAGAAAATACTATGAAGTGAAAAATAAAAAGGATGAACTACAGAGCGAAAGAAAGTTAGTAATTAATTGAAATATGTCTGAGTCTCACTTAATGTGAAGGACCCCCAACTGTGTAGTTGTTAACATGGCATGTAGGTATGTTTTTTTGAATATAGCCATGTATGAACTCCTGCACTTCGGCTTCCCATTAAATTAGCAGCCTTTGAGAATAATAATTAAAAAAAAAAAATCTTCAGACTTCATTCACACTTAAAATATTTTAATTATTTTTGTTCTGTAGTTATCTGTGGAGAGAAGAGAATGCAGAACAACAAGCTCTCGCTGCAAAGCGGGAGGATTTAGAAAAGAAACAGCAGCTTCTCAGAGCAGCAACAGGAAAGGTAAGGTAATTTGTATTTGAGAATTCCTTGTGGAAGCCTTTCTTATTCTTAAAGGACAAGTCATAGTCATATCTGAAAGGTATGACAGTTATTTCTTTCTGTTATTGTCTTGCTGTCATAATTAAGATGGACAAATTATTTGTAAGCTGAATTTTTCAAATATTTATAGCTTTAGAATTACTTTGAGTTTACAAAACTAATTTCCAAGTAATTGAGAAGTAAGGAGACCAAGTAGAAATTGAATACTTCTAAAATGTCTTTTGATACCATTTTGCTTTTAAAAAGAACAAAAAAACAACCTCTGAAAAGTGGGGGACTCAAATTTAGGTATCTTCTGTTAGAGCTGTAGGTTAGCAGAAACTTGGCAAAAGAGAAGGTTATGACTTTCACAAAGCTACAGGTAAAATGGATATTACTCCTACATCTTTTAATTGCAACTAATATGTAATAACTCAATAACGAGTTGTATTTTAACAGGCCATTTTGAATGGCATAGACAGCATAAACAAAGTTTTGGAGCACTTCCGTCGAAAAGGCATAAACCAGCACGTTCTAAATGGCTATCATGGCATTGTGATGAATAACTTTGAATGTGAACCAGCTTTCTACACCTGTGTTGAAGTTACGGCAGGGAACAGGTAATTACATGCTCTTTAGTGTTACTTAAAGCAGCTGCAGTGTTACAATTTAGCTGTTGTTGCCAGTTGCTACTGAAAGTTTTATTCTTTTGAACTTGAGAACTTGTCCTTTTTTTGTCAAAGTGCCTTCTATATAGCATGATCAAACTGCTACTCCTTTGAGAAGGAACTAAGAAGAATTCTGCCTATTTAAAAATTAATCTTAGCTGTTCTTGATCTTGTCCAAAAAACCCTAAAACAAAACCACACAAAGACCCCCGGAAAAGGCCCCCGACACACTTCTGACACTTACCAGAAGGATTGGTGGTAAGGCTGAGCTATATTGAACAAAGTGGATGGCATCTTCTAGTGTGGACAGTTCTGCAATAAGCAATGCTGATGTTTCAATGGTAACAATCAATAAGAATTATTTCACTTACACTAGAAAAATCTCATGGGTGAAGATGGTCTGTGAACTGTCAAAAACTGCTATTTAAAAGCTATCTGAAAAGATGTTGAGTGTTAATGAGTCTGTGTGTAATGTGTGTTCTAGAAGTAAGTGCCTGTTGGGTGATCCACCAATTCCTGCAGCACCTGACACTTCAAATTACTTAAAATTGTCTTTTTGTGTGATCAGTCCCCTATTCCAATTCATGAGTAGTCATACAAATTCTTGGTCTAATGAAATGTAGATAGTGGCGTAAGGGCAGGAAAGAGGACAGAGGTGACATGATCTTGGTAACTATCATGTAGAAATGTTGGTGCTACCACAATTTGAAATGCAGTCCCTCATCTGAAACATCCGTGTCTGTGTGAACAAGGATGTCTCTTCAAAGTACAGTTCTCTTTGAATCCTGTTGTGCCCCATAGCTTGGAAAAAGCAGTAACTAGCAAACCGCAGTTCCAACTTGCAAAAGAAAGATCATTTATTTAAATCCCGCTGATGCTAGTCCTAATCATGCACAGGGAGACAGATGTGGTCTCTGTTTCTGTTGATTGCGTACAGAGGCTTCAGATGCAAACTGTAATGAAAACTGAAATGGTGTGGAGGGCAGAGGTTTGCAGTTGAACCAAAAAAGGCTGTGTACACAATGGCACTGTGCACATACTGAGCTGCTCTTGTGACTGGAGGGTGGAATATAAAATTCTTGGCTGATCCCATTTTAACGGAAGTGAATAGAGTGTATCCGCTTGCTTATTCTGGGGCACAGACTTGAAGAGAAAATGCAACGCAGCTTTAATATGTTATTTAATGATATCTGCATGCTTACTGTTCCCGTACAAATATGTTGGTGCTTTTAGCACAGTAAAGTTTTGCTTCTTTGTTGGACTTGTTAATTAGGTTGTTCTATCACATTGTGGATTCTGATGAGGTCAGTACAAAGATCCTAATGGAATTTAACAAAATGAACCTTCCTGGGGAAGTTACTTTCCTCCCTCTGAACAAGCTGGATGTTAGAGATACTGCTTATCCTGAGACTAATGTGAGTTAGAGTTCCTTTTGAACCTTCCTCTACTTCATAATTACAAAGCCTCATATTTTGAATTATGTATATTGCTTATTGCCTGCCACTTGCTTTGCTGTTGAATGTCTGCAATTAAATATTACTTTTAATGTATGCTTCTCAACATAAACTCTGTTATAGGAAAATACTTTCCTACCAGGTATTTGCTCTTTAAAGTTTAACTTCACCTTACAAGTGAATAGGTGATACTAAAAAGAACAACAACTTTATTGTAACCTGATAATTGCCTGAATTACTCAATTATAATTCTTTAAGCTGAAATGCTGCCCTGGACAGAAACTGTAGAGCTGTGTTACATGTTACAGCCATGCACAATTTCTCATAGTTACTTGAAACAAGTTGAGTTTTTATATTGTAAAAGGCATAAACAAACCTTCAGTGACAACCATTTAAAAAGTCGTTCTGAAATACATTTCAAGAAAGTATCTGCTCTTATTTTGAAATTTTAGTAGTGAATTAGTTGTGTAAACGTTAAATGCTTCCTACAACAATCATGGTAGAATAAGTTCTTTAAAAATAGATTTCCCCCCCCCCCCTTCAGATAAACATAGGAAAAAAATAAACAGGAAACAATCAGACTTCTAGTGTGCCTATTTTGGGAGGGCTTTAGTAGTAAAACTGTTAATGTTTGTGTCCTGCTCTCTGCAGAAAGGAGTAATTTTTTGGAGGAAAAAACTCTACTGCCAATTTATGATACTTACTCAGCTTGTTTCAGTAGCAGTTTAATACTCAGATGAGATTCCTGGCAGACTCTTAGTTGACCTAAGGCTCAAGCCTAGCTGTTAAAAGCTAAAATTGCAAAAGCTACAATTGTGAAATCTTGCACTTGATTTCCACAGAGTGGAAATGTGTTTGTGCATGTGTTTGTCTTGGGAATGTGCAGTCAGTGTGTCATCCTGCTACCGACTGCCAGCTGTTTATTTCCAAAGTATCATTCACAATATTGTGCTTTGAGTTCAGGGTTTGACATCTGTATGTAAATAACAATATACACAGCTTCAGAAGTCTTCATTCTAGAAGTTTGTTGATTGTGAAGCCAGTGTTAATATTCAGTGAATTTGAGATACACTAAAATTTTAGAAATTCTTGTTATGAGGCTAGAGTGTATTCTGTTTTTACTCTTGATGGTAGCTTCTTTTTTCTAGGGCTGTCTTGAATTCTGTGTATGAACTAGTTGCAATATACTTGCCATGTTTGTATCAATATGTTCTTCTCATTAAAATCACTGTCACTTCAGGATGCTATTCCTATGATCAGTAAGCTGAGATACAATCCAAGATTTGACAAAGCTTTCAAACATGTTTTTGGAAAGACTCTAATTTGTCGTAGCATGGAAGTGTCTACCCAGCTGGCCAGAGCTTTCACTATGGATTGTATTACTCTGGAAGGTAAATATTGCACTTTTATAAATTGTTGTAAAAATGGGATCCCTGGAATGTGAGGCTCATTAAACGATCTGTTAGTGTTGTCAAAATGGGATTATTTTAAATAATAGTACACTTGACTGAGATGTACAAGGTTGCAGTTGGTTAAATACAGTGCTTAAAAATACAGAATTTCTTCACAAGCCATTGAATTCCCTTATGATCTTAAAAGTTAGTAGCTATGTGTCTCCATCCTGAGAATTGTAAAGCAGATCAGGTTTGTATTGATCCAATTTGCTTTATCCAATTTAACAGGCGTTTGTTTTCCTGAAGCATTTGTGGTGTTTTCCACAAACTTAAACCAGTGTTTGGGGCGTGAATGTGCAGCCTTAGTTACTGATAAGTGCAAGGTGAATAATTCTGTGTACCAGACACATTTAGGTGTTAAATTCTCTGAAATAATCTGTATCTTTTGTTAATTACCTGTTCTTGGAGGGCAGATTCCCTGCAGGCTTATTGTTGTCTTTTTGTCTTTTTGTCTCTTAAAGACAATCTGAAAAAATTCCTAGGGATGTCTGAGGAGGAAATGATTATCAGTAACAGCATACTCCACAAGCCACAGATGCTGCTAATTACTCAGTCTCTCTTTTGCTTTCTCCCTCACAGAAGATGAGAGATTTTTTTTTAATGGTAGTGCTAGGCATTTGCATTTTCCCCGTAATATAGGTATATTTTTCCTTCAAGCTACATGGTTTCAGAAGTTAATTGAAAACAACAATAAAAAAAAAGGCTAATGCTTAAAGGAGTTCATAGCAGTCTGTTGGCCTTGAGAAAGGAAATTCACTTTAAATTGAATACAGAAATAAACATTTCCATAATTACTGTAAACATATATACATGATTCCTGTAGGTTAGTTGGAATGTTCTTGTTAATCTGCTAAGTTGTATTGTAGAAACTGCTCTGAACATTATGGAGAGCA
Organism: Pelecanus crispus; assembly: GCF_030463565.1. Classification (NCBI taxonomy): domain Eukaryota; kingdom Metazoa; phylum Chordata; class Aves; order Pelecaniformes; family Pelecanidae; genus Pelecanus; species Pelecanus crispus. The sequence goes on along the minus strand of NC_134652.1, from coordinate 12,264,958 downwards.
TGTAGTGTGCAGTTTATAGTCTCATTCTGTTTTGCTCTTAGGTGATCAAGTCAGCCATCGTGGTGCTTTGACTGGAGGTTATTACGACACAAGGAAGTCTCGGCTTGAATTACAAAAAGATGTTAGAAAGGCAGAAGAAGAACTTGGTGAACTCGAAGCAAAACTCAATGAAAACTTGCGCAGAAACATTGAAAATATCCTTTTGTTGTTCTTGGGGAAAGGTTGTGTGATGACAAAGCTTTTGTTTTGTGGTTACAATAACAGATGAAAACCAGGAGACTAACATAATGTTACATATTAGCTGTGGCATTTGTTTTGACTGTACTTGTGCAACCTGTTTCTGGATGTTACTGTAGGGATTTTGGTAATGAATAAATCAATGGTAAACCAGAAACGAACAAAAACCCTGCATGTAAAACTTGGTGTACAACCAGTCAAAATAACAGATTTTAAAACATATCCGTTGTTTGTGCCTGAATTGCATTCTTTTTTAAAAATAAATTTTAGATCAATACAACTAGTTAAGAAATAGTTTCTATACCACTGCTGTTAACTTCCATACTGAGGAAACTTGACTGAAAAATAGTATCGAAGTGCACCTTGTCCAATAGTTTGCTTCAGAGAGTGGCTGGCACTGTAGGCTTCAGGAAAAAGGAGCTTTAGTAATCTGTCCCTGTTAAAATTTGGTCTTTATCTTTAAAGCTTAGAGATGGGGTTAAACCCTAAACTTTGAGGCTTTCTGTTCCTTCTAGAGTTTGTTGTAGTAACTACTATAACCAGATATTCTTGTTATCTGTGTTGATCTTCACTGCCTATTCTTACTCATGCTATATTTTTAGTTCTTGTGTCCTGAATTGGTGTGTTACATAGCCCACTTACACTGTGGGGAGGAGATGGAGAGCCTTACATTATAATTAAGCTCTGAGCTGCTTGACAGTCTTGGTCTTTTCAGACTGTATGAAAAGTCAAGTAACTGTCACCTTTTTCTTCTAACCTCTTTAATGCTACAGTGTCCTTTTGAGATCCAATATGTAGAATTCAGGGGCAGGGGAGGTTTATACAATTTTCTTCTCCATTATCTAGGTCACTCTGTCTTTTGAACTGAACTCCTTTGTTTTTTGACCTGCAGCAGTGCATTAGAGACATTTTTGGGGCAGCAGATAAGCAGAACAGTGAAGCCTATGCTTAGATCCACAGCTGATTAGCAAAACTTCAAAAGTATGTACCTATGTCCTGTTAAGTCAGTGGAAGAATATTGAAATGGTCTGTTAAATGTGACTTAAATAGACTGAATGAATTTGCCAACTGGCTTTACATGCACCAGTGATAATGAATGTTTTTCACCCTTCTTATTCTTACATGTAAGCAATGTGCAGGACTCAGTTTGTGTATCTACAATTAAGTATTTACTGTGTGGCATTTTCTCCTTCCTTACATCTTTTTTTAAACTACAAATATGTAGGCATATGGTTTAAAAGGGTTTGCGCAGAAACTAATTTTAACACTAATCCCGGTATGTATTATACAAGTAGCCTGTTTTTGGTGACTAGGAATGGGAGCTTGAATTCCTGCTGCTTGTAGTTAAAATCCCCGATTACCTGTTGGACCCGTTCATGTCAGTATAACTTGACTTTTAACCGGGACTACTATTTTGGAACCAAGAAATCTTTCTTGCTATCATTTAAGTCAAAATCTTTAGGCCTGGATTTCTTTTTGAGGAGGGATCTATAGGGGATGTAGGCTCATCTAAGTGATAGAAATTCCTGTATGACATACTTTCAGCTGCGGTAGATCACGGACTGTAATAAGAGCTGTTACTGCAGCCTGACAGTAACTTTTAGAACATACCACAAACAGACCTCAGTCACTTTTGAGAGTAAAATATCTATTCTGCTAACTTTCTGTTCTGTAGCTCACTCAGTTTTCCCAGAATGTGTAAGTATGTAGTGAACTGTTTTACTGTAACCTCTGCTTAGGGGAATTATTTAATTTTTAGGGCATTTAAGTTGATGTCATGTTAAAATATACATTGTAGTAGGAGTAACATGATGTTAGCAATTCAACATAAATCAAAACAGAATACTCTTCAAACTGCACCATGACTTAAGCCATTATATCAAAATTAGCACGAACAAATCACACTTTTTGCCTCAGAATTGAGTAAGGGATAATTGTACTGTTCTAATGTTTCTTTTTAAATGTAGGCATCTGCTCTTCTATATTTTTCTAAGATCTGAGTTTTCCTTACAAGTTCCGATGTATCCATGTGTTCTTCTGAGTGTCATGTTGTAAAATTAACAGCTAAATGAAGCTTTCCTTGTTTGTTCTTGGTGTTGATAAGAGTGCTCAAGTTACTTTTGTTGATGGTTCTTGATTTCTCCTGTACAACTGAATATTTTGGTTTTGTGGGGTTTCTTGTTTGTTTGTGGGTTGTTTTTTTTTTTTTTATTTTGATGGCAGCTGAATATACCAAAAGGAATAAAAATTAAAGGTACCAGTAGGTATAAAATGCCTTTCAAAACAAGGACAGAGTTTTCCTTAGCCCATGGTATGGATTAATAATGAGATTGACCAGCTAATGAACCAAATGCAGCAAATTGAGACACAGCAGAGAAAGTTCAAAGCCTCTCGAGACAGTATTTTGTCAGAGATGAAAATGCTGAAGGAGAAAAGGCAGCAGTCTGAAAAGACATTTATGCCTAAGGTATAGCATGGGGATATTGAGAGCTGTTACTGGTTTTATATTAATTGTTTCATTAATAATACTGATAAACTTGCATTCCTTTCTGTTAACATAATATGAAATACGAAGAGATGACTAGAGATAACGTCACAAAAATATGTTTATGTACACAGAAAAGTAAAATTCATATAAATCTACAGATTACTTTGTGGAATGATTCTGTCTAATGATTCTGTCTAATACCTGTTCCATAGCAACGCAGTTTGCAGAGCTTGGAGGCAAGTTTACATGCTATGGAGTCAACTAGAGAATCATTAAAAGCAGAACTGGGGACTGATTTGTTGTCTCAGCTCAGTCTTGAAGATCAGAAACGTGTGGATGCTCTTAATGATGAAATTCGACAACTACAGCAAGTAAGGAAATAAAAATGCCATTAAATGTGGTATCTTTCCTCCCAATAAACTTACTTTTGTCCTTTTGTATGAAAAGTCACTTACGATGAATATAGTGTAATTAAAGTAGTGTTTCATCAGTAGTAGGTAGGCATGTTTGGAGTTTTCTCTTCTGCAAAGTGTATTTGCATGTTTTTCTCAAATGCTGGGTGAATTTTACTAGCTGTATTATGTGAGAATTACAGTTATTTATGTTGGAATCATCACAGTTTCCTTGCTCCTGCTCTTGGACTTTACAACAATAAATACAAATGGCTGTCACCTGAAAGGAATGAAGCACAGTGTGGGAAAATAAAACAATGCCTTTAAGCACATGGTAGATGAGACAAAAAGTAAGGTTTTATCTGACACCCCTGTTGAAAAAATACTACTTAATATTCTTTCTGAAGCCTCTGGGTTTAAGAATTGGATTCAGATGCTAATACAGTTTAAGCAACTTATTGATTTTTATGGTTGACTTTGACTTCAGACAGCTGCAAAAATATTTACTGTTTGTTCTACCTATTAAAATTAAAGCAACAGTTCAAAGAGTTGTGTGATATTTTAATACACAGAATTGTGTGAAGAGTGTTTCTTTGTCTTAATTTTTTTAAAAAGGAAAAAATAGTTGTTTAGGAGTCAGTTAAGGCAATTAATATACTGTTTTATTTTTCAGGAAAACAGACAGCTTTTGAATGAGAGGATTAAACTAGAAGGCATTATCACAAGAGTTGAAACATATCTCAATGAGAATCTGAGAAAACGCTTAGACCAAGTGGAACAAGTAAGGATTTTCTGTTAAATGTACTCCTGCAATCTGGTTTTGGTTTATTTCCAGGGCTTTAACTATTTGATAAATACTCATTCATTACCCTGTATTATATGTGGTGTGTTTTGCTTCCCTATATCCAAGATAAGTTAAATGTTTTACTTAAACTTCAGCACAGCATTTTAGGCGTGTGAATTTTTGACAGAAATCCTACTCTAAACACACAGTCTGTGTATAAATAGGGCCATCATAATGGCAGATGTGTTTTAAAATCTAACTGTCCTCTAAAACTTCACTAAAATATTTAATACAGTTATATGTAGAGTAGCAGAAGAGAACTTGTTTGTCTGGCTTTATACTTTTGTTCCCCTCCATGCTGAAGCTTGGTGGCATTTACTTTGTCCCATAGGAACTGAATGAGCTACGAGAAACAGAAGGTGGCACAGTTCTTACTGCCACAACATCGGAACTTGAGGCTATCAACAAACGAGTGAAAGACACACTGGCACGGTCAGATGGTTGGTAGCATCATTTTTTCAAAGAAAAATCTCGAGGGTTTTGAAAGTTCAAACAACCATATTTTGGTTTAGAAATAGACCATAATATGAGAAGTAATCATTAATTTCAAACATGCTGTAGTAGTTACATAGTGTGTAACAGATTTTTTTTTTTTTTTTGAACTTCAAAAGATATGTGAAACAAGATTTTGTGCATGTCGTACATAAGTAAAAGTGTTAACAATTGAACACTGTAATACCAATAAGTATGTGTGGCTGATAACAGACTTCTAGCTTCAGGGCATAGTATTTTTGAAGCAACCTTCATACAAGCATGATCTTGTATAGTTGTTCTTGAGTTTTGTCTAACCTGTCTAAAACTAAGTTGCTGTCAAATAGGAAATAGCATCTGTATGGCTCCGACTTTTCTTCTGCTTCCTTTCTAGACTTTAACAATATGACCTTAGTATGTGTGTTAAGTTTGGGTTTTTTAAGCCATATACTCATGGGGAAGAAAAAAGAGGGATTTTCAGCTTTTTGTCTTACAATTAACTTCCTATTCCTTAATAGATCTTTTTCTTTAGATTATCTTTTCGTTTCATAAATACTTGACTGGATAATCAGTGATACTATGCAGGCATGTAAGACTTACCACTTTGGGTTTTGTGCTCTCCCCCAATATCTCAGATCTGGATAATTCTATTGACAAAACAGAAGCAGGAATTAAAGAGCTTCAAAAAAGCATGGAACGCTGGAAGAACATGGAAAAGGAGCATATGGATGCCATTAACCATGATACAAAGGAACTTGAAAAAATGACTAACAGGCAAGGCATGCTCCTCAAGAAGAAAGAGGAATGCATGAAGAAAATCAGAGAGTTGGGTTCACTTCCACAGGAGGCTTTTGAAAAGTATCAGACTTTAAGTTTAAAGCAGGTAATAAGCGTTTAAAGCAGGTAATAAGCGTGCTTGGTTTCATGTTTCATGACCTGAAATATTAGTGTTATGTACATCTTGAGTGTCAAATGTGGGTAGAATTGCAAGTCACTTTGATATATTAATATTTTCCACTTACAGTTATTCCGCAAACTGGAGCAGTGCAATACAGAACTGAAGAAATACAGTCACGTTAATAAAAAAGCTTTAGATCAGTTTGTGAATTTCTCAGAGCAGAAGGAAAAATTGATAAAAAGACAAGAAGAACTGGACAGGGGCTACAAATCCATCATGGAGCTGATGAATGTCCTTGAGCTCAGGAAGTACGAGGCTATTCAGCTGACTTTCAAACAGGTAACAAAATGGCAACATTTGTAAAAGCAGTGGTGCTGAAATAAAATTGTCCCATTATGTAGCAGCTATTTGGGAAGAAGCAGATACTAAGTACGTCTATTTTATAATAATAGAAGGCAGTATCATGTAACTTGAGGTTTGTGGGGTTTTTAAATACTGAAAAAGAGACAGGCTAGCATTTTAAATAGGTGCTCATCTTGGTTATATTGCAACTCTAGTTTTGCTTTAAACCTCTTAAATACTTCCTTTCTGGTGAATCTCTTTGTACAATGTATGACCCTTTCTGGGGAATGTCTGGTAGTAAACACTGCACCAAATCCATTCTCCAGATTTGGTGAAAGTAATTTCATAATGTTAACAAAGGATCTTAACTACAAAGTGTGTGAAGTTTTCTCTTAAAAGATGATTTGCTTAACTGAGCTCTCATCTGAAGTTTACTGAAATAAATAGTACTTGCTTTTGCTGCTGTTTTATGTTTTAATACTACTATTTTCTTGAAAAATTTTTGAAAATTCTCATACTACGAGAACAGTTGGCTTAAATGTTTTTAAACCAAGCTCTGTATAACGTGAGTTTCTCACTTCTGATTGTGCTTAAGAATGAATGTGGATCTCTGCTTTGAAGCAGATACTTAGTGTGATCATGTAAAACCAGCTGTTGTCTGCAATTGATTTGATTATGTAAAATTGAGCTGGTGTATTGGCTGTTTTTTTCAGGTGTCAAAAAATTTCAGTGAAGTATTCCAGAAGTTAGTCCCTGGTGGCAAGGCCACATTAGTGATGAAGAAAGGAGATGTGGAGGGCAGTCAGTCCCAGGATGAAGGTGAAGGCAGCACTGAGAGTGAAAGGGGATCTGGATCTCAGAGCAGTGTTCCATCTGTAGACCAGTTCACTGGAGTTGGCATAAGGGTAAAGAAAAATATTTGTTTCAGTATTTCTGAATATTTATTTAGGTTGCCTTTTAACTATGTTTTTAAAAGGCAATGCTTAATTGGTCCTGTTTGTTTACTGTAATGGCAAGTGATGTGGTTTAATATTTTGAAATCATCTTGCTGTTGCATTGTTTTCTTAGGTATCGTTCACAGGGAAGCAGGGTGAAATGAGAGAAATGCAGCAACTTTCAGGTGGACAGAAATCCTTAGTGGCCCTAGCCCTGATATTTGCTATCCAGAAATGTGATCCAGCTCCATTTTACTTGTTTGATGAAATCGACCAAGCCTTGGATGCTCAGCACAGAAAAGCTGTTTCAGGTAACTGTCTACCTTTATTCTTCTTCATTGTGGTTGAAGGTGATAGTCTGTCTTCTCATCCCTGACGTTTAAGTTAAAAGCTTTTAATTATAAAGGCACATTCTTGAATATCCCAACGTGTGTTAGAATTTAACTTTGCCCTCTGAAGGTTTCATGTACTTGGTTTTAGGTAGAAGCTCTGTGTTGTCTACTGTGTCTAAAAGGTCTCCTTACTATGCTTTGGTGTGGTGTAAATAGTCCTGTATTGAAGTTTAGTTTGATTTTTTTTTTTAAAAATGAACTTTTAGTTCATTGCATTGTTGGAAAAGTGCTTACTGTGTTTTTCATCATAGAAGTGTAATACCCCTCTGATTTTGCTGAGTGGCCGGATTTGTCAGAGTTGGTACTGGAATTAATGATAGTATTAAAAAAACTGGTATGGATCCTTTTTTGATTTGTGGGTTGCATTTTTTTTATTAACCAAAACCTCATTTTGAATAAGGAATAGCAAACTCTTTGCCTGTCTCATATTACGACCTGTCCTGCTTTATTGAAAAGATCACACTAATAAAGAATTCTTGTGTTCTTTTTTAGATATGATTATGGAACTAGCTGAACATGCTCAATTTATTACAACAACTTTTAGGCCTGAACTGCTTGAGTCAGCTGACAAGTTCTATGGTGTAAAATTCAGAAACAAGGTAAATAATGTTTTAGTTACGGTGTTTACTGAGAACCCTATCAAGTTGTGCATTTGAGACTGGACTTGAAAGTCGAGTTGAAAGTGAATCAGTCTTATTTCAGTGATGGATTTCTAGTTATGTCACAGTCTTGTGTAAAAGTTCTCTCCTTCCTGAAAAAGAATTTAAATATCTGCAGATGTCCCTTGTCATGTTCTTTAAAGGAAATTGGAAATTGTTTACAGGCCTGTTGATGAATCCTGGAGCCTTCAGAAATAAGTCTGTCTTATTCTGCTGGAGATACTGTAATAACGATGTACTACTTTTTTTTCCACCAGGTTAGTCATATTGATGTGATCACAGCAGAAATGGCCAAAGACTTTGTAGAAGATGACACCACGCATGGTTAAACGAAACTGTACTTACTGCTTGTTTGGAAGATGTGTATAGTGCTATGTTTATGCCAGGGACCTGTAAATTTAAAATATGAAGTATTTAGTCCTTGTTTAAAATAGTTTTTGAACATACATTTTAACCAAGACCCCAGAAGGCTTAGTTTGAAAGGAGCTTGAGTATCCATTTTGTCTCTGTTGCTGTATTTTATAAGATAATTGTTAATGTTACCTTTATACAGTACCTGTAGTTTGGAAGTTTTATTCTCCTCCTTCGAATCTTTTGTAAAGTGTCTGTTGCTGTTTTAAAGCTTTTCAGAAAGTGCTAGCTATTCCTTCTTAAGTATAATTTTATCATTTATATTGCCTCACATGGTTTTTTTTAATGGCTTCAATTAAAACAATTGATTTTATCGCTGTAACTTGTATACATTACGTTTTTGGTTTATATTGTCTGTCTTTAGAGCATTCCGCTGAGATGGAGTAAATACTCTTTGGTCATACTGGAGCCGCATATTTCAGAAGTATGTGACAAAGCAATTCTTTCAAGTCATTCTTCTCCTTTTCCCCTTTTTTGCACATTGCCAGTGCCAGCAGAAAACCGCCCCAAATCTGTGCTTGTCCAAATTCATAGTGTTCTGGTTATCGAACTGAAAAAAGTGTAAGCATCAGAAGATACTGAGAAATCTGAAAAGACCCTAGAACTGTATGAAGACAAATAACAGCCCCCTCTTTTCTGGCACCCTGGCCAGTGTAACAATTCCTCCATTGTATCCCTTCAGCCTGAGAGACCAGTGTAACTTGAGCCCAAGTGACAGTCACCAGTCAAAATGTGAATTTCTTCCTACTGTCTAGGTTTTTGGCAAAGGGGTATTGAATAATTTGATGTGTTATTCTGGAAGACTTACGGTTTTACCATGAACCATATATTTCTTAGATAGCAAAGCAGTTACAAAACCAAAATCAGTTGGTGTTGCAATAGTGAATGTACCTAAAAATAAAATAACCCTAAACAGTACCTTATGTAACTTTGAATAGTACAGTGAACTTGTATACTGCATTTACTCTGTAGGGCACTTCCCATGAAGCAGAAGAATAAAGCTGTCTGATAGGTTTTCATCTGCAAGCACCCTTGCTCCCCACTGAGAACTTAAGGAAGTGCAGGAAAGGAGAGTGTGAACTGATTGCAAGCCTCCTGAGCTGAGGAATGTGTATACTTGCCGTACAAGGCAGGGTAAGAGAAGAACACTAAAGTTGGCATGGAGCAGCTTCCCCAGGGAATGATAATTGTGTAGGAAGTAACTACCTGCAGTAAGTCTAAGCCAGAAGGAGGAGGAGGATGTACCTGACATAACAAAGCTTTACATAGTTCTAGGGAGTTGCTAGCTACATAGTAGACTCCTCTCAGTGAAGAGAAGGTAAGGTACAAAACATGAAGGAAACTTTTGAAGCCAAAGTAACCCCAATGCCCCCAAAATTTTAGCATGTGAATAGACTTTATATTTGAGAACCCTGAAGAATTTGAAATTTGTCCTCTGCATATAGAGCTCTGAATATGCATTTAGGGTGGCTACAGAGCAAAGCATTCCTGAATTACTGACAGGTGAAACAGGTGAGCTCAAAGTCCAGAGAAGGACCTAAAGAACGTAGGCACAGATTCATACCTAAGGTTACTGATTTCAGGCTGTTTGATCCAGTGCATTATAAGGACACTCTTGAAGTGTCTGTGATCTATGACCATCAGATACATAATTTGCCTGTGGTAATAGCAGTCTGCTCTCTCAGCTAACTCATTAGGCTTGCCAGTACTAGGGCATCAGCTTGATGGTTGTTAGCTTGAATTTTGGAAGAGATAAGCAGTCTAGGACATGAAGCTAATTACTGTGCTTACGAAGAAGTGTCATACTAAATCCATCTAAGACTGATCATGAATTTTATCAAATAATCTCATTAGAATGGGAGTAGATTAGTAGAGCAGAGGGGTTTGGGTTTTTTGTACAGTGCTCAGCATAATAGAGCCTAAATGCAGCTGAATAACTTGAGTAATTTCAGCTGTGTTAGGAATTTTCCTCTGGGCTGAGTCTAGCATTAAGTTTGTTATGAAGCACAGCAGGAAAATGGATAACTCTAGCAAGCTGGTGGAAACACAACTGAATACTGGGTTGATACTATGCAGGGTAAGAATAGACAAGCTGTTAGCTATCACTTCAATTTCTTGTCTGCTCAAGACCAAGGTTTAGAACTGCTTGCATGAAACTTGGAAGATTTATCAAGACTTTCGGAATTCCTTTTCCAGGTAAGTTTGGGGGGGTGGTGGTGGTTCGGTTTGTTTTTTTTTTTTGTTTAAACCTAAAAGACTACTAAACTTTATTCTGGCCGTTAAAAGTGGCATTTCTAGAGAGGCTACTTTCTGAGTTGACACCTTGTTTTCCTGTGAGCATACCCCTTCCCATGTGCTCTTTCCCAGTGCTGTGATGCCTCTGCTGTGCAGCCATGTGCTGCAAGAGTGAAAAAGCTTAATGGCATCAATTCTGTCATCTGGTTCACTGAGTGAGTGTGTTACCAGTAATGCTGTCATGCATGGGACTGGAATGGGAAAGGCTGAAGTAACTTACACAGCACCTCCTCCAGATGTCAAAGCACAGCCTTTGTGTGGCGCTGTGTATGTCCTACAGCGAGCTTGGGTTGTCAAGTTAGAAGCTATAGTTAGAATTGAAAAGAGCCTCAAACAGGGATGGAGTAAGGTAGGTTATTTAGCAAAATCCATACCAGCTCACTATATTGGAAAATAAATTGCATGAGAGAAAACAGCATGAAAGTAGGAAAACCAGAACCTCATCCCTTGCTGTATGTTTTAAGGAAAGTCCTTGTACAAAGGAGGAAGAATTGTCTTGAAAAAATGCCAGTACATGCAACCTGAAGGAGGATTTTGATTTTCCTAGCCTGGTTTTGGCCATGGTTAAGGTCAGGAATGGCCTTAACAGCAAAGTTTTCTTTGCTGTCTGCCCCCTAATGATTTGCTTCAGATTGCTGCGTAAATCTGAAGATGTGACACAGCCATTGCAAAGTGCAGTGATTGGAGAGAGAGGTTTCCAAGGTGTATATGTTGTGTTCTGTTTGTGATGGTTCATATCTGGTCCACTCAATGTTGTCGTTTACAAGTTGCCTTTTCTGTCTGCCAATACTTTAAATTCTTTACCTAGAGTCTTAAAAATAAGCTTTATTGAGAGTTACTGTGTCCTTGAGTTTCTTTATGGGTGTCCTGTTTTTTCTACCTGGAAGTTTAAGGCAGAGTTCGGTGAAATTATAATGCTTGGTCTCAGCTGTAGGATATCCCAGCAATTGTAGAAATCCTGGGTGCCCCACGGTGCACCTACTCTTTATGCCCAGGGAGCCTGGGCTTAGACATATGGACTGCAGGATCTGCATAGTGGCTCTGGAAGGTGCTTCTCAGAAACACAGGGCTGGTGGTTGTATTCTGGGTCAGTATCAGGAGTACAGCTTCTATTGCCCTAGTGTACTGGGGGGAAAAAAATCACCAGTGGTATGATCCAGAAACGTGAAACTTGAGAATATTATTTTCATTTTTCTGGTTATACTTGTCCTTCCAGTAAAACACAGCTTGTTTTCTGGATGTCCACCTGCGGCTGTGTTTCCTGCTGCAAGCTCAGAAGTCACCTGGGAAGTACTGGTGTAATGTAACTGCTGAATGTCTACAATAGATGTTCAACTGTTCATTTTCTTAATTATCAATGTGAAACTTACCAGCTGAATTGCTGATCATTTCTGATACCTTAGGATAGTTTTCATCTCTAGCAAACATTCTTCAAGTACTTTGTAAGATTAACACCTTTGAGTTTTTGTATTTTTAATCTTACATAAATGTTGCAAGATGTAGTTTGTAGCTCTGGGCAGGAGATGGAGCCAAACTGGACTAAATGCGAAAAAGGAAATTTGCTTTATTGTTAAAGTTGAGGGTAACATCAAAGCTTTTCTGTGAGGTTTTTGGAATTCCAGAGACTCTTACAGTGGTCACGAGGATCCTGAACAAATAGAGAAATACAAATTATAAGTAGTTTTACATGGACAAGAATGTAAGTAAATGGGAATAAATTATACTTTTTGCTTAAAAATTTATAAAAGCCTTTAAGATTTTAATAATTTTCTAAAATGTTCTTATCTTGTAGAACTGTGCCATTCCAGGAAAATGTAAGCATAAATTTATGTAAAAATAAACATTGTACAGGTGAAGTAAAAAAAAAAAAAACAAACCCAAAAAACCCACCACCAAACACCCACCAAAGAAACCCACTGAAAAATTGTCACAAAAGTATAAGAATTGGTTCCTCTATGAGAAATGACTAGTAATTTATTCTAGTGAATGAAGTCATTCTCTCCTTGCAGCTGAACCTGTGGGCATGGGAGGTGATGATTCCCAAGGCAGGGATGAACAGAGGTGACAAGCTGCTTCTGTTAAAATTCTTCCCTCAAATTGGAGGTATGAAGTGAGTTACCCTGACTTTTGAAGTTGGGAACTGCTGGGATCCTCTCAGCTGCTCCCATCTGATTGTATTTATCTGTAGGCACACAAGAGCACTTCCGAAGAACAGCTACTATGCTTTTGGAGCACCAGGTTCTAATAGATAACAGCTCTTCACCTGGGGAGGAATGGCGCTTTTTTATTGACTCTTAGTGGAGCCCTGCTGATTTTACGAGCTGAGAGTCTTCAGATACTGTTTCAAAATATTTTCCTAGGGAAAGGTAACCTTAGACCCTGGAAGGTCTTTATTTCCAGCATCTGCTTTCATTCCTCATTAGACACAATGGATGCTTTTACTGTCTCCCTAATAGTCAATAAAAGCATTCCCAGTAACAAAATCTAAATCTTTTCACATGTGCACTTAAGTTCATTTCACTAGTGATACTGTCTTATTTTTTAAAGAGGGTTATAAAAAAGTGGATTTGGTTTTACAGAAAAGCAAATATATTTCCTTTTAGTGTGAAGATAAGCATATTTGGGGATTATTTTAATAGGAGGCATTTTTCACCTCGGTCCTGGCATGATGTCTCTCTTCTCCCTCTTGCAGTTAGCTGAAGTGCAGAGAGAAGCCAGTGAGGCTGAGATCTTTATTTCTAGTGATTTTGCCTTGCTCTTCCTTTTGTGTAGTTTTCCTTCTTGGTTTCTTTCATTTGCTGCCTTTGACTGTAACCACGAGGGGGCATCTCTTGTTTTTGTTAACCTTGATTGCCTCAAGTTCAGCTTTCTATTTTTAGTTTTCTGCCTATGTGTTTAGTCTCAGACAAACTTTTCTTCTATAATGCACCAACAATGATGGACAAAATCATTGTTCAGTAGTCCTTGGATTCCTCTGTTGCTGCAGTTCGAGTTTAGCCTATGAATTTTTGTAACAGTGCTGAGCCCAGCATCAGTTTTCAGTGCTACTGAATCAGCAGCCACTTCACGTTACATTTCACTTCTAGGAGAATTATGTTTTTCTTCTGAAATACCTCCAAACTTCTCTTTGCTAAGGTGGAGAAGAACTTGTAATTTCTTACTATAGTCATGGCTTATGTTTGGGATAGCTTTATTCCTCTCTGTGGAAATGTAAAGATGAGAAATGACATGCACGTTCTCAGGTTCTGATGCCTGACAGTTCCCACCATTCTAGAAATGAGATTTACATCGGGTGGGATCAGCATTTAGAATCCACTTCTGCAACTATGCCTGAGAGAATGTATCGGTAAGATGTTTGGGTTACACAGGACCTCAATGATACAACATCTGTGTATACTATGCTTTAAATAGGAGGCATTCCAGACAGCATGTATGCGAGTCAGAAGTACAACATCTAATTGCTGTTGGTATCACTAAAGGTTGTAGGCAGATGCTGCTGGAGCTTTGAGCACAACAAAAATCTCCCTCCGTCTCTCCAGAACAGCTCAAGTTTTTCTACTTAGTTTAAGGATAAAAATGCATCCACGACCTTCAGTGTTCAGATCACCCAAACAGCATCTAGCCAGCTGGATGCAGGCCCTCATAGCGCAGGAGAAAACACTTCATCCCCTTGCAAACTGGGGGGGAAGTCTGAGCTTGTAAATTAATTTCTGGTCAGTTTTAGACTTCAAACTTGTAAATATTGTGTAGCTGGAATCTCTCAAGTACAGCTGTGGTTTGCAACACTGGCTACTTGGGAATAAATTGCATTCCCACTGCTTTGTGATTACCTACAGACTGACGGATACTGCAGAAACCGAAACTGCTAGGGTTTCTCTATGTAGCTGCCATAACAGCTAAGAGGGATTTGTAAATTTTAGAATATATATATTACATATAATATTACACATTACAATATATTATTAAAATATCAATATACAATGTATACAACATATATAAAAATTATATATAAAATTTTCATATTTTTATATGTTTTTATTTTATAAATATATTTATAATATATAAAGACACATATTAAGGAATTACTCTTTTCCAATTTAGCCTAGTGCTATATGCAATATTTTGTCTGATGGTTTTTGCTTGTTTAGATGACAAAAGCACTGTAATGTAGAAGAGGTATTTACACACAGTTCTTAGAATGCACGGTGGTGGTATCTAATGCCTGTTTTAAAAAATACCTATTTAAAATTTTTTATTTTTCTAAGAGGCTCAAAAAACCATGGGCCGGGACAGTTCTGGAGTCCTAACATTTTTTTTTTTTCCCCAGTTGCACTTGCCTACAATACTATCATGTAGGTTTGCCACTAGATAACAGTTTTGGGGTATTTGATGGGTTACAGTGTTGATTATTTCTCTTGAAAAGATACCAAGTCACCCATCACGGTTATGGTTACAGTCCCTTTCAAAAAAACAATCTTTTGCCAAGCCTCTTTGTTTTATGCATGACAATTCTTTGACCACTTTGACCACAGTCAGTGCCTCAGTATTTTTGGCCCCCAGGATTTTCCGTGGGCCTTACCAGAGGATGAGTTTCAAGCTGATCTTCCTTGATTGGTGCTGGATCCTGGGCAGCACTGGGTTTGTTCTCTGGTTCCTTCAGAGAACAGATTTCCAACAGAGAAATGCTCTGGTGGACCAGGCAGTGCTCCTGAGCCCAAGTTTTAAATCACTCAGCCTCTCTTTGCCTTTGTGAATCCTCTCTTACCCCACAAAAATAATCACACTGAAGTTTGTAAGGTGGCTCTGATGCTAAAGAATGGGATTCAGATGGGTACCTAGGTAGGTAGATGGATGCACAACTCAGAAGCGTGGCAACATTTAGATCCCTTCTTAATAAGGGACACTCTAAAAGGTGTGTTTGCAACTGTACTTATAGAATATATGTAAAAGCTTTCATGCACAATGGTCTGTGTATCTAGATTAAGTCTATAAAAGGTCTCTTACAAATTTCAGGGTAAATAAGAGAAGGGAACCCACACAGCTTCAAAAGAGGTGGGAAAGTAAAGTAACTGGGGTTCTACTAGTGTGAGTCAGCAGAATCCCTAATGACCATTTGGAGTTGTCTCCTGGGGGAGCCCTCTCCATCTGCTACATAAGACATCAAGGGTCCAAGCTGTAAGAGAATCACACCTAGATTAGATGCTCAAGGAAGGCCATATAAATATGTTCCCTCAGTGTGCAGTGTAAAGGTAAAGCAGGGAGACTACAAACTGGGTGGAGGAGAACTTTGTTTTCATGAAGTAATAGTCTGCTGGGTAGCTGGAGTGAGCAGGAGAGACTGGGAATGCTTGTTTGCTTTCTGCGTTTTAGTTCCTCCTCCTCTTCCTCAGGAGGCTGGGGCACTCTGCATGTAGACTAGTTCTGCAAACAGCGAGTAAAGTGTTCCCTGTCAGAACAGGGATCAGCTAGCAATATTCAGCACAGTACACTTCTGCTTTGTTGTCTAATTCCTCCTGGTTTTTGAGTTGCTGAGTGAGGCGGCTTGGGCCGATTTCTGGAATGTGCAGCAAGATGAGGGGAAAGCATGGATGGATACAGCTGGCATGATAAAACTGGAGAGGAGGTTCCCAGGACAGCCAGGCTTTCAGTGTGTTGTTTTTATCTTGACTATGTAAGAGTTCGAGAGAAGTGGCTTCACTGTGGGAGCCCATGGGGGCTCTGAGGTAGCAGAAGGGTGTGTTGTGCTGGTTCTCTGACATACCGCCAGCTTCTAGGAGAGCAACCCGGAATCGCAAACTTGGAGACTGGCAGTCAGATAAGCGAACACACTTGACAACCCAGATGTCCTTATTGAACCTGCTTGCACAGAACAAGTCCCTTCTCCCATCTGATCCTTCTGAGGGCACTTGGCAACAAGAGGAAGGACTGCTTGTTGGGTTGCAGTTTCAGATCGGTGGCAAGAATTTGCAGAGTTATTCATACCATGCGCTCCTAAGGAATCCCTGAATGGAGCCCTAGGATCTACACGTGGGTTTTTACACTGGCTGATTGTGGAGGTTGTATTAATAACTCTTTGTTGTGTAAGTGCATAGATGTTGGCCTGTGTAGAAAGAGAGCTTGAAGGGTTGGACAAAGGCTGTGATCAAGCTTTCTGGCACTTGCTTTGTGACATTCAGCAACTCAATGGCTGCTGTTGTCTTTGTAGGGAAGTTGTTCTCACAAAATCACTTGGAGCACTCAGCCTGTGCTACAGACAGCATTACTGATGCCACTCTGTTTCCTTGCTCTCTGTGAATTTCTAGGTGCCAAAAAATCCAAGGCAGGATCCAGGATGCTCCTTCACTTTCTTTGCAGAGACAGCAAAGAACATGGTCTGGGGAAATGTCCGTTTGGTCTGCATGCCATCTCTCCCAAGCAGCGTCATCAGCATTGCCGGTTCCGATGAGGTACTCTGGTGACTAGAGAATGTTATTTAGCAGGACACACCATCAAGCAGCTCCAACTGGGAAAGTACTAAGAGCAAAACAAAAAAAATGGTGTAGAAAGAAGCTAATTATGTACTCAATATCCAGAATCGCATCCACGGGTAACTTAATTATGCATTGCATAAATGCATTGTTTATGAATAAATTGTAATATCCTGTCTGTCCCTAACTTCTACATGTTTTTCATTCCACCAAGGCTTGGATAATCATTTTATGAACCAATTTCCTGAGAGCTGAGCACCCTTTATGCTTTGTAGTTTCTCCTGACTTCACCTTTCAGGAGCTATGCACAGTGACTGCAGTATGGGTGTGTGTATAATGGCTTGGCAGGTCTCCACAGTTGTGGAATTTACAATCGTTGCTCTGTGTGTAATGCTTGGAACAGCTTTTTTTTTTTTTTTTTTTATTTCTGGTGGATGATGAATTAGGCCATCTGTCTCTAATGTCTGCTGACCTTTCCCCCCACTCTCCTCTTTCCTGGTATGTTGGCACTGTCACACAGTCAGCCAGGGTCAAGGTCTGGAGCCTGGGTCTGTGACCTTCACTGCTGAGACCACGATGGCTCAGCCCTCAATTTCGTAGGGGAATTCTCTAGTATGTTATGCACCCACAGGTCTGAGATGCCATGCAAGGAGGAGGGATCCATTTACAGTAACACTAAGAATGCGATAATAGGAACTTCCTTCACGCATGTAGCTAATACTTGAAGAGTGCTTTATTTAGGCCTAAAGTTAACGAGTGGGCTAGTTTTTCAAAACATAAATGGGACGTTTCCTGTCTTGCACCAAAAATGGCAGAGGACACTTGAAGTCAAATGGATTGAGCATAGGTCTGAAAATGTTAAACGCAGAGGCACTTAGACATCACTGGGACAGATGAAAGCTTTGATGAAACAGAAAGCCAAGTAAATTTGTCTTGGCTCATTCTGTTTTGCCCCTTGCCTGAAATAAAAATATATGATAGTGACATAAGTATCGGCAGTCAAAACAGGTAAGGTTTACCCCTGTAAACCAAGGTAGTATTAGTAACTGTAGAGCTTGATCCAAAGCTTTCTGAGATTAATGGGAATTTTTCTACTGGGTTTATTGGGCTTTGGATTAAGTGCATAGATACAAAAGACTTTACATAACAGCTTGCAGTGTTAAAGATCTCTGCAAGCACTTGGGGAATTTTTGGGAAGCTTTTCTGTAAACAGCTAGATCTTTAGTCTGAGCATAAGACTGGAAGGCTTATTTACTGTTGTTGGCAGTCATGATAGGGACACATGAGGGCCTGTGCAGCTCCGCAGGGAAAGGACTTTTGCAGTATTGCCAGTGGTGTTACAAAATGATGCGTCAAGTATTAAAAAAAAATAAAAAAAAAATCAAGACACTACGGAAATCATGGAGCTTTGTTTTTAAATAGAAGGCAGTAGGTTCTTTTTGTCTGATGTGTACCTTTTGGTCTTAAAGGTGGATGCAAACCATAATTCAGAGCAGTTGTGTGTACCCAGGAAGGCCAGGAACTTCTTTTTAATTGAAACCTGAAATTCCCATGCAGTGATATGACTCCATCACATAGGGCTAAAAGATGGTACCAAGTATCATGAGATTTGTATTAACGTTGTCCTGGTTTCATCTGGGATAGAGTTAATTTTCTTCCTAGTAGCAGGCATAGTGCTGTGTTTTGGATTTAGTAGTAGAATAATGCTGATAACACACTGATGGTTTAGTTGTTAAGTACTGCTTATGCTAGTCAAGGACTTTTCAGCTTCCCATGCTCTGCCAGGGGCACAAGAAACTGGGAGGGAGCACAGCCAGGATAGTTAATCCAAACTGCCCAAAGGGCTATTCCATACCATATGGTGTCATGCTCAGTATATAAACTGGAGGGGGGTTGGCCGGGGAGCAGCGATCGCTGCTCGGGAACTGTCTGGGTATCGGTCGGCAGGTGGTGAGCAATTGCATTGTGACTTTACTGGGACTTCTTATTATGGAGGGACCTAGAGGAAGAGAAAATGAATAGACTGCATGTCAGCTCAGTGTGAGGAAAAGGCGGTGTTGGTAGTGGGGTGACTAATAAAAAGTTTAATCCAACTGTTTGCCTGATGCTTTTATTAGTCTTGAAGTGTTAATGAGCCTTTGAGATTGGGCAACTTTTGATCAGTTCTCAGTGTATACCACAGCATAAGGGATCTCAGTTTCAAGAACAGAGATGGGCTTATGAGTTGATACGAAAACCAAACATTCCCTTCATTGTTGTTATAATAGTTCCTCTGTCTTAATAATCCCTCAAAGGCTGAAGTAGAAAATGGTTTGCTCCTTGTAGGGAAGAAAAGTTTGGAACCATAAAATTCAGATTACTTTGAGACTTCTGTCTCTCTGACTTTTACCAACTGGCAGAAAATTAGATGACATCAAAGAATCACTGGAAAGGGGCTTATTTAATTTTGAAATTTATTGGAAATTGTCACATGTCGTTGTAATGACAACAGCTGCTTTCATGTCACTTTACTGCAAAAGAGAGTGGCATTATGCCTGGATAAGGGTATAAAAGCTGAAGCTGTGGACTGTGATAGCAATGTAAGTTGAACTTTCTGGGATACACAATCAGTTAATTCTGCTGTCTGCACTACACATGTTAAGGGCTCAAAAGTGCAGGAGTTTGAATTTTTTTGGTTTTGATAGTACTGTTACAATGAATTAAATTATTTTACATAACCATTTAGATGAGATATGCAAATAATAGTCCTGTCCTAACGAAGAGTTGGAAAAATACTTATTTTTCATGCTTTTTTTTTTAATAAGACCTTGAAAATACCTCTATTCAGTTTGAATTTTCTCTGTACAAACTTGGGATTTAAGAAAATTTTTTTGAGAACAGAAGTGGGAAAGACAATTCTTCAGGTGCTCATTCAGAAATGAGAGACCTAACTGCAAGTTGGGTCAGAGATTGCTAAAACATAGGCCATTTCCAAAGGCCTTTGTAATGGTGGGTTCACTCTGCTGCACGAGATGATCCCTCAGCTTGTCTCATCTTGCAGTCAGATTGATGTGTAAAGATAGGTGGCTTTTGTAAGAAATTGAAATGTTTTATAGCAGTCAATTTTGAGTTAAATTCTCCAGGATACTTAGCTGTAATTTTCCACTTCAGGTCCTCACACCAGCGTGAACTTAAATAACAATTTTTACTATATTCATCATATCAATTACATATCCTTTTCAGATTTGATCTACAGTTGCTATTGATCTCTGGAAAAATGGTATGGCAGTATTTTAGCAGTTATGTTAAAATATTCAAGAAGGTAAAAGAAATGCTTTCCACAGAATCAGGAATGGACACCAGGTGAAGGAGTACATGGTAAACATTGTGGAAATGTCTAAATGTTCCATGGGAAGCTCAACCCTTCTGTAATTTCTGCACATTGATCAGGGTCATAGGTTTTTAGGAAGGAACTGCAAGAGGGAAAGTAGTTGCAGTAAAAAAATCAGCTGCAGGCAAACATGTGTGAGTTTTGCTAATAAAGTCTACTTCAGTCTGGTTTATTGGTCCGCTACCACCTGTGATTTGAGTGGCTTACCACACACCCACTGGGTGCCTTGAAAGGTTTTTGGAAAGCAGACTTGAGAAAGTATGCCTCTAATGAAGCAACAAGATTCGATGCACAGTCTATTTCTGAAGGATTATCGGAGACCTTGGGCATACAGTGAGATACAAGGCTGCAGGCCAAGTGCTTTCAACCCCTCTCAGTGTAATAATCCATACAAAATGTGCCATCTTACCCATGTGATTGTAGAATTTGCAGAGAAAGAAAATAAGAAATCAAAACCAAAACTGTGTTGGGTATATCAACAACTAGTCTGAAAGGCTAAATTGTTTCCAAATTTTCACATATACTCTACGACCTAAAAGACCAGCTCCTTAAAAAATACTTTTAAAGCCAAATAAAACTCACAGGGGTTAACAGTTCTCCACAGTAAGACTTCAACAGTATCCATGGTCCATAAATCATGTTCGCTGGTGGGATCCCTGTTGGAGTATGTCTGAGATGGCTTATGGGTTTGGGACTTGGGTGTTCTGTTTGTTTTAACCTTCTTTCCACCAAAACTGACATCCTTATAACAGCACCAGAAACTGTGCCCTAATGAAAAATCTTATCATAGGTGATTCAAAGAAGTTTTAAGATGAGTCATTTATTGTTCATTTAAAGGAGTCCTGTCTATTGCAGCAAAAGTCCTGTCTTGTAGTCCTTGAGCTGGGATGGTGATGGAGGAAAAGATCATTCGCCTGCTGCCTCACCTGTCAGGAAAAGTGTCTGGGAGGTTGGAGGGCAAATATGGATAGAGAACAGCCTGGGGGAAGACTTGCAGCTGGACAGCGTGTTTGTCATGAAGTTGTAGGCCTGCCCATCCCTTGCCTTTGCACATAGGGTGTTGTTAGTATTACAGTTTCCACTGAAATTCTTCTGGAATATTCAGTGAAGATGCTGAAAAAACAGCTTCCCTGAGTGTACTGTGCAATTTATTATGTGGAATCAGAGCTGAAACAGCCTGTCCAGTGGGAATGCATTTGGTTTGTATTATCCTTCCAGCAGGGGTTTATCCATGTGTGCTGGAAATTACAATATTAAATGCTCCAGCACAGAAACTTTGTGTGAGGATTATCGGACTTAAGTTTTCTCAGTGCATTGCAGCCCGAGCCTCCTGTTGGCACAGGAGTCCTCTGGAGCTTCCACTGCAAAGGTTTTGAAACAGTAATGCCTGAAATTAGGAAATCTGAACTCTTCTGAGGAATAGCAGAAGAGAATGTTTTCTCTGTTTCACTCTTTCTGCATGACAATGTCTATTAAAAACCTTTGCTGTTCTCTCACTTCCCTCAAGCAATTTGTTTTAAGCTTCCCAGCTGAAACAGAGCTGTAGCATTGTTCCAGCTTAGTAGAATTGCTCAGTTTTCTTTAAATAGCCTGACATAAACCTTGGATACCAAAAAGTTATATTTCCATTGCTTTTTTCCCCCCTTCTCCAGATTTATGCATAAAATACATGTACACAGAAGACTGAGGTGTTTCAGAAACAGTGTATTAGCACCCTCTCCTGAGCTGGGTCAAGGATGGTTATCTGTAAATGAAGCAGAGGCAGCTTCACAGCTGCTGCCTCCTCAAAGCAGAGTTTCAGTTGCTTGCTGTTGCGACCTGTCTTTTGTTGGATACAGCTTGGCCCGTTCAAGGTCAGTCTTTCCCATTCTCACGTGTGTGCATGTGGTTATGAGCGCTCGATCTGATTCCTTGGGACTGAATCCCCACTCCAGTGCTGAGACCTGTCGAGGGGGTGGCACACATCTGTCCTTAAAATAGATCCACCAGATGTTTAGTATCCAAGTGCAGTGTGATTATTTAGCCAAGATTATATTTCTTCAGGTTTTCCACAGCAGTGCGATTGTGCTGTATTTTTAATTCTGTGGTCATTTCAATGAGTGCGCCCAGCGCTGCAGTGGTGGAAGGCAGTTGTTTTTGAATCCATGTGATGTATCATTGCCACATGCTTAGTGCCTTGCTACTGGCCTGATCCTGTGAGGTGTTCATCACAGTCCAAAAATAAAACTTGCTCACAATGTGATGTATGGAATAGTCTTACAGGGGAAGGGAAGGGAGAGCTTTATTGCTTGTATCACTTAACATTGGGACCGCATGAAAACTGGAAAATATTACGCCATAGTAGTAGCTTTTCAGATGCTGGGTTTGCCAGCAGCAATTACAAAGCTTTATAACTCATTATAAAGCTTTTTTTCATCTTTCCATTAGCTTTTGTTTGGAGAACTCTTCTAGTGAATGTCAGGTAGTCCCGAAGGGTAAAGGGACTGTTTCCGAAAAACAGTTGCTCACAGTTCTGTCTGATTCTCATGGTCTGTAAAAAGGTTATATTAATAACGAAATGATTGTTATAAACAAATGAAATTCCGTCACTTGGCTACAGAGACCTAGCATTTCACTGCGATCAGTTCAAGCTATAGCTATGCCTCTTCAGCTTTCCTCTGCTGAGGCTGCAATGCTCACGCAATAAAACAATTGGTCACACCTCATTATTGAGGTTATTCGCAATAATGTACAAAGGACCAAGTAACAGATGTTTTGAAATGGCTAATCAATTGTTATAGATTTAATTAAGTTGATGCCTGCACATCTTTCTGATGTGCTTTTTTTACTAAATATGGGGAAAGGATCTCAATTACAAACTCAGTCAAGCCTCTGTGAGGCTCAGACTTCAACTTTAGAACATAAATGTTGCTTGCATGCAATTATGATATTCTATTTTTGCCACTTACACTGGATTTTTGTGCCTCTGAACTTTACTCTTGGAAAGTTACATTTGGACTTAGATGTATGACGCTTGTTGTTTGGAGTGACACACACAAATCCCCATACACCAGAACAAAAATTCAGCCCTAATCATCAAAGGGAAGTGAGGACTAAATGAATGCGTGTCATGCGTATCCAATTTCTCCACTGATCATCCAAAGAAAATAAATCATAACGGATGTCCTTCCATTCTTTTTTTTTTTTGTTTAAATAGCTAGAAGGAGCTCAATGTTAAAGTCACCCTCGGTTTCCTCAGGGAATACTAAAATAAACTAATATTGGCTGGTTAAATGTTTTGACCCATATTAAAGCCATTGGAAAATGACAGGCCTAGTTTGCATGGCAGCACTCCAGCTTTTTTTGTGTACTGCTGGGGTCAGAATAAAACTGGAGGAGCACATCTCAACTAAACTAATACCCAATTTCATCCATTTTTAATAAATCCTTTTTCTGAGACTGTACTCGTTGAGATAGATTTCTTGTGCATCAGTCTCTCAGTGATGTCTAGTGTCCAGCTGTGCTAGGATCTCCTGTCATCTTCCCATTATGCATCAGAAAAGACAGCAAGAGAGACCCACAGAAAAGAGATAAAAATGGGGAAAGGCATTGCAGACAGGTCTGGCTTGGTTAAGGCGAAAACTTAAAACGGCACAAATTGGAGATAGGTATCCAAGTCACATTGATTTTCAATGAGAATAAGGATAGCTTACAGTCCCTCATCTTTCTGAAATGTTCCCTTACACCCTAAGGCAATTTAATTTGGAAAGACTTGTTGGAAGAAATCTGATAGGTGTATAAAATGAGCAGTATAAAAAGCATGCTGTCACAGCAAGGGCAGTGCCCCGAGACTCGGAACCTGCTCAAAAGTTAATTGAAATCAATTGGAAAGACTTCTGTTGACTTAAATAAGCTCTGGATGAGCCCTCGGGAGAGCTAGTTTCAATACCCAGGTTTACCACAAATTTCTTGAATGGCTCAGGGCAAGTCACTCAGGGCCATATCCAGAACGGGGGCCAAATACTGTAATGGGATTGCTCGAAGGGAGGAGAGTGTGAAAGGCTCTCCACGCAGCCTCACACTTTAGGGCTCTTTTCAGAAGTGCGTTATGAGCTACTAATATAAAACAAATAATAACTTCTTCTATTTAATAACTTCTTCTATTTAATAACTTCTTCTATTTAACCTGTGTTTTTTACAACCTACTGTTGAAGAATGCTGTCAAGACAATTTAAAAACATTTTGAAAATGAAGATTAGGCACTTGTGATTATAAGAACAACATCTGTAGTCAGAATAGCTTGGATAAAATGTCAAGGGCCACCAATCCTCATGTTTCAGAGCATAAACTCACAACCAGCTGGAATAATGAAGCAGATACCTCAGTGGAACAATATGTTACTGTTAAGCAATTTATGGTATCATTTACTACTTGCTGTCATCCGGCCATACCTTTATGTGGATGCTGCCCTGGAAAGGGGGTCTGTTCTTACTGCCTGGGGAATGGCAGAGCTGTCTGTAACTTGTGTAACTGGGACCACTTCCTTGAGGTGATGGAGGTTCCTGATGAGTGCTGCGCCCTCAGACCCACTAGGCTGGGTCCTTCCGGCTGCCCTACTCTGTCATAAGCTCTAGCAGTGTTTCTGATGCTGTCAAGAGAGTCTGCAAGCTACAGGAGCTGGGCAGCACCTTGTAGAGGCAGAGCCTTAGCCATCTGTTCTGGTTTTAAAAACAACAAAAAAATTATATATACACCACCACCCCTGCCACTGTGTCTCTCTGAGGTCCTTTGCTCTGCAATTGCCTGCTCGTGCTGAATCTGAGATCCAGGGTGGTATTTTTGCTGCAGTGCTTCGTCACTGCTCAGGCAGGGGCCTTGGGAGGTGAACACTGACTGCCTCTCGAGGCTCTGAAGAGCTGAGGTTCCCACTGCCTCACCCCATCCTGGTGCAGCGCTCCTCCCCTTCAGAGGGCCCAGCAGCAGTGCTGCTCCTGTCCGCAGGAGATGGGCTCACACTCCCTGTGCCCTGTGTTGCCTTGACCAGCAGCAGCAGTTATGGTTTGGGAAGCCAGGATGAGCGTTAGCAGCTCTCGGCTGAACACACTCAGCACAGGCTGAGTATGGATCACCACCAGCTATGTCACTGATGGCTCAGCCAAGTCCTACGTGAAAAAAAGCAGGGGATTGTTCAGATGACTCAGAAAAACGTTTTTACATAGCACTAATAGCGCAGAAGAATTACCAGGAAAAAAAGATGGAATTCAAGGAAATGCCACACAGAGATTGCAATTTTTTCCAAGCTTTTAGTCACAGAGGACAAGGAGAAGGAGCCACCAATTTCTGAAAATTTTTGGATCTCCTCTTCAGAGAGGATTTTGTTGCTAGGTAAAAGTTTAGACATTTTCCTGAGTTGCCTGTGGCTACCTAGTGAGGCTGGTGCCAGCTTACTTTTACATATCTGACATCTGTTGTCTTCCAGGCTGTGATAATGGCTGCAAGCCCTACATATTTAAGTTAATGAAAGTTCAATCAGAAGTTAATTAGGGCTTTTGGTTTTTCCTGCCTACACCAAGAACAGAGCAGAAGAGATTTCTTGGAATATACAGTTGAGGAGGAGGGGATAAATGTATGCTATCAGACTGCAGTGTTTAGTAGACAGTTTGAGCATCATGATCTCTGCCAGTGAAGCAGAACTTCTAGGGAGCTCATTGCCTAACTCTGACATGCCTCTGGTGATGACCCCACTGAACTCAGGTAGCTGGGCCAGGAAAAAGATTAAGAGTGCTTGTATCTCCTTACCTCATTCCCAGCTCCCTGGGATACAAGATGCCTGCAGCTTTGTGTGCTGCAGCCAGGGTAAGATGAGCAGCCTTGGCTCCTGCTGCCTACAAATCCCATATGCCTTTTGTACTTAGGGCCTTCTAGGAAGGGTCCATGGC
This sequence comes from Pelecanus crispus, assembly GCF_030463565.1. Classification (NCBI taxonomy): domain Eukaryota; kingdom Metazoa; phylum Chordata; class Aves; order Pelecaniformes; family Pelecanidae; genus Pelecanus; species Pelecanus crispus. The sequence continues at coordinate 12,238,839 of NC_134652.1, read as the reverse complement.
TGACTTGTCTGCTTGGTGTTGATGCCAAGGTAGATAGGGTGTATAATATAAACCATGCTGAGCAAACTCCAGTCACCTATTTGTCCTGAAGAGGGCTGCATGCTTGGTTCCATACGGACAAACTTTTTTCCCCATTGCTTCTCCTACTCCATAATATGACCTGGAAAAGTAAGTATAAGAAGAACAGTTGGATCTCCTGCCTTCTTCATATCTCTTCTCCACAGTGTGGAGCTGCTGAATTTCTTGATGAAAAGTTTGGAAAGCTGTTTTTCCCAATGTGAAGCAAATAATATATTGTCCTGTAGTTGTGTCCTAGGCAAGGACAGACATTTTAGCTGGAGACCTTCAAAAAGGTCATCTGGAAGAAAATACAGCAGTCAAAGAACTGCTCTGGTCATTGACCAAACTCCATTTTATTTCAGCTTGACCCAAAATACAACTTTTATGAGAATATTTTGAGAACTGAAGGAAGTTCTTTTATCCTTAGATATTTATTCCAAAATAAAAAGAAAGAAAAATAACCTCTGATCAAGTGGCACCTTCACCAGAAGTAAGACCTAGGCACAGGTGACATGCATATGAATTGAATTCCTGCTGCTTTGCCTTTGGTGTGTTTATATTAGCTAAAGTAGGTTCAATACAAAAAACCAACCAACCAACCAAAAAACCCCAAAAAGCCCAAAACCCAACAACAGAGACTAGTCCTAGAAACCTAGCAGACTGGTGATTAAGGTATCTTTGGAGAGATGGGAACCTGCAGTTCGAATTTGTGCTCTGAAGAGGCAGAGGAGTTTGAACTTTCCTGACATTTCTCTTTACTAAGAACCTATTTTTAATTATGTACAATTTTATCAAACTGGAACTATTCAGGATTAAATTTTTCCTTTGGGCTCTGTCTTATTTTCCCTCTGTCCTCATCACTGGGCTTTGGTTTATATCACAGGGGGCCCGAGAAGTTTTCCTTGCTCCTCTTGAGCATGTGACCTCACTTGTAATGTCTGTGATGCTGCTTAAAGCTTTAGTGTCTCTTGAAACTGAGAGGGTAAGGACACAACTGTGACTGTGAGAAAATTGAAGATGAATGATATCATTCTTTCAGGAGTGTTACCTTTCTCGTGGGCCGAGTTCAACATGAACCAGTTGATGAGTTTGCCTGAGGCTGCATTTTTTCAGCAGTTGATCTGCTTACTGGAAAGAACTGTGTGAAACGGCAAGTTCTCTATGAAAAAAACAAGTGGAAAGGGGAAAAAGAAGAGGAAAGCTATGATTTTAAAAGCTGCTTTTTCTTTTTTATAGCTTTTTGTCCCACAGGTGCCCACTTAAAGGAAGGAAAAAAAAAAAAGGAAAAGTCTGTATACTGTAACTACAACCAAATTAATTTCCTTGTAGACTACTGAAGCTAAGGGAGCTTTCAGTGCTTAAAATGGATTGTGTGTTGTTTGGCTCAAGGAGAGTACTGTGAATTTTCCCAGTTTTATAACTGAGCATTTCTGGAAATCAGAATTAATTTCATAAGTAATTTCAGGTAAGGACTTTCCCTGACTGACAGGTGTTTTTGGTTTTTTCCTTGAATCCTGAGACTGAACTAATCCAATGGCTTTGCTTCACTCTGTTTTTGGACTGTATGGTAGTTCTTGCATTCCAGATTGTATGTGCATAACGTTTGGAAGATTAGTAAGGATGTGTTATCACAGCCAAGGGCAGTCCAATAAAAGCTTTGTGGACTGTGACTGATGGGTGGGTTTTATGCCACTTCTTTCACCCCGGGATTACTAGTCACATTCTCATCACACATTTCTTTTTAACAGTAGAGGGAAAAGGGGCTGGGTTTATGAGTGGATTAATGCATCTGACTCTGTTCAGCCAGGATTCTTTTTAAGCACGGAGTATCCTGACATGACAATATTTATTTTATGTTTTGTATGTGGAGACATGGCTTCTTCAGGGCTCTTCCCTAAACAGATACTGCCTATTAGCTAAAATATTTAATAATTTGGACTTAAACAAGCGTCAGTTAAACTAAGCTTTCCTTAGGCTATGGTTCAGGGCTTCCTGAACAGAGCTGAATTTAAGACATATTTCCTGTGTGAAATCTTGCTGTCTGTTAAGGCCCTGTGCCTGCAACAGCTTCTGTGTCTGGGAGAGGGATGTATTTCTTAGAGACGCTCCATGACTTACCTTCTCACTAGGTACAAGTACAAATGTTTAAAATGTTTGTGTGATCTCTGCTTCTGTCTCTCTCCCTAATAAAATGGCTTTTTCTTCCCTACTTTGACTGTGTCTATTCATCACCTTCAAGACCCTCTTTAGCTGTGTGGTCTTGCCATTTATTAACATAAACTGTTGGCCATCTTAAAACCTCCTGAACTGTGGACTTGTAAGGACTGTGAAGAATTGCTGGAGCCTGCAAACTAGATAAATTATATCAACTTTTGCACTTCTTTCTTTCCAAGGGATGTTGCATATTTCATTGCCAGCCCAGGGCCTGCTTGCTCCTGTAATCATGCAAAATGGGACACCTAGGAGTGATCTAATCCCCCCTCCTGGCCCAAAGGTGGAGCATGTATAAATCATTCCTGACAGAAGTTTTGTGCACCCTGTTTTTAAAACTGCTAGTGTTGGAGGTTTCAAAATTTGGCATACTCTCTCACTTTCCATTAGGAGGTTTAATCTGAATTTAATTGCTGTAATTTAAGTCTTCTTTCTTCTATCTTCTCCACCCTAGGTATCAAAACCAATTTATCATTCTTCTTTAAAGGTTATTTTCTGCCTTCAGTCTTCTCCTTTCTAGACTGAACAATACCCTTTCCATCATCCTTTTTTTGTGGCTCTCCTTTTGTAGGCTTTTGATTAGTCCTATCCTTTCTTCTGAGTTGCTCAATCCACTTCCTACTTCAACTGCCAGACTGGGTGTGGTGTTTTTTCTTCGGCCTTATCACCACCAAGAAAAATAAGGCAATTACGTCAGACAAAACTCCTATTTGTACAGCTCAGGTTGATGGATGCCTTCTTTGTGACAGCATGATATTGTTGACACGTGTTCAGCTCTGATCCTGTGTAATACTCCCCAATCCTATTCAGAACAACTGTTACCCATCTAGTCATTGCCCATCCTGTGCTTTCTCAGATAATATTTTCCCTTCCTAAGTACAGGACTTAGCACCTGTCCTTGCTCAGTTGAATCCTGTGTTTTTTCAGACCATTTCCCTGATCTTTCCAAATCATTCTGAAAACCCTCTTTGCTCCAGTTTGCCTACAGCACCTTACCCCAAATGCAGATTTCAAATGTGTGGTCTGTTCTGTTACCCAGCCTGTTGAATAACAGTACAGGAAAAGGAGTTAACCCTTACAGATTCCCAAATGATACGCCTTTCTAGTTTGGCAGCAAACTGCTCATACTAGCTGTGAGTGAGGTTTTCCAAGAAGCTATGCATGCATCTTCTTGTAGCCTCATCTACAGTGTGTCACTAGTTTTCTTTAAGAATATTTTCTGAGACAGTGAAGCTTTTGCTGTGTTACCCATGACCATGAGTTATTGCTCTTCAGTTCATGTTTCTTTTTATCCCAATATTTGTCCTTGCTGTTCCTTTTCTATGTCCTTTCTCACAAGATGCTGATAAAGAAAGAGGTAAACATGCTGCTAAAGTGGGAAGTAACAAAGGAGAAACCCTCCAGAGTTCAAGTCTAAGCGTTTTTTATTCTTATTATTTCCCTATCCTACATCTCAATAAGCTAATCTGTCGTCACAGGTAATAATGGTTATGTTTTTCCTCCATGGTTACAATAATGTTTCCCCCTGCCCATAATTGTCTGTCTCTCAAGACTGCTTTGTCATTTTTCAGTCCCTGTGATAATTACTTACAAAATTTATTTCTACAGTGCAGTGAAGATTCTTCAGAATCCCAGTAGGAATATGACTTTAAAAGCCCTTTTAGCTTTTCAAAAGAGGAAGGACCTGGAGAAAGGTTAGCAGCTGTGGTAGTTCAGTGAAACAAGTAAGAACTGTAGGTTCTAAACTGAAAGGCTAATTTTAGAAGATTATTTCAACAGGTGAGCAGATCATTTCAGGTGACTCCAGAGTCCTTCCCTTCTCTGCATTAAATGTCAATGTGAATTTGTCTGTTGACTCTTACTCCGAATATATAGGTCGCAGGATCTGAGTTAGATTCCAGGTCAGCAAGATCATATTTTCCACTGGAAGCATTCCAGATGATGATAACATCATCAAATAATTTCAGGCTCACCACGAATGTTGATGAAAGCATACCTCAGACTTCAGGGACATATAGTCTCACCTACCTTATCTAAATGACACGCGAGTTGTTTCGAATCAGTGTGGTATCTACGCAGCAAATGGTGCATGGATTTAGCACATTTTGCAAGACATCTTCTCTTTCAGCTGTAGAGCTGGCCTGGCTGCAGTAGGCTGCCACTCATTACACGGCTGCGGGTCAGAATGTCAGTGGATTCCCCACTCTTCTTGTTCACTCAGGGCCCACGGTTCCATCAAGAAGGTTGTCTCAATATATCGGCTCAGCACCACTGTCTGGCATGCAGAACATTCCTGGTTTGTCTCTGGCGATCCGCAATGCCAAGTGCTGACATGTAACACCACAGCTTTCCAATTTGTCAGCGGACAAGGGGGAAGGAGCTCTCCCTCGGCCCGTCGGGAGGCAGTGCAGCTCTGGCGTTCACGCTGCACGAGCTTTGCAGCTTCCCGGAGCCAGAGCACCTAGGCAGGTCACGCCAGCAGATGGGCCTCGGACAAGTGGCCTGTCAAAAACTCAGTCCTGCAGAACACCTTTTGCAAGTGAGAGGTCCCAGGAATAGATCTGGTTGCCATAGACCAGGTCAGTGTGTGTCAGTCATTTTAGTCCCTTCCTGATAGGGATAGGTCTCTCACCCCGGCAGCTTTCAGTGATATTTATCTTTTCCTGTTGCCCATCACATGCTGGGCTCTAAGGACACCAAAGCAGAACTTAGGTATGATAACTCCATTGGTCACCAGACGTTTCTGATATGTGGATCTGAGAAAATTTTCATCAGAAAAATAACAATTTTTAAAAAAATCTGATTTTGTGTTGGAGGCAGCATGCCAAGCACAAAACCCCCATGGACTGTATTTCTTGAGAAAATACAAGGTTTTCTTGATAAATACCCAGTCATCGTTCTTGTTTTAAAACCCAGATGCTTTAAATGCTCAGCTTAGTCTCTGCTGGTGTTCAGCATCAGTAGCAGTGTACAAGAACTATCAATAATCAAGCGTGTCTCGAAGTGAAGAGGGGTTTGATACTGAAATGACTTGCAGCAAAATTCATGCAGGACGTTTACAATGAAATTAATGTTTTGCTTGGTTAATAAGGGCCCAACGCTACAAGATGATAAAATCACCATGGCCAAATACCAGCTATAGGTGCATAAGATGTGCAGTGCTTGGTACTGAACTGATTAGGCATACTTTTAGAAATCAGTTGTCTTCATATAAAATTTAAAAATGCCCTACTTTGCATTCTGAATTATGTTCAGTTTGTCCTTGAACATCAGTAATATTCATCCCTGTCAAATGTTGCTCAGCAGTTTTGCAAAAATCTGTGTTTTTCCATGGGGGAAAAAAACCATTAAGGTTTAGACTTTGCCTCCAGCAATACATGTTCATAGGACTTGCATGCACATAAAGAAGAATTAGTATTTAAAGGCATGAAAAATTAAGCTTTTTAAGGGCTGGATTTTATTTCTAATCTAATATGCTTAAAAATTAAAAATTACTAAAGTGAAATCTGTACTAAATACATCAATTATGGCTATATTCACTAAGAGTAAAGGGGTACTAGTTATTATCCACAACTTTGGGAATGAGAGGAAAAAGTTCCCAATATATGCACACATGCAATAGAAAGGGGTAGGGTAAACAATAAATAAGCAATTATTATAAATTCTCTTGTGCTTCTGGGGTCATGAAGGACGAGAACCAGAAGTGAGGATGACTGGAAACAGACCAGTTATGTCATGATATGAATTGAAGTATGTAATAGTGAAGGTGTGGAAAGATAAGTTGGGTTATTAACATGCATGTTTTGGTTATCTCAAGAGTCGAAAGTAACATCAAGGATTTTTTTCCTCAGAGTAATTTAACATTAATTTTTTTACTGTGCCCATTATGCTTTCTTTGCTTCCTTTTTGCTTTTCTTTAAGCAGTTGGCTAAGTAGTTAAAATGGTAAACATTTGCCATTTCTGAAGCTAGAAAGGAGCATGACACAAGCCATTAATGACATAAGCCAGTATTTTGGGATCAAACAGCATGTGTAAACATCCTAGGTATGATCAGTTGCACATTCCAATCTTTTCTAAATTTACAATATGTGAATTGAGGATTACACTGTCACCAGCTTGAGGTGCTGAGGGGGTGTACAGCTTTTTACAGTAAATGCAAAAGGGCAACATTAATTTATTCCACAGTGTTCTGCATTGGGACTAAAGTTCTGCAGTATTTGCCTTTCATTAGCTGGCTGCCCTGGGATATTTGAAAGTCTCAGCTATCCATGGTTGAGTGCCTGCTAGCTTATCTCCAAAGGTTATCCTTTTGCATCTTGATCTGCTTGAATCTTGAAGGCACATGATCATCACTGCAGCGGTCAGTTCAGCTCTTGAGTTTTGTCTTTCTCCTTTTGCAGATCTGGAACAAGGCTGTCTTTCTCAGTGCGTCATTCATGAAGCTTCGTTTTCTGATTGTTCATGGGGTGACTATTCTGCTTCCAACCTAACGTGTTTAGTCAAATTCTTCAGGTGACGCTGTTCCCCTATGAAAATGTCAGCCCTGTAGCCAAATACTAGAGGCTAGCACTAGATCTCCCCTGTATTTTCCTTTCAAATCATTAGGAAACTTTCTGGTATTTTCAAATGTCAGACTTTGTTTGTTTGCTTATAAAGCAACCTGCGGCCCTGAGCTAAATTTTACCTGGTCCTTTGTAAATGTACCCTGAGTATTTCTGAACATCACCATTCCACTGACATGCAGTCATGGACAGCAGACCCCATGCAGGTGCAAGAGAAAGCAAAGTAAGAGTAACTGCAGAAGAACCATCCAGTGAAAAGAAAATCCCCAGAAAGGAACAAGTGAAAAGTGGTGCTGACTGAAATATTTTTCAGGAGAAGCTGATAGCAAAAGCTCATACAAGCAAATAGAGACTCACCCAGAAGGCAGATTTCATATACCCAGGTGCTGGAAGCGTCTGCTGCAGTCTTCAGCTTCTCTATCCAAACAACGATCAGAGAGAACAACAGGCAAACATGCACAGCAAGCTCCAGAAACAGGGTTCAGTGTAACCTGGGAAAAGGTAATGTGTTAATAATCATAATCTGCCAGGCCTGAAGTGTTGTTCATCCTTTTTCTGGAATTTGTAGGTGTTTTCCTTCATTAGTTTTGGAAGTCAAGCCAGAGAGTGCTTTCCTGCCTCCCTCCGCAGTGTGTTAAGGAATACAATGTTGTCATTCGTCCTAGATGAGGTTTTTTATTTCTGCAACTGGATACTTGTGTTATTTCAATCCTATTTAGGAGATGACCTCTTATTCTTCATTTTTGTATTTTAATGACTTTTTTATTGCTGCTTGCAGAACCATCACAACACTATCTAGATCACACTTTATAAACATTAATTAAAATTCCTGTGCACTGTAGTAACAGTAAAAACCAGGGTTTATTCTCCATTATTTCTGTGTGCCTTACCCAGTTTGGGAATAAGCCATGTGACACACGCAGTGGTACCTAAACTGGTTCTGGGCTTTGCAGCTTAACCAAGCAGGGCATTTACGCTATGAACAGGCCAACCCTGGCCCAGAAGTACTTGTATTATCTAGGTTTTCCACCTTTCGGTTTTCTCAACCCCCTGTTTCCCCTGATAATGGAGGGTTGATTATGTATTAATTTCACAGAGGATTACATTTAGGGTATTGAATTCACAAAAGATTAAATTTCAGGTCACAGAGAAACAGACAGGTTCAGGCACGAACCAAAGAAAGGTCTTAGTTGGACTAATAGGCATACTGACTTGATATAATCTTTTATTCTTAGACGTGTTTCCTTGCTACTGTGTAACTCTATGGTTAATTGAGCTCTTGAAGCAATGAAGTTATAGCTATTTTTGTTATTTGACGCTGAACTATTTGAGGACACGGTATCCTGTGTGTGTCTGGCTCCATCACTTTTCAACATTATGGTCCCCTTCTTTTTCCTGGGTTCCACCTGTGCCTTTATTACTCTACCCTCCTAAAAATTAAATATTCTGGCTGTGAGTTCATGTACACCAGAGAGCTGCTTCTGATTTATACTCGTGCAAGTTAGAACAGCAGTTAGATCAGGATTTCAGTTTTAGCATGCAGATTCCTACAGCTGGAAACAAAAAAAAGGCATTGTAAAAGGTGGGGGTTGTCTTTAATCATATTTGGAGATGCAGTAAGCATATTAATCTCAGCTGGAATCATTAGCTAGGAGTGTTTTCTGCATGAGTGCTCATTAACCCATGGCATAGATACTTTGGAAAAAATCAGCAGTTTTAATCTAAAATTGTAGCTGTTTAATAAATTGGACATCAGCAACAGGGAAGTCAGCGTTTTGCCAAGTTCGTTGCCAACATCTCCATTAGCTGACAGTTACAGTAACACAGAATTCCACTCCAGCTGAGGGAAAAAAACTACAGATATGATTTCTCCATGTGCCTAAGTAACCACGTTCCATATTAGGAGAATAGGAACTTGTATAGCAGTTTGCACTTGTTCAGTTCTACTGCAAAATCCAGACCCTAAAACTGTTGTTTGGGCCAGCTACTGTTCTTCCTCTCTTATGGCAGCGCTCCAGACATACTGTAAGGCTTGGACAGAAAACTGTTTATGCTGATTTGTCGAATGAGAGAGTCCATGAACCTCAGTCAGTCTGTGCTTGTTCACAAGCAATGGTACACCCACCCATTTATTTCCCCGTAGGACAACGAGTGAAATACCTCGGCATCCGCGTGAGCCTCGTGCTGGTGCGTTCTGGTAAGGCAGGGACCAGCTGGGGGTGAGCGGGCAGCGCTCCTGCCACACCACATCGTGCCAAGCCAAACACTGTGGTATGACAGAAAAAGAGAAAAAACCTTGACAAAAAGCAGACGTGGGGATGAGGACTGTGGCTTTAAAGAGAGTGAATGGAGAAAATCTTTGCAGAGTTTTAAGACCCCATGCTGAGTCTTGAATGCCAAGTTGTACGCTGTATGTATTAAATGCAGAAATAGTAGAGCCTAGTAAAACACACTTGATCCATTTTTACAAGTGATGTAATATAACTGTCTGTGTGAAGTAACACGTTCTTGTGACTATCCACCTTCTAATCCAGGGCCGTGCATTAGTGTCATAGCTGTGCTCTTGCTGCCCTCTGAGCCGTGAGTCACCATCTTTCACTTCCTCAAATAATTGCAGGCAGCAGAAAGCGGCTGTTGCTTGGTGTCTCAAGGGCTTTCTCTGCTGCTGTAACAAGAAGGAAATTCACAACAAGCCACTTTTTCTGTGGATGATCAGTGGGCACCTGAGCCTCACTTTAAACCTCAGGTAAAGATAGCACCGCACACTAAACTTTGTTTCCATGCATCGCCTCACCTGTCTGCCAGACCTTATCTTTCCTTTGCTGGAAGATCAGCACTGACCATCCCTTGGCCCTTGCTGAACCACAAAACAAATAATATTGCAAAATTTTCTTCCTTGATGGAAAGGATGTGAAGCTCTGTTGTTTGTATTTCTAGGATATAGTGTGTGTAAGTTGGTGTGTCTAAACAAGTACTCATTGCCATTCATTTTTAGAAGGTGCATTTGGTGTTACATTACTACTAAGTTACCGTGCAACTGAAATACGGCCCGATTCTCCACTGCCCTGCACCTGGTTGGTGCTCTCTGTCTGCAAAGTGCAAAGTACGTGATAAATGCAAATAACTTAAAATTTTCCAGTCACTGGTGGTAGTATTTTGTACCCATTTACAAGGCTACATACTTGTAAATGACTGTGCCAGGTGCAGAGGGGAGGAGAACCTGACCCCCTCCAAAATTAATCTTTCCCCTGAATTAGGATTAATTTTTCAAAGAAGCCAGGATGTTTCCGCTTTCCTTGGTGCGTGTGTGTGTGTGTTGGGGACAGGGTGCATGGCTTACAGAGGCAGCGCAGGGGCAAGTATTGAAATGGTCTTTGACTTAGCCCTCTCTCATAGGCAGAGCACGTGGCAAAGGAAGCAAGACAACCTGGAAGGAATGTTTGCAGCATTACTTATTTGGTACGAGCAGCACAATTTCTGCCCCATTGGTCATCTGAAATGTCCTCTGAAAATATGTGCAGGTAAAACCTTTTGGTTGCACCGTATCATCGTGCGGCAGTTCCAGCCCTTAATCCTGTGTTATTGCAGCGGTGGGTAAAGCCTTGCTGGGTAGGTCTCGACCCTGCCGACGCATATATCGGGAAGGGGGGAGCCCAAGCTTGACGATCCTTTATTAAAAGCAGGTTCTTTGGTTGGGCCCAGGCTGGGGACTTGCTTTAGGGATGACGCTGTTACTCGAGAAGGTTTATATTGTCGGCTGGGGCACACTCTCCTCTCCCGTTTTGTATCAGCTGACAGAGCCTATGTCTGATAAATGACTAATAACATTTCTGCAGAGGCGTTATGGTGAGGGATTAAAATCATACGCGCGCTCCCCACCCCCCCCACCCCCCCGCCCTTGGCCAAGGGAAAGATTTGATGTTTGTAAACCGCTGCGGAGCGGGAACGGGCCGGTGCCGCTCGCCCTTCACCGCCCTTTGCTTCTGCGAGCGCAGCCCCGGGCGAGCCCGCGGCCCGGCCAGGTGCCCCCCGACCGGCACCGGGGGCGGCCGGGGTCCCTCCCGCGGGCAGGTGCCGGCGGAGGGGGGGAGCGGGCCCGGCGCCCAGGTGGGGCCGGGGGCACCGCCCGCCCCTCCAAGGCTCCCGTGCGGCGCCGGCCGGCAGCGGCAGCCCTCCCGCAGGGCGGGCTCAGCCGCGGCAGCAGCCGCAGGGGCTTGCCCGTCCCGCCGTCGCCAGCCCGGCCGCAGCCCCGCGGGGCGGGGGTGGGGGGGGGAGCGCGGTTGCCTCCAGGGCCGGTCCTCAGCCCCCTCCCTCCCTCCTCCCGCCCTCCTCCCTCCCGCCGCCGCGGCGGAGGGGCTGCGCGGCCACCCGCGCCTCCCGCCGCAGGGGCCTCCCCGCATGGTCCCCGCCGCTGCCATGAGCCAGGCCCCGGCCCCCCGCGGCGCCGACCCGCCGGAGAGCGATGCCCGCAGCGGGGCCCCCAGCCGGAGCCCCGGCCGAGGGATGCCGCCGCCGCCCAGCCTGCCCCAGCTCCTCCACAAGTAAGAGCCGCCCCGCGTCCCGCCGGGCCGGGAGGGCGGGCGGGCGCCCGTCGCTCGCCCTCCCCGGCGGCGGTTCCCCCTTCCCTCCCCCGCGCCCAGACTGACAGACAGACAGCCGGGCGGGCGGGGGTCGGCCAGCCCCGGCCCCATCCCCGGCCCCGGCCCCGTCCGAGCGGGGCTGAGCCTCGCCTCGGCGCAGCGGCGGGCGCGGGGCACGAACCCCCCAAACACCGGCACCGGCCCCGCGTCCCAGCAGCAGTTCTCAGCCCGCGAAGCCGCTCGGCTCGGTTTTCCCAGGGCTCGCCCCGGCCACCGCGTCCGCCCCGGGCGGGAGCTGGGTCGGGAGCGTTCCCCTCGCCTTCCCGGCCGCCGCTGCCCCGCCTGCGGGCCCAGGCCCGGGGCGAGGGGGCTGCCGTGGTGCCAGGAGCGGTCGCATCCCTGCAACGCTGTCACAGAAAAAGTAGCCGGTGCACGCGTGGAAGGCGTATTAACGAGGGCAACGAGGCGAAGGGCGTTCTGCTGTTCCGTTTTCTATCCAGAAAGAGAGAGGGGGGGGAAAAAAGTACTTTTGCCACGCAGATGCAGCGGTGCGAGCGATACTTTTCTGGCTGAACGAGAAGCTTGAAGACAAACCAAATGCTCCGTAGTTAGTATGTGAAGCACGAGTAACATAAGTTGATCCGTGCTGATTCAAGATGGTTGCGTGCACCGCGTCTGATTTTTCGCAAGTTGTAACGTGTTAAAGGAGAGCGGGGCTTTTAACAGAGCAGTAAATCTACTGGCGAACGCCCAGTTCGGAGCCCTTAGAATTGTCTTCTATTGCTTTAAGGTTTGCTGCTCGAGTTGACTAGCGGGACGCGGGGCGTAGGTTAAGAAAGGCTTTTGACATTATGTCCCAGGCCACCAACTGGACTGAGCCTGTGCCCGGCCGCCAAGCAAAGCCCGAGTATGACAAAGCACCGCGGAGCTGCCGCGGCCCCGCAGCTGGGCTCGCCCGGCTTTCCTGCACAGCCCCTGTACGAAAGGCGCTGGCTGAGGCATCGCCTTCACCGGCTTGTCAACAAAACCCAACGATGTAGCTAATGGAGGAAACGCTTTCAGTTCTCTCGCTTGTATTTGCAAAATGCACACCTACGTGTGTATAAATATACGCGTGCGTGTATGCTTTAACGTTGCAGCAAACAGTATGAATGTTATTTTAAGTTGGGAATTGTCGTATCTTTTATAAGTATGTATGAAACTGGACTTCTAAAGCTGCTCTGGAGCGTGGCCCATAAATTTCTTCGTGCTTGGTTTTCTTTTTGGCTGTTTGCATTTAAATCATGTTTTGTAACGTAATCGTGAAAACGTTAACGGTTCTTGTTACTGATGTTTTTATTCCTAATTGGAAATATAGACTTGGGAGTTTGCATTGAAACTGAAACGTTAATCGCCGCTTCCTAAATCCGCTGGGCAGCTGCAGGGCTACATATGAGTTATTGTGCGACCAGAAGGTAATTTACACCTACCCAGAATCAGTCTTAAATTGTAAACTGCAGTCCCTAAAGACGGCCCTTATTTTTTCACGTTTATCAAGACTTTATGCGGATGCGTATTGCAAGTCAGGTAGGTGAAGCAGTCGAGACCGCTTCGTGACTGTATTTCTGATGTGGCGTGTGTTACGTTCAAAGGCATTGCGTTTTTGCCGGTCATGCCTGCCAACAAATTATAGGTAGGAAAACTTGAAACGGTTTCCTGTCGAGCCTATCTTTAATGGAAGGAGAGAGGTGCCATCGTGTTCTGACCATTCTTTGTCATGGTAATGTGACGCAGAATGGCAAATGTCGAACGCCTCCATCTAAGGTCCTGCAACTTGATCATACGGTTTTGTAACCGTGCGGCATAATTTGGTGTGCGCCTTTGTGTTTACCTGATAATTAATAAATCTCCACCCTGCATTTAATTGGAAATGCAGGCAAATTATATTTTGCTTTACTGATAGTAACTTGGTGTTTTATAATCTGAATCGGATATTCAGTGATTGTTAGGAAGTGAGATGTTAGGAAATATCTTAACTTGCTCTTCTGAACTTATTTCTAATATGCTAGAACAGGTGTTATGACTGGCAAAATAGGATGGAAAGGAAAGCAGTGATTATTCTACAAAATGAAGTCACCGTTTCATTACTAGGAAAGAAAACATTGACCTCTTCTCCCAAGCATTTTGATTTTCTTGACTTTTTTTTTTTTTAAACAATTGCCGTCTTTTTGCTTTGTGAGCTGCAGTAAGCAAGTGTGCAGTTGCGGAATGCTAATTCAGAGCGGTGTAGGTCACAATATTGTGTGGTGTTTAACTGGGTCTTCCTGTTCCAACACTTTTATTTTTCCTTTTACCATTTAAACTTATAAAGCTCTCTGGATTCCTCTTTCTTCCCCCCAATACTTTTGTTAGAAGTTTTTACAGATGTTAGGTGAAGACCAATATAATTGTAAAAAATGACTTACTACATGGGCAGCTGGTAAACTTTCACTGTGAACGCTAAGCATTGAACAAGGATTAAAATTTAGCAAAACCAGAGATCTGAAATGTTTTTGGTAGCAGCTACATTGGCTGAACTCATGCAATGCAGGTAGTGTGTACCATATTCTTTAAATGTCTCTCTGCTTTAACGTTTATAGTGTAGTTTTAATGTTAAAATATAACTGAACCCCTAGTTGAAATTCCTTGCTTATAGTACCCAAATACAATAAGATACAAATTGAAATATGCTGCCTAGATGTTGTATTTTTCCCCTGAGTGACAGCATCGTTTCAGTTGATAATAAAGGTCCAATCATAAGATTTACAGAGCAGTTAAAGCTTTCTATCCGCGCAGGTCGTTGTGATGTTTGATGGGAAAATACTTCCTATTTTCTAAAAGTAAAAGCCTTATTGCAGTCAAAGCCCTTATGTTGTAGAGCTGAGAATGAAAAGCTGGTGGGAAGGGAATTCACATGCTATGGAGGATGACTTACAAAACCATACGCTTGCATATGAAATTAAGCAGAAGACCAAGAAGAAGGAGGACAGTTGTGGTGTTGGGTTAGTGTTCATAACTGGTTTCTACTGTGGTTGTGAGGAAGGAGTGGAAATGCAGGGTAGAGCCTGTAGCACCAGCAAGTGAAACATGTGGGAAATCTGTGGAAAGACCTCAAATACCTGTTCTGCACAGAAAGGTTTTAATACGTTTTTGGAACCGCTGTTTTATTTTGGGTTTTTTCCCCCCTCTTAGGTAAGTCTGCTCTTACAAAAAAAAAACTTCTCATAATTTGGAGGTGGTATTGCAAAATGTAATTTTTAGATGGCAGCTCAGCATGTGACAAATTTTAGCACCTGCTGTTTGATTGACTCAAGTGCCTAGGCAGCATGAGAGAGTGGAGACTCCTATTAATAATTCCAGGTGTGTGATTCATTGCAGTCCAATGGAGCAACTAGCTGGAAATAACTGAGAGAAAGGACCGGATGGTGGCTGTGGACTAACTGTAAAGATGTTGGCTGAAAAGTGCCTTCTGTGAAGGTTCTCGCTTAAAACATGCTGCAAGTAAAATCCATAATTATAGGAGACCTAACTGTATCAAAATGCAATCTCTTTGTATGTTTTAATGGCTGGTTGCATGCTTTCAGTTCTAATGATTTGTCATGGGTAATATCTGTCCAGTGGAAATGGAGCAGTTTTTAACTCCCTCTGTTGATATAGGAGCATACGTTTGTTGTACAAATTGAATAAAGACGTCTTAAAACAATGGGGACAAACCACAGTTAATATTTTTTTTTTTTCTAAGGGGTTGTGCCCTGGAGATTTTGAGATCCTCTGGAAGGAAGATGGAATTTCCAACATCTGTGCCCGAGTCGTCATCAGTTTGTGCCAGTTCTGGGGGCAGACAGGAGTAAGCAGGCTGGTGCTGAATGCTTTGAGTCCTTTATTTCCTATAGCAGCAAGGAGGAGACTAGTTGGGAAAAAGAACCTCCAACTTTTTTTTTTTTCTCTAAGCTTAAACCTGTTATGTTTAAGCATGTGCTTTTTGATTTTTCCTTGTGTGTTTATTTTGTGTAAAGTGTGGGATTTTCTTTTTCTTTTTTCTTTCTTTTTTTTTCCCCCAACTCAAGGTCTCTCAGGAGAGATAAAATATGAAATGTACTCCCATTATACACATTAGTCATGGCAAATAGTTTGGCATATATGGCAAAGGCTAAACTGATACTTAACAAGGGGACATGAGGAGAAACACTGGTTTTACTGTTTCTCTTCTTACCGTTAGTGATCCAGGATTTCCATATTTATTTGTTTTTTAAAGTACATTTCCAAAATCTGAGTTGCTTCCCTACCCAACAGAGCCCTGAAAACTCATAGAGTTTGTTTTGTAACAACTGTAGCAGCCCTGAAAGGACATGAAAACAAAACAGAAGGCGCTGTAGCTGTCTTAGCTGACAAGCCTTACCAAAACAAGGGACAGGAGCTGAAAAAGCAGACTTCATGGTGTGGGACTTGCCAGAGAATGTGGGAACTAAACCCACGTTATTTAACTCCTCCTAGTGTTTCCCATTCATTGTCTCTGTATGGTACGAAACACACAGTGAGGGAACTTCAGTTTTCTCCGAATTGTCTGGCTCCTTGCTTTGTAATTATTGAGCCTCTTCTTAGACCTCACCTGACATTAAAATCAGGACTTAAAACGTGTGTACCAAATGTGTGTGTGCGTGGAGGGGCAGGGACAGGGACACCTGGGGGTGCTTCACTTTTAAGTTTAGTTGCTTACAAAAAGTAGTGTCAGCGATGATAACTACCTTCGAGTCAGGTAATTAAAATTTCTCTTTTCTCTTAACATGTCCTTTTCTTAACATTTCTCATTTAAAATACTTTTTAAAAAATTTTCTTTCTTGATGGAAACTAATGATCCCTCCTGTGTATCACGTGTGACCCAAAGCTTAAAGATTAATTAATCATACGGATTCTTTGTCCTGAAATCTTTTCTGTTTGTGTTTGTTTTTTTCCTGCTTGGGTTTTTTTTTTTTTAAACTCTCATTTAAAACCCAACAGCTTATTTGGAGAAAAGCACAATAAAATTGAATTTAAGGCATGAAGAGAGAGCACAGAGGTACAAAGTGGAAAGGGGTCAGAAAAAACAATTTAGAAGGCATGCCTTGCATGCAAACTTCTCCATGTAATCAGGCTTGTATTATCGATTATCAATCTATTCTTAGTCGCCCAGAAATGTCAAAATTCTTTCACATATTTTAATGGAGAGAGAGAGAACAGCAGTGATATCAACTTTAGTAAAAAGTTAAATAATATGGACTTTATAAGAAGCAATGTACTAAGTGTTTTTTGGACCACAACACATGGCAATGGAGTCCTCTTTACTGTAACTAAGTTGCCTGGATGTTGCTCTTTTATTGGAAATTTAATACTACTGTTCCCATCAATGGGAAGACTGGGAAATGTGTTCTTTTGGCTTTCCTCTTAATTCAGCCCTTGTCTGTTCAAAGCTGCGTGCACCTAAGAGTGAGTGGTTACATGTGACCTGCTGAGCTACTGCTGCTTTGTTATGATGATGCTAAAATCTTTCTGACCCCATTTGGAGAAAAGGAAAATGGAGATGGGTAAAAACCTCGATACCTTTTAGTTCTGATCCTTTCTGGGGGCTGTCAAAACAGGAGGAACTAGATCTTCAAAGATATATTTATACTTCGTAGAGGACTGCAGAAATATATTTAGGACGGTAAAAAATGGATTGTTTGCATGCAATAATAATAATTTTAGTCACTTTAAAATACTCCTTCAAATAGAATCTGCTTTTTCTGAAGAGTATGCTGTCTTGATTTTTTTTAAAACAAACTCCTTTGATCTGACACCTTATCAGACTGACTTTATTCCCCTGAATATACTCCCCCCCTCTTTCCCCCTCTTCATCCTTTGTAACACTTTATAGTTGATTTAAGGATGTAATCGCTCTCTTAGCCTCTGCCCCTCTATTTCCAGCTGCTTTCTCTTTGTCACACTAATGACCCGTCACAGTGAAGCTGTCACTTGACACACTGGCTGAAGCCAGAAAACCTGCCCTTTGCGTTTTCGAAATGTTTAATATCTGTCCTGTTCTGAAAACTCAAGCCTAGCCTGTTTTACAAATGCCTCTGGCCTATTTAGAAAAAATGCCAAATAAAAGCACTGGGTGTTCTGTTGCAGGAAGGGGGCAAAGGCTTGTTTTCTTAAAGGATCGGTATTTATGAGTGCACAGGCAATTATTTTGTGGCAGGCTTACTGCATTTTTGTGGTGTGTGTAAACTTGTGAAATGTGAATTTAACTGATATTAATTGTCCCACAAGCTGCATATTTCCTGCAACCGAGGAACTACAAGGAAGGTGGATTTGTTGTTAGTTTTCTGCGTGTCTGTGTCGGGAGATGAGCTGAACGGGCAGTGAGCAGGGCTGCAGTGGAGCTGCGCTGCGTGGCTGTTGCACTAAATGATGGTGTTCAGATTTGTCCTCCATCATCTCCATTGGTTAAAGACATGCAGGTGTCTCACCAGCCTTTGCAGAATGCTCCAAAGATGCCATGAGCCCTGCGATTCTGGGGGTGATACAAATCTCTAACTATACTGGTTGTGAAGCGTAGTCCCTCTCCTGCGTGGTTTTAACTCTAAAGCCTGTGTTACGTGGAATGTTAATGATGGTGACTGCTTTAAGAGGGATGGGGTAATATTCTGCTTTATCACTTCTGGATATACTTCTTACTAGGAAAAGACAGGGACAGGATAAGGAAGTGTTTGTTTAACTCCTGCTCCTTTGAGTAATCTCTTCTGCCGGCCAGGATGGACAGATAAAATGGTATCATGGGCAGGTTATGAGCAAGCTCCCTGGCTGACTTCTGATCACCTGGTCCCTTCCCTGGCTTAGTGACTTTTGAGATGCCAAAAACATCTGATGTTATCTAGTCTTAGCTTTCCTCAAATTGCCATAAATCTTGTGTATTTTTTGTATTATTATTAATTATTATTATATTATTATTATTTTTATTATATTATTAAGTTTTCTGTACAGTAGCCTGCAGAGTATTAGAATTCAGGCAACGTAAAACGTCTTGAATTTGGTAGTGTCAAAATCTACAGTTTTACGTGTCGTGGCTTTTTTTCCTGGAACAGGGAGGCGTGTGAGTTGATGGTGTCTGTGAGCTAGGGCCACTTCTCTGGAAATGTGCAGAAGTTGCTCTTGCATTTTTACTTACATTTGAATCTTTGTTTTAAGAAATAGACTTGAAATACCTCTGCAACAAATGGCTTGATGGCTGACATTTCCTTTACTGAGATAACAAATACTCTTCTGTGGGCTTTTGCATATTGTAGAGTTGAAATGCAGCAGTAAATTGACCACAGTCTGTTTCTGCAGTAAGAAATATTATTTCTGTCTCTGCTGATTAACATGATCTCTTCTTAGGGGAAGATGTGCTAAGTAATTTTATTAGGTTGATGACACATTCAGTTCATTACACTTTTACTGTTTCTCTTTTTGGCCTTAGTTTTTTAAGAAAATGTAAAATAAAAGTATAAAATACTTATTGAGAATGAAATACCATATAATGCTTCAGTAATGTCTTTTTCACCCTGCTTTCTGCTTTACCTGGAACTAGAGAGCAGATTAACTTCTGGTACAGAGAAGTTTGCTCCAGCCCCTGCAGAGCTGTGCATAGCTGTGTGTGTTTGCATGGTTTGCAGTCTGGATGCCGCTCCAGAGATTGTCAGAGATTTCCTCTGCTCCCTGCACCACCCCACTCCCACCCCCCCCCACCCCACCCCCAAATTCTTTGTCAGAGATTATGCACAATTCAGACTGAGGATGGGATTTGGAGAAAAGATGACTCTTGTCTCCTAAAACCATAGAGAGAAGTAGTAGCAAACTAGGGTGAGATTTTTTTTTCAGCCCTAGGCTCCTCTTATCTTCCAAACTCTTCCATTAACACATCTTAACATTCACACCCCAGCTATCCATGCGCTCTGCGCCATCCATTTGTGCCCCACTCATGGCACATTCTTGTAAGGTCACCTACAGCTTTCCACTGTCCTGCCAACTGACAACCAAACATTGGGCTCTTTTCTTTATTTACCACTTCATTCAAGGTCACTATGCTATCCTGTAGCAACACCTTCTCCTCATGCTGCAAGCAGGGCTTACCGTTTTGCTGGCGTCTTTCTCTTGACTCTCTTTGAGATGGCCCAAGAGGTTTGCCTCAGGTTACTCTGACGTGCATTGTGCTTAGGAGAGTGTCATTGATATGTCTAGAGGTGAACATGTTTGTAATAATACAGAACAGTGGTCGACTGGGAAGGTGTTTATAGATGCCTCTGTTGGCAGCATGGGCAAACAGGTTCATAGGTGAAGTGGTGTAAGCAAAAGAATAAAAGTTCTGTCGTACTTGAATCCAAGTCAACTCTTGTATTTTCTCTACTGTTTTGGATGGTTTTTTTGAACATACCTTCTCTTCTCCAGCTCCTGGAGAAATAAAAAGTGCTAACTAACTACTTCAAATTTGTCAATAAAAATTATAGTTAATCACATATCAGTGGTCTTTGGTAGATCAGGCTTCTAAAAGACAAGGGATCGTTACCGTTCAATGTAGGTTTTGTAGGTTTTCTGCATTGCAGAGTATTAAAAGGTTTAATTTCCTTTAAAAAAAAAAAAAGGAGTAAAGTGAAAATTTGCAAGGTTTAGAAGTGATTCAGTCACTTTATTTAGATGGTTGAAGTGTGTCTGTGCAGAGTAAATCAACACACCTTATATAGTACATAAATATGTTAGGTGGCCAAGCCAGTCCGCTTGTCAGTGTTAAATAAGACTTAAATTCCTATTTGGATATAGTGCATGTACTGTGAGGCTGATCTTGCAAAGCCTTATTCATACAGATGAAGATTATTTATGTGTGTAAGGCTTTAGAGGATCAGATCCTATCATCTAAGCCTGCAAGGCTTCATGACTCTTTGCTCCTTTTTTTTTTTTTGCCTTTTTTTTTTTTTTTTTTCTCAGATCACTAGGAATCCTGCACAGAAATGTTGAGAACAGTAATTGCTGATAGGAGAAACCTAATACAGTAGAAGCCAAAGAAAATAATAGAAAGTTACCTTGTGTTTCAGCATTGAAACTTCTCTTTTAAAAGAGTGCATGGAGCTGTGCAGGGAGGAGTATGGATCCATGATTCTTTGTGCTTCTTAATGGTATATCAGTGGTCTGACATGTTTTAAAACCAGTACTCTGGAGTGTTAAAGCATCACTAGCAATAGGGATTTGTAGAGTCTGAGGTGGAGAGGGTACAAAGAACCCATCAGCTCCTCTGCACAGCACTGCACTTGCAGGTGGCCGTCACTGCTGTTTTCCAATTTGTGCTGAGCATTTGGGAGAAAAAAGGCACTGCCTTACATCTCTTATCTAAGTTGGCTACTTGCTCTGTTTTTCCTGTAAGTTCTCAGGATTTTTT
The DNA here is from genome assembly GCF_030463565.1 of Pelecanus crispus. Classification (NCBI taxonomy): domain Eukaryota; kingdom Metazoa; phylum Chordata; class Aves; order Pelecaniformes; family Pelecanidae; genus Pelecanus; species Pelecanus crispus. Next base: position 12,217,983 of record NC_134652.1, on the reverse strand, counting down.
TTTGTTTGTTGTTACATTTGCTGCAGTTTTTTAATGTAATAACATGAAAATAACAGATACAATCTATGTGGTATTTCCCCCTATATTCAAAGGAGCTTTTATAAATTTTATGACGATCCTGTTTTATCCTAATCCATATGGCAAGGACATAAAATATCAGCAACTAAGATTACCTTCTGGATTGCTGGCGTAATTTACAGGAGGAATCTGCTCTAAATTGCAAGACAGCCTTTTGTAGCCTTTTCTGTACAACATACTGTCTCTTACTGTGCATTTTGGCAGTACTTGGCACTGGTCTGTTTGTAATCTCCTCCTGCTCTGTAGAATATAAGACCCTTTTGCACAAAGATACAAATACACAGAAGAGAGAGTTCCCCCACATTTCTTATTGATCTGTTTAGTATGATAGATTTTTCTTTTGTGTGTCCTTCTTTGAAGCATTAAAACTTACTGTTTTGCTTTGGTGCTTCTATAATTTCAAGCTGTATTATGTGAAAGTTGGTAGCAGTGTTCCAAAGCCGAGGACTTGATTGGCAAGTTTTAGCTGTGAGTAAATTTTCACAGCTGATCCATAAATCCCTGACAGACCATTACGAGCTTCGGAGCGGCTCTGGCAAGCTCCCCTACAATAATTGTAGTTTTAAGTTTGTTATATTTAGTTTTCTCACCTCTTAGCTGGATGCCAGGGAGACCTCACTAGAAGCAAACCAACTCTGTATCTACTTTTTCCTCCAAGTTGGCGGTTTGTACAAATAGCACAGCATGGGAGGAGGGCTTGCTGGTTGAGTCCCAGTGGACAAGGCAGAGACTGTCCAAGGAGGCAGAAAAAATGCTTGTTCAAGCTTAAACATGACAGTCACATATAACTCTGAGACACAAAGACAGCTCTTAATTTAAATTCCCTGAGGTATTTATCAGTAGCGAAGCTGGCGGAGTGACCACTACTCAAAGAACAGAACTGCATGGGTGGCAGTGGTGAGAGCAGGAAGTGTTTCTTTTGGGTGCCAGGGATTGCTGGTAACGATGTTGCTGGAGCAGCTGGAAGCGTGGCTTCAAGACCACATCCCCTTTAGGCTCGTTGCTCTACACACATGCAGTAAAACCAGTGACTATATTGCATCTTTGATAAGCCCTGGAGAATGCTTTGTATGTACTAGAGCCCCACCTGGCAGCCTGATAAAGCCAGAGGAGAGGTTCCTGTCATTCCCCTGGATTTGGATCCTGCTGGATGGGCTCTGGTAGCGAACTCAGACTTGGCTGCTTGTTTGAGCAATTAATGAATATTTTGTACGTTTCCTTCTGACATCGGAACTGCTTTGCCAAGTGTATACTTGCCACTTGGTGGAGTCCGGTGTATTACCTTGCTGAAGGGACAAGGGGACTGTGTAGAAGGAAGGGGTGTGTCTGCATGGTAAACTCTTCCAAAGGGATATTTTTTCCCTTTCTGTAAGAGATAAATTCAATCTTTTTATCCTCAGCTGCATAAAACCAGCCTCTTGTATCTATAACCCATGAATGATTTCTTTACACAGGAGTATGATAGAGAGCATTATCTGAACTATTTATGAAGAGGAAAGGAAGAAGAATCAGTGGTGATCTTTTAATTGAATTTTCAAATAATTTTCTTTTTAGAGCAAGAAAAACAGAAATTTCAGTCATGTTAAAAGCTTCTTCAAACAAAAATTCCTTCATGTTAAAAATTTAATTTAGGAGGATCAGAAGCTTTGTAGATTAGGGTGTTGTTATGGTAAGGATAGAGAAAGTAACTGTAAACAGTGATACAGTGAGTGATGATCTTGCCCTACAAACTTTGTGTTGAACTTAAGCAGGAGAAGGTAAAAATATCAGCTGACAACCTTCTTGCAAGGAGGCATCTTTGATTAAAATAGAGGGATCTTTGGTAAAAGAAACAGAATTGGTCACCTCCTCAATCCTTAGTCTCAAGCGCTTTAACTTCATTTAATGCAAGAAGTCAAGTGGAAGATGTCATTCCTGTGGTGGGGATAGAGTGCTGTTGATGCCTGGGCCAGTTTTGGTATCTGACACTTAAACTAGAAATGCTAGGAGTGATAAGAGTAAATCAGCTAATTACATGTGTACAAATGAAATGCAGAACATGCTTCAGCTGGAAGAAAAAACAATGCCCTTCATCCGTATCTCATAATGGAAAAAAGTTTTCAGAACAATATGGAATTTCTAACACGAATTGGGATTGGGGTAAGATTGTGGAAAAAAATACAGTAATTAAAAATGCAAAATGGTTTTAAGATTAAAAACAAAAGATATCAGGTATGTGGGTTTAAACAAACTATGTACACCTTCCTAGGTTCACCTGCATAAATGTTGTGCTCTGCTTTATTTCCTCAAGAACTGCATGGATGGGAAGCAGGTCACTAAGAGGACAGCATGGACCTCCTATGCTTTTGGGCAAACAGTTCACTAAGATAGCGGGCTATAAATCAGAATGGCAGGGCATCTTCGCCATAGTAATTGCTGACCAGCAGGATGCTAATGCAAACTTGCACTAACTCGCATTTCATCTCCCTGGCAAATAAAATTTGCAAATGCTTATTCACAGAAGTAGCTGGAGTGAATCAGTGACCAGTATTTACACACGTAAGAAGTTTACAGGTGGAGCCTAAGATGAATCCATAATTAAAGGCTAAATATAAGGGGGGGTGGATGAATCTAGAGTCTTACTGCTGATTGTTGCTCTAAAATACAAGCAACGGAATGCAACTGTGGAAGACGAGGGGAGAATTTAGCAGGCTTGTTTTCACCACAGGGTTAACTTGGACTCCTGCCTAGGTTTTAACCATTACCATCTCTCAAGCAAAATTAATCTTAGTTAAAAAGGTGCCTTTGAGACAGTTGAGGATTTTGGGGAGAATCTGACCTTTGTTTGGTTGGATAGCTGTCACTTTGGGAAGAATATGTTGGAAAAAATAATCTGCATGCTGGTTATCCTCCATTTCCACCATTCCCTGAAGGATGGAAGAGTTCTCCATGAGATGCTATTGACCAGGAAGGGTTTCAGCCCTGCCCTGCTGCAAGAATTTGTCAGGCTGAGTGTTGGATGGGCCAGGACCTGCTGTGGGGAAGGTTGTGTTTGGGTTAGGTTAATCAGAGATATGTCCAGAAAGTGAAGTGTGTGAGGGAAGTGTACCCAGAAGAAGAACCAATCTTTCTTTATGTGGGGAAAAGCTATGTACTTCTCCCTAGCTTCTTCAGGAGAGCCTAGGCAGTATGCCGGCACTACATCAAACAACTTTTCTTTTTGGGTTTTGGTTTTTTTTTTTTTTCCTTTCTGCAATGTAGTCTTGGTCTAGCTGGCATCAATGTTTTCTTTTCCAGCTATTAATTAAAATGAGAATGAAATTAAACTTATCTCAAGGTGCAAACTGAGTTGTTTGCTTTTTCCTCCTCATGAAAGAAAAGGTACATACGTACAGCTTTACTAATCACAAGAGGTGACTGATGGGAAAACTAAATAAGCGTCTTTTCCCGCATGGACATTATTTACCTATGAAGTGGCCAGGGCAGTCAGGAGGTTCTCCAACTTGTGCGTATGTCTTTGAGAGTACAAGCGATTTGAAGAAACAAACCAGAACTTTTTCCTGATTGAAAGGGTGCCTAGACTTATCTAGGGCTACAGCGGGATATTAATAGAACATACTGCATTTCCTTCGCATAAAAATACGAAGGGCACTTTGCTGAGAAAAAATCCTGCTGTGCCTTTCTGTCTTTGGGACCAGCTCATCACCCAGCTAAAATTAAAAGGTGAAGTCAGGCAGTTCTTGCTCTCTATTTTTAAACTGCTTCAGCATATGAATGTGAGTGTGAAATCTTTCTTTAGGCCTCTCTTAACTTAATTACTTACTTATTCAAAATATTCCTTTCTCAAATTGCTGATCTATAATTATAGTCATCTTTTCTTTGGACATACTTTAGCTACTCAATGTTTGTTTAATTAGTTTTATGCTTAATTTGTAGTTCCGTAGTTATTTACAGTGATGGAAGCCTCATGGTAAGTGTTTAAAATCTGTTTTGATCTGTTAAAAAATTAGCAAGTAGATGATGTTTTTGTATATCTGTTCCATGTTTTTCTTCTGGAAAATATTGTGAAGAAGCACAGTTTGAAAAAAAAAACAGTAAAAAGAATTCAAACAAGTAATTTTCATTTGACCTTAATAATATAAAATGATGTAATAACCAAAAATGTTTTGTTACACTTTTTTTCTTCAAATCTTTTGTTCTGTGCAAGCTTATTCCTACTTTATTTTGTTTATATGCCTTTTCTTTCATTTGGGTGGAAGGGGTGATGTGGCCCCGGCACACGAGGTGCAGTGGAACTGCTTATAAACCATAGATTTGTCCCTCTTTTCTCCTGATTTGGATATACTGAATTCTTCCTCCTGCATTTCAGTGAATCTATGAAAAATCCTTGTCGACCACCTTAGAAATTAAATTGAATCCCTTTGCTTGCATAAAGAAATAACGTCTTCCAGTCTCTTAGTTTCCGCCTGCAGAGGGTGTCCTTTCCTCCTTCAAACCATCACTTCCCAGCGCAGCGCCTGTAACACACCGTCCCCTTAACTGTGCTGAGAACCCAGCATTGCACCCAGAGGTACGAAGGAAAAAGGGCGTCTGTCCGTCTCTGTCCCCTGTGATATCTGTCCCTCGATTTCTTTGACTAGCAGCTGTTTGAAGCACAGGCTGTCGGACTTCTTCCCAACTGACCCCTTTCACAGTGAAAAGGATGCTCCTCAGAGTACAGTGTTTCTTTGCATCCTCTTTTGGGACTGCCTATTGATCCTAAACATAGTACAAAATGGAGATACGTGCTCTTTCCTTCTTAGGGTTGTCCTGGTTCCTTTCTTTTTGTCAGTGGGAGCAGCTGTGGTGTCGGAGATCTTGGGAGAGTCCTCCCTGAAGTTTCCTGTGTCCGGTCAAGCAGCCATCAGGCTCCACCGTGCTGGGTCGTTTGTGCTTTGTCAGGTACCTGAAGCTGGGTGAGGTGGTAAGTTTGAAAGGCATTTCCTTCAGCATCCGCATACTCCTGGAGTGTGCATATGGGAGTCTATATGTAGTCCTGCCTTTGACAGCTGAATGAGTAAACCATCTGCTGCAAACCGTCTTTAGGGTGGCTCGTACCTGGGGACGGCAATAAGTGTGGTTACACCTCCCCAGGCGACCACGTGCTGTTGATCTGACTGGTATACTTCCACATGCCTCCCTCTCCCACTTCCCAGAAATACCAGAGATTTCATAGGCTTGGGTGTTTGATGACAGCACGTTTGTATTGCTGGTGAGAAACACGTTGCTATTCACGGTGTTTAGTGGCAGTATAGTCAGATAGCCAGACGGTGATGTTAAGTAACACTAACCTGGAGCTGCAGTCTTTTGGACACATCTTTCCATGCCAATCTTGGTGCTTGGAACAGTTTGCCCATTAATTTGTTCCAAGCTTCCACCCCCTCCCTGCCCTCTCCAGAAAAACCTTGGCAAACCATCTCTTCTGTAAATCCTCCTGCCTTGGCGGGCCACTGCCTCTGTTCATGCTGTCCTGTCCTGTTGCCCGTTTTTGACTTCACACTGAAAATTTGTCAGCTCGGAGATTTATGTGAGCATTTTACGTCTCATAAAGAAATACACAGACCCCTTATTCTTTCAGAAATGAAAAGTTGCGTTTTAAGAGTGAAATATGGACATGATGTTCACCTAGCCAATGGGGTTTTTATAAGGCTAGTTATATTCACAGATTTTCTTTTCTCCACCTGGAGACTGTAGTCCAATATTAGAAATGTTATACTAACAGTACCTGCAGAACTTCTGCTGCTGTCATCTTTGCCTCTTCTGCTGCTGTTTATCTTTCAAAACTGATTTTTTTTTGTGTTTGTTTTTGTAAATGAACATAGTTATTGTGCATTAGTGAACCATATGCTTGACAAAGGCATCTTGACAAAATCAGTGGGTTTTAACGGTGTTAACATACCTCTGTGCTTGAAATGGAGCCTGAAGAATTTGTCCTCTGGAATCTTACGTTATGTTTTGGCCATTGGAAATGAAGCACCTGACAGCATTAAACTATCAGAAGGATTTCCAGTCATGGGCAAGCAGCCATTATGTATATGTTAATACACAGTATGCAGTTTGGACAGCTTTTGATTTACGAGTGCTCATCTGTTCAATATCAGCTGGAGATCAGCGCAACAGTTACCTTTAAAATTGATTGAAAAGCACTGAAAGGGGAAAGGAAAATTTTATGAGTATGATGCAAATCTAGTGGAATTGCTAATTGTACTTCTAGATAATCTTAGAAGTGCATTTCTCAAGGTGACCAAAGGAACTATTTTGTAATTGCTAAGCTTGTTTAAAAATATCTTACCAGCTTTGTCTCATTTTAAAGCAGACACTTTAAATTCTCTAATGACCTTTTCAATAGATTAGATTAACTAACTGGCTTTTAGTTAGTTTTAGGCTTTTAGCTTGAGCCTTTATATGTTTGTTTGAATGCTGTAGAATTTACATGAACAGATTTATTAGCTGAGCTAAACACATTGTTTTAAAACTAGACTATAAAAATTCTTATGTTTTCTTCATATTGTGGCTTTAAATAATTTTAATAGTAGGCTTTATTTGAAGAATTTGAAGCATCCTCATTTTTCTTTCCAAAAACGGTACATGAAATGTATTTATTTAAGTGGGTCATAAAGCTAAAGAGCCAAGTCATAAAGTGGTGTTCACTAAAACATACAAAAATAATACAAAGATTCCTGTCACGTGATCTGATAACAAAACCAGAGGGAATAACTTTCTTGTGTAGCATGTCACGCAGGTGGAATAGAAAACATCCCAACATTAGTAATAAATATGTATGTAATACATCAACATTTTTATGTGTGCATATGCTTTTTTGGAGGGGGGGGTGCACTTATATACAATTTTATTTTTTTAAGGAACTCCTATTTTAGAGATCATTCACAATTTTAGCTATTAATATTGCTGGCCTTTCCCAACATATAAATATTCCGTTGTGGTCTTCCACACAGCTGTTGTGTCTTCCAAAAAGACCTGTGCTCATTTAACCAGGGAATTGTGTTAGGATGATGATGTTTATGATAAACCATATTGTCCAAAAGGTTTCTTGTTTTCTTACCACATTTCTGGGGCAGTCTGGGTCAAAGCATTGATGTGATGGAAACTGTCTTTATATTTTCAAGATGTGATTTTAAAACCAGACAGACCTGAACTGTCCCAAATTCCCCTGAATACTTTGACTTTTCTGTCAGTTGAGACTTCAGATTATTGATGGCCCGTGGCACAATTTAACTTTTACAGCAACTCCTAAAGGTACTCCTTCTAAAGGCTGTTGTAATAAATTTGTGATGAGGTTAGCCTGACCTGATTGTTGGAGGGTTGGGGATTGTGGAAGAGTTCAGCTGTTGAGAATGTTGTATGAGCATGGCTTTGTATAGAGAGTGTGTGTGTATATGTATACATATATATACATCTGTAAATATGCTTTCTTGAGCTGTGAATGATTACCTGGTTGCGTATCTCCTTAGGGATACTGAAGTCTTGAAAGTAAAATGGGAATGGCTGCCTGGGAAAGCCAGTCCAGAGGTTTAATTTGCTGAGCTCTCTGCAGGTTGCCCTGTCAAGGGCTTGGCTTTGTCTTCCTGGAACAAAATATCTCAAGGAGCACAGTGGGATGTGTCAGCCTGGGGCTATCTGTAAAGGGGATCCACTGTGAAACTAAACTACTGCATGTTGTTGACCCGTGTTGGCTTTCAGCCATGGAGCAAGTTTCGCAGAAATGGATCTAAGTGCTGTTGTATGAATTTTGCTTTGCATGCAGAAGTGGTGCTAGTCCCTTGCTGGCAAGGAGCACGTCTGGCTTCTCTTGCAGCATGAGCGAGCCCTGCAGCACGTGCATCATGGGCCAGAAATAACATAGGATGCTGGGCATTCCTGATGGGAAAATTGGGTGATACTGAAGGCAACTGTGACTACACAAAACACAATGTTTGGCTGCTGAGTTGCTCTCCGGTGCATTCTTTGAGCACCACCTCTCTTCAGCAGCTGACCATGAGCAGTCGTTTCTGCCCCTACCAGCACGGGGATAACCTATAGCACAGGAATAACCTGTATTCCCTGTGGCTGCAGTGGCTCTGTCTGCTGCCAGCCTGTCCCACCCACTTGCTGAGCTGTTTGGGGCAGTGACCTTAAACTTCTGCGTTGCTATCATGCCATCACACTTTTGAATCTCGCTGCATACAAAAAAGAAGTTGCTAAGCAGTCACTGGGGAATCTTCAAATTACCTTGCTCATCCTGGAGAGCTGTATCCCAGTATGGTTTCCCTGAGCTAACTAATCCACCGCAAGAATGGATTTAGCAAGACAATTTATCAGTGGAGATTTGCATCGGTATATAATTGGTTAAGGATATAAGCTGAAATTCAAATTTGTACTTAGATATGGTTTTTATTTAAAACAATATCCTACTTAGGATTTCAGTAACATATTTTACAAATCACTCTTCAGATGCTCTTTCTGGAGCTCAGACGGTTACGTTATAAATGAGGAACGGATTCAGGAGGCTTCACAGTATTAGTGATTATCTTGTAATGTTTTCCAGATGGCAGAACATGATGTCATCCATACTGTCCAGTTTGTTTCACCGCACTGTATACTCTGTCATAGCCAAAAAGTAACCAAGAGACTTTAAGAAGCTCATCAGGCTGTTATGACGATAGCTGGTTAATCCAAATGTTCTTTATTGCGTTATGAAAACTGCAGATTAACAAGTCACTTGTTGGTGAATGCAGGAAGATTGATTGCTACTCAAAGCTCTGGGAGAACTAGATATGCAACTCAACAGTTTATAGATAGTTTAGCTCAAGCTACACTTCGGTGAATGTATTCCATTTTCCTCAGGGCTATGAAGTAGTTTACATCTGTTCAATTGTTAATTTCTCTAGCAGCACTGGGTAATTTTGATTCCTCTTGTCTGGAGAAGTGATGGGAATGTTTATTTGTTGTTTGCATTGTTCTGAAATAAAACCACAGCACTAGCATCACTGGTTGTGTGGGCATGGTGGCTAAGGTCAAATTAATTGTGGCTTGCAGTTGCTCATAATTCTGCCAGTGTTTGTGCAATAATGTTGTTTACTAACTGATGCTTTTATTAGGCTGACAGACCATCATTTGAATGGCAAACCCATCAAATTTAAGTAGGCACTTAGCTCAGGATTTTCTTGGCATTAATTGAAGGCGCCAGGGGTACTGTGTTGGGACAGGTGCAGTCTTGCCGTGCAGACGCAGGATTTGAGGAGTACATGGGGAACGAAAGCTCCCTGTGCATCCTGACATCCAGCTGTGTAGGGTTTCTCACTTGAACCTACATCCAAGAAGTCTTCAAGGGAGATTAGGGCTGGGGCAGGAGGTTTCAATCTGCTGGCAGTTATCCTGTAGAGTCGGTTTTGCAGGTACTTCTTTAGGCTATCCTACCCTTTGGTTAAGCCCAGAAAAATGGGATGGAGAGAAGAATAACAAAGGAGACATAAATACATGGTATTAACTAGCTTCTGGAAAGGAGGAGAGGATTTCCTGAAGTGGGTTCAGTATCTTGTGATTATCCCATCATCCGTGGAGCAGCTGCCCGTAGGTAGGGCACAGGCTGGTTGATCTGATCTCGTACAGCACTTTCTACCCTGTCTGTATGCATTCAGGCAAGGAGGGTTGGAACAGAAGCCGAGAAACACTGGAAAGAAGAGCAGTTTCCAACACAATTGTCATTTTAATGGTCGTGCCATGTTTGCTTGTGTTGCTGTTTTACCCGGTGACTTCCTCATCTGGTTTTCACCATGCATGGCATTGCTTGGCTGGTAGATGTTTTTATTTTTCCTTTATCATGTCTCTGGGGAATTCTACAGTTCAGTGGCAAAACATCCTCTTGTAGGGGAGGAGGGAAAGAGGAGAAGTTTACATGATGCACATGTCTCATTTTACAGTTTCCTGATGATCTTCAGTTTGGCTGCTTGTAAGGAGCATTTGTTGTTCAGAGTCACTCAGTCCAGGCTCGTTTATTGACTCAAGCTGTCTTTGCTCACTGTAGTATTGCTGGTGATTAACATGCTTTGCCGTTCTGATTTCTACAGCTTGTCCTGTGAAACAAAATTAATGACAGTGGCTTTTGGAAATTGGAGAGTAGCAGAGCACTAATGACTTTTTTCATTAAATATTCCTCTGAGTCCAGAGGAAGGGCTGTGATGCTCAGTTTTACACAGCCTCTTTGCCTTTCTCTCTGTGTCTTTTGCAAAGAGTATGTGGAAAATGGGCTCACCAGGGAAATAAGGCCTGGGAGAGGGGACAGAGGAGGGGAAAGAGTCCTGAAAAGATGGCGTTCTCATGCCCTCCTTCCACAGCCCTTCTCCCTTTCCTCCCCTACTCCTCAGCAACTTTTTCTTAATGTTTTCTCCCACACAAAATCTTTCTAGTCTTCCGGATGCCTTGTCATGTCGTGATCTGCCAGATCCCTAGTTTCTCCTCTACCAAACCTTCTTTGGTTTTAACCTTTTTTGTGTAAGAATTGGCTGCTTTTTCCTCAACAGCTAAACCTTGTCTATAAAGCAGAAAGAAGAAATATCCATTGCTTTTTCCTGTTTGCAAGAAATGCCATGGACAATCACAGCAGATTTGACATCTGGAAAGGTTTTTGGTCAGAAATCCAGCCTATTGACTTGGTTTAAGACAGTGGGAATGGAAATTCAGCATTTGTTTGTGTGAGAGAGGCCAGAGATTTTCAGAGCTGATAGAAAGAGAAAACTTTATGTTCTGGAAATGTGGCATTTATCAAAGGCCTGAAAATGCTCTGCTAACAGTGGCTTTCTAGCATTATAGGGTCGCTACTCCAAAAAAAATTGACTTTGCTGGGGGAGGGGGCAACTGTAAAAGACATTACCTTCCTGGGGAGGAGTAGGGAGCCCTTTTCTGTGTTTTAAAGAGACTATAAAACGAGTCAAAATCCTGCCTTGAAGGATTTTTGGCATGCAGAGCACTGCTGTAAGCATAGATTTTGTGTTGGCTCAGCACACAGACTGCAGGTCTCGTAGCTGTAAGCGCAAAAGGTCAGGATTGCATTTAGCCCATAACTATCAACTCTGTGATACACTATTAGTCATAGAAACTTGAGAAATTTGTTAAGATATTCTGAGTTTGATTTTGATATATTGGGACAGCTTTTAAAATTCCATCAGAGTTTAAAGTGGTACTGCCAGTAGGAAAGTCAGTTGGTGGAAATACAGTATTTTTAAAAGATTTTACTCCTTTTATGCTTTTTGTGAATTTGCAGTCATCTAATTTTAAGAGAAAAAAAAAATCTGTAAGTGTAAAAGCTGTCTGTCTAGAAGGAAATTCTTTACGCATAATATGGTTAAAATACTTTCATGAAACTTTTCAGTTGCAGGAGTAGTACAGGATCATTTTAGCAGCAATAGGTTAAAAAAATTATTTGGATACAAGTAAGATTTTTTTTAATGTTGCAAATTTTCCTTTAAAATTCTTAATTACGTTTTCCTTCCCACCTCAGCCCCCAGTTTCTAATTAATCCCAATTAGGCAATTTTTGTTAATCAGTAGTGCAGTACCATATTTTGTTGTTGTTTCCTAGGAGCTGTGTTTATCTAAATCAGCTATGCCCAACCTTAACATTTATAGGAAAGCTACAGAGCAAGCCATAAACCATTTCTCCTGCATAAATCACTTATTTTAGTCTTTGAACGTCAGGTTGTACATATTAACCTTGCCCTTTTTCTGTTTAAAGGTGGAGGTTTTTATGAAGCAGTCATGTGACATGTTCAGTCTTTTGTTCTATTTACAGAAAAAAGAAAAATTTTTTCAGAAATCATAGAACAGGATATCAAACTGTGGTGCTCACTTTTCCCCCATTGATAGTAGATAAGATCAAACTGGTAACCATCCAGAAGTCTTGTTCTATGTATACTCTCTTGAGTAGGTTAGGGGGGAGTGATGGGACACTGCAGTGTGGATGGGACAAACAAAATGGATAATTACTCATGTTTATCTGTAAGTCAATGATAATGTACTGTGACACATCAGACAACTTTACTGTAATTAAATATTTTCTATTTAGCTACATTAAACAAAATAGTGTCTCACATTCGTTCATATTATAGCTCATTCTTGCTTCCCATATCAGTGTATTACTGCTCTCAAAAGCAATTGCAAAAATGCCCCATTTTTGTGCTTATTCTCTAGATATATTGAGCACAGAAATTTAAATCATTAGCTCAAGAAGCTATTACTTTCTGAGAGATACTGGCTTATTCTTATTTTAAATTGTTTCACATTCTTGTATATTTATGTAGTGTAGAAGGAAAATACATGCGTTTGCCTGTATCCCATCAAGAGGATTGTGTGTCATTGAAAAAAACCTCTTCCAAAACCAGAAGTTTATTTTTATGGCAAAGGAAGTCCCTTTGTGGTTAGAATCCCAGATTGGAGACTGGCAGGTCAAATTTTTTATCACTTCTAAACTAAACATATATAATGTGAAAGCTGGTTAGGCATGTCTGAATCTCCATGGTGCTATTTTGAATTATTTTTCAGAGCACATATAGGAAAAACCTTTAGAATTTTTTACAGTCAAGGATTTTTTTTTTTTTTTTTTAAATCAGGCTTGGAAATAACTCATTTATTTACATTTGTGAATAGAACTCTTTTAAATAAGAGGGAATGCACATTCAGGAAAAAATGTCATGGAATAATGCTAATTTAATCTGGTTTACTAGGGATTTTTGTCCTGTTCTGTACACTGATACTTTGTCAAATGTGACTAGTTAAGTACTACCAAATAATACCCGTCCTTTCAGTTACTATATACAGATGATTTCCCCCCTTGATTTAATGATATTTTTGTTCTCTCTGCAACTGTTCAATACCTTAGAATCCCACTATACCTGAAGGTTTTGAAAGTCAAATATTAATTATTGTCTAAAGCTTTCTGTTAAATATCAAGGTTACTGGTAGAATTTTCTTCTAGTAAAAATTCTGAGTAAAATGCAAATGGAAGATTTTTTTCTTGTACAATTTTAAAAATCATCCTTCAGTACTTCTTATAGCGAAAATGTCTTTATGCAACAATGTGATCTGGTCACGATGCAGAATTCCTAAACTATTGCAACTTTGGAAGGTGTTTTAAAAACTTGGTTTCTGATCTGGATTAAAAAAAGATAATAGAAATTTATGTTATTGTATAGTCTTGAAAAATGTCTATCAGTACTCAGTTTATAGAATCTAGAATATGCTATTTTTAAATAAAAGCAAAGATTTTCCTTAAAAAAAAAAAAAAGGTTTCTCCTGCAAGGCAGCCTTGCAATGGAAAAAGCTTTGTTCTGCTGTTTTGCAAAGAAATCTGCATGTCTCAGCTAAAAAGCACACCGCCTTTTTATTAATTAAATTGCATACCTCAGAAACTCATTTATTTAATTTTGTTATGAAATTATAAAACTCTGCGGTGGAGAAAGTGTGGGTCCAATATCTGCCTATTCGAAATAGATCAAATGAATTGATTAGTAACGGGTAACATCTAGTGGAGCCTGGCAGATGATCTTCTTGTCAATGCATTTACTTGATCGTTAATCTACAAACTATAACATAACATTAACTTACAGACTGTCGTGGCCTTAAGTTCTGTCTCAAGCACCCTGTTCCCTTTCAAAAGATAAACTTTCCACAGGCCAGTGCTTATCTGCCTGGCTTCCAGGCTGACCGAGATTTAAGCTATACTGGCTTGGACAATGCATGCAGTTGAACCTCGCTAACTTATGTGAGTGCTCAGCAAGAACATGGGGAATTACTGAATTTTGTTCAGTAAGAGGAAAAGCTCAACAGCAAAGATAATGAATCAGAGAAGGTAGCGTATTCATTTAACTTGATGATACTGGTTTGTTGTAATTACTTAGATTAACATTTAATAGTTAATGATATTTCTTTCCTAGGTCCATAAAAAGGAAGAGAACATAGGGTATCTTACTGCTGTGCGTGGCTATTCGTTCTTTTCTTAGAAGCATTTGTGCATCCAATGTGTAATATTATTGTGTTGATTAGCAAAGGCAGATGAAGGTCTATGTGTTTTGGTTTTAATTCTTACTGTGAATGGGATGGTGGTGGCGTTTGTAAAGACGACATCTACTTCAGTTAAAAGCATAATGCACAGACACAAAAGAAAGGACTTCAAGGTAGGATTTATTTTTCTTAATTGTTCCTATTGCCCTTGACAAACACGTTTTTTCTCAAACATGATTCAGAGTTGTTGTTCCCAAACAAGTTACAGCAGATACGGATGCCGTTATATGAAGTGCTTAATGTGGTTTGCAAAACAACTAACAATGAGATAACTGTGGAAATGTTCTCTGCTGCTTTCAGATGCAGACAGTCTATTTTTGACCTGGAGACCAATATCAAGCCCTGGATTTTGTCAGGTCAGGGGGTGGGCACCGAAGACCTTATCTCTTTTTTTCCTTTGTTGACAACATATCCTTATCCTTCCTGGGTCCTGGGGTGACTGCTTGATAGTGCTGGTATTTAAAACACCTAGATAGGAGAAGTCACAAACTTCTTTTTCTATTTTTAAGGATGGTCATTAAAGTTGCTAGCAAGGCTCAGTGAGCTGCAGGGGTGTGGGACGAGACTGGGGGAGAACACTGCTAGTGAGACCAGGAAACCATAGAAAAGCATGTCGCCTTCAACAGTGCTTTCTTAAACAGAGATGGATTAAAAGCATAAATTAGTGTTACATAAGCAGAAACAATTTGCAAGTATTAAATATTTTATACACATCTCCATGTATTTATTTATTGTTTTTATTTAATAGGTATACTTTCAGGAAAAGTGTCTTTTTCTGGTGCATTTGGGAAATTTTTAATTAAACAGTTAATGATTTTTGTTTCTTTTTGAAGATGACCACTGCAATTACATAGTCTTTTGTTTAAGGAAAAGTTATTTATGTGCTTTTTTTTTTTAAGATTTACTGTTAGATAAGCAGCGAAAACTCAATTATACGCCTTCATAAAGGTAAGGAATTGAGGGAAGCTTCAAAATAGCGAATAGAAGGAGCACATCAAATTCTGTGGAAACTGTCAGAACACATGAAGGAGTGCTTGGTCTGGGTTGGAGTCTGGTAGTAGCCATATTCACTCACGTTATGTTAAATGAATTTTTTTGTTTAACTATTTGGCATCCTGGCTCGACATTGCTCCCCTGCCCTAAATTCTTGGACCCTGCAGTGTTGAAAGAGCAAAGCAGTTTAACTGCAAAGTTACTACTCTGTCTCTGTTTGTGGGTTAATAATAAAGAATTACGTAACTAAGAAACTATGCTTTAATTGGCTTTATTTATATTGGGATTTAAAACTGGAACAAAATAATCTAAGCAAACTGTAACTCTGTGGCAAATTTAAGAAATCTGTGGCTATAAATAATGCACAGTTTTCCAGAAGAAATGATTAGTATCGACTCAAAAGAAGAGGTTGCGCCTAGCTTCTTATTGTTACAGCATCACTACGGATAAATATTGGTGGTTTTGGCAAAATGGTAGTTTTCCCTCTGTTTTCAGTCTCTTTCATGTCATAACAACTCTTCCTTTACTGGAGGAGAGGGGGCGAAGAGAAAGAGAAGAAACAATTTATTTAACTGGTAAATGGTTCCCTATCTAAAGACACATTTGCAAAATTTAAGCAGGATTTTGAAGGAGGAAGTGAAAATGCATGAACTTATGTGTTAAGAGAAAAATGAATGTTCTTTAGTGTATTCAGACTGTATAAAAATGTAATTATTAATAATGGTTAAGTTGCTTCTGTGTCTTCTACTTAATCATACCATGGAAAAAATATGACAGGGATATTTTCCTCATGGAAAATATGGAATTTTGTTTTTGTTCACTGGTTACTGAGGTTTATTTGTGCCATTTGTTGGCATACCTACCAACATGAACAATCATTGTGTAATCAGCATTAGTGGTGAATTATACCTGAAAAACAAAATTAAGGTGACAAATAATATGTATTTGAACTTGCATTAGTGAAGCCTGGCAGAAGCTAGTATATATAGGCAATGGATGCAAATCTCTGTATGAGGAGGAAATACTGCTTTGAACAAAGGAAAACTGAAATTCTTTCGTCTTTCAATATAAATTATTAGTTGGAGAAAACATGGTCATCACAGTGGCAGTTCACACAGTCCAGTAGCTCATTTATGAGGTCTTCCCTAGATGCCTTCAATGTATTAACGAAAATTTAGACATACAGCAGTTATCTGCAATATTAGTCTCCTGGGGTTTTGTGTGAAATGGTTTAAAATGGTTGGAAAGAGTTTTATGAAATCTGACTAATGATAATCTGACTCAGAGTATTTCTGTAGCGAATGAAAGCAAGTGCTACATGTCGGTATTGAGTAAGATTAAAAAGTAGTTAGAAGAGCTGAACAGATATTCCTTGATACTGTACTTCCTGTTTATATCAGTATAGCTAATTTCTCAGTTACAGTCTCAGGTGAAAACCAGGAATTAAGTTAAAACCACAAAATAAATCGTAGCTTAATTATGCCCCTGTTTTTCCTGTAGTGACAAGAGCTCTTCATATGCTTTAGGAACATGCTGACAGTGTATCTTATTAGTTACTGTTACGAGAAATTCTTTCTGTTGCAGCCATCCCCATGAGTGCCACTCCTGTATTAACTGCATACGGTCCTAGCTGCTGTGTTAACTAAAAAATCCAAATCACACAGCTCAGTCACTCCTTGTCCTGGGAGTTTGCAATTCAGCTACACAGATTTGTTAAATGCTCTTATGAAAATTATAAATTTAGCAGCATAGACTGCTCTGAAGCACTCTCTAATCCTATGGATTTTAAGTGTAGATTAATCCCCAGTGACTCCCAGGACTAGATGAGTAGATAGGAAAATTTTTACCTGTCAAAAAGTGTACAGTCTGTTTTTCAGTGGATTGTATGTGGTTTCTGGTTAGAGAGCTGTAGAGTTGCCATATGGAAGTGTTTATCTTTTTTAGTGTTGTTCACCTGTCTTGAAACTGTCACAAAAAAAAGGAAAAAAGCTCTGAGAGAAAAAAAAAGAAGAAAAAAGAACAATAGTAAAGAATGAGCTGCTTTGGTCCCAGCCAGATCCTCTCTACCTCTCCAGTTAGAGAGCTGTGATTTCTTCTTTAAGCCACCTATCTTCAAGGATTTTAAACAGCCAAAATGTTGTATTTGGGTAGTAGAAATGGCTTAAAATCCACGACATATTAGTATTTTCTACGTTAAAACTTGTCATGGTGACTTTTTAAATTTCCCAAAACCCAGCTTTCAGGCTCTTCATGTATCAAACAGGTAAAATGGGTCAGCAGAGTATTAGAACTGTGCTGAACGTAATAGATTCCTTCAGTGGTCTTTTGCTGTCCTTTCACTCAGAGTTTGTTTTCTAAAGCAATGATCAGTGTTTTTCTACTTGTATTTTAGCTGGAGTGAAAGCTATAGAAGTTTCTTTTTAGCAGATTTTACCGCTGATCTTCAATATGGTTTGAGTGTAATGTTTCCCAGTAAATGGAGTGTCAAAGAAAATCTAATAATCTCGTTGCTGATGCAGCATTGTATGTCCGAAGACTGGATTCGCTAAACTATAAGCTGAACTTCCCAGTGCTGGCAGCGACCTGCTGCATACAGCACTGTAAGCAAACCTGTGATGGAATTTAAGCTGCAAATTACTCATTTGCACAATATATCAAATATCACCTTGATGGGACGTGAGGTTTATTTATCCTTTAAAAATACTCTGAAGCCATTGTTAAGGTACAGGAATAAAATCAGGAAGGAATTCTGTTCCTTAGGAATAATTAGCTCTGAAACAGTTCTTTATGTGTACCTTTTTACTTTATATACATTATATATAAAGGATACATTATAAGCATATAACTAAGCAAATCATGCAGTTTTAGAAATCCTGTTACACCAATAAAGATATTCCATCTTATTACCCCCAAAAGAGCAGCAGGGAGCATGAACTCTTCCTTTCCAGGAACATGCAAACACATTTTATATTCCTTTCTGTCTCTTCATCATATATCACAGTGAGCTTGTACCAATAATTAACATTTTAGAGACTCCTGTTCAACTCTCAGAATTGTACTTGCATGCAAAGTTGCCAAAGGCAGTTGGTTTCAGTTTTTCTGTTTGTTATTTGTTAGTCCTGCTGGAGCTTGACATTTTCCTTTTTAGAATTAGCAGTTCTTTTTCTGAATCTTTGCTTGAGGAAACACACCAAGGAATCCTCTACATGCTCTCTGGTACCTAAGCAAAAGAGATGTTGATGCCCAGTATTAAGCTTTGTTAAACAGCCCACAGAATGAATAAGTACTGAATTTCTCAATAAAATGGCTAGAGAAAGAATGGGAATCTTGGCTTTGTTGAGCAGGAAAACAATCTCATTGTATCCAGTTAGTGATTTCAAATACTCCTTTATGAATAACTGACGTGGGACAATTTGAAGCCCAAGCGCAATTAATTCTCATCAATGGATCTTAAATCTTAGAGCTGTTACATTCAAGGAAATTTGTTCATGTGTTTTTTGGGCTTGAGAGAAAAACAAACCAAAAATGACCTTAAAATAAATCAACCAACGAACCTGTGGAGGTATTGGTGACCTTGGCCATTCTCATCGAAAAGTGCCCCCTAAAAAGCCTGTGCCATTAGTGATTTTTTTTCCTTCGTAGCACAACTGGGACACAGAAACCCCATTTTCTTTAGCGAGAATGCTTGGATGCCCTCCAATCGAGTGGGAACAAAGAGTTGTCTGTCAGGGTCCCGGGAGCCCCAACATCTGCTTTTTAAAACAGGATGTGGGGAAGGGTAAAAATCCTCTCCATCTGTGACGCTAACATGGCTTTGAGAACACCTGGAATTACTAGACCCGGCATTTGAAGCTTATTGCTGGAGCTGATTTCTGATAGACTACATGCCTTCAGGGGCCGAGTTTCCGTGTTGTGTGGGAGCTTAGTGTTGGGGCAGATTTTCCACTGGAGGATCTGGACCCTAAAATCTGAACCCAGTCCTCCTTTGGAAAATTGTAAAATAATTTCAACAAATAAATTCTGGGATACTGTTTAGCCTGGTTTTAGCTTTTATTAAAAAAACCCCAACATAATAATAATAAAAAAAAATCCTTCCAGTAATTTTTAGTGCATTTCGCTGTCCACTCAGAATTTCATAAGCAAACACATTAATTTATGCCTTTATTTTTGTTAATTGCTTTCTGTTTAAGTTGATTTCACTTGTGTGAGTGTCCAACAAAGCAGAGAACATTAAAAGCACACAAGCAGGTTGTTCAAGGGAAGTTCCTTCTGTGCTTGAAAGAGTATTAAAAAAATACCTAGGCATTTTCAGTAGAGCCTGAAAGTGTTTCCTTTGATCAACGTGCAGTGAAAATGGCCCAGGTATGTCATATTATCAGCCAGCTTTTAACAGACTGTAATTCAACAGTTACTCAGATAATTGGCTGGCTAATAAAAAGAAGAAGAAATATTTTGGTGGACAGTTTGTGAAAGGAAAATTGTTTCTAGGCTTCTTCATATTAATTATTCATCTGTCTCCATTTTCAATTAAAGATTCTGTTGGTGAATTCTGTCAACAATTTCAAACAAGTAGTGATGTTTAATTTGATTAAAGCTGTCTTAGGTCTCTGGGTATCATGTCAAAAAGATTTGTTGGGTTTCTATTATTTTGTTTGTTTCATTTGCAATGGGGAAAAAATAAAGGGCTACCATGCCCTGGCTCTAACACTTCTAGATTTCAGGAATTGCAATAATAAATGTCTGGGCAACTTCTAAAAGCTCTACTTTCTATTTCAAAGATTGTTCATTTAAATCAGTGGCCCAGTTAGCTGCATACTAGTAAGTGTAGAATTTCATAATATAAAAATAAGGAATCTGGTTCAGAATACATGTTACAATATATTTTAGAAAGTAGTCATAATAAAACAATGTGGTTACAGTCATCTTTATTTCTGGAATTTTAAAGTTTGCAGGAAAACTCTGAAATGGAAAGGTTGACAGCCATAATTGTAATTATGTGTTCTTGAAACTAGTAGGTGAGTATGTTAATGACTGCTTTTTGTATTCACTACTCATCGTTTATGATAGCACATAATCTTAAAAGTTCATCAATTTGTGTTTGATATTTTTAATACTGAAAAAACCCCTGCCTATTAAGGAGGATATGCAGTACAGATTGAGACACAACTGGGTGGGTTAATTCTTGTTGTTTCATTTTTATGGTAAATCCCAAATGTTAAGGTTGCTCATGGCTTTTTTTGGTCAGCTGAGTTTCTGCTGTTTTTCTTGAGTACAAGTCTGAATGATGTGCTCAGAGTTTTAAAATTTGATTGTTTTGAAAGTCAGCTTCAGTTGCTAAGAATGAACGTTCAATTTCATCTCTTGTATAATTGTCTTCTTAAAAGAAAATCTTTAAATTGCCACAAACTACAATAGAGTTAATGTGTCAGCTAGATTGGTGACATCCTTCTTAAGTCTGTGAAATAACGAAACTGTAGCACTGGACATATGGACTTCATAAGTTCAAATAAAGGTAACGATAAGATGGTTTTGAAGGATTACTTCTAAATTTAAGAAATAGAGAATATTTTAAATGGAAAAAAACCCTATGAAATTAGGTGGTGGGAGGAAAATCCTGGTGACAGAGCATTTGTGTTAATCTGGCTCACAGCTTGCCTTCACTCTTTCTTCTGACAGTCTTAACACTGTGTAATCCTCTATAATCTGAAACTGGGTATGCACTGCTTTTTCTGTGAAATTAAATATCAGCTGGGGGCGGGGGGCGGGGGGAGTGAGAGTTAAAAACAAAAAACTCCTGTCTATAACAGAGGTTTTTCTAATTACTTGGGAGAAAGTATCAAAGTTGCTATAACTTTTAAGATAATTTTCCATTACTGTACTGCTGGCAATCTATTCAACATCTAAGAAATTTGTGTTTCTGCATTGCTGTTCTGAGAGGTTTGAGTTGCACATACAGCTAGAAGCTGTTACGCTGTTGGCTTGTTGGAAAAAAGTACAATGAAAATTTCCCTAGACATTGGCTGTTATAGTGGAAACGTCCTATTTAAAAACCATCTCATTCCTTGTGAATGCTCTAGAAGTAAATTGTTTATGTTAGAAACTTGTTTTTAAAAAATAGTAACATCTGGCTTAAATTGACACTTCTGTCCTTTTCAGTTAAATATTTTCAGATTAATCTTTTTAGCAATTTTTAAGTGTATTTCTGTATATTTCTAAGAGGCAAAGTATAACAAAAGTGCAGCAAAGACGAAGGACCATTGAATGGTGGTAAGGAAAAACAATGAATCTCTTGAACAGGGCATTCCATCAGTATGTGATAGTAGTTAGAATGTGACATGATTTCTGTTTCTTTGAAGTTAATATATTCATATTAATGCTGGCAATGAAGTAAATTTTCTTGAAATCCTCACTGAGCTCAGTAAGTAGTGTTCTGTGCTGTCCGGAGGGTACAGGGAACGAATGCAAAAACATTTTGATGTTGTAATTAAATGTCAATATACTACAATGGTTGAACAATACGAGCTTTTCATGTCAGTCAGACAATTCTTTGATGTGTTTGGCATTAGATTTTGGGGGGGATATATAAAAGGTATATTACATAAATATTGTTAATTACCATTAATGCATATATTATAATACAGAAGTCAACTAATGATTACGTTTAACTATTACAGTGTTTCTAATGTTGCATTTGAAAATTGTAAAGGGTAGAAACTTTGTTTTCCTTTGCATGCATTTAAGTATCTTGAAAGGAGTTTAATTTTCTTTCAGTTGTATAGCTGTACTTTTCCTTTATGGAGCCAGTTTTGTTCTTCTAGCTTAGGCAAAAGTGTTTGCCATACAAAAATACCATAGCGTGTTACCCCTACTCTTTAAACTGGAATGGCAATAGAGAGCCGTTGCATGTATCATGAACTCCCTGTCTAGACATGCACACGTATCGTAAAATCTCTTCTTTCTTCCGTATGTGATGGTTTGTTTTTTTGTGGGTTTTTTTTTTTTTTTGAGATGAGTTTAGGAGGCTCGAACCTAGCTGGCTTTTAATAGAGTTTGTATTAGATTCCTTTTGATTTTTATATCCAAACTGATTATCAATGCTTTCTTTTCAAGTACTTTTAAGGGATATGCAAAACAAAAATACCTGGGAAATATCCGGTAACTCCTGTAAGATCTGTGAAGAGTAATGACTGGAATATAGAGAGGATGAAATTACAGACAATGCAATAATCTACCGTTATACTGCAATAACTAATTAAAAATGTAATAACTAAGTAATAAGCGTGAGGACATTATCTTTCCCATGATATTTAGGGCAGGAACAGTCTGTCGGTGCTAGGGAAAGAGTGGGCAGTTGCAGTAAACCTGCTGCATTACCCAGCTGGCCGTAAGCATGTGGCGGGGGACTCCAGGCGCAAGGACTGCTCGCCCCTCGCTCGCGGTGGCATCACTTGTGAGGCTGCCGGCAGGGCGGGCAGGCGTCCCACGGCACGCAGGGCTGCGCCGACAGCCTCGTAGCCAGAGCTCTCGCCCTCGGTATCGCTACGGCTTAGATTGCATGGCGGCTGAGAGGTCTCGGTGCCATGCCCATAGGCGCTGCGCATACCTAACAGGAGAGGTTGCCTCTACCTCAAAGGCTTTGTTAAGGATTAGAAGGATTTAGCAAGGATTGTGTGGTTTCGTTGCTCTGAGTGTTGGAAAATGCAGTCGTGGCTTACGTGGGTAGAGGTTACAGTCTGGTTTGAAAGATGAGCTACAAGAGGCTTCCATAATGCCATGAATTAAATAATGCGAGTTGAAGCACAACAAAGATCAAAGGAGAGGAATAACACCAACAAGTGAACTGGGCACCCAGACTAGTTCTGGGAGCACTCGGGTTGCCTTGAGACAATACTAAACGATTTAATAGTAATTTGCCAACATATATTTGGCTACTGGTAAGGCTCTACAAGGTCTTGCATCCTTTTTCATTTACATATTGATTAAAAATAGAACATATTAGTCTCTCTCTCATGTGAATGAACTGGGATACTCCCCGAGTGCAGTTTAAAAGATCAGTAATATAATTTAAACCATAGTAAACACAGGTGCAGAGAACATAAATAAGATTGCACATGCTTTAGTCATTCCATATCATGAACTGCTTGATTATCCTTCTTTGCTTGTAACTGAATATAGCCAAACCAGGCTTGTGTTTATGAACAGCAGTGGGTGATATTTCTTATGAGATTCCTTGACGAGATTGCCATATTATCTGATGCTCTTGACTGAAAGTCATTTTCTTACCTCCCAGCCTGTCAAAAGCAGTAGACATTTTTTTACAGCTTGATGACAGATGAGACTAGTGTGCTGCACATGGGAATCTTCTTTGTTCTAGGACGTAAATGAATGAGTTTTATAGCAGAGAGTTAAGAAGGCTTGTGCCTTTTTATTTTAAATGAGCATGAAGAGCATTGATGTGGGTCATTAATGGTAATAGTCTGTAGGGAAACTCCAAGGAAAAGGCACCTGCCTGGATGCCTCATGGGGGCTAGGGAAAGGCCATCTGTGTTCAGGCCACAGTTTTGAGTGTAAAGCCCTGTTGGTCGCATCTGAAGTTGGTCGGTTTTGGTAATTCCTGCACAGCAAACTGATAGGTCTGGTTTGGATTCCTAGGGAATAAGCGTCTGTATCACAAAGCCTGGTTATTGGTTTCAGCAAAGGGAGACTGCGTTACTTTAACCTCTGGAAGAAGGCAACGTTCTCCATCATGTGGTAGCTGTTTGAGTTTACTTTATCTGTTCCTGGCTGTGTTGCTGCTATTTGGTGCATCAGTAGGATCCTGGTGTCCTGGCGAGCTGTATTTCCCAGTAGACTGAGGACCTCTTCATTTCACCCTTTCTAGACAACGAGGATTTACATGTGGGTTTCAGTGGTCTTCCTAACATGCTAAAATGGCTGCATTTTGTTCTGACTTGTTGCCCATCTCAGCCAGTTCTCCGTAATTCATACAGGAAGTGTTAGAGTGACAGGAAATACAAAAGAGGGATGAAAGCCCTGTTGAAGCCAGCGGACTTCTGAAGTCAGTGTCAGAATTGCAGTCAACTTGCTTGTTAGTAATTAAGGGTGGCATTTGAGAAATAACCCCTGCAAAAGCAGACCTGCCATCCCAAACAAGAAGAGACACATCACCTTTTCTGGAAGTTCACTATGTGGAAGGAACTTACAGGCTTTTACATACTTTTTTTCAATTTAGGGAGGAGCTGGGTTTATTCAGGCCAGTTTTGTGCTGGAGAGAGGTTTGTAAAGAGGTCACCAAGCTGTTGTGAGAATTACTGCGACACCGCTGCGGTTAGTGGATTTGTCACTTCGGGGCACTGGAGTGACAATGTGGCTGGTTGAGCTCTTCCAGAAGCCTCTGGACTCCAACAATAAGTTTAACGGTGATTGTAGTGTGTCATATCATTTACATAACTTACCTATCAGTAACACTTGCCATATTGTCAAATGGGTGCGTGTTTATATATATGTTTGCTGAAAGGATCGGGTTCAAAGGATAAACTGTGACAGTGATGTGGACTCAATTTGACCTTGTTAAAAGGTAAGTACCTCCTCCTTGGTTGTACTGCTTTTCTTAAAAGCAGCAGCAAACGCCTACATTAGCCATTTCTTCTTCCACTACACAGACTGTGCAGGGCTTCTTGTAAGAAAAAGGAGCAAATCTGATTATATCCCTTGACTTAAGCTTTTGACAACAATCTGTTTTGCTTTTTGTTCGTAAGCATTTTCTGTTGTTAAAGACTTGACTCACGATTAGGATAAATGGCTGGAATAACAAGGATTTGGTCACTGTTGATAGTCAGCAGTGTCCGTAAGTGCGGCTTTTCACCAGGCTTCATGCCATATTAATCACGAAGTTTGAGAGCAGTGGTGGGACATGTCTCCTTGCTGTCAGTCCCCGCAGCCTGTGCGCTGGATGTGTCAGCACAATGCCACTGGCAGATGGAAGAGTTGCAGTAAATATGCACAGTTATGGTTTAAGTGAAAAAGCTGTGGGAAAGGAAATACATTAATCCACTGCGGCTGTTTTTTTCTTTTAAGTAAGCCTCTGTAATAAATTGCAAGTTTTTCCTGGACTTACCCTTTATTTCAAGATTCCTTTCTTGAGTGGGGGGTGGAGTGGAATAGAAATTTAACTGAAGCATAAAAAAAATATTAAAATACAGAAGCAACTGAAAATTAAATTAGGTCGTGCATGTGGAAAGAAATCCTCTCCCATATGGTCTCTTTTGTGAACGCACTTCAGGAAATCCTGGTCTAGCAGATCAAAAAATACACACTATGCCTACGAGTACATTGTTTGTTTAGGTGGTGTTGTAGAGGCAATGTTTAGGAAGTGCTTTAACACCAAAAAAAAAAATGGATCCTGGAATCTGGGAAGAGCTAAACTTCATGAGCGATTGAGTATGGGCTTACTCTTTGAAAGTATACTGAACATTTGGTCTTTTAACTCTTTGGGTTTTAGATACTTTCTTCCTACATAATTCATGTCTGATCCTCTTTGTTTGATTTTTGCAGTTTTAATAACATTTAGTGTATATTCACTTTGGCCAAAAAGGAGAGAATGCTGAAATTTTACAAACATTGTTTTTTAAAATTCAAAACTACTAGTGTGATTTTGAAAATCCTTTTCTTTTTCAGATGCCTAATTTTCATTTTGATTCTTATGTCACTGTTTTGCTATTTTTCCAGTGGTTACAATTTTTGTATCCTACAAGGACCAGATATCCTAAGAAGGCAATTTCCTGTGCCATGCAGATGTGGAGAAAAACCATGTGTTTTTCTCTCCCATTTCCTCTTCTCCCTTAGTTGTAAATCACCTTTCAGGTGCATGACAACTTCATTCCTTACTTTTAAAAATACTGTGACCCCTGCTCAGTGTGGCGGCGATGCAGGATGCCTGCTGTCCCAGTGCAGTGTCTCCACAGAGCTCTGTAGCGTCTCCATAGGGTTCCGAGGAAGGGGTTCAGGCTCCCGCTCTCTGCCACAGCTGCTGTTGTGGTATGTGGCACAGCTTATTTGCCTGTTTGATGTTGGTGTGGGTGTTGCTGCAAGGGCTGGTGACAAGTGGCTGTGCACTGAGGACATGGGTAGCAGGAGTCTAAACTTTCTCTGCAGAAGTGCTGTTAAAATTGAATAAAATGCCTGCTTAGAGATGGGGTAGGAGTGACAGAGCCTGCACACAAAGCTGAGCTCAGAGGTGGGCGCTGATCCATGCTTAATGTATCTGCAAGCTGTGCCAGTTGCTTTTGGTCCTTGTTGGGATAGATGAAGACATGGCAGAGCCCTGTGTTGCTACATCTAGACCCATGTCTTGTGCTCAAGCCAGTTTATTTTAAGCTGGCTTGAAATATCCCTATGCTGCACCATAGCGGGCAATGTATGCAAAGTCATGTATTGCAGTGGTATCAGTTGCAAATTACTCTTCTGTCACATGGAAACCATACAGCGGAAAAAAAGATAAATAGAAGTAAGTAGTGTAAAACTCTAGCTAAACTGTTGCTGACTCTTAAATATTGGTCTCTCGCTTTCCAGAAATTTTGTGGAAGCTGGAAATACTCTAGGAAAAGGTGGCCAGCTAAGGACACTTGGCTGAATTAAGTCATGCCTTGTGTGGGTTCTGTTGTGTCAGTAATTTCATATCCTCCGAAGAGCTTGTTGATCTTCTTACAAGGGTTTGATGTGAACAAAGTCGTGACAGAAGCTGATGCAAAATATGTATTACGCAGCCAAGTCATGCACAGCGAAATGGGTAAACCCAAATGCATTTGTCCTGCGGGCGCCTGCTCATTGGTGAAATGTTATTTTTGTCA
Source organism: Pelecanus crispus (assembly GCF_030463565.1). Lineage (NCBI taxonomy): Eukaryota > Metazoa > Chordata > Aves > Pelecaniformes > Pelecanidae > Pelecanus > Pelecanus crispus. Next base: position 12,190,991 of record NC_134652.1, on the reverse strand, counting down.
GGTCTGTCATGGAACTTATATGTTCGTGACTGGTTTTGTTCACCTTCTGGTGGCTCTTCACCATTGAAAATACACTGAAAAAGTGCAAATATTGCCTTAATACACTCAGAAAAACTGTAGCAGGGCCGATTTGTCCTCTTTTTTTCTTTTTCCTTTCTTAATTTTTTTTAATTTTAATATCACTGAAGTACATTGTGAGTAGAATAGTTTCAAGTTCAACTCTCAAAGCAGCTTTTGTCCTTAGAGAAAAATGCCTTCCAGAGGAGAACTGTGCGCTGGCTAGTGCTCGCTCTAATGTGGATGGGGCACCTAATTCCCTTGTGGAAGAGAAATTTTAGCCATGTAAACAGGAGGAAATGCAGATGTTTTCCTTGTACAGATCCGCTCCTGAGATAATGCTGTACTGTGCACCATGTGTGCACCGTGCCATGTGGATCCTGCAATTCTCAGGGGGGCTTTCTTTAAACATACGCTGAAGCATTCCAGAGCTGTGGCGACATGGATGCCCATCGCAACTTTTCTCCTTCATGCATCTTTTCTGGTGCTTTACCCATGCCAGATACATAAGTATCTTAGGAATGAAGCTTTTACAGACTAATTTCTCCTGCTGCTTATTTTCTCATGTAGATTTTATTTCTTTTTCTTGCGTGAGTTGAATTTGTTCGTTGTTAGATAAGACGTGCAATTGTGAAGCTCTTCTACTCCACAAGTTGATGGGTTACTTTTCTTCTTAAGTGTTTAATTGTTCTGTTGCTAGTCAAAGTGAGATAGCCTAGATGTCTCTGCCCTACCAGACTAGGGGAGAATTTTCCTTAACTTCAAGAAAACAGAATCCTGTTTCTCTTAAGAAAAAGCCTAATGTGTTGGTGGGGCAGTAAACCTTGATTTTGGCCTTTTGGCAGAGTGCTTTGTGAGCAGAATACCTCATGGAAGTGTCTGCTGGGATACATGGAGATTGAGAGGAAAGATACTACTGTGTTTCTGAGGCTATTTCAGCATAAAGGGAATAACTTCATCAGCAGGGGGAAAGAAAGACTCGTTCCGTTGAATTTTGGAAAATTATCTTTAACTTAATTACTTAAAAACATTTTTAAAGTACCTTTTCTTGCATCAGGGGAAGGGAATATAGCAATCTTATACCAGCTGTCTTTTTGATAAATGTCCCTACGTAGACCAGCAGAGGCTGTGACATTCCTCTTACCCCCTCTTGATAATCTGAAAATCTTCTGTGCTGGAGCATCTGCTCCAGGGCAGTAACGTAGGAATGTCAGATAAATTCTGTGTTTCATTCCCTGGTGGATACATTAGCCAGCAAATTAAACAACGAGCCTGCGTGGGAAAAGGGGGTTACACCAAAACCTAATGGGATGTCTTCCCTAGGAATCAGAAAATTAGGAATATATTAATGGCAGTGCAGAAAGATACTGATGACTAGAAGAAATGGGACTGACTCATGACATGATTACATTTATCTAAGAAGGAAATCTTATACTAATCTTCAGAAAGAGTATTGTAAGCTCACTGCTTAATCCCTGTGTATTATATCAGAACCCTAGCTCTGCTGCACTTGAGCTGGAGAACTCCGTTCCGCTGGGTGTTCAGTTTTCTGAGGACTCTAAAATCAGTAGCTTTTCTTGGGCTGTCCTGAAATCTGGGGCCTCATTGCATGAGAGGATTAACCCTTCTAAGTTTAGGGATCTTGTGCTGTCACGTTTCCCAAAATACAGCATCCCTCCACCACAGAAGCTTTTATTTCAGCAGATTTTACTGCTTTTTTTATATGAACATGTGGGGATAGCACTATTGTTCCGATCACACCCCAAAAGCAGCAGGAGCTCTGCATGTTCACCTGCATAGCGCGGGACACCCTTCATCTTTACCAAGGCAAAACTGTAAGCTTGAAAATGAATTTGGGGGACAATAGAGGCAGGAATCTGATGTACAGGTGATACAGATTACCCTATACGTGCAAAGATCGTACCGCCAAAAGGGCTTTTAGTCTCTCAGATGTCATAAGAGCTGCGTAGTCCAAGGAGGTGTACAGCAGCCAGTTGAACATCATTTTTAACTGGCCAATTTCAGTTCTTTACTATTGGTCTTGTTGATGCGTTTTAGCATCTTCATCAGAGGGCTGTGAAGCTTTCAGCCTTCCTCTGAAGAACCGACCACTGTTGACAAATATGACAGAAGGTTTGTTCATCAGTAAGTGAATGCAATGAATGAACTTCATTATGCTGATTAAGTAGTAGTTGCACCGATCTGTAAATTCTAACAAAATTAGCACAAAATGCCCTATTTTTTCCCTTGATGAATCTCATCTCTGAAAGCCCGTTAGCACTCAGTCTCTTTCTTATGAGTTACCTCTGCTTTTTTGTAAAGATGTACCTCAGGCATCAGTGACATCTTGCCCTTGTTCACCTCTCCTGTGCTCTGTTAGTGTTCAGAAGCTCTCCAGAGCCCATGGCAGTGCTCTTCAGCCAGTTGTTCAAGCGTGCTGGAATGCAAAGTGACCTTCGTTCTTAACTAATGCTATGGAGATCAGTGGAAATGCAGCAGCATATCCCAGCAGTAAATCTGGCATCCTTAATTTCAATTACGTGTATTTTTCTAAATCACTTGTACAACCAGGCTGAAGTTCAGGCTCCATGTGGCTCAAGAGTGTAAGTTAATTCTAGAATTATGAACAAATCTTATTTTTCAAAGTTTCCTTCAGTTCAAGCTGGGTTGACAGGAACATGGATTTTGAAGATATTTAACTGTATTGGTAAGCAATTGAATGCCACAGCCTCAAACTTAATTAATTTAAAAGACTTTTTTAACATACTTGAGAACTGGCACAAGTCCTCCATAGCACAAAAGTATGTGAGAATGAGACATAAATTATGTTGTTGAACAATCTAAAGTGCTTGCCAAGGAGTAGAGAATTATAATCTTCATAGAAGAGGGAGACAGTAAGCTGTTAATATATTTATTGTCCCAGCTACTAATATGTGCAAACATCAGATTATTTTGAGAGGTACATGTGTATGTGAATATATGTAATAAATAATTTCTCCCATGTTCCATTCCAGGGCAAGATTATTATAATATGCTGGATTTGGCACAGAACATGAAATCATTTAGAAGATAAAGTCAGTGCAGGATGTGTCAGCTTGCTTTTTTAAGCAGTATCCCGTTATGAAAAACCACAGCCTATATTGTGCCATCTGAGCTAATGGGCTTTATGCTTGCAAGCATTTCAGATATAAAGTTTCTGACTGGTCTTTTTTTCCTTTCAAACGATCCAAGGGGGAGGTCCCTTCTTGAAAGAGGCGCTGCCTCTGCATCCGTCGCTGCGCTGCAGCTCAAATCTTTGAGTTGCTTTGGCCCTTTTGCTCAGGAGGCTGAGGGTGGAGCAGTTCTGCAGAGAAGCTGCAGTTCCCGATGGCTTCAGCAGCACGTGCCGGGGTTCCCAGGGCATCCAGTTCCCAGGGCATCCAGCCTCCAGCTGCAGAGCCAGAAGCCGAGCCAGTGCTTCAGGTTCCTGCCTCCACAAATGCGAGACTTGGTCATGCATTGCCCAGCCCTTTGCTGAAGAGTCAGCAGACCAGCCCTGATAGCCCTACCTGCAGCCAGCTCTCCCAGGGCTTGCCAGATTTGCTGCTTGGTGGTAGAGAACCAGAAGCCTAACCTTGGAGACTGAAGGCTACAGGAGTCTGGCAGGAAACCTCAGGACACCTGCCGGCACTGTTGTGCCCAGTACTTTTGCACAGCATATTTTGATTGCAAATTAATTAAGGAGTCAGAGGTCACAGACAACAGTTTTAAAAGCATATGATTAAAAGTCTTGATTATTTTCCATGGAAATAAATAGAATCCTTTCTCTTGGCTTCAGCAAGTTTTGGAATAACATCAGGATAGTTGTTTTTAATTGCCCTGAGTATCCTAAGGAATGAAGTTGAGGAGGTCATGGTAATTATTTACATAGTAGATATTAATTCACTCCGTAAAATTATTTACATTAGTATTCATCTAAGCATGACAAGTAATACAGACTAAGCTTGGGTACTCTGGACATTAATTGCTGAAGAATTGTGTCCACCCAAATAACAAATGAGAATTCATCAAGAATAATTTCCATGGTGAACTGGAGTTTGTGAGGAATGAAGTGATCATTCTGTTTTGGAAGTCAGATTTCAGGTCTGTTTTCTGTGCTTAGAGAATGGTCTTAGAGAATGGATTCCTGGTGAGGCTGTGTACCTGGTTTAGATGCAAGAGGATCTGTGCTTTATTTAACATTAATTCATTATGAAGGGAAGACAAACAGGAATCTAACCGTTTTGTCTTCAGAAGCTCAAATGCTGTTCATTAGGCTTATAAAGAAAAGACCAAACTTGTTTTTATTTCTTGTGGTAATTGTCATAGAGAAATGTTACATTGTTCACTATCTAGGCAATCCAAAATCCAAATTATAAGCTTCATGTGTCTTTATTTGTTGACCATCAATTTTATCTATTGACTGTAAAGGAAACCAAGGGTGACTATGAATCTAGGCTTATCATATTTGTAGTGTGGTGGGCAATATAATAATGCAGTATTCCCAGGGAGAATTACCTTGATTTGAAAATACATGCAATTCCTTCCTCCATCCTTTGTGTTATTACTAGATCGGACCGTAGAGCAGCTCTTCTGGGCTGAAACGCAGTCACTGTTTAATAGAGCAGAAAAGACCCAACACGGAGCAGTTGAGCCCTGATTCTGTAAATCACTGCCTATGGTGAAATTCTTGTGTTTGCCCAAATGTGTTGAATTAAGATCTTGTTGGCCTTTGCAGCTTCCCTCAGCCTCCTACCCAGAGTGGTCAGCAAGGGAGAGGTGGGCCAGGAGACTTCTTCAGGAAGCTCTTTGTGAGTTTGCAGTAGGGATGTTGGGAGATGGTGATGGACAGCAGGAAACTAATACCAACATAATGGATCATAAAGGCAGTAGAGGATATACTTGAAAATACTATGCAAAATAAATGGCTTTGCATTTCATATCGGAATATTTCCCAGGGATTTAAAATTATCTGCAGGGTTAATTTGAGGTGAAATAATACTGAAACTGATAAAACATGAAGTGGTGGATATTCCATAATGTATTCAGTTCTCAGGTCTGGGTTCTGGACTTCTTTCCACTGTCTCTGCAGGTGGGCTTGCTTTGTTTTCTGGATAATTTATCTGCTGTCTCTAGGAGGTTTCCCGGGGGGGTGTTTGGCTCTGTGTGTCTAATTGGCACTTCCCACTTGAAGACCTGAGAAGCATGGAAAGCTTATAAGTCTGAGGTCAGCAATTCCCCTGTATGCTTCTGTAGGCACAAGGATTAAGAGACATACTTGAGAGACACCACAAAGGTCACTGCTGTAGTGTTCGCTTGGGAGCTTTATGACTGATAGAGAAGGGTTAAATTTATTTGCCTGTTGGAGAGTAATAAACAGTTGTCACTGATAATAAATTATCTAAACTGCAGGTGGTCTTTGATAATGACAAATGCAGACTTTATGACCTATGTTCAAGCTAGTAAACACTTCAGTGCATCTCTCTGCTAGCTGGGCTAAAAATAGCCCCTAACCCCAGTGAAATCTACTTTAAGGATTTCTGTACTTAAATTGTCTGCACTGCAAGAGAGAATGAGTAAGAGGGGAAGATCAAAATAGGTAAAATGGTTATGGAAAATAAGAAGTCTAGGAGAAGAGTGATTGCAGCTGCCCAGTGTGAAGGCTGATGGGTAACATTATAAAGATTTGTTTACGTTTGTGTCTTAAAATTATGGCTGTGCTAGAAGCAAGGAAGCAATTTCCCTGTAACATCTGTAAAATCTCAATCAGCAAGACTGCCATTTGCTTTAAATTGTTTCTCAGTGTTTAGATTATTTTTATGCTGCAGGATAATTATTTTTATGTGATCATGATTCCAGTTAACTATTCAGGATAATTATTTTTATGTGATCATGATTCCAGTTAACTATTAGAAATCTTAGAACTTATGTATATGGTTATCAATTGTAGCTGCAAGACAAAGAAATTCAACAAGCCTTAGAATAAGCAAGTAGACCTCATTTCCTGGGACGTTTCTAGAAGTTGCAGTTATCTGCCTTCTGCATTGTTTCAACCTGTATCTAGATAAGCTTGAACAAGCAATGAACACTTTTGCTTCAGAGCACTATTTATTTAACTTGTGGAAAGCTTACTGAAGTCGCGTGGGTACGCCTTCTGCTAGTTAAGCATGTGTGCTAACCCGATTTGTTTAAGAAAATTCCGGTGTCATGGTCCTGTTTATGGTGGTTTCACTCAATTTCTGTGCCTTCCCTCTCTTTGCTCACCTGTAAAAAATACATTTCACTCAATAGTTGACAATCCAAAACTGTAAAACATAATTAGCAAAATTACTAAAGCACCTTGGAGTTCTTGAATAAAGAAAAGACTTTGCAGATGATTGAAACACCAAAGGCTAATTTTGGGGAGGCAAGACCAGCAATACAAATCTTTAATGTGGGAAATCCAGATTGAAGTACTTACTCAACCTCTCATGATGTTGCAAGACAGAGAGGAGCAGGACAGCAATAAGTTAGTTTTCTGTATGTTTGCATAGTACCTACCAAAACTTCTATGTTTTGCCAGGCTGCGAGGCACTAAGGGAGGATGAAGTATTTTGCCTGGATTCTGTTTATTATTTCACTGGAAAGTACCATCCCCATGCAAGCAAGGACATTTGCGGAAGAGGTAGGATTCAGCTTCATCCTTCTTCAGCAATGCTGAGGCTGTCGCTCCTCCCCTGATGGGAGTGGCAAGGAAGAAGGAAAGTTTCTAAAACTCAGTGTGGGGAAGTTCTGAGAGTATTTCCAACAGTGTTTTTGTTTCACTTGCATTCTCTATTATGAATTAAAATTTACTGAAGTGTTTGGCCTAACAGACAGGTTTGCCTACTCAGAACTCCTTATTCTGAAGACTCTCTAGCTGCTAGGTTGACACTGTGCTCATTCCAGTGCCCAGGAGAAGTGTGTCCATGCTGTCCCATTTAATGAACGGTATAGGATGCCAATAGTTGTTGACAGGTATGTGGTCCAATACCCTGTGGATCTCAGTAATCCATGCCTGCCTTTATCCACAGAGCTAAGTCATTATGTCATAAAACCATAAATGTTAGTTTGTATAGAGTTAATTTAATTTAATTTAATTTGGGTCACATATGCTTCACTATGCCCTGTTCTGAAAGCATGTATGCACATCTGCTCCAACAAGGACCTGTAAGACAGGTTGTGGGAATAAAATTATTCCTGTGCTTTTATCTCTGCAGGATCAGGCTCTAGGTGTTGAACTGCTCACAAATGGGTTTACAGTAACCCAAAGGGAAGAGGGGAGGTATACTCTTTCTATTGCAAGGTTGGCTCAGAGAATTTTTGATAAGGGTTACTTATACTAAATTATAGCGCTCAAAATAATTTCTCTTCCTGTAACTACTTTGAATAGGGGTATGGAGAGAAAGAAAAGATTCCTTACATTCTTTCTTGGATTTATGCTTTATCAGTGTACCGAATTAACTTCTTTGCTGTGCTCTGCAGCTTGCAACAATCACCTGCTGCCCTTCTTGTTGGAACGTGCAATCAAGTTCTGCTGGGTCTGTCTTGACTCCTGTCTTGACTCCTTGACTCTAGACGGGAAGCTAAAAACAGCTTGCCCGTCCACACGTAAATGTTACACACTGTGAATTGCCCAGGGGCAAGTGAATCCCTTTTTGCATCTGTTTCTATGAAAGGTTTGATGTTCCAGGTTATTTATATCCTGCAGTTATTGCCAAATATGTGATGTAATTTCCTAACTTGCAGCCTCATGACTACTTGCTGATGTTATTCCATTTCACAAATAGCATGAATGAAATACAAACTTCATATACCTAAAAGAAAACTTGTCTCGTCTGCTTCTCCCACCTGTTGTCTCTCTGTACCCATAGACGATGCTGCTGCCATTGCTGGCGTTAGAGATCATGTGGTGAACTGCTCCTCCAAGGACAGCTCTTGTATATATCAGGCTGTAAGACATACAAAATACCTTTTCTGTTTTCTTTTTATGTATGTTGTAGGTTCAGGGGTTTGGTTACATCCCAAGACGCTGGCGCACATAATTTTATCCATTTCCGTATGTATTTCTCTTTGTCCAATGGCCTTGCGTTTCTTGAATTGGTGGGGTCAGGCCATTTTAAATCCACTGCCCTTGTAAAAACAATAATTTTATGGTTTATAGCTGCGTGGCGTGTGCACAGTAGGCTAAGCTGATTGGTAACACCAGGGTTTCCCGTGAAGCTGGTGGGATTGACAGCCACAGCTTGATGATGAAGACAGATGGAAATCTGCTGTGTCTGCAAGCGGTCATGCTCGGCAGGTTTTAAGGCTGCAGCTATGTGAACACCAGTCGCACAGCAAAGTCAAGGCCCCAAACCCCTGGTCCCTGGAACTGGTGGGATACAGAGGAATGAAAACAGCTTTCCCTAAATGCCTTTTATTGTTAGGCTCCTTGGCTTGCTGCTATGGAGAGCTAATGCAAAGATGCTGATATTAAGACAAGCTGCAATTAGTGCAGCAATCGCGTTGAGGTGAGGAGTGAAGTCTAGATATATTTCTCTTTCTTTCTCCAGTGAAGATCTCACCTACATCTACTTCACTTCTGTTGTTGACTTATTTGGTAAGAACCCATCAGGAAAAACTGCTGTCACTTGACATGGCTTGTCTGGGACGCCTGTTACCTCCTCCCGTGAGTTGGGCTGGGGCAGGCAGCAGCCGGGGTTAGTCAGTGTATTTGGTGGTGTGTCATGGTTGTCTCTTCTGAGGCACTGGGACCTGAATGCCAGTTTTAACCAACATGAAGAAAGTTTCCCTTATTCCTCTGTGTCTTTTAAGACAGATAACGAGAAGCAACACTTTTTTCCCAGCCAAGAATAGGAAAAATTTTGTTTCATACCCATTTCTCATCTGCAAGACCATTTTAAAAAAATGCATTATTCTCATTTTCCTTTACATTTCACATACTTTGTTTGATTTTTCCTTTCTACCAATTTTAAATCAAAATATGGACCATGTCCATAGGAAAATGTATGGTTAAATTTTTTATATTTGCCTCCTTTTTTGAGCATAGAGATGCAGTCACTCTAAGTATGTGACAGTGCAATACAATTAAGTTATTTACCTTTACACATTAACATCCATCCCTTAGTTCTGGTAGCCAGCTTTAGTCTCTCCATCATCGTCTAATTTTAGGTTTGCAGATTGAGCCTTCTTGCCTTTCTACTCCTATCCACACAAGACATCTATAGGTGTAGCTAAGGAAAAAATGCTGCTGTTCTTCTTGGTTCTGATCTATATCCAAAAGAGAATTGTCAGGAGAAAGGAAGAAAAATATGCAGCAGCTTGTAAACTGTTTCCTTATAAGCCAAAAAAATTGATCCTGATAGTAGAGCCCAAGTACAACTTTGGGCCACATTCCAGGGAGATGCAGAGCTCTCTGCACACAGCAGCCTGTACCTCAGAAACTGGAAGGCAAAGCCTGTCTGGACATTATAAGAAGCAAATATGAATTAACATTTAATTTACAAGATTGTGTGTTATCACTAAGTCAAATGTACAAACTGAGCTTAGCTTGCGGTGAACAAGTTGATCCCCTATTACAAAATATGTGAGAGAGAAATTGCTCACGTGACACTGACGGGCTGCGGAAGACCAGTAGGAAGGATCTGATATTGTCAGTGATTTTTAAGAAATGTGTATTGCTGGAACCTTGGGGAACTCTTTGTGAGACTAGGGTCATAGAACTCATGGGATACTTCAACGGTTGAATCAATGCCAAGACAGGTTATCTTGACTGAACTGTGGCATTGAGCACTAGACGCAGCTCTTGCAAGGAAGTTTTACTCGGCCCCGATGGAAGCAAATTTACATCTGCCTAAGCTGGGGCTCTGTCATTATGCTTGCTGGTCCTTGCCTTGCTATATGGTGCCCATTCATTTCTCATACTTTCAGTTGCGTCTGGTGCAATGCAGCTTGCTACGGGGTATGCTCTGTAACTTCCCTCTCTGCTCCTGTGGTCATTCATACTCTTAGAAAGGACGAGCATAAAAAAATAAATGATGCTGTATGTTATAGTATTAAAAAAATTAACACGTAACTCGTATCCACTGAGTTTTGACTGAATAAGGATTAATTTGATAGTCAAGTTCTAGAAAAGAATCCATTCAGTAAAACCAGAGACCGGTGGGAACTAGTCCATTGTATGGCAATGTGTGGGAGAAGGAAAACAGGTATGGAATATTTAAAAGTGGCCCATTCAATATACCAGAGATCTGATGCAGCCAACTGTACCACACTTAGCATTGCTAAAACAGATAATAATCTTTTAATACAAAAAACACAGCACTCAATACCAGCTGAATGCATTTCAGACGTCACAAACAGGGATGCAGATGAATTGATTAAGGGAGTGAGATTTGGTGGTTGCCTAGGGACCAGTGAAGATGACCTGCTTCCCATTGAAGAGGCATATGCTGGTTTGTACGGGTAACACACTGATTTGGTGTTTTGGAAAGGTTGAATTTCATCACTCTGGGGAAAACCTTAGAGTGAAGTTGATTGAGAAGAAAAAGTTAGAAGTATATAAATTAAATTGGGCTTTTGTTAAGAAGCACTTGCAAAATATCTACTGCACTCCTCCCACTCAATAACCAAAAAAACAACAGGGACATTTCTGGCTGGGAAGTTAAAAATAAAAGAATGAAATCCATGGTTGATGGAAGATTTTGAATGTTTCAGGAGAATGATGCTAGAAAGGAGGGAGACCCAGTACCAGATAAAGACTGTAAAGGGGCTAGAATTGATGCAAAAAAAGCAGAACTGTTCAATATATACCTCACTTTCTAATAAATACTTCATTTTCTGTTTGGAAAGGAGCAGGATAACCTAGTTGTATTGAATGAGGCTGATACAGTACTCTGAAGTCAATATTTAATGAGGATATGGTAATGTTTATTCTAGTATAACTGCGCTAAAAATCAGCCCGTCTGGTTAGCTGCACCAAAGAATCCAAAGACCTATATCCAGAAGTTCCCTGAGATTTTTGTCCTGAGAGTTTAAAAAAAAACATGGAATATGGGAATAAATCCAGACTGGTGAAAAAGGGCTAACCATTGAAAACTGATGACTGGGGTGGTCTGTGCAGCTATAGTACGGTTAGTCTGATACAAGTAAGGGACAATATTACAGGAATTTTTAAGGTGAATACAATTGACACAGACTAAAAAACAACAAAAGCTTAGAGGGTAGTATAATTATTTCAGTCAGCATAATCTTCTGTTAAAAGGAGTTTGCTGAACATGTTTTTCTTTAAGATTTTTAGTTTTGTTTGATAAGGGTAGATAAATAGATAACAAGATTTCATATTTGCAAGGTATTTTGCTTCATACCCCCCAGTCTTTTGATTTTTAGGACAACACACATCAGTACAGCAACTCCTAAGTGGATTAAAAAACCCAAAACTTAAAGAAATGGCTGAGAACCATTGGCAGTAGTGAATTTCCTTCAAATAGGCATCTTTTCAGTGTGATACCATGGAGGCTTGGAAACTGTCTTATTCGGCATTTTCACCAACATTTTGGAGTAAACCTAGATGCTGTTCACTAGAGGCATGAAGATTACTGCAGTTTTAAATAACAGTAGGACTGTAACCTCAGCTTGTGTAGCAAGCTGGGTCCTTGTTAACACAACACCACATTTTAATGCCAAATCCAAAATAATAAGTTCAGAAATGGATATTTAAATTGGAATAAAATTTCATTTTAATAGTAAGCGTAATTAATTAGCCACTACAACATATCAAAAGGAGATAAACCCAATCAATTCTCCCTCTCTTGACTACCTTAGATCAAGACTGTGGTGTTTTGCAGGAAGTCTTGCTTTCAGGCAAATGCATGTTACCAGGATAGCTGGGTGAAGCATCCCAGGCTTTGGCACACAGGGTCATGCAGGGTGACCCAGTGACGTGTCCAGTCTTGAACTTTACAAAACTGTGATTTTGTGCAGCATTATGAGAGGAGGAGTGGAAAAGGCAGGTGAGGCAGAGGGTCAGGATTGAGCTAAAGCTTGCAAAAGGAGGAAAAGCTTGAACAAGCAGTTTCCAGGTAGAGACAGGAAACTTGAATTGAGTTTATCCAGCAGGGAGGCGGTGAAAGGATTAGAAAGGGAGAAGTGGTGAAAAGTGGCATAAATCTCTCATCATCCACAAGTGCTTTGCTTCCTCCTCTACTTTGATTTCTAGCTCATGAGCAAAGATTTTCACTAAAATCCTGTTTCTGTTCCTTTTACAGTCATGAGAACGGCTTGATTACCAGTAGTCAGCACTGAGTACTGGCTCCTCATGCTGTGGCGTTGTATCCTTTTGTGCGACCCATACGTGTGTCAGAACTAAAACCAAGACAGGTTGGGGATGACCCTGATTTGTCTGTCTCGCTAGAGCAAAACAAGGACCAGGTGAGGAATGCTGAGATACATGATGGTTCAGGTGTGCCAGTCTCCAGGCTCTCAGATAGGGGCTAACTTGCAGTGACTTTTGTTGCCGTAAATAGGGTTCACACGCTAGCGAGCTACCCATGATGGCGTGTACTTACAAAGGTCACGAGTCTGTGAGGATCTTGTGGGTTTGCTGTCGCAGTATTGGAGACTTGTCTATAGGTTCCTCTCAGGCCAAAGATCTTTAGGTTCTGTAACCATTTGTATTGTCCATTTGTATTTGTATGTCCATTTGTATTGGACAAGTGGACGTCACATAAATACTGTATATGACTCAGCTGTTGCATGTTGTCTTTGATATGGAGGAGGCTCATAACTTAATGGAGTGTAAAGAGATGCTTATCTAGCTCATTTTGCTCATGCTGAAAGATTAGCTCCTCTAAAGTGAGAGTGTGTACATGTCACTGCTAGGATTTTTGCTTTCTTTTCCTGAACACTTTATCCTACAGTAAGGGTAGAGCAAATGCTGCTCTGAAGTAAATGGTAAATACAATACCATACTATAGAGCTTCATTGACTTGTAGTGAGTGGGGCCTAAATCCACCAAAGAATTTCAGTATTGCTTATCCTGGAAGCAACAGAAGTGGTTATTTCAGCTATTCCACTGGCTTAAACCCATCAGTAGCCCACTGAAGGTTAATCACATGCTTCAGTAGCCTGGAAGAATTAGTGGATAAGCAAATAACACACAGTTTTAAACTTTTTAAAATTGAATTGTATTACAGCTTTTTCTTTGGCAAGTTTTCAGCTCTAACCATGGGTGGTAATGCCACTTTGAAGATACTGGAATGTCTCGTGAGGGGATTTTACAAAAATTTGACAATGAAATCTTAAGTTTGTGGGCCTATTAGGGTGTTCAATTCAGCATATAGGAAGGCAGATGTGTGTTTGTAAGCTGTGAAACCCCAGATCACAATTAGCAAGGTTCATCTATGCTTCACCTAAAGGAAGTGACATTGAGCTGAATGGGAGTCTTGGGCTGAAATTGCTCCAGTGATGTAGAGGAATCTGTGCTTTTGTTGAGGATGTAGATGTTGTGAAGCAGTGCGAAGCCCGTTACTAAACAGCTAAGTTTTAATTCAGAGCTCTGAGACCTTTCACAAGTACAACCTCCATGTTCTTGTTAAGCTGCTTGAAAACATAGAGATCCTTTGCACACCCCACTTCTTAATAAAGACCTAATTTGTAGGCTTCAAGCAAGCTCTTCCTCTTTCTTCTTTTGACAATGCTATGAACATATAAAGGAAGAAAAGAAGGCATGGGTATCTACCACAGTGATAATGAGTGGCTTAGACCGTAAGATGGGCAGGCTTAGATGGTGAAGGTACAAGACCTTTGGAGAACATCACAGTTTTACAAAGCATTGCCCCTCAAAATGGGTGAAGCTATCTAGGAGGACCAAGGTAGCCAGTGCTATGTGGTCTGCAGCTACACCGAGTCATAAAAATAATTTTGAGAATGTAGTCTTCTTAATGTATTTTGTGTATGTGGCTCTTAATATGTGTACTATATCTGTAGTTGTTTATATTTACACAGACGTCCATGTACATATGTGTATTTCATCACAGGGACTTTATGTTTCTGTTCCATTTCTACAGTTTCTAAGAGGTATTTGTCCTAATTTCAGTTGCTCATTTTTGTGTACATTGGAAAGTACTAAGAACCCCCCACTTCTTAAAATAACTTCCGGTATTTAAAACTTTGTCTATATAGAACATTTCTAGAGTTCACTTTATCTGCACGCATACTACTGATATCAAATTTAAGTGGGCTCAGCCCTTTCACTGCTCCAAAGATAGACTTCTTGTTACAACAACTTCAGCAGTTGTTGCCCTGGCTGATATTAGGCGGGTTGTCAAAATGTACAGTTTTTCCCTGTCACTTAATAATTTCCTCTTAACTTTTTTCCTGGGTTCAAGCAAATCAAACTTGACCAGATGCTACATTGCATCCAGCTCATCTGCATGGCGGCTAGTACTCTAGTGCTAATAGATAGCTTTTTCTTTCCCTTCTGTTTCTGCAGTAAATGGCTGCTAGGCCTCCCTGATGGGTCTTTTAAAAAGTAGAAAAGGTCAAATATGTGTACAGAGTACTTCAAAATTACAAGATAAATGAATCTACAACATTATTCAGTTGAAGAGAAGTTGTATTGTTTGTAAGCACTTTCACTCACGGCATGCACGTCCCACGCTGGAACAGAGAGGGCACAAGGGCAGTATTGTTTGTGAGTCCTGGCGTAAACCTCTGTCCTTGCTGCCCCAGCACCCTGCAGCAATGCGGAGGCAATTGCAATGGTGCAGGCAAATTGCTTTTTGCAATCAATTCAACTGCTGCTCATGAGAAACAGAACTTGCAGTAGCGGTTTGACTGACTTTCGTATAAATGAAGCGTGGACAGAAGACTTTTCTGGTGGGGTTTTGAGTCCTGATGATTTCACACTTCCACACCGCCCTGTGCAGATGCAAGGGTACTGATCTTGAATGCTAGCCCAAAATTCTCAGAGGGCCAGTGCTCTAGTGCTGGATGCAAGTTATGAGACTTCTACAGATGGTTGCAACGTGGTTTTTAAGGCACTTTTGGGAATGTGAGAGCTGGCACCAAAATTATTTTGGAATGCAGTCCATCAGAAAGATGTGATATGAAACAGATTTATGTGTGCTGTTACAAGTTAGTACAATATTAATCTGGTTTAACTAGTATCATGCAATGTAAAGAGATTGTTTTGTGGTTTCTCACTGCTTTTTATGAAAGTCTCTGAAACACAACAAGGCCTAACAGTATGTTTGGAGATGAGCTTCATTTGTATGCTGGATAGTGTATGAGGAGAAGGCACTTAAAGGGCTGCCTTCCTCACCGGCGTGAATGGTACAATTTCACTGGAATTATGGCCACTTAACCGACAGTAAACTTGATCAAAAAGCTGGTCTAGCAAACCTTCGTTCATTTTGGGCCTGATCCAAGGACCAGGCAGGGAACCGGAAATACTTCTACCAGTTGGTGTTCTGGGTCAAACCCTCTATGAAAAACATTTTCTTAGCTCAATTTTTATGGCTTCATGTGTCCTTTAAATGACTAGGAGCTGACATCCATAGGTGTAAAATGATTTAGCAAATGTACCTTTTGAGAACTGGCACATGGAGCATTTTAAAGTTTGAAATGGTGTCTTTGGTAGAAGAGGTTGAATGATGAGCATTGGAGAACTTAAGTGAGATTCAGAGCTTTGCAAAGGCTTTGCAGGAAGAGGATGCTTTTCTGTGGCAGAAAATCTAAATAGAGATAAAATTCTGTGTCCCAAAGTGTCGTCCAAATCACATGCTGCAGCTTGCTTCTCTTTCTGGTAATGCTATTTGACATACTGTCAGCAGCACCAAGTATGTTTTTTCCCTTCCTCACCCTGTATGTGTCAACACATTTACAGCTGTGATTAAGAATCTTCTGTTTCACATTTCATGTGTTTTTGGATTCCATTACACTGAAATGAGCCAGTCTTCATCTGATAGTGCTATACTGTGTGTACATCCCGTTGCTTTTCCATAATAAAAGAGCTCTGAGAATGAACCATGAAATAATAGAATCCTGTATGTGCACACCTAGGGAGAAGGTTGATGAGAAAGCTGAAGATGAGTGTAGAGAGCAGGAGTTTACTCCTACAGTATGTTGAAAAATGCCATAAATATATTCACAAATTCTTTCCATTCTGGAGGGAGGCCGGAGGGTCTCTAATGTGACAAGTGAAGATTTACTGCCATCTACCGTGCAGCTGAACACTGCTTATGCATAACACATTAAAAAAAAAAAAAAAAAAAATCAGGTTAGTGTATATTGTTTTGAAGGGGGATATGGGTTAGGATTTAAGTTGTTATCCCAAACAGACAGTGGGGTTTGAGATTCTGCTTCAGCGACGGCAGGGCGATGGTGCAGGGCAGGAGCCGGTGCATTAACTTTTGGATTGTGTGCGTGAGCAAGCGGCCAGGTACAGCCCTGGGCTCTCCCGCACGGGGCTACAGCTACAGATGCCAGGGGTCGTCCTTCAAGTGCTAGAAGAACCCGCAGCTGTTTGTAATGGATCTGACTTTTATTAGCTTCATAAGGTAAGTAGTTAATCTTAAAAAACCTACTGCAGGTGGTATCTCTTAGCAGATTTGTTAGTAAATAGACTCTTTCCCAGAGATAGGGGTTCCTTAAAATTTCTGCGTGTTTGTTAAGGTAAAAGGCAACACACCGAGTGGGAAATAGTTAAAATGTGTCTCAATGCCATGGCAGGGAGGGGAAACCTAGAAAGTAGATTCTTGTTAGTTACTGCCCTCCTACGTGTAACGAAGAGCCTTTGGAACTTCTGTCACACACGTTTTGCCATGATATGTGACTTGTTACTGCAACATAAATCTCTACTTAGTACATAACTGAACGGGCTTCTGAGCACGTGCATCCTCCAACTGGGGCTGCAGGTCCCTTCCCGCGGGCCAGGAACACAGCCCCACAGTCCTTCGGATTACTGAATTCCTGTGCTGCTCCCAGGCCAGCTGCTTCCCTCCTTAAACCTGCTTCAGGCTCTGCCCTGCCTCCTGTCAATGCAGGCTGGTTCCAAAATTTGGAAGATGCAGTGGCCGGTTGGGGTGCCTGTGCCAACTGCTGAATCCGTACCAGCTCACTGCAGTGCCGGCCGGCGGAGAGAAGCCAGCGGGTATTCAGATGCAGGTGCTGCCATTCAGACAGACTTTCCTTTTGGGATCTTTATTGTGCTTCAAACTTTTGCTGGACAGGTCTTTGTAACCTAAGAGAGAGATGAAATTGTCCTCCAGTATTAATGCATCTTTTCTTTACATCAAAAAGATGTATTTCTTTTAAGAATGAATTAATCTCAAAATTAATTTTAAGAATGAAGTAAGAATTGGCTTTAAGGCAATTCTAGGCAATGGGGAAGTTGCAGTGAAATGATCAAGGAACTCAGGCTGTTGTGAAATCCTTTTCTCTCCCAAGCACAGAACTCCCCAGTCTTCTTTTCACACGTCTTCACCTATTTAGGTGTGATGTTATTTGGGACCAAAACTTACAACCTAGTTTGATACACAGAAAAAAACCCCTTAGGTTTATATTCTTGCAGTTCAGGCAAGAATCATTTAGGGAAGAATCAGGAAGGGTTCTACGTTTTGCTTCTTTCAAGATTGTAATTTCTTCTGAAAAATTCTTACGCATAGGCTTGCAAATGACTCAGTGTGGTGCCTCACAGCATTTTGGCAGAGTGAGGAGTTTTAATTTTCTGCCTTTTAATATTCTTGTGCTGTGTAGGACCTGTGGTGCTGGTCTTATTACAGTAGTGTACTACTACAGTTCTATTGCATCTAGTTTTTACTGTAAAGGTGCAGTAAATTCTGATAGTAATAATGCTAATTATGTCAGGAAAATAAACAGTGCTGGCATTAGAGAGGAGTCCTTTTTCACACTTCCAAGACACCATTAGAGAGAGGTGAAATTTCTTATTAAATGTCTGGAAAAAATTGCATCTTTCTTCTCTTACCCTCTCTTCCATGTTGTGTAATTGTCTATTTATCATTTATCTAGCAGTTTGCTACAATTAGAGAAGATTTCCACAAGGAGAAAAATGTCTGGTTTCTAACTGAGGCTGGTCCCATCTTCTATAGATGTGGGCGTGCTCTTTGTAGTCTGGGAAAAATCAGTCACTGAAACGTTGATCCATACTTGTGTGTGCATGTCAGTTGTTAGTTTAATTTCTCCTAATACATTATCACATTTCTTGATAGATCACTCCTGAGGCCTGTATATAAAGCATGTTAAAAAAATCCCCCTGTTTCTAGAGAACAGATCCTGGGAGACTAATGAAGTATTCAGATTGTCACGAAGGATGGTGTGGAAAGATAGATTTTCTGGCTTGCTTTTAAGAGTTCTGTTCAGCATTATCATACTTAAGGCTTTTCGCTGCGGTATTGGAGTTCAGTGTGAAACTATGCAGTAACTATTATGTTGTTAATACCGTTTGCTCCTCGTCTGTCAAAGGAACATCTCAGGGTGCCTACTGTAAATGAGTTCCTAAGATAATAGTAGGGGTCATGCATTTTCAGGTTATAAGTGAACAGGATGTACTAGAAATACCACTGTATAACTTTTGCTGGACTACTTAAAATAGTGCAACTTAAATTGACATATTTTTAATGGCACTTTGGGTTTTCACATTCAAAACACAGTAGTGTGGAATTCATTCATTTGGGGGGAGGGATCTTAGAGCACCTGCTCATCTTTCCTCCCTGTCTGTGCACCCTGCTGCTCTAAAACCTGCGGTGCCCCGGAGCATATTGGGGTTGCAAGATCCAGATGTAGATGAGGGACAAGGATTCTTTCCCCAGTGGAATTTGGTTTTTTGGCAGGCGCTATAGGCAGACAGGTGTGGGCAACTTTGGAGCTGGCTTTAGGTCTGTCACTCGATAGGGCTGCTAATGAGCTGCTTTATGCTTCCTTGCTGTAGTGGATGATGTTGTAATTCCGAGGATGGTCTCGGGTTTCCTTTTGGGAGCATTGTCCACAGCTCCTCAAGAGATCTCTGCACAGGATCTTTCATGGAGCTGTAGTTAAAGTCTTTTCTGATACTCACATACAGTTACTCTTTTAATAAATCGGAGTGCCCACCCAGATACTGGTATGCTCAAGCATAAGGCGCTGAATTATTTTCTTCATGCCTGGTGGGAGGGAATTCCACAGCGTAATTGGCTGCACAGAGCACCGAGCAGGACCAGAGCACGGGGCAACGCTGTGCCTTGCAAATGGCGAAATGCCCCTTTCCAGTCAGATGCACAGTGTGTGAGTCTGTAATGAGCCTGTTTAAACGTTTACCAGTGCGAGTGTGTGGAAGTTTTAGAATTGCAGCCAGTGTCTGTAGTTGAAAACAAGCCAGGGGAGCAATTTAAGGCATCCCAACTGGGTCTTGATCAGTTTATACAGTGACCTTGTCTTGCAGTTTATTCTGAATATGTGTTTGAGGAGCGGATTAAAATGAGGTCTTTCTTTATGTGAATATATTTGAATTATAGTGAAAAATTTTCTTTTATCACTGTGGTGTGACATGTCAATGTACAAATTTTGGACTAAATCTTGTAAGTGCGCTGAGGCTCCCATGTGAACATTAACAGCATCTTCTCCGATCTCAAATATGTTACAGCAAACTCCCAGTGGAGGCTGCATCTGTACTGCTGAGATCAATAAATATTTTATCTTTGGCTGAGATGAATGGTGGATCAAGAATACAGCCTGCAGTGCTTTCTCTATTTACCTTTACTTTCCAGTAAGTTGAAAGCCATGACAAAACATACTGGACGTTAACTGTTTCTTTTTTTTTGTTTTCTCAGAATTTGAAAGCCTGACCAAGTATGTGTCATCTCTGAAACGCAGCTTTAGAAATAAATCGAAGATTTTGCACATTAAGCTGAGGGAAACTTTTTTAATAACCATTTTTCTTCATTTTTTTACCATTTTTCACTCTTACACAATGGTGTTTTAAAAGGAGATGCCCAGCCACTTTCAAAGCAATAAACATTGGTGGTTTGTTTGTAATCTTTTACCTTGGGACAAAGAAAAACAACCAATGAAAAGTTTAAAAGATTTGATGTCTTTTTTAGTGCGTACAAATATCAGTTAGAAAGTTTTTATGTGAGTAAATAGTTTTCAGCTGGAAAGAAAGGAAGATCCACTTTATTTGAAATACCCCCCAAATCTGTCTGTATTTCTAACAAGGTTCACCAGGTGTCTTCTGTGGGTTTGTTTTTAAGCATATGAAAAGCTGTTGTGAACTTCTCACATGCTCTTTCAAAGAAAATAATTATGTTCAGATATGTATCGTTCCTGCATATGATTGTCTGCATCTACGGGAAGGTATAATCAGACGCTCTTGCAATTACAAGCTAAGACCAACAGTATGTAAAGGTGAGCACACAGAAGGAATCTGACTTTGTGCATCCTTCTTTTGACATATACTAGAATTTTTAAATGACATATGAAATACTTCAAGTATCTCTGAGTAGTTACCCACTGCTCTACTTCTCTGTGATTATTTGGCCACTTGCTTTTAGGCACTGGTGAGAAGGGAAATACTAGAAGAGGAGATTTGAAGATGGAGGGAAAAGGGGCCTTACATTTCAGTGCAGAGGGCATTGCACTCATGAGGAGGAAGAGTGACAAGTGAGCAAGTGGGCCCCAAAGCTGAGAAACTGGGAAGGAAAAGAGCATTGCCAGTGCTGTGAAGAGTTTGAAGGTGAGGACTAAGAACATAGCCTTCATGCCCTGGGACCTACAGAACCATTTGAAGAGAGGGAACAAATATATGTGCAGGAGCTCATGGGTTGAAGGGGTGGGAGCCATACAATGTTAAAAGGGGTGGGTGTCCCGTTAATTGAGACAGGAGATGCATGTTGAAGTTCTAGCTGTAACCTGAAAGGAAAAGGACATGGATAGAAAAGCAGCAAAATTTGACCACCAGGTGCTGGAGGGGAGAGGGGAGGACCTGTAAGGTTAGCAGGCTGGAAAAGAGGACGAACAGACAAGAGGAGGACCAAGAGCAGGTGAAGCCACAAAAGACAGCTTGTCAGAGAAGAGAGATGGTCAGAAGTGTGAGAACCTGCCAGGAGGTCAGGGGAGAGGCACCAGCAGTTTGGTCTTGTCTGGATATTTGTTGAAACAATTTTCAGGTCAGTTTGGGAATACGCCCATCGATCTGATACCGCTTTCTACCCGTTTTCTCTCATACTGGTTATCTATCCCTTGCACAATATGAATCACTTCATTGGTCTTTCACTCAATCCAGGGAAAGACAAGGACAAGGCAAGTGCATGGGCTTTTCCCCTCTTTTCCTTCTTCTTCCTCTTCTTCCTCTTTCCTTCTTAATACTCTGAAAAAGCTTTATCGCGAAGGGTGACTGAGGATCCTCTCGAGTTCGTTACATTCTGAGGCCAGACATCCCCATCTAGTGGTTATTCCACCTTTACTCCCCAAGTACGTGTTTGGGGAGAAGGATGCCTTGCGCACACGCATGCAGTAAGACCAGTTGTAACCCCCCCGATATCTCGGTGTTTTCCTTGTGGATGTCTTAAACTGCTGTGAGTACAGAATAAAGTACTTACAAATTTTTTCCAAAAGGAAAATATTTTTACTAATAATTTGCATGTGGAAAATAATTTGCTGCTATACTGAAGGGAGTTATTTTACTACTGCTTCTGACACAGCAAATGCACATGAAAATGTCATTGTAAATGTATGTAGAGTGAGAAAATAAAGCAGGATCAGGTTTGTTTATTAGCAACAAAATGACAAAAAGAATTGGTTACTAGACAGTACTTTGTGAATTAGATTATTACATTAAAGTAAAATCACTGGGACCTTGTAGCATGTATAATAATGCAGAATCATGCACGTAGTCCTTTGTGGCCTTTCAGAGAAAAATATGTTTTTCTTGCTGGAGTCCTGCTCCCTAGATGTTTTACCATAACTCACTGGGGTTTGTCCCATGGTGCTGATGGACATCAGTGTTCAGCTGTGAGTCAGGAGCCGTTCAAGGCTGGTGTTTGAGATTTGCCCTGCTGAGGGCCGCAGTGAAGCCGTACGGCCCTCCCTGGCTGCGAGTGAAATAGTGCCGACAAACGCGGTCAGGCTGTCACGACCTAAGATGGGGAGACATTTTTAGGACCCCTTGGGGTTGGAGAGGGAAACAAGAAGGGAAACCCCCTGTTATGCAAAGGCAAACTCAAGGCGTGCGCCAGGTTGGCGATGACAAACCCCCGGCTCCTCCAGTGCTTTCTCCACCGTGGGGTCCCCTCCACCTGTGGGCAAAGAAATCTCTGGTGGACTTGTCTGCAGGAATGGAGCCAGAGTTTTCCATTTCTCCTCATTGTTGGCCTTTTAATTCCTTCTGCTTCTCTTCTTGAAGGCCCTTTTGTTTTCTCTACATAGGTACATATTCAGATATCACAAGTTAATTTGTTGGATCCTTCTCCCTCCCCTGAATTAAAAACTCTCGAGGGCCAGTCGGTATTTGCTTTATGTCAGGTAGGGCTAAAGTGTAGCAAGGTTTGCAGCTGCCTGCGGAGTTTTCGGGGGGTACTATCCATACAGCTTCCCCCGTCCGATACCCAGCGCCTGTCACAGCACCTGCGAATAAGTATTTTCTCGCTGTGTAAACTGAGCGCTGAGTTTCTGCGTCTGAAAATGTGGGCTGGTTCTTAAATGTCTGGGGAAAAAATTGCCCAGAGGCACCTCCTGTTACTGATCAGGGACTGGGGTGGAAGGGGAAGGAGAAGGCGGCTGTTTATCCCTTCTTCTGCAGGGGGGAACTTCTTCAGAAGTGCCTGGCTGAGTACTGGGCGCAGGAGCTGGTGTCCGCACCAGTGAGTCGCTCACCCATGTTCATTGCTGGAGATGATAGTAAGAATATTCAGCTGAAATTCTGAGAACTTGCTGTGCTTCCACCTTCCTGAAATGAGTATTTTTAACGTGTATTTTATATGGTCATTTTTCATAAGATCTCTTTAGTGGAAGTGTCCTAACCAGGGACTTTCTGTTCCCATAGCAGAAGCAGAACTGGTTCCACATCTGCTTTTTTTTTTTTTTTTTTTTTTTTCTTTTTTTCCCCCAAGCTGTTAATGACTTAAAAGCCATTAGGTGGCAGTATCAGCCAGCGAGCATCTCAAGTAGTTGCTGAGCTAAATGCAAAAGTCTAGGTAGGAAAGATTAAAGATTAGAAATGACAAGTTTCTTTCTATGGAAAAAATGCATCGGTTTGTATTTGAAGAGGCTGTGTTTAACTCCACACCATATATGTTTTGAAAAATCTTTTAAAAAACGATTATAACTAATGAAAAGATATAATGCATTACAACAGGTTTGTAGTTGCAGGTAGGGCTTTTGAACCTGAAGGTTGTCTTTTCTGTGCACAAGCTCAACCAGAAAGCAAGAGGGTTTCCTCTGATTTTATGGTCTAAATGCAATGAAATACCAAAAAAACCCAACCAACCAAAACCCCACTAATAAGAAAATAATGAACTTTCTCCTCATATCAGATATAGGAAGGTAGTTACTGCCCCTGCAATTACTACCAAGACAGGTGAGGTTTTTTTGAAGGACGTGGCAATAAAGAGTCAGCTGGTGTCATTGCTTTGTTGTTGTTAAAGGAATTGTTCTGATGCCCAGAGCTCAGACCTGGCCTTCTGTTTTTAAGCAGGATGGTGACCTTTTCGCTCTAATTTCTTCAAAAGCAGAAGCCTTAATTTGTAATCTCAAGAATTTATTTTTTTTAAGTCCCTATGAATGTAGACGAAAATTAATCATACGCTAAGGATAAGAGAAGCTGCCACGCAGGAGCTCTGGGCGGTGCACTGTGAGCCTTGAGGGTGTGCTGGCCCAGGGGCTCAAGCGCTGTTTGAGCTTGGTGTTGCTGAGCTGTGCGCACGCCTTAGGGTAACAGCATCTGGGCTTCACATCATACAGTTACTTTCATTTTCCTTTTATTCACTTTTCAGTTAATACAAAGCTCACTTATGTGTTCAGCTTCACGATTGGAAAATAGTATTTGTGATGACCCACTATTTAATTCTACATTTGGAAGCAGCAGACTTTAAATATCAATGTATTTGTAATGATGTAAAACTTGCAAAACTGACTAAGAGTGCCCACTTTAGGCTGTATTTCTAGATAAGGTTGTGTTTTCTGTAATAGGAATCATAGTTATTTTTGTCATGGTATATGGTGTCAGCTCAATTATAGTACTCTCTTCTAGGTTCAGGCTGGCAAGACTATGAAAGCCACAGGCAAATTTTACTTGTTTGTAATATCCTTCACTTCACAAACCCCATCCAAACGGGAACATGTTGTGTGTTACCAAAAAAACCCTCATGATCATGTCGTTCACATCTTGCTTTCAAATGCATGAGATAATGCCACTTGTTTAAGCTTAGTCACATCTGGGGGAATGTCAGAAGTCTGCATCACATGAGCTGCTCCTCAGATTTCCCAGCCCATATCAGCGTGTTTTCCTGGGGAGAAGCAGAGTGGAGATGTTATTAAAATGGCTCATCCTATATGTGAGTATTGATATTTAAATCTCAGGCCTATTCCTGTGATTTTCATGCCGCATTTCATATTTACACTCAGCTGCTTTATGTGAAAATACTTTAGTATCTTTCTTT
The DNA here is from genome assembly GCF_030463565.1 of Pelecanus crispus. NCBI lineage: Eukaryota > Metazoa > Chordata > Aves > Pelecaniformes > Pelecanidae > Pelecanus > Pelecanus crispus. Next base: position 12,166,245 of record NC_134652.1, on the reverse strand, counting down.
TCTTAAGGTATATGTATCAGAGGGAAGAAATATTCTAACTAACCACCCTGTGCTTGCGTTCTTGTTGACATTTTCATTTTCTACTCAGCCCCCAGACTTACCACCTTAGGGCAGCTTTAAGCCTGCCTTTAGCTTAGCTTTAAACACTTCTATCCTCTCCACCGCATGATCTGTTTATAGACCTGGTGTTGCTTGTCCTCCTTCCCTCCTTGGAGATCAGGAGGCCAAGAGAGTCGTTGGCATGCCCTCGCTTGCGGTCCGTGTCAGCAGCCTTCTCCAGAGCAAACAGCATGTGATGGACAGGGGAAGCGCCTGATACAATCTGGCTTTGTTCCCTGCTGGCTCCTGCCCTCGTGGTCCTGGTGATACGCACTACATACAGAACCTGGAGATGGTCCAAACCGGGCAAATCGTTGTGCCTTTCCTCCTCAGCATCACTTCTGGATGCTCAAGTGCCACTGTACTTGCCACACCAGCTGTGCAAACCCTAGAGAGAATGGAAGATGAGGAATCAAAAAGGCTGGCAACACTGAAGTACTGGGCTGTCTTACACCTTGCTGTCAGCAGACTTTTATTCGGGACAAAATCTGCTCAGCGTGTCCAACTCTGCTCCAGGGGAAGGTGCTGGCTCCATTCCCAGGGACCCTGATCCTGTTTCAAGGGTCAGAAATTGATTGGCGTTGCTTCCCAAGGCCTCAAGCATATGCTTTGTCCATCCCATCCCCAGTCCCTCCCCTGTGGTGCACATGGAGTTGGACGCCCCGCATGTGCCCATATAGGGAAGGGTGTAACTGTCTCGTTGACATCGGCTAATCCAGCCAGGCATGCACAGGGGCAGCAGGGTGTGATGCTCACATGTAGCGTGGCAGATGGCACTTGGGACTGGCTGTGCCCATCACACCCCCCAAGACCGACATACAAGACAGGGAAAGAGCTTTCTTGCGTACCTCTGCACACTCTCAACAAAGCTACTGAAGAGCTGGGCTGCGGTAGCCCCATGTATTGAGCCAGAAGTCATTCCTAGAGGAGAAAGTTAATGAATCTTTCCTGTGCTGCAAATTAATGGCAGCTCTGCAATACTTTTAATTTGTACAAAATCTGTGCATTGTATTAGGTGAAAATAGATGAGCAGGACAAGAAGTCTTGTAGTAAACACCATCTTGTATTGGTGAAAGCCTAGTGGACCATGTCCTTCTTTTCCAGATGTATGGCCAAATGGGACAAAACCCGACTAAATGCTTCATTACTGAGTTTTCATCAATGACATCTAGGTAGCCCTCTAAGTTATCCATATGCTAACACGGAGTGGGCAGTAGAACTTGTTGTGTGTATTGTTCTCTTTCAAACTCCAGTGATGAATGGAGGCTTTGCCTTCAGTAAAGGTGAAATCAGGGGGTGAAAGCACCTGAAAGTATTACTGACAGAGACCATAGGCCAGACCACAGCCAGAAGACCCAACTGAAGGCTTACTGAATCTGATGAGAGAGACTTCGGGACTGATCTGTTGTGCTGGAGGATCTTAGGTAATCCAATTAGGTAATTCAAAAACAAGGCACCTATGGGAACTGCTCAAGATCTCTTTATAATTGTGCTCAATGCTTACACTATCTTCAGCTGCTGTCCCATCCACCAGATTGTTTCCCTGGGTGATAATGAGCCGCTGCATTCGCTGTGGACTACAGTACAAAACCCAGTAGGAATGACAGCAAAGTAGGAAAAAATCCATTAAAGCAGGTAACTGTCTTCTGTCTGTAGGTGGGAACCAGCCGGCAGTAGCGTGGCAGGCCAGTGTTTCTCTGCAGTGGAAGGTCTTCAGCCCACGTTGCACACATCAGCCACTGGGGGTTTACTGGTCCTGCTTAAAATCTATTTTCTCTGCTAAATCGAATTTTCTACAGAGTTAAATTCTTGTGTTAAAGTATTTGATTAGCGCAGTAGTTGAACCAGCTACAGAACGAGCATGGATGGTGGACATACAAGCAAATCCTGCACGCTTCCTTCTGGGCATTCGGAGGTTTGCGCTTGCTTGTCATCTCAGCTCGGTAGAGGTTGTCTTGACTAGAAAGGACCACTAAACAATCAAGTCTGACCTTAGGTGTAACACAGATGTCTCATCCCTGACACTCAGAGGGTGCTCTGACCCTCCCAAAACCAGGTTTTACAGCTCATCCCAGGAGGTCTGATGCCGGGGAGCAGGAGTGACCCTGACCCTGGCAGCAGCACTACGCTGTAGTCTGGATAGTTTATATTGGCAGTTAGACTTCATGCACCAATCTCTGAAGCCTTACTCTCTACAGACACTTGAACAACAATTAAAAAAAAAAGTTAGAAATGCTGATATCTAACAGCAGTTGCACCCATAATCTTGGAAGACTATGATAAGCTTTGTCACTGTTTCCTGATGTCATGTTAAAAAGTGTTTATGAACTTTGAATGGGTTTGCTAGTGGTCCTCCAAAAATGTCCATGTCCAGGCACCCAAAAATTTTGGAATCACAGTTCTGTGGAGTACTTCTGGTCTTTAATTTATTACTTGAGATATAGACATGTAAGACAGACGTTCAGTTTTCCTGAACTCCAGATGAAGTTGTCTGATTCCAGTCTATTAAGGAAACTGGTTTGCTGTCCTGGGCAAATCAGGCTGTAATGCTGGCTGCAAAAAAGATTTGTAGCTGGATTTTTTTAATCATTTATTTGAATATTACTATACAGAGCAGGATGAGAGCTCAGGAGGAGTGACTGGCTGTGAGTAAAAGCAGAAGACATACACGTGAAGTTTTCTGCATGAACTGTGAAGACAGCTTCTTCATCTCTTATTTCTTGGGGGAAGAAATCACTGCTCTGTTTTACTGCATATGTCATCATAAAAGTTGAGATGGATGTAGCAAACTCCTTTAAAAGAACTTACTTGATTGTTATAGGAATACAGGCATTCTTACAGCAGATCCAACCACAATTCTGTCTGTCTGCCAGCGTCTCATTTCTTAGGGTATTATAGAAAGCATGACTATAAAGCTCATTTTTGTGCAATATGGAGATAAGCTTCTTCCAGCCCTCACCCTGTGGATGGTGGTTTATGCCAGGAGATTTTCAGGCTCATGTTCCATCCAGACATCAGGATGTGTTGTTTATTCAGTAATCTTCTCCAAGTGGGGATGCTCCTATATCTGGAGATCTCTGTCCATTTTTTTTTTTTAATTCTGCTGTTTAAATATTCAAATTGATCTGTCACATCCCTGCTTGGCTTGCATTGATGCATCTGACTTTTCAGGATGCTTTCCAAATGACGTACTGATGTTTTTTGTAACAGTAATTATATGATCCAGAAGCTCCGGAGATAGGGGCAGAATCCGAAATTTTTTGTGCTCGCTGTAATAAAAGGAGATTTTTAATGCATTAAGAGATATCAGAGTCCAGAGATTATGCTAGGCAATTTATATGAAAATATTGACACTGTGATTGTTTAGGCATGACCTTAGAAAGCCATGCCTAAGCAATCCCCAAGCAGAGTGTTAGAGAGCAAAATTTCCTGAAAAGCTGCACCACAGGACTTACAGCTCCTCATCAGATATGTTACTGCCTTTGACTCAATGATTTCTCTCCATGTGTGCCACCTGCTCAGTTACAATTTGTTCTCAGCTGCATTACTTCATCTTTGCTCTTTTTTTTTTTTTTTTTTTGGTGGTACAAGTGGTCTGAATTATTTGATCCCCCCCCCCCCCCCCCCGCCCCCCCACCCCTTACCCCCGCTAGTACTCAAAGACTGCCAGTGAGCCTTTCTAGTGTCACCAGCGCCTGGAAGCATCGTGTTGCCTTAGCAGAGGGCATCAGGCGGTTGGGAGACCTTGCCTGTGCCTAGGAGGTGGGTATGGAGACTAGCACATCGTTCCTATCTGAAAACAACGGAGAGGCTCCCAGCTGAACTTCAACCAGTTGAGAGGCTTCACTGCCTCTCTCTCCAGTGGGTTTACTTTCAAAAGCAACATTATTTTTAGTCACTTATAATTAAGGCGGCAAAAAAGACTGGAAAAGCACATAATAGCAAATGTTAACTGATTGATTCTGAATGGCAGGTCTTTCCTCAGGGGAAAAAGCACTAGCCACTGGTTGGTTTGTTTCTTTCTTTTTTTTTCTTCCCCCCCACCCCGCCCTGCCCTGCAGCTCAGCAGATAGATGAGGCGAGGACGTGCCACAGGGATGAGATTTGCCAGATTGCCTGGAACGCTGTTGTTTTGGGGCAAGTTCTTTCCCTGGGTGTGAAGAGAAACACAAGTATCTGATGACAGATGAAAATGCAGGTTAAGGAAAAACGTAGAGCTGAGAGAGTGAATCTTTTCCCTCTCCGGAGAGACCAGCGAGCGTGCAGCCTGTGTGCTAGGTAGCCTTTTCTGGAATCAAATCGCCCGTGTTACCTCTCTTTCCTTCATCACTGGCCCGCTCTGACTGGGTGGAAAAAATGCAAGTCCATCTGCTGACACAGTCCAGTTGGCCAGCCCTGCCCGTGCCACCGACTGGGCCGGCAGCTGCAGGCAGGGAGGAACCTGCAGCGTTCAGTCACAAGCCGTGTGCGGGCAGTGGGGAGGGGTAGCTCTGCTCCTGGCCGGAGAGGTCCCAACGCGCTTCCCAGGCTGAACTCGCCATATGTGTTTCATGTGATTGTCCTGAAGGTGACATGAAATGGAGAGTTCAGATTCAAGTGAAAGTTGGTTTGTGTTTCTTCATCCTGTTTAATGTAATGCAGATGCAGAGGAGAGCGTGCGGACGTCTGTGCCGGGCGGGGGGAGATGCAACAGGCTGTAGAAAAGCCCCGTAGGTTTTACTAATTCCTTCTCCTTCCCCTGAATTTTCTGCTGTTTGCTGATGGGAGTTGCATGTGTGAAGGAACACCCTTGGACCACCTGTTGGGCGCCTTTCCCTTTTCAGTCACAGTCTTTGCCATCTCTTAAAGATAGGGCTTTTTTATTTGGAGAAAAGCCAGAAACTTGAACAGTAGTTTTCTCCTTTGGAGAGGTGGGGAGAGCACTCTGATGGGGCATGTAAAGAGAGAAGAAGGTGAGAAAGAAAATTAGAAAACCTGGATGGAGACCCCTCCAGGCTCCACTTTGTGTGCAGTATTATAGAATTATGATTTTTTTTTAAAGAAAGTATTACAGAATTATGAATTTTTTTTAAAGGTAAGAGGTGCATATCCAGGGGCTGATTTAGTTTGTGGTTTGCCTTAGCACAAAACAATTTTGGAAACAGCATCTTCCATAGAAGGATCATGTCACGTATAGGATACCACTGCTACTGGGAAAGATTTCCAGACTAATGCTGTTAATTGCAAAAAGAAAGTTTAACAAGCTCTTGCTGTGTCCCAGGAGGTTAGTAGGGTGGCCAGCTAAACAGCTGTAAGGAGAGCGGTCTGATGGGCTTGAAGGGGCTAATGTACTCTAGGCAAAAATAGGAATATTTTGCTTATTTTGATCTTTGGATATGGGAGAACAGCTCATTTTTTCCTTAGTAGACGTATACACTGCAGTATGTTAGAAGCAGGGACAGGAAAATAGCATTTTTTTGGTCTATGTTAATTTTTGAGTAAAGTGACATATGGGAAAGATCAATAATTTTGACATCCAGATGTAACGTGTAAAATATTTTGGTTTAGGAAGGTGCAAAACTTGGTCTTGGAAAGCTTTGGTTTAATGGGGATGGATCATCAACCAGGGGAGACCTGCTGAGATAATTCATCAAATACCGCATTAAGGATGTGCAGGTTTTGCATTGCCTCTTGTCCTTGCTTTGGAGTCTCAGCAGAGCCTGTGGCGCAGGTCAGCGCTCGTATGCGTTTGGGGCAGTGGATTAGCACTGGACGACGAATTTCCCTTCTGTTGACTGTTTCTGAGAAGGCAGGTAGCTGACTTCAGCAATAACATTAGCCCAAGTAACAACAGTGTCTTTCCTCAAAACCTCAACTGTCCTTGGGAAGCAGCAAGTCTGAACACAAATTGCTGAGGGGTTAAAACATGATGCATTTGAGTGCGCGTTTTAAGAAATTGTTAAAACTTTAGCTGGGTAATGCTTGTTTCCTTCCAGAGCAAGGGCTCGCTCTGTAAAAGTCAGTCCCTCTCGGTCTTCGTTAGCGTGCCGCATTTTTTTCTACAGTTCGCCTAATCAGACTGTGACCCTCTCCCTGGTAGGATCCCGTGGCGTTACACTGTGCAGAAACAGGATTTTGGTGCCGATACGTGAAGAGATCGAGAACATATGGCATAAACATCAACTGATAATGTTTGCCATCCACACTTACTGCGTGTAATGCAACAAGAGCGGCTCCCGGCAGCCACGTGATCCGCCTTCCAGTCCTCCATTTGGGGTGGGGTGGAGTGGGGGTTTTTTTCATTCCTAAAGTTGTGACTTTCTGGAAGGAAGCTTGTAAATAGTCAGGGCGCAGAGAGCAGGTAGAATGTCAGCGGGATGTTACCAGGAGGCACGTGCGCAACGCTGACATCGGCTCCTGGCCGTGCTTCCTCCGCACCAGCTCGCTGCTCCTGGCAGCACTATATGTTGCAAGAAGGTAGGATCGCGTCATGTCACCCGCGTCCTCCCACCGTCGCGCCGAAACGCCTGTCTCCCCCGTCTCCAGCAAGGAGGGACGCTAATCTGCCAAGCGGAGTATCTTAGCGATCTTTAAAGTTTAATTTTAAAGTACAGCTCTTTCTGTAGCAAAGGGAAAAGGCAGGCACGCGCAGCTCTGGCAGTAACAGCTAACTGGGATTTCAAATTAACGATACGATCTGGTTTGTGCAGTAGCTTCTTACAGTGCTTAGCTTTTTTTTTTAATACCAGGGCTTTTCTACTTTAAAAGACATTCCATACTGAGTTGTATCCTATTGATTTGCCATGGTTAACCACCCTGTAATAAACCTCATAGTCTGTGTGAGTAGACACAAAGAATAATTATATTAATGTCATTTACAACCCGTGGGCACAGAATTATTTGCAAAATGTGAAAGAAGTCAATATACCAAAATATTTCAGACTGTTGAATTTGGAAATGCTTTCATTAGACTCTGAATGGAGTTTCTTAGAATAACAAAGAAAGAATCAGAGCAACATTATTTGTTTTGTTTGTTTTGTCTTTTTTTTTGTTTGTTGTCTTTTAATTATTTATAGTTAGGTCTATAATTTGTTTTTAATACTTTCTACTTCAAGACAGCTTTTTATTTTTAGAAGTAAAGCCTGGGAAATAAATAATATAATTTTAAAGATTTTTTTTTTTAAAAAAAAAAAAAACAATAGCGGTCACAACTTTCTTAGGCATCTTGTCACACAGAAAACTGAATCTGCCCCCCAGAGTGTTTTGAGGTTAAAAAATACATCAGTAACACAAGGTGTAACATCTACTATGCAGGGCAGCGGAATGAATTGCAACCTGCTTTTCCTTAGTCGTATAAGCTATTTGGACACATAGACTACAGCTACTGAGCAGAGCGTGTGCATTATAGTAAAAATGGATAAAACCAGCAAGCAAAAATTTAGAGGGAATAATGCGCTGCTTAACCAAAAGGTAGTGGCCAGCGTCTGCATTGGCGCTTTTGTCAGCAGGACTGGGCAAATGCCCAGCTGAGTGTCTTGGACGGGTTAATATCTTCGCACTTTTTCCTTCCTCACAGCTGCCACATGTAGTGCTCCGAAACGTGATATTTTTCATCAAAAACTGATTCTTATTTTCCGTCTTAGTGTACTAATCAATTTTACCGTGCAGAGCTTGGAGCATATTAACTGGCAGTTACTCCTAATTAATACTGAAGGCAGACAAAAAGGGAGAATAAAATAATTGACGTTACTTAATACAAAATGCCTCTCCCAATTTTCTTTCCTTTGTGAAGAACTCTTGGTCCCTGTTCAAGATTTAAGCACTGGCCTGTTTCATGTTTTGTTTCACAAGGTTGATTGAATGGCAGTTTATTATTCAAGACAATAAATTAAACTTCTCAAAGCCAAAGCGTTCCAGCAGTTCTGGCACAGGCTATTTTCTGCCAGAAGGAACACGCTCAGGTCTGATTTATACCAACTGTTGCCCTTTAACATAAGAAAAATAAATAAAACCTCCTATATATCTTTCAAGATCCACATTAAAATTTCTTTAGCATAGAAATAGGGAAAAGCGAGCAACATTCATTACAAAATAGATAATGAAAGCTTCTAGGCCAAAATACACCGTGTATTACTTCCACGTAACGGTACGAATATTATGGCCTAGTATTAAAGGCTGGTTTCAAAGAGATCATGAAAAGTGAGCAATCTTCTTTGATGTTTTATGTTTAGATTAAATATAACTGAAAGGAGACACAGGAGCATTGCTCTTGCTACAGTGAAATCAGGAAAGGCTTTGCAGCACGCTTCAGTAACTGCTGAATGAGATCTGGGCTTCATAAGATTCGTCTATAATTTATGTATACCAGTAATGCATGCGGGTATGTAAACAATAGGAATTTATGACATTTATGTGCTTTTAAAATATACATAAATGGAAAACTGAAAAATAGGCCTAAGTATATAGTTATGTAATGTATATCTTAGGAAATCTGCAGAGGTTCTGGTTTTCTAATCAGAAATCTGATTGAAAAATAAGTGAAGCTTCCTTTTCTTTTTTTTTTTTTTTATTTATTACTCTAAATTGCCTACTTTTAAATATTAGTGGTAAAGAGAAAGCAAATCAAATTGACCACTTGAGATAGGAGCTAGTCCAGTGTTTCTCCTTGTGCACTCTTGTGCTATGGTGGTTGGTAACACATAGCATTTAAACAGCTTTTAGAGGAGGTGGTGATACTACATTAATTATGAAATGACTGTGATGCTCCTGGGTGACTTCCAGTCGCAAGCTGCCGCTTTTCGGCTGGCCTAGGGTACAAATAGAAGAGCTCAGGTTTGCGCGTGATTTCTGTAGCCTGTGCCATTACCATTATGAAAGCTGACTCATGTTCTCCTAGAGACTCAATTTACTAATATGCATTTTCATTAAATTTTTCAAATATATCATTGGGACTAATATTTGAAAATAAAAGGATAAAAAGGTGAGGTTAATATTTTTGGTTTTTTCCACAAACAGCAATCCTTTCTTTGAGCACAAATGAAGCTCCTTAGAAATAAAAATCCTTCTTAGTACTTTACCCTTTCCACAGTTATATGTCATTTTCCTGTCTACAAACTAAAGTTATTACCTTTGTAAAAGGGCTTTTATATTGTCTCATATTACTGTGAAATAGAAATGGTTTATTCAAATGAGGAATTATCTGCCTACCACATTATGTTTCCTACTTTCAACACACAAATGAAAACGGCCGTGCCTCCAGGCACTGTGAGATATTGATACACTCAAACTTATTATTTTTGTAGTGGTTAACAATACCATGCGGAAAACACATTAGCAGAAGGTGCGGTGAAATATTACTGTAATATCTTTTCTAGTAAGTACGTATGCCAAGGATTATTTTTCAGTTGGGCATTTGTCTACGTGCTTGTGTAAAAAGCCTTTGAAGGGTTTCTGACTTGTTTTTTTTTTTTTTTTTTTTTTAAAGGCTGCATTTTCTTTTTTTCCCTTAAGTTATAATAAGCTTCCCAGATCATTTCTCCCCAGATTTCTTTTATTTTCGAGGGGAGGCTGGGAGCAGTGCTGCGAGCTCCGAGCCGTGCGGCAGGGCGGCAGGCACCGTCCCCGAAGCAGGGCTGCGTTTGCTGGAGCCGCTCACCCCGTTCCTGACGGGGTTACCCTGCTCCGCCAACGCTAATCCCTGTCCCGGCCTCTTCGCTCACCCTGTGGATTTACATTACCGTCCATAGCACCTTTCCCCCTGCTCTTCCCCTCCCAAAAGGCTTCCTGTGCCCCTCTGCCTCCGGGCAAGCCCCCGGGGCTGTGCCCTTCGCTGCCTGGGGCAGGAGCCGGAGGAAGCTCCGGGCGCAGCAGTGCTGTCGTCTGCGGGGGGTCTGCGGCTGTTGGGGTGACGAGGCTGTTGGGGACCCCCAACACCCCTTCTTACAGGAGCCCTGCTGGGATGCCTGTTGGCAGGGATAATCTGGCCTGCGGGCTTTGCACCTTAAGGGGTATTTGAAGCCTAGATGACCAGAGCTGTTGCAGGAAGGGTGCTGGGGAGGCAGGCAACGGGCAGCGTGGCACTGCCAGACCGTTGCGGCGTGCCCTGAAAGCTCGGTAAAACTGTGACACAATTTCTGTGCTAATTTAGATCTTTGCAGCATGGTACAGAGGGCACTGATCTGGTGCTATAGCTATTTCTGAGTTTTGAACATACATTTAAAATACAGTTTTTTAAATACATTTCTTTAACTTCAGTAGATAAAGAATTATGTCTCCTTGGGAAGCGGTTGCAGATAGATGGTTGTGGTATAGCTAAAGGAATTTATATGGCTGCCTATTGAAATTTAAAATGTAGACCTGTGTTCCTGTGTGCACACTAATCTTCAGAGACATCCTTGACATACTGTGGCACAGTATCAAAACCGGAGGACATTTAAATGTCACGGAGCAAAACCATAACTTTCCCAGCTTCTGAAAATCGTTACCCATAACCTTGGTTTTAGGTGGTACGTTTGCTAGAGTGTGTCCCTTACTTGAAAGGAGTTGAACTTTGCCTAATTAAATATTTATGGAGAGATGTGTTGCATGAGGGAAAGCAGAAATAAGCCCAGTGTACAATCTGGAGTTCCACGTGATATAAGAAACATACTTCCAGGGTAAAATGTATACTGAATAACAGGGAGAGGAGGTGTGATGGCCAGTGCAGACTTCGGTGGCACCTGGTTTTGTTGTTCTTGCGCTGTAAATGCAGATTGTTGTCTATGGCACTGGATTCAGCATTTGAAAGTGACTAAATCAAATAGAAGCAACAGCCCAAAACAACTCTCCCAGAACATAGAGCAAGAGTTGTTAATAAGAAATCGGTCCCACCAGAGATGATCCACCCTTTTATTCTTGCAACTGCAAATAGGACAGTTGCTTTTTTTTAGCAGCAGTGACTGCCAGGGAGGAAAGAGCGTGGTCTCTTCAGCATGCAAAGCAGCGCTGCGAGGTGGATAAGATGTCCTTGAATTATTGGTGTTTGGAGAGAAAAGGGAAAGGTGCATCGCGGTTCCCTTCTTGGGAACAGTCTTTAGTTTGTCTGACACTTTCATTGATGACTTGGGTGAACAAAGCATCCATTAAATCTGCAGCTAGTGCCAAGAGGAGAGGATTTACAAGTGCTCTTGGAGGCAGCATGGGAATCAGAGTAATCCTGAGAAACCGGATCTGACATAACCTGGGTGCAATATTGATGAGGACAATATGAAATGCTGATATGAGAAATCCATTGGACAGTCAAAAGCAGAAAGGACTGAGCTAGCCTTTCCTGTGTGGGAAGTCAGACCAGCTGAGCTCCAGAGATCCCTCACAACCAACAACTCTGGGAATAGCTCTTCAGGAAAGGGGCTGGGTTTACAGAGGACCGCGGGTCTGTGCTCTTATGAAGAAACGCGATCGTACTGGGCATTACGAACAAATGCAACACACAAAATGTGCAGAGAAAGGAGCTGGGATGGTTGTAGAGAAGATTTGATAGCAGCTGCAGGAAGGTAAGAGAAACCCTTCTTGGTGTGCATGGGAAGGCTGGTTTATGCTGTTAGCAGAGAGCCACCATAGGCTTTAAGAGGAGCTTTATAAGACTGAGGGCTGTTGAGCAATTAATTGTCCCTGGAGGTCATGAAATCTCCACCAAAGAAGGTTCCTAAGAGCAGATTAAATAAATATGTCAAGAGTGGTTGAGTTCAGCTTGATACCACCTCAGGAGCTGGTCTAACCATCCTCCTACCATCACTTCCAATTTTATTTCTGTGATCACAGCCTTTATGCAAGATGTCCTCACTGTGTTTGCCCCTTTATCTTGTCTCTTTCCCAGCAGAAATTGTTTGACTTCTCTGCATATAAACAAAGGCGGAGAACATTTTGGCTGAAAGTTTCAAATGAGCAAAAAAGACTCTCGGTAGGAGGCAGGGGCTTAACTCCTATCAGCTTTGTAAACCTCGAGTTTAGCAGCTCTGTGATAACATTTTACAGTTCATCTTCCAGCTAACTGTTAGGTTGGATGATTGTCCAGATAATAGAGTTTACCATTGCCAAACATATGCAAAACTCACTTGGCAAAGCATGTGTGTACATTGGCTGATGTTTTATTTTACTCCCTCAGTAGTATAATGGAGGGCTTTACAAATCGTTATTTGGAATAAGAAGGGTTTTACTTGCAGCTTATGAATGTATTAAAGTAGCTTAAGGTTTTTAGTGCTCCCCATCATTAGCTGAACTTACTGTGAAACATGATCTCTCTTTTTTTATCAATTCTAACCAGAACTCAGGGAAAAAAAAAAAAAAAAGCTCAGCAGCAGATGATTTCAGAGCTTAAATTATAAAGGTAGAGGGGTTTTCTCCTTTCAGCAGACTTTCTAAGCTTTTCTGACCAAGAAAGTAATTTCACTAAAACCCAAAGAAAATACTCCCTGTGGAGCTGAAGAGAAAGAAAACAGTCATTTAGTGTCAGCCAGATGCAGTCTAGAGCATAGGAAAAAGTTCCTGTGTCCATTTTTGCACCAACGCACCAGTCTTCATTGACATAAGTGCTGGGTTTATTCAACAAGCACAAAATGAACGTAAACCCTGTATTCTTCATGGGATCAGCAAAACAGCATAACATATAATCTAGTTATAATAATTAATTATTCTAATAATTAATATATGTTGTTGAGATTGCTGAACTTTGTCTTTACTTCTACCAGTGTTTGAAATATGGCTTTGCTGTTCCCTCGAACTCGAGGCCGAATTCTGTCCTCACAAACTTGTAATCTCACTGAAGTACTGTCAAATGGTGCCTTTTTATTTGAAGACTAGGTTTACTGCTAATATCAACTTCAGCTATATAACAATTGATTTGTTTATTTCAAAGGGTTTTTTTATTTGCTCTTTTAGTACAGTGGCAATTGTTTTGGGTGAGTTTAGAGAAGGCAGCCCCGTGTGCTTTGAATAAATGACGCATTACAGGGAAGGGATGCTCACACTTCTGTATAACAGAATGTAATGGATTTTGTGCTTGGATAAATAGGAAATGGTTCTCTTTGATGTGTTCAAGAGTCCTGAATTAAAAATTTAAAGTTTGTTAACTGTTAGAAAAATTGATTCAGAAACAGCTTTAATAGATAAAAAACCAGCATGCTATTGCAAATACGGTCTCACAGCTAATAGTGTGTTAATGCAGAGTAGTCATACATCTAGGATACTTGGGTATCTTAATATTCTTGGCCATTTTAATTCTGAAATCAACACAATAATACAGACAGCTTGGAAAAAAGTGCACCGTTTGGAACAAAAAATACTAAAAATCTATCTTTCAAAGATTTTGACAGGTAGATGTAATTATATGTAAAGGCAAATGTTTCATGGGGGAGGGAATGCAAAAATCTTAGAAGATGTGCAAGATTCGTGGAAATTGCAAGAAAACAAATTCTGCACCGCTATGAATTAGTCTTTTTTTTTTTTTAAGTATTCAGATTCACACCCTATGCAGCATTTCAAATATTTGTGAGTATAAATACTTTCTAAATAAACAGTTGCAGCTAAGATCATAACTTTATTAGTTCAGATTTTTTAATTTATTTCTTAATTTTGAAAGGTGCTGGGCAGCATTTTTAAATCCTTAATTTTGTCATTGGAACATCAAGCTCCAGGTTATCAGTCTGTTCTCATAGGCATGTTTTGTGTTCAGCCTTTTCATCACTCTTGTAGACAGGATTATTCAAATAATCCAGCCATCTAGATACTTTACCTCCGACACTGTGTGTTGTTCGCTGTTCTTGGATGCTAAAAGCATAATAAGGATTACAGGGGTAGCAGATGGGCTGAATTGATTTATAGCAATATTGCCTTGCCAGTGTTCGCTGTCTCATTGTGAGAATTGCAGTAGTTGATGCATATCTTCAAGTCCTTACTTCCAGTGCTGTGCAAAAACTTGCCTGGCTTTCTTCATGGAAACGGTATGGCAGTGCTCCTGCCTGTCCTTATTTTGGCAAAGACCAACCATTTCTGGCTTTCCTAGTTGTGCAAAGAGACTGCTGGTGTAGTCCAGCTGTACAACTAATGTTAAATAAATCAACGAAGAGGACAACTTCTGTTTACTTTTTACATCGCTGACCTTATAATGGGGAGCGTTTTGTGTGGGTTAGAGCTAACTTTGGCTGATGCAGGCTAATTCCCTGGGCACTCGATGGAGAATGAGAGCTTCATTCAGCTGCTTTGAATCATCTTGTGGCAGAGACCCCCCCATGAACAGGCAGGGGCTGCATTTTGGTAATTGAGGATGAACTGGGGTGGGAGGGGGGTGTGTACGAGTGGTGAATGGCCCCAACAAAATGCCTTAGCTGAGTGCTATCTTCACTTCGTGTTTGCACTTTGCAGTAGTTTAGTAAATCTGTAGCAGGATTGTTTACAAAATTATGTTACCAAATACATAAATATTATGACCGTAGAACAGAAGGAGGGAAAGAAATTTTCAAAGCTGTGCATGCTGGTCCTGTGTGTCCCTTACGTCCTGTATTTCACAACAGAACAGAAATCCTCACATTTGGGTGTTGCTCTAAAAGATGCTTTATACAGAGCTCTTGTCCCAACCTTCCACCTGTGTATCTGCTTTTCCCACTGACCCATGAACATGCCCTTCCTTCTTTGCCTTGATTAGATGATCAAATATTCTGTTTCTGCTGTGGGGCGATAAAGCGTGCAACCCGAAACACTCTGAAATCTGGAAATTCATAACAGCTGGATTTTGAAGCTGTGGCCATTCCCAAACCTATCAATGCATGGGAGCGACCCCCCTCGCTAATTCTGTCCCTCTGCCAGTGGCTTGGAGGCTGCAGCTTCTCCTTAGGGCATTAATTTTTCTGCAGGTAAGGCTCCCTGCAGCCCCTCAGCCCTCCCCACTGCTGGCTTGCAGGCCAGGGATGAAGCCGGCAGGCGCAGGGAGCAGAGTGCTGCCCCGCTCCGCAGAAGGGCCCGAAAGCTGTTGGCCTGAGCTGGCCGGAGGCAGCCCAGCATGCAGCTGTGCAGGGCACTCCTGCCCTTGCCTTCCCCATGCCCAGCTGCCGAGTCCAGAAACGGTGGCAGAGCTGGGAAGCAGCCAGCGCCCCGGGCATGCCCAGCCGGGGGGTACTCTGGGCAGGGCACTACTTATGTGCTGGGGGGATTTCTTAGAGACAGTGCTCCAAAGTTGGTCAAAATATGAGGAGGCTGAGGGAGCTTCAGGGCTTGCGGCAGCGTCAGGTGAGATGGTTTCACGGGAGAGAGGGTGCCCGTGCCCGTGTCCAGCAGGTAGCCGCCAGAGTTGGGAAGCGGCGGCAGCTGTTGGGATGTGTGCGCTGCTGCGTAGGCTTGCAGCACAGTGGAATTAGATTGCTGGGAATAGGAGTCATCTGCAGCTCCTGAGCCTGAAAACATCATATGCTGGCTGCTGGCTTTTCTTCTTATTTTAAGACCACCAGGCAGTTCTTCTTTGCATGCTCTAGAAAACTTTTAAAAAGAGTTTTACAGTTTACTTAGCGTACAAAAGGTATAATGAGCTATAAAATGAAACAGTTGTCAGGACTGTGGCAAGTCCCACGCGCCAGGACGCTCTAGATGCTGGCAGCATGGTACAGCCAGGCACAGGGTCGTGCCACATCCGCCGGCGGTGATGACAGTGTGCATGTCAGTGTAGGATCCTCTGCTCGCTGAGCCCCTCGGGGGGGAACCACAGGGCTCCTCGGTAGCTTTTGTGGGTCCTCAGGATGGTATGGGCTGGGGTTCCTGAGAGCCTTCGTGGTGTTTTGACCGTACTTGCGCCCTGACTCCCATCCGCAATCGAATTTACAGCAACCTGCGCTCTAAGTGCAAGTTGGAGAGTAAGCGGTGGAAACCACACAGGAAAACAAAAGGCACCTCAGCTCTGAAGCGCACTGGTGTCAGCTTGTGCTGGCAGGGAGTCTCGTCACTACATAATGATGCACTTATCCAAACGGCGCTTTGTATTTTGGGAGACAGATGTGCCTTGCAGTTGCTAGTGGAAGTTAAACGTTAAATATGAAACCCATTCATTTTCTCTTAGTCATACTTTGGATGTAAGCAGATGTTTTCCTAATTTGTGGTTTTCAAATGTAGCATGCTGACAAGACATTTATCATTAACTACAACTTCATCCATGCAGTTTAGCAAATTGGCCAATTATTAACAGTGAGGGTTGCGTGGCAGTTGATGCATAGCTCCTGCTGCTTTGAAAGGCCTAAATTGAAACTCAATACATTTTTACAATATAAATTAATTGAGCTTTGGACCACATCCCTGTTATTCCAGTGCTCTCTGCTCTCATTTTCAGAATGAGCAGCCATTTGTAATGCGCTGAGTAGCTGTGCCGTCTGTGAGCAGAGGCTCCTGGTGGTGGAAAAAGTGATGGCTAATGTTTCTCTGGTAGGGGCATGAAAATGGCTGATGGTATCCAAGCGCAGGCAGCATGATATACAGAGGGAGTGTGGCTGCAGGACGCTGTACCTACACACAGACCAGGCTGGCTCTGCCACAGACGATGCAGGAGGCATCCTGGAAGGGTGGAGGCGGGGGGCTGTAAAGGCAGGGGGGGTGCAGCTGCCTGGAAGCCAGTGCTGCCTAATATTTGCTATTATAACATTTCTCTTGCTTTTAACTTTGCTAGACTTCACCCATTTTGATTTATTTTTTCCTGTTTTATGTTTACAGGGTTTGATGGGGAGGGGGGAAGAAGGGTTGGTGGTGGTGCTGTGAACTGGTGAGATGTCCCAAAGGTGCTTCCCGAAGCCAGGAACCACCATATGCCTGAAAATATCATCTCCTATTTTCCCAGCTCTGGAATTCAAGCAGGCAATTTAGTCATCATTTATTCATCCCATGTACGAGACTTGAAGGAGAACACTCAATGCCCCTCTAATTTCTAGAAAGTATAAAGACCTTGATTTTCACCAGCTGGCACTGCAGAAATTTTGCCTTACATTCCAGCTGAACTGTGAAAGCTCTTCAGGATGGTTTGTTCGTAGTTGCTCCAGCTTCTGGCAAATCATTTGCTTTTTTCCTTCCTCTATATTTGCATCTGCACAACAGGGAAACTAGATACTTTGTTACAGAACAGGCTGCCGTGCAGAGTAATTAAATGAGAACTGTAAACAATTAAAAAAAAATACATGTGATGTATTTCATCTTGCTTTATGCAGCCAGATGTGCTAGGTGGGAAGTACCTACAGGACTGGCTTTACAGTCCCATTTGACGTCCTTTTCTTCACATCCCCCTGCTCTGTGAGAAAAGGGAGCAATGGCAGCGTCACAAAATCAGTCAGGAGCGGTGATGTCTCAGCACAGAGCCCAAAGGTTGCATAAAATGCAGAAAAGAGGGAAAAAAGGTAGATCTGGGGCTTGTGTTGCCACTGTTCCTGGCCTGCATTAGAGGTGTGAGTCCTAGGGGTACTTAACACGAGCTGACAGGCTGATCCAGAGGGATGCAATGGGGGTTTTAAAGAGAGATCTTTGGCATAGTCGTCTCCTTAGTAACTTCTCGGTAGAAAGGGATGTGGCGGCGGATGTTGAAGAGAAGATGACGGGTTATGCTTGCGTTGTCAATCACCACCTTGGGTTTAGATAAGCTAAATCTCCCAAAGCGGCTGTGTATCCCATGCCAAGCTTTAACGGGAGGCGAGCGCAGGTAGATGTTGGGCGAACGCGGCTAACCCAGATCCTGGTCCTTTGCAGCGCTGCCAAGCTCCTGGAGAAGAGTCCGTTCTCCGTCAGCGCCCCGAGCCCCCTGCTCCCCTCGCCGGCGAGCCTGCAGCTGGCGCAGCTCCAGGCGCAGCTCACGCTCCACAGGCTGAAGTTGGCTCAGACCGCCGTCACCAACAACCCGGCCGCCGCCACCGTCCTCAACCAGGTGCTCTCCAAAGTGGCCATGTCCCAGCCGCTCTTCAACCAGCTGCGGCACCCCACCGTGATGAACGCCCCGCAGGGCCACGCCGCAGGGCCGACGCAGGGGCCCGGCATCGCCGGCACGAGGTTCCCCTCCGGCGGCATTGCCTTTCCCGCCCAGAGCCCGGCCTTAGCCACGCCGGGGAGCGGCCTGGGGCCCGTCCAGGCCCAGACCCCCAACGCCATCATCATGAGTCCCTTCGGAGGCGTCATGGCTCCCGCCTCCAGCCAGCAACCCGTGGCGGTGGGTCTCAACAAGGCGGGTGCCTCCGGCGCCGCCGCCGCCGCCACGGGGGGCTTTTACGAGTACAACAAGCAAAACGCCGCCACCGCCACCCCTCAGGCGTACGCCTCGGAGGGGGAGCAGCCCGGCCAGCACGGCTTCCTTGCCGGCGGTGGGGCCCACGCGGCCTCCTCGGCGGTGGAGCCGCGCTACGAGGGTCACTTCGGTGCTCCCAGCCAGCTGCAACACGAGGCGGCGGCGGCCTTTCCCAAGGAGGCCTACGGGGCCGCGGCAGCAGCGGCACAGCACGGGGCGGCGCGGGCCTTCCCCAGCGACCCGCAAGTGGGCTCCCACCCGAAGGGAGATCCCGGCCCCATCTTGCATGGCAGCGGTACAAGCAACCAGTGGGAAAACATCCCGAATTTCCCCAGCCAAAACAAGCCTGACCTCGTGCCCGGCGACAGCCTGTGGCCGTCAGCAAGTCAGCAGCAGTATGAAATAAGAAACGAGCTCTACAACCCCGAAGAGCCGACACCTGACACGAAGTTCAGCGCGGCCGCCCCCGCCACCTTCGGCCGCCTCAACCACAGCAAGCAGAGCTTCGGCAGCCCTCGCATGAGGCAGAAGGAGGAGCGGAGCGGCGGCGCGCCCGACCTGCCCGCCCGCTCCCTGCCGCCGCACCAGCCGGGTGACCTCCGCGGCGCGGCCCCCCTCCACTTCCCCCACGTCTGCGCCCTGTGCGACAAGAAGATCTTTGATCTGAAGGTGAGTGGTTTTAAGGTGCCCCCGGGGCACGGTTCGGACCCTCGAGCGGGCCGCCTGGTGATTGTTCTGGCCGCCGGCTCCTGCCACCCCTTGCCGCCGGCGTCCATCGCCACGGAGGTGCCCCGAGAGAAGCGGAAACAAAGAGCCATAGTTTCGCTTAGGGTGTCGTACATCTGCTTCCTGGCAATTACTGGGGTTTCAAGATCTGGTTTTGTTTCGCATCTCGCTGTGAAAGGCGGTGAGATTACAGCGCTGGCGTGAGAAACATGAGCTCCGGGCTGGGGTCGCAGCTCATCTCATGGGCCCAAAGCGAGGGAGGAGGAGCTTGAAGCCGATCCCCTGCTTCTCAAGCTGGTGGTGTAACCGCACGTCTGCGGTTTCATCTGCCTCTCCCTTTCTCTTTGCATTTCTGGTCCCAAAGGCTTCCACCTAACAGCCTTGTGGAAGCAGCTTGCTTAAACAGAACAGTGCATTGTGATAAAATGATTTTAATAATTCTTCTGTTGGGATCTCTTCCTCCTTCTAGTAGCTCTAAGGAAAATTTGTGACTCGGGGGTCCCCAGCAACTTTGGCCTGGAAGCAAGAAGCTGCTCAGCACGTGTGGCGCAGACCGTGCTCCCACTCCTCTGTTCATACTGCCAAGGGAGATCCAAATTCAGCCTCACCCTTGACAAGCAGCTCCCTGGTTGCCCAGAGAGCCCGTGTGCTAGGTCACATTATATAGGTCAGGTCTGGAGAAGCCTCTGAGCCCCACAGCCATACGTGGGTGCTGGCTGGCGTTGTTCTGGCCTCCTGGCGAGCCCTGCTCAACAAGTCCTCACGGCCTTTTCCACTGCATTGTAGGATCGGCACCTAACTGCAAAGGCATCTGTTTTCACACTGATGGTTGTCTGAGAAAAACATTACAACAGCATGTGTATAGGAAGAAAGATGGCCAGCAAATTAAACAGTACCTGATACTTACACACCCTGGGGTTTTGAGATATTTGAATATATTTACTCTTTCATGTTCCCTTTTACTCTTTGAGCAGCTGCTTGCAAAAGGGTTTGCTGTGGTTACCGCAGCTACAGGACTGGTCTGAAGTAGCCCCCATCTAGGGCATGCTGAGCATTTCTTTTTTTCATTCAACATTTTTTTAAATTTTTTGAAAGGACAGGGAAAATATCATTACGGTGAGTTTCGGTTGATCTCTTTGTTGGTGTTTAATACACTGCCTCAGTTGGATTATAGAAGTGTAAATAGCTAAACATACTTTGACAAATTTTGCAAATCTATTGAAATGAATAAGCACTGTCCTGGCTGCCCTGTGTGCTGAGCACCTTCATTATGGACATTGCAGGAGCTGAGGGTGCTCAGCGCCTTACAGGATGAGCTCTTCAGCTAGAGTGAAGTAACTGAATGAATAGAAATATACTGGATTTAATCTCTCTTTTTGTGAAGTAACTGATAATTTAACCTACAAATAACAAATCAGTAAGTGCATTGGATGAAGGTGCGCTTGGCTCCAGCATCACACAGTTTGACCTTCAGCATCTCAGTATTGTTTTTAGAATAAACTGAATGGAGAAGCAGTCTCTTGTAAATTTGTTTCAGGATTTTTCCTATGCTCATCATGTCTTTGTTTCAACGTAGGACTGGGATCAGCACATTAAGGGAAGTCTTCACATCCAAAAATGTATGGCTTTTTCAGATAAGTAAGTATTATTTTAGAGACATGCTTCCAACTGAATTTCTAACAGAGCATCCCTTACTTCAGTGGCTTTACACCGGGAATTTACTGTCTAATAATTATGTTTTAATATTTAAGGCACATTATGCATGCTCCTAAAGTTCTTTTCTTTCTTTTCCAGCACTGGTATCCGGTGTGTGTTAAGCTCAGCAGATGGAACATTGCATTTATCACCAAATAGTGCAGCAGTTTTCAATCCATCTAGTATCGAAGGTGAATGGTTGTATGTGTAATAGTTAAAAACACTTCTTTTAATTGAAAGGGAAGTCAGTCTCTGGGGAAGAGTGGACATTTTAAATGAAATGTGATACAAGTTTCCAAGGAAAACTTTTTAGAGGTTGTGCACAGAAAAGCTAAAAGCCAATACTGTGCCTTTCAAAGTATGAATTTATTTTTCTTTTAGACAATGCCTTGTTTTCACAGTACAACGAAACAGTGTATAATTTGGTGTAGAGACTATGAAATTAATTATTATGTAAATGAGGCATTGCTTACTGAGCACACTAATTAATAATTAATTAATACGAGTCAAGATTTTCATGAAATGTGTGTGATCCATTATTTAGATTACCCACCAAATGTCGGCTCACCTTTTATCACTACGTCAGCAAGATCCTTTGGCCAGCCAGGTCCTACATTTTCTTCTCCTCCATCAGGGGTAAGAGTGAGTACCTAAGCAAATTGATCTCTGTGTCAAGATTCTTGTAGAAGCCACTTCTGCTAACTAGAATTAAAACCTTAATTAAATTAAAACCTGAAGGCTTCCTTTTAGACAATGATCTGAATATTCATTCTGCTATTTCAACTTCCCTGTGGCTCTTTTATGCTTTTGATTTTGGCCAAAACAGAACTTGATTGTAGTTTTTTCTTTCAGGGCTAAAAGTTGTTTGCTTGTTAGAGAGATTTGGGGAGGGGGGTAAATGGTTTTGTGTGTATCCCATTGACTTTTTTTCCCCCATTTTCCAAGTTTTTTTGACCCGGGAAGGTCAGCTTCAGCTTGGAATGAATATTTGCATTAGTTTTTACTTACTCTGAGTATCGATCACAGCAAGCAGCCTGCTGTTTCTCCAGTTATTTATTTGTAGCAATTGCTTTCTGCCTCTCCCATGCTGGGGTCCTTCTCCCAGGTAGCAATAGTGGCAACAATAGTGGCTGCAGCTTCGCTAGCCATTACTCACCTGGGGGTCCCAGACCAATTCATTATACTGGACTAGCTTTTTCTTAGTTTATTTAAGTGTACTATTTACATCATCTTCTGCCACTGGTAACCTTTCAGCAAGTGTCCTTTGGTGTACAGCCTTCCATGGTTTAGGTTTATTAGACCCCCAGCATTCAACACAGGTCCCCAGTTATATTGCACACTTGAATTCCTAGCCCAATAATCAAAAAAAGCCAGAAAAAAAAAGAAAACATTAAAAGTGGTTCTTATACTGACAAAGCAGAAAGATTTTAAAAAGAAAAAAGGAGAAAAACAAGGGAAAAAAAGGCAAATAAAAGCAAATCATATACATAATGGAAGTACAAAGTTGCTAGGGTTAAAATGAAGACCAACATATATTGGAAAGCTATGATTAAAGCTGGAGGCATCAAGGACTCATGTTAGGGCATTCATGGAATAGCAGCAGTAATCCCTGGGTTCAAGTTTTCACCTTGTTAGCTTTTGTGTATATATCCTGATGTGGTCTCAGACACTCTGGAAAGCCAGGCTGAGTTGTGTCCCTGTGCCACTCCAGTTCGCATCAGGCATTACTTACAGAAACATCACCCATATTTGTTTAATCCAACCAATTTTCTACTGTGTGGTTTTGCTGTGACAGAGGTTATTTGAAGGGGTTTTAGCTTCTGCCTGTCACAGATGCTGTGTGTGCATGGGAGCAAAGAGCAGAGCTGCTCATGATGGCTGCCTCCAAGGTCAGAGGTGGAGTAGCAGCGGGTGCGGAGGAATGTTCCTTTTCATCATGTCTGTCAACCTCGCAACAAATGAAATTACTGCTAATGCCAGTATCATTTCTCCTTAGAATCTGTCACTATTTATCATTTAAGCTGCCTGCAGAAGTCCTCCTTCTGAATGACCTGCAGTACTATCAGAGATAAAAGAAACAATAACTTCGATTTTCCTGGACACTGTAAATCCTCTTTCTCTTCAGAAGCTCATAGGGTGGACAGGGAGCTATATTAGAGGTGTTAAGACTGAGTTTGCCAGCTGTCATTCACCCTGCAACCCAGATGGCTTATAATTTATTACACCTTTGCACAGTAGTATTCACTTTCAGCTAAGCTGCTGCCATTTAACTGAGCAGCGGGAGATTATACTTGACCCTGCATGTAATCGTAAACAAAGTGTTCGGATTTCTGGAAGAGCTTGCTCTGTGCTATCCATCTGCAAATAACTCTGTCCCTCTTCAAGAGGCAAATGCAGTGCTACAAGTCTTCACTTGGGCATGGAGAGCCATTAGCACTGGAGGGATGGGACTGGCAGTTTCTTATTATCTTTAGAAAAGATTCATGCGAAGCTCAAGGAAGGGATAAAGAATTTGAAAAGCAAGAAACAAAAAAATTGAAAAAAACCCACTGTAGTAAAAAATAACCAATTGGATTAATGAAATAATATGGCAAATGGTATGAGGTGCATTTCACTGCTGTGCCTCAAATTATTTTTGTAGTAGTTGTCCAGCTGCATTCGTAAACCCTGTATGCATCGGTTGCAAAGGAAGTTAACTTAAGAGTCTTACTGAAAATTACACTCAACACTTGAAGCACAACAGCCCCTCTAACTGCCTGACTGTGGATATGGAAGGTGTATGTTCCTTTTCTGGCTGTGATTTACAGTTCTATTTAATTAATGGATCCAATTTAACTTCAATCAGCTGACAAGATTATTGCTTGGTACAGGCCATCGACTTCTGGTATGAGTATGTGACCACTTCTTAATCACAAATTACAGCAGATTTATGGCGTGGCATTTTAATTTAAGCCATTGCCAATTGTGGGGAGGTGGTAACATCTTACAGTCATTTGATTTAATGTACTGCTGAGCGCGCGTCCGAACACAGGCTCTGGAGCCTACGTAGGGAACAGCTAAGTCTTTCTAGTCCCATAGACTCTTAACATACCATCTCTTAATGGAGCTAACAAAATAAACAGAAGGTGCCAGGTGACCTGGGGTGTTCCTACACTGGGGCTGCATTTGCTGTCAGGAAAGTTTCCTTTCCCTCCGCTGGCTGTACTTGTATTCTTCTGTTGTGTGCTACATGCTGCCTTGCTGGATGCATGCAGCCGTCACTTCCTTTTCTATTCAAGTAGAGTTGAGTTGCTTCATCTTTTTCAGGATCAGGTCTTGGTTATTTTTCTGCTAGAGAAAATATCTTACTTCTGGACTTTGGCGCTTCTTTGGCTTATTTTATGTACCTGGGCATTCTCTGTGAGATGCAAGATAAATAGCAGACAACTGTATAATACAGGGTCTTGTTGCAGCAAAAATAGACAAATGGTTAAGTGGTGAAGCCTGGAGGGAGGGTAATGGGATGAAGGTGTAAATAAGATAACATTAGTTCTGTAACTTGTGAACTTGCTGACAAGCCAAACATTTGTGGTGGCTCTGGTGAACTTGATCCCACAAGATTACGTGATTTGCATCTTCCTTTGAATGGCACAATTTTAACTGATGGTAGAGTTACTTCTTCAGTAAAATCCTAACAGCAGAGGTCATAAACAGGGAAGTAGTCTGGGAAGACTTAATCCTGTGTGAGCTATGTTTTGCATGTCATTAGCTGAGGTAAATTATGTTCCTCTCTGAGTATACCCTGATGCCTCTTTGCACAAGGAGTGTAGAGCCTGCTTTCCATGTCAGGGAGACAGGCAGCTCTTTGGGAACTGCCCCAGCACTCCAAAATAGACTTCCACCCTTGTGAAATGGTTACTGCACTGGCGGCCAGATGCCTGCGCCAGGCCAATTTGGGAGCTCTGCCTCTCTGCATGTCCAGTGGTCACTATGCCCCCAGGGGAAAAGTCCCTCCTACTGTGTGTTGTTGCAATGAGAGGGGAAAGCAGTAGGTTTTCCAACCTGGGGTATAGCTGTGTGTCCTCTCACAAGTTAAATGGGGCCATTTTTACCCCTGGCCCACTCTGTTCCACCAGGGCAGAAGGAGGATTTAAATTCAGCCCCTGCTATCCTGAACACCTCTGTAGTCACCTAAACTGATTTCTAACGTCCATAAATTCAGCAGGGACTGCAGTGAGCATGTTTCAATTTCCAGGCACCACCAGCACCACATAAATGGGGTTTTATGGAATACTTGAAAATACTAATTTTTTTTGTGCGTTGCTTGCAGATGATCTGCTAAGGGCCTTTTACTCAGCAATAGTGCGTGGTACCTCCATGTGCAGGGAAGGCACAGAGCTCCCAGTGGGGCAGACAGATGCAGACAGGGTGAGGAAGGCTGTCCAACTTGGCAGAGGAGCCATAAGGGTTGTGCTGCCATAGCGGATGGGTACTGACCCTGCAGGGAGCTCATCAGGAGGGGCTGAGACCTCCCCATGCCAGGGGCACCCTCGTCTCCAAACACCGAGGGGCCTCCAAACTCCCGCTGGTGCTGAGTATGGTGCAGTGGCCTGTGCCTGTGGCAGCCCAGCCCTCTGCTGTGACATGCCAGGGAGCTGAAGCCCTGGTGTCCATAAGGTTTGAGGTGGCAAGTTACCTTTTGCAGCAGTATCGTTAATCCTGTTTGAAGAAGAGCATCTCTTCTAGAAATCATCTCTGGACTTTGTAATGTCCAGGAATAGAGACTCCATTGCAAGGTGCACTGCAGTTAAACATTTCCCTTCCCTTGTATGTCTAAACCAGGATGTTAAAGTACAAGGTTTTAAAGAAGGATATTTGTCCTTAATAACAGGTATGCAGAACAATACATTTCATTTTTTGCAGAAATGTAAGGTCTTATCTAGTGGATGGAATATCTAAGATAAAAACATTGTTTTGAGTTGTTTTTTCCTCAGTTTCCCCAGAGGAAATCTACACTGGGTCGAGTTGTTCACATCTGCAACCTCCCGGAGGGAAGCTGCACAGAGAATGATGTCATTAACCTGGGCCTCCCGTTTGGGAAGGTCACCAACTATATCCTCATGAAATCCACTAATCAGGTACCGTGCATTTGGGGTCACCGGTATTGAGGTCTATTGGTTTAAAGACATACTGACATGAAGACAGAGTATTTGGGGAAAATATCTTTTTTTGTAATAGAAACTTAAATATATGAAGCCTGCTCTTGAAGTAAAAAAAAAAGTGGTGCTTGCAGAATGAGATGATGGCATAATCATGACCACTGCCTCATAGTTCTTGTTAAAAAAACCCAGAAATCTCAATGAAGAAGTGTTTTAAAACTGTACTTTTAAAAATAAAAATAAGTTAATAACTTGGCTGCCTTCTCTCAGCCATTTGTTAGGGTTACTTTCAGACTTGTCTTGTGCTGTTTGGGAGGTTTTTATTGCTTTCTTACCCATATTTGTAGAGCCAAAGTGGGCATTGAAGAATGACTTGCACTCTAGTCTGGTTCGTCTGTCCTACGCTGTTTGCCGAGCTGTTGTTACAGCAGAGGCGATCCCACAGCGGTGTAATTCCAGGTACAGGCTGGTGGCAGAGCCCCCAGTCCATGGCTGCGCTGGGTGGTCTGGTACACCCATGCTAAAGGAAGGCTGTGCCCTTACCGGGGGCACTGACACCTCACTCCCTTTTAATCTGCGCCGCATTGTAGTAGAGCTCTTTCTTCAAGGTAGCTTAAGTCTAGTTTAAGTAGCATAAGTCTACCAGTGGTGGTAGGCTGGGAAGACTAGAAAATCTTCTCTCACATACCTGCAGCAGACAATACAGGTGGATGTAGAATCCACGCCAGTGGGCAGTGTTTGAGATTGTAATGTTTCAAAATGCAGTCATTACACAGCTGTGAGTATATTCCTTGACCAGTTAAACTGCAGTCACATCAAATGCAGTTTCCATGTAAATAGAAGTGCTAGTTAACATCATTCAGGTTTTTTAAACTCTTTTTTGGCTTTGTTCTGGCTGCTCATGCTCTGATGTTCTGCTTTTATCTGGATCCTTTGCGATTCTGCAAGACACAGCTGACAATCTCAGGAGCAGCGCATGATGCAACATTGTGGTTCTGCATCCTGTCAGCAGCTGATCATGGTGTAGAAGCACCAGTGAGGAAGCAAGGGAAAGGTGATGTTTTCATATATCCAGAAAGATTAGATTCCAGTCATTTAGTTTTTAACTAAACTGGCTTCTAAAGTTGCATATCAGCTTCAATAGCTGGGTTGAAACCATTATTTGCAGTTAAAAGGAAGCTGAGCAATGGACTGAGTGTTACTATTTCAGCTCCAGGGCTGGAAAGCTACCCAGTTCTGTACTATCAAGACATTTTGCATGAGAAGAATCCAAATGAAAATTATTGTGCTGCCTTTTCTCTCTTATACTTTGTATTTTTAATTATGTAGTAGATTTTAAAGCTCTCCCCATTTGTGCTAGGCCTTTCTGGAAATGGCTTACAGTGAAGCAGCACAAGCCATGGTGCAGTACTACAAAGAAAAACCTGCTATGATAAACGATGACAAGTTACTTATTAGGATGTCTAAAAGATACAAGGAATTGCAGCTGAAGGTAAGATAGTCATTCCTGATCAGATTTCCTGAGTTTCCATGGCACGTCCTGGAGAATACATCTAAAAATCTTTGCTGATTACTGATTTCTAATTAATGTTTTAATATTATGGAAAAAGAAATTAAGGAAGATAAATTAATTAATGTATGTTAATGGTCTTTTATACTTAGCTGCTTGCTCTTGTTCTAAATTTTAACTCTTGGAAGAGATCCCATTTTCTCTGGTCCTCTCATAGCATTATTTCAAAAATCCCTTCTGAGCTTTCTTCTGAGTGGGCTCCCCACATTGCTTGGTCTAACAAAGTTCTAAAAGACAGCCATGTGTAAGAGACAACATGTCAGCAAAAAATAAGATGGTCCTATCCTTTTAGTCAGACATGAAGCCTGAAGCAGTGCTTTTCAAACCTTGCATGCTTGAGCCATAATACAGTCTCTGTACCAAGCAGTGAAGGCAGGGCTAAACATCACACCGATTTCTTTTTCTTTCTTTCTTGTGAATGACCTAATTTAAAAAGCAAGATTTTTTTTTTTTTATTTTTTACATAGAGTCAGAACAGAGCAATAGCCTTTGGACTTTCTGTAGAGTGTGTGACACTTCTGATGTGGACACCTGAGTGATGTCCAAAAATCAGTGCTCTTGTGAGCATATTTATGGAAGCTTATGTACTGCTATGTGTAATGCTAAGAGAGTATTTTTTTTCAGGGAGACTTGGACTGGAACTGGCAATGCAGAGCTGAAAAGCTTCATATTCTATTATCTAACACAGCACAAAGTTATTTTATAAAATAACTCTGTAATGTTCCAAGTTAAGAGGTTAAGGGGCCTTTTATGAGGGTTTTTTTTTTTTTTTTTAAGAGGTTTGCAAGCCTTGAGGAAAAACAATTAACTCAGATGGTTTGGTTTGACCTTTGGAAAAGTCTCTTTCTCTCCTGTATATGTATAATAGTTTAAGGAGACTTAAAGGAGTTGCCAAAAGTCCGTAAACCAGGGCAGTCTTTCGTAGCATGGTATGGTGAGGGATTCAGATGCAAGGTGGTGGAGCCTGTGCATCTTACCATAGAGGCAGAACAGGAATTACTCAGAAGAGTGTGGGAGTTTGCCTAGATTTCAGGAAGATTTTCAGCTTTTCCAATGGTAGTTTTTTAGGTCATGGAATTATTTTTCTCTGCACGAGCAAAAGCCCTTTCTCTTTGTTCAAAACAAACAAACAAAAGTGCAACATGGAAGGGGGAATATGCATGAACTATTTACCACTACAAACTGCTGTGAGTTCCTTCATGATTATGTTGCTCAGCTGTGCATGCTCCAAGTGTTTGACGAATTGCATGCACTCCAGCCTGGAGTAGTGCATCTTTTGTAAATGATCTTGAATCTCAAGTAATCAACACTTCCTGTATGCATCTATCTTGCACTTAGCTTTTCTGAAGGTCTTGTGTCTAAACATAGTCTTTTAGAGCTATACTCCAGAGTGAGCTAAACTCTGAGATGAAGAGAAGGTAGTTCATTCCTAGAGGGTCAGAGGTAGGCTGCTATACATATTTAGTTCAGGTATTAGTAAAATTGTCTGGTTTGTTTCCTCTTACATCCAATTCCTGGAAAATACTCTGTAGTGTGTAACAGGGAAGGACAAGCTAGTTTTCAAAGCCTGTTAGAGCAGCCAAGTATGAGGAGACAGTGCTGCAACGTAATGGAGCAAATTTTCCATTTGTATCATTTTACTGCTTTGATCGTGCTATTGAGATACCAGCTGCAGAAAAGACTGTAACCACAACACTGAAACCAAATATTTCTCAGTAGTAGTATAATTGAATGATGCATGGATGCTGTTTCTTGAAGGACAAATCGCCTGTATTAGCTTGGAGAGCAGTGCAGCATGCTAAACAGTGTCTTTGTCTTATTTAGAAACCAGGTAAGAATGTGGCTGCTATCATCCAAGACATCCACTCGCAGAGAGAGAGGGACCTGCTGCGTGAGGTGGACAGGTAAAGTTTCTCCATAGTTCAGAATTGGGACCTGGATAAGTCTGTAAACCTGCAGGTAGAAAAAGCATTATCTGTGTGCTTCCCTCTCTTATCTCATTTGCTTTCTTAACTTGGATTTCACTTCAAATCACTGTAAAAATATAAGTGGGTACAATAGTAGGTACAGGGAGATCAGACTGAAACTGTGCATGTTATGAAAATAAATGAACTCTTTCCTACTGATGATGATGGCTCAGAAAATATGCCTGGCATGTGAAGAACACATAAATGAAGCTGTTCCCCTCTCCTCCCCCTTGAGTGAAAAGCGTAAAGGCTGGGGGTGTTGCGAGACCTAGTGGGAAGGAGCTGGTTCAGATTAAAATGTATTTGGGTTTATTTCTGATCTGCCTGACTTCTGGACCTTCCAGCAAAAATGGAGAGGAATTGTAGTCCTAAAACATCTCTTTTAAACAGGTGACCTTTGTCACTTTTGTCTCAGAGATGCCCTAGATGAGTGAGCATTAAGGATACAGACATTATGGTCATTGTAAAGGTATTAACATATTATAAGCTTTTAATGCTAAACCCCTATGAGACGCTTTTAAGAATGAATGAATATATTCTTGACAGAGCTGTGGGGATTTAGTTAAGCTCTGTGGATATGACACTGCCTTTTCTTACGTTCACTGTGTTTGCAGCTGTGCAGTGCATGTCTGTGAAAGGCTTGGGGTCTCAGGTTCGCAGGCACTGAGGCAGTCCCCACGTGTTTCCAGTGTACAAGAACTTGGTAGACCACAGTGGGTCAGCCAGTTACAGCTGCCTTTTCCCTCTGCAGCAGGTATGGCACGGAGAGGCCCCGCTCTCGCAGCCCCATAAGCCGCTCCCTGTCGCCCCGATCCCACACTCCCAGCTTTACTTCCTGCAGTTCACCCCACAGCCCAATGGGGACTGGCAGGACTGACTGGGGAAATGGGAGAGAGTCGTGGGATCAGTCCCCGTATTCTCGACGGGAAGAGGAAAGAGACAGCAGAGAATGGCGAGAGAATGGGGACGAGAAGAGGGACAGGACTGACACATGGGTACATGAGAGGAAACATTATTCCCGACAGCTGGACAAGTTTGATTTGGATGAACGGATTGAAGGAGGCAGAGGGCACAGAGAAAAATACTTAAGGAGTGGTTCCCCTGGCTCCCTTCACCCTTTATCTGGCTACAAGAGCAGGGAAGATGACTATTACCGAAAAACCTCTAAGTCAAAATCTGACAAGTTTCAGAGGCAGCTGCAGGATTTACCTGGGAGATCTAAGAGAAAGGAAGAGTCAAAGTTAAGGGAACGCAGGCATTCTTACAGCGAGGACGCTGGCAGGGAGGAGGCAGCTGAACAGAAGCACAGCAAAGCATCTGAGGGCTCCAGGCAAAAACAAAGTGATAAGAATAAGGTGAAGAAAGCTGAAAAAGACCAAGAGGAAGATGCTGCTGCTGAAGGCAGTGACGTGAAGGAAACCAAACCTCCTGAGAATGAGGTAAATAGAGATCTCAAACTGTATGTATGAGGAAGGTAAATTCTGAAGTAATATATTTTCTGAAATATGTAATATATTTTCTGAAATATTTTAGATCAGTTGTTGTGGTATGGTGCTGGTGACATGCAATGTTTTGCCGTGACAAAATCAGTGAATATAGTCCTAGAAGAGATCTTGGGAGGTCATCTTGTCCACATCGTTGCCCAGATCATGCAGATCTATTACGCCGTTGCAGTGTTGGGTACATGGACATTGTCTTTCTGTGCCAAGCACAGAACCTGTGGGTAACCAGTGAGGGGAAGGAGACAAACAACTCACAGCAAAACCAAGTGATAATCTGCCGTTCGCATGGAGGTTGTGTGTGTAGGGGCAATTGCTCTACTGCTCTCTCTTCTAACTCTCTGCAGAATACCCCATAGCTGCTCCCTCTGCATCCATCACCTCCTTCCACTGCCTGTGATGTGGATTGAGTTATCTGGGAATTAAGTGGTATTTTACAGGGGTGCACAATATTTATAGGACAATACAGGGAACTGGTTGTTATTCTGCTAAAATGGGGAATGAACTTTTAATGAGGAACATCTTTTTGGTCAGCTCAGCAGAGCCATTGGTTTCTATTAATCATATGCCCCTATGCTCAGCTGTGGCAGGGATAATTCACACCACTCCCTTCAATGTGCTGGCAGGAATCTCTTCCCACGGCAGAACCACTGAATCAGCTCACCTGTAAAATTATGGGATCTCTGGAGAAATACTCCCAGTTGGTATAGTGCCAGCATTTGTGGGTTTGATTCTCCACTGGGAAAAAGTGGAGAGGGAACAGATCAAGATGCCTCATTTGCTCAGTCCCAGTACAGGCCATGCTCATATCCCCACCCTGTGGGGATCTTGTTACTGGCTCTCGGCCACCTTGCCTCCCCCGGTCCCCCCTGGTGATACGCTGCTGCCATCCACCCCCGGGGATGCTGGCACGGGAGGCTGCAGAGCTGCTTTGCTGACCAGGGGTCCATCTCTAGCTTGTGACTTTGTGCTGCCAGGGCCATCTTTGGTTGTTTTTAGTTGACCTTGCATTTGTTCTTCTCATGTGGCGGTAAGGTTGGTAGAAATCTCTAGACCTTGTAACTCAGCTAGTCTCTGTTACAGGCAGCAGCACTACGTCATGCCATAGATATGTGTGTCTCTACCACCTTTTGTCGTCTTTGTCCTTTGGCTGGTATTTCACTGAGATGGATGGTTCCTTGGGAGGAGATGTCAGAGAGAAATATCAGACAGCATCCTAAATCACTAGTGTTGCACGCTCCCCTGCATGTTTTTCAAGTTATTTTAAAGTTGCTTTGTTAAAGGCACACCTCTCCAGGGACTACAGCTAATAATTTATTTTAAAGGGAAGAAACAGGTTTGAATGTCTTGAACTCATGCTTTTTGCTTCACCCCTCTTTTACCAAGTGCCAGGTAGTACCGTGGTTTGTTCTTCCAAAATAGGAACTGTGCAAGCAGTTGCATTCTCAACTGATCCTACATCAATAAACAAAACAGTTGAGGTCTTTTGCAGAGTCTTAATACTGCTGCTCTCCTTACCATGTTTGAGCCAA
Organism: Pelecanus crispus; assembly: GCF_030463565.1. Classification (NCBI taxonomy): domain Eukaryota; kingdom Metazoa; phylum Chordata; class Aves; order Pelecaniformes; family Pelecanidae; genus Pelecanus; species Pelecanus crispus. The sequence goes on along the minus strand of NC_134652.1, from coordinate 12,133,769 downwards.
CATAACAGATGTGGGTAGAGAACAGAGGAGTGGAGGCTGGAAATTTTAACGAATTCACATTCTCCCCCACCTGTCTTCTAGCCAATTCTATGATGTAAATTACATCTCTCTAATTTTGTATAAATTTCTTTTTCTTAATTCTTATTTATGCAGCTTTGCCAATGGAATCCAATTCTTGGGTCTTTTCCCACAGCCCAGTTGACTTGCATAAACTTTAGAAATAAAGAATGTGACCTTGTGGTGACTTTGCTTCCCTAAACCCAGAATAGAAACATAATAGAGCACCACTGTGTATTGCCATACGTGTATATGTTGTATTTATTTTAGCTTGGAAAAGAGGAGCAAGTTCCAGAGAAGAACTCACCTTCAGCAAATAAACAAGGAAAAGAATCTGGAGAGATTCTGGAAAACACAAGAAAAGAGAAGGTTGGTGATACGTTGTTGGTGCAGCTTCCACGACAAAATGAGTGAAAACCCAGGTTTGGTAGCACATTCTCCCAACTGAAATATTAAACCCCCATGGAGAGGCATGTAAAGGGGTTGTAGAAGGGGGTTGTCTAAATTAACTTGCCTTATTTTGACCTCTGCTTTAAGGGATAGCTTTTCCTGAAGTCTCCAGAACTCTTTTTTTAGTTGCTCTTTGCCCATGTACATTGCTTCACATGCATAGCCCTTGGCACTGGCAACTGTAAGTAACGTATGCCCAAGTGAACTGTGTAACTTGGTGATCCACGCCCAAAAATAGGAGATGTGGTCAGTTGGTGGAGGAGGAGGGGACTAATGATGAAGACTTTTCAGAACATTGGCCTTAGATGGACTATGGCTTCTTCTGATTGTTTCTAGTTTTAATTAAATAATGTCTTTACAGCACCCCTACTGCAGCATCGCAGTCAGGGACAGCAATGTCCTTGGAATTCCTCCAGCTTCATATCTGTAGGGTCATGGGTTGATGGTCAGTTATGGAAGCTATTGATATCTGTTGCTGTAGAAAACTGATCTCCTGGCAAGAACAGTGTCAACTCCCGGAGTTTTCATGCTGTTTTAGGATTCTAGGAGGGGAAGTGTGGGACTAGCCAAACAGGAGGAGAATAACAATTATTAATAGATTATGTGTACACGATGAGTCTGGGAGTTGAAATCTAAGCTGCAAGTGTGCCTTAAAAGTAACATATGCCTTATAATTCTAACATTTCTGAAGTCCAGCGTTAGTGTCTGAGTCCTGTTAGTCTATAACTGCATGTATGAGGTATTTCAGATTGTGTACCTTGGAGTATAACTGTAAAACTGATTTTGCTTAAGGTCTAGGCCAATCTCTACCAACACAGTCCCTGGCAGAGGGTTCTTGCTGGTGGAAGGAAATGACTACAGAAGGTAGCCACGTTTTCTCAGTCACCGTAGAAATTTAAAGGATCTTGTCCAGCAAAGTGAAAGCCACAGCAGCTGGACTGGGGTGCTGCCTATTTCTCGCCACCCTGGGATGGACGTGGAGGAAGGGGAGAGGTTGATTTCCTTGGGGATCACATAGTAGAGTCAGTTGCATAATAAAGTATAACAGGTTGTGCCTTGTTCCACTGCTTACAGAAAAGTAAGGAGCAGGAGACTGGAGAGACTGTAATCCCCAAGGCAGTTACAGGATCTCCACAAAGTGAAGTTTATGTGATAATTAAAAAGAGATTTCTTGTCCTTGTGCATAAGGTTTAAAATCACAACACCAAGGCATATCATTCTTTGAAACTAAAATACAAGAGGGGTTAGGCATGGCCAGATCAAAGTTCTTCCTGGTTACTGATGTTCAAAGCCCACTTTTTAACAGTGGTGATCTGTAATCACTGATCTCTCAAATGTTTTACACCTTTGTGACAGGACCGAGACTGGGAGAGTGGAAGTGAGATAGAAGGTGAGACCTGGTATCCTGCTAACATGGAGGAATTAGTGACAGTAGATGAAGTGGGAGAAGATGATTTAATTATGGAGCCGGATATAACTGAACTTGAAGAAATAGTACCAGTTGATCAAAAAAATAAAACTGCTTCAGAAATGTGTCCCTGTATGTCAACCATGTTAGAACTGAAAAACGATCACAGCCACTTAACCAGGAGTGAAGACAAATTTGCCCATAAAGCTTTAGAAACAAACTTCAGATCAGCAAAGGGCAGTGTAGCTTCTAGCGGCTGTCAGGATGATGAGGAGGATGATGATAATGATGATGCTGTAACTGAAGCATCAAGCCTAAATCTGGACCCTGAGCAGAAGCCAGAGGAATTGCAAGAAGACCAATCTGCTAAGGAGTCTGATCCCCAGCAGAAGGAAGGAAAAATTGATAAGAGCTCTGACACTCGCTTAGAGCCCGAAGATCACCATATACCTTCTGTTCATCTGAAAGAAGAGACTCTCCAGCTCCCTGATACATTTATAGATGATTACAAACAGATGGGATCACAAGGAGCTGAGAGCAGAAAAGTTATGGAAATGCTTGTTAAAAACGCTAGTGAAGAAACAAGACACGGAAGCCAAGAGTGTCCAGAGGCCAAGGGTAACTACTGTTTTTTTTCTTTTCAGCCCACAGAGCGCCTTGCATGTTTTCTCTGACAGTAGACTGAGATTTATTGCTAACAAGAATAAATGTTGCTAATAGTATCAAGACTTGTCCTTGGAGCAGCTCAGTAAAAGAACCCCAGTGCCTTTCGCCAAGCTAAACCATTAGAGGCTCTTAGCTGAATAGTGTAAAGGAAATATGATAAGCAGCTTGCAAGCTTTCTGAAAGGCATAAGCTGCTATAATTGTCATGTCAAGGTTCACATGAGTTTAGCTGAAGTCTTTCAGTGCCCTGCTAAATTTATTTTGAATTGTCAATGAAACGAGTGACAGTCTCTGAAGGTCAACAGAAAAGTATCTGTAATGTCTGGCTGGCTCCTGGACAAGGTGGTTATTCTTACACACTGTACTGAAGTGTTAGTAACATGGAAATCATCCGTAGATTGTTACTTCTCAGTCCCTGTTCATGCAAATACGTGCCTTTTGTCAGGACTTGCCTTATCATCTCTTGTTATCTACCGCATGCTGCCTTTAATATAACTGATAGGACATGCTGTGAGATAATTCCAATAAATGTAATCATAGCTGCCTACTAATATTTTAGCTGTCAGGAAAAAAAAGATCTTGAGTGTCTGAAAGTGAGTTCAGTTCCTCATCACACTTTCAAATGAAACTTGAGCGAATGGGCTGTATATAATGAGGGGAAGTGGAAAACAACATAGAGCACGTTGGCCAGGAATGCTCTTTTTACTTGCTACCGGAGTCCATGTGATGGAGAAGGGTTTGTGAACAGAAGTTGCTGGCAGATTTTTGAGGGTGCAATTTTCCACCAGAAAATGCTGGAATATTTAATGTGAATGTCCGATTTTGAACTAACTTCTTCCTCCAGGAGAGATTTGAAATTCGCTTAGTTTTCAATACTTACCTGTTTGGCCTGAAGACATCTTGCCAGGCTTTGCATATTTGGAGATAACACTGCCATGCAAACTCCCTGGGACTGGCGATGGCAAGGTTGGCTCCCTTGGGCTGCCCACTTCACAGGCAGCCAGCTGACGAAAGAGTCGGGTATCCCAAGAGCATAGTTACTTCAGCGTTTTCAGCATCTCAGCTTCCAACTTGCCAGCAGAGAGCCTGGAAGCTCCAGGGGAGCTTGCGCTTCCCAGGTTTCTGCCACGGACTTGGTATCTGGTATCTGCAGTGCAAGTCTCTAGGCTCTCTGCAAATGCAGCTGCCAGCTCAGAAGCCCAGAAATCAACTTAAGTGGGACTTAAGTTGCCACAAAGGCCCTGGGTGTCTTAAGAAGAGCTAACTGAAGCTTGTGGGTGTTCCAGGATCTCTGTTGAAGATTTGGAAACCTTGGATGGGCTTAAAGTTAACTTGAAAGCCAACCAGTCAGGATTTTATACTATTTTCTTTTAAATCATGTAATAGACGTATTTAAAACAGTGAAGAAAAATTCATTCTCATAGCCAGAAATTGCAGATCTTTGAACTACAGACTTGAAAGACAGGAAGGGTTTGGTTTGGGCAAAAATATATTTGTTTTATGAGAAAATATATCCCTTATCTAGGTGAAATTTGCAATGCAATAGGAATTTTGTCAGTGTAAGGGAACTAGTTCTTTGATGTAAGAACTGAAGAATAGGAATCAGACCAGTTTATCTGTAATTCTGTTGCTCTGTGATGATAAATTTATCTTTTTTTTAAAATAAAAACAATTCACATGTTAGGACGAGAGAGCATCTGTTCCTTTGACTGGCTTTATCTGCCTCAGCAAATCAATCCACTGTTTTCCACACCTTGAATCTCCTGCCTGTGTCCATCAATGTCTGTCATCAGGGACCAACCGTCCCATCGCTACTGGCCAGGAACCAAAATCTTCAAGTGGCCAAGAGCCTTAAAGCAGAAACTATCCCTTGGAGAGCTGGGAGATGGGAGAAGAGTGGCTCCAGGGAGAAGATGACAGTGGTGCTGCAGGGGCCCTGCCAGAGGAAGGTTTGCTCTGCCCATGCAGCTGCTTAGGCAGTTTGGGGATTTGCTCTCAGCAGGTGCTGCTGCCCCCCCTTTCTCAGCAGCCCCTGTGTTAGCCCAGCTCCGTCACTGGTCATGCAATACCGCATGTGGTTACGGAGCTGCAGTTGGACCATGCTTGTGCCAGAGGCACGTCTAATGTTATAGATCTATTTAGAGATTAAAATATGAAAAGGAAAAACAATGAAAGTGAAATTAGAAATAGAAAAATGGTCTACTGGGAGAAATAGGGGTGACTGCACAGTGTAGTATAGCTGTTGGAGCTGCATTGAGTAGGCCTCTGATTTGAATGGAAAAGCACTTTTTCCAGATTTTACTTCATTTACAGATCCACCCAGAAAGCGTTCCCAAGAAGTTTATAAATGTCTCTTTAAACTAATAAACTGCTTTCATTTGAACTAATAAACTGTTTTCATTCAATACATTTATTCATTTGTTAAGCAAATTCTAGGTACCTGGAAATGAGATCTCTGGAATACCCGGAGGTAGATTCTAAAAGAAGGCACTCTCCACCAGGCTGGGAACAAGAGGACGTCTTCACCGAACTCAGCATTCCCCTGGGTACGTTCAGATGCCCAGGCCACCCTCGGCCTGCGATGCCACCCACTGCAATACCTAGGGCTTACAACAAGATGTCACTTTAAGGCCACTTGCTATTTTTACTTTTCAGAACAGATGTGAGGAGAGTGAAGGAACAAGGTATATGACAGAGGGGTAGCTGTTGAAACGGACTTTTGATTATAGATCATTGCTAATTTCACTCCAGATGAATGGCAAAAGATAGCTGTTAATGTTGCTGATGAGATTAAATAAGTTCCCTTGGACTACATATGAAATATATATGAAAAATTTGAAAGTCTTTGTCATAAAAGTATTGATTATACTTTCAGTATAAGCAAAAGTATTAGTTTTACTGTGTAAACACTGATCATGAGTAAAACACCTGGAAGAAGTACATCCTAAAGGGCAATCTGTGTAACTTAAGCATGAATTTACTGCTAATAAGTACTATTGCTGTTCTAGCCTGTGAGGTTACACACTGAATTTTCCAGTCAATACTATGCACGAGAAGGTACATTTTTAAATGTGTATAATATCTAAAAGAGAAGTGGAAGGTGTATTTGCAACACACAGGATTTTAAACTGCAGCTCATTATTGCAAAATTAGGGAAATCAGAGAAGTGAATCCAGGATTCAGCCTTCATATCTATGTCATTTAACTAAACAGAAACTTTTTTCTTTGAAAACAATTAATTGTGGAGGGGAAGGGTTTCAAGTGACATTTTAATGTAATTCAGAGTTTCTCAATAGGTGTGGAATTTGTGGTGCCTAGAACTGGGTTTTACTGCAAGCTCTGTGGACTCTTCTACACAAATGAAGAAACAGCAAAGACAAGTCACTGCAGAAGTACTGTTCACTACAAAAATCTTCAGGTAAAAGCACACTAACAACTAGCTCATGGGGTGGATTGTGTGTAAGATAGATGATGCTACAAAAAATCAGTTTTTATTCTGTGGACAGAATTCAGATGAAGTGAAATTTAGATAAGCAAAACTTTGCAGTCGTTACAAATGTTAGCACACTAACTTCTCACTCCCAGATCCTTGAAATCAACTTCTGGATCATAAATAGGCGATAATTTGATCTTCTCATCTACATTTGGTCCTTGTCACTAGCACAGCATGCAACTCAAATCTTTAATTCTCTGTTCTTGAGCGTCCCAGATGTTTATATCACTGGGAATAAGCCCAGCAGCAGCCTTTCTTAATTTCAGGAGCATTATAAAAGCCAATTGTTTAATAATGTTGCCAGACTTATTTTTGCATTAGCATGAATTTCTGCAGCGTGTTTCAGCACGCAGTACTTTGTGACACACAGGCTCTCCGAGGCATTTCCTGTGACCCGCTGAAATCACCGCCCTGTGCTATAGAACAGCACGGCGGTTCAGCCGTGCAGAACACCGCTGTTGAATAATTTCCATAAGGATATGCAGAAGCATGTAATTACTTGTATGGTTTCCATAAGAATATACCATAAGCATATCAGCACTTGATAACAGCACACAAAGACCACAGGTGCTTGCAGTTCAATCAAAAGACCCTACCTTTATCACTTTTCAGCTGCACAATTGATAGTATCAGTTGTGCCAGCATGAGCATGAACTGCCCTGTGCTGAGGACTCCGCAGAGGAGGTAGCCTTGCCTCTCACCTCCTTGAGTCCCTGCCTGTGTGCGGGGTGTGTACACTGCAGAGGACACTTTTGTTGGCATTGGCATACTCTTGGCAAAAGTCATGAAAGAGCAAAGCAAAGCTGCTCCTTCTTTCTCTCTTCCTTCCCTCTGCCCATAGTAAATGCTGGAACTCTGCTTGTCTTCAAGTAATAGCTATCTTTCCCTAGCTGGCTAGTAGGCATTGGCTTTTCTAGCAACACTCAGAGTCAAATAATTTCTCTGGGAGAATTTTCTTCTTGACTTTCCTGGAGTTAAGTAGCAGTAATCATACAAAGGCCTCTGGCTTTCAAAGACTGTGCCTGCAGAGCTGTAATGCTTGCTAATAATGGATCCTCCAAGTGTAAGCTTGAAAAACAGGTGCCCAGTTTGCATGCCTTTTTTTGCTTCATACAAAAAAAAATCCAGAGGGATTCACCAGAGGTGGCACCACTCAGTGCAGACTGTGTATCCCATGTGAGCCTGTCCCAAAGAAACTCGTGCTAAAGCAAAGATTGCAACTGCAGCCCCTGCCCCTGGCAACTGGTCCCGTGGAAAGGAGAGAGATTTTTTTTCATTTTCTAGGTTATTTTGTTAAAGACATAGGAAAAAAGGTCCAACTAAAACTGAGTCAGTGTGAAAAAAAGCTCGCTATTTCCCTGTTAAGACATTTCCCATGAGCACTGTGGTAGATATCTAACACTGACTTGAGATAAAAGAACAAAGACCACATAAGCTGTTAAAATTAAATCTGTCAAATATGGTAATGAAAACAGACTGTTCTGTCGAGCCGTACCTCTTATCTTACTAAATGGAGGAAGTAAATGTCTCATCCAACTTTTGCCCACTCAAGTGGAAACTCAGCAAACTTTAAATAATTGTTCTGTATTACTAGAACTCTTTTAGTTGCAATAATGCTTATTTATGCACTCTGCAAGATTCAGTCTTCTCCTGTGATGATGCAATTTAAAGAGTGTATCCACCAACATAAGAACTATGGACTCTAACGTTTACTGTATGTGAAGTTATGGGACTGCTGCTGCAGACTATCTTTCTGTTGTCTTGCGTACATGACAAAAAATGTTGTCCAGTGACAATGACATTGTCCCAAATGCTCTCATGGTTATGAGTCTTTTATAGTTGATTTGCTGTTTGTTGTCCTTCACATGATCTCCTTGGAGCCACATCCACAATATACATTCAGTGTTTGGATTTGAACGAAAACTAAACAGTTTGTTTACCAGTTTTCTTCCAAAAGCCTTTCTTAGATGATGACAATTTTGTCTTGAAGGAAAATAGTCAACTTCAACTGAGTACGGTGCCCCCTGAAGAACAGCAATCACTGAAAAAAATTCAACTGTTTCTTTGTCAGCCTTGCAGATTTTTTGTAATTTTCCATTCTCTTCATCTTAATAAATTATTTTCCCAGGTGGTATTTATATTTGCAGATCCACTGCATTTTCCATGTCCAAAAAATCCATCATTTGGCCATCCCTCCCACCACTACCACAAAAAGCTGTCAGATTCATCTGGTGAAAGCTACCTTGGCAACTCAGTGCAGCATTTTATCCTGTTTTCCTCTGGCTTTATGCAGTATTCATCAAAACTTGTATTTAAATGAAAAAATATTTTTTCCTTGACTGTCATTTTGCTATAAATTAATCTGAATGTCTCGTCTGTGAACTTCAAAACTGGTGGTTTTGGTATTTGTGATAGCTGACAACATCAGCTAAAGGTGGTGGATAGACCTCAGTCTCATTTTGGTGGGTAATGATTAAAAACCAAAAATGTGTGGGTTATCTGATCCAATGGCAAGCGTTAGTGATTTATTACAGTTCATGGTGTACGGATCAGTTCTCGCAGCCTTGATGGATCCTATATCTCTGTATACTACTGCAACATTTACTCTGGCTTTTTGCCACATGGAATTTTGTACCCAGGGATCAAGATTGAGAATCGTGTAATTTCCATAGCCAAATCTCTGTATTCAGAGTAACAGGGGTGCAGTCATCATTTTGTCACAGGTATGCCTATTCATTACCATTACTGAGTCCTTTCAGATGTACCTCTTACATCCAAAACTTGTATTTACATGAGACAACCTGGCAATCCTAACACAGTCCTTAGGTTTTTTTGCATCCATCTCTCATTTCACCTCTTCCCCGTGGATGCCAAAGAGTAAACTGTAGTCTGGGGGAATCCTGCAAGAAGCTAAAATTTTTCAGTGATGTGAGATGGTCTTCTCAAAACAAATCAGAATGAATAATCAGCTAGAAAAGAGAGTTTTATGATCCTAATAATGTGCAGCTCAGTTATTCTTGCATGTGGTATGTCATTAATAAGAACATCTCTACATTATTATGTGGGGATTTCCTGTGTGCCTCTCTATACTAGCTGCTGCTGAAGAAGCCTCTTTCCATCCATTTCTAGCTCTGTTGACCTTGAATAAATACTCTGAGCACCATTTTCAGATCCACACCGATTCATCTTCCATTTTGTGTGCAGCTCTGCCAACTCAGAGCACTGCCAGAAGGCTGAAAGCCTTGCTGGCCATGCCTGTATTTTTAAATCACACTGCGTACTTAAAGCAGTGAAAGGCTTTATCTTAGAGAAACACAATAAATGTAAATACTCTAGCCAGACCGCTAAACTGTGTTAATTATTACCGAGTTTGATTATTCTCTTAAAACAAATGTTCTTGTGCAAAAGGTATATCTCTGAACTGGACATACTGAAAATGTAATATATATGCTTTAAATTGTGACTCAGAAACTGCATCTATTTTCTGACACACCAGTCTTACACTAGTGTAATTCAGTTCCCTCAATGGAGTTAGTTCCTGCCCTACAGCATATGGGAGTAGAGAGTTTGCAAGGAGAAAAGGTGAGGTCTAGCTACACAGACTGACGGGGAGTGGTGGCCCTCCTGGTTCTGTCACCAGTTCCCCTTGTGGCACAGAGTAAATCACTGAACTTCTGAGGCTCTCCATGTATTACGGTAGTCTGCCTGACACAGCTATATTTCCTGGCTTGAATTTTCACCAAAATGGGGCTTCTATGTGTTTTCTTCCCTTTTGAGAGGCTGGGAGAGTGTGAGAGCTCTGAAAAGGCATAAAGCATCCCATGTTGAATATTTTCACTTTTGGTAACACTGCTTTGTTTTTGATGTGATTGCAGAAGTATCTGTCCCAGCTTGCAGAAGAGAGTCTGAAAATGAAGGAAGAAGGCAGCCATCTGCCTCAGGATGACACTGGCATTGTTCCTCACTTTGCAAAGAAAAAACTATGATGCGGATGAACTGGAAGAGCTATAATGAGTGAATGCCCATACTTTTTTTTTTTATTATTTTTATGATATAACTGTCAATTTGCACTGTACAGAGGAGGGGAAATAAAGAGCATGTTCCATGCATCTATGCCCAGAGTGCCATTAAAAACCAAAATGCCTGAAACTGTTTCCCACGGTGAAGCAATGCTGGCATATCTGTAAGAAGTGGAGCAATTCTTTCTCACACTCTGTGTGCTGGGAGTGGTTTCCTAGATTAAATCAGAATTCTCAGGGATTCTTAAAGTTTTAATTCTGATGTGACGCATCAGGTCAGGCGGAGTATTTAGAAGCACTCAGCATCCTCCAGTGGACGCTGGAAGGAAAGGAGATAAATAGGCTTTAATGTTGCTTAAAATATCTTCAGCCATTTCACTCATTGCCCCAGTGAGAAGTAGGATTTGCATAGGACATCTAAAGCCATTGTGCTAAAACTAGTCAGTAGATGGCATAGCATAAACCCCATCAGCAGCCATCTCCATGTGTCTTAGAGCTTGGTGAAACGATAAAATGTGTGTGTTGTTGAGCACTGACTGTGCACTGACTGTGCTGTACGAATGCAGAGGGAGCCACAGTCTGTCCCAGGGACCTTACAGCCTGAGCCCAGCACAGCGAGAGCAATTCGAATACCCGTGCTGGCAGCTAACCCGCTCTGGTTTTCAGCGTTTTCCATGGTGTGATCAGGATGTTCTCCAGGTACCATTGTGTTTGAAACTCTTCTTTTTGACAATTCTAAAGGATGCCAACTTTGAGTCTTACAGACTTGAAACTCTCACGAGGCTTTTTAAAGTGCCACTTGTTCGGACCATGTCTCTTTTAGACATTTTATTCAAGATCCTTGCTTTTGGGGTCTTTTTGTTTTCTTTCAAGCTTGCTTTTCCTCAGCTTGGCAATGTTGAATTTTCCTGGTTTTCATGGAAAGATGCCAGACTTGTAATATTGTTTTTGTATTTTATTTCCCTGAATTTTTTGAGGCGAATACAACAACCGATGGCTCACAGAGTGCTGCACTGAGAACACAGGATGCACCAGCAGCTCTGGCATTATTATGAGCTATTGTTTCTGCACAGTTGTTGCTTAGTATTTTGCAGAGTCCCTTTGACATACACTGTACAAGTTTCTGGTTCATTTCAATAGGGCTTTGTGTAGGAAAGTGAACACGTATGCAAACCATTGCCAGAATTGATCCCAGAGTTATGCTTTTATAAAATGCCCCACGCAATCTAGACAGATGGAGATTTGCAGACATACTTCCATTCTTTGCCTGGCTCTAATATTCATCACGGTATGTTCTGTAAAAATTGCTGGTGCTGGATATCCTGTTTAGATGTTGTGCAGAGGAAATAGTTTCCCAGAAGGTTCTAGCCATCCCTAAGAACGACACGGATGTCGCAAAATATTGCAGAGTGGCTAAATTGCCAAAACTGCTTCCACCAAAGTATTCGTTCTGTTATTGCTTGTGCCAGCAGTGACGCTTGTTCTCTGAAGTACCCTGTAGCCAGGCAGTGTGTCTCAGAGGTGCCTGGTGTTGTTGCCTGAAGCCCTGTTCCATTTCATGGCCTGTGCTTTCCACTCGTTTTTACCAGAGGTGGGTTCAGATTTCATATTTGGAATTCCTGCTTCTCGCAAGTGGAGGGATTCTTTGCATCCCAGATTCAGACGTGGCCTATCCAAAAGACAAGGGGAAATGAAAAACATTACAGCCTAAATCCTCCTTTGTCCAGACTTGAAGTATGTTAAGACTTGGGTCCATCTGTCATTTAAAACAGCTTTTATGTTGTTTTTCCCTATGGAAAAAAATAATAATATTGCAAACCAGGTATTTTTCCTTCAAGGGTTGGGTTTTTCTTTGACTTGTTGTTTTTCACATTGCAGTGAAATTTGAGCACAGGGCTGTTAGGGCGAGAGCTTGTATTGCAAGCTGGAAGATTACGAAAATGGCAGTAAAGATTGTGCAATTGTCTTCTAAAGCACAGCTCTCAAGCTGGTCATGTATCATCTGAATATGAAGTTCCCTTCATGCCCTTCAGCACAATCTGAGCACAAGGGAAGGAAATCACTACAAATGCAAGCATCAAATCTTTGAAGCTAACCCTGCTATCAAACTGGGGCTCTCACCGGCCTAATGGGAGCTTGTTAGACCATGTGGTTAGGCTTAATTGGATGTGAGACACAGCTGACTGTATATCAAAGTCATATGCCTCCAGCGGCTTTATCCCCAGGTAACCTCAAATGAGAAAAGTATCACTGTTCTTATTCTTTATTTGTATTGCAGTAGAAGCTACGGGTCCACTGCCTTTATTATAGGCACGGCACAAATCCACAACAAAGACTTTCCCAGGCCAAAGAGCTTTAAATCAGACTTTCTGAAAACAGACAACAGGTGGATACAGGCAGGCAGGGAAAGCAGTAGGTAACCATGAGATTTTGACTGGCAGCAGAAGAATAATTAAAATGAGTGTTTACCCAGGGGCTTATTTTTGGATTTACGGGAGATGATTCAAACTGTATTCCCCCTCTTCTGGTTCCGAACCAGGTTCACTCCCATTATTCACAGCTTGCATATTTAACCCCCTTTGTTTTCCTGGCCAGCTGCACTAGACACGCAAAATCCCTTCTTCTGAGACTGGGCCTTGGTGTCCTTCAGTCCCCGATCGCTTAAGTTTTAGTCTCCATCCAGGGCTCCAAAAGCTGGAGTCTTGACCGAAGCTCACCAGGAAATTCCTGGCTCCAGATACCTTGTTTGGGTCATGGACGCAGGCCCTTGCTTGCCACTGAGGAAGGAGGAGGCTCCAGATGGCATCTCTGCCCTACGCAGTTTCCTCTTCTGGAGGTAGATGACTCAGGTGAGTGACGCAGGTGCAGTGCCCAGCCCCACAGACGTGATCAGACCCAGACATTTGTAGAGGTGGTTTGGACAGCCCCGTCCCTTTGGGCTCTGTCCTGACACAACAGCAATCTGCAAAATCCTGCAAAATTCTCCCCCTACAACTCAACGTTTGAAAGCAGTTAAAAGCAATCCCAAGCCTCAACTCGCTCCTAATGATCCCTATGATCAGTTTTCAGCCTGATGCACTTTGAGAACTCGGAGATAATCTCCTTCCCTCTCCAACAGGCCATCATGCAATGCTGACAGGCACTCAACTCCTTAACTTCTCTCTACTACCTATTCTGCTGAGGAAGAAGGCCACAGTAGGCAGCCACTTACCTTTCTTAGCTTGTGTAAAAATGTGGTGTTTGTTTTGGTTTATTATATTTAAAATCTTGACTTATTTTAGTTGGCATAATTCATCATCACTATAATCCACGCTGATTATTAAGACATATTTATATATATAGCACAAAGCAGGCTCAGGTCTAGCCAAACTTATATTGATATTTAAAAAGGAGCTTCCTTTATATACACAAACCATTTCAATGCATCTCAACCAAAGATTGCACTTTTTGAATAGGGACTGTGTTTTTCATCTTGGTGAAATCTGTACTGATCTCAAAATAGTCTTTAATGTCAATCTGCAACTTACTTTCTTTGAAGTAAAAAATAAAAGAATCAAACATTTGCCCCATAAGATTAGACAAAGTTTCATATTGGCTTTAACACTAAATTAGTGTTAGGCTGGTTATATTCAGGGTTTTTCTATTCTCTAAGGATTAAGGCTGTGATTTATTGAATTATACTTGAACTGGACCAGATGTACTATTTATTGAGCTTATATAATCTTGTTAATTTAAGTTTTGGCTTGTAAACAGTTGGAATTTGTTAGTATTTGTTTAATTATGGAGGAACTGTCACCAGTATTAACTGATCTGTGTAACTGATTGCAAAGTGTTTCAATCTGTGTTTCTCAAAGAGAAAGATTTTAATAAAGAGAATTATAAAGCATATACATTGGTGGGCAATTGTCCCAGCAACAACATGCTTCTAGCTTCCCAGGGGATCTATTAAAAACCAAAAGGAATAAAAGATAGTTTCGGGGTAAGAAGGAAGCAGGAGGCCAAAATGTTTGCTTTTCAATATAATTTCTAGAAGTTGTGATTCTTACCAGGTAGCTCCTGCTGTACAGATTGCATGTGATTGCTGTCATCTGGTGCTGAAGTTGAAGTGAACACATCTCAGTGGTTCACTCTGTAATTATTATTAATTGTTATTACCCACTCCTGTCCCTCTAGATATGTCCTCACTTCCCTTTTTCTCTTTATTTCTGAATTAACTGGGCAAGCTCTCTCCCCCCACTGGCTTTTCTCTGTCTCCATCCAAGTTGTCTTCTCATCCTTCTGAAAGCACCATATAAAATCGTCCCCAGCCAAGCACCTTCTCCACCTCATCCCAATCTAAGTGCCCCTGTTTGCCCATTTACACTATTTCCCTCCTCTTCTCCCTCTGCCTTTGCTGATTTTCCTTCGTTTCAGCAGACTGTCCTCCCTGGTGCCCTCCCCAGCTCCACAGGGACCTTTCCCACTCCCTCTCCTTCTCCCTGGCTCACCTCCATCACCAGCAACCGGAGCTGCAGGGAGAAAATACCCAACCTCAGTCAGGGTGATGTAAAGAAGTGTTTGTACTAAGTATTTAAAGAATGCAATGAGGACAAAAGCCGAGGGGAAACTTCACCACCAGCTTTGATGAATTCCCTCAGCGGAAGACGCTAGGAGGAAAACCAAGGCAATGCCCAGTCCATAGGCAAGGCAGGGCATGGGGCACCATTGAAGCATGAGCTGTGCCCACCCGCCAAGGGAGGGAGATGGGTCCGTGCCCCACTGAATGGCCAGGGAAATGGGCCATGGGCAAAAAGACTGGCACTCAGGCTTTCTGACTCCCCAGTTCATTAAACCAGTGCTTTAGCGTCTTTTAAGTAACTGTTTTGCAGCTGAGGCACACATGTTATGTATTTTAAGCACAAATGGTTTCGGTTCTTCTGTCCTGGTGTACTGAAACCTTTGTACGTGTGATTTTGATACTATCTCATCACAGCTATGAATATGTCTCGCTCTAGAAATCGGGCAAATCAATTTTGTAAGTGTTAACTTGGCATCACATACCTGTAACAAAAAAAATCAAAACTGTGGTGTTCAAAACTTAATGAGTTTCCAGCCCAGATTTTGTCACACTTAATTTTCTTGGTGGGAAGGGGAACTCAGGTGTGAAAGACTTTACAAGTGAACACCAGCCCGCACCCAAATACCAGCTTGGCCTTCTGACACAAGGCTGTGACCAGCCCCACTTGGACAGCCAGGCTGTAACGCAGCCGTCCTGCCCGACTGGCAGAGCAGACCAGGTCAGGGCTGCCCAAAAACAGGAGCCCTCCCTGGGAAGCTGACCGGGAGGGAGGACAGGGGTGTGCAGGGAGCTGGGGACCGTGCTGCCTGCTCTGGATCAGGCTGCCGCAGGGCTCAGCCGGTGGGCACGCTGCCCTGACACAAGCGGGGCCGGGCTGATGGGCAGCTTGCTGTGGCACGCACCGGCGTCGCGCGAAGCAGCCTGCCCCCGCCTGCTTTTCAGCGCTGATGCAGCCTGGGACTGCGCCGTGTTTGTGCAGGTGGCAGCAAGGGCAGCCCAAGAGAACAGGTTTGCCTTTGCTTACTTTTCTACATCTGACTCCGCCAATCTCCACTTATCTATGTTAATACGTTGAGCGCTCCACATGTGCTCAGCTTGCCTGATGCAATGCCGCAAAAGTGAAGCCATGGGAATATGCGGTACATATTCCTGGAGGAAAAGTTATCTCCGTAGTGGAGAAGAGGGGAACTGGATAAGGACCAGGGATTCTCCCTACAACATCTTAGTGGAACTGGGTAATGCAGCAGTGTGAAACTAAAAAAAATATCCTTTTCCCTTGTACAAAAGAAATATCCGTAAGGATGAGCCTTCTCATTGCAAGGCCCGAGCTGGCCTTACTGACCCGGTGGCCAGGAATCCCCTCCACCTCCCCTGGCATGTCACACCTCCCCTTTGCTTGGCTTCAGCAGAGCTATGGTGTGTTACAGTGCTGGCAATCTGGCCCCAATCTTTATGAAACACGCTGTCTTGCACTAACCTAATCTATTCGCAGCACCATGGAAACACAGCTCCCCAGATGCTGAAGTGAAAGAAGCAGAGGTAGTTTCCAGCTCTGCCTTCCTAGCTGTCCCCTTTTGCTGCCAACGTGAGGCTCAGCGGGCCCTGCTGGGTGTCCCAGGGGCTCGGGAGAGGACAGGGGAGCATTGGGGCCACCAGGATCCATCTTCCATGCTGTGAAGTTGGTTTTCTTAGGGCCCGTCTGCACACAATTGCGTCAGCCTACCGCAGGGTGAGATTTCTAATCAGATACCCAAGGTGATTAAAGCCAGTGAGCTCTCTCCTTTCAGTTCACATCAGACTTATTCTGGTTAAACGGCTGTCTGTTAGGACCAGCTACCTGAAGTAGCTTCATTTAAACCGAAATAGAAGCATACGTCAGTTTTTAATTAACTGGGTCAGATCTGAATGAGTGGGCATGTCCAAAAGCTTTTTGTGAACTAGAAAGCTGTGTAGGGCAGGCTGAATCCAGCCTATTAAACGTTTAAATAATTGCCAGGCGGAGTCTTGGCCAACATTCCTCAAGGTAAGACATTAAGTATCAGCAGCGCAGCCCTGGGTCAGAAGGCAGCATTTCCACCCTCATCTCTTCCTGGTGCCTTAGAAACAAAGGTTCCTGTTTATAAGCTGTCCTCCCCTTATTCCTGAGTCTTGTTTGAGGACATGCACATTAGTTCACCTTCCTTAAACACAGTCTTGGTGTCTTTAGAGGGCACAGGAAGCCTGTTTTGTTTGTGGGTTTCTTCTCCGGCTGGGCTGTGTTTGCATTGCAGGTAATTGATCTTTGGCAGATAGATAGCAACATGTTCTTGGCAGCAAACTTTCACCTTGAGCTCAGGGGGTGTAGCCGTGCTGTGTTTTGCACACCTGTGTGGGGAACTAGGAAAAACTTACCTGTTTGTATGATGGCTGAGATGTTAAAACCAGCTGCACAGCAGTGCTGTTAGTGCTTTGCAGAGGTCCCGGCTCCCAAGACGTGGGCACGTTGGAGGGCAGCGTGCGCGTGTGCATGTGTGTGCCTGAGCAAGACTTGTGCTGCCTTGCATGGACTTCAGCATTAAGCAGCTGGCAACTGGACGTACTTTGCCAACATTACAATCACAAGTAATATTGCTTCGATGTGTGCCCAAGTTGAGTTTCTAACCTCCTTATTTACCCTGTTCACCATTACTTCCCATAACACTCTCTCTGTAGGTATGAGCTGTGGTGGCGAGCTTGCCGAGCCACCGGCTGCACCGAGGCGTACACAGGGACTGGTATCGGTGTTCCCCGAGGTGCCCTTGCCGCAAAGTGCAGGGTCTCTGGAAACAAGGCAGACCTTAAACAGGCATGCTCATAGCAGATTTGGCTGAGTAAAAAGTACGCTGAGACCAACAGGAAGAGCAGCCCAGGTCTGTCCTGATGCTAATGCGGATCGGCACTGCGCTGGCTGGGCTAGTCCAGTGCCTATTTCCATCTGATTGCAATTGGGAAAAATTAACTCAGTTAGGCAGGATATGCTAGGTATTAGTCTGCCAAGAGATCAGCAAGGCAGCCAGGATGCTGTAAATGACCCCAGAAGCCTTCTCCTTCCTTTTCCCTCACAAATTAGCCTGGTTGGGGGTGAGGGTGGGGGACATGGGGTATTTTAGTAGGCAGCGTAGGGATTTGCTGTCGGATGTTCCCCTCCTGCGCCAGGCACAGAAGGAAGCCCAGCTGCTGCAGGGGCACATGGAGACCTGGCAGTGCCTTGTGCGACTGATGCCAGGCTGTGTATGAAATGGACCCAAGAGGTCTGAAATAAATTGGTAGGACTGTGTTCATGGGTATTTCCCACCAGCAAGCTGATGCCCAGCTGTGCACTACCTGCTCCTCCGCTTTTCTCTTCCTGCAAAGGCAGATGCTGATTCACGAGCTGCTGCTGTTCAGCCGTCGGCATGTCTCTTCCCAAAACCCCTCCGTGGGGTCTGATCCCAAAACCAGCGGTGAGAGTCTGGTCAAATTGAGGGCTACTTGAGCCTTGAGGTAAGTTAAGTACCTGTTTCAAACAGCATCAGATGCAAGCAGTGCCTAGCAGTGTGAGAAAGCCCTGGGCTCTGCCAGCCCAGTGACATGAGAAAAAAACTGAAGTGAAAGAAACACATCAGAAATATGGTTTGGGTACATTCACCCTAGGAGCCGCTCCATCTCTTCGCACTCAGGGCATGTTCACGCCATAGCAAGGAATGGCATGAACTCACTTTCATGAATTACTTCTTGTCAACCGAGCAAAGTGGGAAGTAAATTACATTTGCTTAAACCACCATGCAGGTGGTCTAAGCGAGCGGATGTTAGCTCAGAAGGAGCAGGGGAGGTGTGCACACTGGGAGTTAGTTTGGGACAGCTGATACACGGTAACTAGTGCCGCTTTGGTATCTTGATTGCTCGTGATTGTGTAAACGTGCCTGAAGATGCAGACGGTATAAAGCAAAGCGGTACTTACGAAGATTTTTGAAGCTCACATCTGCTCTTATTTGGTCCTGGAGGCTTTCAGCAAAGACCACCCACTGAAACGAAGAATCATCATCTTCCTGAAATGCAAGGGACCAAGGCATGGATTCAACCTCATTCAATGCCTTTCTATGATCTTGTGCAGCCTTAGAATTCCTCTTTACCTACAAGAGGTTTAGTACAGTGCAAAATGAGCTCCTGGAGCAAAAAGATGCTCCTTTCTAAGGGGATATGGGTTGCTGAGGCTCCAGGTCTTCCGTCTTTAAAGATTAATGCTTCAAGGTGAGTTGCCATAGGTTGCTAAAATAATCTTTTCCCACCGCTTTCCTCATGTCAGCATTTCTAGAGCTCCAGTGCATTGCGTCTGCCGTTGTCATGTAACGATTTATGAATGGCTGCAAAGTTCAAAGGCATATTGGCAACCCCAAGTCCTGAAAAGCCAGGAGTCAGCCCAAGCCCTGCCCCATTTCCCAAGAAGAAGTTGTTTGCCAACTATTTCTTTTCCCAACTTTTTTTTTATTATTAGCCATGAAACTTTAGGGTCTCTTTATCCACCTCCCATTTTTTTGAGCATTTAGATTGCACTGTTTTCATGTTTTCAAATCTTTCATCCACAACCGTGAGGGCTAGGGACATACTTTGTTTATAAATGAAAGCTACAATTCCCTTGTTTCAAGGAGCTGGGATTTTAGGATATATTCCCCAAAGCACAAAAGTTGTGATAAAAATCACAGGAATTGCCAGCGGTGCACAGAGTCTCCTCTGTTTGGAAGAGGAGGCGTTGGACTGCAGTGAGCTGCAGGCATCACTAGCTACTGTTGTGTTAGTGAGCCAAATAAAAATAACATTGTGGTTAAACATCAGCTCTGCAGGCCTAACTAAAGACGATAACCTCATCACTTTCTAGCTGCAGTGCTTCACAAAAGCGCTGCCTTTGTAATCCTCCGGATTAATGTTAGCACTCAAGCTCTCTGCCCCAGAAGGCCCCTGCACCCCTGGCAGGGTGCTTTTAAAAGTATAAAGCCGTCCCTGGGACGCAGAGGAGGCTGGTGCCAGCCAGGCACCTCCTGGGACACGTGGCTGCGGCTGCTTCCAAACTGGGAGCATTTCAGCCCAAGTGATCTTCCTTGCTTCCCTCTCGTTCCTCTTCACTGTTGCTTTAATTTCAGCTTCGTGCCGCCTTTCACGTATCCCCCCTCAGCTTGAATCAGATCCCCATTGTCTGTGTTGTCAACACAGCTGTTTAAATCCCTTCCCACAAATACCCCTGCTTTCCAGAAAGCTCCTGCCGGCAAGGGCCAGGCGCTATTCTGAGTTTCTGGCTTTTTGTCAGGTCCTGGGCTGAGCTCAGATTCCTGTTTGGACCAGCATGAGGTCAAAATGGAGATGAACTCAGGAAAATCCTCCACTTCAGCACAGCCTGATGCTCACTGACTGCATGCTGGTGGCTGCCGCAGCGCTCCGGCCTGAGACTGACAGGCAACGCAGAGTGAAGCGAATGATTAGCATTATTAAAAATGCTTTGCAATTATACAGCACCTTTTCATCTAAAGATTTCAAAGCTTTGTAGCACTCACACAAAGTTACTTATTAGCCCCGGCGTTTAGCAGAGTCAGGAAATGAAGGAAAGCAGCTAAGTGACTCGCCTTAGGTCATGCAGTAAGTCGGCGTCAGAGGTGGGAACTGGGCCCCGAAGTGCTGACTCCACGGCTCGTGCCCCAACCCGAGGACACACCTCGCCTTCTCCTGTGCCAGGCCAGCTCCTTGGGGGTGCAGAGATGGGGGAAGCGCTCGGCCCACCCGGAGGGTCAGCACAGCCCGGGCAGTGCTCAGGAGGTGCCTGGCTGGGAGCAGCGCCCACCGTTCCCAAGCACTGCTCCTTTCCCCAGGAGCCCACGCAGCGCGGCCGAGTCCACGGCAGCCAGCGAGCTGGAGGGCCTGGGGGGCCGGGTGCGGTGCGGCGTGGTGTGGTGTGCCCCTGGGCTGAGCATCGCCGCTGCAGCCCCCACCTCCAGCCCGCTGGCCGCACGCACACGGGAAGACCGCAAGGACCTTCCTTGACAGGGGACATCTCTAGAGACGCTTCCACCTTGATGCCCCAGAACGCGCTCCGCAGTGAGGACCAGAGGTGGTTTTGCTGATACCAGCACTGCAGCCAGGCTGCTAGTCTCCTACTAGCCGAGCCCTGGCTACAGTGAAGGTGCGGCAGCACTGACTCCCTCCAGAGCAGGTGGTCCAAGCCTGCCAAGGAGCCTAGATATACGTGCAGACACCTGCCAGGAGATCAGAAATACATTTCTAAGATGTTACGCTCTTTGGCTGGCTCAGCCGGCTGTGCTGTGGGATGCACTGGGTGCCAGACCTCCGTGCCTGGCAGCAAGACAGCCGAAAACATCAAGCCCTTGTACACCATCAGTTTTCCGACTTCAGTCAAGTGCTGGGACTTTGGGACAGAAGGAGGGACTGCAGAGGAAGAGTGAGAAGAGAGACAGAGAAAAAAGCTGCTGTGAAACAGGGTGAAGAGAGGCAGGTAGACCTCCAGACCTCACTGGCCAGGATAAGGCCCTGGCTGAGTCTCTGGACCCCGCTGAGGTAAAACACCTTTTTGGTGTTGACCACAAAAGGTGACTTACACAGTTGTATTTTTAAGGTTAAAAAAAAAAAATTTACTTCTAAAAAGAGCAACTAATCTACTTCTGCTCTTCCACAACATTGCTTATTTTTACCCTAGAAATATAAGGGAAATCTACTTTGTCAGTTTTTTTCTGGGACACTTGAGATGCTTCAGGTTTTTTAATGATAAACAGTACCCCACTTAAAATATTATATCCCTGTGATCACTGATACAGCTTCAGACTTCCAAGGGGTGTATTTAGATACATAACAGGAACTAATCCATACAGTCAGCTTTCCTCAGGAGCTCGGGAATTTACATGTCTAAACTTTACTGGGATGAGACTCCAGGACTGGGGATAAAACTCTAGTTAATTAAGTATCACTTCGGAGCGGATAAAACCCAAGAAAGGGGAAAAACTTGAAGGCAGTTGAATGAATTTCAACCTCAGAAATGATACTGAGAATAAGCAGTCATTACAAGGAATCATTTTAAAAGCTGGTTATAAAAGCTATGTCTCACAAGTGAGTCGGAGTTTTGCCTTTTACAGCGTCTTAATAAAAATGGGAAAACGTTTTTCCCAGCTGCACACGGCTGAAGAAAACAGGGAAGGAGAAAGAGGGATTACATAGGACAGAGGTTAATGTGTAGTAGGTATGTGCAAAACCCAAACCCATACTTTGCCTTAACTTTGACTGAGGATGAGGCCGATAATCGTGTGGCTGCAGATGAGAAGGATAGTGGGATGGGGGTATGGAGATGTTCATGGCTAGGACAGAAGCACACCTCAGCAGTGAAGGCAGAGAAACGGGCTAATCCACATGCCAGAGCTCTGGAAGAACTGGCCCGATGTCTTTAGCAGGTCCCTCAGTCAGGGACAGGAGCAGAGTGAGCCTGTACGTAAGAAATAAACTGATCTGGACAAGAACAGGCATGAAGGTTTCAGCTTAACAGTATATGGAAAGCTTCAGAACAACTGGTGAAGGAAAGGCTAGCAAAAGAGAGGGAGGTAAATGGCATGAGATTAAATGGGTTTACCAAACCCATTTATCTTTCTTGGCTAAGGTAAGCTGCAAGCCATTTGCTTAGTGAAGGAAATGGGGTGGATCTCACCTATCTGGACTTAAATTGCACATTTCATATGGTGCCATGTGGAAAGCTCTTAAGAAAAGGGAGAAGTGATTTACTGCAAGGTATAAACCCCATAAAGACCTGCTGTGAGAGCCATGCACGGCTGTTAGGCTGGAGGGCAGTTACCAGGGGAGTGTTAAACATCACTCCTGGAGATCTGGCAAAGTGCTTTTGTAAATGAGCTTGGCACTAATGTTAGTGGAGAACTGGTGAAATTGCTGATGACAGAAAATATGAAGCAACCTCAAGACAAAGGAGGCTTGAGATATTACACAGAAAAAAAGTAGTCAGCAGCAGAAAGTCGCAGTCATAGGCATAAATGACCAAACCCTCTCCTACAAGCTAGCTGGCAGCTCACACTTTGATCACCGAATAACTGACTTGTCAACACAGTGGAAACATGAAGCGAGACATGCAATTCTGGAAGGCAGCAGGCAAGGTGCAGCCCAGGCTGCAGCAAAGGCTGGGGTGCGCGCGAGGAGAGGCTCTCTCGCTTCATTTTGCAAAGTGAATGCTGAGAGCAGGAGGATTTATCTGCGTAAATACTCCCAGGAAGGGAGAGACAAGAGCTGATGGTGCTAAGGGCCAGCGCTGGTACAGAATACATGATCAAAAAGAGGCATCAGACATTTTGGTTAGAATATCGCTACTAACCACTTGACAAGGTGGTTCTGGAACAGCCTCCCCACTGCAGCTGTCCATGCAGACTATTAAATCTCTTTGAGGACGGAACTTGATAAGTTTATGAAAAGGATTATATCACACAGTGCCTGTGACAGGAGATGTGGTAGCACAGAAGTTCCTGCCAGTCCTATGCACAAAGGTAAATATTGTGTAACCCTCTGTCAATATAAATATGGAGCATGTGATTATACACACACAAAAAACAGGCACATGACTTATTAATCACAGGACCTCAGCTTGTCAAATAATAATTACAAGGCAATAACACACCTTGTTTTAATAAATGGCTCCCTAAGATTTTTCTCCCACAGTAAACCAGTAAAAAAGGACAATTATTCTGAGGTAAAGGTGGTATTTTGTGTTTCTGGTTGTTAGCTCTTAAATGAACTCACTGTCTGGAACTCTTAAATCAAGTACTCCCATTTTTCTGTGCATTTCATAAGTTCAGTCCTTTCCAGCAAAGCGTCTTTTCAGGTGCGTGATTGCCTTTTGTTAAGGCAAGAGTGAACAGATGACAACTGCACCACAGAGGAGACATGCCTGGAACAGTTTTATGAAGCAAACCCAATTCTAACGCTTCTGCCAGGAGGGCGTACTCAGAAATGTGAAGAGGGGAGGCTTTTTGTGCAATGCGAGGGGCAAGTCCTGGAAAGCCACGATAGAGACAGGCAAGGTGTGGTTCAGGAAAGTGGTTATCCAAAGCCATCGCAGTGGGTGACGCTTCAGTTTCCAGGCTCAGGCAAAGCGCGAGCCGATCCCCCTCCACCTCCCAGGGGTGCCCAGCCGTGCCAGGCGCTGCACACGCAGCTCTGCAGCACAGCCCCGTTCCCAGCTGATGGACGGAGCTGCTGGAGGATGTTCGAAAGCAACTCTAATTATACTGAGCATTAAAAAAAGCGAAGGCGTGTTTTAGTATCCTTGCAACCGGGAGCTGACGCTGCCTGATGAAGAAGGGGAATGCTGTGCTTGCAGTTCATTTTATGAAGGCACCTTTGCAGAACATGCAAAAATAAAAGTAGGCTGAAGGAAAAGAAAGCAGAAGGCCGAGAGACAGGCAACTGAACAGAGCAGATTGATGTAACAGATATGATACATTTTTGCTGTCTGCATTATGTGTGGAAATTTATATTCCAAGCGACACAGTAACAGACTCGACTGTAATCAAACAGAACTGCTGAAGTGTCAGGAGCACAGATGCTGCCTTTTGAAAATATTTAAAACAGAAAGTAAAACTTTGAAAAATCCGCTGCGGGGAGCGCAACGAAAATGCTCTGCGATGTTTCTAACCCAACATAACTTCTCCCCGCTTTGCACTGCTCGCTCTGGTGCCGGAGGTCAGACGACCAACCCGAGTCACCCCAGCCCCAGCTCCGAGCACCCCCGATGCAAAGCAAAGGCCGGCAGCGCAGCGGCCAGGGCAGCGTGCAGACACGCGGTGCCGATCGTGCACTCCGCATTGGGCGGGGGGGGAAGGGCTGCTCCACGCGTTTTGGGGAACTTCAGCCAATGGATTCCTCCCCTGGGTGTTACGGGAGGGCTTGGCCAGCATGTGAGAAAGGGAGGGGAGAGTTTGGAAACAACCCAGCAGGCTCGAAGGAAGGAAGGCGGCTAGAAAGTGGTCTGCTCGCCTCCGTGCAAGCATTTTGCTCCAGGTGATCGGCGGCGTTAGGGCTGGGAGCGCAGGAGGGGCCTGGTGGCTGCCGGCGGGTCCCCGCCTGGCGTGGCTCGGCGCGGCGGAGGCCGGGGCGCGGGTAACCCCGGGACGTGGGCGACCCCGGGACGTGGGCAGCCCCGGGACGTGGGCGACCCCGGGACGTGGGCAGCCCCGGGACGTGGGCGTCGGGGAGCGGGTGTTGAGCTGCGCAGCCCGCACAGGTTGCCTGGAGCTGCAAACTGGCCAGAAACGGTCAAAAGAGGGGTTTTGGTTTTGGTGGTTTTTTTTTTTTTTTTCTGTGGGGGGATGATTTCTGCTCTTCCGTTTTTGACGGGGATTTTGGTGGTATGTTTGCTATTAATGTGGCTGGAGGAGGGAGGCCGGGAGGGAGCAAGCAGGTCTCTGCAGCTCATAGATTAGCATGTGATCAGCTGTCTTCAGTATTGCAGGCGGCTGTGAGGTTAGAAAGGCAAGAAGAGACGGTATCTTTTAGCAGACCGGTTGATACAATGGAAAAATACAAATAGTCTTTCATGCACATCAGCCCTTTTCCAGGTCACAGTGTTTTAGAAATCAGAAAGTATGCGCAGTCAAATCTAGACGAGATTTTCAGTGATTGATAACCCAGCTGCTAATAGAGACATGCAGCAGAAGAAAGAAAAAACACAGCATTTTCTTGTCTGGAGGTGTGCTGGATGGTTCAGGGGTTTTCACCTTCTTTTGACTACTGACCCAGCTTTTGGGCCTCTTGGAAGTGATCCAGTCCTGAATTTTACCAGAAAATCCTCTAGCAATTTTCCACAGTGCTTTAAAATGTGTAATTGGCATGATGCACTCGTGGTATTTTGTGGCATCTTCTCTTGTGCAGGTTCTGGTTACTGTTTCGGTTTCTCTGCCATCTCTTTCCTGCTCTCTGCAAAATCTGTTTGCAAGCCCTCTTCTGTCTTGCAGGGGAAGCTGAATTCCATGATCTATATTAGTAGCTAGGATTTATTTTCCAAATCTCGGTGGTGACACCGTAGTGGTTTGCCTAGTACGTGCTAGTCAGCAGAGATGCAAACTAGGAGTTGTGTTTTGATTGATGGGGAAACGACATCTTCTGAGGCTGCCTCTAGGTTGCATGTGAAAAAAGTCTTGTGTGAGCATGCTGAACTGTCCTGACTTGAAAATGTCTGCAACTTAGTGTCTTCATGAACAAGAAAGATTTTCTTTCTGTCATTTGTCTGATGGGGAAAGTATTTATCAGTAAAAATAGAGCAATCGTGCTGCACAGTCTTTTAACAGATCACTGTTGTTTTAATTCTTAAACTTAGTTT
This sequence comes from Pelecanus crispus, assembly GCF_030463565.1. Taxonomy (NCBI): domain Eukaryota; kingdom Metazoa; phylum Chordata; class Aves; order Pelecaniformes; family Pelecanidae; genus Pelecanus; species Pelecanus crispus. Next base: position 12,107,754 of record NC_134652.1, on the reverse strand, counting down.
TGATGATTCATGCAGAGCTGGGCCAGGAAATTAATTCAGAGGCTCTTTTACAAGGAAAGTTTGGCTCTTAGTTCAGTCAAAACTACACTGATTCGGAGTGGAATTGGGAAAGTATGTAAAAATACTACAAAAGTCTAGTCATAATCTATTAACCGAGGAGGATTCTCTTGCTGACAGCTGAAAAATCCTGCAATGCAGAAGTACTGAAGCAGAAGGGATCTGTTTTTTCTTCCCTCATAGCATTGGACTGCTATCGCTTGGGCTCTCCGGAGTGACAAATAACAGAGAGAAAACAAAGGGTTATCTGTGTTTTTAGGAGAGACTGTGAATGGAGGCAAAGTACATGACAATGAAAGGAGACTATCAGCTCTAATTAGGTGTCTGGCCTCAGGCAGTCCGTATAGAATAAACAGGGTAAATGTAAACTGAAATAAGGTAGAAAGTTTGGAAGGCTGTGGATGGATACGCTGCCAATCCTAAACGTGCAGAGTGTTAAGGGCTTCAGCAGTGGAGGAGGTGGCTGCAGCACCTTTTACCTGTCGGATTGCCTGAGCAGTAGGAATCCTGCCTGCCAGCTCTGAGGCGGTTGTGGTGTTCCCCAGTCCTGCCAGAATCTCGGAACTCCTGCCCTGTAACACCCAGTGCTGAGGAGAAGGTAGAGGGGTCTTGCGTGAAGAGGGAGCAAAAGGCCTGAAATACCCATGTTAGCCCAGAGCAACACGGAGAAGAGGCGGTACATAATTTTTTCTGAAGGTTTTGCTTCAGAAAAAAAAAAAGAAATTGATTTCTAATTAAAGGAGGAGGAGGTGATGTCGAAGAGAAGCCAGGCACAGCTGTGCAGGCTCCTCGTTTCCCCAGTCAGGGGCCTGCCGACAGCCCTCCGTCCCCTCGCAGGGTGCCTGGCGTCCCGGGACGGGGCTGGAGCAGGAGGGAGCCGGCGGCGGCAGCCCAGGGTGCTGAGCGGCGGGGTCTCTCAGAGGTGTTTCCTTCGTCTGGCACCGGCAGCGTCGTGCTGGGGCCTGTGGGGAGCCGGTCAGGCCGCGGCCGGCAGCCGCCGTGGAGCGGGGCGGCCCCTCACGGGCCGCGGCCCGTGAGGGGCCGCCCCGCTCCACGGCGGCTGCCGGCCGCGGCCTGCTGACCCCTCCCCGCCCGAATGGCTCCTTCCCGCTCCCCCCCGCCGACACCCCCGAGATGGTTTCGCCCCCCTCCCCCATCGCTTTTCCTGAGGCTTGCCCGCCCTGCCGTCCCCAACCCACCCGCACCCCCCGCCTGCCGATTGGCTGCGGCGGCGGGCGGGAGCCAGCCAATCCGCGGCGCCGCTGGCGGCCGTGTCGCTAGGACGGGGCGGGGGGGGGGAAGAAAACAAAAACAAGAAGGCAGGGGCGCGCGCGCGGCCGAGGGGGCGGGGTCGAGCGGCGGGAACGGGGCGGCCGCGCTCTGTGGGACGCCGGTAACGCTCCGGTGGGCGGCGGGGAGGGCGAGCGGCCCGGCCTGGCCCAGCCCGGCCTCGCCTCCTCTGCTGCGAGCGCGGCGCGGCGGCTCCGCAGGGTGCGTGGGGGTGGCCAGGCCGTGGGGCGGTCGCTGAGGGGCGGTTGGCGCCGTCAGGAGCTCCCCCCCCGGCGCTCCACGTCCCCGCTCTCGCTGCCCCGCCGCCTCCGGTCCCGGGGCCGTGGCAGCCGGGCTTGGCTGCGCAGCGAGCCCCGCCGTCCTGCCGCGTTGCTGAGGGCGCATCCCGGGAGGCGCGGGGGCTCCGCGGCCGGGCCGGGTCAACGGCGGCCGGGCCTGTGCCGCCCTGCGAGCGTGTGGCGGCGGGGCCCTGCCCCAGCCGTGCCCTGCCCCAGCCGTGCCCCCCGCCTCCGGCCCTCCGTCCCGCCTGCTCTTAAGGGCTGGAGTTGCTCCGCCATTGATTCCTTCCAGCGGCGCGGGTTTTGTAAGGGTACCTAAATCTTACCCGCTTATTGTTGCGTGTGGCTGCAGAACAACCGCCGGTGCCTGCGGGTCTCCAAAGCCTTGGTGATGAGGAGTGGTTGCTTGAAGTTAGGGAGAAGAGAAAAATCGTGGAAGTTCCTCGGGGGTGTTTTGCATAGACGTTAAGGTCTTGATAAGTTTTGGAAAGCTTGCTTCTGCAGTGTGTGGTGTTCCTAAACGTTGTTTTGTTGCTATTTACCTGCTGGGGTAGAATTGCCTATTTAGGTAAAGTACATGCAGCGCTGGTGAGTACAGAGAGCTGAACCTATTTTATTGGTGGTTTTCAGTGACTTAGGAAATACCCTCATCTGCAGAACTACTTTAAAAGTACTATTTGTATCGCTGATTAATCTTAAGATGTCTTGCAGCTTTCTTGTTTTGCAGATGCTTACATTTACTTCTGTCCATTTTGTTCCCCTGTTAGCTCTTTGAACATAAAATTTTGCGGTTATTTATTGTGATGTTTTTAATGCAGGTTTTCAAATTGTGTTTTGTAGTTAATTGGTAGTACTGTGTGGTATAAGTCTGCAAAATATGAAGTGATTTTTTTGATACAGTGATAAATGCCAGCATCCTGAAGTTCCAGCAGACCTGTTGGCTTGAGTTAATGAGAGGGTGCATTGCTAAATTGAGAGTATGCCTCCTGATCAGTATGACAACATGAATTGTAAGGCTGAGCTATTCCATCATCCTTGTTACAAACAAAGGAGGGTGCTGAATCTCAAAGACAGTGTATGAAAGTTGTGGTGTTATTTATTATGTGGCCATAGGTGGAGAATTTCAACTAGGGTCCTATATGGAAAAAGTATTCCTTCACTTGAAATGTAGGACTTGATTACAAATGATGAAAGTTATGATTGTTATTTAATACAGGTTTTGTCCTTTGTCTTCTTTTTCAAAAAGGTGAACAACTGATGGAACATTCCACTCCCAAAACTGTTCTTACAAGGTAGTTTGATCAGCTTAGGCTGAGATCCATACAAAAAAAAAATCAACCAACAGTGACTGGGAACACTTGAGAACTCCTGAATGATTGATTGAGGTAACTCAGAAAAAACGTTTCTCTAAAAAAATGGTGTGGGGCAGGGAGGACTGTTACACAAAGCTGTTAACTGTTTGGGTTGACATTAGGAAATGCAAGATCATGACAGCTTGATATTGTGCCCTAAACCAGAGTTTCTTTATTGCCAACGGTCTGTGATGAATCATTTGCAGTTAATACGTCTGTATTAGGCAAGTGGGCATAAGAGGGGAAAACAAGGAAAGAGAAGAAAAGGGGAAGGGAGTACTGTCGTTTGGTGTCACAATCTTGCCACTCAACGGTAAGCTGTTTTCAGGGCAGCAAAGGGTGAGAAAGGGGAAAAAAGAGCCACTGAATTCTTGTGGGGCAGAGATGAGTACCAGTAATATTCACAGGACTGAAGCGATTTGTGAAAATCTTGCAGGTGGAAAAGTATATGGGGAATTCTGGAGCCACTTAATTTTTTGTGTACATAAAGGAAAGGTGGATAATACCATCTCTTTCACAATGACATGGGGTGGTTTGTAGAGTAACAGCTGCTGGGAAGAAGGAGAAAAGAGAGAGTAACAGAAAAAGAGAACTGTTCAACTTTATCTCTTGCAGATTGAAGGGTGGTTGTAAGGAGTGTTTGAAAAGTGCAGAAGCACAGGTGTGAAAGCTTGACAGCTGTATGTACATGTACAGTAAAACATAAAGACTATGTCCTTGAGGGGAGGAACAAAAAACAGCTTGTCTTCTAAGGGCTGGTCTGAACTTGATAAATTAGTACCATTTTATCAGTATAGTTCACCTGAAGAACATTTCTCTTGTGGATGCAATTATGTTGATATTGTACGCTCATAAAGATAACCACTTTGCAGAGTAGGACATTCTAAGTTGATATAAGTGGCTTTTATCAACTAAAAATAGCTGCATATGGAGGGCTTTTACCCTTAAAATAACGGCTTTTATCCTGGTGCCTCCTTTATAAGCAACAGAACTGACAACTGCAAAGACATCAAGGCTTAGATGTGTTGAGGGTGCTGCTGCCTCATGTTACACTGTTTACCTTCTCAGGAACTTTTCAGTGGTTACTGATAGTTAATTATAACTTAAACCCCCCTATTTTTGTATTGTATTTTGTAAGTGAAACCTTTGCAGCTTTTTGCTTCTTTAAGATTTGGTCTTCCCCTAAGCTTCTCCCTTTCTGTTTAGGCCTTGGAGGGAAAACATTAAGACTTTACATTTCACAGTCACTTCTGTAAGCAACTATGGAAATAGAAAAGGAGCACGTTTATGTTAACCCAACAGGTAAGTAATATACTCAGTATTTTTTTTACTTAAAATTGCTTAGCTGACCTGAAGTGTTCTCTGTAGAAAAATTGTATTACCTGTTAATTTTCTAACAGTACTGTTTTAAAAAAAAAACTTTCATCAAAAATTTACTGAATAGTTCTTTCAAGTATATATCATAGTATCCTGCTTGATTACATTTATTTCAGGAGTTGTTAAAATCATTAAGTTAACATTTCTTTACCTTACTAAATAATAGTGACTCTGGACTCCTTATGTGACTTCCAGTAGTGCTGGTGTGAAGAAAAGAGTAAGTTCAAAAGTAAGATGTGCAGATGCATTTGAGAGGTACAAATTCTGGTTCTGTGGAGCTGTTTAGCTTAAAATTAGAGGACTAACAAATGATGGAAGGCTTGACTGGAAGTGGGCTGGCATGGGAAAACTTTACTGAATATGTGTTAGAGACTGCCCTGAAATTGACTGTTTTGTGCATATCACAGACATGTTTTATGATGCTCAGTCAAGTTAACACAGTTTTATGTTGTTTTCTGTGCCTTCCAAAGGCTGTGATGATCTGCACTGACCTTTTTATACCAAAGAGTTTTTGTAGGTTTTAAATGTTTTTCAGAAAAAAAATCGTATCTATGTTAAGATGGTATGTAATGCCATTGAAGTGGCAACATGCTCCATATGACCTCTTATTTTAAACTAAAACTAGTTTAATGTAGAAGGTGCATTGCTTCTCAGCATTTTAGAATTATATTTGGGTAATAGATGGGAAACTGCTAGGTATCTAAATTGACCTAATTGGTCAAATGAAATTTGTGTGTAGGTAAGTACTTTCTGAATGCTTGGCTAACTAAGGTAGTGCTGTAAAAGCACAGATTTTAAGTGTGCTTGCTAGGCTTAATAGCAGGGTAATAAGATCAATTTGGGTAACTTCTTAATCTATAGTAAGCACAGTCTTAAAGTTTATAGAACACTGTTACTGCTTATAGATGTGTATGTATATGTTATATGATGTAAAAATGAGAAGCTGAAAGGAAGTTCTGCATCATTTTATATGCACTTCTTATAAAACTATTTTATTTTAGAAAATTATGGAAAGCTAGTATATCTTTTTAACCCATTTTTTCAGCCTAACTAGGTGACTAATAGTGGAGGGCCAGTTAGTCACAGTGTTATGAAGAAAGATGTTGCAGCTGGAAGTGATAGTGTTATATAAAAAAATGGTTTAGTAATGCAGTGAGAAATACTAAGTCTTACGGGTTGGATGTTTCCTGTGGAGGATTTCCTTTAGTCTTGAACCTGAGATCAGGATTGTGTAAGGATGTTGGACTGTAGCCTGCCCTTTTAGCCTTAGTCATCGGATTCAGGACTGAGTTGCATTAATTGTTGGCCATTTTCTTTGGAAACAGCAAGAAGTGGTCATTGGAGAGTGTAGTTCCTGGACAGCCAGATTGCAGGTCTAACCTGGAGAAATTCATGGGAGAGTGGGCATGAAGAAGAATTTAAATTCAGTTGTCTGAGATGAGCTGGTTGTGCTGATGGGGTCTCCCTGGGGAATGAGAGGAAGGAAACCTGTTCTGTTTGGTTTTGCCTTTTTTCCCCCCTCTGCTAGCTTTATGCAAATCTCTCATTGTTTTATTAAAATCTTAGACAAACTGAGAAAGCTTGTTGTGGGAATCTTTTCCTGGACGTGATGCATGCTTTTCTTTTTTAGCTTGCTGCAAGCATAAAAAGAATGCTTTTGTGGGAGTAATGAGTGGAAAGATGAAGCTTAGACTGGAATGGCTGCATTATTGTTCAGCTATAGCATTCACATCTGCGAACACTAGTATCTAAATGTTATTTCTTTGATCGTGAAGGAGGCAGTTGCATCAAACTTTCTTCATTTTGTAGTGTAGTATCCTCTTTGATATGGGTAAATACTTTGACGTTGAAAGTGTTTTATTAGTGCACTTTGCTTTGAAAACAATTTTTCATGAACCTGTTTTGAATTGGAAAAAATACAGTTCTGAGAAGTATTGCCAAATGAATGTTGCTAGTTAGAATGTATTGGAATGGTGAAGTAATGCATTCAGCTAAGTTAAAATACAGATTTAAAATACTCTTCATATTCTGGGTTTATGGCAGTGAACTTCACTGTAAATCAGGCTTGACACAGCTGGAAAAGCAGCTGCTTCCGTGTGCCTCATCATTGCCCTTTCTAGGGTTCAGGCTATAGGGTGTATCTTTGAGACTACTGAATCCTCAAGAAGAGAAGGGCTGTGCAACAGAGGGCTGAGGCTCTTCCCTTTGGGGTTTTTTTTTTCCAATCTGCAAGGATTCCCAGGCTACTAACTGGAATGTAAAATAGGTCCCCAGATGCTTTTTTTTTTTATCTTGATAGGTTAAGAAGAGAAAGAAGAAATGATGAAGGCTTTTGCTCTTCATGCTCTCAATTCTGCTGAACCATACAGCTCAGGTGGAGGACATCCTGACTTTGTGCAATAAAGACTTTACATCCAAATTTTAAATGTGCATTAACTTCCCAAAAGAGTGAAATTCTCAGTGCTCAGACATTTACAGATCCTTAAGTTGTGAGAGGGTTTTTTGTTGGGTATAAAACAAAGCTAGTTACCTATTATATGTGATTGTGCTGCGGAATAAACCATGGCCATTTTAGAAACAGTCTTGAGAGAAGCCACAATGAGGGGCAATCCATAGAGAAGAAGAGAGATCACATTGTTTCAGAAGATCTCATTTATTCAATGAGTCTTCATTACTGAACTCAACAGGCTTTGTATTGAATGGCTTTTTTTTTTCCCCATAACTGTAAAAACAACCCATAATACTGTTTTTGTATTCTTGTAAGTCTAAATCATTGCTGGTGAGCTGTTTGAAGTTCCTTGAATGATGGGAATGTTGGTTGATGACTTAGGAAACTAATGTAACTTTGGTGACTAGTCTGTTAACATTAGTGAGTTCTTACAGAATTTACTGTATTGGCAGTTTTGTTTGTTTCTAAGTCAAGAGATGAGTGGGTGGAGTGAGACCTAGGCACTTAGATCTTACACACTGAGGACTTCTGATAGTTTGTTCAACAAGGGTGGGGTTTTCTGTGGTTTACCTGTTTATAAATGGTGTATTCATTTGCTTTCCAGTTCTTGACATATGCTCCGTTTAGATTGTGGATAGTTTGTGCAGGGGAATATGGAGCTTTTTATTACTGTGATGTGTAGACATTCTAAAGCCAACATCGTTTGCCTTAACACTGTTGGAATAAGAGCTCTGTTTAATGTTGCAATCCCTTTAAAATGCAACGTGTTTTGGTATTTTAACATGAAATTGTTTAAAACTATAATGGATACTTTTTGCTCTGTCTCCTTTTTAAGAACTTGCGAATCTAAGTGATGCTCCCTTTTCCGGTGATGAAGAAAATGGTGGGTCTGAGGAACAAAAGACTGAAATCAATGGAAATTGGATTCCTGCAACTTCAATTACTGAAGCCAAAATAAATGCTAAAGCAAAGAGACGGCTGAGGAAAAATTCTTCTAGAGATTCTGGGAGAGGAGACTCTGTTAGTGACAATGGAGAGACACTGAAGACTGGAGTTGTTGTACCGACGAGCCCAAAGGGGAAACTCCTGGACAGGCGGTCCCGGTCTGGAAAGGGAAGGGGTCTACCAAAGAAAGGTTGGTGTAGCTTAGTGAAGAGAGTAGAGTGATAAAGATTCTGTCCAAAACATGGTCTTTTTTTTTTTTTTTTTCCACTGGGAATCATTTTCATAAGGCACAGTCTCTCTGCAGGCATTTGGTTCTTTGTTAGATAGTAGGTGGCAATGGGAGCTACTAGGTGGCATTCTTATCAGAAAATTTTATATGTGTATCATCAGTTAATTTCTGTCTCTAAAGTAAGTACCTTTTCTTAGCAAATTTAATACACAAATTTGAACTGTTGGTGGTTCACAGGACCGATACTAATGCAAACTTAAAGCATGGTTATATTTGAAAGCACAGTTTCAACCTTCAGTAATTCTTGTGCTGTTTCATACTGCTTCTAGCATCTTACTGGAGAGTGATGAAAAGACCGTTTGCTAAAGTGGGAGCACGTCATACAAACACACCCTTTTCAGCATCCATTGTTAGAGTCAGGAGGTGGGCACAAGCAGTGGTACATCACTCTTAAGTGAAAGAATGTTGGGTTGAACTCAGAACTGTTCTTTGTAAACTGGTGGTCCTTGCTTACTGTCCCATATTTTGCTAGGTGGAGCAGGTGGTAAAGGAGTTTGGGGAACACCAGGTCAAGTGTATGATGTGGAAGAAGTAGATATCAAGGATCCTAATTATGATGATGACCAGGTAGGCAAACAATTTCTTTGCAGCATTGGTTTTTATTTCCTTTATTGATTTCAATTGCTGTGATGCTTATGTTAATGGCAGTTTGACCTTGTGAGTTATGTGAATGTCAGCCTGGCTGTACTAAATGCTTGTTTTTATGTTCAAGAATGGATTATTGGCTAGTTAAAGACAACTGGTGTAGAAGTGTCACAGTGTAACACTCACAAATCTTACCCCACGAGCTCTCTTTCTCTGCCTGGCTAGGCAGCACCCTTTTCCCAGGTGCATTCTTTCGCTGCTGGTTCTCATGGAGGTGAATGTTGCAATGCTGCTCTATATTGCAAACAGACACCATGTTAAAAATGCAACACAGACTTTCTCAAGTTGGGAGTTTAGTCTGGGACAGTATCCTTTAGGGATTTTTCTCTTCCCTGTATTCCCAACCCTCCCAATGTCTTGTATCTACTTGGTATACACAGTTCAAACTAGTGCAAAGTTGATAGCCTGGATATTTTGTTTGCATGTATTTATTTAGGATATGTTGCGGAAGATTGTACCTTACAGCCATATTATTGCGGGGGGGGGGGAAGTAAAGCTCATTGGGCAAAGGGTGCTTTATAACATTAAATCACTGAGGAAAGGAAACACAGATTACTAAAGTCTCTGAGATCAATACAATTGTGAGACCATAGGTAAATTCTGTATAACATAAGCAGAGCGATGGTGGTGTCCTTTGAGCAGAGGCTGTTTGTTGTAGCCATAGCGGCTGAGAGGATGGTATGTGGCAATATCAAAACCTTCTTCCAGTTTTCCTTTCTTCCAATTTTTTCCTTGTCATTTGACACTTTACATTAGCAGACACAGCTACTAAAGGTGAAGCTGATGAGTGCATAAAAGCAAGTTTAATGAAGAATGAATGTTCCATGGAACTTCTGTATGCTTGGCTTTTCTAAGGTTGCAAACCGAGACTGATGTGATAGAAGGATAGGCTTTTGGACTTCTGCTATGCTTCTTCATCATGGAAAGCTTCTTTCTAATAAGCATTGGTTGGAAAACTTCTTTGTTCAGATTTCTGTGGTCTGTGGTATTGCTCTGAATGTTACTTCCGTAGTCTGTGAGGAGTAGGGAGCTGAATTACAGTGGGGAGATCTGGTTGTGCTGGAACTCAGCAGGACGAGGTTATGCAGGACGCAGTTGCTATGTGACTCTTTTTTTTCCCCTTAGGGAATGTCTTTGCTGACAAATATTCTGAAAATGCCTTTTCTCTGATGTTGTACATGCTATCGCCTGTCTGGTCACACAGTCGCTAAGGAAGAGGGAGAACAGGCAGGCTGTCAGGGACTGGAGTGCCGCTCGCAGGGAAAGATGCTGAAAGTTAAATCTTGTGCTGTGGTACAGCTAACTGCTGGTCTGGGACAGGAGTTTCTGTCGCTCTCCCTTCAGTACACAGGCACTTGATCTCTGTGTTCATGTGGCGTCAGCAGAATCCTGGGAACAGAATTTGGAGTGTTTACCATCGTTTAACAGTAAATCCAGCCCTTCACTTAAATTCAGCGAACAGTAAATTCAAAATATAAGCAGCATGACATTTAGCCAGCATTGTCCACATGTTAATGGTAGAGACATCATCTGACCTGTTCTGGCAGAATACTGACTACCAAGACTAAAGCATTAAGGATTTAGAAGATATATATTTTGGTGCTATTAGCACTGCATAAGATGTAAGAAGAGACAGTATTGCTTACAAAAGGGTATATGCTTTTGTTGTATTTTGAAATAGGAGAACTGCATCTATGAAACAGTAGTTTTACCTCTGGATGAAAAAGCATTTGAAAAAACTTTAACACCAATCATACAGGAATATTTTGAACATGGAGATACTAACGAAGTTTCGGTATGTCGCATATCTTTTTACTTCTTTATTTTAGGGGGCAAACCTGTAGTATGCAAGTGAATAAATGAGTGTATAGAGGTGTTGGCAAGAAATGTGCAATAAGAATACCTAAGCAGTTATATTCATTACCTGAGCAGAAGCATATATGTAAATATATAAATACAAGCATATAAATATTTATGTATTTGTAATATATTTATATAGTAAGAATTATGAAATCTTAATCTGTTTTGTTTTTCAAATCTTATGTAGGAGATGCTGAAGGATTTAAACCTTGGTGAAATGAAATACAGTGTGCCAGTGCTGGCTGTTTCCTTGGCATTAGAAGGGAAGGCTAGTCACAGGGAAATGACATCTAAGCTTATCTCCGACCTTTGTGGGACAGTAGTAAGCAAAACGGATGTGGAAAAATCATTTGATAGACTGCTTAAAGAACTACCTGAACTGGTGTTGGATTCTCCTAGGGCACCACAGGTACATTTGTAAAGTTTTATGCTAGTAGTCAAAAGCTTTTTCTTTTAAATTGTGGCTAAAATTGATCAAGTAAACTGAAATAGACTCTGTATTTCAAAAAATATCTATGGATTGTCTTACTGTCTGTAATCCCCTACCAATTTCCCAGGCTGTGTTTTTACTTTGAGATGGCTCATTTAAATAAAATCTGGAAACCAAGCACGTTATAATTGTCTACTTAGAACTACTTTGAAATTCAACATTTAATTAAAGATGCTTCTGTTTGTTGCAGTTGGTAGGCCAGTTTATCGCTAGAGCTGTTGGAGATGGGATTCTAAGCAGTACCTACATAGATGGCTACAAAGGCACTGTGGATTGCGTCCAAGCTCGGTAACTTTCTGGCTTTTTGTATAGCTACAGTTTTCTATTCCAAATGCCAGAGATGATGACTGGGAATTTAGAAGTTCAGGATAAATCATGTGGTTCTCTATAACTTCTTATTTTTTTAATTTAAAATTATAAAAAACCCACAAAGTCTGCAATGACCACAACAAAATCCAGAATGACTCAGGTCAGAGCATAAATACTGAAAGTTCCTGAAAGATGTATTAATACATTTTGTTCAGTTTGTTGGGTTTGTTGTCCAGCTTATGTTTGAGGGTGAAAAAAAATGAGCTGAAACAAGAAGTGATTATAGGTTTTGTCTTTAGAAAAAGCTTTAATGTGATTAATGAGTAAATATAGCATCAGGACAGCTGCTGTAAATAGGTTGTGAAATACACAAGGGATTAACTGTTTTGCCTTATAAAGGTTTGAAGCTCGTGCAGTGCTTTCCCAGACTCTCTCTGTAATGCTTTATTCATCAAGAAGTATAATTGTTTTCCACGTCAGGGTGAGAAGTTTGAAGGAGCAATCTGACAAAGAGGGACATTTTAAAAACTAGTCATGATTTATTATTTTTCCCCTCTAAGTGTATGTTTCAGGCTTGATGTGGAGGTGCTGAACTCCTGGAGCTTCTAAAAGTTCCATTTGTAATGATTATAGTTGGGTACTTTTAGAAGGAAGGCAAATGCTTAGCTGCCTAAATTGAGGGTTCGAACTGTGAAAATTGTGTCAGTTATACAGATGTGTCTGTGATTTGAAGGGTTGTAGCAGCCTGCATACTGCACATCTGGGATGCTTTGCTCCCTTTGCTATTTCTTGGCCAGTCTTTTCTGCTCGTTAAGTCTTGGTGAATAGTTACTGTTACTGGCTAGCACCCAGTATGAGGATTGGGATAACTGTTCCTTCTTTAGCTGGATGGTGCTTCACTGGATCAGAGACTTCTTTTTTTCACCTTACTTCCTTTTTCATTCTTTTCTCAGTGAACCAGCAAGCTTCCCTAGCTCATGCCATCTTTTTGCAACTATATATGCCTTCTGAAGCGCTGTTATGGCTTAAATTCTCAAGGTTTCATAATTCTTTAGACCCAAACAGAAAATAGTGGTTTAGTAGAAAAGCTGTTCTTCAGCGTGGAAAAGCCTCTATTGTTTAATATACATATGCCAAGCTGCATTCTTGGAGGAGCCCGGATACAATTCATCTCTGCATAAGAAAATACTAAGTTCTTTCTTGTGAGGATGTTTCAGGTTCTGCATTGATGATTCAGATCTGCTACTATCACAGGATTGTTACCTGTCCTAAGCATGGTATAACCAAAAGTGTAAAGGTGGCAGAACGAGAAGGTGGGGAAGCTTGCTGGCTTCTTGATCTGGATGTTTCCATGGAGTTGCTAACCCTGGCCTTTTCCCAGCGATCTGGTTGCTTTACCCGAAGAGGAATGAAGTTCTGTAATAACTTTTTAAAACACTAACTTGGCTTTCTAGAGCTGCGCTGGACCGAGCTACTGTGTTGCTGAGTATGACAAAGGGTGGAAAGCGTATAGACAACGTGTGGGGGTCAGGAGGTGGCCAGCAGTCTGTGAAACACCTTGTTAAAGAGGTAACTGACTTCTACGGAACTCTTCTCTCTAGAGTTTACTGTTTGTCTAAGCTTATCTATTTTGGGATGGAGTGCAGAGATACATATATCCTGTAGCAAAATGATGTCTTGAGTGTTGGGTTTGGGGCTTTTTTTATAATTGTACAAAGTAGCTTTTAAAAACTGACATAGATAACTTTGTTGATTCTGTAATATTTGTCAGTGGTGGGAACATGCTAGTACAATACTCTGTATTGCAAGTATACATTTATTTTTGCTTTAAGCAAAATTTTTAAGCACTTAGCTTTTTAAGAGCTTATGATGTAAAATGGTGAAGTAATTAGAAGAGCCAAGATGAAACTGGCTAAACTAGATAAACTATTAATATTTCTTTGGCATCACTGATGAAAAACATAGTAATAACTGAAAAAAAGAGAGGGGAAGAAACAGGAATGTTTAGAGATCCATGCTGTGAAGTAGGCAGGTTTAAAGAAAAAGGTCATGTTATAATTTCTAGGTTGTGAGTGCAACAGATGATAGGAGTAGTTCAGGGGAGAAGATAAACTTAATCATACCCATAGTAGCCTTTTATGGTGATATGCATCTTAGCAATTTTGGTTTTGGTGCTTGTGTGTCTGTATTAACACTATGGATAGGTATTTGGCTTACACTGTGTTTCAGGTTGCTGCTAATGTCTCAATTTAATTGAATTTATAAAAACACTAGCAGCAAGTTTCAGGAACTAACTTGCTGCTGGGTTGATCACAGATTATCGAAACAGTTGACAGCTTTTCAATTTTGTATCTGATTAGTGTTGGGCTTTTTGTTTGTTTTCAAATTCAATAGATTGATATGTTGCTGAAAGAGTATTTGCTTTCCGGAGATGTACTGGAAGCTGAACGTTGCCTTCAGGAACTGGAAGTACCCCATTTTCACCATGAACTTGTATATGAAGTAAGGAGAAATCAGAGTCCCTTTAATAATTGGCAGTAATGCCAACAGGTTTGGTTTTGTTTTGATGTGGGCATGCAAATAATGTAACTGGAATCTGAAGCTCAGGTTGTGAGTTCTGATGTTATTTGAATAATTGAGTTATAGAGCTTCCTTTTCAGGGTGGAATTGTTCCATCTAGCACATTTGTAAAAGCTCTGAGATATTTCAGAACCAGGCTACATGAGAGAAAGATCATCTTTGCTGTATCTGGGAGACTGTTCCCATTTGTACGCTTTTATCTGCCAAATTGGGAAATGGTTGTTTACCAATAAAGCTGAACACCCACAATCTACAAAATTTTCTTTTCAGTAAATTGACTCGTTTTAGAAAATTTCATGATAGAAAAACAGAATCCTTTTAGTTGATGGGGGGTTGTGGAGCTTTGTAGATTTGAAACTTCTAAGTTATTCTAAAATCACAGCTACGAAATAATCATAGAATCAATTTCATAAAATTAATTGCTTGCCATCTGTACTGCTGCAACCATATGGATATAGCCATGTATCTCTCAAACCGCAGCCAGAAAGGCAATGCTTTTCACTCTTGTCTAGTCCCTTATGGTTTTTCATACTTTTACCTTTACCCAAATAACTCTTCATCAATTTTTCTTTTCAAATAATAATATACTGAAATTTGAGTGCATGTAACAAATGGACTTGTCTCCCCAGAAAATGTGTAATGCTGCCTTCAGTCCTTTCAGCACCTCGTATGCTTACACAACGTGTACTTGAACCACTATTTTCTGTTTAGTTAAAATGCTTGCATGATTTGTTTTAGGCCATTGTGATGGTTTTGGAGTCAACTGGAGAAAAGACCTTTAAAATGATACTGGATTTGTTGAAATCTCTCTGGAGGTCTTCTGTCATTACTGTGGACCAAATGAAAAGAGTAAGTGTGGCATTTAGAGAATTTTGGGTAAGGTCTTCCAAAATTTGTATAGTTTCTACCTTCTTTTAAGTACTATTTGTAGTCTGTTGCTGACTGCTACTTTTTTAATTCTCCGCGGTCGTTTGGTATTCCATACAAATAATCTGTCACTGATGTATGTACAATACTTGTCACGTACTGGAAGAAGTACAAATGAATTCTGAGTAGTAGTTCTCTGTGGAACTGCGAGGTACAGAATATTTGAATCTTCAAAGATTTCCAACTGCTTTTATGCAATTAAATGGTTCAAACTAACCATTTAAAATGCTGCAATATAGCTTCAGTTTTCTTAAATATAATTTTTCTTTTTATCTAGTAGTTCTTCATAATTGAAGTAGTATAATAAGGACCCACTTAACTACCAATGTCAGTTGGAACAGTATGTAGAAGCTAGTATTTTACACAGTTGGAATCATCCATGGCTTTGCTTCTAGGTATGAACATAGGACAGCTGTTCTGTCCCAGGGCGAGCTAGGTACCACGCAAAGACTAGTGTCAAAAATTTACCCAGCCATACTGCTGGCGGGAAGCGATGAAGTCATCTCTGGTTGTCACCAGTGTTTCCCTTACTGCATGAACTGTTGTGGTGGAGATTTGTGGCCACGTTTTGTGCATTTACATGGAAGAATAATTAACTTTTCTTCCTTGTGTTACTACCCATGTAATAGCAGCCAGACTAACGTGCACATTCAGTACTGTCTGGATTTCTGGCTTCTAAAGAAGTTAAAAATTCAGCTGGTGTTTCTATGTAGATAGGTAGTTGTGTAATACCATGGTATTGCCTGGTATTATACCTTGCTTTTCAACCAACTTGCAGCTCTCTGCTTTAGGTTTGTTGAAACTGTCCATAGCATACATGAAACTGTATTGAAAAATAAATCCTCTGAGTGCAAAAGGGTATTTAAAAAAATTGTAATAAAACCATAGAATAACCAGATCATTATTTGAATTCTTAACATTGCAGGGCTATGAACGAGTTTACTGTGAAATCCCAGATATTAACCTGGATGTGCCACACTCCTATTCTGTGCTTGAGCGGTTTGTAGAGGAATGCTTTCAGGCTGGAATAATCTCCAAACCACTGAGAGACCTCTGTCCTTCAAGGTACTTCTTTTATTGTAGCTAGGTGAAGGCACTGCTTTTTGTCCCCACTGTAGGTTAATGGAAAGCAGGATCTTATGACCAAAGTATTACAGACTGGAACTGCAAACTATGGGGCGTGGGGAAACGGAGGGTTGGACTAATAAAAAGTTTCTTCAGAAGCTGCACTGATGCGAAACCTGTTATGTGGAGGCTGGGATAAATACTTGGGGAAAGTAAGCCTCCGGTGGGTCCCAGACAGCACGCCTGCATGCTCTCCAGAGGACGAAGGCCTGCCTCTCCTCTGTTTTGCCAGCTCACTTGTTAGAGATCAGTGCAGTACTGAGATGGAAGAGTCTGGTGTCAAAATAACCCATGTAGGTGACAGCGGAAAACTGTCAACTACAGTGGGGGGAAAAAAAGAAAAATATTTGCTTAAAAAATACAGTTGCTTGAAAAATAGTTTAAACATACCAAATGGCATGAGTAGAGTTCTAAGACAAGACAACCAATTTTAATGTTTATGTCAAAAGGAATAGGGCACTTATGTGGAATAAGCTCTACACACCTGATCCCTTTGTATCTGTCATGTGGTTTGTATAGTGCTTTTTGTTTGTTATTGTTTACTTATTCATAGCATAAATAATGCTGTACGAACTGTAGCTAATCAGTATTTTTTTAAGTATGTTACAACTATTACTTGCAATGTTATGCATCAAGAAGACAGATCTTTCCCAGTTTGCGTGTTTTGTTAGGCTTCTTAAACCATCTTGACAGTTTGTGATAAACTCAGATTTTGAAATGTTAGTGTCTTTATCAAAACCAGCTTCCATCTGTGGAATTTAGACTTAAAATTGAGTTTATGTGTATCTCGGTATCGAATGTTTTGCAGGTTTGGGGTGTGGGAGGGTTGAAAGTCATCACTGCAACAAAAGCTTGATTATACTTCAGTTACCTTTAATGCATTGAGAGGCATTTTTGGCTCACGTTACTTCAGTTTTGAGTAGAAAACCACCATTTCTAGGCATTCAGATTAGAACCTTTTGTATGTGTGAACATTAAAAGGTGAGCAAAGTAGAAAGCACATTAAAAGGTGAGCAAAGTAGAAAGCACTTGACAACACAGATTTTGAAGAGCTTCTTGCAAATAAACCTAGATGTAAGATTCAGATGGATTTTAAGCAATTTATCAGCGATCAAGAATGTCAGCTGATCTTGCTGAACTTGCACACTTTATATTTGACTCCCAAGATCAAGAGAAGATTCTTCTCAGTGATAGGTAAGAAAAAACAAGTGATGCTACTTTGAATTACTGAAAAGATACTTTCTACTTTCTTACAGGGGCAGAAAGCGTTTTGTGAGTGAAGGAGATGGAGGTCGTCTTAAGCTAGAAAGCTACTGAATGTGAGAACCAACTTCTGAAGCCTTAAAAGTTTAAAGGGAAAATAGATATCTATATATATACAAACACGCATGCTTTTTTGGTGTGTGTATGTATATATGTATACACATATATAATATACCAAATTTTAAGAGTTGCTTAGCACAGTTCATATTTTTTTAAAAGCATATGTTTTGGGTACAAAGTGGTTTTTTTTAAATAGTTTTATAAATTTCAGAAAGCAAACTTCTTTGGGCATATAGTAGAACAACTGGCCACTCTGCTGTGGTGGTGCCTTCAAATAAGCTATCTTTTTAAGTGCCATATGTTTATGACCTAATCATTCCGTGTCTGCATCAATGCCTGACTGCCACTCTTTCTTTCAAAGACAGTGTTGTCATCATAAAAATCACTGGTTTATGCAAAGCTTTATAGAAGGGTCAAGTTAAGCTGCTGTGATCCCGTTTCCATTGCTGCTGAAGAAATAGTGTGCTTTGGGAGGAAAAATTGCTGTTTCTTTGTTTTAAAGAGCCCAAGAAAATGGAGTTGGGTCATAAAATTAATTCATCTGCTCCAGGGGAGAACACTGGTTGGTTTTAGCCCCTATGTACCAAACTCGTCTTTTTTTTTTTTTTCTATGTAACTGGAAAAGTGAAAAGTTCTGGTAAAACATATTAAAAATATTTTTTTGCGAAGCTCTGCTTTCTGCCTTTTTTTTAAAAAAAAAAAAAAAAAACACCCAAATTTAACCGTGTTCAAATCTCTGAAGTGTGTGCAATTAAGCTGTTCATCTAATGCTGCCCTTTACAATATGCATAACAGCACTGACTAATTAAACTCACGGTAAATATTTACCAAATGTCTTTTTGAAGAAAGTGACTTGTGTAGGAGCATCCACGTTTGAACGTGTCTATACAGTGCAGCTTGGCCAAGCCCTTTCTCAAGAACAAGACGGATCTAGGGAAGACTCTGGTATAGCAACAGCGGAGTCCCTCCTGCTCCCTTAACTGTTTCAGTTTTGTGTCACGATGTCGGGTGTGCAGGAACAGCCCTTACACCGAGCCCCGCAAGCCGCCGTCGGACCCCGGCCCGAGGGCAGCGCCTACCGGGGATGCGTGACCTGCCCCGGTAACCTGCTCGGGGCTGGGCAAGCCTCGCCACATGCTGCAAGCGTCGCCTGGAGAGCGACAAGCGGCGCTTTCACAGAAAAACGCCAGGAGAGGAGCCTCCCGCCTCGCCCGCGCCCCAGTCCAGCAGCACCTCCTGCGTCCCCGGCCAGCCTTTAATCCGCGCTACAGCCGCCACAACGCGGTACCTCCGAGCGGCCCCTCCTCGGGGCTAGGCCCGGGGCGGCGGCGGCGGACCCTCGGGCGGCCGCGCCGCCTCCAGCGCCGCCCGCTGCAGCTTCTCCAGCTTCTCCAGAGACACCGACTTGAGGGGCAGCACCTTGGGCTTGCACAGCACCATGGCGGGCGCGTCCTCCACCGACAGCTGCCCTGCAAGGGGAGAGGAGCGCCGTGCGTGAGCGCCGGGGCTGGGACCGCGCCGGGCCGGCTGCCGGGGCGCGCCCGCCGCCCGTACCTTGCTTGGGCAGCACCTCCCGGAACGCGGCCTTCCCCTCCGGCATGGCGGCTCCCGCTCGGCGGCGCGCAGGCGCGGTGCCGCGGCACCGCCCGCACGGGCGGGAGGGGCGGGGGGCGGGCGCGCCCTCCGCCAAGGGAACTGCAGTTCCCTGCCTGCGCTGCGCCCGCGCTCCCGCCGCTGCGGCGGCTGCGGCCCCCGGTGCGTGCTGGGAATTGTAGTCCGGGGGTGGGGGCTGGCGCGGGCGGCGGTGGGATCGCGCTGCTGTGCGTGGCGCGGAGCACGCCGGGAGCTGCAGTCGCGGTGTTGGGGCGGGGGCGGCTGCCCCGGGGCTGCCCCGGCAGCGGGGCCGGGCTGCCGGCTCCCCGCCAGCCGCTGCGGGGACGGGGCGGGGCGGGCGGCGTCCTGCGTGGGCGGCGGGCAGCAGGACGCGGAGCTGGGCTGCCCGGGGCCGGGGGCTCGGTGGGGCGGCCGCGGCCTGCCTCGCTCCGGTGGGAGCGCGCAGAGCCGAGCCGAGCCAGGCCGGGCCCGGTTCCCTGCGGCCGGGCCCAGCCTGCCGCCGCGCCGGGGCTCTTCGGTGGGACGGCGCCTGAAACCTGCGTGGGCCTGCCCGGCCCCGCGGCGTGCCGCTGCCCTCCCTCCCGCGCCGGCGGCCGGGCTGCGCCTCGCCACGAAACTCGGGCTTTTGGGTTTTTTGTTTTGGTTTGGTTTGGTTTTTTTAAGTACACCCCCCCTCCCCTCCCAGCAGACGCCGTCCAACAGACTGGCTTGGCCAGGGCCTACCCGTTGCCATTTTCGTTTTCGGGCAGCGCCTCGGGGTTCGCGGTGTGAATCACGCTACTGTTTAAATGTAAACAGCCGTAAAAGCCGGCGTCTTCCTAAACGCTGCGGACGTAAATGTAGCCAAAGCTGGTCAGCCCGCGGCCCTGAGCCCCCCGGCAGCCCCCCAGGTTGGCGCTGCGCAGGAGCCTGCGGCGCTGGGGGCCGCTCCCCTCAGAGACCCCCGGGCGGGGGAGAAGGGCTCACCCCGCTGTCCCTGTGGCTGCGCCCGCCCCAACTCCGGCCTGTGCTGCGATTTTAGATTTGGCTAATGAGCTTGCCTGTATTGTCCGCCTCGGCCTTTCCTTGGGGATTGACTGCTACGGCTCATAATCCCGCTAACCCAGCCTCGGCAGGCAGTGACAATTCCTTTAGTTGTTCTGAGATTGAGAGCGAGCTTCTTACAACCGCATAGGGACTGGCCGTGAATGAATAAAATGAGGGAGAAAGTTATTTTTGCTCATCGTTCTTTTCCATTCTGCCTTGATGGATGGCCGCGTGCTTCCCTCTGCTAGCGCAGGCACCGCGCCGTGGACCTGTCAGCTGCGGGATCCAAGGCTTAAGTTTGCTGGGAGACCGGAGATAAAACTTTTAACTTCCAGTAAGCGGCACCTCTCTGATAGTTATATAAAGCCTCTGTCTGCATTGTTCCAGAACTATTTCCTTTTTCCTCTAAGGCAACCTGCAGTAGGAAACCAATGGTCCCCCAGGTAGCCCGCTTCCACCTCACTTGAAGTCTCGCCTGCTCGTTGGGTTGGAGGCCGGCGGAGAACCTGCAGCGGGTGAGCGCGGGTCTCCTGCTTCCTGCCTTTTGTGGAGTTGGCCAAAGATAACACTTCTGGTTTGGTCCGGGGCAGCGCAGAAGTGGGCCCGTTTCTGCTGTGATTCACATATTCCGCTTTCGGGTCAGAAGGTTGGCATTGATGAGGCTATAAAGTGGACGTGCTTGCTTGGGACATCCTTCTCTATCCTTTGAAGTGCACAGAAGCGTTCCCACTGATTTCAATGGGAAAAGCTGCCTCTTTGTCTGGTGTGCTAGTCCGTGTGCCAATTAGTATTTTGTAGTGATTGGAAGGGAAAAGGACTAGGAACTGATTTATGAAGGCTGTGGATGTTTGTAGACCAGGGCATTTTAGACAGTACGTGCAATTTGCAGACCAGTAATTTGATGGTTGGTTGGTTGCTTGCTTGTTTGTTTGTTTAAAAAAAAAAACCAACCCAAACTGATCCAGGTAGCATCTTAGCTATGGCTAAAATTGAGTGTAAAAGACAGCCAGTTATGACTGACAGTCTTACACCATGAAACCAACAGTTATTCCCATGGTAACGAGTATGGCCTGCAGAGCAACAGCAGATGAACTGAAAGCAAGACACTGAAATCAAATTGCAGGCTAGGTTTTTTGACGGTGTCCTTCACAGTGCCAATGACCACCTGGAGTCCAGCATTATGTGAGGACTGGCATTTATAGCAGCCAGAGCCCATCTCGGTGATGTAGGGAATCACCTTCCAAACGCAGTTTTCCTGCCAACGCGTTTTGTTTGCTTGGTGATAAGAAACAATGGTCAACTCCATTTGTTACTTGAGCATTTTAGTGATTGAGAAGTGGAATCTGGCATTGTGTGCTAAATCCATTTTCTTAGCGAGTCAAATGCCAACTTGGCAGCCTATCTAGAAAGCTGATAGCAGTGGGACAGGCATGATTGTGGAGATTGTTTTCAACAGTTATTAGTAAGTCTGCTTTCAAGACACCTCTTCCCATTGGGAAAAAACACCAGTTACCACCTTCAGGACTGGAAGGACTGGATGAGAGAGAGGCGAGAGGCGTGGGCATTGTCTGCAGCTTAATATCCTACTTTTCAAAGTGCCTTAAAAACAGGAATGGGTTTAGCTTTGAGTAAGGCTGGTATTTATTCGCTAGAGTGATGTTAGCCATAGTTGAGAGGAGGGGAAGGTGTGGCACAGAGGACCTAATCCCCCTTGTTTTGTTGGAAGAGGAACAAGAGAAGATGTGACTTTTCCAATTACAGATGAGGGACCCAATCTTTTCTTCTGCTAAAGAAAGTGTAGTTATACCCTGTTTTTTTGCTATTTTCTGCCTTTGGGGTCGACAGGTGCTCTAACATATCCTCATTTCTCTCATGGGCCTTTCCATTTGCCAGAAACAGCTAAAAAGCTGAAATACTTTGCCAAAACCCTTCGATTTGGGAAAAGCACCACGCGCTTGCAGCAGGACCGTGCTGAGTCAGTGCGTTGTCTTGGTGCCACCCCAGGTGGCTGGAGAAGTCAGAACAAAGCTGTCCTCACACGCGGTGTCGTGATGCCTGGGTCTCGAGTTATGCCCCCATGGCATGTAGCTTCCAAAAGTCCTGAAACTTGACCTTTGGATGAAACCCAATGTTATTTGACAAAGCGTGAGGCTGGTGTCCACAGAGAGGACAGTGTGCTCTAGGTTGCATATCCTTATTTTCCTGATGTCACAAACAAGTTATTCTTGTACACTGCAGAAAGCCTCACAACCACAAAACCAGCAATAATTTTATAAATGATAAGCTTGTTTTCCTCCTCTTCCCAGATACTCCGAGTGCAGCAGACAGCAGAGATGTGCATTGCTGGAATCCAGAGAGTTTCGTAATGTGGCAGCCGCTTGCTGAAAGCCCTGCAGATACAAAACAACACTTATTTTAAGTCTTGAGAAACTTCTCCTACTAAGTAGAAGCAAAAAGCATTTAGGTGAAGCAATTTTGCCAGTCCCATTTGTTTATGAGGCTTGTTTTTTGTCTTTATATATTTTAAATGCTTTTTATTTTCATTCTGCTTTTTGAGCCTTTCAAGTTCATGTTTTCCATGTTTTCCATATGACAAGAAAGTCTGGAATCAAGTCCTTACTTTAAAAACAAAAATCTGGTTGAGAGTCCCATATAATCATGTAGCTTCAGACATGGGGTGTTTAAAAATAAAGCCACTTTCATGAGAATTACCCATCTTGAAGGTGATTTTCTGTTCTGAGTTTAAGTAAATACTTTGTTGACAGTTTAAGAAGCTTTTAACAACACCTGATCTGTGTTTGCTTTCCAAGCAGATCTCGCGCTCTTTTCTTCTTTTCTAAAAATCTAGAGCTTGTTTCACCTCTGTATGTGCTGACAAGGTCAGAGATGTTGTGTACCAGCATGACTCTGACGTGTGTTGAATAATGCAGACCAACGCTTTCAAAATTACACGTGCAGATTTCATGCAATTGTCCCCTTAAAGCTGCTGGGTGGTACCATGGGATACAGAACCCATCTTCTTCAGAGACAGGAGGAGGAAGGTGGTTTGGGTTTACTGGGTGGGGTAAGGCGGGGAACAGAAAGCCTCGTGTGACTCCCTGAGGCAATCACAAATGCTTTCAGAACCTGAAGCTTGATAGCTTGATGTTTAACCCAGTCCATGTTTTTGGAAGGGACTTGACAGATGAGTGATTTCTTTTAGTTGAGCTTTCTGAATATACTTATTTTAAATCTGTTGTTGTTTGATGCAGTGGTATCCTCAAGCTGTACGCACAAGGCAAGAAGGAGAAGTCCTTATTCAGTGTGAATGTCTTTGCTACGTACGTAAAAGTGCCTGGAAATGTATTATCCGAGGGATGCAGAAACAGCTTTTGGATGGGCAGCTCTTCCTGCTCTGTCTCTAGCAGTGATGTCTGGTAAATGCAGAGACCTGATTGCCTGTTTTATTGCTATGTGTAAGTCCCGTTCTTGGCTCCCAAGCTAGATGCTCTAAACTGGCATTTCTAGGAGGTTACTGCTCTACTTGTGTGGTTTGAATCGCTTAAGTCTTTGGCCTTGTGCCTTAAAGTGCCAGCAGAGGCATGCTGTAATTGCCCGTAAATGCACCGTCTGTCATATTATTGTTTAATTATTCCAGCTTCTCACCGCCATGCACTGCTCAGTGTCTCTCTTGCTATCTTTATTTAATTGAGTGAAAAAAATCTGAGACTCGTGCTTCACTTACGTCACTTTGTATTTACGCAGCATCGCTGAATCCTACTATGAAGTCCCAGCTTTTTGTATGCAGAAGTCAGTCTTCTATGCAGAAAAAATAATGTCAATATCTAAAGCATATGTTAGAAAGAGAATCAATATTTTAACACATGGTAAAGTCAGGCCATAAATCTCTTAACACAGTCAAATGATTGTATTATTATCCCTTGAAACACCCCTCCTCCTCCTGAGAAACAAGAGGGGGAAAGAAAACTCTTGAATAACCAAGCCCTTGTCCTCACAATGCAGGACTGTTCTTAGCCTGTCGCTCTGTCTGTGTCACTTCTTTCTTTTCTGTCTACTAACTCTCTCAAATGCCTGCCTCTTCAAGATCCATCTTTCCCTAGCCCATCCCTGTTCATCTGTTTCAGAGTATTACCGGGATGTCGGCTCTTTCCTGAGATCAGCTTGTGATGACCAGTTCCACTGCCTACTTGTTACCATTTCAAACATCTCTACGCTTCCTCCCAGCCTTGCAACCAACCCCTTATTAATGTGTGTCGAAAAAATCATCTATCAGAGCTCTCTCCAATGCTCTCCTTGTCCGTATGGCCTATAAAAAAACTTGGCAGCACACTGACTGCTTTTCTTTCCTCATGCTCCCTGTGTCTGTGACAAATGCGTGTCATCTTCTGGTCTTACATTTAGCTTTCATTCTCTGAATCAGAATACTCTTTTTGTACAGCACCCCGCACACAAGATCAAGACTCCTGTGCACTACCACATTAATAATAAATATTAGGGTTGCTTGCACTCACTGTGCTCTAGTTTTCATGGCTCTTGGCAGGAGGAGTTTCATGGTGTCCTTCTGGAACATCATTCTTCACCTGAATGATCTAGTTTTCAGGGTTTTTTTTTCAGAAATCCTCAACTGAAATTCTCCTTTACAGGTGTACTCCCTATAACGCCTGGCTCCCTGATTGAGCCAATGTCATTGTCGGGGTTGTTCTTTTCACTTCCTGAAACTGAACTGTAAATTACTCATTTCATACTATTTTTTGATTTGTTTTATTTTTCATCCATCTCTTTCCTGCAGAAAAGAGCAATTTATATAATGATTTCACTGTGGAATTGACTTCAGGCTTTGCTGCTATTTGTCACCATTCAGGAAATCCATCCCTGGTTCCAGGAGAACACTCAATCCCTGCTGACAGTCTGGAAGAGGGAGAGAAAACAGATAGCAGAGCTGCAGCTATTAAGACCAACAGGCAAATATTTTATTCCAACTTAATTTTCCCTTCCCAAGTTATTTTTAAAGAATGTTTTTTTCTTTGTTAGAATGTGAATCAGAGTTGTTTGTTTGTTTTCCTGGGGACTCTCCTTTTCAGCTGAGCTTCATCTTCCTCCACATTTCAGGCAGCGGAGCTTGCAGCAGTGACAAGATGTAATCCTGAGTAAAACTGCTTCTGCCTGTGGCCTTGGTTAACCTGCTGGCAATGATACTTGTCTGGGCATGGGGCAGCTGGCTTTTTTACACAGCTCAGCATGGATGTGCTGCCACTCCCAGTCACTTTTAGGACACAGTCGAGTTGTTTACAGTAATCTTAAAAAAGCTTGTAATAAAATTGTTCTGTCTTCCTGGGGCCACCACTCCCAGAGACCTTTCCCCTTTCTTGGCTACTGCAGGAGCCTCTTTCCTTCGGCTTCACACCTTTATCAGCTAAAAGTGATAACAGTACAGAACTGGTTGTCTTCAGGCTCTCTCTTTGAAGGACAGGCTACACTGCTACCCTGTTGTGGCTGTTGAGGACTGGAGGATCAGAGAGGACAACAGCGAGGTGGAAGCCTGCTCCCTGTTTTATGCAGAACGGAGGTGGGATATGCCCTTTTATGAAGTTCAGCAGAGAAAAACTTGGGCTGCTTTCACACTCGCATTCCTACATACCGTGCCATACCAGTCAGCCTTGTACTAATCTTCACAGACCTTTGAAGGCATGAAACAACATGCAGTGTAAATGAAATCTAAGCCACACCATACCAGATTATTGGTGCCAGCCAGCTTTAGAAGGCTGGTACAAGAGCCAAGTGAAACAGGTACAAGGGTAGAAGATGTCTTGTACCACCTGCAGGCACACAGATCTACGCAGCATCGGAGTCTAACAGCAATGTGCGGCATGTAAAACGCTGGTGAACCCATGGCCACTTTGTCTTGAATGCACTTTCCTGGGGAGGAAGTGGCTTTTCCCTTGTAAAGCTCAACTCCCCAGGGTCTGCATGAGGTCAATGGAAAAAGTGATTTCTTCAGAATATGATTCAGAGTGCCTGAGCACTGGCTTATCTTACTGACTACAGAGGAGGCCTAACCTCTGTAGATTTAAACTAACTTTTGTGAATACCCATCCCCTCTTGCCCCTTAGTTTTGGGAGTTATGTTAGTCCTGGACATGGTTAGTCCTTGGTAGGCACGCTGCCTACCAAAACTGAGGTGCTGCAGACCCATGCTAAGAGAAGCTTGTGCACCAGAGCGCAGAATGTCCTGTTGGATCCTGCTTTGTCCTTTTGAGTTACCCTGGGATGTCAGAAATGGATTTGCAAGTACCAGCAGAATGAAATGAAGTCAAGAAAGGTTGGTTTCTTTAGGGATGGCCTGACTGGAGCTGGAATAATCAGCATCTGTTTCAGTTTAACTGAGTTTTTCATTCCAGCCTTTCTCCTCTTTCAAAGTACAGACAACTGAAGCCTTTAATTTGCCCTGTCTTTCACTGTAGAGAAAAGTCAGAGTTTCTAACAGCTGATACCATCCTGTCTAGAATATCTACACCAAAAATATACAGTTTATTGTCTGTTGTGAATGAAAAAGCTCTCACTTGTTTCTGTTGTTTGTAATGTTAACTTTGAAAGATAAATTGTTTGAACTAGTTGACTCTCCATTTGTATAACTGAAGATTAGCTTGCTTGATAGCCTGCTGGATTTGCAGTTTTCCCTTGCACTAAATAAACTGAAGAACTGCTGGCCCTGGGGCAGTTAGGACACAGCACATACTTGAAAAAGTTTGTGTGCATACAAGTAAATATTTCACGCGTGGCATTCTGGATGTGCTGTTTCAGCATTGATATGTCCTGTCTTTCCACCTGGAAGAGCTCCTGTAAGACCTAGGAAGTCTGTTCAAAAAATTGCTAACAGCCTGACAGACAGAGATAGGTGGCTAATGAGTTGAAAGTTGAAGCTGGCAGGACCAGAATTGGTTTTTATGTGATAGTTTTACAACCCTAAATCATACTACTTGGTTTTGAGAACATAGGTACCTTAATCAAACTCTGTCCTTTTATCATACATTTGCTTTGTAGAACCAACTGGAGGAAAAAGGAAAAATAATTTCTTGTCGCTCAAGTAAGCAGACCTGACTCTGAACACATAAAAGGAACAGACAGTAAAAATAGCAACATCTTACTGTACTGTAGTCCTTCAACAGAGAACCACATTTTGAGGTTCCCCTTCTTTGTATCCTTCTTTTTATCGCAACAGCATCTCGCACCAGGCAGAAGCTTTCGCTCTGGTGGGGCAGTCTCTGTTTTCAGTGTGACAGATCTTGTCAGCCCCTCCATTGCAGTATTAGCTTCTAGACATTGACAAGGGCACTGAATGTCTATGTGCATCCTTCAGGCACAGCTTCTGTGCCTAGCACCCTTCCTCTCTCCCTGAGTTGTGCCAACTCTTCCAGCCTTCTCAGTTTTTGCAGCCCCGTGATAAAGGCAGCAGAGCCAAGATTACATTCAAGGGGAATATAGAAGAGCAGTGATGAAGGCATCTACTGTTTTTGTGATCGGTTTGATGCTCACAAGATGAAATGGGGTTCGTCATGCCATCAGCCTTCAAAGCATGCTTCTCTCTCCCAGAAAAACTAAATACCTTGCAACCCTTGGCTAAAAGACTGAAGCCAAACTTCTGGTAAGCTGATGATTCAAGAGAAGGGAAAGGAATAGGACAGGGCAGGAAGGTCTGGGTAGATTGAGGTGTAGATGACAGGAAGATAAAACCTAGGACTGGGAATTAGGAGGTTTGAGAGGTGATAGAGGGAGGCTGAGATTCACAAAGAAAGTGAAACTGGGAATTAGAGGAGTTTTATGCTGCGAGTGGCTGGCAAGGAACTGGCAGCAGGGGAGGGACAGAAGACAGCAGAATTCAGGTTGACAGTACAAGATGAGAAGGACTGAACTAGGACCTGGCATGGCAAACCAAAGTTGGAGGCTCTGTTGGAGGTTAAGAAAGGAGAGACAGGCTGGGGAAGGAAAAGGTGATCGATGTCTGAAAGTGGAGGTCAGGCACAGGCAGAGGGGAAGGGGATGGAGTACCAGGGGAGAGCCGTGGGAGGCAGCCCCACGCAGGGCAGAGCAGAGGGGCACGCAGGTGGAAAGGGGCCCAACGGGCTGTGCTCGCTGCGGCATCCTGACTTCCAGAGCTGGAACTGGAACAGAGCTTCCCTGAGGCTGGCCTTCATGTTGGCTCAGCCGGCAAAGAATTTGTCTCTTGCTGTCTGCCCCAGTCTGCAGTGCAGAAATGACTAGAATTGAGTGTCCTTGGACGAGGCGGCGGCAGCTGCCAGCCTGGGGGAGGAGAGCAGGCTTTCTTGTAGTTAGACGACAAAAATTTTACAGTTGGGAGGAGGTAGTGAAACGGCCACATGACCAAGAGAGAAAGGGTCAATTCATTAGTTTGGCAGCTACTAAATTAAGAAAAGGCAATTGGGGCTTTTATATCAGAGGTATCCGAATTCAGTCAAAGATCATTCTGAAGTTGCTGGATTGATCTAGTGGTCAGCTTAAGCAAGCTTAACTAAATAATTGCTTTATTTTAGTTCATTGTGTAAGAGCAAGCTCCTAATAAATCACATTGCTTTGTCGAAACATGCTTGAAACAACTGTGTAAATACTAAATAGCCTTAGGAATGGTCTTATGAATCCACTGAATAATCTGTATTCCAACACTCATCCCCCTCCATTGCTGGTCTAGATGGAGGATAGCGGTCTGCTGTCGCTATCTGTTTCTCTTTGAGTAGAAAGGGCAGAGGTCTGTGTTGAGCGTATAAAGGTGCCAGCATGGCTGATGACCCATGGAGGTGCTGTGAAGCTGCATGATCCTGCACCGACTCTTCTCCTTTTCAGGAACAAAGGAAATGCTACAGGTGTTAAAGGAACATTGTGAAGGTTGCAAAGCCAAGTGTCTAAAAGCTAGGCAATGTTCAAATGAAATTGCCAGTGAAACCTTAATTCAGAACCTGTATGCATGTAGGTTATGAAATGCTCATTGGTTGTATTTCCCTTGCTGTTCACTTCAGTGTGAGTGGCAGTAACTGAAGATCCTTGCACAGTTCTATGGGTTTTCTGGGGCAATGGAGACTGAGGAACCTCTGGCTACTGTCTGTGGATCTATCTTAAGGAGAGGTACTCAGTCACAATACCACAAGGTTCAGAACACAGGCTTGTCAGTGTAGTCTCCTGATGCTGAGGCCCTTAACTAATACTTCTAAGGATAGTGACTCTTATACGCACCTTCTACATTGGACCAGGTCTGTGTTGATGAAGATTTGAGGACAAACAGTGCTGATGAAGGCTGGGAGTAGGTTGGAGCTGAGCTCTCCAGCATCCAGTAGGAAGGTATAAAATTAACTACTCCATTTGTGCCGATTAAAACCAAATCTTGTGTGTATGAATTCTGCCTTTGCAAAAATGTCTGTTAGTTCTGACTGTTGGCAGAAGTATTACCATAGTATCGGTCTAATCTCATAGGACATATTTAAGGAATTGCGGCAGAAGAGTGGAGTTACCAGTGTAAATTTCTTGGCTAATCCGACATCTACTGACAATTGTCCTGCTATGCTTTACGTCAGCTTTTCAGTTTTATGTGTCGTCATGAAAAGAGCAAACCATTTTTTTTGAGTATAAAGTAACATTTTTTTAGCTTTCAAATAATATTTTTGAAAGCAAAGTGAGTATAAACAGAAGTAAAATCTCTAACAGAACGAGAGTACGCATAGGATGTATCCTTTGTACATATTTCTTCAATGCTAAAGCAACTGGGCAGTGACACTTTGCACATAAAGAGACTGAGAAATGTAAAGGTACAGGACAGTCAACAGAACATTCAGATCCTCCCTCTGTGTGGTGAATACACGCTATGGTCTTTAATACAGAAGATTTATGTATATGTAGACATCTGTGTGTATTCAAATAAGCTGCACAAGAAAAAATTCTTTCAGACTCCAAGCTTTTCGGGGCAAAGTGTCTATTTCCATGTCTTGTAGGGGATCGGTGGGCTGTCCACACTGAACATTTTACTGAGTAATAACAACAAACAAACATCCAGTCATTGTAAGAAATATTGTCAGTAGGAAATTTCACCTGGTTTCTGCCCTATGACCCATTATGCTGAAAAGCCAATTCTGCTTTTAATGCTGTCCAGCATTTATTAGTAAAAAAGCGTGTAACATTGATCTGTCTGGTTTGCCAAAGAATCATACAAAGGAAACTGGGAGAACCCAGATAATTGAATATGAATAGCCTTGTTTCACTGAAACTAGCCTCCATGGTTGCCAAAAGTTGTAGAAAAATGATGGAAATAGCAGATACTTAGATCTGACTGTCTGATGTAGGAAATGGCTCCCAAATTTGCTCATGGTTTTGATTCTGCTGAGGTGGCTGCTGTTCCTTTCGAACATGAGCCAGTGGGACCAATCCACATCCGCAAGTGCTGAGATCAAATAGTAGACTCCCACTAGCTTTATTGTGTTTCAGAAATTAGAAAGTTGAGCTACTACTGCAGTGCAGAATCCATCTAGGCTTGAAAGGGGAACTGATTGCAGCCGCCTGAGAATTTAGCATTAAAAAGAAGCTAAACCTTTCTCAGCAAAATACCGAAAGATCTGTTATAACAAGCCATCAGAGAAGTTGCTTTTAAATCTCATCTGCCATCAGACGACGACTGATGGCAGATGCTCTGTCACACGTGAGTGTATTTGTCTACGCAGAGGTATGGTTGCCACCCTCTGAACGGCTACCGCCTTTTCTTGCGGCTCCCAACGTATTCCTTGCAAGGGCAGCTTGGTCGTGCTTAGCTTGTGATCTCTCCTACAGAAAGAATAGTCAGCACATCGGTGCGCGGTTGTAGTAGGTGCCACTGGGGATGGTCCCAATTTTGTAGAAAAAGGAAACACGGGAACGTCGCAGTCCCCTGGTCCGTCTTCTCTTTTGTAATGTCTCAGTCGCTAAAGGCGACCCGCAGCAAGAGCAGGGGAGCTGTGCCACGCACCCACAGCACTGGGAAGAGCTACTTCATTATGAACTCGTTACATTAGAATTTCTGGTCCTGTCTGTCCCGGGGGGCAAACTCTCCAGGTACACAGTGGGACGGGTGGGAACACAGTTCCCATTTCTTGTGGCGCCTTGAGGAGCTGCAGTCAGCAGCCGACGGAGCTATGGGCTGCGCTCCTCGCTCAGGGCAATTTGAGAGCAGCCTCTCCCCGGCCCCGCCGCGGTGACACGACGGCAGCTTGCACCGGGACGCGCGGCCAGGGGGGCTCCGGCGTGAGGCAGCGCGGGGCCGCTGACCGGCGCAGGCGGCCCGGCAGCCGCAGCGGTGGGCGCCGAGGGGCGGCCCGGGCCGCGGGCAGGCCCCGCGGGGCTTGCGGGACGCCGAGACGAGCGGCAGCGACCGCGGGCAGCCCCGCCCCAGCGCGCCCCGCCGCCGCCGCCCGCACGGCCCCGCCCGCCCCGCCCCGCCCCGCCCCGCCCCGCCGCCTCGGCGTCGCCAGGGGCAACCGCGCCACTTCCGCCCGCCGCCAAGATGGCGGCGGCGCCGTAACCTGGAAGCGGTCGGTCGCCCCGCGCCTCGGCGGGCCCGCCCCCGTGGTGCCGCGGGAGGTCTGTGGGCGGGGAGTCCCGTGACGGCTCGGTGCGCAGAGACGGTGGCCGGCAGGGGCGGGCGGGGAGGGGGGGGGGCCGAGCGCGCCTCGGGAGGATGGCGGAGCCGCACGGTACGGGGCGGCCGGGCTCGGGGCCGCGGCGGGCCGGGGGCCGGGGGGCGGCGGCGGGGCTCGCCGCCGCCGGGGGCGTCGGGGCGCGCCGAGGCGGCGGCTGACAGCGGGCGGGGTGGGCCTGGCGGCGGCCGGGGGCGGCGGCGGCGGCGGGGGAGGCGGGAGGCCGCGGGCACAAAGGCGGGAGGGCCTGGGCGGCAGGTAGCCGCGCGGGGGGCCGGCGGCGGGGGGCGGCGGGGCAGCCTGCCCGGGCTCCGCGCACCGGCGCCCGGCGAGTGCCTGCGTGCGTGCCCCGGCGGGGTGCCGCCCCGCCCGGCAGCCGCGGCGCCCGGGGCAGGTGGGGCGGGCCGGGGGCCGCCCGCTGCGGGCGGCGGGGCGGGCGCGGCCGATCGCCCCGCTGGGCTGGGCGGCGGGGCTGCCCCGCGGCTCCGCGCTGCCGGGCGATGGCATCGACCGGCCACCGCCACCGCCACAACAACAGAAAAAAAAAAAAAAGAAAGAAAGGAGGAAGCTCCGTTTTACAGCCTCACCTCTCCTCCTCCCCTCCAGCTCCCGGTACCGTGAGCTGGAGAAGAGAAATTTAAGAGGCTTCGCCTGCGTGTAGTGGCACTGACGCTGAGGGTAATGATTACCGGCGTCCAGGGTAATGATTACATCTGCTCCCGTGTGTGCGAGTGCTGTCCCCCACCCGCCCGTGCAGGCGTGAGCCTCTTTTCCTGTTTCACCCCATGTATTTATTGTGGCAGTTCTGATGGAGCCAGAGAGGCAGAATCACAGCTTAAAAGTCGTCGCCTTCTTGCCTAGCCAGGTGACTTTCCCGGTGTTTAAAACGCAGAGGTGTCGCAGAGAAAGCGGTGTGACAGCTTCCCGCGTGTGTTTGTGGCTGTAGAAGGTGTTTTCGCTGAGTTGCACGTATCTTTCTCTAGGACACGGTTAAAAAGCTGTAGTAACCTTAGGTAAGGTGAACGGCCATGTATGTTGACTAAAATCGCGACTGGGTGCGAGCTATGCAGAGATTCAGCAGAACTGAAGTTGTGAAACTGTGCTGCTGCTTGACTTTACCGGCTTATTTAGCAGCAGGTACGGAGATGGATTAAAAGGTCGCAATGTGTGAGAAAACAAAGTACTGAAATACTGCTAGTAATTTTTAACTCACGTATTTGAGATGGGACCGTGGAAGCATATGTTTTATTCAGTTCTGCACATGTGCAGACACTTCCGAGGCAGAATATTCATGATCAAGGAGTTGTAATTGTGTGTATTGTCATTGCTGCAGTACTTGGTCTGGATTTTTTTTGACTATTGAAATAGAAATTAAGGTTTTCCTAATGACCTTCAGGGTCTTAATTTTCTACTGTTTTTTGTTTGCATGTTTGACTTTCTACTTATTGTTTCTTCCTCTTACTTTCTAAACTGTGGGGTTTTTTTAATCAGTAGTCATTATCGGGTGCTTCTATTTATAAAATCAAGGGCTTAAAGTAGGTGGTGGTCAAATTAAGTCACACTTATTTTCAGCCATATTTCAGGCATATGTTGTATGGTGATCTTGATATAATCCTAGCCTGGTTTTGGGAAAGATTTACTGTATCCTATGAATTTGTTATTACACTGTTGTGCATACATTTTAATTTTAGTAACACTCTTATCCTCTTAATTCCTGCTGAATGATTTGGGTTTGACTATTTTGGTTTTCTATGTAATTATTCTTTGCTCTGGATGAGTAAAACGGGAGATTATTTTACTAACTTGAAGCTGGATTCCTTTTAATTTAGGCCAATGTTTGTCAGCCATCAGAATTTCTGTACGTGTGGCAAGGCAAAACATGTACATTGGGCAAAACTAATTTTATGTATAATCTTGTAATACAGAAAGATGATTCCAGACAAAGCTCTCCCTGTGTCCACAGCCTTCCTTTGAGGAATACCGCGGAATCCTCAAAGAGGATGCTGTCTTCTGCCACATCCCTCTGTTCTGCTCTCTCTAGAAATGTTAAACAATCCCCAACATTTTTTCTTAGGGGTGATGGCAATGGTAGGGTCGATAAACAGTGGTGATTGCGAGTGGCTGCTGTTCCCGGTCGAGTTTTTCCTTTCCAGGGTGACATATCTGTAAGGCAGGAGGTGCTGGGAGGGGCGTTCCTTTGTTATGTTGACACTTAAATCGCACTGACGGGTGTATTCTCCTCCAGGAATTTTGTGTGATTGAAGGGATTCCTTCAGACGATGAATATTTTCTCCAGCTGTCTTCCTGCACTCGTAGCCTATGTACAGAAATTAATTGCTCGGAAGATCGCTGTGCGTGTGCCTTTTAGGAAACCCTTGGATTGATTGTTACTTGGCTGTGGCTTTCTAGAAAAGAATGTTTCTGCTGAAGCCCTGGCTTGTCACCACGCGAGCCGGCTGCTGCCGACCTGTGTACCGCACCCGTGAAATAGGTGGATGTATGTGCTTGCATGTGTGCATGGTGCTCATGCACGGTAATTGAATTAAAGCTGTAAAAGTATCTTCTGTTTCTTATGCATGAGAGAGAGCACATTTTGTGATCCCCTCTTGGCAAGGCTGAGGAAGCCCTGCAAATAACCGAGCTCTCTTTCAGGAAGGTTTAGCGTGATGATAAGGAAACAAAACTGCATTAAGAGATCTTGGATGTTTCCAAAACACCATTGTGGAGAATCTGGGTGGGTAGTAAAAAGGAGCCCTCTCTCTCTAGCAGCAGGTTCTCCTTCGTGTCTGAAGAAAGATGAAAACTTGCGTGTGCGGAGGGAGGGGAAGGCAGCGCTCACCCTGTCCCCTCGCCGGCCGCAGCCCCCGGGATGGCTCACCCCCGAGGCCCACCTCGCCCCTGCCCTCCTCAGCGGGTGGGTTTTGGGTGGCTCTGTGCTTTGCTGGGGTGCAGGGTAGCTCCCAGCCCGTGGCCCGCAGCCGGAGACGTGTACCTGCGTCCAGCCCGCCGTACCCTCTCGCTCAGCTTGGCTAGCGGCATTTCCCACCCAAAGTGCTTCGAGGCTCATTGCTTTTTATTTTATTTTTTTGTGCGGCAGCTTTGTGGATGCTCTTTTAATTGAAGCGAGGCTCGCTTTCCTGTCTGTCATTGTAATACCTTGTATTTATTTTTACTGCATGGGATTGCGTCTCGGAGGAGATGCTTCTGTCTCTTTCTGGTGGGTTTGTGTGTGCGTGTGAGAGAGGGCTGGGGAGGACGCAGTAGTGAAGATTAAACAGCCAGTTGTAACTAGATTGTACAGATAAAAAGAACCCTTGTTTACATTAAAATTGTACCGGCTGACATAGTCTAGTCTGTTTGATACAGTAGTCTTGCTATGTTACAAAACGTACCGGGATAAAATGTAACAGGTTGTATAATAAGCAGGTAATGTTTGCGGTATTAGCCATTGACCTTAATTTGCTTGTTTTTTGCTGCATTGCTTGGGCTTGACCGTGTTGTGAAATACACATAAAGTACTATTAAATCTGGACATTGTGTGACACCAAATTTGGTTCAATAAAGGCATTTTCAGTGTAGCAAAACAATGGCCTCTGGGTAAAAAGGGAATTTTAATTGCTAAGAATTTTTCCATCACTAACCTCTAGGTAATGGATATGCTTTTTACAGAAATCGTGCAGTGTTTATAATTCCCTTTAAAAAAGTAATGTTGCACCACGTAGTTAATTTTAGACTGTTTTAAGGCTGTTGCAGTTTAAGAAGTACTTTATCTGTATTGCTCTACAAGAGAAAGACATGAGAACAGAGCCTATCGTATAATTGTAGACATGCTGATTAGTGTGAGAACATGTTAAGAGGCTGTGAATTGGTGTAGATAAATACTAGGATGTATGGGCAAAGAACTTCTTAAAACAATCTGGCATGCCTATATACTTGGTTCCTTTAGCGTCGTTTTTACTGTTAAGGTGGACATATAAAAAAAAAAAAAAAGGAGAGACTTGAACATGTTTCTTGGTTTCCCTACAAAAGCATAGCCTGTATTCTCAGAGTGGATGTGCATTAGATCTTAATTTGCACGCCTGCCTCCCTTTTTGTTACAAAAA
Organism: Pelecanus crispus; assembly: GCF_030463565.1. Taxonomy (NCBI): domain Eukaryota; kingdom Metazoa; phylum Chordata; class Aves; order Pelecaniformes; family Pelecanidae; genus Pelecanus; species Pelecanus crispus. The sequence goes on along the minus strand of NC_134652.1, from coordinate 12,072,050 downwards.
GTGCTAGAGAGTATTTTTCTGTCACAGAAAAGTATGTAGCTGTTTTTTTATTTATTATTTTCTAGCACAGTTGAAAGTTTGCTACTTGTCTGTTAGTGGTGGTGCGGTTTTGCAGAGAGGAGCAGCCCTGGGGAGGCGAGCTGTGCTCCAGCCCAGTTGTTCATCTTGAGAAACATGCGACTAGTGCTCGCAGTAAATTGGTTGTAGCTTGCTCTTACCTTTGCCGTGCCAATCCTCCACGTGCTTTTGTGTCTTAAAATGCTTCGTATTCTACGTATGAGCAAGATGCAGGGAGTGATCCAGCGGACAGTATTTCCATGTTGCCCTGTGATCCCATAGATATTGTATCCGGTTCAGTGGACCTGCCTACCCTGTGGTCGGAGGCTTTTTGTTATGCATGCATCCTAATTGTTCTTTCTGTTGGCATTGTACATAGACTGAAGGGGCTGTGCACCAATGCAAATAGCCTTTCTAATACCTTATGCATTTGCATTATAATGGCTGCATAAATATTGCAGCACGTTTCAGTGTGCTCTCTCGCTGCTTTGACTGCTAGGCTTTAAAATAGGTTCTTTCTGTAGTACAGATCTTGTTCATGGTTGGTAATGCTTTGGAGAGGGGTTCTGAAGCGCATCTTTATTAAATAGTGAAGCCTGTTTGCGATGAGGTGCAATTTTAACTTATCCATGTTCTAGTCTCCCACTCCTTTCAGCCCACAGGTTGATACAGGCGCTTGGAAGAAAAAAAACTTAAAGCTTGAGCAGTTTTTCACCAACTATTTCTAAACTCACTATATTTGGGGTTGCAAAACATGTTTGCTTGAGACTTGGTTTTGCATTTATTTCCAGAAATCCTATAGATGTCTGTGGGAATATTTTATGCATAAGGAATGTGAAATATTGTGCCACCACTGTTTTCGTGCTGAAACATTCGGTGACTTATGACTAACTTTACCAGAAGCACCCCGAATTTCCTTTGAAAGTGTCGATACAGTGATGTGACTGAAAGCAGACACTCTGTTTGGGAACTGGTGGTAGATTGCCATCATCTATCTGTCAGAAGTTTGCTTTATAAAGTTGTTAAACAGAACAGCGATTAGTATCACTTACTTGACTCTTAGTGATTAGTAGATGCATAGAGACTTCTCTCCTGTGACTGGCAGTGTGGTAACCTGTGTAATTGTAGCACATGAACTGCCCAGTCTTCTGTATAATAAGACTTCTCGCTGTTGGGTTTTTTTTTTTTTTATATTGAAAGTTAGGTTATAATCTGTTTTGTAACACACAGCATTAATCGTGTTTATTGATAATTGTCCTGGGAGGAAATACTCATGTTTGTGTCAAAATGCTTAAAGCAAAAGAATAGTATTTTTTACTGTTTTAACTATTGCATAGATTTTATTTTTTTTAAACAAAAGAAAGCAATTCAGTATGTCATTGTAACTTAAAGCTTCTATAGCACAGCAGTGAAGGTCCTAGTAAATTTGTAGATAACTGGCTAAAGCTATACATACAGTGCAGGTGCTGAGTAAGGTGCTTTGTGCAGTGGAAGGGTTCTGGTTCTTGGCTTCAGTCTTACTTTTCCTTCATGTTATACCTAATCCAGCAAAATACTGGAGTTTATTCCATCCTCATTTAAAAAATAAAATAAAATCCTATAATCTCTCTCAGTGCTCCCCCCTACCCCCCGTCAGCTGTTCAAGGCAAGGAAATATTTGAGTAATCCTTATTCTTTTCATTAGATGAAGTGTTGTATTTCTGAAATTGTGATGGTAGAGTTTTGTGCTTTTTTATATTCCCCTTCCCCCCTCCTCCTTGAGTCAGCCACTGCAGAAAAGCAGAACTGTGTGTTTCTTTTAATTCTAAGGGATAACCGCGCAGAGAAGAGTCGTCTTCAGATTTCCGTAAATGCCAAGTCCTGTTTAGAAGCATTTAGTTACATGGAGTCACTATGTGTAGCAGAGAGAAAATGACTTCACTAGCAAACTATATGGCTCCTGGAGGCATCAGGTGGCTTAATATGTAAACAAAAGTCCACAGCAGTCAAAAATAGATCTTTATAAAAAGAAATGGTGCAAAAAAAGTGACCTCCTAAACAAGGAAGTGAAGGGCTACCAGAGAATCCATCTATGTAGTCCTGCAAAATGCTGATCATAGCAGAATACGAAGGACTTATATCATGAAAACCCATTTTGCTATTGCTTCTGACATAGCACTTAAGAGTACATGACTTTTAAAAATGTTTCTTGTAGAGAAATGATTATACAATCAAAGGGTTTAAAGCCAAGAAAAATCCTATAAAGTATGCATAATTTGGAGTCATTTGCACAATTTTCTTATTGATGGGATGGATGTGTTAAATGAAGCCTCAGTTCAAATGTTCTTGCTAACGTACTAGATCTGTGACAATTACTTTTCTAATAGATTTTAAAAACTAATGGCTATTGTACAGTACTTGCAAAACCTAAAATATTTCTTATTAAAGAGAATTTTATAACAGTGGTAGTTACATGAGCTATATTGAAATTAAGATTCTAGGTGATTTCTTTTCATGAAAAGGGAAGTATATGTTGGTAAATAACATGGACTAAGATACCTGGGGACTTGTCTTTGTGCAGGAAATTTTGTTGTGGTAAGTCCCTCTAACTCTTTTGAACTCTTGGACAGTGTGCAGACAATGGCAGATTTCAGGTTATCATACTTGTTTTTCATGGTGGGCTGCATATTTGCTTTTTGGAATATTCAAACAATTGTTTGGCAGCTTTCTTGATAGCATATTGTGTGTGGCAGGCCTAGGTAGGAAGGAAACAAAAGTTTAAATATTATAGCTATGAGTTGTAATTCACATAATAAATACCACAACCTGATTTTTTTTTTTTTTTTCCCCACGACTTCATCCATAAATTTATTTTCTGTGTTTTAGGTTGTCATTAGGCATGTTTTTACAGTAGTAATTTCTCTTCTCTCTTCCCCATAAGAGGTCTTCAGAGAAATGTTGGTAGTTATTTCTTGCACTTAAACTGTATACGGTCTTGTCTTTTAAAACTGGCTCTTTGCAGTCCAGCTCTTTTGAGAAGCCATAAGTCATACCCAAACAGATATCGAGGTTTCAGTTACACGCTCTCACTGTAGTATCATGTTTTCTTCTTCTTCTAAACCGAGATGCTGTTTATTGAACCAATTAGCTGTTGGGTGCAAGCCAGAACTTTCTCCTGAAATCAGAATTAATGAATAAACAAATTAGACTGGAAAGATTTCTATTCTCAACGGGCAGTGGCAGTTAATGTGTGACAAGGACACGGTTTGTATCCTCTAGCCTCGGTTCCCGTGTGTGTCTGTCTATACTCGGTCCTGCCGAAATCAGCAGGGTAAACTTTTGAGTATGGATCACACGTTCGCATCGTACATTTGATGGTATGTCTGTCTTGGAATGTTTCTGAAACGGTTCCAGCTCTTCTGTAGCCAGCAGATGGGATGCATACGCCTTCATTAACAAGCAGTTAACTCCACTGGTATGACTGAATTTTCATCACGCTCCGGGTCTCTGACTTGGCTCTTTCTGTGTTCCAGCTCCCACTGTTTGTTCTGCTCTCTCTAAGAAGAAATCGGCAGTAGCATTATATGCTCCTGCCCTCCTGTGGTAACTAAAACCTAAACATTTTTCTCAAAATCAGGTTGTGTAAAAATAAAAGAGAAAGAGAGGAGAACAAGGAACTAGTTTTTCTCTTCTGGAGCAGCTGCTCGCATCTCTCAAGATGTACATTTGCTTTTGGTGAAGTGTTCTGCTTCAAAAGCCCTGAGAAAATCAAAGTAATTTCTAAACTTGCTGTTACAGTATCAGAAAGACCTTGTAGCCTTTTATAGCTTTGAATTAACCTTCTGGCCTTTTTACGTGGTATGCGCTATCCCTTTTGCATGAGAGTAGAGAAGCTAAGGCACACAAATTACAGGGAAGGTTTTTTAACAGCAGCAACGGCAATGGGATTGCTCTGCCTTCCCTGCTGTGAGTCAGGGGGAGCTGAAACCCAGGTCCAGCACGTGCCTTGGAGAGCCCGCCTGGCCAGGTGACCCGTGCCAAGCTCACCAGGAGTAAGGAGCAGAGGTGGATCCCAACCCTGAACTCCTCACTCCTTCCAGACAAGTGGAAGGTGGAGCGAGACAAACGGGTGTGAAGTGGTTACTGCTGTGAAATTTTGACGGGTAATGAAAGCCATGCAGAGTAGCGTGTTAGATCTTTGAACGTGTGGTATGATAACAAGTAGTCATGTTGCCTGAAAGGATCCTGAAGTGGCTGTAGTCTCTATGTAACCTCTCGTTTCTTTAATGATCCTCTGTATTAATAATACTAGAAGGAGGCCGCTGTCATCTTAGTTTCAAAGTTAATGTGTATATAAACTAGGGACGTAAAACTTCAGTATCTTTAGGCAAATGTTTATGCGTTATTCTCAACATGTAAAATCTTGGACCGAGAAATCTGTGTTTGTCACAGCTTTCACTCCTGTGACTTCCAGTGTCTACTGAAACTACTTAAACCTGCTTCATGCTACCAGGAACACTTTCATACTTTGCACACCGTTGATTCTTGGGCCAGCTTGTTGGCTGTCTTTCAAAAATATTTAAGATAAACTGATTAGTTGTATATCATGGCAATCTAAAAGTATGCTCCAGAGCTGCATCTACTGATTTTTCCCATTGTTTTGTACTATTATGATATCATTTTTGGTCTTTCTTCATCTATGAAGCCTCTTAATTAACAGTGAAAATACACTACACAGAGTTCCAATAATAAAAAAAAAATGCTCCAGAATAAGTTTCTGTAATCTTTGCTGTAAATTTCTTATTTTGTGACATGGAAACAAGTTAACGCAAGGTAAAATGGTGTGTAGAGCATGAAAGCTGCTCATCGGAACTGCTTGTCTGTATTCCCTTATCCCAGGGTAACGTGAGTTTTACTGCCAAGTAACTGGTATGCTGGAGCGTTTGACTGTTGAGTTGTTCTGTTTGTGCATCTATCTAGAGATATGAAGTTTTCAAACAAAAGAAGAGGGAGGAGCACGGAAGGTTTGTATGTGAGTGCTACTTTCAAAATGCTGCTGACTGTTATCTAATGCTTTTTCTAAATAGGAATCTAATAATGGCTTGAACTTTTCTCTTGCACTTTTTTAATGACAAAGCCATGACTTGTTTGTCATGTTTGGAGATGATGAGCAAAGGATGATGAGCTGCGGAAAGAGTTCTGCATGGGTTGTGTGTGGCTGTAAAAGCTCACGGACTGAATTTCAGGTTCTGTTGAAGCACAGAGTATAAAATGACTGCTTCTGCTCAGACCCTTGTCTCCCTGTCAGGAGTAAGTTGTCTTTCCTCTCTAAGCAACTTTCTCAAGCAGTGGAGGGCGAGATGTGTGACAGCCTTGGCTATCTATTTTAATTATGATATTTATGTAAATTCTGTGTTGTGTAACTTGGTTTATGAACTGAAGGAGAGACTACAGAACTAGTTAACAAGTTTACATTTGTGGGGTTGTACTTTGGTGGCTCTTCCACATGTGCTGCAGGTGTGTGTATATATTCATCCGGTACAAATGCATGTTGTTTTTCAGTTACCAAAAGTAAATGGGCAGAATTTGATTAATAGAATAGAATTAATGCTGGAAATGTTAATTTTTGCCCAGTTTTGGACCACTTTTCATGTGGCTGCTCTAATATGAGGTTTACATTGATCCACTATAGAGATGATGGTTCCAGAACCCCAACACTTAGGATTCTTTTGGATTCTGATTTTCCTTGCTGCCAAAACTCTGTAATTACCAGCTAGCACGTACTGTAAGTTGTGTTATCAGTCAGATGGGGAGGACTGGTTGTATGGTCCTTTTTCTTTGTCTAATGTGACCATGGGCACCTTACATCTGAGAGTACTGTTTGGTTTTGATTATTATTAATATGTAGCTTTTAGCACTGCCTAGCGCTTGCAGCCTAATGTAAATAAAAGATCCTATCTTGAAAAGCAGTGACAAAGTGAAATGAGTTTTTCTGATAGAAAGCTTAAACATGTGATCACAGAACAGACTAATTAGCCAGTGCAAGGAATTTGGTTCTTTTAAGTCAAGCGTTTCATTTGCCTGTAAGGTTCACTTTTCAGTATGAGGTGTTCTGATATGCTGACACCATTGTAATTGTACCATTATAAGTGAGATACAGATATCTGTATCTATATCTATATACTAAAAAAAAAAAAAGGTGTGGGGGGATTACTTTGCACTGTTTGTAAAGTTCACCAAATTCACTTGTGGATCACGCCCAGCTTTATTTTGGTACTTCTGATTGCATGTAGTGGTTCTTGATGCAATGTGGCTTTTATGCAAGTCTTTTATATTTGAAATGATATATAGAAATAATAAATAACAAATTGAGAGCTTCTGATGATAATATAGGTGAGGAAGAAATTTTAACTGGAACAGATGGGGTTTTTTCAGCTCAGTTTAGATTTGCTGTTATATCTTGCTTTTATTTTTTATTTATTTGAAATAAGACTTCAAGAGTTAAGCATGCTCATTGTAACGGTCTTGTTCTCTAGAAATAGCTGGTTTTTTTTTTCCCCTGTGTTTAGGGAAATTATTTTCTTTGGGCTTGATGTATCCCTTAAGCTAAGCAGTATTCTGTTGATTCAGTGTTTGAAAAACTATTTAAAAGGAAAATCCAGGAGAGGCTGGGTTGATGTTGGGGTATAGCTGTAGCTTCTACTTCTTATTAAACTGTTTGTGTTACTTCTAAGACATTTTAGTTGCCAGGTTCTTAATAGTTTAAATTTCAGTGAAAGCACAGATTTTAACGGCTCAAAAAACCCACTTAACCAACTATGGTTGTATTTTCTTGCAGTAGTCTCAAGCTTTAATGTTTTTCTGGAGATACCTATGGTGAACAGCTGGTCTTTCTGCCATGGTTTGTTTAGTGGAAAGATTTCAGGTGTCCTCTGTTGGCTTCATGCTTGTTTTTTGAGTGTAAGGGCATGTGCAAGTTTTTGAATCTTCCTGTGAAAGATGAAAGAAAAACACTGTGTCATTTAACTGAAAGCGTAAAATTTTACATTCTTGTTTTACACTACACTAAATAATGATTTTGTTGAAAAATAATCTAATTTCACTTCTGATTGAGTTGGTGGTGGTTTGTTGTGGGTTTTTTTGGTTTTTTGTTTGTTTGGGTTTGGGTTTTTTTGAGAGTTGCTCTCTAGTTCTGTGCCTGTGTTTGGGAACTGTTTATTGGTATATGAATACAGATCCCCAAAATAGTGATCAAATGCAATTACTATTTGCAATTATTTCTGATCCTAGAAGGGGAACCCAAATAGGCGCAGCCTGTAGGGATCTTCCTGTGCCCTAGGGTCTGTAACGGTTCCAATTTTGCAGTATGATGGATTTGTAGTAGAATTTAAATTGGTTGCTGATAATTGATAACTGAATTCCAAATTCAGAGAAAGATCAAACTCTAATTAACTGATGCTTTTCTTTTTCAAAGATGCTAGGTTTTCTTTTTGCTGATCTAATGTAGTGTGGAGAGTGAAACAGCCATTTCCTTCTTGCTTTTTCTGGTCTCTCCCAGGCATTGAAAATACTGCATTTGTGGTGCTATGTGCAGATATTTGAAGTCTGATATATGGTCACATGAACTCTGTAGGGCTTGTTCTTAAACAAAACCCCAAGCCTTTTAAGCTTAGTTTTAAAACTGGTAGTTTTTTTATTTCATTTCTGCTGAATTTTTTATGGATATCTTGCATTTCTTTGTCTTGCTCTCATTCACATGGAAAAATGTAATCTACTAAGTGGTGAATGTTAGTTCTGTTGCATTGTAGAGATTTTTGTTTCTATTTAATGTTCAAGCTTTGTATCTCTATTAGCAGCTTCATATATTATATATGCAAGCATGAATATTGTGTTGGAGCAGGCAGGGCAGCATAGCTTGGTAGCAGACCACAGGCCAGAACTGCCTTGCAGGGCAATGATTTGCTTCCCTTTTCTGAAGGAGGGGTGGAAGGGCTGTTTGGCCAATGAATACTTTAAGCACTGAACTTTTTTTTTTAGGTACCACTTTGTAGCCTCATTCAGCTTGCTGGACATACTAGTGCCATGGCCAAAGGATGGAGGGGATAGGCAATTTTCTAGCAGATTCCTGCAGAATTATGGTGTGATTGTAAATATAAGAGAGGAAGCGGACCCACAGAAGCATCCCTTGAAGATACCACATTCTTCTGGGGAGAGATGAAGAGCTCTTGAATTAAAATGGTAGTTTATTAATAAATGATAGAAGTAGGAAAGAGATGGTACTGCATAAGATCAAGTGTGCTGAATACAGCCTGCAGTAATGAGCCTGACTATGGAAGGGATCATCTGGCCTGGATTTAGTGGTAGTGTTATTTGCCCTGTAAAATAAGCTAGAGGTTGGTTGTGAGAGAAGTGAGCAGCGAAATAGTATCATCTGCACAGATCTGACATGAGGAATTCAGGAGTTAGAGTGCACAATGTGTCAAACAACAGAGGCTGTGATTAAAACCTCTTTCTCTCAGTCATGCTTCCAACTGGTAGTCCTCACAACCACAGATCAAATTTAGCCTTAGCAAGCAAGAATAATTTTAAATTAAAATTTCCTTGTTTGCATCATGTCTGAATTTGATCCCTACAGGATGCTGATTTAATATAAAGTGATTTTACGTGTATCTTCATTTTTAAAAAAAGAAATGTAAAATGCATGTTTAGAGCATTTAATTATACTTTAATACTAAGCCAGTACTGACAATTGTCAGACCAGTTATGTTACTATCTGTGTAAGAATTACGGAAGCTTTTGGTTTGGTAGGAATTTGTGTGATACAGACAAGCGGTATTTAGCCCTTCAAATTTCAGCTGCTTCTCCACCTTCTGTTTGAAGAATTATTGTCAGAGAATGGAAGAAGGGGAGGAAGGGAGAATCATGGGGGAGAGAAGCTGCCCCCATTTATACAACCTTATGTCCAAGAATCACAGGAGCTGGAGGCTGGTAGCGAGGAGGTTTCTTCAGACACGTGCTAATACTGCAGCCACGCATAGGAATAAAAGACTTGATGTAATTTGTCTGTTTTGGCTTTGCAGCAAAGGGAAAGATGGAGAAAGGCTTGGGACGGGATGGAGGAATACGGCACTGCCATGTTGTGCCTTGCTGCAGAGGGGGCGTATGCTGAGAAGGTGGTGTTGGCCATGCCCCGTTGCAGGCGACAGACCAACTTAGGCCCTACTCCCTGCATCTTCTCTAGTTCTGTTGTCCTGCCTGTCTGTCGTCTTCTGCTCTGTGGTCATTACTCCTACACGTTGTCGTATTTCCTTGCAGTACTTCTGCTCTCACTTCAGGTAGAGGCTGGTCGTTGTCGTTTGTCTTCTACCCTTCTACAGGTACGGACCTGTGCTCACACTCCCTTTCTGGTCCTTTCTGTTTTCCTTGCAAGTGTTGTTCTGTGGGTTTTCCCCTTCCTTTCCCACTATTTTGGGAACGGCTGAGTAAAAAAAGGAACAAATACGTAGCAAGTACTTGTTAAAATTAGTTAATCAACTTCCTTGTTAAACTATTTTTTATTTATTTATTTTTAGAGGTTCAGGTACCTCTCCAGTGTTTCAGTTTCTTCTTTTTTCTTCTATTCAGGAGCTCTTTTCTCATTTCCTCACATATTCTCCTTGTGTCCTCGTAGTGTTCATATATAAATATAGTGCCTTGATTTTGAACATATTGTTCTGGAGCATATTGTCATACTAAAATTTGTTCAGTCCTTCTAGTTGGTTCGTGAGTCTGTATACCTTTTCTGAGTGCTTTCTGCATATGTCTAGTACTTTTTGGATTATATGTGTTTTGAAAAGGGCTAATTCTCTTTTAATCTGGATTATTTCAACCTGTACTACTTGTGTGAATGTCACTTAGGTGGTTGAAATACTCATCTCCTGCCCTGTGCATCAAAGGGAAAATCCAGGCACCGTCACTTTGGCGAGCTGTGTGGTGGAGGACGGGTGCGGTACAGGAACGCACTGCGAGGTGCTGAGAGCAGTCCTCACCGCTGTGTAAGTCAGAGAGGAGACGATGCGGACTATGCGAAGGCCATGAATCACCTGTTCTCAGCTCGCACTGTCTAGTGCAATCCTCTGGTCCATTTCTTTAATACATACGGATTTTGCAAGGTGCAAGTATCTGGACACAAGCAGGTCTGGTGAGGCGCTATGTTGTGCCTGAGCTAGTGTAAAGGTTGCATTTTTCTTAGTCATTTGTCTTACGAAAACTTTTAAATGTTCACACACAGATCAGATGATTCCTTGCTGAGTTACTTAGACATTTATAAATGACATCTGCTTTTGTCTAAAACGAAGGGCAATAAGGTGCAAGAATGTCATTCATCAAAAATAGGCATACGGTACAATTATTTTTATTTTGCTAGGGCAGTGGCATGAACTTTCATATAGCTTTAAGCTAGCCTCCTTTGTCATAATTTTTTTCAGATTTCCACTTAACGTCGTTTATTAGAAAGGGATGAGATAAAAGGTTTCTTATTGCATGATATTTGTACAGTGTTGTTTAGTTCAGTTTGTGTGTCTAAATTTTTTCCATTACTTTTTTCAGATTAACATTGCTGCTACTTTCTACTTTTACAGTACACAAGCCTTTCAAGCATTCTAAAGAGTATATCATCCAGTTGGTTTTTGGCAAGCAGAAATAATGTTTTTCACTATTTCTAGTAAAAATGTCATTGAAGACCTTTTGTTTTTTTAGAAAAAAAAGAAAAGGGATGCCTCATCTGAACAGATTTTGAAGAATCTGCTCTGAAGGGATCACAGTGGCTTTCTTTTTTCTTTTTTTTTTTTTCTTTTGAAGGAAAACATCTTGTTCCTGTGAAGATACCCAATTTATCATGCATATTGCAGAATTGTTAGTATATGTGAAATAACCTTTTAATCAGGCTCCTAGTTACGAGCAGAATAGTATTCAGTGCTGTTTGGAGTCTTTTGGGTGCCAGGCTGGAGCTTAAGATGATGTGTGGTTAAGGCTCCTTGACAGCAGGAATGAGCATGAGGAGTACTTGTGGCAGGTCTGGACTTTAGGTGGTTCTTCGTAGGAAGGTGAACCGAGCTTGCTTTCTCTTCCGTGTTTGTTTCAGTTTTATCTTCTATTCTGGGAAAGAAATCTCTGGGATCATTGCTAGAATCCATAAAAATGTGGATGAACTTGCAAGAAATTCAAATGTTGTCACCCTTGGTTTTTTTGTAATGTTAATGTATTAAACGTTGATTGGGGAAAAAGCCATGTAAAAGCTAAATAAAAATACTCTTCAAGTTATGAAAATTGAGGCAGGTGTGAGTGAGATGGCTTCTAATGCTTTAGGTAACCATTCTTGTCAAAATGTGTTTAATGAACCTCCAATTGCTACGTACTTTGCCTTCTTTCAGACCCCTTCTCCATGCAGTGTGTAGGAGCAGGAGTGGTGTTTGTTGACAGAGTACTGTCTCAGTATTTTTATAGCTGTGATATGCTCTTACATGGAGTTTCTTACCAGCTGCTGCTTGCCCGCCACCCATGCTCGCCAGCCTCCAATGCACGTTCTTGTTCCAGCTCCTGCCTGCTTCTCCTTTCCCTGTATTTCTCAGCTCCAGGCAGGAGCTTTTTTCCTCTGTGTGGCTGCTGTGACCCCGTGGAAGGTGGGGAGGACGGTAGGAGGGTGTCTCAGCCAGATAGGAAAGGCCTGTTCAGCCACTGTGTGTTTGACTTGCTCTGTGGGAATGCCTTATGTCAAAAGAAGTCGGAGTGTAGGAGTTGAGGGGGTGAAACAGGCTCAGGGTTTATGAAATGCTCGGCTCTTTGTTGCCAGAGGAATTCCTCGGAGTTTTCTTATTAGAGGTTTCAAAGTGGCCAGGAGTGAATACGTGGTGAAATAATTCACTGTGGCACCAGACATCATCTTAATAGATTTCAAGTCCTTAATCTAAAACAAAACCACCATAGTTGTTACAAAATCAGTGTTAAGATTACCTCTGACATGAGCAAAGCAACATGCTTTTACCAGCTGTCAGTCTTACAAACAGCTGAACCAAATAAATTATCTTACCTTTTCCCTCTATTCTCATGTCCCCTCAAGGGCCCTCTCCCCAACCCCAAAACAACCCCAAAAAACCCCAAGGCTTGGCAGGCAGCTGCTGGTAAATGTCACCATTGAGAAGTGAGGTCTAAAAACATTCAACATGATTGAAGAAGCCTTTGCCGTAGAGCATTGGCTGTATACAGCTGTATACCTGTATCACCTGTAGAATGCATCTGTCTGCTTAAATAATATTTCACTGCTTTACGTCATTCTGTTTAATTCTGTTTTGCTCTTGGGGGAAAACAGTTCAAAGCTTTGAAAAAGGCTTGGGAGCAGTTTTATTCTTCATCACCTTATCAGGGTGTATAATGAGCCTACCTTTCTATGGTGCCGTTAATTTACGAAGTTTCCCAAGGTATTTCTAAGTTGCTTTGGCTTCTCCAGCTGTGGTTGAGCATCGTTTCAAGCAGCAGTGCAGGACGGTGGTCTGTCTGGTGGAACACAGAGGCTGTTTAACCGTGTGCAGCAACGCGGCACAAGAGGGTAAGGACAGGGAGGGAATAACGCAAAATCCAGTTGAAACTGCAAGGAGAATCTGGGTAGTCAGAATGCAATTGACCTTAGAAATGCAGCAGTTAGTAATGAGAATGTAGCTGGAGTGGACACATATACTGCAGAAAAAATACCACGTCTCTTTGGCAGTTTGTAGTTCTTGCATCTGAATAAGAAGAGGGCAGAATTGGTCCATCGCATCATGTCTAGGCAAATGTTTGCCCGAAAAAAGAGATGAGAGTATTGTAACTTACATCCAGTTATCTGAAATGTAGAGGTTTCTTTATACTCTCGTTCTATCTATATACTAACTTGGCCTGAATCAGTTTGCTTTCCTCAGGTAAAATGCATTTATCTGAAAGAGTCAGGTTACAAAACCAAACAAAAAAACTCACTGGAAAAACATTGGTTAAGCAGTAATGGGGGAAGATGTGTAGATGTTTTTAATTTTTTTTTTTTCCATTCAAAATGTTCTGAACTTGTTTCTGTTTTCTGTAATATTTAAATATATAATGTAAACTTTTGGAAAAATATGCCATCCTGAAGAAGACAACTTGAGCTGATCATTGTGAAGTTTTCAAATAAATTTTCTTTCTATTTAATCTAGTTGTAACAAAGTGGAAATGTACACTTAAATTGGAGCAAATTTGATTCCAGTTATGGTTGTTATCTTTTCTGTGTGAAGAATGCTGATCTGTTCAAGGAGATATTTATTTTCTGAGAACAGGTTAGATGTAAAATATGTTAATGACTTCTAAAAAGCGAGGAGATTTATAATTGGAAACTTGTGGGTAAATATGTGTGGTGGTTTGTTTTTTTGGGGTTTTTTTTTTTTGACTTTACCAGACACTTGTGTATCTTCCAAACTCTCACGTATGTTAGTTGGAAAGTAAGTGTTATTGCATATGTCCTTTTCTATACATTAGTTATATTTAAACTAGGTGTTCAATAAAACAAATATATCCAAGCTTTTCTCATCTTAGCTGGAGATCAAGAACTGCAAATAATCTTAGCTACAAAAAAAAAATTGAACAGGGGCCAGGTATTGTGCAGTGTCGAGCTGCCATATGTAGTTATTGTGGCTTTGTCTGCTAGAACATAGAAGGCAAAGAGCCATCGCTCCTTTTCATGTTCAGAATCGTGTTAGAAGCGCATTTGAAGTTGATTTTTAGATAGGCTTTTTTCCTAGCATAGTAACCCTCTGCAAAGGGATCTTGTGACTTACACAGTCACTAATTATGGTCAGAAAATTCAAGAGACTGAGAGTCATCCAGCACTGAACTTTGTGAAATGGTCATAATTATTACGTAAAAGCATGTTGAAGAAGATGAGCAAACTTACTGCACCAAATTCAGAGACAAAGAGAAATGCGACAATAAACAACTGTTGCTGTTTTGATGGATAATTCTGTGTTGCTGGTGGGAGCCCAGGTAGGATGCTACCCTAGATAATAACAGAGCAGTATTTTATTTAGCTGAGATGGGATTTTGCATGTGGTTTGTCCCAATTTCTGCAGGATCAGTGTAACTTAAGTTGTTGATAATACAGATAATTAGTAGATAATAGGTTACTCTATTGTTGCTTTGTGTGTTTACTTTCTCTTCTCCCCATCTCTCTTGTCTCCCGTTTCGTTGGGTTTGTTTTGATATGTTGTTTTTATTGCTCAGAGGAAATGATGAATAAAAGACAAATATTTGCTGCTGGTTTAAAGTTTGCATCATCACCTTTGGTGAGACCAGTGCCATTTTCTACCAAATCTGTAACAGAGCTGTGTGTGGCAGGCTGCTTCCTTTGTTTATAGGAATTGTTGAGGGATCTGAATGGTAGTGCCTGGGTGCTGCATGGTGGTGATAATGAAGTTTTTTTTATAGTGGAAAGTAAGTTTTTGCTGCAGCAGGGTGGTCTTTGCTCAAAGGAGAGCACTGGGCAGATTGGGAGTGCTTGCTCTTGTGGAAGGTTGTATGCCACTATATAGATGCAGAATTTGTATAGTCACAAAAATGAGGTAACTGGATTTTCCTAGACTAATATGCCCATTTAGAATACCCTTTTTTTAGGCATATCTAGCTATTAGGACCTGTACTAAGACCGGTAAATTTGTTTCATCTAGCAAGTTACAATTTTTCAAATTTCATATAGTACGCAGGATTACACAGACTGCTGATACGAGTTACCATGGAAACAGAGACATGCAGCCCAAAAGGTACATGCTGGGGGACCACACATGCAGAAAGTACCTTTTTACATATTAAAATAAGCTGCCGCATGGAGTTAGCAGAATTCTTTGTACTTGCTCTTACAGTCTATTTCTATAAAAACATGAAACGGTATTTTACAACTTAGCCAAAAACTAGTGAGTTTTTTTCCTGTAAAGGAGAAAAAGAGAAAATGCTTCATAAAAATAATGTTGGAGCGCATAAATGAATCACAGCATGTATATTTTTGTACTTGCTATATGAGTTCAAAGGCAGGGCACAAAAGATTATTTCTACCCCCTAGGAACTTCGGTTCCTAGCGCAGGTGACTTTGTCTGCTAGCGTGGAGCCTATTTGTCATGATAGATCTGGACTTTGGTACGTGACCTGGCATTTAGTGCGATGAAGTACTTCCAGAGAGCAGCATATCTGGTGGCCAGTGAATGAAAAGATGGATTTGAAAGCTTCGAAACCGGAGTAATGTCCGCGTGCCTGTGTGTTTGCTGTGGAAGGGCACGGTTGTATCGGAAGCCGGGATGGGATGTTCTGGGAGATATGCCTGGTTCTCCAAGTACAAAGGGATCAACCTCCAAACACCTCCTGAAACTGATTCGCTTATTTAGAGTAACTCCAGCTGTAATTGCACCTAGGTTTGTAATTAGGTGCCCATAGTTACAGGTGTGGCTGCAGATTTAAGAAACCACAAGTAAAGCGTAAGCAAGCCTTCACAAACGGTCTGGTTGTCCTCTTGGTCTGATGTTTGTGCAGTCACTCCCTCGACCGCCGGGTTTTGCTCGAATGCGAGATCGGGTTATGCTCAGCTGCCTTGCAGCCGTGGAAGCAGCAGGCAGGCCGGGAACGCTCTTGGCTGCAGTCCTTCGGCAGATGAAGATGTCCTGAAGGGCTTAGTGGGCTGTCACGGTCCAGGCCTCCTCCCTGGCCCAGCTCCGCAGGCTCGGGCTGTGCGTGCAGGGAGGCAACAAGCTGCTCCCTTGGTGTGAGAGGGGATTAGTGGGGAAAGTGGGGTCGCATCCAGATATATTGAAATCAGGCTCGATTGGTAGTCTGCAAACTACCACCTGCTGGCCATTTATTTACAGGACTGAGATGAATTTAATGGTCAGCCTTCTCTGTTGAACAAGCCAGCCATCGCAGCTGCACTAAGAACCGTTGCAGTATTATGCTGCTGCCATCGACCATCCTGTGCTCTGAAATAAAGGAGTTTTCTTCCCAAAGAAGAGAACGTGTCTAGCTGACGTATTTCAGGAGCACTACTTTTGTCGAGATAGATTAGGGGACGTTTTTGATCTATGGTGGTGCGATGGCTGGTCGTTCGCGTGCTGTCTCCATACCTCTGAATGAGGTTTTGTGTTCGGAGGAGCTGTGCAACCGCCTGGTGACTGATTCAGCAGTTTCCTCCCAGCTGGTCTGCGGTGGCTGCAGCAGCAGAAGCTCAAAATGCACTTACGCAGATGAAAACGCTGTAGGTCAGATGTTTGAAGCTAGTAAATTGTAGGAGAGAATGTGCTTTGTTTGCAAGTGACTCGTTGGCTTAAGCCATTTGGGTTTTGAAATGAAAGTGGTGACCTTGTTTTGCATATGTGGTATTGAGAATGGAAAGTCATTGTAGCCGCTTGGGCTAAACTTTAAATTTCATCCATGGCTTATTGATGTGTTCGTGTTTGTGGTGTAGTGGAATATGAAATGTTTTTGATATATCCCATGCTATTCTAAGTAAAAGGTAAATACTTCTAAGAAGGTAGATTTTTTCTGTTTGTTACTTTGTGAACAGGTGTCGCTGCAATTACTAGATAGTGTTTGAACTCTGCCTTGTTGTTAAAAGCCACTTAGGTCTGACTAATCAGAATTTCCTAGATCAGAATTGCGATCTCAAAACTTTTTTTTTTTTGTGTGTTGTTTTGTTTTGTTTTTATTATGCAGTGGAATCATTGTCTGCTTACTCTGGAGTGTCAAGTATGAGCTGATTCCTTATTTCTTCAACGTGTTTAATATTTGGAATTATTCTCTTCTGTTATTTGGGTTGAAAAGACCAAGCCATGGTGTGTGCCCTTTGGGTTTAGTACAAACACAGAATGAAGAAAAAAATCATTCCTATTCCATGATATAAAATTAGACCTGTAGTGAGGAATTTTCCTTTCAAATGCAGGCCTGTAGGTTTCCTGCTACATTACAGAAGTAGTAAAATTCTGTTTTATTTGAGTGTAATGTATTAGGCTTTAGTGAAAATGATGCCTTAAATATCACATGCTCAGAATATTAGAAATGTTTATGATTTGAAGTGCCTGTTTTGTCTACTGAAACACAGAACAGGAACCAGTAAGTGTTTAAGCGGAGCTGTAAAGCGATCATTTTGTAAGACGATGTGCCACAATGATGTTCCTTTGGCAGAACAGGCTGCGGTTGGTTAGCCTCGTCACTTGAGAGGGAAATACTTCAGCAGTGGGAGAACATTTTATTTCAATTAACGATTTCTTCTTCAAGCCATCTCTGTGAATATACAGGAAACTTGTATGTACTTGCAAGTCACAAGACATGTGATGCATCCTCTGAGAACTGAGGGATTGCTGAGAGTAACTCATGCAGGGGTGGCCTCTTCTGGAGGGGTCCCACCGCTCCGGGGCAGGAGCAGGGAGCCTGGCAGTGGGACCTTGATGCCACCAGCGAGGTGAGCCCTGGCCATTCCTGCTGGCTGGTTTGGTCACCCCAGCACCAGTGCAGCCCTGGTGCCCGTCACCTGCTGTGGCATTTCATCAGAGAGCTGCATGCAAAATGCTCGAGAGTTTATTCATATAAAATCAAAGTTAAAGGATGCAGTTGGGGGAAAATCTTTACTAAGCTGTGAAGTAATATTGGCAGTGGATTTTTTTTTTTTTTTTGAGGGGTAGTGAAGTTGCTCTGCAGTAGTGGGTAGGAGACAGTTAAGTCTTTCAGCACCGCCTTTGAATAGCAGTTGGGTGAAATCCTTTATCTCAAGCCTCATATTGTATTAGATAATGACCAGGAAGCATCAGTATTTATATTACCAAGTTGCAGGTGATTAGTTTAGTATTATTCCTAGAATCACAGACATGATTGTTCCTACGTTACCACCTTTTTTTATAAAACATTTTTTGCATAAATGTTTTGGGTTCTGTTGTTCAGAGTAACTGAAATCTCTTTTCAATTACTTGTATATATTTAAAAAAAAAAAAAAAATCAGTAAAATACAAGATGTTGATGTGTTATTCTTTTCCAAGCAGCTAAGGCAGGTGATACAGTTTAGGCTGAAGTTGTTTGTGTTTCTGAAGTTTCGTCAGTTACAGTTGACAGGAAAAAATAAATACATCTGGATTATGTTCATCAGACATCAGGAGGAGTGAATCAAGACTCTGATGTTGGTTAGTTATAGCTATTTACAAACATTTTACTTAAAAAAAAAATATATACTTGGAACAGGAAGAGATTATTTTCCTTAATCTCTCTAGAAGTTTTATTTTCCTTCATATGTTGCACCAAGCAAGAGTCTTACTCAGTTTTCCAAATTCTCCAGCACATAATAGTTATATGTTTTAATGTCAATTAATATTGACAGGAAGTCTGTTTGAACAGCATTGGAAAATGGAAGTAGTTGGCAGAACTGGCTAATTTCACTGAATTTCCTTTTGCTAAAAATATCTCGAAAAGAAGCTCTCCTTCTGAGATACAATGAATGCTTGTTTGAGTGTAGTTTAGAATTGATGATGACTCTTGTCCTTTAACCAAAAGGGCTTGAAAAATATGAATAACCTTTTGAAACATACTTAGCTTCCTCAGTAGTATATGTAATTATGCTCATGTCCACCAGAAGTTTACATACATGCTTAACTTGATGTATGTGAGTAACCCCATCAGCTTGAATGGTCTGCAGTAGAAATGAAATAATTTCACAAGTTTGGCCAATTTGGGGTGTAAGTCAGCATTATTTAGCTAGGAAGACTTCTTGCTCGGACATCTTTCACTTGTGGAAGTTGATGATGTGTGGTGAGTGAGCGGATTGTAGGAAGAGAAGGCATTGTCTCATGAATTACAGTTCTGCCCTGGCTCTTGTACTTGCCAGGACTTTTTCCCCATGAAATGAAACAAAGAGGGGAAGAAAGGTTGCAGGGATGCCAAGAGTGATGGGAATCACCAGGACACAAACGCTGCCTTGTGGCAGAGGAGTTTACTGCTTCATGGAGTAACTGGGTGAAACCTGGCTGGTACCTGCTGTGCACCCCCCCCTGCAGGGTGGTGGGACCTTCTGCTGTTCGGAATCCCAGCCCTGAGCGGGCAGGGGAAGGGGAGGTACCAGTGACTCCGGAGGGATGAGACTGTTCCAGTCGAGGCATTTTCTTTGATGTGAATCCCCCCGCGTTGGCTTTTATTGTGTTTCATCTGGAAAAAATCTCATCATAAGCTTTTTCTTCTTTTAAGTGCTAGTTGTAGTCATTCTAGGTATTAGAGAATTACTTTATTTGGAAAGAAAGAGGCTAAACCTTCTAAAATTATTTAAAATAAATTTTGCAGTCTCAGGCAGTAATTAAAATCCTCAGTAAAGAGATAAAAATGACATAGGCGCAGTACACTTAACTGTTAGCCTTTTGTCACTCTGAACAGGGAGTATATTTTGAAGGCCTGCTGCACTGCGAGCTTGGCTCCCGTTTCTGCGTGTTAGAAAACCACGGCTGCTTGTGGCTTGCCTGCAAGTTGACTGCCTCCTGACATCTTTAACTGTGAGGTGATGTTGAAGTCTCCGGTCATGATCCTTTGTATTGCTCTGAATTTTCTTTATATGTTTCGGGTGATGTTTTTAATGACACTCCAGTTTTTATCCTTTTGTATAGGCAAAAGATTTTTGTTCCTTACTAGAAAACAAATGTTAAACTGGCATATTGAAACAGGGAGCGCCCCCCTTTTTTAAGGTACAATTAAAGTAATTGCTAACAAAGGCAGTGAAACGCATGCAGATTATTTGGAGCATTTGCACTACCGAGCTGCTTTCAGCAGTACTAATCTCCAGCCGTCTTTCCTTTCTGAGGCTCTTTCAAAGCCTCCTTTAGCTGCAGTGCACATAAGAAATGAAACAAATCTCTTGGCGGGTCCTAAATTTGATTAAATTGAAAGCTCATGAGAGCAGCAGCCCTTTGAGTATTCTGCACTTTAGGGGCTTGATGAGGAGCAGTGCTGTCTGGCACTGCTACATGGCTGAGTTTTCTGTGTATTATCAGAATTTAGAAACTATGTTGGTTCTGGATTCTTTATGTTACCTTTCATACTGAAAACAAGTTGTCAGGCATTTCAGGCTCCCACCCTGTAGTCAGCTGCGTTCTTGCATTTGGAGTCATTACATTTCCTATTGGTGGAGTTTTACGAGGACATAGATTATACAGTGCTGAGAACAAGTTTTAAAATATAATGTAGTGAGGCTGGTAATCTTGAGGATAGGTCAGGTTAATGGATGGTGTAAAAGCTGGGTGGAAATCTTAAGGATGCAGTAAGGAATTGGCTTGTGGTGCTTTAGAGAACTCTGCATTGGAGAAAATTTCCAAGTTGAAAGCTGTTGTTGCTTGCTGCTGCTAGCAAACGGCCGTGGTCCTTTACAACAGAGTTGTCCAGAACACAGTAACTGGAGGCTGTGGGGGTTTTTGATATTACGGGGTTTGTAGCACACTCTTTGTGATACTGCAGCGGTAATGAATCGGTGAAGGACTGGAAGCCACCTCCTGGGGGAGGTTCTCTTTTGAGCTGTGTTACTGAACAGGTTGATTTGCAGCTGAGGTAAAGTGGCTTGCCCTTCTTACAGTCCTTAAATAGATTTTCTTTACTTTTTTTTTTTTTTAATGTGAACAGATAGATTCAGCAAAGTGTGCTCCTTTGTGTTCTCCGAGCACATGTTTATACTTGAAGGCAAGCATACATTGCATAACTGTGCAATTAAAAATAGTTACTTGAGCTTTGCTAAAAATGCTTGTATTTCTAGTACTTGCTGATGGCTTAAGTATGCAAAATACTATTTAATTGATTTTGATTATGAGATTTATGAACTTGTGCAGAAGATGGAATGCCAGGGCAGCGACACAGTTCCTGTGGCGGTTTTAAGGGTATTTTAACATAGCTCAGGTGGCTGGGGAAACAAGGTACTCTTCTGAGATACGAACAAACTTTCGTCATCACTGAATGCTGCATAACAAAGGAAAGTTGATTTTAGGCTAAAAGGTGGAGTAACACGGAGACATGAAATTATTGTTGCCATTGATTGACCATTTATTTATTTTCTTCCACAAAGATACATTCAAAAACCTCTCCAGAGTATTCAGAATCGTGAAGTTCTTGGACATGTCATGTGTTTTGAATTGAAACATGAAGCAAAGCTACTTTCTATGATGCATGGTGATTTTGTAAAAATGTAAATGGGGCTCTATAGGTTTCAGACAACCGTTCACTTATTAGGCTGCATTATAGTCATTGAGGGGGGGAAATTCAAGGTAGTGTCTAAAGATATGTTATATCCTGCTTTCATGAGAAATTCCTTCATAATTTTTCTTGTCTTGAAGCATAATATATTATTTCTTCTGAGCTTTCAGTTGACTTTTTGATAGGTTTATTTTAAAAATCCTCGTGTTTGCATCTTCAAAGTATGTGAAGCTGGTGACAACATTCTGCTCCACATTAAAAGCAGAGACTTGCGGTTCAGAGCCGGTCAGAAGGGAGATCTCGAGGTGGAGTGTTCATGTTACAATAGCATATTAGATTTCACTGTAGATTGAATTGAGACTCTTTTGTGCTGAAAAAATAAGCCTGTACAGATTTTTTTGAAGAGGCAGGCACTTAAAATTAGAGCAAATCTTTACTGACTGATTGAGCATGGAGGGGAGAGAGAATATTCATGTTGATGACCAGGCTGTTATGCTAAGAACTAGCTATGACATAAGACTGTGACTCAAATATAGTACTGAAGGCAGTATTATGTTTAAGAATTGTACTTTTTCTTTCCTCATGTATACTAATTAGTATAACTCTTCTGCCACAGTGGGTTTTGGTTTAGCCCTGGGTTTTTCATTGACATTTGAAGAGAAGGACAAATCATTAACCTGAGTTGGTGAGCACAGGCATGATGTAGAAACATTCAACACTAACTTCGGCTTGTCTTCTCTCTGTGTTACAGAAATACTAATACGGAGCATTTGACCTTCTAATCTCTACAGCTGAATCTCCTGATACCAGGATTAGGAAAGAGTGCCTTCAGAACCAATATGTAGCAAATGGGTATCACACCTCTGAAGCTCCTCCCCTGGTTCAGCACTTGCATGTTTTAAGGATCCTTGTCACCTCAGCAGTGAATTGTTCTTGTGAACTTCAGAAACAGATTTCATGTGGTGCTTGCTAAACGTTGAGTCACCATGAGTAGTAATCTAGGAAAAGAAAAGGACTGTAAAGAGAAGGATCCAAAAGTCCCGTCGTCAAAAGAAAGGGAGAAGGAGGCCAAAGCCTCTGGAGGATTTGGGAAAGAGAGCAAAGAAAAGGAGCCTAAGACCAAAGGGAAAGATGCCAAAGATGGAAAGAAGGACTCCAGTAGCACGCAGCCTGGGGTAGCTTTTTCAGTGGACAATACGATAAAAAGACCTAATCCAGCCACAGGTACCCGCAAAAAATCCAGCAATGCTGAAGTGATCAAAGAGTTAAATAAATGCCGGGAAGAGAATTCAATGCGCTTGGACTTGTCCAAGAGGTCTATACACATGCTTCCATCAGCTATCAAAGAGCTAACGCAGTTAACAGAACTTTATTTATACAGTAACAAACTGCAGTCCCTACCGGCAGAGGTGGGCTGTCTTGTGAACCTGATGACACTGGCCCTGAGTGAGAACTCACTCACCAGTTTGCCTGACTCTCTTGATAACTTGAAGAAATTGCGCATGCTTGACCTGCGGCATAACAAACTTAGAGAAATCCCTTCGGTGGTGTATAGGCTAAGCTCTCTTGCCACTCTTTACCTACGCTTTAATCGTATAACTACTGTGGAAAAGGATATCAAAAACTTGTCAAAACTCACCATGCTTAGCATACGAGAGAACAAAATCAAGCAACTACCTGCTGAAATTGGTAAGCGATTACACTGATTGAAAGTTTAATTATATGTTTATGTTCATTTTGTAGTTCAGTTAAGTATACATAAACTGCCACTTCTACAGGTGCCCTTCTCCATTAAAACTTCATAAAATGATGCTCATGATCATGCTGTTGCAATGTTAGCTTATATTGAGAGTAATCAATACTTTGGAGATTTTTTTTTAAAACAAAAGCCCTTTTTCTTCATCTATCGTCTTAAAATCAGATGTATCTTGTTTTCGTCTTTGCCTTGTGCTTTCACATATTGTGTCTTCAGAGCCCAGATGGTTTAAAAAAAAAAGATACAGGGGCATATTTCATTTTAAGATTTCTTTATAAATCATTTATGAACTGTTGCAAGTTATAAACACATTATGGGCATGTTACAGAGGGGTGTGACCATGGTAATACAAAGTAGAATAGGTAGCTACATGCTATTACCATGAGCAAGCTGTTGGATGCCGTAACAGTTAATAATGTAGGTTAATGATTCGTGAAAGCCTCTACCTTTTATGTCATGAATATATTAATACATGGACTCTTAATATAAAGTGACCAAATGTTGTATGCACGGCTGATGATTCTTATGACTTTTTAATGAATAATATTTGTTTTTCCAAACATTGTTACAAAAGTTTGAAAGACGGTGAAATAGTATGAAAGTGGCTTATTAATTTAAACAGTTTATTACAAAAAATGTGCTAGAATAGCTGTATATCAAGAACTTCTAAGTTGTTCCTGATGGGTTCTGATTCATGGAAAACATCTCTTTATCACACTGTTCTCAAGCAATATTTGAACAACGTATGTGCCTCATAGAAGGGAGATTCTATCATCAATGTTGTTTTTCTATGTAGCATCAGTTTTTAAAATGTAAGCATAGCTTAGTCCCTTTAGGGGAAGGGGGAACATACATGTCATGCAGTTAAGAAACTGCTTCAACTTTCTCGAAGTGTGGGAAAAAAACTTGTAAAAGCCCTTGTAACATTGCGAGTAATAATTCCTGTGCCCTGTTTTTAAAAGCTGATGTGGTACTTTTTCCTGTTAACCAAGCCAGTGCATGAGTATGTTAAGTGTTGCTGAAGTTGGCCCCTACGCTCGCTAATTTTGCAAAGCTTGGGAAGTCCTCTTGTTTGGATCCCTAATCGATTTTTTTCAAACCAGCAGTGTTTGCCTCTTTCTCCTGCACCTTGATATGAAAGATACGTAAGATAACATCTCCTTGATGGCAGGAACTCTGGGGTGCATCTGAAACTGCTCATTGTGTTACCAGCAATGTCGGGTACAGCCAACTTCTGTACGTGATAACAGGAGTGAGGAAATGTAGTAAGGCTGTCAGTTGTTGGTCTGAGTCTTTGGCTCCCTGTAGCAGCTATTGGAATGGATTATACTGTAGCCACAGAAACACTTTTTTGCTAGGCAAAAATTAAGTGGTTAATGGGGTATGTTTTCTGATCAACATGATTTTTGAGTTGGCATGAGCATCTCTGCAATCCTGGGAATTTCCCCTGGGAGAACTAAGGAATTATAATTTTGACCTATTTTGACACTTCAGTTTAAGTCCAACAGCCTTTTTGAATCTTTTACTAATCAAAGAATCGTACTTGAAACCATGGGGCTGATGTTTGCAAAAAAAAAAAAAATCCAACATACCGCGTGTTTCTACATACATTGAAGAAATTGTGGCTGATTTAGCTGGTTGAGCCATATTACACAATTGTCAGTACTTTACCTGGGTCTGTTTGTGGCTCAGTTATTAAATGTAATCCAGCAAAGAGTCAGCTTCTGAGGTTCAGCTGGGGATAGTACTGCATAAATTTAAATTAATACTAATAAATGAAGAAAAAACTTTTGAGATGTTGCATTCCAATGTTTGGTGGTTGTTCCTGCTGGAACCTCTTTGTTTCTTAACTACTTTTTTGAATTCTTATGGTTAAGTTTACACGAAGTATATAATTTCTGTATGTGTTTGTTCACAGTAGTCTTGAAAGAGATCATGTGTAACAGTTTGATGGAGAAATTTAATAGATATATGTATCATGAAGGAATATATACGACTTCTTTCTTTTGTATTTTTTTTTTCTATTTTTGTCTTGATACGCACACAGGCAGTATCCAGCAGTTAGTTGTGCCTTTATTTGTATTGTGATAATGCCTATGTTCCTTGTTACGGGTCAGCACTGCATTGTGGAAGGCGTTTTAGAAGTACAAACGCAAGACAACTCTTACCCTTATGAAGAACGTTGAAGGGAAATCACTATGTCCAACAGCATCCTTTTTTATTCAGAGTAAATTTCTCTGACTAGGTTGCTTGCAGTTTAACCAGTGGAAAAATAAACTAATCAAAGGATTTCTAAGTTTAAGTAACACAAATAATTTTAACTGCCCAGACATACAGAACAGGTGTTTGAAAACCTTTTTTCTCAAATAGTAAAAACAGACAAGATAGTTTCACTTTTGTAATTGATTTCTACTCACTCACTTTCATGTATCTTTGTTCTGGTACAAAGACATGTTTGAGTTGGAAACACAGCTGAAAAAGGAAACTGCTGAGAAACGTATTTCTTACTTTCCAATGGAATTTCTCTGTTTCTTTAAACACTTATTTCTCTACATTTTACATGTGCCCTTTAAAAAACTTGCCTTTTAAGTCCCAATGATTTTAATCCCTTGTACGTTTATAATGCAGTTCCTAAATGCTATATACAAGCAAACACATTATCAGCTTGTAAATAACAGAAATTTTTGTTGCTGCAAAGCGGGAAGTAAAATGAGGCCATTATCTTTTATAAAGCAATATCATGCGGAGCATTTCGAATTCTTTTTGAAAATACCCCATTGTTCTAAGGCCTCAGGCTCACATATCTGATGGTAAGCTAGCGTGCTTAAAAATTCAAAGCTTATGTAACCTGCTGACTTGTCCAGCAAGGAAGAGTCTTGCAGCAGCTAGCTACAATGTGTTCATGTTGCTAATCTGGTACACAACTATGCGAAGAATCCTGGGTTTTCTTTACTTTGTCTTTTGGAGGTAGCTGTGCTGCAAAAGGTTGCCCTGGACAAAAAAAAAAAAAAAAAAACAACCCAAAACCCTAGACTTCAGCCTGAAAGATGGGAAGTTGCTACTGTTCCCTCAAAGAGCCAGCGTTGAGTGTGATGGAATTAAAGTCTTACCCTGGTGCTAGAGACTTATGATGCCTTTCCCTACCACTGAACACAACAGATCAGTTCTGTATAATTATAAAAGGCTTTCCAACTTTAGGACCTTGCTGCTTTAAAACAAAGGGTCACCTGATTTGTAAGCAATCATCCTATTTAATTACTTCTCTAGGAATCTTTAGTCTCCAGCCTTATAAAATAAAGTTTATTTTCCTTCTACTCTTAGTGAAAGATATTGAAAGTAGGTCCTGGAGTCTTAAGTGCTCTGATGTTTGAGGCCTTTCTTCGACTATGTCTATGACTAGTTGATTTTTGTGCCAGTGATGTTTCACTGGTCTTAGATGCAGCAGTTTACCTCTGTTGCTTACATTTGCTCTCCCGCTGTATGTGCTGACAGCAGTCGTATTTTCTCCCAGCCATTACTCAGACCACAATTTTCAGTCTTGCATAAAATCTCCATTCCTTCTGTCCCCTGCTATCAATTTTCTGTGTTGTCTTACATTTTGAATGCTGAGCATGCTTGATTAGTTTAAATATACCATTCCAGATGAGAGTTTCCCTCTTTGTGCTGGAGAGAGCTATGTCCGTGCATCTGGATCATATTGCAACTGTTGAACTTACCGTACAAATGCTCTTGTGACCACCTAAGACACCTGCACTCCTTGCCTTCTCTGTTCTCCCTCTCTGCCAGATGTCAACACTGAGATCCTAGTAGAAATGTACTCTTTTTTTTACACTACTAAATTTCATACAGTTTCCATTATTTTTAATTAGCTGTTTCTTCCACTGCCTCTAGCTTGCTAGAAAACCCTTGCTTTCTGACTAAAGCATTGCTGAAGACACTGTACAAGATTGGTCTTGTGGATTCTTAGAACTCCTGGAGAGGTAACCTCCATCCAAGCTGATATTTTCAGTCCTGTTACGTCCATAGCAAGCTGTAGTCAATTCCTCAGGTATCTTGACATCTTCTCCTAGTCACCTGAGTCTCCTAGTTATTTCCTGCATGCTACTACATCAGATGTCTTCGTGGAGTCTAGCTTGAGTAGGCAAATAAACTAGATCTTCCATATTTTTGTAGAAAACTGTTAACTCTTTATGCCAAACTAATTTAGTATTTTACTGCTGTTTTTTCAAATCACTTTTTATTTGTCTCTGTTTTCATGCCTCTTACTTTCATGCCTTTTGTTAATGTTTCCTGCAAATTCGGTTGGTGTGCATAGTGTTTAGATGACTGAGGTCGTCAGAACTACCCTTGTTATTTCTCCTATCTTAAACTTCGAATTGATAGTCTCCAATCCTATAGTAGTGTTCCTTGTTTGATAGATGACATGTAGAAACTATACGACTGGTCATGTGATTTCAAAATAAGTTTCTAGAAATGCTTATCTAGAACATCTTCTGCTTGCTATGCAAGCATACAGTATTAATACTTGTTAGAAATAGATTCCCTTTAGGGAAACCTGAAACTAACATTACAACAGTTCTTAAAAGCCTGAGTGAAGGTAAAACGTTTGACAAAATGGTGTTTGCAAAGACGTAGTCGGTAAGATTTTAAGTGGTCCTGGAAACTGCTTTAAAACAACTGATCTGTTATGGTGTGTGTTGTCTTGAGGAAAACCTAGAAGAGGTGAACCTACCAGCACTGAGCTTCTGGGAAGTAATCTAAAGTTTGGTTCTATTTTGGGCTTTAAACTGTCTTTAGTACCTAAACAACACAAACTTAAATGAGGTGACTACACTGGGGGAAAGGTTGCTTTGCATTTAAAACAAACATTTTAGTGAGAAAGAGGAAGTAGTATTATCTGTAGTTAGTAAACAGATGTGTGTGTTTCTGGTCTTTTTTTTCCCCCCGAGAATGCAGTACCTCTCATTCCCTTGCATCTAGTTGCTTTATTATAGGTAGGATGATGACAATAAGGTTTCCTGTCTTGTCAATATTCAGAAGGTTTCCTAATTTTAAATAGTAGTTTACTCAACTGAATTCAGTTGGTAAACCAGAAAAATTAAGAAAATATTATCTGTACTTTGGAAGAAGATAGTCTTTTAGTAACTTGGCAAATTCAGGCTCTAGATACCTAGCAAATCATTACTACTAGTCATTTATTGACTTCTCTTTATTATAGGTAGGATGATGACAATAAGGTTTCCTGTCTTGTCAATATTCAGAAGGTTTCCTAATTTTAAATAGTAGTTTACTCAACTGAATTCAGTTGGTAAACCAGAAAAATTAAGAAAATATTATCTGTACTTTGGAAGAAGATAGTCTTTTAGTAACTTGGCAAATTCAGGCTCTAGATACCTAGCAAATCATTACTACTAGTCATTTATTGACTTCTCTTAACACTTCTCCGGCAACATATATACTGCTTCTACATTTTTAATGTGATCGAAATGATTTGAATAGACTGCATAGAAAGCTGAGGTCTTGATGTGCATTGTTGTATTTTCAAATATAAATAGATTTGTGTGAGTAAGATCTGAAAATACTTAAAAATCCATTTAACTGAAAAAATATTCATGGGGTTTTTTTGTAAATGCTTTTTTGTTTTTGCATGTTTAGCCAAAAGCTAAGATGAGCAGCTGAATTGGGGTGAGTTTTCATGAAATGGCTGTGCTGATGTGTAACAGGTTCATGATGCTGAAAGGGGCAGTATCCACTCCCAGCTTCCCAGCTGCTCACTTCTGCCTCTTTCATCTGAGCTGCTCCTTGGTGAGCTGATTTATCTCACTAAACTAACAGAAAAACCTTAGTGGTTTTGCTACTTTTGTTGCCTCTTACTTTAGTTAGTTGAAATCAGTGAAGTGTCAGATAAGGCTGGAACTGGTGTAGGAGACGGAGCGGGAGAGCGTGAACTGGAAGAGGGAGAGCAGGACTGCCACTTCTGCCCGCACTGAGCTGTTAAATCAGCTTGGCTCGCTGCAGCTCACTTGTGAAACCTCACAGGTAGGATTGCTCATGTTGTATAAAGGCATGTGAAGTGCACTGCAAGTGGTTTGAAGAAGGATGGATTACTGTCTGCAGAGAGCCACTGAAAATGCATCAGATTATATTTTCAGAATCTCTTTTTCTTCCTTTTCTCCCTGCTTTCCATGTCTTGTTCCACAAAACCCTGTGTAGTTTACGGAAGTCCTAGTAGCATCAGCTCAGCCCCAACTTTCTGAAGCAATTTTTTTGTTATGTTTTCACATATAGTGGTGAGAATTCATTGATGCAAATTTACTGATGGCAAAGCTATACTCTATGTTGCTCTTTGTGAACCTGGTCTTTCTTATAAATTGCATCCTACCTAACATAGGTGGTAAATTTTCAGAGTGGATCTTGCCCAGTATATCCTGCTTCTGACTGTAGACCTAAGTAAACGTCTGCATAAAAACAGGGTAAGTTGTATATATAAGGCTTAACCTGACTCCTTTCCCAGATCCAGCTATTTTCATTTAAGGGATTTCCTGAATCTGGTGCAGCTTGTCTCTTTAGTAATTCTCAGTAGACTCCTCTTCCAAGGGCTTCACCATTTTTTTCTTTTAAACGCCTATAAATGCTTTGCATCCTTAACAAGGTCCACAAGTTTGCTTTGAACGTTGGTCTTGACTGAAAGGTCACTGTTATGCAGATGTTAAATATATATACATACCGAATGCAAAAGCAGAACTTACCTGTTCACTTGGCTGTTGAATCTCTGGTGGCATCCATGAAATAAAACCTTAACGGAAAGGTTTCCACGTGGAAGCTTTGCCAAAACACAATCTGGAGGGATAATTGTGGAAATGAGTTCACAAGGTGGATTCCAGCTTCGTCACCGTATCTGGTAAATTGTCCATTCCACTGAGATCAAAAAGTGGAAGATTAGAATGGAAGAATGTGAACGCTTTGGTGAGTCAGACAGCACGAGAAGGATGAAAACCAGAGGAACGGTCTTGGGATGAAGCCAAGCAAATGCTTCAATTTGCAGGCTGTTACTTAGGCAAGCCTTTCGCATTTCTTGTATCAAGAGTTTTATTGCATTCCTCCATGCTGTGTTGAAGGAATTGTTTTGCACAATCAAGTCGATAATATTTTCTTTGCAAAACCAAGGTTGCATGCTATACTGGTTTTGGATATTTTTGTCATCTTAGCACACACAGCTCAAACAGAAATAATATTGTCAACGCGGTTGAAATTACATTTGCATAGTTTCTGCAAGTTTCTTAAGACTCCAAATATTGTGTTTTCTGTCTGTGAATGCAACTCTTATTCTATGGAGAATCTGGTCAGGGCTGTTCTGCAAGGGAAATATTTTTAGATTGTAATTCAGGGAATCTGCCTACACCAGACTTGGAATGTCTCTGAGACTCTCTTCTGTTCTTCCCTTCCCCCATCTACCCAATATTTAGATCATTTGTGGTTTCTTCACTACTTTGAAACTCTTTTTCATAACACTTGCACCTGTTTGGTTTTCAGTAGCATAGACAGCAAACCAGATGTGTGCAGCTGCATTAGTTCATGTGTACTCACTCCATGCTGAATATAGTGCCTCCTTAAGTGACTTGTTGCAAAGCTTTTCAGTGATGCTCTGAATTTCACTTCCCCCTTTTTTAGCAGACCTGACAATATACGGAAATATTTCTTTATATTATTTGTATCTAAGAATGCCTTCTTCTGTTTCAGCAGTTTGAAGGAAACCAAGTTGTGTTCCTGGGTTTAGTTGGCATGCTAATGTCTGCAAGCGCAGTGATTGAGAATATTTTTGTATTTTTGTATTCTAATGTGATAAAAGCATGAAGTTGTGAGTAGAAGTGGAATAAATGTAGGCATTGATACGTGTGTGCTACTTCTAAGAAGTCAGAGAAAATGACTGCTTATTTGATCCAGTACTGTTTGCTCTCTTGAGCTGCAGGAAGGGTGAAGAACCTGATTTTGGCTGGCTTCAGCTTTGGTGTCTGGGTTCTGATTCCTGTGAAGGCTCTTGTGGGGACGCAGTTTCATCTTGTCAGCTAGTCAAATTCCTCCTGATTACATTTTCTTCAGACTGGCTTTATGATAATGATTAAGTAGTCCTGCTCTACTTGCAGAGCTTATTGGGATGATGCCCCAAGTGTAATTCTGGTAAATACTGACAGCTTGTTAGAAGTCCAGCTGCCTTTTTTTTTTTTTTTTAATATCAATGCTGCAATTATTTTAACTGTTTGAATACTTTCGTAAGTGCTGAACAGAGGGAAATAACCGTTTCCCTCAGGCTGCCCTTGCTAATGCAGCCTGGGAGGTGGTTAGCCTTTATTATTTGAGAGCAAGCACACTTGTTCGATACTCAAAATGGACAGGATCCAAGACGTGACCCCAGGTTCAGCCTCACCAGGACCCCCTGCTCCTTCCCTGCAGAGCTGTTCCTCACCGGCTGATGCGAGGCTCTACTGCTTTATGGGGTTATTCTGTGCTAGGTGCAAGACTTTGCCTTTGTTTTGGCACTTCATGAGATTCCTGTTGGTTTATTCTACTGCCCAGCTCAAATCCTGCCTTGAGCCCTTGCTAAGACTGTTTCTCCTACATGTTTAAAATGTTGTTTGAACACGTTTTTAGTTTTATTTATATTTGTTACTTTCGGTTATAAACAATAAATAAAAAGTGTTTTGCTGTTGTGTCTCGTTGAAGCTTGTTTTAGACCAGATTTTGAGCCTTTCTTTTCAGTTAAGCTTAGCTTCTGTGTTTTTGAGTGGTTCCCATAACTAGATCCTGTCGCGCATTCCGCAAATTCTAAATATTTTACTGTGCTTATTTCTTACTTATATGAATATTTTAACTTTGGTACATAAGTCAATTGTGACCATATTAAAATTGCATTCTTTCTACTTAGTAACTCTTCTGTGTAAGTTATAGTTGTGCAGTAATAATTCAAAATAGCTCTGACTGCTTAACTGTTCTTTTGGGCAGTTGGTAATGCACAGCAAAAAGTTCAGGCTGCCTGTTACATTGATGTACTCAAATCTCAGAGAGAGGGAAAAGATTTGGAAACGGTAAAACTGTTTTTAATTTTTTGTTTTCCTAACATCAGGACACTTATCCCAAAGAGTTTTATAGACAGACTAAAAGGTCTTTTACCTACACCCCAACCCCAGCAGAGAACCTAGTGAGAGATGAATAACTACCAAAGTTATTCAACGGGCCACAAAAATGATCCGAGGGCTGGAGCCCCTCTCCTACGAGACCAGGCTGGGAGAGTTGGGGTTGTTCAGCCTGGAGAAGAGGAGGCTGTGGGGGGACCTTATGGCGGCCTTTCAGTGCTTAAAGGGGGCCTATAGGAAGGATGGGGGCGATCTTTTTAGCAAGGCCTGTTGTGACAGGACAAGGAATAATGGATTTAAACGAAGAAGAATAGATTTAGACTAGACATAAGGAAGAAATTTTTTACAGTGAGGGTGGTGAAGCACTGGCACAGGTTGCCCAGAGAGGCAGTGAAGGCCCCGTCCCTAGAAACATCCCAGGCCAGGTTGGACGGGGCTCTGAGCACCCTGGGCTGGTTAAAGCTGTCCCTGCTCACTGCAGGGGCTGGGCTGGATGGCCTCTAAAGGTCCCTTCCAAACCAAAGGATTCTATGATTCTATGAATATGGGAACTATTTTTAACGTGTTCCCAGCATTGCTGATTTTGGATAATTATTCTTTACAAATTAGCTTACAACCAGTGCTCTGACACACCCAGCCTGAAGTCCCACTAATACTTGCACTCTCCTCTTGTACTTTCCATAAGAGTCTTGATCCTCTTGCTGTGTCATCTGGCCCAGGATTTGTCATGTCCTGAAGGATTTCATAATTTTCAATCTGCTTAAGCATGGGCAGGCACGGAGTTAATCCAGTGGAAAACAGGCTATATGACAAATTGTGTTTGCTGTCCAAGAGTGTTGCCCACTGAGTGAATTAGTGATAGGAGACACTGAAGCCTCTTTGCTATTGACCTATAGTCTCTCCCTATATGACTGTTAATTTGTGTGTACTTTTATGTGGTTTTTTTTTTTAATGAAGACATACTTTGTTTTTTAAATAGCCAAGAAGAATTTTCAGA
Organism: Pelecanus crispus; assembly: GCF_030463565.1. NCBI lineage: Eukaryota > Metazoa > Chordata > Aves > Pelecaniformes > Pelecanidae > Pelecanus > Pelecanus crispus. The sequence continues at coordinate 12,038,911 of NC_134652.1, read as the reverse complement.
ATTATGTAAGTCAGGGCATGTAACTTGGTCCTCTTGTTGTAACAGGCTTTCAAGGTTGGCCATGTAATGGGACTATAATTCTGCCTCATTATGCAGAAAATATTAGTTGTTTCATAATGCTGGGGTTTTTCAGCAGGTATATTTAGCTTTGTCATACTATGACATTTAGTCTCCGTGCATATAACCACACTGAGCTGATTGCTCACCCCACCTTTTTAAAGTATTGTTGAGATGCATACTTAGCTATATTTTTAACAGTGTTTTTAACTGGAAGGTGGTTAAATGCATGTGAATTGTCTGAAATTTTTATCTTGTAGAACTTCTTAAAGTACAAATTTTTTAAAACTACATAATAGGGTGTAACTAACCGTTTTGTGAAGGTTATTTATGGAGAAACTGCTTTATGTATTTCATACAGGCATTGCTTCTACTTCAAAATCTTTTATTGTCAAGCCAGCTAGTATATGCCGTTTCTGTCTGCTTTCTTGGTGGATTTTGAGCTTCAATTACTTTTTTTTTTTTACTTGCAATTACAATGCAATATCATAGTTAAAAAAAAAAAAGGGGGGGGGGGGGGGGGGGAGAAAACCTTAGCCACAAGCCTCATCACCTTCCTAGTTTATTTTCTAATTGTCCTGAGGATGCTTGTCCCTTCAGTGCAGTTGCAAGTAGTCCATAGAGAATACTTTATTCACTACTGTGAGCTTAAGATTTGTCTATTTTGGCCATTACTTGTGGCAAAAGGAGTTAGTTCATTTTACGTGTGATTAGTATTTCGCTAAAGTAGTGCTTGCCTTACTCCAGTGATTTTGGGTGTTCAAGTAGTCCTTTGCTGAAGCGGTGCTGGAGTTGTCCACGTGGTGAACGGGAATGGGTTTTTCTTTAGTAAACTGCTTTCTGGGTAAGGCTGATTTTGAGCTGCAGCACATTTCTACCTCATGTATTTCTGTTCAATTGATTAAGATATGAACATGTTTCAGCAAAGTTTACGTAGTACACCAGAAAAGAGCAAATGTTGATTCTTCTAATATGAATAAGATCATGAGCTCCTTGCTCACTAGCCATTTTTCTCTTTGTACCTGAGCGAATCTTTCTTTTAGGAAAACTTTCTTTTTGATTTTGACATACACTTCTTACCCTGGCCAAGCAAAAATGCCAGATTTTGCTTGTATCTTGGTGAAACTTATTTTCACCTTTTTAAGAAGTGTTTCCTTCAGTACAGTTGCCACTGTTCAGACAATAAGAAGGACACTTTCAACCACTGAAACAAGCTGGCTTTACATCAGCTCCTAGGAGAAGCATTGTGCAGATGGCCTTAAGTTCGGCCTCTTTGTTCTTGCAGATCATTATTTGTTGTATCAATTGTTTATGCCATGTGTTTATCCTGGCATAATTTTTGAAAGAGCTGCTGTTGTGCAGTGGTGCAGTGCACAGTGTGTCCATTCATGGGGTAAACCACTGCTGTCAGTCAGGTGGTAAAAGAGCTGCCCCTGTTCTTCAGCTGCTGGCTTGGCGGCAGCGCGTGCTCCGTGCCCGGAGTGGTTCTGGTCCCATGTACTGGGATGTTTTCAGTAGTGTTGGTCACGCTAACTGCAGCATTGCTGGTACTCAGACCTCCAAGCACACAGAACAGAGAGCGTCTCACCCAGAAAAGTAGTTAGGAACAGAGTTCAAGGAGACGACAGGGCAGATGGTGTTGATCGGCCACAGGGCGTGACCAGCATTGGTTTGTAACGGGCTGGACCCTTTTATTTCCTTATCCTTCTATTTTCCCACACTTGTCCTTCCTAAACTACATTGATCCCTCCCTTTGCCCTTCCCTAAAGATCCCATAGCAACTCATACCATCCCAAGTTGCTCTTCCTTGAACATCATAGTAGGTGTTCAAGCCCCATATGCAGTAACAGCCCTCAGTCTGTGAGACGCTCTGGAGAGCCTTTCCATTTACTCACTGTGATGGGTCTCACACTGGCTATTGGGCTGATGGCTCTCCTGGGATGGCCAGTATTTGGGTTCTCCCACCCACTGCTGGTCTTCCATGTACCTTTGCATGTGAAGATGAGCCTCTACCACACCACCTAAACATTTTTCACCTTGTTAAGCAGATTGGATGTCAGAATTTTTTCCATATGTCATGGAGAAGAGGAGAAATTGAGTGCTTTTTGTTGACTTACACACTCCCTGTATTGTGTCTCAGCAATCCATGTTAAAGTATTGAAAGAATTTTAGTACCGACAGCACTTCACCTCCCCTCTCCTTCTGATCTTAGGGGGGAAAAAAAAAGAACATTTTGGTGAGATGCTGTCAAACCATGAGTATTATTATGCCCAAGAGCAAGATTCCTTACTGAGCAATGTGAACTAAAAGCTCAATATTATAATATTTCTTGAAATTGCCTTCCTTAAGTCACTGTACTTCATGATAGGGCTTTAACTTTCACTTGATTTCTGCTCTAAAGTCTAAAATTTGTTGGGAAGTCCTCAACCTATTTCATATTCAGGATTTTTGTTAAATGTTTACTGGTGTTGCTTTTTAAAATAACGCTTGCATCTTTAATATAACAATATTAAGTATGACTATCCAAATTAAACCAAAGTGTTAGCTTGTCCTTAATCGTCTAAATAAACATAGGCATCTCTTTTCTTTTTTTTCCCCTCCCCAGAGTTAGCTAGTAAGATGTTTGTTTCAAACACGTTGCTTGCTGTTGTCAAAGTTTTCAGCAGGTGCAAAAATGAAGTGCAGCAAATGTTGCTGCTGTCTTTCTTCAACTTCAGCAGATGTAGAGTGGGAAGAGTCAAGTAAATGAGAAATCAGTATGATGAAATGAAATTTATGCCATATTTCAAAGTTGACATCATTGGTTTAGGTCTGAAGTGAAAACAAATGAAAACAGCAATCATGAAGTGAAAACTACTGCCCCAAAGTGTGTGAAGGTTCTTGAGTTATCTTACTAAAGATTTGTGGGGTTCTTTGCTTGCTTGTTTGTTTAAAGGGAGGGATTTTGAAGTCTTCCTCAAGCTTTGCTTCCTCCTTCTATTGCCTTCTACACTTTGCCCACTTATTTTCATGAGTAACAAAAAGACACTCCTACCACAGAACATTAGCTCTTGCTCAATATTTTCTTAAATTTGCTTTCTTCTGCATATTAATGGCATTGAAATGTATGGTTTATGCAGTGCTGGATACAGCATGTTTGACTGTTGACTCTGGTTGCCTGGAATACACTTGAATGCTGAGTTAAGAGAGGGGACATACACACAGTGATGGAGGAGCTGTTTAAGCACCATCTTTACTTTTCCATCTGCCTAGTTTCTAGAAAAACATCCCAGTTTGGGTTAATAAATGCAGGAAATAAGATCAGTTATATGTTAACAATCTAAGAAAAAAGGAAGAATGAAGCTGTTGGGGTTGGCTTTTTTTTTTTTGCTGGTCTTTCACAACTGTTTCATGATATGTAGTAAGTATTGTGGCTATATGACACCTGCAACTCAATAGAGTTTGAATTCATATATATGTTACGATTTATTAAATCATCATTTGTGATTATCTGCTGATCTAGTGGGTAGACATTCTATGCGTCAGACCTTGTCCAGGCCAGTCCTGTAGGCCTGTGGGAAAATCCTTAAAGGATTGAGTCAAAGATACAACACTGAAGCTTAAAAATAGACATTCGCTCCTCAAAAGGAATTTGCTACTCTTCCAAATTTGTAACTCACTGAGTCATGCTCTTATATACAAATACAGTGACCTCATCTTCACTGGATAGAGTTGAAGCTGTTCAAATAATTCTCATTAATTTCACCTCCATCAGATGCAAAAAATGTGAATGCGTATGTCTGTATTCATGCACACACTTTTGGGTTTTTTTAAACCCAACAAGCTATTGCTCAGAACACAGTATGTTTGTCATTAAAATAGGTGAAACTACTCTACATAGAGAGTTGTGCCTAACTGTACTTTTAAATTAATGTGTGAATGTCAGGAATGAAGCAGTTCAGTGTAAAGTAGCTCTAAACTCTAAGCAAATCCAATCTTTTTTAAGGCTTAATAGATAAGCCTTTTATTTCAAACTTCCATTTGCTGTAGTTCTGCTTGCATATATCAAATACAATACTCTGTGTAAATAGGTTTACAGTTTACTTATCATATGTTGCCTTTTTTGTGATGACTAAAAATGATGAAAAATAGCACTCAGGACTTTGGGTGGATTATTTAGGTTGTCAGCCAAATAGTTTTGATGTCTGTTAATTGTTGATTTTGTGCCTGAAAGTAATTCATGGTATAAAACCAGCTTTCAGTTTCTCAAAATTCAATACAATTCACTTACTCCATGACATTTTAAACTTCTGGTCAGCCTGAAACGAGCGTGAGGTATAGGTTTTGTACTCATCTTCCACAGCTTGAGCTGTCAGGAGAAAATCAGTAAATAAGATTTCTTCAGAGAATCTATAAAAATATAAATATAAATATAAAAATATGTATAAAATAATACTTATATTATAAAGATAAAATAATATTTATAAAATATTTATAATATTTATATTTATATTATAAATATATAATATAATACTATTTATATAATAATATAATATTTATAATATTTATAAAAATAAAAATATAACTATAAATATAAAAATCTAAAAATCTAAAAAATCACTTTCTGTGAGTTTTTCAAAATTGTTGATCAGGTTTTAGACCTGACTGATGAAACTATGATCCTGTAATGCCTTATTTTATATGTATAACTTTATGGTAGCAATAGGGTTTTTTTCAGATTACCCCAAAATCTGTCTGATTCTAATAATCTCTGTGTGGAAGTCGTTGTCTAGAGCTGTACATTACAGAATGTGATGTTTTGGTTTTCTTGTGTGCTTTTAGGTGAGTTGTGTAACCTCATAACGCTGGATGTAGCGCACAATCAGCTTGAACATCTTCCAGAGGAGATTGGAAGCTGCACGCAGATCACCAACCTTGACTTGCAGCACAATGAGCTCTTGGACCTACCAGAAACCATAGGTATGTGAAGAGGGTGGAGAAGAGAAAATAAATTACTGTTTCAAAATGTTCAGTAAAAGGAACAAATGTGAGAATGAGTATTTGATTGGTGACTGTAGAATGACTGGTGTTCAGCTCCAGGCAGCTTCACACTTGAGATTAAAAGCAACGTATGCGTGTTACCTTAAATGTAGTTTCTAGCTCTCTGAATTACATTATGAAATATAGCTGTGCTGCAGAGTGCAGCATCGTCTAAGAATGAGAGTTACAAGGAAAAAAAATCCATCGCTTCTAACTCTTGATTTAAGGTGTTCTGTGGTTATGAGTAAATGTCTACAGCTTGTCTGTCCATTCTGTAATGAGACTGAGCATATAAAGAAATAAAAGGCTAAAAGACTCGTAGTTGAAGTGTAATACTTTGGCAGATAGTTTTAACTGACATCTTTGGCTAAAGAAAAATAGAACTAAAAAGAGAAATGTTTTAAATGAATTATGTATATTTTATGTTCTTTGGTAGAACAACTAAAAAAACCTTCCAAGTACACAAAGTTATCATGCTCTAATGCAATAAAATACAGAGGGTTTGCAACTTAGATTGGGAATAACAGACTGAAATAAACACCGTCCTGGTTGGTTTCAGAATCTCATATAGGATGAAACAACAAAATATGACTTTTCCTATTTAATTAAATCAGTTTTAAACAGGTGGCAGAAAAACATGCATGCTGTGATTTAACAAGACAAAAACCAAGGCCATCATGATCTTAAGCTCTTATTTGTTACCAGGACATACTCAGAAGACCGAATGTTATCACTTAAATGATATTTAATGTTGAACATTTTGGTAATGTACTTTAATGCATAGTAAAGTGAATGAGCAGAAGAGTGAGGAGCCACATAACAACACTCCAGCTTTTCTTCTAGCAGTAAAGTGTTGAGTGTAGAGTTACTGTGGCTTTTTGTTTAGAAAGTTTGACCTGAACAGAGTTTACATTGATGAAGTATCCACTGGAGCTAAACTTCCTTCCTGGACTGATGATATTTTTAAACTCTGGAGATCCCGTTCCATCTGGAATTTGCATCTAACTTACCCAATTCATAAGCACAGCCTTTATTTTTGTAGCTATTTGGTAAATCTCATTGAAAGTTGTTTTACATAAAACTTGTGTAGTGTACATGTCATATTTAGGAAGCGAGTTCTCTGGATAAACTGCTAATTATGGGAAAAATTCTCTAAGCAAGTGTGAGCTTTCCATTGTCAGGGCTTATAGACCACTATTGTTGATGCTTGTGCAGAATAGTAGTACAATTTACTGAGTTGTTTTGTGACTGGCGGTCACTGACCTTCTCGGAGGACCACAAAAATCTTGCTTATAATATGCTGCAAGACTGTGCTTACAGGGAAAGGTCTTTGGGTAGGAGAGGCACAAAGTTACTTAGGCAGTTGTCACTTGTGATAGATAGGAAATTGCTGACTATGCAGTCACGGTAGTTTGGACTCATCTGTTTCTTCAGAAAGTTATTGTAAGCTTAGGTGATTTCTACTGAGTCAGGTTCATACCTGGTTGGACTGGATTTCTGCCTATTTTCTTTGTTTTGTTTTTCCATTGCATTGTCTTTATGGCGTTTTGAAGTTACCTATTTTTAAATGTATATAGCTGTCTCTTTACATGCTTATCTGAGCTGAATATCAATGCTATATAGCTCAACAAACCAAAGACAGTTGAATAATTGTAAGTGCCAGCAGTGCGCTGTTGTGTCTTCAACCTTACACTGGTCCAGTTTTTGCTGCACTGGAAAATACCTGTTGTTTGTATTGACCAACGTGTAGTAGCTGAGCGTTTCTGTTTGGAGTGAAAACTTAAAATCAGAAATCAGTATTTGTGCCACATATGCAAACAGCCAGAATTGAATACTGAAGGGAAAAATTTTAAACTCCAGTTTAAATGATAATGATCAACCTACATTTCTGCATGTTACAGAAAAGGCAGCCGTAGCCAGTTCAGCAACATTGGCTCTATTTCTTAGTCATCGCAGTTTTGGTTCAACATTAAAGCAAGTTGCGGCTTGATTTTTAGATTACAGCTTGCTTTGTGGTTAGGATTGTTCAGCGAGAGACTTTGAGTACTGAGAAAAACCCAGCGAGTAAATGGCGCATGGCCGCGGCTGCGTGATGGCCGCGGGATGGCCTTTCCAGCCTCTCCATCTCTTGCTCCAGTTTCTGTCTCTTCCTAACTCAGTTATCTACCTGGTGTTTGGCACAACTGGCTTTTCTTGCGACATTTACACGCTGCCAGGTTTCAGTACGCTTAATACGTAAGTGCTGTTAATGTTTCCCCACTTCAGTCAAACTGGGGTGGGGGTCGCGCACCGGGTACAAAAAAGATGAAGCGCATTTGCTCGATATAAATATTTAATGTGCCATGAGCCTGCTGGTATGGAACAGACTTCCCATTACTGCCAGGTCTGTCCCCTCCTCCCTCACCAACACCCTTTTGATGGAGGCCTCTTTCTCTTGAGAGGGATGTTTTTGTCAAGCTGCTTTGAAAAACAAACAGCCCCCTTCCTTCTCTGTTTTTTCCTCCCCTGAAAAAGGACCCCCCCCCCCCCCCCAAAAAAAATACCCACCAAAAAAGCCCAACCCCTTGTGAAATGTTTCGTAAATTCACTGCTGAACTATCTAGCCAAGTTTTGGTTTTACTGCAAAAAGATTTCTGAATCTGCCAGTTAAAAAAAAAAAAAAAAAAAAAAAAGAAAAAAGCTTGTTTTCTAACTAACAGTACTGCTGTACTGAAATGTGCTGGAGCTGCGAGGAAGGGATGTTGGAGGGTGACATGCAGGGGAGTGGCAGGGAAGGGATTATGCATCAGCAATGATTACAGAGGTAGCAGAGCCAATATACCTACTCTGTAAAAATACAAATTTCTTGTTTCAACTAACGCTGTATAAGCATACTTTCTTGCAGTAGCAAGTGTCGATTTTAGATATTAGTTGTCAGGAAGTGACCCAATGTCTTGCTTTATAGATATTGGCTTGATACATTCATATCTGTATTTCTGTTGATTGAAAATTGTAAAGTACTTTGTATATTAGATCACTTCCTGTAAGAAAAATGAGCTTTGTGGAATGGCTTAGTACATTCCAAGAGTCTCAAGTCTAGAATCAAAATCATAGTGGAATCTTAGCTGCTTAGTGTTTCAATTGCAGATTTCCCTCCCCCACACACACCCCCCTATGGGTTTTTTGGGGGTGGGGGGGGAGGAATTATGATCTACTTTTATTTACAGAATGTCTTATCTCTGTATACTTAGCTGTCATACTAATATATCCAAAAGATATATAAAAGAACATGAAGAACATATTATTTATATAAAAATTAAATAATTGGACTTTTGAGACAGAGAGAAATTTTGGGTGGAGTAAAGTGTTTCTTTGGATTACAAGCTAGTTTAGCAAATTTTGTGCTGCAAATACGACATTGTGAGTGTTGCCTCGTTGAACTAATTTTAGTATTCTGTACAAATGTGTTCACAATTTCTTATTTAAAAGCACAGAAACACTTATTTGAGAAAGAAATTCAACAAACAAAATTACAATTTTTTTAAAAAAATCAGATTTTTCATCTGTTTTGTAACTTTCTAGTTTTGTATGTGGAGTTTGTGTGGAGCTTGATTATAGTCAAATGTGCTGTATTCATGAACATTTAAGGCAACGAACATTTTAATAAGAAAAAGAAAAGTCAGTTGTAAATGTTCCAAAATGATGCTTTAAAAGCACAAAAAATTCCGTCACTGGACACGCTTTCCAGTGTCTGACATGGCACTGTTCCTAAGAGAGATGGTTAGGAAAATGAGAGGCATATTCAAAGCCCTGCGCTATATTCCTGCCCTTTGCTGCGACACACGAGCTCAGAAGCTGAAATCACGACTCATGAAAGCAAATATTACGTGGAGTAGCTTTGCCATTTTTGCTGGTTGAAATTGTGCTACGAACTAGGCTTCTAACCTGTTTAGCCCCAGTGTACCTCCGAGAGCACTGTTGTGCTTTTAAAACATATGGTTGATAAAACATGAAGCATCGTGACCAGAACCAGGCACATATAATTGGTACAGCTCAGATTATATAAATTGTGGTTGAGAACTTTCAGTCCCTAGAAGTCCTAGTAAAGATACTTCTGTAGAAAAGTGGAACTGCTTTAAAATGGTATTTTAAGTTTAGCAGGCTTAGCAAAAACTGGAGAAGCCTTATTCTGAAATGTGTGACAAATGTGCTGGACCTGATGAGACCCAGCAGAGCACCTGCCGCTCCCTCAGTGCTCAGGGGTGATGTTCATACCTGACTGATGGGTTTGGTGTTACTAATTACTCGCCACTCTGACGGAGCAAAGCGCGTAGGCTCTTGCTTGATGGCAGTATTCACATTCTTAAATTTTAAGTGCATGACCTAGTGCTTTGGTCTGTGAGCATTCAGTACTTTGCAGGATGAAGCCCGTTTCCATAGGCTGACATTGGGAGATCTGATCAGCGTTCAGTGCTTTGTCTAAGGTTTTGTTCTTGGACTGTGCTGTTAATGAAACATTTTTAGTTAGATTCCGCTAGTATTGGGCAATCACGGTAAGCTCGGCTTTTTCTTATGTGGTGGAAAGCAGTGGCTCCCACTCTTGTTCTTGTTTTCGGGTTACTATAAGCCTTTGCTAGTTCTCATGGTGGTCTCATAAAGGGGATGAAGCTTCTGGTTCTTCTTGGCTTCAATTCTAGACTTAGTAAATATAAAGCGGTGAAATTGGGTAGGAAATAGTGAGTGGCAGGAGAGGGCAAGTGGGAAATGGCGGTGCACTGCCTCCTCCAACGGCGGAACGGGAGGGATGAAGCAAAGATGTGAGGTGTCAACCTCAAACCAGGGAAAAGCAGACTGTACTGCATCTGATGGGTAGGGAACACTTGGGTGCTGGTGTTTGCACAGGTTGCTGCAGGTGCTGAAAGCTCACAGGGCAATGTGACGATCATGCAGAAGGAAAATGAATCTGTTGCTGCTAAATTCAGGAAGTTGCTGAGCCGCACGCTGTTGAATTTTGCCTCAGCTCTTGGGGAAGTTTCAGGGTGTGCTCTCCCTTGTTTTAGGTATCTGCTGTTGGGCATTTTTTTCCAGAGAGAAAATACTAGGTGGATCTCTGGCCTGAGTGCAATAACTCTCACATTCCTTAATTAGCTAAAATTTTAAATGTATATTAAGTATTACGCACTTCATATGTTTATTCTGTGTAGCGGGGCAGACTTCAAAAATTAAACACATCTATCACTTAGAAAAGTTTAATGTTTTTTTTCCGCATTGCCAGTTAGATATAAACTGTTCTTACAATGTGATTTACACTTACATAAATCTTTAAGTTCACAGAAAGGTTTTAAATAGTCAACTGAAAAGACAAATAAGACTACCAATGAAAAATTAAATGCAATAATTTTCAGTTGCTTTGTTTACTGTATGAAGTATGAATTGAGTAAAATGCAACACTTTAATTGATAGCTCAAAATAAGTCATTGAATCATGCTTTGGGTTGGAAGGGACCTTTAGAGCTCATCCAGCCCAGCCCCTGCAGGGAGCAGGGACAGCTTTAACCAGATCAGGCTGCTCACAGCCCCGTCCAACCTGGCCTGGGATGTTTCCAGGGATGGGGCCTCCACCGCCTCTCTGGGCAACCTGTGCCAGTGCCTCACCACCCTCATTTCTTCCTTATATCCAGTCAAAATCTATCCTTTAGTTTAAAAAAGTCCCAACTGTGGTTTTTGACTCCGCAATGTGAAGTGTTTTTGTATTTTTTATATCATTTTCAGCTAATTATAACTTCCCTTTTTTCTTTTAATAAATAAATCTCCAATCAATGCAAGCCCGATATAGTTAAATATGTATGTATTGTTTTTCTGTAAAAGTTAGGCTAGCTTCTATTGGCTTATTAATTCTGAGTTTATTGATTTGATGTGTATTTATGAAAATATTTTTTATTTTGTATTTTGGTTGGATATTCTTCCTGGTAAGACTAGGATGGGGACAGTTTATTTTAGTGAATGCACATGCCATCACACAGTAAGTAGATGCAGAGACCAATATGTACAGATACATTATAACTGCAGCTCAGCATTTTCACAATGATTTGCATACTGCAGAAAGAAAAAGCCCGTAATCTTATTTTCTTTATGTAAGAAGCAGGCACAAGGGAAGAGTGATTCAGAGGAACACATCAGAATTGAGACAAGCAGGTCTATTAGTTACATGCATTTTGATGAACGCATGTTAAATGAAGTTGAATTTTCATAGCTTAGTTTCAGAAACATGTCACTAAGAGTTTGTGCTCCCTAGCTTTATGCAGGTGTTGTGTGTGGTGCATGTCAGATACTTGGGCCTCTGCCACTCAAGTCTTGCCAGCATCTTGCGTGCATCTTTCACACATACACAATCAGCAATGGTTATGGTCTTAAATCAGAGTTGAAAAATAAGTAACTGCTGACATGGGCACACTTTAGCCTTAATTTTGAAATAATGAGGGAAAACCTGTCTTTGGTTGATACCACTAGACTGAAAATAGAGAGGAATCTCTTTGCTGTCTTCAAATTGCATGTAAAGCAGTAAGGGTGGTAGAGATTAATTTTAGATTTATGTTAAATAGCATTCTAATAGATAACATTTTTTAGGAGAATTCCTAAACTTTGTGTGAGGAGGATAATGAACCTTGGTGTAAGCAGGACAAAAAATGATGGATCCTGCTGACCTTCTAATTTGTGAGTCTGAATCTGCCTCCTGCACTGGCCTGGTATATCAGGAGGTATTAGTGGCTGGAAAGAAAAATTAAAATACACTAAAAATCACTTTACTGTTAAATCAGTAAAATCTGGAGTTCATAAGTCAAGCTTTGTGTTATGTTCAACTATACCTTTGTATCTGAAAAAGTATAATTACATTTCATGCCTTGGCTTTGGTAGCTGGTAGCAATGAGCAGGAGGGATTCTCTTCTCTTCTACAGTTTTCCTGAGTGGTTGCCCTCTCACTCCCATCAGCTTTCTGTCCCCATTCCCAATTTTCCTAAAACATCAGCTGTTAGCCAGAGCATATTAAACATCAGGGATGTTCCAGCCCTGCAGGTTATAGAAAGGATTTGACCTCTCTTGGATGATTGATAGGTGACACGAGTTTACATTCATACAAATCTATAGGCTTTGGTTTAGGAAGGAGTTGCTCCCAGGTCAGATGAGTAATGACTATGGGATTTTGTTCTGCTTTCCTCTGCTACATGCTCACTGAGCTCACCTTCAGGATGTCTTGCTGGACCAGTCAATTCGTTGGACATTGGCAGACATTGCCTTTGCTTGTGGAGCGCAGTTGAAGGTTAAAATGGTTTATCTGAAGCCTTTCGTTTTACTCTACAGCTATCAGGGGAAATGGTTTGCTTTCTGACAAGAGATTAGATTAAACATGTCAGCAGCTCCTTTCACCTAAAAATCTGTGAAACTGTTCAACAATTGTCATGGAGTATGACCGACATCTGGAAAAACTAATATATAGTAAGTACAAAGTGTGATACAGGCATTTTATGACTTACGGCTATTTTAGGCTAGGAGCACTGTTGAAATATTTGAAAGCAGTGCTTAATCTCTATCCATAGCTGGCCACCTCTAGCTTGCCGAGTCTCTCCTATACAGTTTTCAACTCTCTTAAGGCCCTTAGGTTCCACCTACTTTGTAACATACTTATTGAACCTCTTCTGTCTTGTTCTTCCATATTGTCGTCTTTGTTACTCTCACTACAAGATTAATGAGATGTGGTGTATTAAGCTTAATTAACTTTTTTTTTCAAGTGACATCAAGTTTGACTTTGTTTTAATTTTTTATTAATTTTGGATGTACCTCTTGCTTTCTATTTGTTGAAAATGACATCTGGTACCTTTTGTATGCAAAACAGCAATTTCTTTCTTAGAAGAAGATCCCTTAGTGAATTAAGTGAACGGTGTTCTATGAAATAATGCATGGTCATGTAAAACATTCTTTTAATAGGTGGCTACTCATTGTGTGCAAAGCTTAGTCAAATCAAAATCTAGGAATATTTATAGAAGTTAGACCATTAGAAATACTTAATAGTACCATGTTGTTTGTAGCAAGTTCTTGCAATTATCTATTGCATGCTGAGGTTCATGTATACTTTTGATTACAATCTTAACAGGTTTTTGATGTGCACAGCTCTTGTAAGTCCAATTTGTGTTTTTAACGTTATCTGCAGAAGAGTTTTCTCTCGTGAACAGATTTTGAATTGAGCTGATGCTTCTGGTTTATTTAGGAGAAAGCAACTGATCCTGATAGCAAACTAGTTTGATGAACTAAGTTATGTAAAACAGACTAATTATTCAATTTTTTAGTAATGATGCAGTCATATTTTGCACTAAGTTATGACCCTTCATCTAAGGATAGGGAATTTGAAGGGCAATTATAACTAAGGGAGTGAAAGGAAGAGGCATGGTAAATCTCAGAAGAAGGGAACATTTGTCACTCTCTTTAGAAAGCGCTAGTAGGACTTTGAATGAGAAATTGGGATTTCTTTATATTATTATTATATTATTCAACATACCAGATCCTGTTTCTCTTGATTTTTGGAATATTCAAGAAAGAGATGTATTGTTCCTACTTGGAGAACCACTTCAGGTGGTCTTTCTAAAAAGAGTGGTTTTTTAAGCATGGTTTTCTGCTATATTTCCAGTCTTCCCTTCATTTTGGGATTGGTAAACAGCTGTTTTTTCTTTGATAATTTTGAGGTACCTTTAATAAAGAATTTAATTTAAACCATCTATTTAGTCCCTTTTATATTAACAAAGTTTAATTTTATGTTACTGGATTTGCATGCTTCCCAGTAATTTTTAATTCATTTCTGTGTAAATTGAACAGCTAACCCCGAGGGAGACATGCAATCACTCCAGTGAAGTGATGATGATCTGCACTTAGGTTGCTTCAAACCTGAGAGCTGGACAAAGTGGAGCTCACTGATGGGCATTAGTGTGCTTTGCTGGTGAGAAAATGGACCTGAAACAAGGTGGCTGTGTGGAGTCTGGTTCCCAAGAGTGACTGTTCATGCCAGAAGTTGAACTAAAATAATTTTGCAGTGACTTTCTTAGGCCTGGGATAAGTTTAGGGCTTAGTCAGGTTTCAGTGTCATATTTTTAGAAGTACCAATGGATGGGGCAGTTGGGTGTACAAGGTGTTTTGTAATGGGCTCCCTAAGAAAACAAGTTGGAAGGGGGTTTGCTTGTTGCTTTTCCTGCTAGTAGCTGCTTTTCAGTTGTGGTTATCAAACTGTCATATTCATGAACATCTAGTGCTGCATTTTCTGAGTCACTCTACCTGCGAGGGGCTGTTTTAGAGGAACCGCTGAGCTATGGTTTCTGCAACAAAAGTACAACCACAAGTGATCCTGATGACTGTCTGACTGAATTAATTGTGATCAGTGGTTACCTTCCTCGCCTTAAACTTAACCACATCAGCGACGCACCTAATATGGTACCATGTCAGAAAACAGTAGCTGAACTGGAGAAGATGGAGATGGGTGCAGGCACTGTAAAGCAGCTCAGAATATGAGTGTCAGCTGGGTAATCCTGAGCTCAGGGAGCTGTAAGTGGGATCATTTTTGTGCAATGCACAAGGTCTGCTGTTTAGCAACTTATAACAATTTCTGTTATAAACCCGAGTTTGCTTGGTGGTCAGAGAGCTGGCGAGGTGGCCTGAGCATGTTAGCCAGCTGCCCAGTGGCTGGCCCATGGACCATGAAGGCAAATATTAACAACATTGTACTGGACACTAAATCTGACCCTCCTAATTTTTAAAACTCTGGGCATTCCTTTAAAGACAAACAAACCAACCAATCCGGTAAGCTTTAACACACTGAGCAGAGGGAAGAGCTATAAGGATCATCCTATTTTGTGAAGAGGAGACTGAGATCTGGCTTCTGCAGCATGTGAAGATAAAAGCCGATAAGGGTTTCTCACCGCAATACATTCACAATGAGGTGTCAATATGAACTCTGAGGAGGAGGAAAACACACCAGAATCTTGTTGACACAAGACTAAATGGCAATAAATTAGCTATAAATAAATTCTGGCTTGAAATGAGAAGGTGGCCCATACTGCCTGCATCAGTTAGGTGCAGGACAGCCTTTCCAGGAGCCTTGGGAGAGGTGCTGCTGGTGAAGATCCAGCTGAAATGTTGCTGCTTTCATTGCACTTCTTGGGAATAACTGTATTTAGTGCTGTGGTGTGTAAAACACTCACAGGGAATGTGGTACATGCAGGAGGTGTCTTCGGTTATGCCTTTGCATGACTTTCCCACGGAGGAGAAAGATAACTAGTAGAGAAACAGTGACAAAGTTCTATTGAGAAATGCTACTTATGATAAGAAAAAATTACTGGGAGGTGCTATTTATGCCTCCTTTCTGATAATGCCATGAGGATAGCCAGCGTGTGTCTTTCTCTCCTGGAAAATTATGGTACAGTTTGACTCTCTCTAACGGCTGCCTCATTTAATTTTTCTGAAATGCCATGTTGCTGGTAGGAAGAGAGCCACATACATACAACCTGTGCTCACAGTCTGGGAATTGGCATAGCGACGTTGTATTGCTAGGCAACAGTTGGAATCATGCTGTCTGCCAGAGCCGTTCCCGTCCTCTCTGCCTGAAAAATCCAGATCAGCATCTAGCTCAAGGTTTAAGCAGTGAAAAAGAACGGTAAATTGATACCTTACTTTGTGTAAAGTTTGTCATTCATTTTGTTAGTAAAGCATTAAATAACAATCCAGAGAAACGCAGTCAGGATGTGCTTTGCTCATCCCTAGAATGGCGAATCCTAATGATCTTGGTGCCTTGCAATAGGATGTCTATCGTGTGAAGTGGGGCCAGTTTCCTATACAGCCAGCAATGCCAGATCTCACCAAATATGGCACGAAATAGCCACGTTATGTACAAATGTGCATCTTCATACTAGTGGATTGTAGGGTCAAAACAGATCTTAATTATTCTCTACAGTGTGTATGCGCTATAGGATTTAACCTCAAAAGATGAAGATTTGTGCACCGGAGAGCAGTATTGTTAGCCCAGGATTTTAAATGCCTTTTTTGGTTAAGGGAAAACTTTCTTTGCTGCTTCTGCAAAAGCTAATCATATACTTGCTCAGAAAGAAAGCACTTAAAGTATAAATAAAAATCCCAATGGGAGATACTACTAGTTAAGCAGCTCCGGGTGACTACCCATTGGTTTAACTTTTGTTTCGTTATTGACAATACTAAATGAAATTTATTGCTAGGCTTTTTAGCTAAATATCATATATGCACTGAAATTTCATCCTCTTTTCTTTCTTGATTTGTAAGACCTGGATAATTTTTGTTCTATATAAGGTTTTTAATGTTTGGGTTTTGTGGTTTTTTTGTTTGTTTGTTTTGTTTGCTTGTTTGTTTTTGTGGGGGTTTTTTTTTTTTTACTTTCACTGCTCTTGTGAATCTCCATTTTAGTAACTACAGTGAATCATACAACATTCCCAATTTCCAGTTTTTATTAGCTATATTCCCAGCTACTCAGTGATGTAGGGTCATTCTTACAGTATATTTTGACCAAGTTCAAGAAAGACATATTTTGCTACTTCCTTCGTTGAGACTTTTACTCTGTCTAGCATATCCCATTGTAGCATTTGTATTAATTCTCATTCTTCATTTCTCTTTATTTTGTTTCATCCTTTGCTTCCAAGTGTATTTCATACGCTACATTTGCTTCTTTTGCTATGTTCCAATAACCTTTGTATAAGTACCTATGCGTAGACATTAATATATCCTTCATTTAATGATTAGTTGGATTGTACATATTAAGCTCCCTTCATCTTTTAAAATTATTTCTGGTTACTCTTGCTGCTGTTTGTTAAATCTTATGTTTCTTTTCTAGTGTGTCTTTCTGGTACTTCAATTTGCAGAACAAATGTGTTGTGCCATGAGTGGTTGTAAAAATGAGTGTAAAACAGAAAATGTTTTGCAAGGAACTGATTGATTGTGTGAATCTGTTCACAGACTCCACTGGTGCAGTGTACCCATGTGCGCAGACACGTTTTCTGATCGCAGGGATGAGCCATGTTCTTTGTACTATTTGCCAGTTGACTTTTCAGTGAAGTTCAAGGTCTTACTACCTGCAGGAGAGTCTAAATGCCCCAGCACAGTATAGTTCAAAGACATCCTTAAGCAGTTGATTTTGGTCTTGAGTACTTGAAGATGGTAAAGGTTGGAGCTAAAGGGAGCTTCAAATGGGAAATTTTCAAGTTGCAAGTTTCTCAAGAATACTTTTCCTGACAGAAATACATATCAACCAGGACTGTTGGCCCGGCAATATTAGTAAGATTTTTACATGCGCTATTGTCCAGATTTTTGCAGACTCCCTCCAGACTTTTCCTTCAGTATAATTCAGAAAACTTGGAAGTTGGGTGGTGGTTTGTTTCCCCGCACACCCCCCCGCGCCCCTGGCCCCATCACTTTTTAAATACTTTGTTGCTTTTGGAGGATAGTAAAGGGTTGGTTTTTTCCCTATAGAGGAAATTGTTTTGCCAGGACCTGAGCTATGTGATGTATGCCCAAGTTCTGGTAATATGAGTCATAGCATTGAATGATGCTATCTGTAATTTTAAAAAGTTATTTTGGGGACATCTGGAAAATGATAGAGTTGTTTGTTGGTAGAAAGATCAGGATAGAAGGACTTCTACAATAGGACATAGGCCTTGCTTGCTTACCATATCATGCACAACTCAAGAATATGTCATATGCACAATGTATTTATACTGCATGGTCGACTTCAGCATTGGAAAGCACTGTAATCTGTAAATCTCCTGGTTTGGGATGATAGCTCCATTTTACCATATGAAAAGTTTGAAGTGTGGATTGTGAGACAACAGAAGAATCAGGAAGTCAAACCTTGTTCTGTGCCTTTGTGTTAATCTAATGATATATTAATAACTGTTTCTGACCTGTAGGAAATCTGTCCAGTCTAAGTCGTCTTGGCCTGAGGTACAATAGGCTGTCAGCAATTCCGAAGTCTTTAGCAAAATGCAGTGAACTTGATGAATTGAACCTGGAGAACAACAACATTTCTACTTTACCAGAGGTGAGAATTAGGGGGAGTGGATTTGGGAGGGAGTGTTGTTATAAGGTGTTTTGTGGAGGGATTGGAACATGTGAAATTACTCCATCTTGCACCACAACTCTGAGGAATATCCTTTGTTTTAATCTACATGTGTGTGAAATATAGCAGTTCTGTACCTATTAGGTGTGTCTAGCTGGTATAGAAGAACTGATGTCCTACAGCTTCAGTCAAAAGTGGGAGCAATACATGTGATTGTATTTGTTGTACTGTCTCTTTAGAAAACCTTAAATAAGGAGTCCAGGTTCGCACCATTCAAGCTAGATAAGAGCTTCTTAGTGTTTCTGTTTCATGGAGGTGGGGAAGAAGTAGAAAAATGAAAAATGGGAGGCAAGAACGACCTCAAAGAGAGTGGGTAAAGCTTGTTACAGCTACTTGGCCTCAGCATTCTCATTTTAATATGGAAAAGTGTGCAGTTGACACTAATGAGGTATCATCTGCAACTTATTGACACACCTTCTGTCAGTTCTGAAAAATAAAAATTTGCATAATTTTTCAGTTTCCAGTGACTCTCTGAGGATCACAGGAGAAAGAGGAAGAGAAATCCATTTTCTTGCTTTTCAGAGTCGCTGCACTTGATTGCCTTACCTTGGTCTCTCTTGTTTCAAGCTTAGTGTGGGACCAAGGAAAATGTCCATATTAGAAGTTCTGGAGCCACTTTGTCTCTTCAAGTAACACATTCCCTGAACAGAGTGCTTTGCTAGCTCTGGAGTGGAGAGGCAGAAAGTCCTAGTCCCCCGTGTATCTATGTTTTTCTGTACTCTTTCCCTAGAGTTCTCTGAAAGATGCCCCTGTGGACTCCAGTTTCACAGTTCTGGACAGCTACAGTAGTTGGTTACAGAACACTTTTTAAATACGGCTTTGATGTCTGCAGACTTTGAAACTGTTTCAACTGTTGGTTATACCTTTCATCCTGATTTTCCTTTTCTTAGTTCCTTGAGACTGATTTATCAGGGTAGCAGAGTGTGGGATGCTTGGCTGCACTCTGCATACTTTTGGTGCTAGTAAACGTTCAGGGAAAAGGTTTGACTTCAAGTGTTAGTGCCTGGGCAGAATTACTCTGACAGAAGAAAAATCCAATGTGATTAATTCTTCTTTTGGATATTTCTTCCATTGCTTTGGAACTGTTGGGAGTCGAAGGCTTCAGGACACAACATAGAATTTTATTCTGTTCTGGTTTAATGATGGTCCAAACTGCTTTCCTAAGCTGTTTCAAAAAAAAAAAAAAAAGTATAAATTATGAGTAACAAATAATTCAAAATGTATCTATCTAAAGAGGTATATAGGAAACTATAGATAGAAGAAAAAAACAAAATGCATTTGGAGTTAGGCCTATTAACAAAGTGCAATTAGTAACTTCTTTCCTTCAGATAAATTTCTAAACTCAGCAATGGTAGAATGAAGACAGAGAATTTCATAAATATTTGGGTAAAACTATCATTTAAGAAAATGCTACTGACTGAAAGCCACCAGGCTGCTTTTAAGATGAGAGCTAAGGTAGCCCACCCCACCCAGACATACTATAAAAGCAACTACGGTATAATTACAAAAAGCTAATGTGAGGAATAATTACTTGCTTTAAAATATGTTCAGTCATAATACAAAACTCTTTGTGGCTGTGCTGCCTTCTTCACATATATTTGCCAACAATATGTTAACACTTAAGCTGCTACCTTGCAGAAGTGTATAGTTCATAATGTAATCTGTTTAAAGTAAAACATTCTGTGCTATAATACAAAGAACTGTATTTGTAGAAGAAACTTCTGAATTTCAAAGCATAGCTGAAGCTGCTGACACAATGCCTAATAAATATTTTATCTTAAAAGGATGGGCTGGGAGAAGGCAGCACTGTCACAGCTCTCATAGATATAAGAGCATTGTTCTCTTTGTACTGCCAAAGCTCTCTTGCTTCCCTTCAAATGTGTTTAATTACTCTAGGCTATTAGAGTGTATTAGCTAACATATTTTTAACATTTTTTTTTGTATGGAAGCAGACTTCAGAAATGGCTTTTTGAAACGCCAAGATCCATTTGAAGCAATAAAGTGTGTTTGTAACAGAGCTCAGGGACTGCCTAACCCTAGGACAAAGAATATCTGTTAATTAAAGTGTAGCTAGAAGCAGTATTTCCTAATCAAAGATTATACTAATTAATGATTAGGTTAGATTAATACTGATTTGAAGATCCATTATTTTATCTTTAGGGGGAAAATTGCTTCACTGATATTTGCCAAGATGCCCCCAGAATTGTATTTCAGTGCTTAAAGTTTTAGCCATGACATGTAGACAAGTCCCTATTTAATCCTGTTTGTTTTACAATAATGTTAATAAACTATTTAGAAAAGTAGCCAAAGCTTTCCTGGTGAAAGAGCAAAGCCATGTTCTTAAAGCTTTTACAGAGAATATAGCACTGAAACTGCAATCCAGAAATACTGACATTAGGAATATGGTTGGAATCATTATCTTCTTGCTGCTTGTTCCTGATTGCAGATGTTGCATTATTTATGGTACATAATGCCACGCATAAATCTCCAATTTCTGTAATACTTAAGCAAATAGGGCTGAATTCAAGTTGGCATAGTAATAAGCAAAGGTGACACTTCAGCAGTAATTTAGATCTCATTATTCATCCCCACAGTTCCAGCAATGTGCTTGGCATGTAACTAACAGATAAACTCTGAGATCTGTGCTGCTGAGATTGTAGAATCTAATTAGATTGCGAAGTGAAATGAGACTCTGGATTCAATGGGCAGCCATTGCTATCCAGTTTAACTCCAGGCTTCTTGCTTTTTATTTCTTAAGGGGAGGCGGGGGAGGGAAGAAGTAGACTAATAACTATTTAGGAATATTTTGAAAACAGGAAAAAAAAATGCAACTTCCAAAACCTTGACTTCCCATTCTTTTTCTCTGTCCTGCCTGTTTATCTGAAACTGTTACAGCCTAAAAGGAAACTTCTACCAGATGTGTTCACCATATGGATTTTTATTATATTAACTAAGATTTGTACTGGAAGTGTCAAACACCAGTTTGAAAAACGGTGTATGCAGTTGATACTCTTTTGGGCCCCACTCTCAACTGTGAGCAGGCATCAAAATTGAGCGAGCTGCAGTTGGGTGGCATTGGCTGAAGCCGGGACCGCTGTTCAGGGTGGACACGCTGCTGCCTGCGCCTGCCAGCCGCTGCCCCTGCGCTCTTCAGAGCTACCCAAGGCATAGCAATATGTTATTAAAGAAATTCCTTTTGGAGGAGAAAAGAGTTACAAAATCTCCTAAACTTGTGCTTTTAAATGTGATATGTTTGCCTTTTTTTTTTTTTTTTATCTGGCAGTATGTAAGGAGAAAAGGGGAAATAAGGTAAAGGCTGCTGACTGTGAGCAGAGACTGTTGCTGATGGAAGTTTTATCAAATTTAACACTGGTTTGTGTGTTGCAACACTTATTGAGGGGATGGGCTTGAGGCGGGGAAAACATTTCTAATTAGACCCATGAGGGAAAAGAGATGTATTCAAATAAATCTGTCCTAAGTTCCTGGGTGGCTTTCTTCTCTCTACAGGGTCTTTTATCCAGCCTTGTCAAACTGACTAGTTTAACGCTGGCCAGGAACTGCTTCCAGTCCTATCCTGTGGGTGGCCCGTCCCAGTTCTCCACAATCTACTCTCTCAACATGGAGCACAACCGCATCAATAAAATCCCCTTTGGAATTTTCTCTAGAGCTAAAGTATTAAGTAAGCTGAACATGAAGGTGAGGCACAGAAACATGCTACTGTGTGTAAAATCAATGAGGAGCACTGTTTGCTGCTCCATGAATTCTGGCAAACTTAATGATGTAAGGAATGAATTTATCACACTGAAGTGGACGCTGCTGCTGTCACATATAGAAACAATTCTGTATTAGTTTAAAAATGTACTATTAAGGTGTTACTGATCTGTCTTTATTTTTGTTAGTTAGGCTTTTGTCACATTTGCTCAAGTTTGAACAATGAAAACAAGAAAGTTGGTTTTAAAGTTCTTGAATATTCAAATGAGACATAAGCATAGAGAGTAGCTTATTTCTTTCTCCCCCTCTACTGTTACAGTTTAGATCAAAAATAAAAATATGTAAAATATCTTTTTTGAATATATTCTTTCAAAACCTAAGTTTGGAGACTTTTGGCAGTAGTTGTAGAACGCAGAAAAAGAACCTTTAAGTCTGTGCTATGTACACTTAGAGTGAAGAGAACTAGGGAAAAGAGATTATGTTTTTCTATGAATGGGTTTGTTTCAAGTTCTTAAATTATTAAAAGAAATATATATATAATGTTTGAGCAGTATCTAAGCTCAGCTACTGTTTTAGAATATCTTCTGGCACAAATGGATTCTCAATTTGCATTAAGACCATTTTTAGGTCATACCCATATATAACTTTGCATGTTTACCAGGACTTTGTGTGAACTGTTTTTTTAGACTACTTTTTTTTATTTAGTATCTGGTCTAGATCAAATATTGTAGCTACATTTTGAGCAGCAAGATGTTCAGATTAATTTCAGGTGCTTTTACTCTGAGCCATTAAGGTATATTTCCTTTGCGGTGTTTGGTGTCTTTTTCTTTTCCTTGGTTTTTTTGGGGTGGGTTTTTTTGTTTGGGTTGGTGGTTTTTTTTTTTTTTTTTGGCTAACTCCATGTATATTTAGGATTCCAGCATTGCTGATAGCAGCTTTGTAAGTTATGATGAATTTTCTGTTCTTCCCCCGTCCCATTGTATTCAGCAAAGAAGGGACAAAAAAATGTTTTAACTACTGGAATGCATTAAATCTTGAGAATTATGTGCTTCTAATTTTTCCACTTCAGTTCATATTAGTAACACAGAGTCAATTCTGTTACTCTAGGTTGGAACTGCTTATTATGTTTTGAGGAATTTAAAAAATATTTGGCCAATTATCAACAATTTATTCTTTGGATTTAATTATCTACTATTTTGTTATGAAGTATTTTGTAAGCAGTTTGTTTAATCTCTCAGATGCCATGCCGACTTCTTGCAAGCCCAGACCCTAAATGTTTGATATGTTAAATCACAGGACAATCAGCTGACCTCTCTGCCCTTGGACTTCGGGACTTGGACTAGTATGGTAGAACTGAACTTAGCGACTAATCAGCTCACAAAAATCCCTGAGGATGTATCTGGGCTTGTTTCTCTTGAGGTGAGAAGAGTATAAATGAACGGCTAAGTGAATCCCTGCAAATAGGTGTTCTGTACTTCAGGTTCAAGTAATACTACTTTTGGGTCAAATAAAGCCAAATAAATATGTGTATGTATGCTGTTTAAATAGATGTGTTGCATGTGTTTATGGTTGTTTTCAACAGCATTTTGAATGTTGTTCTTTAGGCTCTAGATGAGTGTCTGTGCACAAAGAGTTAAGTACATATATATTTTTAAATATGTAGAAAGAAAATTTTTCCCAACAGGAAGTTACTGTTGTAAGTGAAATGGCAGTGAATTCAGTTGAATTCCTGGAGAGACCAGCATGGAAACAGTGGGGATCAGAAAAACACAATGAAAATGCTCTACAGCTAGAGGTGGCTTGAATGTAGTGCTGTGAACCTTGTAGGCATCCAGGGGGGAATTCTCAGCCTTTGATGGAGAACTCGTAGGTTGAAACCATGAACTAAACTTGTTGTGTCCCCTAGTCCTGTTTCCCAAGGTACCATCAGGAGGGCAGACATAATTGCCTTGGAGGGACATAAAGATAGAGGTGTTTGTTTCAGCAGTTGGGGGGACTTCGTAGCCTCTGTGAGTTGCTGGGAAAAATTTGTTAGTACAATAGCAAATGGCATATTTGAAATTGCAAATGTCCAGTGTGACTGCTGCTCTGAATAATTAATAATTCCTGTAGTTTGGGACAAAAGAATTATACGGCAGAGTAATAGCTATTCCCTTTAAGTTAAGGCTGTGATTGACGTGATTGGGAAGTTAGTAACCTCTAACAACTGGATTTGCCAGTGGTCTGCCAAAGCTGGAGGGCTGTGCAGTCCACAGACCTGCTAGTGCTATTTTTCTCTGTAATTAAAGAATCAAATACAAAGAACTATTTGGGCAGTGTTTACACAAAAGTGAAGGTTCCCACAGCAGTGCTAAGTCAGCTGCATTGCATGTAGGTAATATTTTCTGTTCCTGCCTTTGTTTCTTGATACGCGATTGAAATGTTGCTATTCTTATTGTTCCGGGTATATCGTAGCGCATAAAGGAAGGCCACCGAAATACTGCTTGTACTTATGCTAAGATGTTGGCTTTTAGTCATTTTGATTTTCACTTTGATTTTTAGCCTTGTTTTCTATTCTGTTCCTGCCTTCAGTGTTTCCATGTTACATGAAGCTAGTGAGAGCTGGGATTGGTAGAAGCCAGGTGTTTGCAATCTTGGCTGGCTGAGCTGGCACCTGTGCATGGCTAGGAGGAGGGTCCACATTGGGAGCTCTTTCACATCCCTGTGTTTCAATGTGCCTTGTTAAATAACTAGATAACAGCATTCTTTAACTGGTAATTAATTACCTTACTGCTCACTGTGTTGTTATGAGGTTTGATTACTTCTAAGGACTGTTAGACTTTTAGACTTCTCTGGATGAAAAATGGTATACTAGTGTCACCCCTGTTAACTTGCTTGTGGTATAATGAATGACTCTGTTAAATGATGTTGCAAATAAGGATACTTGAACCTAGGATACTTAGAACTCAACTTAGAAAGGAGGAGAAACACAAGAGGATAACACTCTAGTAGGGGCCGGTGTGTGGTAGGAAACCATTTTGAAAAGCCAGTGGCTATCTATGCAGTGTTCTGCTTAGGTGCTCTGATCTGTATGTTTAATTGCTGCTGCCCCTAACCAAAGGGACACAGGGAGAAGAGGAAGTATTAAGCTTTTTAATGAGGACTTGGCAAGCACAGAAAATAATGTAAACATAGTTATGAGATAGCTATAAGGAAGGATAACAAAATGATAAGGAAGTCCAGGAAGAAATTGTTTTTCTTTGGTCATTTGAAGAAATAAGGTGTTCTTTTTTTTGTTCTGCATTTATTATTATGTAAAATAATATCTGAAAGAATTCTGTCATAAATCTATGTATTTGTATCATTAAAGACTTTAAAAAATTATGTTAATCACTGATTTGATTTTTTATTTTATCTTTTCAGTTTGCTTCCATAATTTGAATGTAGGCTAATCTTGGACTTCATTACTTGAAAATATAAAAGGATCCTGTATTAATCATTATTTACTAATTGCGTTACTGAAATTCTGTGTGTGGTGTTTGTTTTTTTATTTTTTTTGAGGTTCTTATCTTGTCAAACAATCTACTAAAGAAACTTCCCCATGGAATTGGAAATCTACGGAAACTCCGAGAGCTAGATCTAGAGGAAAACAAACTGGAATCCTTGCCAAATGAAATAGCTTACCTCAAGGATCTGCAGGTGAAACAATAATGGGCTGAGATAAACATCTTGCGTCCTTTATTTACACCATGCTGATTTAATTGCAGCTAGTCTGATGAGGGAAACTATTTGGGACTGGACATAGAACCAAAAGTTAAGAATCATGCGCAACTTCATCCACAATCTGTCCCCAGTAATTCTTCCCCATATTTATCAGTTAATACTGAACAAACAAATTTTGAACAGTTTAACTGTTGTACCATGAGTACAATACAGCCACAGGAATAGCCTCTGATTTCAGTCATGTTCATGAAAGCTTTTATATTTAGACACGTATTTTACTATGCACTATTTTATTTTTATGTTTAGTGGTGTTTAATAGAGGTCTGAAATGTTGTTGAAGGGTAGAAGTTTTTTTGTTCAAATGCTGGAGAGTAGAACCCATCAATTTATCAGCTATGTATCTTGTTACTTGCTGTCATTTGAAGCAGAAGCCGTTAAGTTAATTTTTAAAACTGTGTTTTTCCCTTAGAAATTGGTTCTGACTAATAATCAGTTGACCACCCTTCCCAGAGGTATCGGTCACCTTACCAATCTGACGCACCTTGGGCTTGGAGAGAATCTTCTCACACACCTTCCTGAGGAAATTGGTAAGATCTCTTTTTCTGGTTTTATGCAGTGTGCCTGAGCCAAAGCAGTTACTGACACAGAAGATAGGCATCTACTGTGCTCATAAGTAGAGGCCACAAAATTCATGTGAAGCTTCTAGATATGCACAACCTGATGTGAAGCATGTGCCACAGGAACAGACAGCATTATAGGGTATGATCTTTATCTTCCTGAACTGTAGTGAAACACGTGGTCTAGCTTTTTTCAGTTCTTCTGCAGAAAGCAGCCGAACACACAGTAACCTGGAATGCTGAGATTCATTTTTCTCTCCAAATTCTCCCACAAGTTGTGTATTATCAGTCACTCAACTTCAGAAACCTATTCTTGGAGAAAGGTCTGTGTCAGAAAGAGAATGCAGTGGTCCTACTGTAATTCCATGTGTAAGGTGTAGACAGCTGAAGCAAACGTTTCTGCCGATAGTCCCTCTGCACACACTTCTGCTTGTAGACCACTGTATTATTTTTCACTTTGATGAGATGAGAAAAAGGAAGTGAAGAGGAAGAAATCTACAAGAAGAAAGGGAGGAATAGGACTCTTTTTGTCTACTTGAAACATCCAGTGTAAATGAGAGTCAGCATTTGGAACTGAGAGCCCCCATTTCTTTTATAGTTGGTCACAAGTACCACCAGAGCATGATTTTGAGCACTTAGGTTAAAATCTTAAAGTTAGAGCTCCTTACGGAGGAAAAAATCATGGGAGAAGCTATATAAAGAAAAAATGTGGTCAGAAACAGTGATGTGCAGATGGAGAAGGCTAGGACATGGTCTGTCTGTCCCAGCATCTTTAGTGAAAAGCTGTTACAGCTTCTGCTCATCTTGTATGTGCCTCAGTGTGAGAAGGGCCTAAAACAATCTAAATCTGGAGCTTTGTAATTTAGTTCATAAGTTAGTGGAGAGAGTTTGGATGCTGTGGAAAAGAGCTGTGGAATTAAAGTATGTAAGTAACCTTGAAATACTATTGTAGGGGTACGATTTGGTTATTAAAGCTGGTTGTCTCAACAGATTAGAGAATAGTTAACTATTTTCAGATGTGACTGCTTCGTCTAAAATTACCAGCTATTTCCCACTATTTCTTAGCATTTCCTATTTGTTGGTTTTCCATGCCTTGAGCCCTGGCTACTGCTTTCTCTTGTGAAAGATGAAATAGTCTTTTAGGTTATAGGAGGCGCTTATGGTATATAAGATTGGGAAATGGGGAGTGTTTTGAGGAGGACTTGTATATTTGGAGTGTATTTCAAAGATAGGGATTAATTTTGGTATTTGATTGCTGTGGAGGAGTGGAAGTCTTACGAAAGAAGAAATTAGTCCATCCTCCATCTTCTGGTTAACCCGTATTGCAGTATCTGTAGTAGAGGCAGGTTGTAAAACTTGAATTCAGAAGGAATTTTTCATATGGGTTTGTTCCATTTAATAAATTCACCGCTGTGCAGGGATCTCTCTTGCTTTCTTCCTGTGGCGCATTATAGTTACAGCTTCAGGCCTTTAATGTATGGGTTCTAATTAAATAAAAGGTATAGCATAGATCTTTTATAGAGATAATACATACTGTATGGTATAAATATTTTCTAGGCCCTTCTAACTAGATAGTTATTCAATGTTGCCTGCAATTGCAAAGCACTTGGCTGAACAGTTACGGTGAATTCCCTCTCAGTTCTCTTATTCTGTGTATTCTCAATTCAGTTGTTATCTAAAGGAGATGTAGTAATGGATATTTTTACAGGGAAACTAAGGCAAATTGGTTCTTGCTTAGGTTCTGGTGCTTGAAAATAGGGATTTAGATGAATCACTGACTCTGGATTCTACATGATAAAGAATCTTCAAGTGGACTTAGTGCTTCTGTCTAAAATTTATAAACTGCATGAATCAAAAAAATACTACTTTGTATTATTTTATTTTAACCAGGTACACTGGAGAATCTGGAAGAACTGTATTTGAATGACAACCCCAACCTGCACAGCCTTCCCTTTGAGCTGGCTCTTTGCAGCAAACTGTCAATAATGAGTATTGAGAACTGCCCGCTCAGCCACCTTCCACCTCAGATTGTTGCAGGAGGACCCTCCTTCATCATTCAGTTCCTAAAAATGCAGGGACCATATCGTGCCATGGTCTGATGCTAATCGGATTGTCCAATACACTGTACAAAATACAAACTGCATTAATGTTGTAATTGTCTGCATATGTATATATAATATAATATATGTGGTTTATATTATATTATATATATATAAATATATAAATAATATAAAAAGGCAAATTTAAGACTGCATTATGTGTTTCTGCTAATAGAGGAATCATAGCCATTTAGATTTTTTTTATTCTGTAAAAATGCTTGTCTAAGTTTTCTTTGCTGAATTTGATGGAAGTTGTCTGAATAATCTGGAAATTGAATGCCAGTTCATTTAAAGCAATTGCCAATGAACTCAAAGTTTAAATTTAAGGGACAAAAATAGTTTTGCTTGGATTTACTTTCAGTTAAGAGAAATGTATAACCTTTATATAATGAGCTTTTCTGTTTTCCTCCCTCTTTTTTTTTTTTTTTTGTGTCAAAACCTGAAAGGGTCATGTATCCTGAGGTTGGGATTTTCTTTTAACTTATTTTGAGATTTGAAGCAAATGGTGTTTTTATATTGTTTACAGTCAGAGTAAATCACTGGATTTTGTTTTATTCTGATTTGCTCTGTTTTAATCAATCATATCTAGAATTTATATGCCTCTGCTGATGAATTTTTATCAACCGGTTTGTATACTAAAAACATATACGCATCAAAACAACTGGCAGGTGAAAAGGATGCAGTCAAAACAAAAGAAAAAGAAAAGGAAAAAAAGCTTGAATTCCTTTAAGTCTTGCTTCCCTGAGTTATCAGTTGCAGGCATAACATATCTGAACTGAGCCTTTTGCGGCTGGTCTTTTCTAGCACAAGTAAACCTTTTCAGATTGGTAAAAAAGTTGCGCATACTCAGTGAAGAGCGGTTTTCATTTTGTGAAGTAACAAGTCCATGAGGTCTAACAATAC
The DNA here is from genome assembly GCF_030463565.1 of Pelecanus crispus. NCBI lineage: Eukaryota > Metazoa > Chordata > Aves > Pelecaniformes > Pelecanidae > Pelecanus > Pelecanus crispus. Next base: position 12,009,648 of record NC_134652.1, on the reverse strand, counting down.
AGTTAAATGGCAAGGAATAATATATATGTACATTTTTATTACAATGTTGAGTCATAAACTACAACAGGCAATTTTAAGGATTCCTTATAGTCCTTGTACAATAAATGAATGTGTCTTACTTTTAAACACTGCAATATATGTAAGTTTTAAGGTTGGTTAACAATGTACTATGGTTTTATATCTTGACTTGCCTTGTACCTCCTTCCATTATGGAACTTGTGTGTCCAAGCACAATATCTTCACACTGTGCTGTTTTGCTGCTGAACTAAATGCACTTTTCCCCACAGCTGGGGCACTTGCTTCAAAATATTCAGTTCAGTATCTCGATTATTCTTTTTTAACTTCATCCTATCTGTTTCAGTATTAAACTGATCTATTAAAAAAGAGGCACCTTTTTCATTTGTGCATAGATGTTGGTAGCTCCAGAGAAACACTGTAAGTAGTGGACATTCAGCTTTACCATGACTTTCTTGGTTGTTTAAAAGGCAGAAGATGCCTCAGGGAGATTTACACTATTGCTGCACTTGTAGGGCCGGTTGTCCTTCTTCAGGAGGGTAGGAACTCGAGGCGGTTGCATTCCACGGTTACTCGAGAACTGTCCAGTTTATACTCATTGGAATTGCTGCTGGGGTGGTGTGACTTAGAGGACTGTACCTTTTGAACAAAATCAAATCAACCGATGCCATGGGAAACCTATTTCATGTGCAGAAGTTTGGGGAATAGTATTTCTGGCTTTCAGGCATGGTTACTTAGATGTATTGCCTTGATCTATTTCCATTCTTTGTTGTACATCTTTTCATTAACAAGGAGTAAGTTTAAATGGAAGGCAGGTGGAGATATAAAACCTTAGAGGGCTTAAACATGCTGTAAAACTATTGTAGATGTCACTGGATTTTACTAAGTAATGTTCTGTTCTTACACACTCTGTCTCTGTCTCCCCACCCCCCTTTTTTTTTTTTTTTACATCTGCTGTAGCTTTTCTGTTTAGACTTTAGTTTATAAAAGGCTAGTTCCTTACAGTTCTGCCTGAAGTTAATCATTCTCAGCATTAAGGTGTTTAAAATATGAAGATGCTGAAATGCTTAGTATCAAGACTGTAATCTAACTTCTGAATATACTTATTTGTGCCCTCAGGTCACTAGGGGAAACTGGTTTGATTAATATGGTTCCTTAAAACAAAAGTGGCGACCCCTTGTGTTTTCAAGCATCTTGGTCTCATTCCCTGTCTGCTCCTCAATCCCATTTTTATATGAGTTGATGGGATTGAATTTGTTTAGTTTGTAAATATGTTGATGATTCACCTTGTTAAGGTACATGGTTAATGACTGTATGATTGGAGCTGACCCTCTCTCACACAAATTCTTGTGGAGAAGTTGGCTACCAAAATAGTGTTCGTTATACTCGCTTAAAAACAAACTATTCTTTTCATTACACTTATAGGAATAAATAAAGCTATGTTTTAATTCATTACTATATTAAAAACAGGATATTTTTTCAAACTATCTTTGTATGGTTGTTGCAATGCTAGATAATCCTGAGCCCTATTTGAGGAGTTTAATTTTACACATTCTGAGGTGCACGCTTATTTTTTCAGTGTCTCGAGGGATTTGAATAAAAGCAGTGTGAGAGAAGTTCTGGTACAGGAGAAATCAACTCACAAGAATTTGAAAAGCTCTTTAAAATTATCTGAAAGATTAAGTACTAAATGTGTGGCATGGATTGGGAATAGATGCATATAAATCCATATAAGTATGTACCTGGATTGATATCCAAATCTATACACAGATCCTTATAAATCCAGCTGTTTTGATCATTCAAAACAGTCTTACATCCTGACATAACAGACGTTTGCATTTCCCAGGATGCTGGATTGTTACCTGGTACAGTTCCTAAATGGTATTTAATGCCTGATGACATTCAGTTGGACACACGTGCTGGCTTATACGTGTTTAAGAATTTTGTTTGGCCTAATCAATTAAAGTATGAATGGAAAGAACTTCATCCTGACAAATGTATGTATACATACATACATATATGTATCTATGTATCTATATATGTCTGAAAGCATAGACAAGGTGGAGAAATTAATTCCTAATGGCATCTTTGAAAACAAGATGGAGAAACAGGTGGTTCCTAGATACTTGTATTAAATCTTTATCCCCCTTGCCATACTGGGGGGAATAATTTAGAAGGGTTATTGAAAAGTGTGACAATCTTTGCTTTGGGTGAAAATCATGACCTTGATTGCTTGCCCATAGACAAAATAGCAATTTTGTATGTGTCTGTGCCTATGTACATAAGAATATGTACATAAACACATGCCCCATAAAAGACACTATCCTGAATCATGCCTTGATTTAGCAACCTATATTACTGTACTATAGACTGTATAGTATTATGGAAGTCTGGTAAGCTGTAAAGCAGATTAGGGATTTGTTAAATAATGAAAAGAAGGAATAATTGTCATTGTGACTTGTGTTGGTCACATATTGCATTTAAATTTGCTAAATAGAAAGTTGTTTGGTAATTCTTCACAAAAATGTTTTCTTTTAGTATAAACCCATTAAAATTCTGCCTCTGGCTGTCCCATATTTAGGTTTGTCACCAAAGTTGTCTAGTATAAATGCAGTGGAAAAGCTGCATGTAAAGTTGGGTCACACAGTTGTGTAACTGGCACTTTTCCGTTTGCCAGATGCTGTTGGAAACTTTGAAATTCATATACCCTCCTTAGAAAGAGTTTGGGGTTGTAGAGTATTTGTTTCGGTGCCTCTTTTGGATTTAAGGTTTTTCTCTGCAGTTTTGTCCATATTTTGCTAATGTGTGAGAAAGTGCATGTTCAGACTTCTTGAAGGTCATGTTTGCTCATGTACATGATTTAGTAAATTAGTACTCAAACTGTCTAGCTGGTTAGTGCTTAAACCCACTGTGTCACCTGGAATTCAAGTATCATCTTTAATTCTGGGAGTTTGAAAAATACCTTTAAATACCTTTTATTTAACAGTTAGAAAACTTAGGTTATTTTTTCTTTTTTTTTTTTTTTTTTAAACCCCCAAATAAATTGAATTTCTGATCAGTACAAACCCATATCAGGGAAGTCTTCATATCTGGATGCAACTAACAATTTTCATGTAGTCAGTATCACACCTCGGTTGTATCAAATCAGCATGCCAGAATAGCATTTAGAATAGAATTAGAAATTAGAAATGTGCAGTTGGCAGTAATTTGCACAACACAAACTTCAAGGCACAGTAATGACAATTACAAAGAATGATAGTATCTACAAATGGGTTTTGTTTTTACGTTAACAAAGATCAGAAAATAGTGTTTATTATTCTGATGTTTAGGTCTTAACCAGGACTGCACAGGACTTTTGCTGTGGAAAAATACCAGACCACACTAATTTTGTGGTTAAAAGCTAAACAAGAGTGTAAACAGTCTACAAAAATGTACTTTTAATCTGAATTATTGTAATGTTGATTGTTATATCTATATAAAAGAATGCCTTGCTTTTTATAAGTCATTCTGTATCAATGCATTCATTATAAATAGTATATTTGTAAATAAGCTGCCACTGAGTCTTTTGAAAGTTTTCTAGTATTTGTAGTCGAACGTTAACTTGGATGTAAGTCGTACTTTTGCAGTGCCCCAAATTATCAAGAACTGTTTTCTCATTATATACTCGTCACTCTTTAAAAGATTTTTTTTTTTCCCAAGTAAAATACAGATTTTCATGAATAGCAATTACAGGAAACTTCAAAAGTTGCATGACGGTAACTGCTTTACTCAGTCATGTAGATTGGACACCTTTTATAAAGTAATGTTGGTAAAATCTTTTACTTTCATTTTGTTATGGTACAGTAGGGAATAAACCCTTTCTCTCTGAAAGTGAAAATAAATCTTGGTTTTTAGTGCAAAATGCATTTCAACAACAACAAAATTAAAGTAGGTATAGAATTCTGGTACCTATGAGACAGACACCTGCATTTAAACTTCTGATTTAATGAAAGGCTATATTGCCAAGCTGATAGGACATAGCTCTAAACTGGTGTCTTTTAACTCAGTCAAGCTCATTATGATAGGCACTGTTTCAAGAAGGTCATGCTTACATCACGTCCTGCAAACAAAGAAATGCTAATATCCATTGAAATCAGAATAGAAAGGCGTCAGCAGTTTGGATAAGATGATGACGAGGAGGGCACCAGTGTACTTACTGTGGCTGATTGCTTTAAAAACTGGAATGGGTTCTCATAGCGTGCACTAGTCACTCCTGCAATAATCTGAGTACCTCTGTCCTTACGTCAGATCTCTGCTGATGAAAATCAGTAGAGGCCCAGATCAAACTGCCTAAAGGTCTTTGAGTTGAGTCGATCCCTGTTACTATAAGTGATCCAGCAATCTGAACACAAGCTAAGGAGTTGGCCACCCTCATCACCAGAGTGATGCTGGACCCCTGTCCGACAGGGCTGAGTGGCAGATGTGTTTGGAACGTACTGGGGGCATGTAGTTCCTCCAGCACACTGCTCCAGACCTCACCGACCAGAGTTTGAAGGGCTTGTGAAAGGGGAAGCAGCATCTGCATCACTGCGTTTAGTAGCCCTTGATAGATGAGGCAAATTTACAGAAGAAAGTGCTTTCCTCTTTTTTTTTTTTTTTTAATTCTAAATCTATTTGTATTTCTGGCCTCTGCAACATCCTGTGTCTAATAATTCTACAATATAATTATGTACGGGGTGAAAAAGTACTTCCTTTTGTTTGTTTCAAACCACACCACCTTATTTCATTTGGTGACTCCTAGTTCTTATATTCTGAGAAATTTATGAACAGTCTTTTTCCTGTTCATCTGCTTTTTACTACTCTTGAGGCTTTTTTTTTTTTCATAAATGGCAATGTTTTTTCTCCAAGTCATAGAGTTCTTGTTTTTTATCTTCTCTTCCAACAAAACCTCTTCCATTCTGTGATAATTCTTGTTGCCTTCTCCATAGTTTTCTAGTCCCAGTTCTGATGCTTCTTCCTAATTCATGGCCTTTGGCAAGCTATTTTGTTCTTTGTGTACTTCTAGTTTGTGAAAATTAAAGTTAAGTGGGCAATAAAGTTTAGTGCTAAACTCCAGTGGGGAATAATCCCACTAGGCAATGAGCAGGTTGGGGTTTGGACTTCAGATGCAAGCCACCCACTGCAACAATGAATTGTTTCCTGTGATTAGCTGTAACACTGACTTTCATCATTTCTTGCAACTAGGTATGAGAAACAAAATTAATATTAGATTTTACATAACTATGCCAATTTAAATAATGCCAGGATTTCAAATACTCTGTTCTTGCTAGTAAGAGTGCATAGTTCTGGAAGATAGGGCTTTTGAATATTTCAGCTGGCCTTTTTAAACTGTCAAAGCTCAACATTTTCTGAAAATATTGGGGAATTTCTAGTGGTGGTGTTTCTTTGGAAGAGAAGTTGGAGACCGACAGTGCGCTGGTTGAGGTTCATTTCCCTCCTTGAAGCCTTTGCAGAAAGCTATGTAAGAAATTCCCTTCATTTTAAAAAAGAAAAGAAAAAGCAATTTACCCCAGCCCCAGTAGCATCCTGCCAATAATCGCTGTCAGCCAGGCAGCGCTCGTCAGCCGCTGGGACTGGGAGGATCTTGCTGGTCATGGCCACTTTCTGTTCAAATGATTGAAGTGAGCAGCCACAGATGGGCCTGGCCTTCAGAAGGACAGGGCATTTTGGCTCTACAGGAGTGAAAGGTGAAGAAAATGTCTCTGTGGCACCCTATGTCCTAAAGACTGTGTTAAAGGCCTCAAAAATGTGCAGGCGGTGTCTTGCGTGACTCTGGCGAGACAGACTACGTGTTTGTGTAATTAATCCAGCTGTAGCACTTCAGGACACCGAGTCTCCTAATGCTGCTGTCCAGTGACAGGTCCTGCTTCCCACTGGTGGGAAGCTGTGGATTTAGATACCTACTGTATGTTGAAGCATTTAGTGTTCAAATACTGTATAAAATCTGGACGCTGGGCATCTTTGTAGATTATAGCTGGTGCTTTGAACTGTGTGTGGTGGCAATGGCAGAAAAAAGGTGTTAAAGGGCTGGAGGTGGCCAGCTTTGATACAATTAGAAGAGGCTGAATGCCTTGAAAGCTAATTTGTTTTGTTTTCGCAAGCCAGCTCAGTCAAATAAAATACATCATCTCTTTGTACAAGCCTTGCCTCACTTAGGATTGTACGACTGGGAGATAATTTGATTACCAAGATCAAATGATGATGTTTTAGAGGAGGAGCCATCTGGAGTATTTGAGTGAGCAGCTGGCAGCCTGGGCTGCACAGTTAATGATCTGACTGTATGCCTTGCAACTCTTTTTTCCACTGGAAAACCTTTTAAGAGTCTTTAGAGATCAATCTACCCCACTGCTGCTGAGTAAGATGCTATCTGCAAAATTGCACACAAGTGTTCCCTTTTAAAGGCTCTTTCCACAACACCCTCTTTTTCCTTTCTATTGGTAAAGTTATTTATTTGTCAAGACTCGTAATGAATCCTTAATTTGCGGTAGTTTGGAAGTTGCTTTGCTTGACCTAGTAGTAGCTGGTTTGCTTTTTGTCCTGTACTATTACAGCTGCACTGCCTGAAGGGATTTCCAAACTTCATGTGGACAGTTTTAATGGAAATACTGTTTTCCATGAAAATCTTAAAACGTTGTTTGAAAACAGCCACGGTAAGGACAGTGCAGTAAAACCTCTCTCTGTATGACCCAAGTTTTATGGATGCCCTTCAGCTTTTTTTGGTCCTTGCAAGGTATGTTAACTGAGTGGGAAGTTGTAACTTAGAAGTTGGAATCATGTGTCTTTGCCGGCATAGCAGAGGGCAAGAAATTCAGTTAGGTAAGGAGCTGCTGGTCAGCGAGGCAGCTCTGATTTCAGGCTTTTTAACCTTCTCAAAGTAAAGTACTTCTTTTTAGGCCTGCCAGGCATTTCCAGCCTCCCAAGAAGCCGCATCAGACAGCACCGTACGGTTCTGGTGTGGGGGACCAGGAGAGATTCCCAGCAGCGCCAGGGAGCCAGAAGTTTGCCTGGAAGGGGCGAGAGGCACTGGAGGAAACTCCCTAAAAGCAAGCTGAGCAGAGTGGTAAGCGGGTCCCCTGCGGCCAGCGTCTCCTGGTTGGTGCCGTTGATTGCCCACACCCGGCTGCAGCTCCGGGACAGCCTGCCAGGCCGGAGAGCGCAGCCAAGGTTCTTGGGTCTGTGGCTTCACCAGATGGATGGCCCTGGAGCCAGGCCACCACTTCTTGCGAAGAAGCTTTTGAAATTCGGGGAGGGGGGAGGGTTGTTATCACATTAAAACAGAACCGTATTTGGAAGTAGCAGGATCCTCTGTGAAAAGGAGGGGCTTTTCCAGCAGTGCCTGTTTTTTTCACTGTGAGCTCTTGCAGTCTCAGGTCTGATCTCATCCTCTCCACTTGCACTCTCACCTCCTGTCTCTCCTACTTCAGATTTCCCTCTTTTTGCAAACAGCCATCTATCTCACCCTGGTGCTTCCCACACAGTGCTGGGCTGAAGTAAGTGGAGAAGGGCAGGAAGAGCAAAAAGATGGTGTGGGACCAGTAGCTCCTGATCCATATACCTGTTTGTGCATCCAGTTCCTCTTCTGAACCTGCTCCGTATGGGCTACAAGCCCCTTTTCTCTAGTTCTGTTGCAGAATGGAGACACCAGGAGAAAACAAGATTTGGGAACAGATGGCTGGGAGAGGGAAATATAAAAGATGGATCTGCTGCACATGGCACAGCTGTGCATTGCTCTACGTCTCTCTTGGCTCCTTGGACACTTGGTTTATAGAGCCCAGCCAGGTTTTTACGTGGTGTCTGAGTCCCTGTGAAGGGCTTTGATGTCTGAGTACTTACCAGATAAATGATTTGGCCTGGGATACATTTCAAGACTTGGATAGGAATGAATTTTGATTAAATGACAATTCTGTGGCCAATCTTTGCTCCAAACCATTTAGGAATAAGGATGAATGTCTTAGTTTTTGAAGTGATACAGAGGACTTGGCAGTCTGTAAGGAGTTCTGAAATATGTGTAATGCTTAATAATACCCATTGCTTTTGCTTTAGGAAAACCCACATGCTCCCACAATTAAATTGTTCTTGAACTATTAATAAGGAAATGACATTCTCATTTCATACAGACATTTAATTCCCCAGAAATGTTAAAAAGTTTAGATTATCTTAAGATATTTGTTAAAGTTGCCACGATTGCTTTTTACCACTCCTGTCTCTAGCTCTGCTTAAGGAAAATTGAGATTGGATTGTAGTGATTGAGAAGATCAATGGTGATCTTCAGTGACTTCAACTCCAGAGGACTTTGCTGGCCTGGCGAGGTGTCCCAATGCTCGGAGACACTGGGAACTCTCCTCGGTAGGATCTGAGCCTGGTTCCTGGCTGGCTGGGTGGGTGGGATCCCATACACCTTGTCTGCTGGGCAGCGAGGAAGGTCTCCTCAACAAAAGTTTTGAGGGGCTGTTGATCAAAGCCAGTTCAGATCTGCAATGAGCTGCCTTTTTGAGGAGCTGGGGGATATTTTTAGCCTAGCTGAACTGAAAGGGTGCTGTTAAGTCTTGAGATTTCCGTTGTGCTGCTTTCTTCTCGATGTGTCTGATTGCACTGGGACTACACTTCCAGTAATGCTTGGATGCTCTACAGCAATTTCCACTTCTTTGCGGTTGTGACCCAGCAAATGGCTTGGCCTCAACAAGTGGAAAGAAGAGTTCAGGGTGGGTTCAATGCTCCCTGTCTGTAGGGGAGCTCCAGTGTTTCTCTCAAAGTTTGCTTTCCCTTTCAATCCTTCTGCCCTTGCATTTAACTGGTGCTGACAGCTGAATAGCAGAATTGTCCATGAAATAGTAGAGATTTCTCCATTCTCTCCTGTCAGCCATAGCTCCCATCACTTGCTCTTGGAGTGGCAGAGGGCATTAAAGACATCAAGCCTTGTGAGGATGGGGTTGGCATCCTGTGCCCGTGAGACCACTGACCTGCAGTATCCTTCATCTGAGCGTAAAGACAAAACTGTGGCAGAAGATTTTGCTGGCATTGCTCTGCACAGGGTTGAAAATTACTTCTTGGCAAGAAAAAAAAAACAACCAAAAACCCATGAGAGTTTTGTTTGTAGCAGCAGAGATTAATGCCTGTTGGTATGTGCTTAGTTTTCTGTGCCACTTCAGGGAAAGACATGGATTATTTTGCTCTTGAATTTTGTATGGCAGGAATTTTCCTTGCTGCCTAGGATGTTTCCAGGGAAAAGGAAAATCAGAATTGAAAAAGCAAGTGGAGATGTATTATACCTCTTCTCTCAGCATCTAGTATATCAGCCTGCCTTCTCTAAGTGCTTTCTCCTGATTACACATTAGCACCCTCGGTACAGTATTCCCAGACAGGATAAATGTTTCCTGGGGGAGGGAGCTATTTTGTATTGCTGAAAAGCAACTGACAGTGCTGAATAAGCAAATAAATCAAAAGCTGGTGTCTAAACTTAATTTGAGCCTCTCAGGAAAAAAGCCATTGTACTTTGCAATCTGCATAGGGATAATTGTATTGTAGGCAACGAGGGAATGAGCGCAGTAACAATGATGGATTTCCCTTTGCGGCACGTTGCATGCAGGATCTGCAAACCACTGTGAGGATGGAAACCCTGGCTCTGGAGAGAAGAACCCTCCTTCCTGGGCCCACCGGATGACGAACGTTTCTGTCGGCTTTCTGCTCGCCTGGCTATCGTCACGCAGGCCGGGAAGGTGTTGGGCCATCCGGCAGCTGGAGTTCGAACGTGGGGCAGTCCCTGGCCCCGCTCCGAGGGCTGCACGTGCTGTGTGAGCTCTCCTCTCCGGGAAGTCCCCCCAGAGGCAGGTCCCCGCTCCTTCCCTCCCATGGAGCAGATCCACGTGCAAACCTTTCTGCCGTGTGCGAGCGGGCGGATTGTGGCCGGGGTGCGGGAAGAGCACCTGGCCCTGGGGGACACGTCCCCTGCCGCATGGCCCGACGGCAAAGGGGCAGCATGGGGAGAAAACGCCTCTAAGAGAGCTGGTGAGGGCAAGCTCTCCCCAGCACCGCAGGTGCTTGTAACACCAGGCTGAGTCCACAGTAAAGGCTTTTCCTTGAAGGCCTTTCCAACACCTGTACTCCTCCACTCACCGCAGCCCTGGCAAACGGTTCGGCTGAGGTGGGGAAGGAAAAGCCTCAAGTCAGGACGACCCTGCTCACCCTGACATCTTTTTCCTGGGGGCTTATCTCAGCCTGTGCCTTTAGCTAAGCTGGCGTTGATCACTGGGAGACCTGAGTTTGCCCTGCCCTGTGCTGCTCTTCTGCAGCTGTCTTTGCTTACTGTCCCCCTGCGAGCTGGGGCTGGTGCTTCCCCAGGGTGAGCCAGGCGGTTTTGGGTAGAGGCTGGAGGGCAGGAGGGTGGGAGGTGGTTACCGGCGCCTGGGGGGAGAAGCTACAGCAGCCTGTGGGTTACAGCTGGGGTGGAGGGGCAGCAGGGACACAGCGGCACAGAGGTGGGCAGAGGGTCCTGGGATGGGAGTCAGCCTGTGCAGACCCTTTATTACAGGGCCATGATTTAGGACTGGGGGGTCTTGCGGGGTGCTGGATGCTCCCCCATGTCCTCCTCTGCATCCCCAGCCCAAGCAGCTGTGGGTGTAAGTGGGAGAAGCTGGTGCAAAGAGAGGTCTCCTTCCAGAGCTGGCTGCAGCTCCTGGATGGCTTCTCAGCGTTATTTGCTTTTGCCACTAGATGGTGAAATAAGTAATAAGGGAAAACATGGAAAGTCTTGCTGCATTCCCTGGCGGCCTCCCTCCCTGTGAAACCACGCTTACGTGCTCTGCTTTCTGGGAACCTGGCTATCTCGGGCAATTATCCCTTGGACTTTTTATACAGCTCGACCTTCGAGAACTGCTGCTGCCACCCCAGCTCTTTGTTCTTTTTAGCTCTAGTGCTGCCACCCTGGATTCATTTAGAGACATAAACCGGGTTAACCGCAGACAGCAAACCTGCCTTTTGCAAGCGTGCATGGAAGGCTGCCTCCTGCGGTAGCAGCTTGCTGTGGGCTGGTTTTTGAAGGGCATGTATGATGCAATCCCCCTTTCCCATGATGACCTGAACCTGCTGCGAGACCCACACCTTGCCAAGTGGGAATCGCAACCTTCAATCCCTGCTTGGCTGCTCTCTGTTGTACCCTCTCTTTTCAGAGCTATTTGCTTTGCTGGAAGCTTTGCTCTGGCTGTGTCAAAGGAGCTTGCTGGGGATGTGCAACGAACCGGAGAGTTACAGCTCACCTGGGGCACTTCTGCCTTTGCAAGAGGGGTTGAACAAATATTGCTGACTGCAGCCAGTGGCCCTAAGGTAGCGTCACTGTGTCAGTCTCAGATGGAGATGGTGAAGAATGGGGAGGGAGAGGGCAGAGACATATGTGCGGGCCCTAGGGAGTGAAACTTGAATGAACGAGTTACTTCTCAGCTGAGTAATTGAATGTTAACCTCTCCCAGTTGGGAAATTAAATCCTTTAAAGTGAGGTAGCCTCAATTTTGCCTTAAACGTGGGCCGGCTCTGTTGATGAAAGGTAACGTGTTGAGGTGCAACAACTTGATTAGTTTCATTTAGGGAAGGTTACAAGGAAAGTTAGCAGCGCCCAACCTTTCTCCTCTCTGAATGCTGGCCTGGGCACCTCTTGCATGCCCAGGACTACCTGCTCTTCCTCTGGTTAGAAAACCCCTTCTGGCCACTTCTGTACTGCCTCTGCTTGCGGTGCAGGCTTGGGCAGCTCTTCCCTTTGTGGCCGGCTGGAGCGGCTGATGGCAGCGCCCTGCCGGCCCCGGGATCGTGGCCGTGCTCCTGGCTTGGTTATTCCTCGCTGGGGCATCTCTGCAGGGGGGAGCTGGCTGCCTTTGCACTGGAGCGGATCAGGGAGCGCCCACCGGAGCAGGGCTGTGGGGGGGAGCCTCTGGGAGGCAGCGGTGCCGGAGGGTGGGGGGTATCACCTACCCTTCCTCTGGCCAGGACTGGAAGGGCTTGGCTGTGTTTTTGCTGTGTTTTGGCTATATGGTCCTATATGTATGGAAAAGCCCATCATAGTCTGGTAAAGGGTTTTATGGGAGGCAGTGAGTCAGTCCCCTGAGTGAGGGACTGACGGTGAGCGATACAGAAGCTCCCTGTAATATATTAGGGATGGTCCATAGTCTGTTTGGTTTGTTTTTTATTCTGTTTCTGCCCTTATTGCCTAATTTCAGGGGAATCGATCTTGTAAGCCAGCAGGATGGAAAGCCGGGGGAGTGGGATAGAGCTGCTCCACTGCGCTATGGGATGGCCCCACAGGTGTTTAGTTCTAGCCGTGTTGCAGGATGCAGCGAGGAGGGAGGATTCCCAGATAGGGAACTGGATAAAGAAAATTGGACTGCATAAGAACACACTTGCCGGTGTTTGGCACGGAGGAACACATGCGTATATGTACTTGTGGATGCTACAGAGGAAAAATGCACATTTCTCTCTCCCATAGGCACAAAGTGCCTGAGAGGCACAAGGCCAGTGACGTGCAGACAGCTGGGGAGGTTTCTTGTTGTGCATCATTCCTCCTGCAGAGCTGAAACGAGACTTTAATGTCGTCTTTAACCATGACACCAGGCGGAAGCAAAAGAGGGAAAATAATGAATAAATAAACCAGAGGCTCGCAAGAGTGCAGTCCCTGTGGCTCAGCCTCACCCCCAACTCTGCCACGCTATAATCTGTAGCACGGAAATGTTTCTCTTGGCTGTTGGTTTAGGGCTGTACAATCAAACCCGGTAGTTAAAATCCTGCCGAACAGGGCAGGCAACCTAAACTCCAGCTAATGAGGAGACGCAAGCAGAGCTTTCAAGCTGTTTGCAAAAAAGCACCGGAGGAGCAGGTGGTCATACAGGATCCATCTTGTGCTGGTTAGAGCCAGCTCTCCGCAGATGGGGGTTAGTGAAGAGTTGCCACCGTAGGTAATATTCAGCATGCCTCCTTTCCTTCCCCTCTGAACATCTGATACCGTGGCAGCATCCCTGCTCGCAAGGGGATTAGGTGCTAGCACACACCGCTGTCGCAGCTAGCCATTTCCTACTGGTTTATTCAAATAACTCAGAAAAGTACATCCAGCAGCTGAGTCCAGACAAACTCTACTGAAAAACATGGCTCTGCAGAAGCCGTTGTTGTGAGATCTATGAAAAGAGCCAAACCCGCACGCACAGCGGCAGACGGGGAAAGGAAGGGCTGTGGGTTTGTGTGTGTGTGCAGGAGGGAAAGTGCCTGGGGTCCCAAAGCAGCTGGAGGGACGGCCAGACCAGCCACAGTTCTGATGATTTTTTTTTTTTTAAATTATTTTTTAAAACAAAAGGAAAATATCAGTCACAGCATTTGAGACACCTCCCTGGAAACGGATGGTGTGCTTGCTGTATTACTTTGCAGCAGCACCATCATATGCCCAGCAGTGCCAGGTTTGCCTGCAGAAGGTCTGTGCCTCTTCTCTCGGTAGCTCCTACAGTGGTTTTTTTGTGTGACTTGGGTGCATCTCTGCATAGCTTGTCCTGGGCCTGGAGGAAAACTGGCCAACTCGAAGCTGCTGTGAAGGGCTATTCCGTTGTTAGGCCACGGGGTGTTATGAGCCACGGGATTTCAGTGCGTTACCTCCAACGGAGCCCAGTTACTAAAGCAAATCGTCCTGAAAGACACCCTGCTTTGATTTATTCAAATACACCCGGTAGCATGAGCAAAATCCACAGCTACAACAAGGGCTTCCTGCCATGGATATGCAAATATTGAGATCAGTGCAAACGAGCAAACCACAGCTCTCCTAACACAAAGCAAACTGTGACTGCTGTTTACCTCTGGTCGCAGAGCACCCACGGCTCCCAGCCCAAGGCTCTGCTCTTTGATGGCTTGTGCCCGGTCGGCACAGAGCTGCTCTTGAAAGCTTCTGCTGAGAAATAATTTCGGCACCTTGTTCTAGTGGTTGCCCTTTCATGTGGTCCCCCCAGGAGCGTGTGCTGCAACGCCTTGAGCTAGCCTTAGGTTTGGCCGGCTTTTGTAACCCTGAACCACCCTGTCCGAAAAGCAAGTCTCGGTCCTTCAGCAGCTCTTGTTACTTTTCTCCCTGCCAGAATCTCACTGCTCTTCTGGAAATAAACAATTCCTGGGGCTGCTTGTTCAAAACACACATTTTGCAGCCTTATTACCATAGCGATTCTTTCCAGAGATTATCTCCCTGTATGTGATTTGCTCTGTGCTGTGAGCAGCCCTGAGACCCCGTGAACATCTCAGCTCCCTCTCCCCGAGAGGCAGCAGGGGAGGGTGGTCCCGGCTCCCCCCGCGCTGCTCGAAGCGATGCTGGAAGCGATGTCGGAGCCGGCAGGCGGAAGAGATGTATAAACATGAAGCAGCGTGCCTAATTAATGACCCGAAACCAGCTGTAAAGGTCAGCTCGTTTGCGAGGGATGAACTCGAGGTACGTGTGCTGAGCGCAAACTTCACCGCTGTGCCTCCGAAAGGGCATCGCTGCCCGCCTGGGATGGCGGCTGGTGGAGGGGGAGCTGACAGAGGAGGATGGATAGCCTTCAGCCTCGCTCATTAGTGCGCACCCAGGCTGCCCCCCTCGCCTGGCGAGGCCGGCTTTTCGCGGGGCTCTGCTGAGAAAGCAGGCTGCTTTCCCGGGGAAAGGGCAGGCTCCTGCAGCTCTTTGGAGTGCGATGCCGCCAGAGAACAGGCTGTTTTCCGGGCTGTCTCGTCACGCACTTGTTGACTGAGTTCGAACTGCAGTCTCCTTTTAACTCGTATCAATGCCGTCAGCAGCACGCATTCAAAAGTTGAGCATCTGGATGCAAATGCCAGGGGATTGATATGAAAATTTTATTTACTAGCTTTTTTTTTTTCCCCTGAAGCTTTTCTCCAGTCTTCTGGGGGCTACAAATTCAAGTTTCTTGCCTAATCCCAGGACTCTGGGAGTTGAGGCTTTATGAATATTACAAATTATCATCAAGCATGGTATAGGCTCGTAAAGGCGGCTGTCCTGTAGGACAGTGTGTGCCGTGGGTTGTTGTGTGAGATCTTAAGGGTCCTTGCCAGCCCCAGCAGTTTCTGACCGCCTTTCATCTCAAGAATTGGGCAGAGCCACGAGATGACCTGCAGGGAAAATAAAGGAGACACTTGGCGTTTCCGAGTCACTTTGCAGACAGCGCTGAGCGCTGCTGGTGCCAATAAAATTACAGAGACATCACACACACGACAATGGTGGCGGTGCAAGGAAGGCGCCTTTGATAAGGCAGGTTTTCTCTCTCTGAGATGAATACAAGGCCATCACAGCTGTCCCCTGCTTGCAGAGAGCTCGCTCTCCAGTGGGTTTCTGGAACAAACCCTTTTCTTCAGACTTTTGGCCTCGCGTGTCCCCCTTGCACTCTTTGTCCCAGCAAAGAGTCCTGATCAAAGCACTGCTTTTGCGACGCGCTGGCTTGGGAGTGATGTTGTTGGCTGGGTTTAGCTGTGGGTGGACTGAGGGTGTCCAGCCACAAAAGGAGACAGAAAATCAAGGCAGCTTGTCATGTTTTGTTATTTAAATCCGCTCTCTGAACGCAGCTTTTGGCTTTGCAGGGAGCATGGGGGCACGCAGGGTGTTTCCAGAAAGGCACCAGCCCAGATCTGGAGAAAGCATCTTGGATGGCCCGTGATGGCCTTAGCGCAGGTGTGCTGTTACAGCTGAGGTCAAACTGCTCTGAGAAGGGGTTATCCACGTCAGGCAGGGCATGGCCGGCACCCTCCCTCTCTCCGGGTCCTTCCATCCAAGCAGTGACCAAGGAGGCCTCTGCCAGGGGTGATCTCAAGCTCCTGCGGATCCCACATCTGAGAGAGAGGAAGATCGCTGCTGGGCAGAGCTACGCGTCCTCCTGCAGAGTGCATAGGTCCCCAGCAACGCGCAGAAGGCGGGAGATGTTCACGATGCCCAGCATCTCCTTGACCTCCCATCTGGCCTTGCCATAGACTTAGGTGAGTCCCTTCATCCTTTGTGTCTCTACTTGCCCCTTGCAGTGAAGTCTGTGGTTATACATCGCGTTACTCTCAGACTGAGACCTTTTGTGCGTGCATGTCAGTCATCTTGGGTCCAATTTACAGGTTTTAAGTCACTCCCTGCAGATCGTCCTTTTCCCAGGCGAACCGGCACAGTGGGTCCTGCGCTCCCTTGCTCAACAGGAGGGTTCCCCCTCCTTTTCCCTCACTTGGCCCCGTGCCAGCCCCAGAGGCTGTGCTCTCTGGCTCCCAGACCCTGTCTCTCCCGCTCCTGCTCCCTCTCTCCCGGGCATCATCGTTCCTGGGCCTGGCTTATAACACGGTGTGTGGCGCAGGGACAAAGATGACAGGGCTTCCTCCATCTCGCAGAGGAAATACGTTCATTGGCCCGAGCGCTCAGCACTGCGATTAATTGAGAGCTGCCTGAATCTGGAGCACCAAGCGAGCATCGTTGGAGCCATCTGAAAATGAGGGAGAAGAGACGGTGAGCGAGAGGATCAGGGCTGGAGTCCGTGCGCTGCACGGGTGAGTAATCTGTACGTGCCGAGTGCTGACAGCTTTGGGGGCCGGGCGGGCTACCAGGTACGTCACTATGGCTCTTGCGCTATTAAAAAGGTCCCGCGTTGCTGTTGCAGCCGCGCAGGTGGGTGATGCCAGCCCTGTGTTCTGGGGGGAGCGCCTGGGCACGCTCCCCAAGGCCAGGGCACCCCACAGGGCAGGGCGTGGGGGCAGCTGCCCGCCTGGGCCCGCTGCCCACATCCTTTCCTCCGGCCCGTGTGGCTGGGGAGAGCTAGCGGGGAGCAGGGGGGAGGAAGCGAGGGGGGCCTAGGAGGAAGTCTGCTGGCTCTGGTGCTGTGGGATGGGAGCCCTCGTGGGTGCTGCGAGGCCGGAGGGGCCGAGCCAGCTGGGGGGCTGGCCCCACCCCTGGTTGCTCGGCCCCATCACTCCCCTTCGTGGGGGCTGCTCCCGCCCGCCCCGGGGCCAGGCCGAGAGGGAGAGGCAGGACCGTCCCCCTGCCTGCGGAGCGGGGTGCCGGGGCTGCTCCTGACCCCCCTCGGGGGGTGCCCAGCCCCGGCCCGGCCCGGCCCGGCGCGCAGCCCCGGCGGGGGGCGGTGGGTGCAGTGCGGCGCCGCGGCCAGCAGGTGCCGCTGCCCCCCCGCGCTGCCCGCGGCCGCCGCCCGCCACGGCGGCAGCGCCCGGCCCGGGGGGGGGGGGTCCCTGTGCCCCGGGGGGGCGGTCCCGTGTGCCCCCGGGGGTGGGTCCCCTGTGCCCGGGGGGGGGGGGGGGTCCCCTGTGCCCCGGGGGGGTCCCCTGTGCCCCGGGGGGGTCCCTGCCCGCGCTCCGCCCCGCCGTGGCCCCGGGAGCCCAGCCCAGCCCAGCCCAGCCCAGCCGCCCCGCGGGTGAGGCGGGGCCGTGGGCGAAGCGCTGCCCTCGGGGCTCCCAGCCAGCGCGGCCGCACCCCCGCGGCGGGAGCCCGCCGGTGCCCCCCACGCACACGCGGGACGGGCCGGCTGCTTCCACCCCAGCGCGGCCCCGGCTGGCGGCGGCGGCAGGAGCGGTGCGTGCCCCGAGCCCCGCGGGCTGCGCAGCGCCTGGACGGCGGGCGCTCCCCTGCCCACGCCCGCCCACGCCCATAAAGACGCGCTCTGCCGCCGCTCCCCCCGCCGCATCCCCCCCGCGGGTGGGACCCGCTCGCTCCCCGGGCGGGCTGAAGCCGCTCCCGGCGTGGGCTGGGCGGGGATCCGGGCTGGGCGAGACCGCGGGGCTGGGGGTGCGTGGGGAAGGGCTGAGGTGCCAGGGGGTGAGCGGGTGCGCGAAGTGCAGGAGGGGCCGAGCAGAGAGCGTGTGCGTGGGGCGGGGGGCGCGTGTGTCCGTGTCGGGGGGGGGGAGCGGAGGGTGTGCGGGGAGCGTGTCTGTGTGTGAGCGTCTGTGCGTGTCCGGGTGTGTGTGCGCGCACCGGGGGCAGCTCCCCACGTGGGGCTGACGCGGCAGCCCCGGCCTGATCCGGGGCTATAAAGCGGCTCGGCGGCGGGCGAGGCAGAGCAGCCGCCGCCGGCTGCAGCCCCGGCCCCGCTCCGCGCCCCGCTCAGCGGCTGCCGGCGGCAGAGCCCAGCATGAGCCGCGGGAGCCCGCAGCCCCCCGGCCGCTGCCGCCCGGCCCCGGCCCGGGCAGCGGCGCAGTAGGAGCGCGGAGCCGGGCGCGGCGCGGGGCGGGGGGGGGGGGGCAGGGGGCGAAGGGCGGGGGTGTCCACGCAGCCGGGGTTGATGTTTAACCTGGAGCACCCGTTCACGGAGAGGGGCCACTTCTTCTCCTCCATGGAGTACCAGCGGCAGCTGGAGGAGGAGGAGGGCTACCCCCCTCCCGGCACCAACGGGACCTTCAACGACAGCGGTGCCGGGCCGGGCTGGGGCACGCCGTACCCCCTGCACACCACCGTCACCCTCATCAGCCTGGCAGGCTTGCTCATGCTCTTCACCGTCTTCGGCAACGTCCTGGTCATCATCGCCGTCTTCACCAGCCGGGCGCTCAAGGCCCCCCAGAACCTCTTCCTGGTCTCCTTAGCCTCGGCCGACATCCTGGTGGCCACGCTGGTCATCCCCTTCTCCCTGGCCAACGAGGTGATGGGGTACTGGTACTTCGGCAAAGTCTGGTGTGAGATCTATCTGGCCTTGGACGTGCTGTTCTGCACCTCCTCCATCGTGCACTTGTGTGCCATCAGCCTGGACCGTTACTGGTCCATCACGCAAGCCATTGAGTACAACCTCAAGCGTACCCCGCGCCGCATCAAGTGCATCATCTTCATCGTCTGGGTCATCTCCGCCGTCATCTCCTTCCCACCGCTCATCTCCATCGAGAAGAAGAGCGGGCAGCAGGCTGACCAGGGGGTGGCAGGGTGCAAGATCAACGATGAGAAGTGGTACATCATCTCTTCTAGCATCGGCTCCTTCTTTGCCCCCTGCCTCATCATGATCCTGGTCTACATGCGCATCTACCAGATAGCCAAGAGGCGAACCAGGGTACCGCCAAACAAGCGGGCAGAGCGCCCTGAGAAGAGGCAGAACGGCTTGACCAACAAGGAGGACCTGCCAGCCACAGCCCAGCTCAATGGGGAGAAGGCGGCAGGAGGTGGCGGCAGGCAGGAGGGGGAGGTCAACGGCATAGACATGGAGGAGACCTCTTCCTCTGAGCACCAGGAGAACAACCAGTGTAAGAAGTCAGAGAGACCCTCAAGGGGAAAGACCAAGACTAAGCTGAGCCAGATTAAGCCTGGGGACAGCTTGCCCAGGAAGGTAGAGGAGGAGAGGAACACCAAAGGGTCCCGGTGGAAGGGCAGGCAGAACCGGGAGAAGCGCTTCACCTTTGTGCTGGCGGTGGTGATCGGGGTCTTCGTCATCTGCTGGTTCCCCTTCTTCTTCACCTACACGCTGATGGCTGTCTGCAAGAGCTGCTCTGTGCCCGACACCCTCTTCAAGTTCTTCTTCTGGTTTGGTTACTGCAATAGCTCCTTGAACCCCGTCATCTATACCATTTTCAACCATGACTTCAGACGGGCCTTCAAAAGGATCCTCTGCAGGATAGAGAGGAAAAGGATTGTTTGAAGGACCCTTTGCTATGGGCAGGACTAATTCAAGACTTTGTAGGAGAGTAAGGCATGGCTCTCTTGGGCTGTGCTTGCATGGGATGGTTTCCTTCAGCTTGTGAGCAGGAAGCCTTTAAAACCCAAGATGAGCCTACGGAAATGCTGGGCAGCAGCAGCGAGGAGCAGCAGGCAAGTGGAAGCCCGAGCCGTGGCATTCGGCTTTCCAGGGGAGGATGGCTTTTGACTTGCTTGGTTTATTTTGTTAGGGTGGTTTTTTTTTTTTTTCTTCTTTTGCCAGAATCTCTGGGTGGATATTTTCATGACTGCTCAGTTTGACTCTTTACAGACAAGCAACGTGCAGCTCCCTGAGATGGACAACAAAGAGGGAGTATGCCACCGCAGAGGTGTTGGCTTTTTTATTTTGTTGTATCTTTTTTTCCCTGTTGTATATGTAATTAATTTTAACCCCCTTGTAAAATACAGTATTGTATCCCTGAATTTGAATGTCTTAATTTTTGTAAGGCAAGCAGCTTTGAAACTGTGAATGCTTTAATTATCTTTGACACCTTAAAAGTCCCTCTCTTCCCACCCCTGAAACCCCCTCACGCAAAACCTCTGAACAACTACAGCCATTCCCCCTACCTGACAATTTGATGATATTACCAAAATTTCCAATACCCGGTCATGTTTTTTTGGCTATAAAGCCAAAATCACAGACCTCACCAGACTGGCTGGTTTTGTTGTTATTTTTTTTACATTGTACGTGATTTAATTTCTGTGTTGCCTGTGATATAATACAGCTGGGATGGTAACTGCCCTCTCCGTATTCATTAAAGCAGACCCTGACGGAGCGGTGGCTTTGTTGTGCAGGCAGGGGCGTCCCAGGCGACGGAGTGACAGGCTTTTTCCTGTGCAACCGGAGGTTTGGGACCTGGCCAAGCTCCCCGCGAGTTAATCTCGGTTGGTATTATACCACACTGCAGCACCAAAATGTGCTCGATGCTAACTCGCTTCCCCCGCCTCCAACTGTAAATAGATAACATTTCAAAGCAAATAGCAGGGCTCCGCATATCATCTTATCTCATTTGTATTGATTTGTGATGGTTTAACTCCTGCGGGATTTCCTGCTGAAGAGGAGGGGGGTTGTGCGCAGAGGCTGTTCCACCTTTCTCAATTAACGGAGAAGAGTTCAGTTTTTAATCTGCCAGTCTCATCTTTCCTAGGAAATATGAAAGCATCCTTCTTTCAGTCTTATACAGGGCAAAACTCCGAAATGGGAAACTTAACTGACAGTTTCTCCAGTATTTTATAGCGTAATTAAGTTTTTCTTTTTTTTTTTTAAAAAAAAAAAAAGAAATGTGTAAATATTGTGAGATTGGAGCAGGAGAGTTAACACTGCTTTTACACTCCTTTCCTGAAATGTCTTTCAGCTCTTTCTGCTAAAAAAATAATACGAAAATGGACATAACAAATCTAACGTCCTTGTGCCATGAAGAAATTTCTAGAGAATATTAAAAGGAAAAACTTTTGATCCATCACAATAAATGAATCTGCAAGTCTATTAATGTTATGAAAATAGCTTTATCAAATACTGACAAGTCATAGAAATTGTTTGGAGAAAGCAAAGTTTGTGTAAGTCTTGTGTACAAGATGAATTTGCCTTCTCTGGAGTTGTATGGTGCATAGGAAGAGACTTTAAAAAAGTACGTTTTTACTTTTGGGAAGTGTTTTGTTGATTTTGCTCTCTCTTTTGACTTTGTAATTAACTCCAGATGCATCCTGGGACCTGGAGAGCAATGTTTACATTCACTTGCATTTTCAGAAATGAATCCTCAAGAGGTGAGGAAAGCAAATAAACTGTGTTTTACTGTAAAAAAAGAAAAAAAAAAAAGAAACCAACCACAAGCAGAAGTTGCTATAATGGATGATTATTTTTATTAAATAAAAGAGCGTTTACAGATCAAGTGTGAAAAACCTTTGGATAATCTGTTAGCTGGTTTTTTTTTTTGTTTTTTTTTTTTTTTCCAGCTGTTCACCGATCCTCCGGCAGCTTTGGTCTTGACATTTTTTTAAAGAACACATTGGGAAAAGCACTCGTGTTTTCCGAAAGGTGTTGTTAACCCAGGTAGGGAACAATGGCTCGGTTCATTGCGCAGTGGCATAGTAACAGTGAGTCCTTGATATTTCTTGGGTTTCTTTGCCCCGCTTTTCAGGCCACAGTAAGAGCATTCACGTGTTTCTTAAAGAAAAGAGCTTAGGGTTTCAGGGTGTGATTTGCTGCCTGGCTGGAAATGCAGCCTGGCACCATTGCTGGGGAAGCCTGGCTGGTGCAGCATTTACAGCTATTGAGTTGAGAAGGTTTTTAATAATTAGGTTGCAGATAGGATTAGAAATGATTAGACTGGAAGGCAACATTTCTTGATATATGCAGGAGTGCGCATCTGAGTGGGGCTTTGTTTCCAGCCCCTGAGAGCCGGCCGGCTGGGCTTGCTTGCCCTTATACCAGTGCTGCCGAGACCCTCCCTGCAGGAGGGTGATGGGGGATCGTTCTCCCACCGAACGAAGAACTGCTTCTGTGTGGCTACCTGCCTCCCTGAGGACGCTGGGGTCCAGTTGCCATCAGCTTCAGCTGGGCTCCTTCTTTGCCACGAGTGCCAGGTAGCTCCAAAGGTGGTGGTGGGGGACATGAGACACCGATCATGCGAGTGCTTTAGTGTGTGCTCATTTTGCCCAGGAGCACGTGTAACCATTTGGGACCTCTGGCTCCTAGTCTTCCCACTGTTGGGGTGCCTGGAGTCAGCCTGCTTCCCTACTCTGCTTCTTGTCTGGTGAGAAAATAAGTGACCGGAGCCCAGCGCTGGAGCTGCTGGTCTCACGGCCCCACTCTGCCACTGCCACCAAGGTTGCAGTTGGAGGTGCTTGGCAAGCTGGGAGGTGGACCAGGGCTGGCAAGCAGCATCGCTGCTGCGTGTAGGGCACCTGGTGATGGCCCAGAGATGAACCTCTTGGTCACCTCGTGGTGGCCTTTGCAGGCCAGGAGGGACAGATCTGGGAAGAGTGTCTTGCTGTCCGTCCTCTGGTCTCAGCTGGCCCTGTTGGCCTTGGAGGGTTTTACAAAGCAGACCCCGTGGGTCAGGAGGTAATGCAGCAGCCATTGGTAATGCTTGCCCCATCCCTCTGGCTGTCTGATGTCTTCCTGGCCGAACCTCTAGTACAGACAACAGAGTATTTTGGTGGGTTTGGGGCTGAGGGACTGGGACTTTGGTGGGCTTTCAGTTAGTGAAGCTTTGCACAGCTGAAATGTCTGATTGCTCCCAATTTTCCATCAAAAGTAAAAGTAAGGTGCAAAAACCTGTAATTACACCTACAGGGCCATGTGCCTTCCAAAACCTTGTGCCCTCACGGTTCAGCCCAGTCAAATAAAACACTCAAGGGGCTGCTTTACGCGTGGGCAGTGACTCCCTGCGTCTGACACAGCAGAGCTGCCTGCCCGTCCTTGTGGCCAGCGTCTGAACTTCCACCATCCTGCTGCCTTTGCCACCTTCTGACTCAGGCTTTAATTTCATTTTCCTTGAGCTGTTGGTCATTTTGGTTTCAGCTGTGTCCTGGTTCTCCATGCCTGCTGGGGATGGGCATGTCCTCCGGGCACTGTGGGCTGTGTGGTGGTGGAGGTGTTGGGGTGAAACCACCGTCACTTTCCCTTTTGTAGGTGAGGAGCGGCCCTGCTGCCTCTGAGCCAGAGGTCGTGTTGCTGTGGGCTTTGCTGGGACGCTCCCTCCGGCTCTGCTGTAACTGCGTCCAGCTCTGCTGTCCCGCTCACCTCTGTGCCTGTCCCATCGCACTGTGGGGCTGAGTCCCACCGCCCTTGCCTGGTCCCGATGCCTGGCACTTCCCCTTCCCCCTCCTGAATCCCTCCTCAACAGGAGAAAGCTGCCTCATTGCTCCCAGCTCATTCCCATGCAAATGTCACATTAGGGGATGTAATGAACTTTGGTAGTTTTTTATAACCTTTTATTTTGGGGCTGCAAGGTTAATGGTGCAAGGGTGGGGAGGAGGACCTGCCTCCGCAGTGGGCTGGCACAGCGAACAGCAGGCAGAAGTGCTGCTGACGGCTTTGCCCCGGGAGGGGTTTCTCCACAGCTTTCCTGCGTGGGGTGACCCTGCACCCCAACCCTTGTGTGGGGACACGCGAGGACAGCCCAAAGGTGTCAGCTCAAGGACATGCAGGAGGGGTTGAGATGAGATGTGGCAAGTGTCCCAAAATGTCCCCAGGGGTGAGCTGCCCGAGCAGCAGGGTTGCCCTTGCAGAGATGGGTGACTGCCTGCCCAGGGCTTGTCCCTGACCTCCTCGGCCTGCTGGCACAGGCATTTATTTCCATGGGGTTTTGGTTCCCATTCCCTAGGGGATAAGGAGCTGGTCACTCAGAGGAGCCTCTCCAAGATATTCCAGTGAGGGATGGACTTGGCCTGAATCACTCTGCTCATGCAAAATGAGTTTCTCAAGCCTGGGGGAGCCTCCGTGCGTTTCAGCCCCTGTCTGTCAGCTCTCCTGTACCGTAAGTACCCCCGTCCCACCCAGCATCCCCTCGCCCGGGGGTTGCTGGACCTGGTGCCCTGCAATGTCCCTTTGGGTTGGGTTGCTGGCCTGGCTGCCTGTGAGGCTCTCATGAGCTTCAGCTCTTTGTTTTATTTTATTTCTTAACCTTCCCTGTTCTTTCACCACTGGAGAAGTTCAAAGACTGCCGAGATTGCTCCCTTATTACAGCCAGTGCCCTGGCAGGCAGCTACACTTGGAGCTGTCTCACTGTTTCTGCTACGAACCGCTCTTTGCAGCTGATTTATAGTAACATCTCTGCAACTTGTTAAATATTTGTTGCTGCAATTGCTGTGCCTTATCCAAAGCTGTAGAAATGGAGTGAAGAGAGAACAGAGTTAGCGGGGAGCCCACCCCCTGCATTAGCCACTAGTACTTGGTCAGCTCACAAATGCTTGAGGACCAGATCCTGACCCTTCCATGAACAGAAAGGGTTGTAGTCTGAGCCCTGGGAAGTCCAGGTGAAACTCCAGCTGTGGGTCACACTTCAGTAAAGCTGCACGAGGCCACAGCGCACTCCCAAATGCCCCCAGGGCTGAGCAGAAGGGGTGATGAACAGGGCTGTGTAGGGCACCACAAAACATGCCTTCCTTGGGTCAGACCATGGCTGGTGCCAGGAGGGAGGTTTGTTGCAAGCAGAGGAGAAGGAGACCTGCTGTCGTGGGGCAGGGCATGTTGGGAGGTGTTGAATGGAGATGCTGGTCCTTGAGCTGGTCATTCAACATCCCTTCCTTCTCGAGGGACCTTCTTGGCCATTTGAGTGGTCCCCCAGGAGTGCTCACTTCCCAGAAAGGACCACCAGTGTGTGAGGACCACATCTCACAGCCAGGTCTGTAGGCACGTGAGATGGGTCCCAGCATCCGAATCCAACAGAGAGGCATGAGGACAAACCATAAAAGGGAGCAGGAAGGCATGTCCATCACCTTGAGCATAGGTCTCTATCAGTAAAGGTGTAAACTTGCCAGCTTAAACTGGCTTAAAACTGCTTAAGCTGGCTCTGGTTTAGTCTGTTAGTGTGATGATCAACTCCGTATTGGCCAAGTTAGGAAAGACCATCTGTGCTGGCTTGAATCTACGGTCCTGCTCTCCCCCTGTGGCTCTGACAGTGGCCTGCAGCAGATTTTAGGGAATAGGGAGGAGCAAGGACCCTTCCCAGGAGGCTCGGGGGTCACGAGGCATTCAGGGATTTCCTGGGGCCAGCAGTGCCTTTTGCGCTAACGAAGAAATTCCACCCACATGTGTTTCCCTTCAGTGATGCTCTGCGTTGGGAGGTCTGGGTGGCTTTCAAAAACATGCTTGAGTCAAAAGCCAGCAACTGAGCGGGGTTTGTCAGGGAGGTGAGATGAGCTTATCTAAACATCCCTGCTTCCCTGTGTGCAACACTTGCAGCGTTTGGCCCATTTGGTTTGGGTACAGCCGGGGGCACTGCATTTGCAGGAGCAGCCTTGTGGTCCTCCTGAGCTGTGTGACCTGCTGCAGGGTTCACTCCCAGGGATGAGAAACATTTGCTATAAATCAGCTGCTACATGAAAGATTTGATTGCTCCCTTGCTGATTGAAACAGTTGTGTTTTGCTGGACCATGACTTTATGGCCTTTTTCCTGTTTGTTTTTCAATTTCTCTCCACAGAAAAAAAGAAAACTCTTCCCACCACTGGACATCTCTGGTAAAATAATTCCTGCTGAAGGCTGCTTTGCCTTCATCTGCACGCATGGAGTTGCTGCAAAGCGTTCTTCTGAAGATTGAAACTTTAAGGTGTTACTGAAAAATTCCCCGAGTAAAAAAATAAAATAAATGTCTAGATAAATATTTAAGACACTGCATCCAACCTTCTGCTTTTCTGAATTGACTGAACTTGTTTTAAGGGTGAAATGCTGAGGTTCTGGCTTTTGGTTGCCAAGATAACTTTTGCCATCAGGAAAATTTGGACAAACTATTCCTATTGCAGACCAAAAACTGCAGGGTTAGACCCTGGGTGCAGCAGACCTTCTCTGCTGGGCTGCTGTGATGCTGATTTGCACCCTGGCGAAGCTTCCCCTCTCCTAGCAATTATCCCCACAATCATGATCCCTGGGTAATCAAGTGATAAGGCGTCTCTGTGTAAAGCTGAGTTTGTTCTTGGTTTCATGATGCAGATATTTGACCTGAAATGGCTCCTTGAACAAGGTTTGCCAGAATGAGCTTCCTGTTAATTTAGGCATGGCTGTGCCTGGCACTTTGCAGCCTTGCCGCAGCACAAACACAGCTCTCCGCGTTCGTCGGCTCTGCTGTGCCACCACCCAGACAGGACACGTTTCTACAGGGACCTCAAATGCATTACTAAGTTTTTCTGGTCGCCAGGGGGGTACCTAAAATACAGAGCAGCAACATGACCCAAGTCAACCACGTGGCCAACGTGTGAAGAGTGGAGTCCCCCTGTTTCTCTTGGTTACAGGTTTGACCTGTAACCTAAGTACAGCCCAAGGATATAAACTTCAGAGACATTAGTTAAAAGTAATCCTATGTTTATTATTTTCAAAACATCTTGTGGCTTTTAAGTGAGCCTCAAAATGTTCTGGGGCCAGAAGAGTTAAAATGGCCAGTTTAAACTGAGTAATCTGACTTGCTTACATTGAAAGATTTACCATCATAGGGCCTTTGGCATTTCTGTCTCAGGATAATGAAGGTGCATCCAATACATTTTTGAGCCGCAGTATAATTACTTTCATCAACACCAGTCAGCGTTTGGGTGAGATGGCTTTAAAACAGTGCAGCAGAGAGGAAAAGGAAAGCTAAATGCTGCTCTGCTAAATTGGGCACGCACTGAGGAAAGCAAGGTAAGTGGAGTTGCATGTAGGGCAATCTTTCATCACTGTTGGCTCTGGGCTAATTAGAAAATGTGTTCTGGCTGGTATGACTGGGATGAATGGGGTTGGGTCCAAATAGAGTTTCCTGTAGTAAAATAAGACGGTTGTAGTGGCAGATGCAATGGTGACAGCTGCCTTTATAGCCCAGTGTTAATTGGCTTTAATCCTTTGCAGTGGAAATGATCTGCTCTTATTGTAGCTGTTGCTCACTGTCCCCAGAAATGGCTTTTCCTGGCCATGCTGCTGGATGATGGTCCGAGACATGCAGCTGTGGGGGGCCAGGCACTGGGAAATGATTCACAACGGCCAGATTCACCCGTGAGGAGCCTGGGTTTTATTTCCCCTTGGTGAAATAGCTTTTCTCATCACCTTAGCTTCATGGATTCCTATCACTGAGGATTTAACAGCGTCTAGGAGTGGGATGAGGGCATGCACTTGTGGGGATACAAATGGAAAATGAGACACAATGAAGCAGGGTGCGGAAGTGGTTGGTTTAAACCAGGTGATGCTACTGTACATCCAGCTGCAAAAAGATTCAGCCTAAAAGGCTAGAAGAGGCCAACTAGCCACCACAGCAATTCCAGCAACTGGGAATATAAAGACAGGATCCCTCCCTTATTAATTACCATCTCAACTGGGATGGCATAAACCGGCATGTTCAAGTTACCAGATGTTTAGAGGAAGAGGTGAATTTTTAGCTGTTGTTTATTCAGACCAAGATTTAATTAATATTAAATAGATTAAATATTTGATGAAATAGACTGAAATTAAATATTCAGCTCCCTCTTCCCCCCAGACAGCACCCCCAGTGGATGTTTAAGTGGGCAGTAAAACTTCTGAACATTAGAGAGTGTTCAAAGGCCAGAGCTACATGGGAGCATCATCATCAGTGGATAAGAATGAAATTACTCTGGGCCCCTGGTCTTTGTCAGCTTGCACAGGAACGTGGTTGTCCTTCCTCTGGGCTTATTCAGCCACGACCCACTGGGACTTCAGGTACCGCTTCAGTGTGGGCTGTCACCCCTGCTTTCATGCCACATTCATCTTCAACTGGGAAAGAGGCTTCATGGGGAAAGGTTTTTCTCCCACGCTTCTCATTTCTCAGGGCAGTGGGCTGGCAAACACAAAATGGGAAGCAAACAGCATTGCTTTATACAAAGTAATTACATCCCGCCTCCTGAAGAGGAAGAGAAGTTATAGGAAAATGGCATCTTGCCTCAAGGAGGACAGCTAATTCCCCACCACTTGTGCAGGCTCGTGCCCCCATGCATCCCTCACCAGAGCTGGGGTGGGATTGCTGTTCCCAAGCCCTGCTGGGAAGCGAGTCTGGTTTGCTGAGTGTCCACTGGTGCTTTGGGCACCGTAGCTTTGTGTGAGCTGCATGCTGGAGAAAGGCATGGGGCTCGTCCCGTGCTCAGGAATTCTGCATTTGTCCTGCTCATTAAAACCATATCGTTTTGAGGATTTAGGACTTAAATCCTTTTATGTTAGTATCCGTGCCAGTGTCTTTCAACCTGTGCCTCTGTCATGAATCATTTGCCTTTGCAGTGAGGGGGGAAGTCTGTGCCTGGCTTGGTGTGCCCGCAGCTGAAGCCCAGCTGCAGGGAAGCCTCCATGCATGGAGCACATTGTGCAGAAACGTGAAGTACTCTGTCAATCACAAGAGCAGCCATGAACCGGAGCCATTGGGAGGCAACCCCAGCTTCCCCAGGGAAAAGCGGACAGCTTTGGGCTGCGAGAGAAGCAGCAAGAGGAGAAAGGTGATGTGATCAATGGAGATGTGTGGGACATGGAAGTACAGTCACAGGTAGAAAAAGACATGAGAAAATGTGATCTCTGTGTGTAGCAGGTGTACCCTACGCATGTGTTGAGTCAGATCTTCTCTGGCGTGAGCAATGCCAAGAGGCAATGGCTCCTTCCAGCGCTGTTAGGGGAGCGGGGCTGGGGTGCTCGGCTGGTCCGTACAGCACCAGTGGTGCTGCTGATCGGGGTGGAGGCAGATGCTGTCTCAATAAGCAGGTGAGATCCTGTCCTGGCTTTGGCAGGGAGGAAGCAACCAGCCTGCAGGAGCTGCAGGTGCTCAGCCCTGTGCCTTTGCTGCACTTGTGCCCTGCACAGGTGGCAGTGGCTTAATTGAGGAAGAAAACAGATAATAAAACTTAATGAAGCTGGCATTTCCCTTTTTGTCAGACCTGAGGAAGAAAGCCACAGCAAAACCAAGCTCTCAGCCCTCAGTTCTTTGCTTGCAGCACAGTTTGAATAGGCCAGGCCAGAGATAAACCAGAATATCTGGAATTTCATTATGAACTTTAAGTACAGTCTTGTAAATTAGACACGGACCACTTGGAGCCCTGTCACTTATCGTGCTGGTCAGTTTGTGCTGGTTGGATTATTTATCATCTATTCTTTCTCTATAAAAATGAGCTTTGCCTCTTCCTCTGTGGTTCTCTACAGCTCTGCTTTGGACAGGGATTGGCTTGTTTTGTGGGTGATTTATCAACTTTGGAAGTATTACAACCTTGCTCTCTGCCTTCGTCACACCTTCCCCCTGCCCAAGCCTCTGTATGTAGCTGTCAGAAATCAGCTGCTTGCCCTTGGAGATAGATACTTAGCTAGAAGTAGTCTCATTTGCCAAAGTCCACCTGCCAGTGAGTGGAAACTGAAAAAGGGTCCTTGGTTTGGTCAAACCAAAGACCTGCTTGGAGGCGAAAGCCCTGCCTGCCTGCATGCAGGTAGCCAGGGTCTGTTCTAATTCCCTAAGAGAGAGGAATTCATGTTGCATTTATAAACCAAACCCAGGTATCTTATCAATATTGCAGTGTCCTGCTTTATCTGTAAAAGCCTAACATTGCTTTATAACCTGGAGTGACAAATAAATCCACTCTGTTCCTGCAGCAGTAGATACGGTTTCATTTGTTAGCACAAGGTTGCCTACTTAGTTAAATTATTGAGAATTTTTCATGCATTTTAAAGCCTGTTGGATTTGCAGGCATGGCCAGTTGTGGCCTCTCTCCAGCCACTTAAAGCACAAAGGGGTGCTTTGTCCCAGTCAAGGAGGTTTATTGTTCTGAGGGCACCTTTAGCAGGCCTGCTCCTTCTTTTGCTAGTTGGTGTGTCTGACCACACTTGGTACGTGCCCACGCTCAGGGTCGTGCCACCTCCATGTGACTGACACTGGGGTAGTACCAGGTCTGTGAGGTCTCATACATCATCACACATCAGACAGAAATGGCCCTGCTCTGAAAATCTTGCATGCCATAGCAAGTGATCAACACAGATAGGTGTTAAAAAGGCAAGCGAGGAATAAAAATAATATGTGCATACCTTGTGAAAGCTGTGTGAGCTCTTAAGAGGACTTTGAATGGCTAGGCCCTGTTGAAGCCTCTGATCTTTAAGCCCAGCACCCGCATTGGACAACAGTTTGCAGAAGGAGGGATAGCAAATATTTAGGGCTGGTCTGTTGGGGCAAGAGGCCAGATTAGATTATTTCCCGAACTCCTCCTCAGCCTGAGTTTTTTGATCCTGTATGTATGTGGAGGGAATTTTGATGGCGTAAGCCTCATGTAGGTGCTCATATCTCAAATGTAGATCCTCAAAACTCAGTCCCAGAGCTGCCTGAGCGCCAAGGCCATAATCTCTGCTCTCCTGGCACCTCTGCTTCTGGCTGGGCACAGATCACTGTCCTGGCACCCAGGCAGGTGCTTTCTGCCATGTCCCTTGTTGGTGGGGCAGGACTTCAGAGCAGCTTGCACTGCACCTGGGGACCTGGGGTCTCCTGAGCAGGCGTCTTCTCTCCTGGCAGTGCAGTATTGTGGGCAACTGCAGTCACATACCCAGAGGGCTAGCGATGGGTGATGATGCACGCTGGAAGGGGCTGGGCATATGTTCCCTTCAGTGCCCAATTTTTAGTGCTGGTGTTTGGCCCCTGTACTGGCACTGGCAGTATTTTAGCCAATGTTCGCTTGGTTTTGGGTACACTAAGCTTGTTTTAAGAGTATGTACAATATCCCAGCAGGAGTTTTCTAAATAAAGGTATTGTCATAACGCAGCAATATGATCTGCATGTTTAGACAAGACCTCCCATTAAGCATGAGGGTAAATCCAGTGCTCTAGTCATCCAGCAGACCACTTTGGTCTACTGGCATCTGAAACGCTTCAGAAGCAGCAGCAGAGCAGTGGCTTGTCCCTCTCATCACCTCCAGCATCATCGCATGGGGATGAAGCTAGTGCAATCCATTCAGAGTAGTTAAATGACTTGGTAGAGGTTGAGTGAAAAAAAGCCATGGTATATTAATAAAAGATGGATTTAAATAATTCAGCATGGGCCAGCTGATAAAGCTTAACAGGAACAGAAAGCTGATCTCTTTCAGTTTGGTATAAAGCAGTATCTTGCCAGCCTTTTGGCAGCAGGTAAGCCAGACCTGTGCTGAGGACCTCCTGGGGTCATGTTTGCCCACCCCCTTGCTGTAGTTCTCAGGAACCAGCTGGGGATGGAGAGTTTGATGCCCGCCTGTGGGTTTGGTGTGGTGGCAAATGATCTCTCTATCCTCTGGTGTCTTTAGGGTCAGGCATGGTTTCCCTTTTTGTTTCCTGCCCTTTCCTTTGGTTTCTGCCAGCAGGAACACAGGCCCTGGTCTGGGCGGGCTTGTGGGGCCATGCTGTCCCTGACTGCCCACAAAAGGCAGGTCTGCACCCCGCTGGCAGTGGGGAAGGGAGATGGCAACGGTCCTTGCTCAGGGTAGGTGCATCCCCAATGCTCTCAGCATCACCAGAAGGGTGCCTGCAGACACCTGGGGAAGGAGCCAGAGCCCAGGGCTCCCTGCCTTACTCTGCTCTTCTGCTCCTGTGGCTGCGGGTTGCCTGCAGCTCAGCGCCAGCCCATCTGCAGGCACCAGCACGCCATGCTTGCCTTGCCTCTGCACCACCTCATTAAACCCAGGTGCTTTTTCCAGGAAGCTGCTACAAAATCCCAAACAAACCTGTCTTTGTTTCTACGGCTCACCTCTGTGCTGCTGAATTGCCTCAAGCTTCCTTGCCAGCAGGTAGCAGAGCCCCCACAGCCGTCAGGGATGTCTTTTCCCTAGCCCTGCCAAGCTTTCAGCAGAGCTGAAAATGTAGCCAAGCAGAGAAAACCATTCCCAAAGCAGATTTCTGAGCCCCCCCCCGCCAGTAACACAGCCAGGCGGGCAGGTCAGTGCCTCACAAAGTCAGCCCATGCTGGTGGCTCTCCTTTCGGTTTGATGGATTGCACCAGGCTGTTGATCCGCATTTTTTAACTGTGAGGGATGGGAAAGGGCAGACTCCCCATGGTGGTGGTGGGGTCTTGGGAAGCTCCTCTTGATGCACAGACATCAGTGGCACCATGCAAACACTGAATCAACCTGCTGACACCCATATATGGCCCTCAGATTGGGGTATCCTCTACTGGGGAAGAGAATTAGGTTACAGCTGAGCTGATTGTATTTTTGCCTTGTGACACAGAGAAAGGCATACGCAATAGAAGCCCAAAGAGAGTCTGATCAATGTGCTTCTAGAATCGGATTGTTTAATGCAAACAGCTTTAGAGATATGACTAAAGCAGGAAAAGAAACTTGGAAAAGACCCCATTTGGGATAAAAGAAAAGGCAGCTATTTTTTGCAAATACCAGTATAGCTTCTTCTAAAAATATTATCTTGGGTGTCTGTTAGAAAATGAGAACTAAATGTGATTCTGAACGGTCTAATGCGGCCTGTCATTTCAGAGGAGGAGGGATGGGGAGCTCTCACTGGAGGCAGGAGATGAGCTTGCAGGCTCTCAGAGGCACGGCAGAAACCAGGCTGTGCAGAATCCAAAACCACCAGCTTTGGAGGGAAACATGGATGCAAGTGAGCAGCTTTTGCCCACGGGCTGCTGAATTGCAGGTTCACACTTTGCCGTGTTGGCAACCATCTTCAGTCATAGTTCTGGGAAGATTTTTGAAAGTACGTAAGAGTTTCTAAGAATCAGGAGAATGGTATGCAGATAGCCATGGTTTCCCATAAGCAATGCTATTTACATAGTCAAGAAAAGGAGTCACGCACTGTTAACTTCTGATTTTTTAAAAATTTATTTTATTTTTTAAGCAGAAGCAGGAACAATATCAAGGGATGGGGAGAAGAAGGAATGGTCCTTGCAAGACAGGCTGTATCAGAGTAGTATTTCTGTTCAAGGCCCTTTTTTGCCATCCTTGCCTGTCTGGTGCACTGTTGCTGAGAATCTCACAGAAGCCACGAGGTAGGTTTCTCTCCTTTTCACATGTGTCTTTGCCTCAGCCTCTCCAGCATTTTCTTTCTTAAGCCAATAGCTGCAACGGCTGCTGGGAACACTGTGTTCAAAGTGAGTTCAGGTTGCAAACATTGATGCTGGTGCCAAAGTCCTGGAAATGATTGAAAACCTGCAGGGTACCCTTCGATACTAACTGAGACAGCATACAAGGGGTTTTGGAGTGTTTTTCATCTAAACTTCTCACTAATCTAATATTAAGCTCTGCTCTGACTTTGTCTTTTCCAAGCAGAGATCTAGCAGTGCTCTGCCCTTCCTTCTAAAATCTTACAGGGGGACTTTTTTTCCTTTGGAGCTGATGAACGTGAGTGCGTTTTATTTGAAATGTACTTCAGAGCACTCCACCTTGGGCAGTGGTACAGAAACGTGCACTGTACAGAGTGCACGCTTCTCCAGCCCTGCCTGATAGTTTGACCTCATCTTTGCAATGTGTGTCAGGGAAAGTCCTGCCTGTGACCTTTATGACCAGAGTCTGTGGAGAATGCAGTGATGAGAAGGCACCAAGGCCACCAGACTGCAGAGCGTTTACATCAGGTAGCACTAGAGGCTTTCCTAAGTATGAAACAGAGTATGTCTGTGGGGGGAAAAATTTATCTCGGACCTGCTTGATGGGATTCAGTTCATCTGCCTCTGTGTGAAAACATAGATGATGTCATGATGGGACCTAGAGGTCAAGATCACATCAGGAGCCAGCAATGCATGATCTAATGGAGAAGGCCAGCAGGTGTCAGCTGCATTTCCCAAGGGGGTTTCTAGGGGCTTCAACTGTTATCGCCTTTGTTAGCCCATTACACAAATCCTTTGGTATGATGCCTAAGATCAAGAGAGCTGCAAGGTGGCACAGGGAGGGCCAGGCAGTCAGGTCTACCAAGTCCCTTGGGTTGAGGGTGGTGAGCAACACAAACTCTTCACCTTGCAAGTTCAGAGCATCCTCTTTGCTGTTGCCTGGTAGGCTGGGCTCCAAGAGATGACTTGCCCAGGAACACATTAACTTTCATGGAACTTAAATAGACCCTGTAAGCTGAACATCCCATCTCCTGTATGCTGCATGACTTCAAGAGAAGTCCTCAATACTGAAGAGAAGAGCTATTTCAGCCAAACCCATGCCTGATCACTATCATAGGGAGAAAGCTGTGATATTTCTTAGATATTTCTTTTAAATGGATCAAATTACTGATGGGAGTGCTGGGATCTTTTTCAGAACCCAGCTGGGATGCTCCCCCCCAAAACCAACAAAACAACACCAGAAGGCGTTTTTCTTGTGACATGTTTTGGTTCTGTCACTGTGTAATTTTTGTGATCGCTTTGTTTTGCCTGACTGCATTGCTCTGGGCATGACGGGGAGGAAAATCCATCTTTCAGTAAACACTCAAGCTACCTGCTGTCACAGCAGATTACTGTGTGTGTCTCTATTCCCAGAGAACAAAACCATTGCAAGTCTGAGATTTCAGGCCATACTGCATACCTGCTGCTGGCCTGATCCACCTCACAGCGCAAGCTTTTCAGCAGGTTTTGGATGCAGCCCTTACAGCATTAAACAGCTATAATAGAGAATGTGAACCACCCATACAAAGACTTATGAGGATCTGGATTTCCAGGCTGGAGGAAGAGGAACATCCTTCAGCAAAAACACTTCTGCACGGCCTTTCTTTTGTCTCAGGGAGTCTCTCAGACACTGTCAGCAGGAGGAGAGACTTTTGCACTTGCCTGGGAAGAACTCGGGCAATGTGTACTAAGCGCTTTGACATGCACTGACTTAGGATCATAGAATCATAGAATTGTTTAGATTGGAAAAGACCTTTAAGATCATCCAGTCCAACCATTAACCTACACTACCAAGTCTACTCTAAACCAATCAAGGGTAGACTAGACTAAACCATGTCCTGAAGTGCCACATCTACCCGTTTTTTGAACACTTCCAGGGATGGTGACTCCACCACCTCTCATTTGCAGCCTGTTCCAATTCTTGACCACCCTTTCCGTAAAGAAATTTTTCCTAATTTCCAACCTAAACCTCCCCTGGCGCAGCTTGAGCCCATTTCCTCTCGTCCTGTCGCTAACTTCTTAACCCTTTTGCTATGGGACATGAAACATACGTGTGTTTCTGCATGTTCAGCTGCATTAAGAGCCTTTGAAGGCTTTTCATTTGAACTCTGAATTTCCCCCCTTCTGGGTCCCTACTATCTAGCCCTGCTCTGCAAAGATAGGCGCTAGAAACATGCTCCTGAGCAGAATTCTCAGTGGCTGTATCTATGTATGAAGCAGCTGGATTTATAGACAAACATTTGCCCATCTTTATGCCTGTCGCAACTTATTAATGTGTGGCATGACCACAATGCATCTGGAAATAGCCCAGCACTAACTGCTTGCTTCCTGGCTTTGTCACCCTATCCTTCTGCCAGGTTGTCTCCACTTCATATCTGCTTTCTTTCAGGTGCAATTTTTTTTTAAAGTGACAGTGCCCTCAAGGATTTTGGCAAAACAAAAGGAAAATGGAAAAATCTTCCTGGCAGAACCTATTCTTCTGACGCAGCAGCAGCTGCTGTGGAGGAAAGCCAACAGCAGGGATCCTCTTTGGAGGAGTTTACAGGCTGAAGATCAGAGACTGTGCTTCTCTCCTTGCTTGGTAGCACAAGCTGCCTCCCTGCAGAGAGTGGTGATGGCCAAATCAAGCCTGAAATATGACATTCACAGCTCTAAATTAGACATATGCAGTTTCATTTTGTCTCCAGAACCCAGGCCAAGTGGGTGATTGTCTTCCAAGGCTTCCCAAAAGGTGGTCATCATCTCCTTGGTGATCCAGAACTCGATGGATTCAGCCTGTTTTAGACATCTGCATTAAGGCAAGTTGAATCACTCTGAGCACTCACTTTCTCTTGGTTGGTGGTGAAGGGAACCTCCTGGCCAGCTCTGAGGGGAATACTTGCTCTGTAGAGCTGCAAAGTTGGGAGACAGAAATCCAGTCAAGGAGGGAATAACCTGCTTTCCTCCTACCTTTTGTCCCGGTGGGCTCCATCCAAATCTACTGCAATAGGTTGACCATTTGCAGCTCTTCATAAATCATTAAGCAATTACTGAATATTTTAATATTTTAATAAGCACAGCCACAATGGAAAAAGAGAAAAGTTTGTCAGGTATTTCTCATGCACCATGTTTGGATATGTAAGTTTGGAGTGGAGCTCTGGACAGGGACAGGAATAAGACTGCAGAAGATGACAACAGTTGCTCATGCATTTGTCTGGATTTCATGAGCTCAGGAACCTCACAGCTGCAAGTGCAGGATGCTCTCAAGGTTTTGCTCGCTTGCTCTGATAAGCCAAAAACCATGTCTGAGTTTTAAGGAAAGGTCTTTTTCCTTCATCTTCCCACCTCCTTCCCTTCCCCATTTCACACTGTTAATCACACTGGCAGATGCCCTCCAGGCTGAGACTATTCTGAGAGCAGGGTGAGAGAAGGGTGCTGAGAGGGAACAGCAGGCTGTACATTTTCCTTTGCTAGCATGATTTGGCCATAATTAATGCACGTGGAAAATAATCAGCACATTCAGCCTAATTCTGCAGAATTATTAAAAGGATGATAGCAAGGGGAGAGGAGAGATTTTGCTGCTTTTATTCCATTTTTAGGAAGGATGTCAGGTGTTGTGTGAACATGGTCAGGTGACATCAGGCATCTCAAAATTAAGACAGGGAGCAAAATTTGTCTTTTTTTTTTTTTTTTTTTGAAAAGGCACTGTTAGTCTGAACTTTGGAGATCTCCTGTTACTTCCCTAAACAGGATCAAAAGAAGCTCATGCATCACTAAACCAACACAGTCTGTATTAAAGGGAAGAGGAATTGTAAATGAGGAATCTTTGGAAAAAATGGGATTATTATGCCTTACCCTGAGCTGGTGATCACCTCTCAGTCCTTCACCCCTCCTTTCTAAGTGCTGTTCAGCCACTAACGCTGATGGGGATGGGTGCAGCAAAGTACTGTTGGTTCCTGGGGAAAATGCACCGTGCAGAAGCTGGGTCAGGCAGATGGTCAGGAGCTGAGCGCATTGCAACAACGTGGTGCCCATCTTCCTTACACCCATTGCCAAAGCTATTTTGTTTAAACCTAGGTCAGATATAGCTACTTATAGTGTGTCCACATGTTTGGCAAGAGCATCTTGCTGACAGTCCTGATGCTGGCAAGTTCATCACTTACTGGCATGGTCTTTCTTTATCCTGTTAGAAAAGAAAATGTTATCTTGTTTTATAAGCTGAAGGTTTTGTAAATCTTTCTTCCCCTCATGTCTTTAAAACTAAATAAGACATTGGTTTACTGGAGAGTAATATTTCTCCAGATTTTATAATGCACTAAATAAACCACAAAAATGTCTGATACGAAAAATATCAGAAAAGCCTATTTTGTGATTATAACTGCATTCCTTTCTGATACAGGTATGACAGCTACTTCTTTTAATTGTGCTTTTTTACGACTTTGAATTTGCATTTTTATTTATTTTCCATTTTCTTGTAATTCCCATTTACCAACACAAAATTAACGCTTCTCGTCCCTGCTGAGTTTACTGCTGTTGATTTTTTCTTTAGTTTTCTAATTTTGCAAACACTGACTAGTTTTTTTTTTTCCCAGGAGGTTTCTACAAGTGTCCATGCCTGATCAGAGAAATTATTGCCCATAAGTGCTTAATTCCAGAGTCCACAGATATCACTTAAGACAGAGACAGGGATCTTTTGATCTCTGAATTGAACTGTAAAGAGCAATTGGATGTCATGGCA
Source organism: Pelecanus crispus (assembly GCF_030463565.1). NCBI lineage: Eukaryota > Metazoa > Chordata > Aves > Pelecaniformes > Pelecanidae > Pelecanus > Pelecanus crispus. The sequence goes on along the minus strand of NC_134652.1, from coordinate 11,971,525 downwards.
TTTAACAGTCAGGCTGAGTGCCAGGTTGAAGATGCCTCCTGCTTTGCTGGAGAGCTGGTGGTTGCGTGGGAGTCCCGTTGCCTTCTGGGGCCATTGGAAGCAGTGGGTGCATGAGACTGCAGTGCAGTGGCAAAGCCTTGGGAGCGGGACGTCGAGGGAATACCCCCCACTGCCTTCCTGCCTGCTGTGGCACTGGCAGTGCTGCTTGGGGGACTTTGAGCATGTAGCTGGGAACTGGAGGAGGCACTGCCATTGCTGCCTGAGGATGTGACAGCCCTGGGGGCCTGGGGCACAATGTAAACCCTGTTGGGGTGGGGTTTCTGGGGACAGCCTGGCCGCATGAGACCACCTGTCACATCATGGTTGGGTTTCTTCTTTCAGGTGCTCTGCAATGATCCTTTTTGACTAGAGGGGGGAAATTTCCTTTTGGTGTTGACCCATCCTTGCCAAGCAGGGCTCGGGCCCCCCCGAGCTGCTGTGCCTTGGCTTGTTCCCTCATTGCAGGAAGCTAAGGAAAAGGCTGTAGCTGTGTTATCTCCCTGCTTAGCAGTAGGAATTGGCCTGGGGCTCTCCTATTTCATTCCCACAGGCCTGTTCGCAGTTCAGGGGGGAGTGTCAGGGCTCAGCTCTGTAAAGACAATGCCCTGCAGCTCAGGTGTTCTGCACTGGGGAGCCCCTGCCCCTTGCTGAGGGTGACTGCACAAACATGGGCCAAAAGTACTCACAGTGGGTGGATGGAGGAAGGTGGGGAGAAGGAGGGGGTCAGAGAGAGTGAAAGAGGGATCTGCACACACCCCATGCCCCGCTGGACGATGCTCTCTTCACTTGCAGCTGTGCAGCTCAGATGAGAGACCCGTGAGCTGCGGCAGTGGGGGGCTCAGCGCTGGATGAAGGTTCACTCAGCACCTTGTGCGGGCATCATGATCTCCATGTTGGATGGAGAGCACTGTGAGTCCTGCGTCAGTGACTGCAATGGCGGAGGCAGGATTTCCCTGTGTGCTGAAGGAAATGGGGGCAGTTCCCAGCCACCCTAAAACCTTGGTGCTGGTGGCCTGTGTCCTGCAGAAAGGTCAAAAGAGCTGCAAGGCCACTGGGACCTTTAGAGAGGTACCAGGGCAGGAATCATTTTCCACTGACAGCTTAGAACTTGGCTGAATATTTTTCTCCTGTCAGGTCAGCTTCAAGAATATGCTGTAGGTGTGGGAATTGAAATGGAGATTATAGCTAATAATTTTAAGCTTTAGGATGTAAGAACTAAACCTATGCTGGCCAGACCTGAAGAGTCTGGTCTAAGTGAACAGGACAATCCCATGGGCTCTGCCATGTGGTGAGACTTTCTTGGGAAGTCAAAGATGCTCAATAGCTCAGGAATGAGGAGAGAGATGTTTTCAGGAGCTCTGCCCTTATTTTGTCCTGACTGAGAGCAATGAGCTACTGGGTGGTCCAAATGAAGTAGCTCAGTGCTCCTTGCTGGAGAGGTGTCCAGCCAGCGGTGAGAACGTTCACATGATCCCTGCAAAGAGACCACATGGAGAGAGTCGTGGACTCCTGCTGCAGGCTTTAGGGCCTCAACGCAGGAGAATAAACACAGGGGTTGTTGGGTTGTTCCTGCAGCTGTTTTCCAAATGAGTCAATGTCAACTGTCCCTGCAGGGCATGTTAGTCTGGTACTTGCCCAATGTATTTGAAGGGAGATTTGTTTTTTATTGGTGTAACCTACCCTTGCAGAATAAACCCACTGACTTTTTTTTTCTCTTTCATGATAAACACAAGAGCCTGCGGTGGTCACAAGATCACTTCAGCAACATCCTGACTCAAGCAGCTTGTTGCATTGTTTGTAAAAGTCCAATTTTCTTTTTGAGGAAAATCAATACAGCTCATTACTTAGCTGAGAAAAGATCCCTGTGTCAAGCAGCTACTCATTCCACTGGAAGGCAGCCCCTGAGCAGGCTCAGCCACTTTTTCTAAGCTGGACAACAGGCTGATAGCCTTTGTCTTAAATTATCCTTTCTGAACCAGAACTGCCCCACTGAGAAGACCAATCAGCTTCCCGCAGACCACCAAAGAGCTGCTCAACAAGTGAACACCACCAGCCTTGGGCAAAATACGCGCTGGAAAAAAACCTGAACACAACAGACACTTTTTTCACAGCTGGTGTAATGACTGTAAGTTCTCATGCTGCTTCTACGTTATATCCTTTCTTCTGGGCCCTGGCTAAGTCATTAAGCTTTTTGGTTTCAGTGCTGGGACATGGGAGTTAGTATTATGATGCCGATTGATAGCCAAATATTCTTTGTCTAGCCTGTTTGGAGTGGTGAGATGGAGCTCAGGTGCTTGGTGCAAACTTATGATGAGTTTAAGACCTTTCTGCAAGTGCACAATATGTTTTAAAACAGCTTTGGAGTCTGAGAGTGGTTAAGGGGTTGAGGAGGGTAGACAGTACCTTTGCCTACTCTGTGTGTGTGTATGGCCTTGGGGACAGCATTATCGGTCACTGTTTGTGCAGGACCTGGCCTGGGGGCATTCTCACCTGCCTTCCCCAGCAATTACATACTTTGATTACTCATATGAATATACAGCTAGTGAAAATTGCTCCTTGCTGCAGCCCAGCTTCAGGATCCAGTACTCCAATCCCTTGTCAGAAGTTGCTAGTTTAGAAAGTTGGAGGAGAAATTGCTCCTGTATGAAATGGAGAATGGAGGGAAAAAAGTGTACATTGTGGCTGCTGGGGAATAGGATTGAGGAATAATCATCTTTTTCATTTTTTGTTTTGAGATCTGAATAAGACTAACAAAAAATTAGTGGAGACATTTCACTACAGTAAGTTAAGTGACAGGTCAGTGAGATAGGAGGGCCAGTGCACGGAGAATTACTGAGAAGGTTATCTAAGGGTTAGGGTACATGGTCAGCTAACCAGGAAGAGCTATAAAGAAGGATGTAAAGCTGGTAAATTCTGTTAAACAAATTCTCTGCCTTGACTGTTCACAGGCTGCTCCGAAACCAGAGTGGATGACAAAAGGAATAGTGAGGTGTATTTTAAGAGAGCCATTGGTCAAGAAATCTGTCTTTTCTCTCCAGATCACTGCTCCAGCCCTTTGCAGTGGTTGCTCTTGCGAGCAGGTTTTGGATGCACGGAGTGCGGATGAGCTTGGCTTTCCTCTCCCTGTCTCTTCTCCATAAGGTGGTAAGGGGCAGCTTCCCCCCTTACACCCCGGGGTGAGCAGGGTGCTCAGAGCTGGGGGGATGAGTCCTGGCAGCAGGGAGTAGGGCAATGCTTACAACAGCATTTTGCTGTATGCCAGCCTTGAGACCAGCTCCTGTCTACACACATGCAGGACCAGGTCAGGAAAACCACAGATGAAAGTGATTTCCATCCTTGTCACCACATGCTGTCCTTAAAACCTCTTTTGTTTTGAAGTCCATCACTGGTCTGTTTCCAGTTTTTCTCTGTACTGAGACCTTGATCTCATGAGCTGTCTTTAAGAACTTATTCCAGATTGTAGATAATTTTGGGTTGTGGAGACTGTGAAGAGATGATATTGCTTGCATTACCAGACTCCTCGACTCCTCTGGTGTTTGATGATGGCTATGATTGTGGTGGATATAACATTATTATTTGACTGCAATTACAATAGCATGGGTGGTGTTATGCCTGACTAGTTGATTAATCATCTGGAGCAGTGAGTAAATCTCCCCCTCTTTTATGATAATTAATATGTAGAGCTGGATCGCAGTCGGCTGAGTGAGTGTGGATGTGATCGAGGCAAACAGAGAGGTGTATGGCAGGTTTAGGTTGCAGGGAGGATAAACACATGGGGCTCTTGGGGCGATTTTTCCCTCCCTAATATGAGGTCTGCCTCATGCCAGCTCTGATGCACCTCAGGGAGCTGCATTTCAGTGGTAGGTGACCAAACTGCTAAAACCAGGTTGGTCCAGTCAGAGTTATAAGGAGATATTTTGATGTGTAGGGATGCTCAGTAATGCCTTGTCCTCCCTTTCTCTCTTCAGGTTCTTGCCAGGTGCTGCCTCTGGTGTTGTCCCATCACAACAAATGTATGGCCTGTTTTCTGGGGGCCAGACACCAGAAGCAGGAAGCAGTGGAGGCTGGGTGGATTTCCTGGGATTTGGTGTGTTTTCTTGGAGGATTTGCATGGGATGGGCTGCCTTGTGTATGCCCTTAGGATAGCAGGCATCCTTGTTTCTAGTCTACCTCTTGTTTTTCTGTTTGACCTTGGTCCAAAGCCTCTGTTTACCTTCCCAACTTTTCCTTGCAACACTTGTAAACTTTCTTGAGAAGTAACTGTCTCTTCCCACGTGTGTGCACATTACTTAGACCAGGCATAACTGAAACCCATGCTGTGCTGTTTAAAAGGTCTGGCTTTGAGGATGGAGCCATTTAAGATTGTGGGATGCAAGGCTCTTTCCTCCTTGCAGTGGTTAACCAGAGCGCCCTGTGCCAGTATGTCTGTAGCTACCCAGGAGTGAAGCGAGGAGAGAAATTCATTAGTACAATTGGATTAAATACCTGCTGTGCTGGGGACCTGCCATGATGGCTTGGTGCCACTGTTGTCTCCAAGTAGGTGGAGTGGCTTTCTGGTTCTCCCTGCAATCTGGGTCACATACATTCAGGCAACAGCAGTACAGATTGTCTGAAAGTAACTCATGGTTTTGCTTGTGGGAATTTACAATTCAAATCAAAAGAAGCTGCAGCCTCTCCCTCATATGGTGATTTTCTTTACTCTTCTGATACAGCAAAGATCAAGATGAAATATTAAATGTCCTCCACAGTGTAATTATATCTGGCTGGTTGCAATCAATTCCCTCTGCCTCATGTAGTTTGCTATTGCTTCTCCATTTCCTTCCTTTCCTGTAAAGATACGGGGCTGATTCTCATCTCTCCACTTTGTGGGCTGGAAAGGAGACACTGCCAGCTCCCACATGGACCCACCAGCTTAACAGGAAGAACTTATGGAAATGAATTCTCATCAAAAGCCCCAAGCAGTGCAAAGTTTGTTGCAAGGAGACTGGACTCTAGTTTTCATAAAGCTCAAAGTGATGCTTTATCTATTAGGTTGCAATTAAACAGTGGTTTCCAAAACTCAGTTTATTCCAGGCAAGTGCCTCTTTAAGAACATGAGGTATTTAAAAATAGCCTTTTCTCTTTTCCTGAGCATAGGTTTGGAAAGGCTTTATGAGGCAGAAAGCTTCATATGAACTTCTCCCTCCCCTGGTGAAGAGATCAGGGTTATTAATATACTCATCAGCTTTTTTGTTCTCTGCTTCTAAACATCTCGGGCAATATCCAAGACTAATCCCAGTTATCAAGTGCACAGGCTGGTATTATCATTAGTAGGTCTCTTTGGGAAATCAAGGCCATTATTCAAGACACCAGTGATCAAGCATTAGAGTCTGCCACTCTTGAACAAGGGAGCAGAGAGAGGGCCAGAGAACTGGCTTTGGTCTTGCCAGTGGGGCTGGGGACAGGCACGCAGTCCCAGGATCTGCCCCTGCACCTCTGCAGCTGTTAGTGGGGAGGGGAAATCTTCGGCACAGGCAGGACTGGTCAACACCTTATGGCCAGACACACGCTTCTATGGTTTGCTCCATCAAGTCCTCATTGCTGTTGAGCAGTGGATTCACAGAAAAATCCAGAGGCATTTTTTGAAAGGATCTTCTTGGTGCTTCTTGAGTGACAATGTGATCTGGGGTTAATCCTAAGAGATCTGTTTTTGCCTTCATCACAAACCCACCATATTTAAGCTTCATTTTGCAGCACTTTATTTATAAGCACCTCATTGCCTAAGTGCTATTTAGAGTTAATTTAATATATATGGAGATTCAGGCACCCAGTCTTGGGAAACTCCCCAGGAAGTTGCTATTGTAAACATGACAAATGGTGAAGTACAGAACGCATCTGCATTCTCTAGTTTGGAAACTCTTCTTCATTGTGTTTCAGAGCTTTGAACCTTCTTCTGGGTATAGGATTGTGGACTTTTGTTTCCATGCAACAATACAGTCAGTTCCTCCTTTTGCACCCAACAGCTCATCATCAAGAGGGAGACCAGACTTTGATTTCCACCTCTGCCCAAGGAGAGCTGAGGTCCCAAATCTCAGTTTGCACAGAATAATTAAAGGTGATGGAGGCAAGAAGACTGGATGGAAACACAACCCTGCAGCTTAGTGGACACTGCAGGACAAGGAAGAGAGGACAGATGCTGATGCCTGCTACAATGGTTGTTAAACCACTTGATAAAAGCAGTGAATGAGCAGCTCTGGATCTCTTCTGCCAGAGACATGATTTAACCCTGCAGGATACAGCTGTGTTCCCATCTGTGTCAGTGTAACTCTGGTTACATTAAGCTTAGTGTTTCATCACCATGGGTTGAACCTGAGTTCATTCCTCTGCGAGCAGAAAGTGTTTGCATCCCATCAGGCAGGAGTGGGAGAAAACCCAGAGCACAGTAGGAGTGAGGCACCAAACAGCCCCCCAGCCCATGGCTCTCTCCTTCAGTGCCTCTGTTGAGGAGACTTTCTGCCACTGCTGTGATGTAGATGTATTAAGACTACAACACATTTCTTCAAAAATTGATCAGACCTTTCACTACACTTTGGCCTTTGCCTTATCTGTTGGAGCCTTACAGGTTGCCATGTTTACAGCTGCTCCTACTGCTAATGTGGCTTTGTTTATGATACAGAAGAAAACATGTCATTTTTTTATTTTTGGATCACTAATATTGCTTCTCCTCTTTTACATTTTTTCCACATCAATATAGAAGACTGGAGATAACTCAGGTGAAAAGGAGTCAGCTATGTGGTGTGTGGGATACTAGAAGTCTGGACTTTATGACCCAGGAAGTTTCTCTCTGAATCATCTAGTTTGTTGGATTTTTTTTCTCCTTTAATATCAACAAATGAAATAACATATCCTGGATACTTGGCAGTCAGCAGCACTCACTTTATTCGCAGTAACTGACTTGGAAGCTACTATATCTCTGTGACTTTTCAGGTTTTTTAATCTATATATATTCTTTTTCCATCAGCTAGGAATATTTTTTTTGCTTTTCATCAGAAATTGAAAGCTTACTAACACTAGATTTTTGGACAATTTCTGAAAAGAACCCAAGATAGGAATTTTCCATTCCTTTCCATTTGCGTGATGGTATTTTCCAAAGCTTTCCTTCCCACTTCATCCTTGATTGGCATGCTACCATGGGTAGGGACAGGAGAAGAATTGGGTCAACACCGAGTCCTTGGGAACTCTCTGCCAGTGGCTGCTAGGAATGTCAAACTAGTGATGCAATAGATTAAATTTACCAATGATGTATTGCTGTTGTCTTCAGGGATGTCTACACCTTGGACAAATATCTCGTGTTAGTGTGACTGCAATGCTCAAGTCTTCCCTTCTGAACAGCTTTCTGTCTAAAATGGCAAGCAGCCAAGCAATAATGGCTGTGCTTAGGTGACTTCCAAATTTTTATTAGTTTTTTTAAAAAGATAAACAGAAGGTTATAAATTTTAGTATTAGAATGTATTGAGAAGGAGAAAGTTTGAAGTAAAGTCACCATACTTTTTGATCGAGTCTTAGGACACTAGGTGTGGGGACATTGTAGGGGCAAGAATGTGCCTCATTAGAAAGTACTCGAAAACTGTTCTCTTTCTGTTCAAGTTTTGTTTCCAGACACTGAAACCCTGTTGAAATATCCTATATATCATGCAGTATAAGACTATATATTGTATCATTTCAGTACCAGACAAGATTATACACAAGTAGTCTTCATTCTCTTATATTTGAGAGAGGATTGTTTATTCCTTGTTCTTTATAATTTTTAACCTGACAGAGGGCTCGTTTTGGATTTCCCTGCCTGTGTTGAATTGCCGATGTATCTCTGCCCAAGCCTGGCACTGCTTGCAGCGTTGGGACCCAGTCCTGGACCTGGAGGAAACACCTCGCCTTCTTTCTAGGGGCTGTACCCTTTGGCAGTCACCCTTCCTAGGGGACACTTTTGGAGTACTAGTTGAGGAAGAGCTGGTCTACAGATGTGAGCCTGCAGGCTCCAGGGCTGTTACCCAGCAGACTTCACCAGAAGGAAAAATTACTTAAGAAAAAAAATATAAATAATGCAAATGCAAGACACAACAGGAGGAGTAGCCTTAAGTACCTTAAATTAAAGGAACTGAAATTTCTCTCACTGCACCATGACATTTTAAGCAGAGTCATTATAACAAATCTTCTTTTTAATATATAATAATAGTCAAAGAAAACACAACACAACCCATACTTCACTTGCTGACATCTATCCAGGAGACAGAGTGGATTTAAAATAAGGTCATCTTTATAATTTGGTAGAAATAAAATCCTGAAGGCAGGAATTGATCAATATGGAGAGCGGCAGGTAGAAGTAGTACAAATACCTGCTCTAAAAGCATTGGATACAGTAATTCCCACAGGTACCAGGAAGCTGTTACCTAATCAGACAGCAATGCACCATATGCTTTACTGCCTAGTAAAAAAAAAAAAAAAAAAAAAAGAAAGAAAGAAAAAGAGAACAAGAAAGAGAGAAAATCTCTAAGCATACGGTCAGCAAGTGACAAATGTGCATGCTGCGGGCTCTCTGGAAGAGGGAAAGCCATGGCCAAGGCTGTGACTCATTCCCAAATGAGCAGGCTAACGACACCAAGGAAGCTGTTGGCTGGGGTTCACGATGTGACTGGCCACGTGGCCACAGCATCCACCCCAGGCCAGCCTGGCGTAGCCAGAGAGCCTGGTCAGCAGTGTGAGCATATGGAGCAGGTTTTGAAGAGCCAGCCTGTTCCCCTATGCATCTTCGAGGCAGCTCTCTCCCACTGTCAGTAAGTACAGTAAGTATGGGAGAGTGTTTGCAGAGGACTCTGCCAGCCAGAGTCCTTGGCAGACAGGAGACTGGGCTCAGCATAATCCTTCCAGGTGCTCAGCGGGTCCCAGATTGGCCAGGGCTTCTCTGCGAAGGCTGAAGGAGCTCCGTGTCCAGCAGACTTGGCTGAACCAAAGCAGCAGGAAATGGCAATAGCTTGTACTTCAGCTAGAGACAACCCAGCAGGTGTTAAACAGACTTCTGGGAGAAGCCATGTGCAATCCACAACAAGGGTCACTGGCCCTGCAGGAATCAGGAACCCCTGTACGTACCTTTGATCACCACTTTTCACACACATATATAACTGATATATTGTATAGATTATATTTTACTCCGATACAGAGACTGTATTGTATAGATCATACATTTTACTTTATTCCGGCTGTATTATAAATTCTGTTTTCTACAGAGGTAGGTACAGATCAAGATGTGCACAGAAGTGCTGAAGTACAATCCCTGTCTCACCAATTTTATGGTCTAAGGGCACCATAAGATGGGATAAGATCATCTCCTTGTTGACTACTGCTCACTAAACTTCCTTCCTCTTCAGTCCAGCCTTTAAGATCCTGCCATTTGTCTGTGCAAGCACTGGCACCTGGAGGACCATCTCTATGCTGATTCAACTCATTAATCTGGCAGAAAAATTAGTACAGCAGAAAAAACGCAGTTTGTTTTATGCTGTTAATGAGTTGAACTCACCTCTGGTGTTGTTTGCATAGGTCAGCTGGAAATCTCCTTCTACAGTGGAGTAGGGCTAATTCTCATCTCCAATTTTAGCTCATCTCCTGAATCATTCTCTTCTAGATTTTCTTTCAATGCAGGTGGGTAACCTGAAAAATGGACCTCCTGCCTTTTGCCTCCTCTGCCTGGAAACATTTTGTTGTCACCACAGGTGGAGCCAGGACTGAACATCACTGCCCCAGCACCATGTGGAGCTGGACTTCAGGGATGCAGGCTGCTTGGAAAGTGGATGAAATGCACAGCACAGTAAGTGTTGGGAAGGGAAAAACAGTAGTTAAACAAAAAAATCATTGTTTTGTGCATCTGATAGCAAGGGACTGACTGTCTATCAGGCTGGGCACCAGTGGGTTATTTGTTTTTCCTTAGATTTGTGTCTTCCAGAGCTGCGTTGTTAATTTTTTCTTTAAGCAGTTATTTGTCAATGCACAGTGCTCCTGAATGAGCGCTGGTCTGGTCTAGTGGTGCAGGGAAAAGCCTTCCCTGTAGGGCAGATCCTCTGCTCCACCCTTCGGGCTGCCCTAGCCTTGTTGCAGGGCTTAGCCCCTGTGGAGGGGTCAGGACTTGGTGTGCTCAAGCGGGACCCCAGCAGGGAAACAGCTCTATCAGTGCACAGCTACAGCTGCTTCTCTCAGGAGTGTCTTGAGAACATGGCAAAAGGGACTGGGGCTTGATGTTAGAAGGACACCTGACTTCTGGGCTGTGGAAATGTTCCTGACAGCGGTTGCTTTGTCTTTGTTCAGCTCTCAGCTCTTCCTCTTCTCTGCTATCAAACCTCTTTCTTCCTTCTGGCTGAAGCCATTCTGAAAACCCTCCCAGAATTATGTGCCCCTTTTCCCATATTCAGCCTCCATCTCTCTGCAGAGATGCCTGGAACAAACTGTTTCTCTTGGACTTCAGCCCATGAACCCACCTATGATCTGATTCAAGTGCAGTCATTAAAGGCTAATGATGATCATTGTCTTGAATTATATCTATATTGCACAATCTAATGGAAAGCTATCAAACTAGCCATAAATGAATTTAATCAACACAGTAAGCAGTTTAGCCAAGCTACCATGGAGCTACTAAAGGGCTAGTTTACCCTCTCTAGAAGATGATCATCAGAGACAAATCTTAATCTGGTGAGTGCAATTACGACGTTCATCCAAAACTCAAGCTGAGTTACACTTTCCAGAAGAAACCAAAAACCCAGCCTGGGTAAATCTATAGAGTAGGGAAAAAAAGAAAAGGGTGAAGAGAAGGCTTTTGTTTTGTAATTTCGATTTTATTAATCCCAGTGCTAAAAGTATACCTTGCATCTGTGTTTAATCAGCAGGTGTTATTCACTGTGGGCACACAGATGTTATAGTTAGAGCCATTGGCAGTGAACGTGTTCAGTCTGATACTGAAAATAAGAATCTCGCTTTTAGGGGAGGGGACACCTGAAGCAGCTTTACCCAAGGAAAGGCATATGTGTGTGTGAAGCACTGAGCTGGACAATCTGGTCAGTGCATGACCAGATTGTGGGAGGAGCTGTATGTGATCATGGCTGCAAAAGCAAGTAATTGCTGTTCAACAGCTTGAGAGGTGCCTGGGGTGAAGGATAACTGAGCGGTCAGGCGTTCCCAGCAGTGGAGGCTCTGATCTCTTCCTGTCCCATTTTATTAGTATTCCCCACAGTTCCTCCATCTGTCATAGTCTGCATTAGACATGGAGGGATGAAATCACCCTCATTGTTTCCCCTCCCAGTCTAAGTGAGAACTGTTTGTGCTTTGTTTGATTAAAACATGCTGTGGTTGTTTTCAGGACTCACTAATACCAGGATTAATCTGAAGCTACTGTACAAAGTGTGCATTCTGGCACCTGTAACAATAGGCTTACTGTGACACTGGTCTCAGTTAGGTGTGACATCTAGGCTGGAGAACTACATGGTAGAACTGCACCCCTGTGCATTATCCTCTCATCAGGTAAAACAGTGACTTCTCCTCATTTAAATGGTCCCTGGAAGAAAGAAAAGCTGAAGCATGAAGCATCTTATGGCTCAGCTTGCAATGAGCATTTATGGATTTTAAGAAACGCTTGCACAAGACCAGAAGGGTTGGGAAGGAAAACAAAGCAAAACACTGACCACTGCTGCCTAAGAAGCTGAAAGGAGAAGAGCAGAAATACCACAGACAACAAATCTCCTTTGCCAGGCAGCTTGGCGTCATGAGCAGCAGACAACACAACTTTTCTCCAAGTAGGTACAAATGGACAGCGTGAAGAAAGCAGTAGATAAGGGACCATAGGTTAATGCTGTTAGAGCCTACTCTACCCTTGAGCAATGGCAGAGACAGTGTTTGGTCGTGAAATGTGGCGACGTCACCACATTCCAAGTGCTGGGTGCAATTATGGGTGTAGTAGATCTCTTGCTAGGACACATGCGTGGGGAAATGTTTCCCATAGCTGGAGAGACTTCCATGTAAAGATTCCTTCTTATCTTACATGCTGTGCCAAAGAAAACACAGCACTGGGGCAAGGGACTCTCACAGCAGAAAGAAGCGAGTCAGTGAATGAGCCCACTATAGCGCCCATAATGGGCATGAATGCATGCTGGCCCTTTGCATGATGGGGGGGAACTGGAAATGGCTTTGGACATAGCCCTGCCCTACAGCTGGCTGGTGTTGACCCCATCTCAAAATAGAAGATGGAGAAAGCTGTAACAACCTGCCAGGCTTGGCAGTACTGGCAGAAAGAAGGGGAAAGAAGGGAGGGTGGAGGGACAAAAGGAGGCAAGGAAGGATGTAAGGAGAACACTTTTTTAAAGAGAGGCTTACATCAATCCCAAGACAGTCAAGTGAGGAAGTCATGATTAGAGTTCATTACCCCTAGCAACCTATGGCCATTAATTCTCTCTGGCAGCAGTACCTAAGGTTGCAGCAACGTCCAGCCTGTGGCCGGGGCTCTGCATGCTGGAATGTAGAGATACAATAGGGTACAAACGCTTGCCTCATAGATGTTAAGGAAGTTGAAGATGACAAAAACAGTGCCATGGGAAAAAGAGCAGTTAAGTGAGCAAGGTGAACAACAAATCATTGACAGAGATTGCTCCTCCCGGCACCAAAGTTCAGTGGTGCATCTGCAGGAGAAAACACCTCTTCCAAGGAAGACAGATGCTCTCCATCTATTGTTTCATAGCTCTTCATCTTCCCTATGTTGCCACTTGAATTCTCAGTCATAAAGCACTTTATTAGCTTAGTCCTTAAATGCTCCAGGAAGGAAATCAACCTGGCTGAGCTCTCCTTCCTACACTGAAATGGCCCAAGAATTGCTGAGTCTGGTTTAGACCAACAACTCTCTAAGCTTATCCTCACTATTGCGAAGTGGGATGGTGGTACTTATGTAACAGCCCCAAAAGGGTATTTTCTCACGAGTTTTCTCTTCATCTGCTTTCAGAACCATTCCAGCTGTCTTCCTGGGAAAAGAAAAGGAAACATCCTGCCACCCACAGACAGTAACCCCAGTCTTTCAGATCCCTTTACCCCATAGAAAACCCTATTGTGTGCCTTATGGTTCAGGGTTTTCAGATCAAATAGGGGATGAGAATCTAGATTTTAATAACAAAGGATCTTCAAAGGGAATGCCTGATCTTTCCCTCTGATGCTCATGGAAATCCACTTAAGGCCCCTGCTACTCTCAGCTCCGGCTATGGAGGCTGAGAGAGAAAAATGCTCTCTCACAGAGTGCACCCTTTAGCTACTCTTGATCAAAGCCTGGATCAAAGCCTGGCAGCTGGTATCCATCCAGAAGCAAACAAATAAATGCATAGGTGAAGAAATGAGGATCTGAAATTTGCCCTTGGGTAGCCAACTTTCTATATCAACAATGTGAGTATTCTCAGCTGTTAAGGAAAAGCTGAGAAGATAAATCCCAAATATAAGAAATTAAAATCAATAAACTCACTGAGTCGTCCATGTCACAGTTCAGACTCATAAAGAGTTACAACCACTAAATCCCTACAGTGCTGCTCTTTCACAATTGCACGCATTAAGAAAAGGGAGGAAAGAGTTATATGAAACATTTGGCTGGGTATAGGAATCAGTTGTCTTAATGATGCAATATCAAAAGGAAATATTGTCTCATTTAGAGATCTACCAGCTACAGTCACTACAATACTCCCAAAAGGATGGTAACCATTCTCACAGATGCCTAGAAATTAAGAATTATACTCTCACTATGTTTAATATCCTGGCTGTACTTTCAGGGATCATCTATCTTAGTAAAGCTTTGGGGATCTAATTCAATTGCTTTTTATCTGCCACTGCTTATTTATAAAACACATGTCCTTCTGGTGATACTGTGTTCCAGTGGATCTCCCAGAAGCTGGAAGAAGTACTGATGAACGAGAAAGATCTGATCTGCTCACCATGCCTCTAGGACTGCATCCTGTCCTCAAATGTCTTGTTTTGCAAAGCAAAGGACACACCTGAAAAACAATGTGTCTGCCTCATGCTGATCAAGCCACATGGTAAGACAGAGACATATCTGCTTTTTGATATTTTGTGCTGATTATTCTGCTAAAATCAACAGCTAGCTGTTGATTTTTCAGCACAGCTCGCAATATCTGCAATGCGTGAGACATTTGCTTACCTTTGTGCAGACAAAGAATAATTTAGAATGGATTATTTACAAGATCACACCATTATGGAACAACTTTACCTGGAGCCCCAGAGTAACACCAAAACTGATAAGCTGAAATGCAGCCATTCCTCAAGCAAGACATTGTAGTGCTTGGGGATGTCACATGCATGTGCTTACGATAAAGACAAAACATCAGAGTAATGTTTGAGAGTGAGGAAAAAAAAGGACTCAGTATAAAACTTCCCAGCCAAATTTCTGAGGCTTGGTGGCCACCAGGCTTTTTCGAGGGTCTTCAATAACTCATCCAATTTGCGTTCCAGTTGTGTCCAGGCAAGCTTCATCAGCTTTATGGTCAGTCAGTCCATGGTTCACTATGCCTCTGAGTGGCAATCAAGTGAATCCTCTTGCATTTTACTCACTCCTTCATGTCACCCAGGTTTGTGCTCAGTAAGTTTACTGTTGAGTAAGGTGTGTGTGCAGTGTTGATGTGGAGGTGTGAGTAGAGCATAAAAAGCCAACATGGGCACTTTCACTCGGGCTTTACACACATCTGGTGTACAGCAGTAAGGAAGCAGTGCCAGGAGCAAGCCCAAGGACACAGTGTTACGAGAGGACTGCAACATGGGAAGGTAGGATCTTGGAAAGTACTGCAAAGTGGATGGCAGGATTCCAAGGGAGGCGGGAATGTTGCTGGTCCCAGGGGTGGACTGAGTGGGATGCAGAGGAAGGAGGTGGTGGTGGGGAGAGGAGAGGCACTGAACCCACTTCTGCTGTTGAGCTTGAAAGGCTGTCATTACTTCTCTGAGCTATGTTCCAACACAGCAATTAAAAATATTAAAAGTATTAAAAATAGACTCAACTTGAAGGTCACAAATACTCATCTTGAATTTTATGCCATTCCTCATGTGCTTAAAATTGAGTGTATGCTTAAGCACTTTCTGGATGGGAATGTTAACTGATAGGCAGCATCAAATATCAGGCTAACAAATGTGTGTAGGGTCTTATCAGCTTCCTATAGAAAATAACTGGCAGTGCCTTTCAGCCTTGAAAGCTACCTCTGTCAGTGGTCTAGAGTATATTGTTCTTCTGATTAACAAACCACAAGATGGATTTCTTTCCAAACATCTGATACCTTGTGAATAATTTTCTTAATCAAAATGAATAAGCAGGAAGCACATATTTTACCATATTTGTTGCTATGATACTGTGAATTATTCCATTTTATACTCAACTGCTCTTGTGGTTTTGTACAGTTCTAGGAAATAGATGAAGAAGTCATTCTGGAGAAGGGTTTAATGTGATGCTATAGAAGTTTGGATTCAGCTGTCTACCAGACACTGAGTCATAAAGAGAGAGGGATGTTTCAGAGGTAATGGATTATGGATAAAGTTTGTAGGATTCAGTATTTATTCTTATTAAAAATCAGTGATTTAAATCAACAGTGATTCTTTCCTTGTCCAGGATAGTTGTCAGTTACAATTTCTGGTCCGTACGGGAGAGCGTCTGACCCTGGCACAGCACCAGCACCAGCTGTACAGCTGCTGGTGCAGGTCTCAGAGCAAGAGGAAGATAAGCTGAAAAAGCAGCCAGTGCATGTAGGGGAAAAATATGTGCTGTGAGTCTGGAGAGTGAATAAGGGGAAAAATGGACAATTTTTTAACATCTATTGATTAAATCCTGCCCAGTCTCTTCACAGAGCACAGCTGTATGCTATAGAAGTTAAAAGCCAGCACAGATCAACAGCAGAACCGTGCAGGGAGAAGTGCAGCTGTATGGCTTCAGCAAATTCAGTGGTAAATGTGCGTGTCAAAGCATAGAGCTCTGGGCCCTCCCAAGTGCTCCCCGGGCTGTGAGCTTGGTCTTTGCCACTGTGCTACAGCCGTTGGTCCTCAGGGAAGCAGCTGCTGCAAGGGGAGATGGACTGTTTTACTCCACCTCCAATTAGTGTAGGCTTCAAGCCATGTCACTAGGCTGGCTGGATTTCTCTCTCTCACACACGCATGCATGCACACAAACAAAATGACGATGACAGCAAAACACAAGATGGGAACTGCAGCTGTCAGGAATTTCTTGGCTCACATGAGGAAGATGGGGAGCAGCCAAGAGAATTGAGAGGAGGAGGGCAAACCCCTCTTAAAGAAAAACAAAGTAGACAGAAATACAAAACCCAGGAGTTCTTTTAAGGCTTGAGAAAGTGGAAGGAAAAGGGAAACAGTGTGGAGTGGGAGGAGGAGAAAAAAGAGAGAAAAGCCGAGAAAAGCCGGGGAGTTATTGATGCCACAGGATCACAGAGCTAATGGGCTGTGTGCTAATTGTGCTAGGTTTATAATAAGCATCAAACTTCAGCCTCGGTTGCATTCAGATGAGCCAAGAGCACGTTTCATAGCACTTGACAGGGAATGTTGTTTTCCTACTAAGAAGTGTAATGATAGATGGGAAATGGGCTAGTGGTCTCTGTGTCCATCTCCTAACAGAAGCAAGTTGCCACAAAATCAGAAGTCGTGAGGTTCCCCACTGAACTGCTCTGCTCAAGCTCAGTTTTACTTTCTGCTGGAGAGCTGTGGAACCAAGCCCTCAGACTGATAAAGTTGGGAGTGAATGTGAGTAAGGCCACTAGCTGTAGGCAACTGGAGGGATAGGATTGAGAAAACCACTCTGGCTGCTATCTCTGTCTGTGCACATGCAAAGAGAATAATTTACAACTACAAAGTGTTGTCGTGACCTCTAAAATATGCATCTGACAAGAAGGCTAATTAAAATAAAAGGCATTTGCTAGTTCTGGAACAAAGCAGCAATATAAGTTCGGAGATGCTTCCGAAGACCACACAAGGTTTCCCTTGCTATGCTTCCATTTGCAGTGTACACCTGGGGAAAGGAGGCCTGGGGGAATCAGTCACCATTGATGTATGCTGTTGCTGAAGCTGCATTCCTGAAGGAAGAAAGATGCAGGAGAAGTCAGGAGTGAAAAGAGAAGCAGTCTGTCTTGAGCAAGAGGATGAAGAAGGTGCTGGCTTGGAGGAAGCCCCACAGGTCCTCAGAGTGGGGCTGGACCCATCTGGTGCTTGGCTGCGGGGTTGAGCTGGAGGACCAGTGAGCTGCTGGAGGGTGCTGAGTTCCTCTTGCAGCTTGACAGCTGAGAAGTGCCTCAGAGATCCTCAAAGTGGGACCACAGGACAGAGAGGTCAGTGCCAAGCACGTGCGTTTCAATGTCTCTGCTTGTGTTTTGTAACTTTTCAATTTGGCAGCTGAGAACTTAATTAACCCTTCACTGTGCTAGAGTACTTTTTGTCTCTAAGCTTGTCATTAGGCACATGCCTGAGCCCAGATCAGTCCAAGGCTTGCTGCTTCTCTGGAAGCAATGAATCCACCTAAGGCAGTGTGTGCAGACTGCACACCCTTTGGGTCCCTGCAAAGCAGGATGCATTAGGAAATGGCCACAGTATGGTTACAGCCATTAGGGCACACCAGGACCAACCACCAGACTGAAAGAGCCAGCCTGGGGTTAGTACCATCAATGGCAGTTCACAGACAGAAATTCCTCAGGTTTACCCACATGCCCATCTTGGGCTAGGGATAAGATGTTGGGAGATAGCTCAGTATGCCTTTTTATCTCCAAATAAAGGCTGTCTCACCTAACAGAGACAGCCTCACAGGCTAAAGCAGATGGCACAGTTATTGGGAAAAAAACAGGGAGATTTTGAAATGGGACCTGACTCCAGCCTGATAATTCAAGATCAGTTTTGATGAGTAAAATGTGTGCAAATATGTCTTCTAGGTGAGCCACTTCTGTCCCTGCCTTTTACATGAGTATGATAATTGCAGCTCATTATCTGTATTGAAATGCACCCATCTCCCTTCTGTCTTCCCTCCCTCTCCCAAGTTTTCATTCCCAGATGCCGAGTTCTTTCAGTCACTTATCTGGCAGGTACATATGAAATGCAGTGTTAGTTCAAGGACATGTACTAGTAAAATAAACATATCACAAAAGGCACCACCTGGCCAATATGCTTAACATTTTGTGCAACAGATAAACCCAGAAGGAGCTGATGAAGCAACAATAATTGTTATGTTTATTGAGTAGTTACACGTTACTGAGCAACTTAGATGAACAGGATTCATCCCCGGTCAGTCCTCCCTTGCTGTTATATCACTCCAGGGAAGTGTGTTTTATTCAACTGCCCGTGGAGCCTGGCTATTAATAGGGGTCTAAAGTGCACCAAATTGGCCATTGGCAGTCCCATTAAGATGTGTAAATGCATATTACTCATTTTATAGTTTGTGTGTAATTTGAGCCTTTCAATTTTCCCTTGGAAGTCTTAGCTTAGTTACATATCATCACCTTAAGCAAAGGTGATGAAGTTGAGGGTAATTTTGCTGTTGGACTCCCTGCTGTAAGGTGTTGCTGGGGCTGAAAGTCTGTGCGCATTCAGGACACAAACTACTAAAGGCTGTGAAAGCGTGCTGGGCAAGTATCACTGCTGTTTTTGGTGACAAACTACTGTGTTAGATGGACTACCTGTCCAACCCAGTTTGGCTGTGCTTATGTTCTGTGCTGTATCATGGTTGACAGCCCAGGTGAACGGATATGGCAGCTTTGATTCATACTTTTAATAGGGCAGTTGGAGATGACTCCAGGTTAACCTAGGCTATTTTGAGGGTTTGCTGACAAGCCTCCACCCCGTGCTAAAAAATACATTCCTACCAACCACGGCTCTACCTCATCAAATATTGCTGGTTTAAGAAGGAACCATCAGAAGACAACCTGCCTGGCTGTCTTCTGTCTTACCTGTGAAAACTGGGATTGCCCAGGCCACTGGGTTGTTGGTCCTAGTCTGGCAGAGCACTTTCCCAAGCAGAGGACCTGGGTAAGCCTGTGCTGGCAAAATGAAACTCACTCTTCAGAAGAAGACTATGCCTCCAGGAAGGGAAAAGCATGGTCTTTTATGGGGACATAAACACCCAAAATATATACACTTGGATAATGATGCACAGATTGTACATGCCACAATTCTCCACCCCTCTGGCTGTGCAAATTCTGAGGACCCTGATCGCCTTGATGGATGAAGTATTGAAAGGAACAGAATGAATGCTTAAAACCAAGAAAACGTGTCTGCGGTCCAAGATGCTTTTTAAACATCTCATTGATTCCTTCTACACTGTATTGCCTGCTGCCTCCTGAACACTGCAGATAGTCCTTAATTCCATTAGCTCTGCACGTGAATGCTTAAGATGACCACTGGCATCCTGTCCTTGGAACAAACTTCCCTTAAGGGGAATTATTACACAATTATGGAAGTTTTGTAACCTTTTCTGAGGCATCCAGTGTTGGCCACTCAGTGCAGACAGGACTTTGGTTGATAGGGACTATTGGCATGGCAATGTGAAGAAGAATCTTTTCTTGGAGCTGTCTTGAATAGGAAAGTAGTAGTAGTATTATTAAGTAGCTTTTGTCTAGGAACAAAGCCAGAGATTCCGCTTTTTGTCTTGAAGGAGCTGCAATTTAATTTCAATTGGGATGTAGCACGGGGAGGTAATGAAGAAATCAGAAAGAGCAATAGGAGCTGAACAAGGCTGGAGCAAACAGGCATCAGACAAATCATCTTTCCTATTTTGTGGTGAGTGTGTAATATGTCAAAGAACCTGCTTTATGCTTCATAGCAATGTTGTGATCAATATTACTGATACTATAATCATATATATGATGTGTGGAACCAACAGAAAGAAAATAGGTTTCCTGCAGTAATAGGTATGTTACCAGGCTGGAAAACTTATGGAAACCAAGAAACATTTTGAGTCTTGCTACCTGTCCTTTTGATCACATTAGTATCTAGTGTTAAAACAGGTCATGGCTCCGCTGTGCAAAGTGCTGTGCAAACATACCACAGCAGACCTTCAGATAAGTTGTCACGGAGCCATTGTTTTCATTGGAAAATCAATTTCATGCCTCTCTGCCAGTTCTGTGATCCTTTTTCCTGGGACAGACTTCTCAAACAACTTGAGGGATGGTTTAATGGGATGTGGAAGAGGTGAGGTGCAACAGATCATGAATCATGGCCATATTTTACCTTGTAAAAAACAAGTCATAGAGTTCACCTCATTGGGAAATGTAATTTCTCCTTGGATTTTGAGGGTGTTGAGAGATTTGGGTATGTTTGTGGGAAGCTGGGCTGGTGACTTATAGTGGTTTTGCTATAGGAAAAGAGGCAGGTTGTGTGTGAATGAGATTGCATTCTCAGATCATTCTGGGTTCATTGACCATCAGTGCTGTTAATATTGACCACTCTTAGCATTGGTAAAAGGGGAAGGAAGGCCAGTGTTAAAAAAAAAAAACAAACCAAAAAGAATTGGAGATATAAACTAGTTGCATGTGATTGAGCCCCTCATATGGCATCTCCTGTCACATAAAGCATCACAAAGCTCTTTATGGATGTTAAGCGATTTAGGAAAGGGAGTGACTTGGAAACAGAAGATAAAGTTGCAGATCATGAAGTCTTGCTGAATTATTGGGGAATATAGTCTCATCTCTATAGCACCTTGCTTTCCCAAAGCACTTCATGGATACTAGTGAAAAATGGTATACTGCTAATATTTTTTCTGTTGGAATCTGTTCTCTGTCTATTAAGTGTGTAAAGAAAATCTGCAAGGATCCTGGTAACACTGGGCAGCATACAGACTTGCAATTGAAGCAATATATGTACAAAAGAGAAGGGATGAAATATCAGTCAAGAATTCCTCCTGCCTGATTTTAAATTACATTTCTGTGTATCATATTCTCCTGTGTACAGGAAATGCAGAAGATAATGCAGCCTTCATTTCTCTTGGACAGCAGCAAAATAGCTCAGAGGGAATCTAGAGCCTGATCTATAGCAGAAACAAAAGACTGCAAATACAAATTCAGTAAAATTCAGAATTACTCAGATCTGAATTTGATTTCACTTATGCCATTTCCAAACCAGTATTTTAAGCTCATAGTGTGAAAAGTACGTTGTTTCTGCACTGCAAGAGACTGAAAGAGCTAAAGAGCTAATATATGTTGATCTCTCAGACATTGTGGCAGTTTGTTGATGTCTCAAATGTTGTGGTGAAACAAGTTAAGATCTGCATGGCAACACCAAACCACAAGTGAGAAGACAGCTGGCACAGAGTGTGGGGAGGTGTGTTGGAGGATGCACAGTCCCGTATTTCTGATGTGCCTCCAAACTCACCATATTTGTCCAGACGTCATACAGAGTTCATTTGAGGAAGGGGCTCACGACCACCCAAAGGACCCCTTGCGACCACTCCCCACAATGATGCCTGAGCAGCAGATTGAGAACTTTCTGAAACAAGAACCATGTAAGTCGTCGAGGGGATAGACTTGAAGCAATTAAGAGGCAGAGACTGGCTTATAAAAGACATGACTCTGAAAAAGCCAGGCACGTGCCCGCCACCGGAGGATCACCTTATCTATCATCATCATTGCGGGATCCAAGGGTGGTGATAATTCTTACCCCCCCCCCTCCCCCCGCTCCCCGCTTCCTTTTCCTCTTTTTCTTTTCTTCTTATAAGTATTTCAATTAGAACCCACATTGCCTACCACTATGTTTTCCAAGTTCAGGTTGTCTACTGTTACACTTGCCAAGTTCAGGTTGTTTCTACCATCAATAAAGCATTTAATTGTTTGGTGTTGCTTCACCTTAATTTAGCCCAAGGGAATCACAGAACTGCCACGATCCTCCCTGGACAGCCCAGTTTGGATCATGACATGAACAAAAATGTTCATACAAGTTGCTAATGTGGTTTCATTAATCCACTTTAAAAATTAAAACTTGTTAATGTTCTTGGATATTTACATTAGCCCCAAGGAAGTGCAACAGGATTGCTTGAAGATTTCCTTTTGAATAACTTGACCACCTCAGTTTATCCTGGCATATGGATCAGCTTGAGAATATTGACTTCAGTAGGGAGTAGGTATCAATGGATAACTTTGCCAGGCAGCTGTCTGAGAACATGGGGGATGCTCAGCAGAGGGAGGAGCAGGAGAAGATGACAAAGAAGAGAATACTGATGAAAGAAAAGTCCATGAAAAAGTGCAACAGGTCTATTTTGATGAGGGATCTGACCTCACAGATCCTCACATTGGAAGAAACAAAAGTCCTGGACAATTTTAATCTTTTATTTCAGACTACTGAGGTGCTGTCCCTGCAGCTACTGGCAAATACCCAATGCACTGAGAGGTAGGTCATCCCCTGTTATCAAGCTGGTAATGGAGAAGAAATCTGGATGGGGAACTTCATGGAAGGCAGCCAGTCAGATCTGGTTTGCATTTGTCCAGAGCGAGAATTTTCTTTGCTACTTATTGGTGTCTGCTTAACATGAGCAAGATGAGGGAAAAAGGCTGTCTGCAATGAATCAGACTCACTCTGGACAGATAAAACAGAAAGGCAATAGCAGGGACTTCAGTATTGCAAACTGGAAAGCAAAATAATAATAAAAAAGGGATTAAACTGATAATTTTTAGTTGACAGACTTTGTTTGTAAAGCTACAGTCATCTAATGGGGAAACTGAATTTCCTGGATAGAATATATATGCTGCCCTGGAGTTACTTGATTAAATAATTGATGGACAATCAACATGCCGCTGTCTGAAGGATGATAAAGTACATGGACTGTCTCTGGGACCCCCAATTTTTTTGTGTGTATTACTCCAGTCCCACCAACACACTTCTGAGGGAAGCTTTGTCTTCATCCCTCACTGGCCAAGGCGGCCAACAGCATCCTGGCTTGTATCAGGAATAGTGTGGCCAGCAGGAGCAGGGAGGTGATTGTCCCCCTGTACTTGGCGCTGGTGAGGCCATACCTGGAATACTGTGTCCAGTTTTGGGCCCCTCAATACAAGGAAGACATTGAGGTGCTGGAGCGTGTCCAGAGAAGGGCAACAAAGCTGGTGAAGGGTCTGGAGCACAGGTCTGATGAGGAGTGGCTGAGGGAGCTGGGGTTGTTTAGCCTGGAGAAGAGGAGGCTGAGGGGAGACCTTATCGCTCTTTACAACTACCTGACAGGAGGTTGTAGTGAGGTGGGTGTTGGTCTCTTCTCCCACATAGTTAGCGATAGGACAAGAGGAAATGGGCTCAAGCTGCGTCAGGGGAGGTTTAGGTTGTATATTAGGAAAAATTTCTTCATGGAAAGGGTAGTCAAGCATTGGAACAGGCTGCCCAGAGAGGTGGTGGAGTCACCATCCCTGGAAGCGTTCAAAAAACGGGCAGAAGTGGCACTTTGGGACATGGTTTAGTCTAGTCTACCTTTGATGGGTTTGGTGTGGACTTGGTAGTGTAGGTTAATAGTTGGACTGGATGAACTTAAAGGTCTTTTCCAACCTAAATGATTCTATGATTCTGCAGGACAGCAGGCCGGTACGTGTAAGTCAGATTTATTCCTTATCTGGTAAGTCAGCCTGGATCAGGGATAGGACAGAAAAAAGCTGCTCCTCCTGGAGCACAGTGTTATCTGGTGGATATAACTAAGCAAAAGAGTTATAGCCATTCTGGTCAAGAGTTATATTAACGCTTCATCTTTCCAGGTTTCATTTCATGGCGCTTGTATGAGGGCTGTGCTGGCTACCCAGGCAGCCTGCTCATGAAGGAGCTCAAGAAGACAGGGCAGTTCTTTCCTCTCCTGAGGCAGAAAATGCCCTTTCTGAGTCTTACAGCCCGGGTTAGTGCAGGAGGCAGCAAATATGAAAAAGCTTTGTGGAGCTCTTCACTGTGTAGATGTGGAGATCTACAAGTGGTAGGTGTGGACAAACAGGGAGACCATGGTGTACTGCTGAAATCTGGGTTAGAAACCACATCAGCATGAAGACCACAACCAAGGACAGAGCTTCCTTCTTGCTTGCCTCCCCATTTCTACAGCCTGAGCTGACCCCTTCATAGCCAGAGTGCTCTGCATTGTGGAAGAAACAGAACTTTTTGGCACTGGATGTGTCCTACAAGCCATACCAAAAGAAAATTATACCAGGGGTTTAATACAGAATAAGCTTCAGCACAGCAGCAGACTTCATCAATCATTATGTTCTTGGCTCTCATTTTTTAGGCAGACCTTCAAAGTCAGCTTTGGTTTATTTGACATAATTACTATAATAGTACTCATCAGCTTGTTAATGCAGAAAGCTCAGGTATTTGGCATTCAGATCAATATGCCATACGTAGATATTCCCTGTCTTTGCATAGTGCTTGTTAGTGTAATGCTCAGGAATGGACTAATGTGTGAATAATTTCAACAGGGCAAGATTATTTAGATATATTCACCCCCAAACTCACATTATTTTTAAAAGTCATGTTTAAATTCATAGGAAGCAGAGAAGACTGCACATATGAATAGCTGCCTTACAGTGATCTGCAGTTTTAAAGACAGTAAGCCTTTGGGAGAGTCTAACTTCATTGATAATTTCTTTGCCTCCAGTTCAATGGAGCATGAGAAAGATCCACTCCCTCTCCCAAACCCAACCCAAGCACTATGCGAACGCTAACTCAGAGAAAAGCAGCACATAATAGTCTCACAAACCTGGAAGCTGAAAGGCGTAGTCTTCTCTTGGTGCTCACATTACTAATCCAATCTCTTCCAAGAATTTCATATATTAGTCAATGCTCATCACAGGTAAGTTTATAGAGCTACGGGGACATGTAATGGGTCCATAAATACCCTTCCCTATGTCACTGTTAAAACTGTAATAAGTTAGGAAATTATTTGGCTTTTCTGTTTCAGGCCTCAGTCGCTAAGCTCGTGTAATTTCTGGTTGCCTTTATAGAGAAAAAAAAAGTGTTCTGTGTAATCACCATCATCATAAGCAATGAACTTGCAGAAGGAGAGTTCCTTTTCTCCAGAATATTTTCCATTTTGCCACCAAAGACATGTATTTTTTTGCATAGACATTAGAGTGGAAGATTTTTCATTATTCTGGAAGAGACACTTATATCATTGTCTTTTTTATGCAGAGAAAGATCAGACAAGGAAGAGGTTAAATGATCTGGGTTTTTTTCTGGTAGAGTAGTGATGAGAGGTGTATGCTGGAAGATGTGACCTTGGAGGCCAATGTTCTGGGCACCCTGGAGTCCTGCAGCAGCAGAGGAATAGGACCAAGCATGAGAGAACAGGCCGACCTTTACACAGCTTTGGACTGTCTTGGGTCACAGGATCCTACATGCCTGCAATGTGCTGTGCACAGGTAAAATATGCTTAAATGTCCACACATCTCAGATTGCAGGGTAATTTAGCTTCGTAGTGCCTTGACGTCTTCTGTATGCGTTATGATTCCACTCCTGAAAAATGTAATGAAATTGAATTTATTTACAGTGGGAGGAGACAAGAAGTTGTAGAAGTGCAGTCACCTACGTATATCCCAATGAAATATGTCTACAAGATATACTAAGAGAATACATAAACCTGTGCCCAGAGACAATCAAAAGCCATGTTGTTGCTGTTGTTGTTATGGTTATTACCTAATATTAACTTATTTTACCTAAGAATTTTTTTGGCTGAATACTCAATGAGTATTTTTGGACTGTCTCTGTTCCTGTGTAGGTGTGTCCATCAGATCAGGGAATAGATAGAGGATTGCTGTGTGATAGTCTGCACACGTGAAGAGATCAGAAACTTGGAGAGCGGTGAACAAGCAATAAGAAGTCAAGGTAAACACTTCACTGCCTTTTGAAGGGTCCTTACTGAAAACTAGCTGAAGACAATGCAAATCTTTCTATTGTGTATGGTGAGGACTTTATCAGGGAGTAGACTGTCACCATCATACTTCAGTTCAAAATGTGGTAGTGCTTAAGTGTTTTCAGCTCCTGTTAGTTGAACATGTGATAAGATGATAGCTGATTATTTAAAGTGACTTGAAGGATTTTTCTGAGCTGTTTGGGACTGAAAACTTTGTCACTCTTTCCTTCTGATATGGACATGGTTACAGGGCTCCATAGTCTGCCTTATTTCAAGATTTGTCTAATACCCTCATATTTACTTTAAATTGGCCAGGAAGAAGACTGAAGTAGAGGATATGGAGGCCGGCCCACTGTACATGATCCTGGATGGGAGCCTGACTTATCATCATTCCAGGTTTGCATTGATTTCATTGCATTTTCAATATGGAAAAAAGGTACTTCTGTATTTTTAATGTTTTTTTATAGATCTAATTCTATTTGTGTGAAGGGAAGTTATATTACCATTTATATAACAACAGTCTGGTAGGAGTCCAGAGCTATTAACTAGGATTGTCCAAACACAGTGAGCAAAGAGTAGAAACTGGGTAAAGGAACAGATAGAGCCATAGTTGTCTGGTCTTCTTCAGTCCCTCTGCCACTTCCAAATATAAGGATCAAACAAAAATTTTTCACACTCACTGCAATTTGATATAGGCTAAATTCACTTTAGGCTTAGAGGCCCATCAGATTGTAGCACCTTTTTAATCTCCACTGCAACAGGAAACTTTCATTTGATTTCCAAGGGACTTGAGTTGAGCTGGGTTTCTACTAAATAAAGTTGTTTGAGTTTTAGGGCCTCTGAAAACTGTTAGTGAACTCTTCCATCCTCCTCCATTCAATTTCATGGTTCTAATTTCTGTGCTTCTAATGAAAGGGATGTTTACTACCAGGCATCTAACTTGAACTGATCTGGCAAGTTGCTGAGAGATGTAAGTTGCAAAACATTTCATATGAATGAAGTTTTCTCCATCAAAAAGGTCTTATGTCAAAAGTGAAGACAAGTCTCTGCTTTTTCTCTTCTTAAGTACTGGATGTTAGACGTTAATCACTGAACTGGAAATCCAATTACATGATTATTAATCAGATGCATTTTTTTCAACTTGGGGAAAAAAAGGCCAAATGAAACACGAAAGTCCACTGGGAAACACTGCCAATTAAAGCAATTAAAAGAGGTTGTGGAATTCTTAATTCTTACGCTTGGCTAGAAAGATGATTGACCGGTCTTGACTCTCCTGGGAGTGGGTGTGCTGGGCAGTTTTTTATTTGCTTCTTAAGATCAAATGCTTCTCTTTCCTTTATAAGACATAATTAATTTTCTTTGCAGGAAACTTTACTTATTATGATATGGGTAGCTGATCAAGTTTAAAGTGTTTGATCAGGTTAAGCAATGCCTGTCATTTAACATTCCCACTTACAGACAGAAGCACATATTCCTTCCGTTCTCATAACATTCTGCAGACAGACTTTCTGACAGCTGAAGTGTAGCCAGTAAATTTCTTTTCCATTAGTTTCAAATTGTACAATAATATACTAAAGTAATTACACCATAAATCTTCTTGCCATGAAGTTAGGCTCTGCAGTACGCACTCATAAAATAGTGCAGTAGCAAATGAAATCACTGCATCTGTATATATTAGTCTTGCAGTAACTTTTCTGAGGGTGGTCTGAAACATTGACAAGAGTGAATTGGGAGGAGTTGGGAGGAATTCAGTGTTCCTTGTCTTTTATAAGAGAGGGGCTATAGTTCTCCAACAATTAGGGCTACCCTGTAGCTGTGCATGGGTCAGAGCAAGGATTATTGCCAACAATCTCTGTAAATGTGCACTGTGAACTAGAATATTCCCTGGATCATCCAGGATGGGGTGAGTCTTAGTTGAAGATCTGAGTACAAGACAGGCTGTGTTGAATCACCTAAGGAGTCTACCCAATCTCGACAGAGTACCTCTAGGCTAAATCTGACCATTTCTTGGCTCTAAAATGCTTTGAAGATCAGGGAAACACAAATGAGAATATTTGCACTAAAAGAAGTAGCTGCCAATCCATCTATTTTTCTTAGGTCCCTAGAAAAGAACAGGCAGGTACTGTACCTAGAGCACCCTCTCAGCATCTGAATGTGAAAAGTCCTCATTTTTCACTCACCACTGTACTGTAAGCTGTGGCAATAAAATTGTGGTTTCTAGGCAGTTTGGTTCCCAAAGCCAAGGGCTGTTCTGGAGACCAAGTTGCCTGTAACCCTCCTGACAGTCCTTGAATTGTGCAATAGGAAAGTTCCTTTTTTGGGAGAGGATGGCAGCAGCCATCCCATCCCATGCCATCCCATGCCATCCCATGCCATTCCACAACTTTTTCCCTTTAGGTCAAAGACTGTAAAGGTCTCTTTATTTCCAGAGGGACCAGGAGCTGATGCAGTCTTCCTTCAAGCTGTGATAGGTGTTTGCACCCAGACAGCCATGGGCCTGTCACAGGTCAAGGAGCATGTGCTTGAAACTTCTGCATTGACCCCAAGGAATGGGGATGTGCGTATGCACTTTCACTGCACAGCACCTGCTCTGCCTTCCTCCTCCTCCTTCTCCAGGTGGGCTACCAGGCTCCAAGGAAGCCATATATCGCTGAAGAGCAGCTGTGGATCCAGCTCCTCTACTGCCCAGCTGGATGCCCTGATATAAGATCAGGCTGGATTTATAGGAGCCCATGCCAAGTTTAATTTGCTCCAGTGTGTGTATGGCTCAGCAGTCAGAATGTGTGAAGTTTGCTCTCTCCCCAGAGCAATGTCAGTGCTGCCATTCACTCCTCCCACAAAAGGGGCAGCATCTATAGCAGTTCGGTTATTTCCAGGACCATTTATTTCTTGTGGTTTGGTGGCACAGCTGGAGAGGTGGGTTCATAGTAGTGATCAGATTGCTGGAGAAAACAGTGCAGAGGCTGGGCAGGAAAAAATTACACTGAAAAAGCCAACATTGTGGCTTCTAGTTCTGTATAACACTTCAGCCATGGACCTCTGCCAGGCATCAGCCACGGTGGCAAGGGCACAAATAACCCTCAGCGTGGGAGCATTTCAGGTGAACGGGCTTTGCTGTTCTGTGAATAATTACACTCATATAGACAGCATCTTTGACTGGGTCTCAAGTGACAGTAGCGTGAAATGGGCATTTGACTTTGCTTCATCTGGGAAGCAGGCATGTACAGGAGCGGCAGAGAGATATTTTCCCTGCCCATCAAGGCCCAGGAAGTACATTTGATTATATTCACTATATTTGATGTGATTTGCTGCACTCAGATATTCTGCTGCAATTAGGTGGTTAGAGACTCATCATTAATCTTTGGCTCTGCTGCCTATCAATCTGTTCCCTCACATATCTTAGCTTATGGCATTATTCTGAACATTTTGATTAGGAAATATCCCTGCCTTGGAGCTGTTGCTGGTGGCAGAATTTCTGTGTACATCTCCTGTCAGTATCTAAATCTCTTCTATTTGGGCTCTTTAGAGCACTTCTCTCTCAAATGACAAGCAGTGTGTCTCTTGTCTGATTCAGAGACCTCTCAAAACCCTGCTGAGTTGGTGCTCTGACATTAGACCCCCAAGAAATTGCTT
Source organism: Pelecanus crispus (assembly GCF_030463565.1). Classification (NCBI taxonomy): domain Eukaryota; kingdom Metazoa; phylum Chordata; class Aves; order Pelecaniformes; family Pelecanidae; genus Pelecanus; species Pelecanus crispus. Next base: position 11,941,968 of record NC_134652.1, on the reverse strand, counting down.
GCTTTTTGATACCTGAGCACATTCACTGATGAGCTTTCTGATTTTTTTTGCCTCCCATTATGGTTTCTTAGGATGTTCAAAGTCATCTAAGTTATGTCCTTCTGCTTTCCTCCTTCCTAAAAAGGCTCACATTCTTGGTGCTCTTATTGTATTAAAAATGCTTTGAGTTTGATTCTGCACTCACAGACCTTCCTGCTTTTCAGTTGACTCTTTTCATAAATAATTAAATAAGAGAAAACCAGGGGACATTTAATTGTGCTTGCGATGAGGAAAGCACTTGTTAGAAAAGCCACTGTGGGGATGGCAGTGGGGAACCTTTGCTCTTGAGGGAGCTCTCTTCCAGGTCAGGACACTTAAAGGCAGCTCTTAATTGTCAATGCTTTTAACTTATGAGAGAGGCCAGTAAGTGGATGGACTTCTCCCTGCCTGCATCCTTCTCTCTGGAAGCTTTAATCTTGTTTAGCCCTGGTCTGATATTGACATAAGGTGCATTGGTGATATCTCCTACCAGGGGAGAAGACCTCAATACATCAAAAGTAAAGCTGGTTTTTATCTATGTACTGCTCAGCCACCCTGCAGAAAACACAGGTTTACAGGAAACATTTTACATATATTTATTCACCCTGTTGCAGTCTATATCACAGTTGGCATTCCCTATGAAATCCCCAGGGTGGCTTCAGGTAACTATGAACCTGAGGATTGTTTTCAAGTACTAATAAGAGTAGATTCATCCAGGATAGGAACTATAACCCAATCCTTATGCTATACTGTGCTGAAGATCACCATGAAAGACATTGAGGAAGTGATGGACAGCATCCAAGTGGTTAATTTATTTCTGACCATGCACAAATCACAATCAAATCTCACTCTTAAATAGTTTTTCATTCAAATCTCATTCTTCTCCCTCTCTAGAGTCAGCATATATTTTGCCTGGTAATAGAGTTGTCCAGTCACTGGAGATGCTAATGTCACTCTTCTACTTTGGATCTTCCAAGAATAAAGGGCTTCCTTAAAAAAAACCAAAACAAAACAAAACAACAAACTACCCAACAGTTGTTATTTAGCCAGAGTATTGGATATGCTGAAGAATGCAATGTGAATGGAGTTGTGAAGACATCAGACTTGACAGTCACAGTGTTTTTGAAATCTGTGGATCTACCTCTCAGTTATACCCTCCTGTTGACGGAAAAGCGTTGAATGAAGATGTAAAGCTGGGCATTTTGTGGCGTTTAGCATAAATAAGCATTAACTCCTCTGAAGGTTCTTTCCCTGGCTGTATCTCTAGTACATCTTTTAAGCTTCCCTGAAGTTCAGACTTTTTTCTGCCTCTGTTTAAACAAATGTGGGTTGTGCTTTATTGTGTATGTATCACAGATATAGGGGAGGAGGGAAACTGAGCTGAGTTTTAAATATTTTTCCTCTACTTCTTTGATGAGATACTGTATCAGATTGGTTCTAATTGTCCCCTATATATTAAAGTTGCAAAATATCCATTTTAACAGCCCCAATTACCTGCACAAAACCCTGCCCCAACTTTTAATCAACAAACTAAATCCTGTGGACATCCGTAGTATAAGGAACAAGCACAAAAAAGAAAGCAAAAGGAAAAAAAAGAAAAAAAAGAAGGAAGCATGTCAGACAAGTAAATGCATATGAATTTCATCTGATAAGCATTTGCAGTTACTTCAGAAATAGGTTTATTATAAAAGCTATAACTATACTATTGAAATTAAACAGTAGGAAGAGAACCACACAAAACTATCCATTAATCTTTGTGCATTCACAACTGTCATGAGGAGAAAAGAATTTTAGGAAAGGATCAGAGACTCCTCACTGCCTAAAGTCCCTGCTGTGCTTTACTTTCCACTGCTGGATACAAAGAAGCAAATCCAAATCATTCACTGAATATCTTGCTTTGCTCTTACATTTGGCATCAGGATGCAGCTGTACTGACTCTTCCCGAGTAAGGCAAGGTCATATTAATCATTCCATGTTTAAATAATCCTTGTGTTCTCAGTCTCTTGTAGTACACATCCTACTAGACCATTAAACTATCATCTCTGTTGGGTTTCTATGAAAATTTTCATTTTTCCTGCAGCTGATGAAATGAGTGATGATGATGTACTTCTTACCAAAACCATCTATCACTTGAACTCCCACACTTCCCTCAGCCTTCAGTACTGTTAAAAGTCAACTTAACTCCTTTATCCCTTCAATTCATGAAGACTGACAATAGTGTTTAAAGGGAGTCCAAAGGGTACCTCCAGGTATGTGTTATTGGGGTTAAAATCTGGACTGCTTTGTCAGAAGTTCAGTTTCTTGTAGAGTTCAGGCTTTATGGTAATCTAGGTCAATTCTATGCATTTGTGGAAGATCAGATAAAAATGCTTCTTGGGCAAAGAAGCTGGGAAATTTTGGTTTATGAAATTGTGTTTTCTCTGTCTTTGCCTCTTTCAGGGAACTGCAGAGATATTAAGCCTGAGACTCAATTTGTTTTCTAGTTCCATGGTGGAATTTATCTAATTGAATGGGTACTAAACAAGTTTAGATTGGCCAATTCTTTAAAAAAATGACTAAGCTGTCAGCTGATCTAATGCTTGTGCAGACGTTATATTTTGTAATATCCAGGTGATTACCAAAGCTGGAAGAACCCATGGGAACAGACTGTCTGGGAAAGGTGGAACTGGCTGTTATTGGCAGAGGTTTTTCCAATGTTGATTCACAACCCCAACCTCAAACATTTCCCAGCCTACTCAGAAGCTCTCAGAAGCTGATTTCATTTTTTTGTGTGTGTGTTGTTTTACTCTCTTGATGTCATACTTTGTCTCCTGGTGGTTCCTACAGGGATAATACAGAGACCTTCCAGTGGAAGGTGACACTTTGGCAAGGGTTGGTTCATGCTAATAGACTCTAACAACTATTGGTATTAAGAACCAGAATAAACACATTCAGCCTGTATTGTGCCTTGATCCAAAGGACATGCTTACCCATTCCTCACACAAGTCAGGGTCTCAGGACATTACGTAGATGGGATGGCAAGCACTGAGCATCACTCAGGAAGTGCAGAGGGAGATGCTGTTTTTCTAGAAGAGACATCCCTAGCATTTTTGATTGGCTCTTGGCAATGACAATCTTAGCCACTAAAAGGAATCCCAGGAAGATATAGACCAGTCACATTAGAAAAAAAAAAAAAAAAAACAAAACAAAACCAAAAAACACAAAGAGAGAAAAGAGAAAATAAAAAGGGTTGAAGCCTGTGGCTGAGACAGTCAGTACAGGAGACCATTTGACAAGTTTAGCAGACTGTCACAGGTAGGACTGGGAATTCATGCTAATGTAAATAGCAGTTTGCATGATTAAATATAAAATCTTACAGCTGCTTGGTTCGGTATAGTTTGTACTGTCACATCCTCTGTGTGTGTGTGTGTGTGTGTGTGTGTGTGTGTATGTGTATGTCTTATGCTTCTGAGTATATTAGCCAATTTCAACTAAATCAGATGAAGGGGTCCAGGACAGTAGGACTTGGGATAATTCAATTCCCATGAGGTCTTTGGAACATAGCAACCGCAGACTGTGCCAAAGTGAAAACTAAGCACTCTGAGAAATTGTATTTGTTCCTTGGTTGTGCATCACTTACAGGATATTCTCAAAAGAAATGAGGAGACCACAGGAAATGCTTTTAGGCTGATATGCCAGAGGCTTAGAGCCATGTTAGCTTTCTGGTATGGGTGAAAGTCACTACAGAGTGCTTCGATGGTGTAGCAATGCTACTTGAGAGGTGACTTGAATCCCAACATTTCTACATTGCCTACATTCTCCCTGGTAAAATATCACAAACATGGAGTAAAGCAGGAGAGTGGTCTCCACGTGGAGGCATATGCATAACATCAGAAACTGAGTACAGATAGAGCAAAACCCACTATGAAACATTAAAATGAAATGGAGCACAGCCTAAACAGGGTGAATCTTATCCTCAGTCCTTAAATTGCAGTTAGGGAGAGGTTTTGGTCAACAAGCAGCTCCAGTCTTTCTGCAGTTGTTATTAATTGCATAGCCTGTGCATGTAGGAGCTCAGTCATGGTTGATGATCCTACCAGTCTGCTCTGTGCAGATCTGAAAAAACCCAAACAGATTCCACCTCATGGAGCTAGGTATATTCTGCTGTATTTTTGTTTTCATTGTACATGTCACTGTTTCCTCATCTTTACTGCCTCCAGGGAGAAAAGGAAAATATTAAATGTCTCATCCTGGGCAAGGGGGAATAATTCAGAGAGATTTTCACCTAAGTACAAGCCTTCAGAGTTGGTTCTTTGTTGGTAAATAGTGTCAGATACCTCAGGGTTTGGAGAAAGACACTGAGAGATTTCAACTGCTGATTGAAAATTTAACTGAGAACTCCTTGTCCAGCATGGGTTTATTTCAGAGGAGCCATGGGGTTAAAAGCAAACCAAAGAGTGAAGCTGGGGGACTAACCTGGTCTCCCTTTCGATATGGAGGAGGAATAGGGGAAATCCTGGGGTTGAGCTTTCCAGTGACCTTCCCAGAGACTGTGAAACTCTGGTCTCCAGAAATGGAATACCAAACCAGGTGCTGAAATTGCAGCAAACCTGGCTGCATGCTGACAACTTCTCATAGTGAATGATGTCTTTATCTTGCTACAGAAAGTGCTCTAGGAAAGCTGTGGGGTATGACGGGGGGCTGGCTTGACCCTCTAACAGAACTGCAGACTCAGGCTATCCAAGGGACACAAAGGGACTAGAGAGCAGCAGGACTTGAGGGAGCAAAATTTGCTTCCTCCTACTTCATGGCACAAGAACTCCTGATTGAGAAAATTCATGGCTTGCTGGGAGGGGCCTGACCTTTTTTTTTTTTCCCTCAGACCTTCCTCATAATTATCTCGGTTGTTGTCTGCTGAGACCTGGAATGCTGCTGCTGAAAATGCCGAGGCATTTCTTACGTTCTTCACTATAAGAAACCACAAGCAACGGCAAATCCAGCCATCAGCCAGTCTTTTATCATTATGCAGCATTATGAAAATCATCTCTCCATTTCAATAGGCTGGCAGTGCCATTGACTGTACTATTCTCTGGCAGTCGGCGCCAGACTTATGATCCTTTAAACCACATAAAGATCATCTTGGTTTCCTTTCAGCTACATAATTTGTTTCTTGCCAGTCATTGCCAGAGCGCATTTGGGACTACCTGGCTTTCTACCTTCAAGTTTCCTGTCAGGCTTAATTTCTTGTAGGAACTCAAGACATCTTTTTTTTTGTGGAGGTGAATGACAAGGGTTCAAAGGACTAAGATGAAACATGAAAATCTCAAAAATGTAAAGCATGACTCCTTCTCTACTGTGATGCTGGACTCTATAGTTCTAAAGAAGATGGGCCTATGCCTCTCGCTGTAAGGAAGGTACATGTCTCCGTAACACAATGGTAGTGGGACACCTTGCGGTCTTTAATCTATCTGTGCTCACAGGAACCCTAAGAAGTCAAGGGCTGCCATTACCCACTATTTTAGAGACAAGGACAGAGAAAGATTAAGGCATCTAGGTTGCTGGGGAATCAGTGCCTGAAGGGCACACATTCCTCTTTTCTGGAGGCTTTAGGGATCTTGCAGCAGAGCTCTGGTCCTCCCACACCTGTGGTTGGTTAGAGTAATGTTGCTGCTCACTGCACCCGGTGTTGCACCTCCAATGGATGACTAGGTAAGGGCTGTAACTCCTGCAACAACCTGTCAGGATGGTGCTGTGCCAGTGCTGTGGTGGAAACCGAGGCAGGTAAGGAGGAGGCTGCTGGGGGACTCCATTGGTCCTCCGGCCTAGTGAAGAAATGGAGAGAGCCCCTCTGGAGAACAAGGATGCTGCACACAAGCCAAGAGATGCCCTCCATTCAGTTCATCTTGCAGAGGGTATTGTGAAGAACAACAACCTGATCAACAACCTGACAAAATGTGACCATCTTTGCCAAATAGAAATGGTCACAGCACTTAGAAAAGACAGCATGGTTTAAAAATGCTCAAGATAAACAGTTATGAATAGGATGTCAAGACTGGGGTCAGTGTAAAGCTGTAAAGTCCCTCAGGTTTCCTCAACCAGCGATCACACTGTCCTGCCCACATGGTGTGGGGAGAGCATGCCACAGCCACCTGAGGATGTCCAGTGACAGGTGGCCATTTCGGCCAGCTGTTGTGTCGAGGTGTGTGATGAACACGCAGTGTCACAGCAGAGGTCCCTCTCTCCATGGGCAGGCTCGCTGGAACCCTCCTGAGATGAGATGCTTGACAGGCTGTGGTCAGTTCTGCTCTATGAAGTCTGAGCTGTCATTGTGCTGGCAGGGACGAGGGTGGGAGCAATGTGCCACCTGCCGGCTGGGTGGCTGGGCTGTGAATGTTGTAACCCATGCTGGTTGAAATCACTAACCACCTCTTATCACCTGGCTGTGCGCACTGTATTTAATAGCATGTAAGGGCAGGAGGTGTCAAGGTCTTAGGCAAGAGGAAAACAAAGATAATAACAGAGAGCCAGTGAGATAAGCAACCTGAGAGGGGATTTAATGACACAAACTGTTGAATACCTTAGGCCCTGTTCTGATTTCACAAAAAACCTTTACAAAAAGGATAAGAAGACTTAACTACGAAACTTTTGTGCAGCCCTTCTTGGTGCATTGGGGCATGGACTTTGTGTGCGATGGGACATCTAAATATTCTGCCACCACGTTGAGCCACCTAGACCTCACAGCAGACTGCATTCACCAGCCAACAAGAGAAGATCGTTGTGCCATGGATGGGCTTCAGGCAAGCAGCACAAATGGAGAGGAAAAAGGAGCTAGGGAACACCTATGTCTTTTATGCCTCTTAATACTCAGTGAGTTTTCATATCCACTACATAAGAAAGGTACAGAGAGGTGTACTTCAGGAAGTATTCTCACACACTCCTGACATTGTCCTGAGCCAATGTCATGTTCTGGTGGCCATGTCAGCTCCTGCTATGAGGTATGCCTTGGAATTGGGAAACCTGCAGGCTCCTGGTGATGCACAAACAATAGTCCTGCAGCAGAGGTGGCTGCAACAACACTCAGGGCAATCTTGACTCAGCAGGGACACACCATTCTCCGGGAGCCATTCTGCCTTTGCTTGCAGCAGGTAATGGGGAGAGAACTGGCCTTTCTGCTGCTCACTGCTGCTCCTCTTTCCTGACACTCTCAGGGGATCAGCAGATAATACTTTCCCAATATAACATTTATTCAGTATTAAGAACTTGGGACACTTCATGCAATGATGTCATCCTGCATTGTCTGGCAGAATATTACAAGTAAAAATATTTAAAGTGTGTTTTGCATGTAAAATGCAATGGTAGATCTGTGGCAGCATCGTGACTCATTTGGGGTGAAGCTTTCAGTCTTCATACAGCATTATTTGTAATAAACCAGCAATGGCTGGAATCACCTCATAATAGTAACACAATTGTTTCATTAGGGCCTTTCTCTGTCCACTGGACTTGATCTCTTTTGGTGTTGTTTAAGTCCTTGGGGCTTCAGAAAAACTTCTGGCAACTTTCTTTTGTGTTGTGGTTAAGCAGATGCATTTACTGCCAGAGGGCAATAAAATTAAAGAAGTCAATAGGAAATAACGACAACTGTTTATCTTATTTGAGGTCTACAAAGCAACTAAAACTGAAATTGACTTTAAATGGACACAAATACAGTTTGTGTGACAAAGCTCCTTGTGGATCCCAAATCAACCTAGGGTCTCTTCCTAGTTGGAGTAGCAAGAGCCTGGATTTCACTTGGTTGTGTGATGAAATATATTTGATTTAGGACTGTATAACCCAGTTCAGAAAATGGTCAAACACACTGTGGAAAGCAATTAAAAATATGGTCTAATCCAAGGATTTAAAACCTATGCTTAAAGTTAAGCACATTGCAAAATTGTTAGGAATTGGTAGTTCTCCTTGTCTTAGTTGCTGGGTGCTGAAAACTCTTGAATATCTGGCAATGGCAGATAGTGAATAAGACAATTTTCTTGAATTGGTGCCTAAAACTACGAAGTCTGTGAGCACTCCCAGGAAACCCATCCAAAGATTTATTTGAGAATCAGCACATCATGAGACCCTCTGGGAGCCTTCCTTCAGTCCTTCATAGATTGTAAGGCTCCAGCCAGCTGGATATAAGTCATTAAAGCTCCTTATTCTATCCATTAGTACACTCATTAATATTTCTCAGTAACTTGGGACACAACATTTCTCATGCCAAGCTTAGAAAAGTTTTGTCTTCCATCTAATTTTGACCTAGAGACAGCTGTAAGGACCAAAAGCTCACCACTGAGTGGAAGAAAAACTTTTTATAAAATTTATGTTTGCAGAATCTTTCATTCTGGACAAAGCAGTAGAGGCATTTTACTTTAGAGATTAAAATCTTCAATTAAGTTGTTGGCTGTAGGGGTATTTAACTTTTGTTATTGGGCCCAGTGCTCCTGTCTGAAGCTTATGGAACTACTAACAGTAAAACAATAAGCGTTTCACAGCAGGTCTCAAAAAGAAAAACAAAGAAACACAAAGAAAGACTCCTTTTGGGACCTTAGGAACTGGATAAACATGGTGCTAAATTGTTCATATACTCTTGAGATGGGTACCATTAGAAGACAGCCAACTTAAGCACAAATAATTGCTTCTGGGTAGAAAAACTGAATCGCAAAATGACAGAATTGTTGTGGTTGGAAGGGACCTCTGGAGGTCTTTGTGTCCACTCCCGCTGCTCAAGCAGGGCCACCTAGAACCAGTTGCCCAGGACCATGTCCAGGTGGCTTTTGAATATCTCCAAGGTGGGATCCAAGTTTTGTTCCATTGCATGCATATATTCATGCACGCATAGGTATATTTATATACTTGTATACTTATATGAATATAGAGTATATATGCACATTTATATGTATATAAATACATAAGCTACCATATATGTAATATATGACCATGTATTTTAACGGCAACATCTGGGTGCTCAGCAGGAATCTGAGGATTTGCATTTACAGAGATGTTCTGCAAACCTGAGGGGAAAAAAACCCCTGAACTATTTGATTCCACCAAGAAAAAACACTTCAGTGCTAAACCCAGCAGGAGTGCTAATTTCTTTCTGAAAACAGTGACATTGTTACTGTTCTTAAAGCAAACCGTACACTGTGGCTCTCATCACTTACCATGGTGTAATTTAGCCTTGAGGTCAGAGGTTAAACATTTACTTTTTGCTCTTGGCCATACATAAGAAAACTCATTAAGTAGATCCTTTTTTTTAATAAAGCTCCTTCATTCCTAAGAGGAATTTATGGGAGAAGAGAACTAGGGGCAGTGGGAAGAGACTTAGAGCCCCGCAGGGTGTACACGGTGCTGCCAAAGTCAATATTCCCCTTCTGTACACAAAACAAGGAGCGCTCAGGCTCCAAAAACAAGTACAAGAACTCACTTTCTGCAGGTTTTTGTTTTAGTTTTCCATCTGGGATGTAGTGTTTTGGTTCTTGCATGCACAGCAACGCTACTGGAATTTGACTTTCTCTTCCGTGTTTTCTACCAACTTGGATATTTTTCACATGTCTCTGCTGACTGGAGGTAAATTCCTTCTCCTCTCTCTGGTTCCCTTGTTGTGTTGACAGTAATTGAAATCTCAGCAGCACTCTTTCTTGGTAAAGTCTGTCTAGACAGCGCAGGACTGGAGCAGTGGTTTATGTCTGCTGAGTTGAGCCATCTAATCGAAGAAGACAGAGCAATATGGCCAGAGGGGCTGAAGCAAGGATGAGATGGAGGTGGCCCATGGAGACAGTCCAGGCATGGAAAGAGGGTGTTGAATCCCATGTATTTTGAGCTTTGTTGCCCGGAGGACTCCCTTGGGGCACTATGGAGCCTTGTGGCTGAAGGCGTGGAGGGTTGCTAAACCTCTGGCACCTTGCCCAGCAAGAACTTACATGGAGGGCATCTGATACCTTCAGCTGAGCAACTGATGCAGCTGGCATCTAGATTGCAAATATATTTCCTCCTATGCATAGCAGCAATGGGAATGATGAGCAGAGGCTCTTCCACTTGCCATCTCCCTTCCTGCTGTATCCACCCACAGCCTTCCAGCCCTGGCAAGCATGTTCTCATCAAGTGGGCTTGACCTAAGCATGAGGCCAACAGTGGCTGCCAGAGAGGCTTGTGGCAATGCTGCCAAGGAAGGGCAGGAACTCTCCTGGCATTCCAAGCCAAATTCCCCCTATGAATTCAATGTGATTCGTGGTACAAGAAAAACTCAGAGGATTAAAACACGCATCTCTTCTGTCTGTGCCTCCTTGCACTTGTACTCCTTCTCCAACACTGTACGCACCTTTCTCTTTCTGCTTCAGCTCAGAACTCCTTGTTCTGCTGGGGCTTCTGCATAGCTGAGTACTTCAAAGCCTTTGCTTAATTTGTGTTTGCACTTCTAAGTACTGAATGAAGGTGTTAGGCAGAGGTAGGTTCTTTCCAAGTATTTGTGTATAAACATGAAAGTTACAACCTTCTGCTCCTTGCTCCTTTCATCTTTTCAGGCTCACAGATAAAATGCAGTTGGGTTTTTGAACTTTACAGAAAGTTTTATTAAAAGAATGACTCAGACTCAGAAGTTGTTCTGCTGAGCTCCTTTTCTCTTTCTCCATTCCTTTCCTTTTGTTTTTTCTTCCTTTTTCTTCTGCTTCCCTTATTACTTTCTCCCATTTAATGCTTTTCAATCCAGCACTAGTTTCAGATTGTTTTGGTGGACATCTTGTTGCATTGTTGTTTTGTGGGACATCAGGGCTGTGTACCTGGGGGCCTCATTTGTTACAGCCCCCAAGCTGTCCACTGCACAGCCCCTGTCACCTCTGATGTGGGTGCAAATTTGTGGAAAATGGATTATTTCAGTATCATGTTGCCAGTTTACCTTCAGACTGATATGGGGAGAGGTACTGAGGATGTCTCTCCACTGAAAAGAAAGAGAGCACCGAAGACTGAAAAATACAATTTTCAGATTCCTCCCCTCCCCGCCCCCCCCCCCCCCCCCCCCCCCCCCCCATATTTTAGATGGTATTCAAGCTCAAGAAATATTTCAACAAAAAGGTGGGAATTGGAGCAGGAATGGCAATCATCTATCACAAAGAGAGATGCCTTTGAATGCTGCCATTTTGTCCAGCAACACAGAAATAACTTCTGCTCCCTTAGGTTCCCAGCAGGTTCCCAGCTTTCTTTTCTTTGTCACTCTTCAGGGAGTTTGGTCTATTTACACCATTTCTTTTGGTTTTTAAGTTTCATTTCTTATATTGATACCAACTGTAAAGTAGCATTGACACGTGAAATAGCACCAATAATTTAAACTGTTGGTACTGACATGTTCAGGTTACAGTGCCTGGGTAACTGTAACAAAGATGTTAATGATAAAACCAGAGGAAGGATCAAGGCCTCCTGAGACTTTTTGTGCTTTACCCACTGGATCAGAGATACAGAGCAGTTGCAAATATGTAGGTCAGTGACACATGACATTTATTTTGCTGAGCCTTCCATTAGTCCCAATTTTCTTTTAATCTTCTGACTGAAATCTGAGCAATGAACACGCTAGTTACAAATATCTTCTTTTGGGGAAAAAAGGTAATTATCAGGCATCAGGACTTCCATGAGTGAATTACTCTAGTGACTTTCAGGATGAACCCCATAAGCACATGTCTCCTCTTGGAAGTTTGCATCATTTGCTTGACTTGACTTGTGTGTCACTGGAATCTGATAATTTAACTGATAATAACTTGTACTGGTGCAGCTGTTTGTCTTCCAGCACTCACTCTATGAAGTATTGTCAAAAAATTGCTGCTTCAAAGGTTATAAAGAGCTTAGGTCCTTGAGGTATGCTTTTATTTTTTTTTTTTTTCTAATGTTGAAAACAGTAACTATAGTTTAACCTTTTTGTGCCTGAAACAAAGCTTGCTGAACTCTATTATAATTACTTCAAAGGCTTGACTTACAGTGCTTGGTCTATGTGGAGACAAAAACTATCCTAATATCCTGCAAAGTTATTAGCTCTTTTATGTGATTGCCAACATGACATTCACCCACAGACATCTCTACAGTTTCCTGAGATTAAGATACTGGCCACACTGATTAGACTGAGCCAAGGATATAGGACATCAGGTAGAATTTGCAGCTCTTTCCTTTTAATGAGAATTTTAATGAGGATTTTCCTTGTTCAAATTCTATACACTGCCTTGGCATAAAAGTGCAATGCAAGCTTTCTTTCGAGGTCCACAAAGAATTCCTTAAAATTATGGTCAGACAGTTGCTAGCAATGAAATTATCATTTCCCAGGTGAGAGGAGGCAACTTCTTACATACATGTGTGCAGACCATTTCCAGAAAAGGTTTTTTAAGATAATCCATTTTGTTTTGCATTGCAAGATGCTGGATGCACAGTTAGCTTTCAAATCCTGCAGTTCAGCTAAGGTTAGGTAAGTTCTTTAAATATGTATTACTATCAGTATTAATTTGGTATACATTAATATAAAAAATGGTTGTTGATTGCTTGGGACCTGTGACCCTACCTTTGCTAACCAGTGATACAGAAACCTTAGAAATCTGAGTTTGTTGCTGGAATGAATGGATTTCAGATACTTTTTTCCCTTTCAGTTTTTTTTAATTCCTCATGTTGCACTTTGCTGAAAATCTTCTCTGTGGTCTCTGGAGGTTGGTGCAGGGAGGATCTGTAAGCCTGTAGGACAATGTGATGCTCAGTTGAAGAACTCCCACTTCTCATGAAGCCCACCTTCTCCCCAGCCTCACTCAGCATCTGGACGGCAGCCACCTACACATGACACATTAAAGGATTAAGGCCTTAATGACAATTTTTAAATGCCATTATTAAAAGGAGACTTCCATCCTGTAGAACACTTGAGAAATAACATTTGTAAAACTGCTTCCTTAGCAGCATATTCCCTTTTCCATTATCTCATCTATTTGTATGCTAATAAGAATTCTTCCTTTCTACTCAGTCTCTGCTTGAGCAGTTCAACACTGAATTAATGATTCTGCATTTTGTGCTGTCAAGATTTTACTTATATTTAAAAAAAAAGGTATCTCAATAATTAATTACAGATAAATTATTGACAAGGCAGCAATAGATGCAAAGGAAGAATGCTCTGCATCTGAGAGGCTTTTCAAACTGATATCTTTGCAATATTACAGATATATACTTTTAATATTCAGTTATCAGAAATAAATCAATGCTTGTCTAGCATTTGATGCTCCATGTGATACCACAAACTACTGCAAAAAATTAGCATTTCCTCTCAAAGCATATCCATAACCAATATGCACATCTGTTAAAAATATCTCCCAAGAGAAAAATACACTAGTGTACCCAGACTACACTTCTGTGAAGCAAGACCTGCATATTTAGAAAACACAGCTTTACTATCAGAGGAACCAAGTTAAGAGCAGACATATAATTTTGCAATTTTCTGCTTGTTTGAAAATGCTTATAGAATCTCAGTGTTCACATATATTAGTAACAGCTCTGGAGTTAATTCAAGAAAGTTACTGAAATGTCAATGCCTGCTGAAAGAATCTTTAGCCAAAGTTTTCAGTATCTTTTCTGATGCAGAAAGGGCTTCTACTGAGCTTAGTACATTCCTGTGCACCTCTAAAACTCAGCAAGGGTTTGGATACCTGGTTTTAGCCCAAGGTAATGTAAGTTATACCAACTTCCTTGTGACTCACTGACTCAAGGAATGGTTCAGGCTGAAAGGGTTGTCCAGCTCAACCTCCATCTCAAAGCAGGGTAAACTCCAAGGGCAGGGCAGGATGCTCAGGGCTTTAGGTTGAAGGTGGAGAGTCCACAGATTCTCTGGTCCCATGTTTCAGTGATTAATGTCTTTCACAGTGAAGATTTTTTTCTTTATGTCCTTGTGATTGTTGTCCCTCATCCTTTCATTGTGCTTCCACAAGAGGAGCCTGGCTCCTTTTCCATCACCTCCTTTCACATAGTGGAAGAGAGCAACCAAATTCCTCCTTAAGCTTCTCACCCGCAGACTGAACATCCCCTGTGCTTTCAGCCTCTCTGCATGCAGTGTGTGCTCCAGCCCCCAGCTGCGCTGATGGCCTTTGGCTGGACCCTCCCCAGGATGTCAGCAAACCGCGTTACATCTTGTATGTGCCACATACACACAGCTGCGAGTGTGGACTTTTACTGCAGCTCAAGTGACACACCCAGGTATGTTTGAGTTCTGAGCAATGCTGTCCAGATCCAGAAACATATATATTTTTTCCCCAGATCTCTGAATAAGCCTGTATTGATATTATCTGTTCTCTGCTGTTTCGCATCTCTGCAGAGAACTGGCTTTGAAGGGCTAAGTGTGGCAGGGAGAGTCTTCCTTTTTAATGTGACTGTAAAATATTTAAGAGTTTAGACTAGGGAAGTAATTTCAGGGCCTAGTTCAACATTACATCTCTCCTCATGAAAACCCATCTTCAAAGAGCTGCTCCAAGGCCCAGGGATGCCAAAAAGAATATTTCCATTGACTTTTGTCCACTTTGCTTTCTGTTCTAAAGAAAATCCAATTTTCAACTAAGCTATCAACTTAATTTGGCATAAAACATGGGCCAATTTCACATCTCAGCTACCTCAAGGAGAGATGACTCCAAGGCTGAGCTTCTGTTTTCATGAAGAACAGCATAAAAACCAGGCTCCTTGTTAGTAACACAAAAAGCTCTGTATGGGGAAAAGAGCTGTCTTTGGAACTGCACAACTGATATTGTAGCCTCAGGATCCTTTTCTCTTCTAAAGGTCACAGCACAATTTTAAACTCAGAATATTGCAATGCATTTAAATATCTGAAATCTAGGGTAAACAAGATCTACTAATGTAAAGCAGAAATGAAGAAATCACATCTACCTTCCTCACGCCAGAATTGACTCTTCCCAGGAATAACAATTCCAAGCAGTGGGAAAATAAAACTGGCCTTTCAGTGCCATGACCTTGGATTTAAGATGTTCTATCTCACTGCATAGAGGGATGATCACCTCTACAATAAGATGACTGTCTTAGTGGACAAAAGGAGAGCAGTGGATGTTTGTCTTAACTTTAGGAACTGATTTTCAACAGTGCTCCCCATTAGGTCCTGAGGGACAAGCTGATGAAGTATGGGGCCAATAAATGGAAATGACATGAGGTGAAACTGGCTGAATGGCTGGACCCAAAGAGGTGAGACCAGTAGTATAAAGTCCAACTGGAGGTCAGCACTAGTAGTGTACTCTAGGCATTGATACTGGGTCCTATACTGTTTAATATTTTCATTAATTACCTAGGTGATGGGACAAAGTGTACCCTCAGCAAGTTTACAGATGACAAAAAACTGGCAGGAGTGGATACACCAGATGAGTGTGCTGCTGTTCAGAGGGACTGAAGAAATGGGTGGAGAAATGGGTCAACAGGTATCTCATGAAGTTCAGTAAAGGAAAAGGCAATGTCCTGCCCCCAGGGAGGAATAACTGCATGCACCAGCAGAGGCTGGGGATGACCGGCTGGAAATCAGCTCTGCAGAAAAGGTCCTGGTGGTCCTGGTTGACACCAAGTTTAACATGAGCCAGCAATGTGGTCTTGAGGCAAATAAGGCCAATGGCACCCTGAACTGTATTAGAAAGTGTGTTTCCAGCAGGTCAAGTGAGGTGATCCTTCCCCTTTGCTCAGCACCCATGAGACACATCAGTAGTGCTGGGTCCACTTCTGGGCTGTCCAGTACAAGAGAGAAATGGACATACTGGATTGAGCCCAGCAATGAGCCATGAAGATGATTAGGGGATAGGAACATCTGTCACATGAGGAGAGGCTGAGAGACCTGGTGTTGTTCAGCTTAGAGGTGAGAAGGCTCAGGGGGATCTTATCCATGTGTATAAACACCTGGTGCGAGGAGTAAAGAAGATGGAGCCACACTCATCTCAGTGATGTCCATTGACAGGATGAGAAGAAAAGGGCACAAACTGAAATACAGAAAATTCCATTTAAACATAAGAAAAATCACTTTTGCTGTGAGGCTGGTCGAATACTGGCACAGGCTGTCCAGAGAGGCCGTGGAGGCTCCATCCTTAGAGCTGTTCAAAACCCAACTGGACACAGCCCTGAGCAACCTGCTGCAGCTGATCCTACTCTGACTAGGGATCTGGACAATCTCCAGCGGTGCCTGCCTACCTCACCCATTCTGTGATGCTTTGATTGAAGTATACAAAGGATTTTTGCAAGACACATTGAAGAAAACAGTATGTTATGATGTAGTGTCAAGTATCACCAAGGCCACTAGGAACTGGTAATTCTGAATACTACTTCGAGAGAAATTCAGAGCAAGGCTTCACTGTAGCTGAGAATATGTGTTTATAACACAAAATTATGACGGGCACATGTTAATCGTTCTCCACCAAAATGCAGTTTTTTTTACAAACGTTTTTATCCTAGGAAAAACATCTTCATTAAAGTATTTGAACCTTCAAAACATGCCAGTCATTCTATCTGTATGGTGATAAAACCAGCAAATCACTCTCATGACTATTTCCTTACTAAAAAATCAATGAAATTGAAACTACCTCAGTATGCGTGTATTGACTTTTATGCCTAACACTGATTTAACTGTAAAGGACTATTAAAATAGAGATCAAAGCATCTACCAAGGAGTTCACTTAGCTCTGTAAAAGCATACAGTACTTAGAAAAGTGTATAAGAAAATGACAGAAAATACAGGTTTACAATGTAATTTGTGATGGAAGTGTACTGGGTGCTCATTGTACTAAACCCTGCTGAAGAGAAAATGCCTTGGACTTTGCCTGGAGAGAGAATAGGATGAAAGAGAAAGTCTTATTGCACTTTTGCCTAATAGAAGGTGAATAACTGAGTCACACCAGAAGCTTGAATCAGTATTGGATATGAAAGTTGGATGTGAGTCCTAATCTGATGTCTTCATCATAAAACAGTCTTTCCTCATGCTAAACAGAGAGAGGGAATGAGCTATATTCCAAATAACCTCCAGACTGTGCACTTGAATTAAGGAGCATAAAGGAGTGAACACCACCGCACGAGCAGCCGTGGAGTGGCATGAAGATAGATGGTGTCTGGGATGAGATGGGACTAAAAGAAGAGAAGCAGCAATATGGTTTTTTCCATTGCAGTGAGTCATATAAAGCAGGAATACACACAAACACTGAAGGTTTTTTCCTTTCTCTTACAACTGCCACAAAGACGATGTCTCAGCAACCACACAATTAAAGCAACCTGAACTCCTTTCGTGCACGGGGAACTATTGTTTCTTGCTTGCAGAAGGAAATACAGACATGTGTGCACGTGTGCACACACACACACACACAGACTCTTAAAAATCCTTTAAAAATGTCATATTTGACTTCCTGGCTAGTTTGATAATTTTCTTCAAAAATAGCTCTCATGACTGCAGGCTGGCAGAGCTGTTCCTGCCTCGATTTAAATGGGAAAACTCAATTAGGGTTTGAATCTGTTGCGCTGAAATGGAATTGTCTCTTGCAGGCAGAGCTCAGTCACAGGCATGGAGCAGCATGAGTGAGAGGGGCTGGGAGAGGAAGAGGCCGTGCCTGTGTGGAGGGCAGGCTGTGGGGTGCTCTGAGCTAGTTGGAACAGGGATTTTCCATGTGTTGTCACTCTGGAAAGGGAACTTCATGGTTCTTCTCCAAATATGTTCAAGGAACTGCTGCTTCTTCCAGGCTTTTGCTCTCCAAACCCCTCCATGTCTGAGGAGCCCTTCTGGGTCTGGGGGTGGCAGGGATGGGGCACCGAGCAGCTCACGGGCACAGAGCAGTGACTTGGTTCATGAGGAGGATCTCCCTTTGCTTTGCTTCTCTGGCTTTGAACAAATCTCCACCCCTCCCCCATCTCTTTCCTTCAAGTTTAAGGATGCCATTTGTGTTCCTGTAGTCTAGAAATATTTGTGAGCATCTTGGCTAGGCTGGAGTTTAGGCACTGGCAAAATGTTTAGTGGTTTTTTGGTGGCAGGTTCACCACATGAGACCCTCCCCATTCCTTGTCCCTCCCAGTGTCCATCGCAGTCCCATGTCTCTCCTTGCTGCCTCCACAGCAGACGATTTCCAGCCATGAGGGGGGACACTTCAATACTGCCTCTTCTCCTGGGAGCCCTGAGCTGGCCTCCACATTTGTCTCATCATCACGCATTGAGATATATGTCTAGAAATCACCAACTCTCCCCCTGCCTCTCTTATCTGGGATCTCAGCCTGAGCCTTAGTTTCCATTTGCTCTGTAAGTCATCTGTGTTAAACTGTTCTTCATAAATAGCAGCTTCCAGCATGACTTCTTTCATCTGTGGCTTGTATTTGTGTGTGAGAGGGAGAAAAACAGGTCTAATTTACATCAGAGAAGCTGGCTCCTCTGATCTGCCACCTGGAGACTTGGCCGACGCGGAATGTGTGCCTGCAAACGGGCCAGACCTTTGCTCCCCCTGGCTGTGCCTGTCTCTGCACTTGTCACCCTGCTGGCAGGCGGCAAATGTGCCCCTTGACCCAACCCTCTGGGACCTGCTGGACACTTCTGGTGGATGTTATGGATTGCAAAAAGTCTGCACAAGTCCTAGCAGTGCAGCAGGCTCCAGTGATTCTCTTGCAAAACCTGCAGTGTAGAGGTTCAAGTGTGTTCACAGAGCCAAACCAGGCAAATGACTTGTGCGTGGGTAGGACGGGGCAGTGGGCAGGCAGGCAGGTCTCAGGTCTGTTCTGATCCCCTGCTCTGCCCCAACCTGGTTATGAACGTGTGGCTGGAGATGTTTATATATACTCTATTGCCCTTTGTCCAGGGGAGTAGGGCGATAGTCATCAACCATTCCTACTGAATAACTGTTGTCTTTGGAGAGCATGTTGCAGAAGAGGTGTTCAGGTCTTCCGTTGGTTATGTTGTGTGCAGATGAGACCAGATGGAGATGAAGGAGCTTTGACAGCCAGGCTTCAGCCACACAACCAGGGGAGTCCTGGGTAAGGGTTAGTGCCCTGCACAGAAATGCGGCTATGGACCATCTGTCCTTTGTGCAAATGCAGGTTAATGCTTTAAAGCTCTTCCCTACTGACTCCTGCTGCTCTTGCATGCACGGACGGATGCATGTGTGTGGTCTGAATTGAGGTGCTATTGCATGTACTCAGGTGGCCCTGTCTTTGACATGGGGCAGTTGAAATCCTCACGCTGGGGCAGCCCAGGAGCGTTTGACAAACTTTGACAGTTACTGTAACAGCACTCTCCATACTCCGAGGAGATACTCCAAGGACTTTTGGCTTCTACTTGATATTTTTTTTTTGTTGGTAGGTTGGGATTTTCTTTAGAGTTGGTTTCAAAAGAGCAAAGGAGAGAGTTTGGAAAAAAAATGCCATATATGAATGCTAAAAATCACATTGTTGTTGGCAAAGGCAAGGCCAGTTAGCAAGGCAAGAGCCCTGGCTGTGCAGCGGGGGGGATTTTCTGAGGAGGGCGTTCACAACAAGGTTATTGGGTGTCTGTGACACTTTTGCGGGAACAGGCAGAAACACATCAATGCCAAAGCTGTGTGGGACCAGCAGCTACCTGACGTTCCCAGGGCTGAGTTTGCCCTCAGCAAATGCCAGAGCTTGTCAGTGAGAAGGGGAGAGTGTTCTCACTGGCACAAATCCCACAGATTTGTGAGACGGGCAGGGAAATTTTCCAGAAAGTTCTCCTGAGAAAAACTAGCTGAGCTGTGGTGGCAAAAGGGTGAAGATGAAGAACCACCTCATAGGTCAGGCTATGGCTCCTGCAGCAAGAGCAGTGATTGCAGCAGCTGGGAGAAACCCCAGGATGGGGAATGGTGATGGGGATCAGGCCCGAGAGGGAGCTGTTCCCAGTCATGCACTGCAGACACCAGCCACATGGCCAGCTCTGCCTGCAGCCAAAGCTTTAATGATCGCAGAAGGGAAGAGCTAAAATGAAACCAAGAGCTTTGCCTGCTCTGAGGTTCGTTAGAAAGAGGTAAATAAGGACCAAAAGAGAGGGCAAGCACTTCCAACATGACATGTCTGTAAAGCCCATCACCCCCCAGGGCAGGTCTGTTGTCTGCTCTGCTGCCCCACGCCAGCTCATTTCCCCGGCTAACGCTGTGGAGGGGCATCCCCGTCCCCCAGCCAAGCTGAGGGAAGAGTTGGGGGCAGCCGGAGGCAGGGGAAGGGAGATTTCATTCCCACTCTGGACCCATGGAGAGGGGGTGCCACCAGCCAGCAGTCAGTGGCAGTGGCTGGTTCAGAAGGACCAGGTAATGAAAAATCCATTGCTGAGTGGAGTGGTGTGTGGTGGGGCTGCCTGTGTGCAGCCACAGAGCCCTCTTGTGTTGTCTGCTGGGCTGCAGACCCGCCAGAAGAGCAGTCCTTTCCTTTCACCAGACCAAGGAGGCTAAAAAATTAATGGCTTAGGGTTTCCCCCTGACCCCCTTAGGAGTTTTCAGCTTGTGGGTGTTTCTAGAAGGCAAGAATGGGAGGAATGAAATGATCCAAATCCTCCTTGTCTGTGGGAGGAGGAGATATATTCTGCATAACTTCTAAAGAGCCATACGCCAGGAGGAGGGATTTACTCTGGAGTTGTTCCCATGGTGTTACCTGTTATTAATTGGTTGATTTTCCAGACAATATTAAGGCTTCTTGCAGAAACCCAAGCCCCAAGAACTTATTGTTTCAGCTAAAAGAAATCTATAAAAAATTGTTTTTCTTACAAAAATCCCTTGTTTTTTTTTCTGTGGAAAATAGCTTTTTTTTTTTTTTTTTTTTTTTTTTTGTGAAAATAAAGGGGAAAAACACCTTTTGGCTGAACTGTCAAATCTCTGAAGACTAAAAGTTCAAGCAACCTTCCTCCAGGCGATATTAGAGCCACAATGCACTGTTCCACCCCAGTTTTTTTTATTCTGACCTGTGCGATCATTGCTACAAAAGGAAAAATAGTTAGTGGAGAAGAAGAAAAGAGACAAGATTTTCCCAGCCACCTTTTTCTTTTATGAAATAGGGGTTATATTTACTCCCTTCTGCAGTGCTTTATGCTTTCCTTCTGCTCCTGCAAAACACCTAAGTCTCTGCCTAAGTTTAAGGCTGAAAATAGCCGCCCTCATGCAATGCCCCTTTAAGGGAAGCCACCTTAGGCACAAGGGCTTTGTGCACTGGAGGCTGGTGAAGGACCAGGAACCCCTGCTCCAATGGGCTCCTGTCTTCCCCTGGCAGTCATATATCATTGGATAGGTTCCCAGAAACCACAAGCAGATTAAATATTACAGGATTGTTTCCTTACAATGGCACAGGTATGCTTGTCTTTCTAGTGGTTTCAAAAACTGTAAAGCCAGAAAGGACTATCAGATAGTTTTAATTTGCTTGCTGATGGTTTTGTGTAAAGTATTCTATTAACTAGGCATTAATCTCCAGTAGATACCACTAGCAAGGAAAAAGGACGCCATCAGAGCTAAGAACACTTTAAAACTACTGTGAGAGGAAAAAAAGGGTGGAAAAAGCTTATGAAAATATGTCCTATGCTACAGAAAAAGGTAAATGTTGTCCTTCCCTCTGTCTGAACTAAATTACAATGAATCTGAAGAGGGAGAAAATTATTTCCTGCATTCAGATCCAATGGTCTCTAAGACCCTCAGAATACAAACAAGGACTGTACAACTCAATCATCCAAACACAGTACAAGGGAGATCTTGTTTTCAATCACGTCCATAAATGGCAAACAGAGCTGTATGTCAGAATCTGTTCTTTTCCCATTTATAATCTGTCAAATAGACTTTTCTTGTATATGTCCAATATGTTCATGAGGTTAGGAGGCGGTTATGAGAGGTTAGGAAGCTGATGGGTGTTTTGGAATTTCCTATCCACTGAACTAGCTTTTCCTAATAATTCCAGATGTTGACAAATGAAGTAAAATCATTCCGACAATCATGCTATGTAGGTGTCAGCTTCTATTTGAATAATGTGTCCGGTATTTTGGCTGCTTAGGATTGGATTTTTTCATAGCAATTTATTTTTCTCTACGTTGCTGCCAGCATGATCCTGTTTGATCTCAGTGTTGGAAACAGAAATCTAAGAATGAAGATCTGTTTTAGCAATCCCTTTAGTTTACATTGAAGCCACTTTTAACCTGAGCTGTTGCTTTTGCACCCTACCAAAATATTTGGATTGGAATGATTTTATTTTTTTTTAAAGATCTTCCCTTCAAAACTTAAGTTAGTTCATGAAAATATTTTTACTTATTGGGGAGATTTGGGAAATACTGCATTATTTCAGACCAAAGCTCCTGGGTCTCTTGCTTCCCCATCCTCAGAACATGTGTTCATAAAAGACTAGAAAGCATATAGATTTGAAAAACAATCAAAACAGCTATGTGTGACAGCGTAACTTTTTGGTGTTGCATTGTTGTGCCAAGACAAACAAGATGCTGCCCAGAGCATTCCCTGGTATAGCTCTATTTATGTTTTTTTGGTAGGAGACAGGTCCCTAGCCTGCCCCATGGTAGTATTTCATCGTTTTACTGATTCCCTCTTTCATTGTCTTCTTGCAAAGCCACCCCTTCTCCGACTGACTGCAGTTGAATTGGCTGTCTGTATTAGGTTTTTAGATTCAACATATGCTCTCAGTGTAATATTATTTATTTCAGATTAATGGAAAGAACACCAAGAGCGAGTGAATGCAAAGCCTATAGGAGCGGTCACAGAGTATCTTGTGCCAAATGGTGTTGTAGCCATCCTGAAAGCTATCAGGTGAGTGTTACTGATACTTAACATATTCTTTACTTTTTGAATTGGAGGGAAAATTAAGGAACTGCTATGAGATTATCCCTAAAGCCTTCCAGTCCAGAAAAAGAGAGAAATGTCATTTGAATGGACAGTTAGGGAAAGAAGCTGAAGTGCCTATGCTATGATACTCAGATGTAAGATAAGTCTGTAAAAATTGCTCAGATTTTCAGGATTTATGCCTGAAGGTGCATTTTGCTTCTCTGATCTTACTCAACTCCGTCTTGGGAATGATTTCATGGATTACTTAAAAAAAAGGGTGTTATTTGCAAGCTATCTCTGTCTATTTCATGTTACCCTTGCCAGAAGGTGTCTCACTTGCATGGTCATTGCAAGAAACTGTAGGTTTGTTTACTCTCTATGACATTTCTTTAGGTGCACTGCGTATTACTAGTTCGGTTTAAGATGATGTATTGCAGCCAGTCAGCAACACGATTAAGAGAATATATTAACCTAAAGTCAGTATTGTCCGTGCAAAGCTTGAATAAGCACAGCACATCTCACAAACGCTAGTTCACAGCAGAAATATTTTTTCAAGGTAGATTATGTTGAAAAGAGAGAAAGCCAACAAAGAAAAGGGAAAAAGGGAAAAGGAGAAAGGAATAAAAAACTGACTAGTGAAGGGGGAGAAGGTGCTCAGATACTGCAGTGATTGGCAGAGCTGAAGGAGATGGGAGAAGATGAGAGTTTGTGCATCAGACAGAAATAGTCTGGTCAGGAGACGAGATGCCAATGGAGGGAGATCTCTGGTCAGAGGAGGTGGTGTAACCAGGAAAGAGGGAACAAGAGTCTCAGGCTCCTGTAACAGCTCTGCTGCTGGTCACATCCCTGGGTCATGCTGGTCCCTTACCCAGCTGGATCCCATCTGCATGAGATGTTCTCCCAGGGTTGAGCCCTGCCCTGGCAGGAGGCTCTGTAGCTCCAATTACAAATTAATTAACTCAGTTGAGAATGGGAGATATGATGGAATGAGGGGGAGGGAAAAAAGCATAGCTAAGAAGTTGCTTTAATGAATTTGCTTTTCCTCAGTGAAGGTTTGAAGACATGAAAGATGTTTTCAAGGAAGCAGGAAGACTTGTTTAAGGAATGGATTATTCAGAGCTTAAAAAGAGCTGATTACAAATTGCTCTGTGTAAGCTTTAGGTTGTTAAGTGTAAAGAGCTCTTAATAACTAAGCTAATAAGCTCCTCAGTGTTTCACCTTGATATTTTTATTTCTGTCTTTGGAAATATGCTAGTTTGCTGCATAAATAGCAAGGCATATTTCATCTTGGAGCAAATAACAAACACACGCAAAGATTTCTTCAACGTAGCAAGAAGTGAGGATTTTTTTTCATTTATTTTATTAGCCTCTGGTGTCTTATGTGTTTCATGTCATCTACCAGTGAAGTGGACACAAACTTTACCTGCATGATCTTTGTGGAGTATCTAGCAGATCTTTGACTGCATCCAAGCGACACATGAAACCTGCCAATACTGTTGGGGGTGTGTGTATGGGTGTGCTTTTAAATGTGGATTAATTTCAAATGCTTTAAGACTTAGAACTTTTTTAAAAAAACCTGCCTGGCTAACTTGATTCCTTAATTCCAAGTGAAAGCTTTTGCCATCTTCTAATTCAAAACCAATTCAAAGACTGAGTTGCAAATAAGATCTTTTCCTGAGAAGGTGAGAATTTAAAGTGAGTTCCCTTTGTTTGGTGGGCAGAAAGATCTCTTGAAAAAGCTGTTACCCTGCTACTCCTAATGCCTGTCCCCAGAGGCAGGCAAGGTCTATTTTAACTGTACTTATTGATCTGTGTTATGAAAACAATTACAATAGCATTTATGAGCCTTAAAAACCGTAAGTGAAGATAATACGCATACTTCACTTAATTCACTAAGTTTGGTGAGGGGTGTAATATGCCTCTTGGAGTGTAGCTTGAGGAAATCGTCTTGGTTTACACTGCACGAGGAGGCGCTGGTAATGTATTTAATAATAACAACAATAAAAATAAGGATCAGGAAACTACCTGGTTTATGCGGTGTTGTAAAAACTCTGCTCTCTGCTGTCATGCACGCCGGCCTCGGCTGGCCCCAGACCGCCTCTGGCCCCACACCTGCAGGAGCAGAGGAAGTAAGTGCCCCCCTGCCCTCCTGCTCTCTGTTGAGGTGGCAAATACTTCAGGCAGGAACCACTTCTGGCTGGCTCAGCACAGCACCTGCTAGAAAGTAAGGTCTCATTTCAGCTGGGGCTCTCGAGCACTATAGTAGTACAAATAATTTTATGTAATGATTTCATTTTGTTTCCAGTCCGGGGCTTTGTCCAGAGACTCACAGTAGAACTATTAGGCATGTCTGGAATTGTTATGAACCTCTTCCCCCAAAAGTGATTTATCTGACTGAGGGTAATACAGTGTAATTGTATGCCAGCCTCTGACTATTCTTCTAACACAGCTCAGCTCCTGTCTCTCTGAAAATTCATCTCAAGATGAATAAAATCCAGACCGCGCTGAAGACAGCAACTGCCCCTTCATGCTGGGCTGGTATTGTAGAAAGCAAAGGCGTGTTGCCTGGATGCATACATTGTATATGCACCTCTAGTACTGACCTCCAGGGATGTCCCCAGCTGCTCAGGGCACTTGCCACATTTTCAGACTTTGACAGCATGTCATGTCAAAAATGAAAGGCCCAGGGGATCAAAAGTCCCCAAGACACCAGGAGCAGTGGCAAAATTGAATGTATGTATGTTCACCTCAGCCTGTTTTTTTTCCCTAGCTTTAAAACAAAGTTTCTCCTCCCCTTTGGAAAGGACTTCAGAAAGGAGCCAGAAGTGCAGGGAATCATTTGGGTTTGGGTACAAATGTACTGCACTGAGAGAACTGCACTGGGAAAGCATGGCCAGGACTTACAGAGCCAATGTGGCTAATGATCAGCCCAGTGGCTGCAGCACTTTTCCAAGACCATTGACTACTACAAGGGCGGGCTGGTTTCACTGAATTGACCTTCTGAGTGAGGAAGATAATCTCATTAGAGCAACGCCTGCAATATTGATGGGGTAAGCAATGGGTCGAGCTGGCCAAAGAGGCTGCTAGGAGCCTCTCTAGCATGAAAGAATGGGGAGGAATGTGACTGTCCAGGGAATAACATTACTCTGAACTACTCTGCAAATGAAACGATAGAGGGGACCAGTTTTGCCTTGCTGAAGGAAACCTGTGGGCCTGTGGGAATCATTTGAAAGTGATGGACTTTGAAAAATATTCTCCAGCTGAGCTGAGAAAGAAACCCAGCATTGGGCTGACCATCTTCTTTAAGCTCCTAGCTGTCTGTGTTAAAATGTCTTTCATACCTCAGTTCTGAAAGCTTTCCTGTGCAAACACTAAACCTCTTTGTCACTGCCCTAACTTGAACCAGCGCACACAGCCTATTTTCTGCCATCCAAGTGGTCTGCCCACAGGAGAGGATGGAGCCATTCCTGCTGGAGCTTAGTCCAGCTGCTCTTCTCACCTGGAGCTATCACCACTGCTGCACTGCTCGGTGGCCAAGCCCATGCTGGGAACCGCCACTGAATGTCACACAGGTGATTGATATGGCAAAGTGGTGGATTTTGGGATGCACAGCTTTGTGTCCTGTCTCCCAGGCTTGCTGCCTGGCCGAAACTCAGAAGCATAGAGCAGAAACATGTTGTCTTCTTTGAGGCCTTATAGGTTCTACATCCCAACTGCTGATAGCAAAAGTGAGGTAATTTTAGGCACTGTGAATGAGTAATTGCAAATACTTATTCTCTGCATATGTACTGTGAACTTTAAACAGTTATTCAGGAGTACCTGGCTTCAACCAGAAGTGATGAAGACAAGCATGACAATGATCAGAAATGCATTTGTGGACAGAGGCCCAGTCACTAGATGAACTCCCCCTGTAACTAGCAGTCTTGAAATCCTGTAGCTTCAGTGAATTTTAAAACAGGCCTTTCCAGGGCATCCTCAAAATAATGGCCTCTGGCGAGAAAGACCCTCATTTGCTGCAATGCCCAGTGCTTGGCGTATAACAGTCTCAGCAACACAGAAGTCTCCCTGCTTGATGTGTAGCAGGAGTATCTTTTTGCATTATGTGCCCATCAACATGGCCTGACCAATGCAGTCAAGACCCAAATGTTTGTCCTTCCAGAACATGTGAATACATGTGATAAAAGTTAACATTTGGGCAGGGCTCAAAAGTGCATGAAAAATACTAATTTTTGCTTCTTGAGTAATTTTGTACTCAAATACTTGTACCCTCTCCCTTGCATACAAGACTGCTCCTCTGAAGGGGCTACTGGGCTTTTGCCCAGTGCTCAGGAAGGGGAAGTCTAGCAGATCTGCTCTGTGCTGGCTGCAGTCTCCACCATCACCAAGATGGAGCCTGGGTGATGCAGGGGTGTGTGGATAAGGACAAGAGAGACACTACGAAGAATGTCTACAAAAGGACATGCATACTGGCAAATACAGAGAGCATCCTTTCTCCCTTTGCCCCAGCCCTACACTGAATGAATTTAATGCCCTGTAAGATACCCTGGTAGTTTTTGGGTTTTACTTCATACAAGCAACTGACAGTGAGTTGGTCCAACAGTTGTGCTGGGAATACCGCACTATCTTTCTTTCCCCTCCTTCTCCTCATCCAGTCTGGTTTTTTTTTTTTTTTTTTTCCCTTCTTGGCATGGGAAATTTATCATATTTGGGATACAGATTTCTGGGACCATGAAAAGCAGAAAAAAACTTTAAAAATGTGTTTGGAGGCTTAAAATTCAATATCTTAAGCTTGGTCAAGGAAGCAAGTCTGGGCAACTAGTGAGTGCCAGTGATCTGCTCTTTTGAAATTGAGAGCTACCTTAGTGGAACAGACTCTGCTTTAAAGCAGGTAAAATGTACCACCTCAGAAACCCTTCACACTGACCAGCATGAGCTATGTGCAGATTGGTAAAATCTGTCTGTGTTTTCCTTGGTGTTTTTCTTGAGTGCAGGCATTTGTTCTGTTTCTGCTTTAATTAGTCCCTCATAGTGCCAGTCTGACAGACTAAATTAGGTGTCAGTAACAGTATACTTCGTAAATGCAATCATTTTGTCTGTACAGAAATTCTTCATGCTCAGGCTGTGATTGTTTTCCATGTCTATTCACTGAACGTAATTATATAATAATCTCCTAGAAATAAACACAAAATAGTGGCTAGATCTTAAACTACGCCATTTCTCAGTTGTTACTCATGGGGTGTGACTGGCTAGCTAGTCGACAGGACAGTAGGTCTGCTCCTCAGTCAAGTGATAGAAATGTTTAATATGGGCAATAAGGAATAGCAATTAGCAATATAGTCTATTTAAAGCTGATCTGTTTATTTAGCAGAGGCACTGAGATTTTTTGCAAACATTCTCCTACCTGCTGGGTTTCTTAAGCTATGATCTTCAACATGATACCCCAATCCTCTGTACTGTCTGTGTACCCCAGTTATGGGGCAAATTCAGTTCAAGACAATTCCTTTCATCTGTTTGTGTGAGCTTCGGGTGAGATACTTGGCATGTTTCGGATTAGAGCCATCATGTGAATCAAAGGTCTAGGGCCTGAGCTCAAGCATGAGTTCAAGTTGCAAGCTAACACAACAGGTGTCAAGTGAGATTTTAAGATCAAAATGGACCTTTAAGATCTTTATAATATCGACCAGAGAATTTCTTCTGATTACCCCTGTTTGGAGTCCAGCAGATTGTCTTCATCAAAGCAGAACTTCTAGATCTGCTACTGTCTTAACCAGAAGACACCAAGAGACAGAGAGCCTACCAATTCCCTTTGCTGATTGTTCTTATCCCAGGTCACCCTTACTGTTAAAGAATTGTCTGTTTTACTGATGAGACAATGGAGAACCACTAGAAAACAGAACAATATTTGATCCATATTTTTAGCTTGTAAAAAGCACACCCCCCCTCCTTTTATCAAGGAAAAGATGTTGTTTCCTACTTCAGCAGATGTTTTGTAGGAAGATGAGGAGTATAGCCCTGTTCTTAACCAAAGTTGTCTTTCTGGTTAGATTTTCTTATAGCTGACAATGCAAAAGGTGGAAGTGATCACCGTGTGCTGAGACTTCTCTGTGTTATTTCAGAGAGAGAGATGCAATGTAAGAATAACAGGACCATGTGCTTTTCATCAACAAGTTTCATGGGAAAGCATTATCTCTTTCTCTTCATACCTGATATACTTTGAATTTAGAAATTCATATACAGAATTTAAAAAATTCTGGGTAAATAGTGAGTTAAAACCACTATTTTTTATCTGTTTTCTTTTTCTTTTTAATCCTTCTAAAAAACAGAGCTATGGCTTTTTCTGTGTTCAAGGGTTTGGGTTTGGTTTTTTTTTTTTTTTCTGTAAAACCAAATTCAATACTTCAAGGAAATAAATCAGGAGTCACATTTTTTTCTCATATTTTGTAATGTCTTGTTCTAAAATTTGCTGCTTATGAGACCATTTAAAAATATTCCGTATGAATGGGAACTCTGTAGAAATAACAGACTTAAATTTGCCTAGTGGGCTGTTGCCTGAAAGGAGAGAAAATCTTATTGTGGCTTCTCAGTGGTGGCCGCATTCTCAATAATGAAACATGAAGAACAACTTTCTTACCTTGCATTTATACAAACCTTAACAGTAGAAAAATGAGAAACTTAAGAAAACTTCCCAAACAAGACTTCAAACCATTCTTCAAGCCTCCCAGGCATCAAAGAGCTTTGCAGATCAATGCCATTATTATATGAATGAGAGGACTTTAGAAAGCCATCAGATATAGGGGGGTCTATGGTTTGTGGCAGATCCTATTGGAAATGAGCATTCCTTATCCCTGTGTGACTTCCTATGCTTTTCAAAGGGTGTAGTTTGAGAGGTGTTTGGGATTCAGCATTTATGATGGAATCTGTAACAAAGCTCAGCATGGGAACTGCAAGAAGGTATTTAAGTAGTTTGAGTGAGAGTCAGAAACTGGTTTAAAAAGCATTTCCTGAAGGTACAATCACTTCTGGCACCAGAGTAGAAACACTTATGCATATTTCTGCACCCTGGGGCAGTTTTCAAGAATGTAGCTAATGTTAAATCTGAACTCAAAGGGCTTTAATTTTTCTGTGTGATGGGGAGCACTCATTATGCAAATCAGATAGCCTTTGGGCAACTGTCTATTTTCCAAAGTTTTTTTCTTTTTTGGAAGGATGCTAGTTTAAAATGGAAATTTCCACACTGAAGTTACCTATTTACTCACAGCTTTTTAGTGTGCCTGGAAAATGTGAAGTGGAACACCATCAGATACAAGCCCCATCCTGGCATGAAAGGAGCCTTGTTTCAGTTTGGCACTGTCAGTGTTGTAACTCGTCCTAGACAGGGAGATTGCAGCAATCTCCACTTGTCCTTGACCTCATGGCACAGGTAAAAAGTTCTTGGTTATGTCCATAGGTGGTCTCTGGTGGCCAGCTAAATCCCATCATTCTTCCTGACCTACCTCCATGCTAGGTTTCTGGGGCAGGGACAGTTTGAGTGAGGGTTTCCTCAGTGTTATAAAGGTAGCTGATCTCTGTACTCTGCCTTACAGTACTCTTGCTGCCCTCCTGGCATTTGATGTTGTAGGAGGAACTTCAATCCAGTCTTCCTGGCCAGCATTTCCCATGTGGCAGTCCCATGGGGAGCGGTGGGAGACATGGCCATGCGAGAGGTAGGTGGACATTTTGGCCTCTGCTGCCCTCCAGTTTTCTGATCTGGTGGATTCCACAGATTTCCTGAATGCAGGCATGCATCCAGGCAGGCTTTGTGTGTGTGATTAGGTAAGAACACAGTGTTTGGTAAGCAAGGGCCTTATTCATCACCAGCAAAGTCAAAGAATTAGTCAGAAGAGAATCTGAGGGCATATTCTGCACTTGTATAACTGACATGCCATGACCAAAGACAAAGAAGTGAGAGTATTTTATACCTGCAGAGATTTTTTTTTCTTCTGCTGATACTTTTCTTCTTCCAGCACCGCAGTCTCAAAAATCTTATGGAAGATTCAGGGGTTTTGGCCCCCATCACCACCTTGAAATCTAGGGGCCTTTAAGAACCAGGCTTTATCCTCTGGGGAAAAGACAGACCATAAGGAACATGAAAAATTGAAAACCGAGAAAAACCTTTTAGTAACTTATTTTAACTTATTCCCCATTGACTGCTCTGTCTCACAACAGGGAGACAAGAACCTGGACATTCCTCTCCAGGAGCTCAGTGAGGGTCTTGAGCAACCCCTCCCTTGGAGCAGTGGAGGAAAAGAACCAGCCTCCCTTTTACAGTGCTTCTTGTTTAGATGAAATTGTAAATTATCTGATTTGGTACCTGTAATACACTCAGATACTGCCTCCCCAGTCTGAGTTTCCTTACCAATAGCCCTCATTACTCATGCTGGGCTGGCAGTAAAACATCTGCTTCCCAACATCCAAAAGGGACTTGTTGTGCAGTGTTAAGGAGAGCTTCCCCTGCTGAGTTTGGCTCGCTTAATTAAGTAACAGTTTGTGAAATGCTTTGGATCCATCTGGAGGGAAGATCCTCCTGAAATGGAGCTCATTATCCTAACAATTCAAACCAACCTGGGTGAGCAAGGGCTGGGGGACCAAACCTTGTCTATAAGGAAGATGAATGACGGAAGATGGGCAGCTTGCTGAGGGGAAAGCAGGTGGCTTTTGTAGATTGACTGGGAGCTCTGCTCTCCTGGGTAGGGGAGCAACAGCAGTGTAAGTGCTGAGACTGACAGGAAAAGTTAGTGGAAATGCTTTCCTATGTTGCTGGGCACAGCTGCAGCACAGCGCTTTGCCGTGCTTGAAGCCTTAGTGCTGCTGAGCTTGCAGCTGGAGGTGGAGATCTGCAGAGCCAGGCAGGCAAAGTTGTACACAGTGAACTTCGTTTTTCATCCATCTCTCTAAAGTGATGGGGGTGCGTGGTACCAGGGCTCCAGGCTTTCAGAAGTTTGGGATAAAATTAAACAACCCTGGGACATTTGTAGATAAAGAGCACACAATTAGTTGCTGAGCAACCTGGCACACAGATGTGGCTCGGTCTCCCTCCTTCCCAAGCACTCTGCTTGTCACATGTTGCTCGTGGTTGTGTCTAAGGGTGGTCAAACCTCTTAACTCACACTTGCACCTCTTTAATTGCTGTGCAGATGAACACCAGGGCAGGGCCCTCAGAAGTGTGCCAGGCAGCTCCCAAGGTAGTGGTCCATAGCATTCGCTTCACTGTTACAGCTGCTTGCTGCTTGGGGTGAGCCTTACTCTGCTGTGCCACTTTCTGCCTAAAGGTTCCCACTCCCTCCTTTTTTTTAATGCCAGGAACAACCTGAATACAGTGGTCAGAGTGGCTTTCTGTGCTGTCAAGCATATTTTGGAAGGAAGAAGTGCTATTACCTTATCAGCAAATAATTTCCCACAGGCATTTTATTCATATGCTGCAGAGGACAAAGGGAGCTATGGGGAAGACCGCTGAGGCAGTTGTGGCTCGGTGAACAAAAACTGACTGCTTCATACAGCGGATGTTTTCTTCTCTCTGGCATCTGGATCATGTTTGATACAGTTGTAGGACCCTTTGAAAGCCAGAATTTTATTTTTCTAACACTTGGAAAAAATAGACCCTGAAGGAGGGACAACAAGCAAACTAAATCAAAACATATTTTCCCAAAATACACATAAACTTCCCCTTCCAGTAAGAAAATACCCTAAGGACATTGGATCTCAGCACTAAATCCAAGCGTTTAGAAACAGCCTGCATAAGACAAGCAAGGAACGAAGGAAACCCTGCTGTCCTGCCAAAGTCAGCCATGTATTTCTGGTGCCTTTGTTTTTGGAGGGAATGCTGGGGTCACCAGGAGGATCCATGTTCCCGTGACATTTCAGGAACACACCAGGAGGAGGAGAGCAAGGACTCTTGCTCTTGGTCTTGCTTGGGTGGACTGAGTGCCACCCAACCTGCTGTGTCTACAGCTGAACAGGTGCAAAACCTACACAAGCTGGGTCTTCTCTGTTTTTGTCTAAACAAGGGTGGGGGACGTT
Source organism: Pelecanus crispus (assembly GCF_030463565.1). NCBI lineage: Eukaryota > Metazoa > Chordata > Aves > Pelecaniformes > Pelecanidae > Pelecanus > Pelecanus crispus. The sequence continues at coordinate 11,909,125 of NC_134652.1, read as the reverse complement.
TTCTGAGCTGGGGTTCATTATACCAGGTCAAATAAAAACAAAGCTGTGTTTTCCCTTTTTCAAAGCACACTGCAGGCCTCCACTCTCCCTGCAATTTTATTCTAAGGGAATACCAGTGACTTTAGGGAATTTCCTTGTGTCATCACAGAATCAGACACTAATGCTGCAACATGAAAGGGACAAGCACTCTCATACGGTGCCATATTAAAGAATGGTTACAGCTATGTTGTAGGACTGGGTTGGTATTTTCTCTTACTTTCTTTTCAGAAATGAGTTGGCACAGCACTAACATTGGCGACCAGACACGACACAAACATGCCCTGAGTTTCACTGTGCAACCATAGCCTGCCCAGGGGAGCTCCCTTCTGTCTGAATGCAAAAAAGCCCTGAAAGAGCGTTCATAGACACAAAGACTCCATTTGAAGGGCAGAAGAGATGTCCAAGAAGTACTTTTATGATTTTTATTCTGCAAAGAGCCAAAGTGCTTAATTAAAGGCCCAGCAGCTGGCATTTCAAAAGCCACAGAAGGGTCCTGACCTATCCACAAAGTACAGTGAAAGAGAGAAGAAGAAAGGATAACAGGGAGTGACTTCCTTTTTCCTTTATGCCAAGAAAATATCCTGGTGCAATGGCTTCTACAAGGTTATTGCAAAAGGTCCTCTGAAGAAGTGAGGTGGATGGCACCACCATAGAGGGAGACACTGACCTTGTGTCCCATTCCTCAGTCTTTACAGAATCCAGGCACAATTGCACAGAGATTCTTAGTGGCATTCAACATGAGCTTTCATCACTCCTCAGGGAGTCTGGGTTGCCTGAAGTCACATTTCTCTCTGGTGGGTGAAATAAGCCTATGACAGCTGGATAGGAATTGCAGATTCCATTTTCCAGGTAGCAACACTCATGGTGCCGAGACTTTATGGAGTGTTTCGTGCATAACAACACATAGGTCTTATATCACCCCCTGCGCAACAATGCCAGCACCGTGGGCAAGAACTATGGGCATTTATCTCAGCTGAAAATCAGAGCCATGCTGCAAAGTGGGATGAAGATAGGAAAGCTGATTTCACAGAGGACAGGGATGAAACCCCATAACTTGACTGTTAAAGAGAATCAAACTCCTGCTCCAGTGCAGTATGATACGGAGGTGTGGTATGTGACATAGTTGGGCGATCTCAGCGTGCTGCCAGCCACAGCCATCTGGTAGGTATTTTCCTGTCTTTCACTCTGCTGCTCTTCCAAGTGTCCTCACACAACTTTTTGAAGTTACTGAACTGGCAAATTCTGCTTCCTTGGGTGTTTGTCACTGTCTCCACAGCCATAGATGTGAGAAGACTGTAACTGCTACAGGATGGGCCCATATGCTGTAGAGCAGATATCACTCCCAGGCAGCTGGAATGTGTTGCTTATATGCTGTGAAGGTTTCCATCCTTTGCCAGGAAATGTCACTTGATGCCTGATTAGTTAAACTAAAAATTCAGAAGAAAATTCAGCAAAGGAAATAAAATACTACTTGATGAGTAATTTGAACATCAGCTATGATAAAATGTACTACTTTTAAAATGAAAAATCAGCTGCTTTCATCTATTTGCTATCAGTCTCAATTTCCCAAGTTTTCACAACTGCAGATAAAAAAAAAAACAAACCAAACCAAAAAAACCCCAACAAACTACCTTTGATTTTAATACATTGGAAAGTCCAGAGAAAGACTTTAAGTTGAAAATCTAAAATAATTTTACTGAAATTACCCCAGCTGAGTTCACAGTCCTACCTCAATTCTTATTTCCTTTTAAGATGTATTTGTTATATGCCATTCCAAGAGACTTTTAAAAAGATGTAAAACTTTTCATCTCTTTTTTTCCATTTCCCAGCAGAATTTAGTATTTATGCTAAATTTCTGGCAGTTTGGATAAGGTAGGTATGAATTCAAATTGTTATTCGCTTTCAAAATCCAGCCAATATTTGTGTAAACAACATAATTTAAACATAATATGCTCAAATCCCTTTGCTATCCATAAGCTGAGCAATTAGTAGATGAGCCAAAACTGAGGTAAAGTGTGATAACTTCAGTGAAGTCAAATGAACTTGGGCTAATTTGCTTTCGGTATGACCTGGCCCATTTTTCCCTTTAGCACTATATTGTCCTACTTTCTTTTCCATGACACTTCTTATGATGGCCTCCAAACTTCTTTGCGAAAAACCTGGGGTTTTGTCTGCATCCTCTTTGGTCATAATTTCTACAGTAATTGTTATTAGTGTCAGGACAAACTCATGTTTTTTCTCATCATTAAAAAAGCCATGAAAGCTGCACCTCCACCTCCTCTCTTTTCCTCTCCTCCCTTTTCTTTTTCTTCCTTTTTAAAAAGGATTTAAATATAAGCAATAGCAAAACCAACCCTGGGCAAATATTAAACAACACACAGCAGAAAACCACAGTGACCTTGGTGGTGTTTGCAGTTTAGGAGCTGAACAAAAATGCATTCATGCTTTGTGTAAAAGATTAGCGCTTGATCCTGTTTTTGTGGTGTCAGTGGGGGTTCTGCCACCATTCAGCAAGGGGTGGATCAGATCCTTAAGATATTTGGTGAAATGACTCGGCCAAAGATTGTAACTTTCAGTACACAAAAGCACACATAAAATGTGGGCAAAATAAACTCAAAAGAAAAAACCTGTCTCTGGTGGCTAAGCCATGTGTAAGATCCTGCTTTGAAACCAGGGCTGTTGTGTGTAAATGATTTAGCAGGTTCAGTAGAGGGGGCACAGTATGACATTTTCCCCAGGAATATTTGACAAAATCTTCAAATTTTGCTACACAGAATAGGCTGATCTGCAAAGATACTGATAACACAGGAAAGGGACTGGCAAGGCCAAGGGACTTAACGTGGATCTCAAGTCGTGTCCTAGAGACCAGGGCTCCATCTGCAGAGGAAAGCCTGTCTGCCCCTGAACTGTATCTCTGCTATGTTGGCAGGAATATTTTTTGCCTGAATTATTTTTTTGACAAATAATTTTCCTGATGTGGTACCCATGTATTGACCTGAAAGGAGGTTGTAGCAAGGTGGGTGTTGGTCTCTTCTCCCAAGTAACAAGTGATAGGAGGAGAGGAAATGGCCTCAAGTTGTGCCAGGGAAGGTTTAGATTGGATATTAGGAAAAATTTCTTCACCAAAAGGGTTGTCAAGCATTGGAACAGGCTGCCCAGGGAAGTGGTTGAGTCACCATCCCTGGAGGTATTTAAAAGACGGCTAGATGTGGTGCTTAGGGACATGCTTTAGTAGTGGACTTGGCAGTGTTAGGTTAATGGTTGGACTCAATGATCTTAAAGGTCTTTTCCAACCTAAATGATTCTATGATTCTATGTATTGTGACAGCTGGTGCTCCTGCATTTCCTCAAGGAGTTTGCATGCTGTAGTGTCATTGCTATAAGGAAGAATGTGTTTGCAGAGAGACGTTGGCACACCATTTGAGTTCTCAAATTTCCTTCTCTCTAAATTCCACACCTCTCATGAAGAACTGAACAGGAATGGGAGCAGCTGCATTGTATGGAGGAGGGACATTTTACGAGTGTTTTATGTTGCTTTTAGCAAGCACCATCTCAAAAAAGATGGCTGTGCATTAATATCTCATATTCAAATTCTGCTCAAGATTACCATGGTCCATGGCATGTCAGCCATAGCTGTAAGAGTGTACAGCATATCACCTAGCATCTGGATTGCTTTGTCTCAGTAGGTTTAGTTGTATGCCAGCTTTGCTCCCAAACTGACTTGCCATAGGGTCAAATGTGCACCAGAGCCAGAAGTGGGCAGGAGGGACCAAGAGCAGACAGCTTCTGGCAGGCAATATAGGCCATAAGATTGCCTTAGCTTTACCAGGATCCTGCACCCTTAGGTTAGCCTACAGTGAAGGAGGTTACCACTAGGAAAAGCCCCAACGCCTAGGGGAGAGATCAGAGTTGCTAATAGGTCTTTTCTAACTCTGTGCACTTATATTCTGTATGTTTTGTGCTAAAAGTTCAGATGCCATAGTATTTTATTGCACATGAGACAGTATGTTATAAACACTTTTAACAATGCAAAAATACAACAGCAGCCCATCAGTTACAAGTAGAAAATGGAGGATTTTTCCATCTGTACTTAGCTTTAAGTGAAAGAAATAACTTAAATGGAAATATAGTTGTTGCGCAGACTACTGAAAGACAGCTCCTGCTTCCCCTTAACATATGAAAGACTGATTTCTGTGGGAAGAAGCTATCAGATTTTGTATAGTACAGCAGAAAATACTCCATGGATGTTATTAATGAAGCTAAAGAGGCAGAAAGTATAGAACTGATCTTGCTCAGAAAAAAGGATCCTAGAATCCTAATGCGTGTAGATAAGAGCAGAAAAAAGATATCATTCTAGTCAAAACCTAAATTTTCTTATGAGCTGGAGAAGTACTGGTTGCAGTTTTGTTTCTCATTAAGTACAAATACTTTTTTTTCATTGTTTTTTTGATTGGAGCTGGAAGCAGAACTGCTTTGTGGCCAAATCAGATTCACAGCAGGGTGATTAAACACCATTGAAGCCTTGTTGTTAAGCATCCTGTGGGGGAGAACTGTCAAATATTTTGAGCGATCAAAGATATAGGACATGACTGGCTCAAGAGTATAGAAACAAGGGGTGAACTGGCCCAGTGCTGTATCTGTGAATTCAGTTCCAGTGCGCTCGTGCAGCAGTGAGACTGGGTCGTGACAGATACCGAGCGCTCTCTCAAGAGGCTGCCTTTAGCAGCAGAAATCCTTCTGAGCTCAGAGTCTAGGAGGAGTAGACCATTAGGCATCACTGCCTATCTGATGAGTGTTTTGGAAGGAGGGTGAGCAGTGTTGCTCTGGTTACTTGTGGAGAAAGTTCTGCCCAGATGACAGAAGGACCCAGCACAAGTGGAAAATGTGTTGTCTGTCCGTCTTTGCAGGGAAATCAGGAATGGAAATACTCCTAAGGTTCACCCAGACCTGGGGTGGTTAGGTCATTGTGGCTGGTGGCACATTGCTAATTGATAGAGATATATGAAGCTCACAACACTGCTAACCTTGTTCTTTGGACAGTGTGTTTCATTTTCCACATTTGCCAGTTGGATATGTTCCTTGAAAATTACATTTGCTTGGAAAGAAAATATAGTAAAGGCTGGTAAAAATTGACAGCATTGTAATAGGGTTATGTGAAAGAGAATGTAAAGAATTTCAAATAACTGGCTTTTGCAGATCTGAGCCTTTTCCTTCCTTGTAGCTGTCAGCAGCTTAGCATAGAGAAAGTGTCTACAGGAAGAGAACTTAGGCAGTAAAGCTGTCACAGTGAGGACTTTGGGTAGGCAGAAATGATTCTTGTTTAACCCAGGGTTAGTGACAAATACAGAATCTAAAAGAAAAGCACAAACCCTAAAAAACACAGGAAATAGTATCCGCATTTTCCTCTTCTCAGAGGAGCATTATTGGGTTAAAAAAAATCCTAGTGAAGAGATCCTTTAAGCAAACTGTACTTGTGTCACCTGTAATTCCTTCTTCCTCCCATTGAGATGGGGACTTAGATGTCCCAGGAATTTTAGAAATACATTGGAAAACAGTGTCTTTGTCAAAACCTTCTAGAATAAATTTCTAAGTTAATTAGATATAATTATACACATCACTCCGAGCCCATTAGTAGATGTCCACACTATTACTTGTGCTTAAAGCACATGCTTGAATTAAACATGGATCTAAGTCTCAAAATGGACCAAAGGAGGGATAGCTGGAGAGATACTGGAGACATCTTTTACATAATTTAAGCTATTCCCCTTGTTTCTGACTGAAATCTAAATGATTTCTAAGAGTCCAGTGCATTTATGCGTCTCACTGCAGGGTACCAGTGTTTTACTAGCAGTGGCTCTGCTTATCCAACAACCCCAAGTAGTGTGAGGATGGTAGTGAATGTCGAACTTTAATGGCATTGAGACTTGATAAACTCTACACTCAAGAGAGCTAAAAGGGACTAGATGTGTACTTCATGAGAAGCTCTGAAATTTTGATATCTTTTTATCCTGACTCTTTCATCAAGAACAGCATTTTTGAAAATCTATTCCTTTGGATCTCAGCTTTTCCAATATTGTCTCTAAATTTACATTTTGCATCATTTGGTTTATTATTGTACAAGATGTCCCATGCTCCATTTCCATTTTTGATGCTCAGTTTTACTGAAATCAATGTGTTCCCATGAAAGAAATTTAATCTGGCACATTTTCTGACAGAAAGATGTATGTCCTTAGAAAATCTTTAGCTAGCTTTAGACTTCAGCATGCAAATGTGATTAATCAAAAAAGCAATCCCAAAGATGGCTCTTTGTAATGCCAGCAAGGCTACTAAGTGGTGTGTGTGTTGCAATTGCAATCAAGCAGAGCAATTAAACTGGAAAATAATAAGGGCAATTACTTGTACAAAGTTGAAATCCATTGATTTTCCACTATATGTTCCTTCTTACAGGATCCAGAGCACTTTGGGTTCAGAGAATCCAGTCCATGGGCATTAAATATTTAAAAAACTCTCGAAAGGAATTCCTTTCACATTGTTTCTGTCTGGTGTGGTGTGGCAAATCAGGCAATCAGAAGTTTTCTGGGAACTGACTTTTAAAAATGGCATAAAGTGCTTCTAATTTGCCTTGGCCTGACAAGCGCAGGCATGTGAGTTCCAGAATTTCAGATGAACCTTCAAGAACTGTAAGCTGCTTGACCCAGAATTGGCTTTGACATGAAAAAAATGCTTGTAGAAAGCCTAAAGTTTATATCAGGTTTAATGCTAGTTGGGTGCACAGCTTCTTAGCTGTATCTTCCAACAGAGATGGAATCTAATGAGGTCTGTATTGTTCTCCTCATGTACCATTAAGAGTGAAAAAGAACAGATGGATTGACTTTTAGCTGGCATCCCTAGACAAAATGCAGGAGTGCACCAATTCTCTTCTTTTTGTCCAGAAAAATCCCTTCTGCAAAGATTTTGGCATCTAAGCATCATTACATGCTGTGTTTTCTTGTTAATTTCTGAGCTGCTCTGTTGTATTTTTTGCTAATTTTTGCTTCTTCTCTACACTGCAGACTAATTATAGTAGGGACCTTTTATTCATGTGTAGCACTGAACAACTTCCTTTTTTTTGATTTCAGCAATGATTATCATTTATATCATGTTTATAATAATAAGTTTGATTTCTTTTCTGTTTGCTTGGGATGAGCACTGCAGAAGATAATGACAGAATGAAGCCATACATTAGTAAGAATACCCCTCACATTTTGAAGATATGCAAAGACAGAGAAATAATACAGAAAATACATTAAAAAATTTAAATAAAACAGCACAGCATCGTCTCCCGTTGTTCTTCAAAATTTATTGCAAATTAGTCAAGAAGATTGTTGCAAAGAAGAAAGTTTCTGGGTTAATTCCTGGGTCAGTACAGAAGCAGGCTTGTGGATTTCTGCAGGAAGGCTGGCCACAGGCATACAAGCACGGGTCAGTGAGGTCCATCTAGCTCCGTATCCTGTCTCTGATCAGGGTCAGGGAAGGATGCTTAGGAAGCATTTTAACAACAGTGCCTATAAGGACTGATGCAGCTCTAGGTAGATTCTTTTTTCTTTTCCAAGCTAGAGAGACCCTGAGTCATTCATCCTCTCCGTGCATAGAAATCATCCATCCTTCTCAGCCTTTTCTCTTTATTTTCTAGGACTACTGCCCAGCCTGTGAGATGGGTGGCCACACCACTTGCTGTACTGAAAGCACCAGAGTCAATTAAAGTCAGTGAAAAGGAACTAGTGAATTCACTGAGTCTTTGGATCCAGCGTGCTTTTATGTAATGAAATTGAAAGGTACAGTTGATTTTCAGAAAGGTGATTAACTCCAATCAGGTAGATAAGCAAACCTATTAAATCAACAAACCATGGCATGTCCCCAAGTGCCCCTATGAATAAAGACCTATAAGGATATAATTTTAAAGTTTTTAATTTTTACTTTTTAAATGTCTGGTTTAGTTAGGATCTAGAAAATATACAATGATTAATGACTAACTAGTCAAGTGCCCATAAAAATGTATTAATCCCCCTGAGAATGATAAATCTTCTTTAAATGAATAGAGGCTGACTATCAGGGATCACATGTTCTCCAGACCTTTTGATAAATGTTCTTCCTATTATTTCCAATGAACTTTGATACATGAAACTAGATAATTTATTCCCAGTAATTTATCTTTGTTCTCATGGGTATCAGCTCCTTGCTTTCTGTATTTTATTCCTGGAGAAACACACTGGAGGTTAGATCAGCATCAGTAAAAATAGGCATAATAAAAATCAACTGGAAGATATTATGTAAGTTCAAATTAATAGCATAACAGCTGCTTGGTTAGATTAGGAAAAGAGTGGTAAAGAACCACACATTGTGTCTTCTCTACTATGGAAATTCTGTACATTTCTAATATGAATAATTTAATTTTGTCTTTAATTCACACAATGCTTCAGTAGTGTACTATATTGCTATGAGTAGGAATGGGTCATGTTATATGTGCTTTACATACCAAGAACAAAGCAGCAAGTTCTGGATGCATGGATTTTACTTGGAATTTCTGCTGCATGTAACATGGATTAGAAAGCTATCAGAGAAGTGAGAAAACTGGCTTTTCTGTTTGGGTAGAAATTCAGAAGTTCATAGATTTTTACATGATGTTATTCACCCATCCATCCATCCAACCATCCACTTGCTAATTAAAAAAAATTCTGGCTAGGACTATACATATCTCAGAGAGTTTTAAATATTTCTCATCTGCAGGTTATTTTGCAGTTTGTGTAAAAATTAATTGGGTTCAGTTCAGTTCCAATAAATAAGGAGGACTAAAATCCAGAACTGTACTTTTTTTGATTTTGCAAGTGATTAGAAATCTTCGCCAGCCATCTCAGACGTTATTTTCCTGCCATTCTTTTCCAGTAGTAGAGCTTTCTTCACAAAATATGGTCTATCAGAAAAAAAAAAAACAAACCCGCTGTACTGCCTCACTATAGAAAATAGAAATCTAGGTGAGATACAAGGAGAAATCACTCTGATGCCAGGTGTTGCAGGCGTGATCATAAATAGACAAATGGGGCATTTCCAAAGGAGGTGCCATCCCTGAATAGACAGAAGTAGGAATGAAAATATGAGCTTCAAGGCTCTGTAGCTGGAACACTCTAAGGTGCTCACTTCTAAGAGGAGATTTGGAGGTGTATCTTGGAAGGCTGAGGACACTGTATGCTTTTGGGGGGGTCACTGTTTGGTCAAGGGGACTCTCTGGAATGAAGAGCTTTAAAATGCTTGTTAAGGTGGGAGTGGAGCTTAAAGGAATTGTCAGGATGAGAGAAATCTGCAGAGCTTGCTGCCCTCAGAAAGTTGAATAGTAACTTCACTGGGGAGCTGGAGGAGAGATATCAGGGTTGATTAATGTAAAAGGATCTGTTTGGCTTGGTAGGTCAAAAAACAAAGGATTTGAGGTGGAGAAGATGGATCAATCCTTGATGTAAATCAAACCAAAGGTCAGCTCTTTTCCCAGCTTATGTGTCATTTCAGAGGGAAGAAGCTTCCAAAGTACTATGAACAGGGTGTACTGTGTACTGCACTGTACAGCTGGGAGAATGCCTCAGTGATATTCAAATTGCAGAAACTAATGTTTATTCCCAGTTTTCACTCAAGCTGTTTCAGCTAAATATACTGCAGGACTGTAAGAAAGTCTATGATACAATATAAACCACCTTCTTTCTTTTTACAGAGTTAATGGGATGATTTTAAGAGAATTTTCCTTCTAAGCAATAAATTTCTTTAGGGATTAACAGTTTTTTTTGCTTAGGTAGAACATTTATTCCCCAAAGATGGACTGCTTTGATCATTAGAATAAGCTGCCAGTACAGTGTTATCACGTTCCCTATCATTTATTCAAGGTTGTTGAAAGAAGACTAAACCTTTTATGAATATTAAGTATTCAGACATGCTTTTTTTAATACCTTCAAACTATTTCTATTAAGGAAAAGTGGGGAAACAATGACCTTACTCTAGTCAGTCCTTCTACGTGTAAAAGCAGATCTCACCATTGTTCTTCCAGCTCTGATGCCAAAACCCAGAGAGGTGGAAATGGAAGATGTGGGAGTCAGTTGTAATATGAGGGCTCTTTTGCCAGCTCCTTCACAGGTGAATGTCAGCGGGTCAATGTATGAGCAAAAAGGAGGGGTTGCTCTGAAACAACCCCATTAGGGCACGTGTTTGCTGAAGCAAAGGCCACAGCAAAACACAGCCACCTGGAAAGGCCAGTGAAGGGATGGACCCAGGATGATCCACCCTGCTTTTATCCACAGCCTGTATTCGCTGGGGAGAATGGATATTGTGTTCAGTCCCAGTCAGAAGGGGACAATTTATGCAAGCAAAAAAGATCCTTTCAAAGTATAATAGATCAATAATCTATTGTCAGCCAATGAGCTTTACACAGTGAATGCTGTGCGGAGAAATCCATCTGCAAACTCCTCCTACATCATGTGCTTATGCTTATATGTATTTAGGTATATAATATTCCATCTTCCTTTCACTGCACATCATGTAGTGATCTTTCCCCTGGCATCTGCCTTCTGTCTGAAAATTTCCAGTATAGTGAGAAATACATAACATGAAGTAAAAGAGCTCCACTGCAGACCCTGAACAAGAAATGTCATCCAACTTAAATCATATGCCTTAAGTCATAGTTTGTAGAGTAGCCACCCACAGAGCAGTGGTTAGTTGGCACGTGGTGAGAGATGGGAATGGACTGCTGAAGTGTGCACTCACCTTCTGCGGCACAACAGAGTGTTCTGTGGGGCCCAAATGCATCAGGCCCCAGAGCGACAGTCCTCTGCAGGAAGCGCTGCCCTGTAGATTTGCCAGCGCTCCAAACCATTTTCAGACATAGCTATATCTGAACAGTGACGTAAAGCCATGGTGACTATCACGCAGATGCAGAAGGGGCATGGTTTGGCCCATAGCTGAGCCAATATTTTACTATTTCCAAACTGCATTGGAACCCTTTGAGACAGCATGTGTCTATTATTATACAAGTTAAATTTCCATACAATATCATCTTCACTATGAATAGGACTTGGGACAATAAAACAATCATTGGCTGCTGCAATTTCTCCTTACTATAGTTAATAATTCATCCTTGAAAAAACGTGACTCCAGATTTTTTTTTTTGTCATCTATCAAAGTAGCTCTGGCACCACTTATCTCTCTGCAAAAATTTAGGAAAACAGGATCTGGGGATGGGAATGTGTGCTGTTTCATACTGATGGTGCATTGCGGGGCTGGTTTGATTAAATTTCTTAATGGAAGTACACGGTTATTTTCTTTATAATACTGTGTTCTTAGGAACACATTTGTTCTTTTGGAGGGTTGATTTTTAAAGCCTGGATTATTTCCTTGCAGCACGTCCCCCAGCAGTGAGCTGAAGGTAAGCCACTGGTGCTGTACGCCTTGTCCTGGTCGCTCTTGTGACTGATCTTTTGGAGTGGTTGAAGTGCAACACCACGCTCAACGGGGAGATCCTGGACTGTCAGGGTGCATTAGCCTGGGGCAGCTTTGACCAAAAGCTGTGCTCCCTCCTACACCCCTCCTCCCAGACTTCACTAAAAACAGCCTTTCACCCCATGAGGAGGGGTTTGGGTTCGCAGCACTCTCTTTCCCCTCTCCTGTTGGCAGAAATTGTGCCTTTGCTGCCATGTGGCTTCACTTCATGGCTTGGGGTGTTAGAATTGACTTTTACATGGGCCCCTTCTGGAGCTCAAGATAAACTGACCAAATCTGGGATTTTGGACTTAATTTGTAATGGTTTATACCAAGACTGATTTCTAGCTCTGATTTGTTCCTACAAACTTTCACCTCTAGATTTCACCCTGCATAATTGATACAGTGTCATTGCTTCAAACCATGTCGTTTGCTCAGTAACAGTCCCAATTACTCACGGGTTACTGACTTTGGCCTTTTAAAATGCACTAGCTGCAGTAAGTACCACGACCCCAATTACTATAGATATGTTCATGGATCAAAGACCCTGCAGTCAGACTTCTCGTCCTGACTAATCATTAACTAGGAGGAGCATTGTGGAGCTGCCACTGATTTTTCTTGAGTTACTTTAATGGGATGACCATATGGCATGTACCTTGCTCCTTCCATCCTTAGAGGACTTCCAGAATATTAGTCAGTTAAACCTGACAGGACTTCTGGAAGGGACTTGGATTGACCTAGCAGAAATTGAGTTTGAAAATACTTTGGGGTGCAACATCTGTCCCATTTTCCCCATCCTTGTCAGTTGTTCCATTAGCACAAATTTAATGAAGAGCAATTTTTTAATACCTCATTCGTGGGAAGTTTTAGAGGCCTGACACTGCAGCTGAGTGTGGCTGAGGGAAGAACCACGAATCAGTTCTTGTTTTGGCTATGGTCTGTGCAACAGCTTTCTAGATACTTTTCAATATTGAAAGGAGGAGGGAGGGAAAGGCGTGTTTAAAGGTGAGTGAGAAGAACATCTCCCAAGTCTGTGACTCCCTTCTGCCCCTCTGACTGTCTCCTGAGGACACAAGCTCAAAGGGAACTTGAACTCCCAGGACCTTTTACATGAGCTGTCCCTAAGAGTTCAAAGTGAATGGAGGTTACTTTAGAGTACAAGCAATTGAATTGCTGCCTTGGTATATGCACAGATTATTGTACATTATATTAAAGGCAACAGATACTCAACTGTATTTCTGGTGGGTCAAATAATTTCCAGAGTGTGAGGTATTCCTGTAAGTGATGGTGGTGGGGCTTTCTGATGTGGTCACCTAACATTTTTCACAAGAGCAGAGAGCTCTGGCTGCATTTGCAGTCAGATCCTGTTTTATATCACCAGGAAATGCATTCCTTTACCCAGTAAATTAACAAAACATACACACATCTACAGAGTCATTTATATAAGCACCACAAAATTGAGATTGTCAGGAAGCCTTGCATTAAAACCTTCATTCCTGATTAGAAGATGGCATGCTGAGTACTTCAACCCACTTTACACTTCAAATCAAGCTATTATTAGGGCATCTGTCCGTTCATGCTTTCACTTAATGAGAGCTGGTTTTTAGAGATGCAACAATGATGCATCCAATATAAGCAAAAAGTGTGATCTTGTTAACCATCTCCTTGCAAAATAAAAAGGTAAATCCTGCTTTTGCAAGACTTGAATAACATTGAGTACATTTATGTGAATCTGGATATTGCCATTTTCCCTTCAGCATAACTTTGCAACTCCCATGTGGAATTTGGCCCATGTTGCATCCTTGCTGGATTAATGTAATGCTGCAATGTACAGGGAATATATGCTCATTTAGACCAGAGATCTAGCCTTTGGGATAATAAAAGCAGCATATCTTATGATTTAAGGGGAAGGACCAGGAAATGTGGGGTCCCAGGTCTGGAAAGCCTGTAGGATTTGCTCATGTCCTTCTTAGTGCTGGAAAAACAAGTTCTGTGATAAGGATCTTTGCCAAAATGATCAGGGAAACTGGGTTTCAGGAGGGCAATGCAGACAGCAGGGCATGGAGACAGGACTGATCCTGAGAGATGGGTTGGCAAAAGCAGCCAGGACATGCTGGAGACCATTCACATGTGGCAACATGGGAGCCCTCGGCCAGGCTGAACTGAGTGTTCTCCATGGTAGCCCTGGGAATCATCAGGCCTTGGTTTGTTGCAGTGGTCAGTGATTTCAAGAGCTTTTCAGTGAGCTTCAAAGCCCTGCACTGATGTACTGGAGATCACCCAGTATGAAAATCACTTCTTCCTAGTGCTCTCATCACATTTTTTATCAGCATTCACTACAGCAAGGTCTGCTCTCACCCCTCACCAAATCAGAGCCCTGCAGCCATCTCTGATATTACATTTCTCTATGCAGAGTATCTGCTCTGCTTGTTGGTGGTAACATTCACTATCCATGCATTGTGCTTGGTTAAGCATTTTGGCTTGTTTCTCCTACTTCACCTTCTGTGGAGATATTGCTTATGTGATAGCTAGCAAAATCACAGGAATTATAGGAACAAGAAAGTGTTAAAGGACTAGTACATTTGTTTCTTCTATTCCTTAATTTGAAGTGGTTTTGAATTTAGAAAAATGCAGGGTCCAAAAATGCATGAACTGAATCTACAGCCTACCATGACTAATGTTTTATAAATACTCAGATGGAGACAGACAGATTGAAAAATTGCTGGAGTCAAACATACCACTATTAAGCAAGTTGTCTTACATGGTCTCAGATCTTTCTTGAACATGATATAGTTAAGGGAAAGACACACCATCTCTTCATTGCAGATATAAAAGATAATGCTGTATAAATGAGAAATCATTAAATAATACTTACTTTAAATATGTATCTACAGATATTCATGCAGATAATGCTCATAAAAAAGAATGAGCAGGGAATTTTTTTACTGCAGCCTGTTCTTCAGCCATGACTTATTCAGTTTTATGTCACTTGCATTTGAAGGGTGATTTATTCTGAGTCTTTTGCAACACCATTTGTTTTACATTTGAAATGTCAATGGTAACCAAGGTGTCTTCTGTGAAATGTCAGGAAAACGAAATCCAGGGAGCCATCAGGATGATAAGAAAAGGCTTCTGATCCTAAAGTGAGATGGCTGTGCAGATTCGTGTTGAGATGGTATGTTTTGCTTTAGCACCTGATATGTATGCGGACACCTGTACTAGGGTGGGGGTCACTTCATTATTGATAAGGACAACTATTCAGCAGCACAGCCCCTTCCTTGATGTGACCTCAAGCACGTGGTGCCTCAAAAAGAGCTAGCGTGGAGGGCTCTAACCTCTGGCTGCCTCCTCCCTCTGGGTAAATCTGCGTTTGCGTATTACAGACCTCAGTGGTCCAAAGATGCAAACTGCCAATGTGCAAAATTTCATTAACTTACAAGGCAGTAAGACAGACTCCCCCAGGCCAAACTGCAGATCTGCAAATCATGGTGTAATGTAGAGGTGAATAATAAAATAGTATAAAAGGAGAACAGAGGGAACAGTACTGACGGTTCCCATTACTCCTCGCTGAGGCTGCTTCAAGTGCCCACTGAAATACCCAGCAACCCTTGATCTTTGAAGAATGGGAACATGCTGGAGCCAGCTTCTCCAGACTCCCCTCTGTGCAGGAGATGTGCTGACATTGTCTCAACCACAGCCTGAAGGAGAAAAGCTGCCACTAGGAAGAAAAATTCTCTTCTCTTAGGAGTATTCAGGTTTGCAATAGAGTAACTGCTACCTAGCTTAGTGTGTATGTTTCTGCTCTGCTGCTTCAGAAAGGCAGGATTGTAAAAGCAGTTTTATAGTACTTTGAATGTATTATCCAATGATCTGACAATGTGGTTTTCTTAGTGGTTATGTTGCTGATTACCTCCATTTTAATATTAATGACTTATTCCGTTAAGGGAATTCTCTATGCTTTAAGAAAGAAAGATAAACATAAATAGTCTGTGGTTTGCAAGTTTTCTCAGCCTCACTCTATCAAAGTGCTATGGAAGTATAACAACTTGAAATTCCATGTACTAAAATCTGAGGGAAAAGTTCATATATACTCTGAAAAAATACACTGTAGGACTCACACTGCTTCACATATTGCCAGCTTGTGTAACGTTTTCCACTCAGTGTGTTATAAATGATAACAGAGCAAGCCACTGAGAGATAACATAGCTTGCCAAAAGTGTGCAGACATAACCAAATTAAGGCACTGTGAACCCTTAAATTTTCAGGCTACCTTGGCAACGCTAATGAACTTGTAATGGTTGAAAAGTCTAGAACAGTTTAAGCTTTTTTTTTTTTTAAACAAACTTTGAGCAATCTTTACTCAAATTAAATACAGTCTCCTGCCTCTTACTTTTGCAATAGATTTTTTTTTTCCTGGGCTGGACTCAATAATGAATTATTTCCTCTCATTTATGGGTAGAGAATACTTCCTCAATTCTTTTTCACTTTGATACTAAAAATGAACCCACAGAGTGGAAACCCAGGCTGAGTCAGCCTTCACATCAGTTTCTGTGAAAGAATCACCCTTTTTTCCAATTATCCAAACCAGTGGCTGCTAAAGTATTGATGCTTCTAAGCTACAGACATCAGAAATTAGTTACTGAAGCAAATTGCCTTGCTGTGCTTCCATTTTCAAATGTAATTCCAGTGAAGGGACACTTGATTTTCTCATTAAGTCCTTTTTCCAAAGGGCAGATCAACATGGAGAAGTTTCTTGGACATGCAGTTCTGTTGCACAGTGCAGTTTTATAGGGAAGGAATTAAAGAATTCAAAATACTGTGACTTTGAGACCACTATTTGACCTCTGTCTGAACAAGCCTTCTGCAAGGATCTTGGCTTAACAAGATCAGCTGATGAACCTTGACAAGCACAGATTTTTTGGCTCCAGTAATGACCTCAGGATCAGTACGGAGAAGTGCTGTGATTAAAGGCAGGGTTTGTGGATGAACTCCAGAGCTTCTGCCCTAAAGGCAGCCCAGATAGGCTGTTATTGGTGCTTCCAGAACATTTCAGATAGGAAATAAGTGAAGGCTCTGCAGGCAGAGCCCCATAAATTACTTTGTTTAGCCTTATCCTTGTGCTTCTAGCTTCTTGAATTAGGCACCCAATTCTCCATGAAATGTGTTAGGAAAAATTGAGAGTTACAAATCAACACCCTTATTGGATAGGTGCCATATACTGGTAGAGACGCTGAGCAGACAGGTGTGGACTCAGTGTTATCTGCCAGTGGCTCAGATGTCTATGTGTGCCTAAGAAGGAGCCCACACCCTACCCACATGGGTAGCTCTTTAAAGGGAGTTGTCTGAACTCAGTCTCTTCTTGTAGGTGAAATGCAGTGAATAGGGGAGAACTCTTCTCATCCTATACCCCTATCCAGGAATGCAAAGTCACCAGAGCTCAGATTCAACATCTCACCCTGCCTGCTCTAATTATAGTTGGAGTTTGAGTCCAGCTGCCAGTGAAAGCAGTAAGGAATGGGACAGCTTGGGTGAGACGCCCAAAGTGGGAGCCTTGCTCTGAGATCATAGATAATCCTCTAGGCCTGAAGGATGCATGGACAGGAGTGTGCTGGTCCCGTTAATCCTGTTCAGCAGCTCACATGCCCTGCACCACATTTAGAGAAGCTGGAAAACTTAGTTTGTGAAGACTTTGAACAAATAAGAATGAGAAATCTTTGGGTTAGGCGGCATCTCAGGGATGTTGTGGAGGACCTGGGTGCTTACATCTCTCTCTACATCTAGCCTTAGGTCATGCACTTCTTTCAACAGCTGTTCTCAAATGTAATAACTTCACCAACGTAATGAAATAGTGTCTCTGATGCTGTGTGTATGTACTGCATGAACATAAATGAACACAAAGCGCACCTGCACTTCCTCATTGCACTTACCCAGACAAATAACATCCTCACACTTGCAAACCATTCAGCGCTGCCTGGATGGCTACTTTGCTTGTAGTTACCATGCCTATTTCCTGCATGTGCAGGTTTGTGTATCTGATCGGGACACTATTCTTTCAGAGGTGGCTCACAAAGTAGTGATGACCTAAAAATCCCATCAGCGTTTATGGAGAAATAAATGGTAGTTATCTAAGGTCCCCATAATGGCAGCTCCATGGATTTGTTCATCCCATCCTAAAATGGACTGGTAGAACTTTCTGTCAGAAGACTTCATGTGTGGATTTAGCACAATTTAAATGGGAAGCACTAAAAAAAATAATAATAATGCTGACAAAATAAGAAGGATTTTGGGTCAATCTCAGGCCAGTTAATTATTCGACATCCTGTTCTTAGGCACTTTTCTTGATTTACTTTTCTATTTTCTATTTAATATCAGACATTTTCTTTCAGTGCCTTAATTAGTCCATCCATAAATATGGATTAACTCTTACATATTGAAGGAATATCACAGTAATCCTTATTATATTAACTTCCACCTTAAAAGCAGCCATTTCCCTATGTGAATCAATTCTTTTTTAAAGTTTGGCTTAGAACTTTTGTGTAATATATGGTTTTAAAAAAATGACTGCTTTCCAATTTTTTTTGGTCCTGCTTCTTCAACAGCACTTTTGAAAATTCTCAAGTTTTAAAACATTTCCACTTTAATTTGTACTTTATGTTTCAGAAATAATCAATTTTGCTTACAGACCAAACACACCTTCATTTTGTCTTAAAAAATGCCTTGTGTTAAAAAGAAACAATGATATCACAATCTTCCTGAGACTGGGTCAAAATCCCTGTATTTGGCACATGAGGCGATGGCTTTCTAGAAAAATTGAATCACGGAAGTTACAAAAAAACCATGATACATCACTGTGATGAATGCTGAACTCTATCATTGATGTCTCTAGATTTCTCCATCAGCTAGGTTAGTTGCACATGTATATAGCAAAATTTATACACACAAGCAGTGCTTCCTTCTGAATACGACTTAGGATATTTCCTAAGGCGAAGGGCTCAAAAGGGAGGAAAGTTGGGCCTCTGTGAAACAGGCAGGATGGGAGTTGGAAGAATAGTGTCTATGAACAAACTGGCTATAATATGTGCATCTTCTATTTCATATCTAAGACATATCTAATAATATCTTATCAAATATGAGGTAGCATACAGTTCCTGGTATAATGAAGTAGCTATGCCTTGCACCTGAGAAAATCCCTCCAAGGATGTTGTCTTCCTTTCAGTTCTCTGAACCCTTCAGAGAATTTAAATTAATGAAGAGCTTTCCCAATGATGGTGACAGAATAAAGCACAGATTTGTGCATCTCTCTGGTGTATATTCCCACAGACAGCTGCAACCCAAACTCTGGGGATGAGCTGCCAAAGAAAGTCACTGTATGTATGTCTAGTTTCTTGTGCTCTTTCACCAAAGATCTGCTACTGGTTACTGTCAGATACAAAATAGCAGGTTAGAGAAGTTTTGGTTTGCTAAACCTTGTTTGGTTTTAGGTTCTACCTCAATGTACCTAAAGACACCTATATTAATATATATTTTTAAAAAGACTTTTTATTTTGATCTTAACAAAATAAATAAAAACAATACAGTTAAACATGCAAGAAGGATTACACAAAGTAACTTAAATTCTGTGAGCTTTTTCATACATCTGGTAGGAGAAGGTGAATTTTTTTTCAAGGCATTTCAAAAACAAAGTTCTTTGAAAGCTTTGAGGAAATAGGATACAAAAGGACCAATAAAAAGCCTCTAAGCAACCATATTCTGGGATTTCAAGTTAATTCCTTTCAGCAAATATCCCAAAGTCCTACAATAACAATGATCAGAATTCAAAACTAATGCTATCTGGTGGTTTTTTTGTTTGTTTGGTTTTTTTTTGTTTTTTTTTTTTGTCAGCTGGGCTTGTGCATTGCAATATACTGGCAAAGATAATGAAATAAATTCCCTTGCATTTCTACTGCCAGACCCTGCCTCCGACTGAGCAAACTGTCCAGAAAGGATTCAGGGCTGGTGGGATTCAGTGGACCTCTTGGTATGTAGCAAAAGGAGGGGCAATATCAGATTTAGATAACTGAGAAAACATTTTAATTGAATCCAGCTATAACCCCATCAAAATCACTACTCCTTCTGGGCCTGAACCAGAAGGCCAATTGCTGCTGATTTTTAGTTCCCTCTGGGAATGTGTTCTACAGAGACTCCCGATTAATTGCTTTAGTTGGCAGCTTCCACAGGAAAAGTTGTCTATTCATGTCACTGCTCTGAATGCTGCAGGAAACTGGAAGCAAAGCAATGTTATTTTACTTTCATATTTTCTGCCTTTGGTCAGCAGCTGAAGCTCTGCATTGTTCAAGCCGTTTCGTACAGGTTCAGTGCAAGACGTGGGTCAGACCGTTAGTGTTAACTTAAGTTAAAGTCTAGTTCTGAATCGAATCAGGCCCATTTCAGGTCCATCCATCAGGTGGATATGACCTAGCAGCTAACGAGGAGCTGCAGGCAGAGTACGACTTGAGAAAAATCACCTCCTTCAGATACCATGTCTCCTTTCCCCATCTCTGAACACTTGATTTTGGCTATGACATTATGATGAAGTACAGGACTGGAACAATAAAGACTTTCTGGCAATCAAAATCAGGTGATATAGCATCTCTGTCCAGGAAATCCCATGTTAAACCTTTCCTCCTGGAGAGAAGTACGCAGGCTGAGATTAGACTGCAACAATCACAGAAACCTTGAGATGATGAACAGGCCCTTTCTAACCTTTAGAGGATTGGCTTTTTACACACTGCTGCAACATGGCAAAGTATTATGCTAGTTATTTTGAGAGGCGAAGGTTAGCAGCTTGATGGTACAGATGGAGCAGAACTCAAGGCTTACATTGATAGCTTACGAGTGGGGTCATGCTGCCTTCATTGGAAATGTGAGAGCAGGGGTTTGTGATTGTCACCCCACACCCCATCCCCACTGCAGCAGTGTGGAGCAGGAGAGGGTGTGCCAGCTGCTGGGGCAGGGGGGTCCCAGGACTGCTGGATGATTTGGCTTTGCAGTGTTTTGCAGTCAGTGTCTAAGCTTCCCTCTAGACCCTGTGGAAACCTAGGGAAAGAGAGCTTGCAGGGCCAGAATAATAACTGCAGTTCCTTTCATTCTATTTGGTCCTGGTGGAAAAGAAAGTTGTAGTTAGCAAGAAAAAAGTAATGACAAAAAAGTCGTTAATTTATACAAAACCACTGTTGCTGGAGCTCCTGTCATTCTCTTAGTAGTTGATTGCACCAATTTTGGAGAACAGCATTGGCTAGATTTTCTTTAAAAACAGGGTTGAAGACCTTCAGGGTCAAAAGCATTTGCTGTTGAAGATTTGTAATCTTTTTTCTTCCATTTTTGTTAGTTTAGGAGAACATTAAAAGGTTTTTTTGTAATTAACAAAGAAATCCAAGTCACCTCAGGTTGGAATCTGAAAGCCTGGATTCAACCCAGATGAACCTTTAAAGATCCATTCACAATGCCTTAAAGCATTTGTGTATGAGGAATACTTTTAGTTTTTTCCACAGTCCTTCCAAGAACATAAGCATCTGGTGGACTGTTTTCTCCTTGATATATCTTCTCATTTAAATTCTAAATCTAATGATTTTTTCTCATGCTGACAAAGAGAATAAAAGGCTCTACACTGTTTTCTTTAACATTTTTAAATCTCAGGCAAACCTGAAAACTGCAAGAAGCCACTTTAAAAGAGTTATATTAAATAAATTCTGCAGCAGGATTAGGTCCTTCTCCCTAAAGAAAAGCAAAATAAAATGAAAAAAAGACTCTTCAAATAACCATCAAATTTCCCCAGGTGGAGATGAACCACTGACTGTTATCTCCAAGGCTATTTCTATTAGTCAAAGTGTTGAGCCCTAAGAAACTGAACATAGTGTTTGGAGATCAAATGGAGGACCTTAATTTTACCTTGTGTCTAACCAATGGTATTATAAATTACCCAGCATGCTAACAGCTGCCTATTCAAGCAAGATGCACAGCAATGGAAAAAACCTCTCATGCCACTGACTCCAGTTCCTTCTATTCCCAGGTAGCCATGTACTGTGCATACATCTGCTCCTCATATCCAGTCAGAATGTTTTCCCATGTAGTCTAACAAACATGTGTTCCTTGCTACACAAATCCCAACCCACAAAAATCGTGAGTGACTTCCTTGTGATGTTCCTTCTTCATACCTGCAAGTATCCCCTTCCAATAGTTCCTTGGTTTTGGTTTTTGTCATTGCAACAGTTGCTAACAGAAATGCTAGAGTGAAAGTTTGTAACAAAGTGCATTATACCATCTTGTATTTTTTTCCACACAGATTCAACTTTCCCAAACTTCCCATTATGAAAAAGAAATTTTCCCAGGCTTGGTTATATTCAAAAGTAAAATTATTTGGAAAGTTTGAGTCAAGTCTCATAAGTGACTTTTAAATGAGGCAAGAACAAGGAGCACAGGAAACTTGGTAAGGTCACAGGATATGATCCTGCTCCCACAGACATCAACAACTATGTTCCCAAAGTCCTCCCAGAGGATCTAGAACCAGGGACAGGGACTATTGCTCTGCATTCCTTGTATAGACAAAGTTGCCAATGAATCTTGGTGTAATACTAGTGTAAAGTACAAATCTATACCCAACAAGGCAACATGAGTCTGTACAGACCACTAGGTTCTGGGTGAACAACTTAACTAAATGCATGACCCATTAGTCCAATGTTTTTCAGCTGGTTGTCACTCAACAACAAAACACTACCCAGAAAAGTTGCCTGATTATCATGGGTGGGAGAAAGCAGAACTTCTATCAAGCCCTTATTTTGCATCTCTCCATAACTTTGCTTTTTCCTGATACACTTTCATTTAACAAACAAAACAAAACAAAACAAAGCCACCCAGAACCCAAAAATCAAAAAAAAATCCCTTGTTCCCTGTGCAGAGATCAGCACTCTCTCAGTCTTGGCGCTGGAACTAGTCTCTGCTAGTGATCAAGGAGATAAGCTCGTTTTTGTCTGTATCTGTGTTGTGACAAAAGTCTGTTGTGAAGTTAGCTTCATGTTCTATGCAAGAACCCTCAGGTGTCAGTACTCGGATATTGCGAGTTTAACATGTCACTTTTGCTAATGCAGTTGTAACCTTCTCTGTTTTTCTGCACCATTCCCTTCCTCCAGAAGAGAGAGTTGCTTCTGCCAGACTGTGTGTTGTATTTCACAGCAGGCTCATCCAGCAGAACCAGAGAAGATCATCATTGGACCAAGACTGCAAAGGTGTTAATGTATATATGTGCAAGGTATGTAACTAAGTATCCAAGATACAGTTCAAGCAAGCAAGTATACCTGATAAGGATTTTGAATGCCTAACTCTTTTCAGATGTGTGAAAATGCTTATTTACAAAAATGAGAAGTGTGTTGCATCCAAAACTGACTATAAGTATCAGAATAACCAAGTTATCCCAGAATCCAGAAGCATGGCAGGAGGGTAGAATGAGGACAATGTCAGACTCCTGTTTTAAGAGGAATTGCTCTAATTTCCCTAAAGGTAGCTAATTCAGGAGCTACTGGTTAAGACTAACAGGGACAATGCCGGTAGAGAGTGAAAGGACTGCATGAAAATCTCTGCCTTTTGACCCACTTTGTTTGAAAGGATACTGCAGTCTGCAATACAACTAGCAAGCTACTACCCCTGAATGATGGTAACTGCTACATCAACCTCCAGCTTCCTCATTGCTTGGATCAGGATGTTGCAAAAGCAAACACTTCAAACTTGCCACAATGACTTCAGTGTATGAGGCTGGCTGAATCCAGGATATCTTAGTCTCTAAAATATATATTGTTTGTATCTGCTGCATCTGCTCTTTCTTTTAGTTTAATCATTCAAACATCATGAGGAAACCCTTCTTGCTTACAAAACATGTATAGTTTGTACTGTAAGCAAGGACTACGTGTATCATATTCCAGTATTTTTTCTCTACACAAACATTTTGAGTAACTGTGATACACAGAGATGCTGGCAGGCCCCCAAGAAGAATTAAAGATGGAAGTTAAACAGCCTGAGTTGTTACGGTTCAGCAAACAACATCTCTTTTGTCTGGTAGATCCTACAGTTTCTTAATAATTTCTGGACATAGAACAGTAATGTCTCACAGCAGGGTGCCTTTGGCTTGCTATAAGAGCCATCAACACAGGGGACTCAGTCCATGGTCTCCAGCTTGGAAATCATGTGCCCGGCCAGAGGGAGCTGAAACAGACACATGTCTAGCTGCTACCAGAAGTCATATAATGCATGATGATCATTGAACTACACGATCTTCCTGGGGCTTCCTGAGTTCTTGCTCCCGATAAAAGACAAGATCGAGAAGAGAAATGACGATGTCTGTCTTCAGTCCTATCAGGTGAGAAATTGAGTGATGACCCTTGGGAATGATAAGGAAAAAAGTTAGTGAGGAGACTTGTTGTGCCGTCATGATTTGGGACATTGGTCTGGTAGAGGAATCTGTGTAGGTTTAGCAGAGGCTGGTGGAGAACAGCTTCCAGGAGACATATCTGCACTCCCACCTTTCCCTGGAGCATAAGTGTTTCACTGGTTCATGTCAATTAATGGTTGTAAACACTTGTCAATCATTTAATACCATATGATTCCCCTTGACAGTCCAGCTCAGTTCCTAAGGCTGCAATTGTACATGACAGTATCACCTACATTTCTTCAGTTTTCATCATGGCTAATAGTTTTCCCTGCTTTCAGTCCTGAAGCCTCATTTGTAGTAGATGCATGCAATTACACTGCTGCATTTGGTTGGCAGGTGAAAGGATCCTGGTGCACTGACTGTATTTCAACTTGTAAAGAGATTAGCAGTCCTTCAAAATAAAAGGCACTAATGAATCAAAACTAACCAGAATTCCTTCAGAATAATACAGCACTTTCAGTGTTGCTTTTCCCTTGTAGATTCTTCCTCTAAGTGACTTAAAAAAGCAACTTCTGAGGGTGTTTTTATCCCTGCAAGTTGCTCAGAGGGAGTACATTCTGAAGAAGGAGTTAATGAGGTTCTCAATCCATCTGCCAGTCTCATCTCCCACCCCAACTTCTTGAGAATAACATAGCACAGATTAGTGTCATTTTTCATTATCCTCCCTGGGAGCTGGGACAGGTCATGCCTCTTCTAAGCAGAATGTGTAATGAAATATTTATTCAGTTAAATTATCTAAGCTGGAGTCCAGCATGCAGATAACGAGGACATAGAAAGCAGAGTATGTGTTCATGTGTGTGTCTGTCTCTGTGTGTGTGTGCAGACTACAAAAGGATGGGCAAATGCTTCTGTGGGTCACAGGGCTTCATTTAGCCATTCTCTGAGGGTTAGAGTGGCCTTCTCTTATGCCAGTCACTGAGAGCTGATGATCCAAGCTGTGCTGGGATTTTCAGCATTCAGCCACAAGGATGACAACTCCTCTCTGCCATGGTGTGATTGCCCTTAACGTGGTAGAGGTTATGCAGCAGACTCGTTGCTGTGGCGCTGCAAAGGGCAGTTCATGTTCCATCAGGCTCTTAAGCACAACCACCAAACTGATGAAGTGAGCTCTCTCTGTTGGGTATGCTCAAAGCACATGCATTCTTCATGAACTTCTGCTGTCACCAGCAGTCATTGAGAACATCTGAATGACCCGGATACGGTTCTCATTTTACAAAACCTTACATAACTTCCTGGAGATAAATCTAGTTGATTCCAATTTTGATCATGGGACATGAGAATGTCTATAAAATATGAACATTCTGATGCTGGCTTCTCTCCACCATCATGTTAAAATTATCTGTAAACAAACCACCCTTTTCCTTAACTCTCTCCCTGACATTTGAGAGGCTAAAAAATGACAACTTTAGTTTATCAGTAAACACATTGTCTATAGGAGTTGGCAACATTCCCCTGAAAGGAATTTAAATGAAAAAAAGGATCAAATCCTTGCCATCTCCAAGGGTGTGACATTAAGGGGATAGATGGCCTCTGTAGATGTCTTTGGAGTTGCACTGGTTTGGGTACTGTCCTACTGAGTTGGTCCTTGCTGGTATGCAATTAAAATCTGGGGGATGGAGATCCATGCCACTGCTTTCCTCTGCTACCTTGTACAGGTAATAGTATATTCCACCTTTGTCTTATGCAGCAAGCAATGTAGCATATTACCCAGAAGCTGAACACCTTCCTTTCAGTGGTGTCATGTACGTGGGAATTTCTGTGCTTTCTGTTTTCTACTCTGTCCTCGGCTCCACATTGTGCATCTTGAGAACCAGAAAAGGATCTCCTAACACTTCTAATTCCACTAAAGAAATTTCTTCTGTCAGTGGTGGTTTAGATTCCTGTTTTGGCTTGCATTCATGGAGACCAACCACATTGTGCTTTTGGGAACAAGACCTTGAGCTTTTGAGAGCTGTCTCTCTTTAAGAAAGCACTATGGCAGTGCCTGCAAACCTGTGTTTTCTCAGACTTCAGGAAATAAAGGCATGTCAGAACTCACCTTTTAAAACAAACTCTAATTCACCTTCTAAAATAAGGTCTGACCTGTGGTTTCTACTCAGGGAACAAGGGAACTCTTCTTTGCCAAGATACTACTTCAAATGAGCAATCATTTGGAGGGGCAGTTTCCTAAAGGCCAATCTCTTTTCCTTTACTATCATTTTACACCACAGTGGCACCTTTTATTGCCCTCACATGGCTTTCAGTTTGCACAGGGAAAGGTGTAAGAATCCATGTCAGACATGCTAACATGACCGTACAGATCAGGTCCACAACTCTTATATACCAGAGATTTCATAGGAGCTAAGTGCCTAATTAATTGTGGGTCTGGGTCTGTACACCTGAGAAAGATTTCAGCTATTGTTAACTTCAGCCTCCACATTCTCACTTTCTTTTGTTAATTCAAGTGAGCAGTTTACAGAAATGTTTAATGCCCTATTTGAGACCCGGTGAACCAGGGTCATGTCAGCCTCTTGTAATGATTTACCAATGAATGGTGACTGTGTTATTGTTCTGTAAGTAAAGCCTTTTTTTTTTTTTTTTCCCCAGCACTCAGAAACAAAGTCCTGAAATCTGCAAGAATGGTGTGTGGCCAAGAGTCAAACTGGTTTTAAGACCCAAATTTTGCTTGTGAGCAGGATACCTCAAAAAATTCAGTCAAACCAAAGGTGACCTGTGTGCCTCATGCGAGGAGATTCAGATCTACTCCAAACCCCTCTGGTCTCACTGGCTGTGAGATACAGAAAACCACATCGTTGGTATCCCAGCTCATCGGCAGACAGAGCACATGCCAGTAGCTGATGGCATGTGATTTCTGATACTAGCCTTGCTGCAGCCTGGAGTCCCTGCTGCTCTCCCTCCCTTCAAAAAGGGACTCCTGCTGGGCTGGTGATGTTTGTTAGCTCACCAAAATCACAGAGCTGATCCTCAGCTGCATGAAGCCCGCTGCTGAGAGGCTGCCTTCTGCTAGTGGAATGCCACAGGGTATGTTGCAAGCTTTCCATATTAATGGCATAGCATGAGGCTAAGCAGCACGGGCTGCTGCCTGAGAACCTTTCAAGACAGTAGCACTTTTACTTATTTATTCTTCACCTCCTTTTGTTATAAGATCATCAAGAATCTTTTCACTGGTCCTGAGAGCCTCAGCTTTGCCTTCTTTTATGAGGAGGAGCTGATACCTTCTGCTGCCTCCTCTGCCCCATATTGTGGTCACATCACAGGAGGACAAGCCATCCCCTTCAGGCACCCTTTTCGCTATCTGTGCAGGTAAATCGTGAAATCTATTTGCTCTTTTTGTGTGTGTGCGCGCATGTTTATGGCCAATGTAAATGTCTCCAGTGAGTGTTGCAGAGTTATACTTGTGCAAAGGAATTGGACTTTCTAAACCATATCCTCACTGGGATTTTTGGCTGGCTAAGCATTCCCTGTAGCAGTGGATAGTAGCTGTCTTCTGAGGAAACATGAATTTCTATCAATATAATAGTGTGTTTGTAGAGTTTGCTGCTTAATTGACTTCAGCTCTGGGGTCAGACTGAACTGTTCTGTTCAGCCAAGCAAGAGAAGCTGGTCATACTTCAATCAGAATATAAACTCTGTTGGCTGCTGCCTTGCATGAAGCCAAGAAGAAAACCAGTGCAAAACAAGGAGAATGATGGAAATTAGAAGCTCTTCCTCCTTCCTGAGATGTAGTGTCCTCTTGCAAAGTTGTTGTGTTTAACACAGGTAAGACATGTAAGCACCTGGAGTTATAGGAGGGTTGAAAGGCTGGTGCATTTCTAGACACTCTAGGTTTCAGCACTTCAACACCATGAGACTGAACTGCCCTCCAAACTTCCATCTTCAGTTTTGAACCTGGAGTAAGACCCGATCTCCCTCTACTTTTTGGAGTCACTGAATTCAAACTCAAGATCCATAAACTGCTTAAGCACTTGCCATTCAGGAGGAAGAAATACTCACATCGATGTGATTAGGGGTCAACAGCAATTTGGAGTGGAGACTATAGTTGAGGAGAGAATGAAGATACAGGGAATACCATAACCGGAAAAGACAATGTCCATTTACAAGCAGTGGGTTGGAATCAGTGGTGAAGACCTTGCTTACACAGAGCAAGTGTCAAGCAGAATTCTACATTTGATTCTGCTGTCTTCATCTAATGATCAAATGGAAAAGAGCTGCAATAATCAGAAGTTACGGTTCCTGGGAAGCATGCCCATTCTGTTCTTACAGAATAACTTCCACAGCAAGTACCAGACCTCCAAAACAGCCCAGAGAAAAAGCCTCTCAGATCCAAGCAATTTAAATTCAATGAATGTGATTTGGCTTGCAGTTAGTTCCCTAGGAAGTAATGAAAGAGGTAATTAAAGACTGGACAACCACCTTAAGTAAAACATTATTCATTAGAGTGAAAGCATTTCAGGTAAACTGTTTTCAGGCCATGAAAGCCAGCTCCACATCTTTTTGTGCATCACTAAGGCTGCCCAGTTCCAGAGGGGGAAATGAGACATCTTTCTGAAGACAAGCCTGCTTGTCCCAGATGCCTGAGAAGGAGGAGACTTACATTAGAACATGTGGAAAAATCCAGGAAGGGGTAGGATTTTCCTGCACTCACTCTTCTCCAACAACATTACTCCCTGATTGCAAGCTGCAGTCTTTCCAGCCTTGCTCAACTAGCCTCCTATGCCATCCCCAAAGACCTGCCCCAAACTTTCATCTGGTAGAACAGTGACAAAAATCGTCCTTCAGAGAAGAGAACTCTTCCCTGAAGAAGGTGGTTTCCCCTGAGTGAAAGAGCTGTGGGGTGTGGAGAGGATGCAGTGAAGGTGTAAAGGGATCATCCAGGGAGCGTGTTTGACAATGGAGTTTGATTAGCACCTTGCTTTTGAGAAAGCAAAAAATATTGCCAATGTCAAGAAGAGTAAGTTGCAGTCATGTAATGGACAGTGCTCAGCAGAGCAGGCGGAAAATTGCTTCTCTGAATTGAAGTGGAACAATGTTTGCTAGTCAAGGAACTGGGCAATTTGTAACTTCCTAAAAGCAATTTCTCAGACAAACCCCCAACAATTAAAAATACAAAAAACCACTTTAAGTAAATTTACCAACGTGAAGATAGATAGTAGCATAACAGCATCTGTGTATGCATCAGAGCTCCTACCCACTCACCACTGTAGTATCATTAAAGACAATGGGGAGTGTCTAACTACATCTCTATAACGGGTTTGAGCACATCCTTGCTTATCTAACATTTGTTCCTAAGCAACGCCTTTCTAGTCTGATTTGAGGTGAGTGGTACTGATACAAGCTCCATTCCTAGCATCCAGTTTTGACCCTTATGGCTAATTTTACACTGCAATGAAACCAGTGCTACCATCTGTGTGTTTTACCATCCAATACCATTTGTGAACTAGAACAGTGACCTGGCACTGCACCGTGTTTCATTCTACCACCAAGAATTATTTCTGTATTGTGTGCCACCTTGTTACCTACACATGAAGCCTAGGCAACCCATGAAACCTCACAAGAAACAACCCTAGACCTTTGTGAACAAGTCTATATAACTACCAACCAACTATATCAGTGCAGTCAGCCTGTGTCAATTTTTTTCTTCAATCTTCCATTCTTACTAGCTGACAGTAAATCATACTCTTTTAACCTGAAAATATTGATCCTTAGTTAAGATAAAATAATCTGACCATGGAAATGTCACACCTTGGACACCCCAGTGAATCACACGAAGGAGAATACTCACTGCATTATCCTGTGGAATGAGAGAAGGGTTAAGCATTGCTTCCTTTCTGACAAGATGCCTTAAAAAGCTATGTTGTTGTAGCGTTGATTCTGTACCCCAATCAATGTGAATGGGACCACCAATGTGTACAAGGAACACTGGGACAACACAAGCTTTGCAGGGAGGAATTGGTATTATTCTCTTTTATAGCATTTGTAGGATGTTATTATTGCAGGTTCTTATGTCTCAGACCTTTGTAGATGGGCATGGTCCTTTCTTACTCCCTTGACTTGAGGCTGTTTGATTGCAAGAGTGACAGTGTCTTGGGAAGGAGTGGCCTGTCAACCACTATACTGTGCTTTTAATATCACTGAGAGGCATCAAGTAATCAGGAAATAGATCAGGTTTTCAGCATTGTAACTGTGAGACTGTTTCACCTCTGCAAATCAATGCAACAGTGCAATGAAAACACAATTAATACCCTCTAGCAATTCCCCAGGTACATTTTTCCCATCAAGATTATAGGCAATAAAATTATTAAAGTTTCAAAACAATTAAGCCATAATGAAAATTGGTAAAAGTCCCCAATCCTTTTGCCATTACTACTGACTGACTCCATCACTGGAGTTTTATTGAGAACATTTTTAAGTAGGACAAACATCAGCAAGGAATAATTCAGGTAGAGTTGATCTTGTCTTTAGAAAGAAGGACCAGATGACATCTTGAGATCACTTCCAGACCAGTTTTTCTTCTAAAACATTCTGAAAATCTGTTTTCCCATGTCAGCAGTGATTTGCATTCATTTTGCATGGGTGGAAATGAATACACCAGCTTCTTGCAATAGGGATTCTCTATTGGATTCAGATCAGGTCCATTTTTAGCTTCTAGGGATCAAGATATTCAAACACCTGAAAAATATCTGACTTTGATGTAATGCATGCTGCTTTGCAGATTTTTAATGAGAAAACCTCCTATTTGATATATTCTGGCTCAAAAAATCTAATTGATGAGTAAGTTTAAAACATACACTAAAATGTCCTTCCTATAGCTCAATGTTATTTTCATTCTGCCCATTTAAATTCTTCTTATTCTACCTTTCTTAGCATTTCAATTGCAGTTCATCTTGGATGACTAAGAAGGAAATACTTCTGCAGAAGAGTAAATAATCATTTCCTTGGTGTAAACCCATTTTTCTTTTCTTAAGTAAACACAAGCCTAGCAAAAAGGCAGAGATCTTTGTTATTTTTTCCCATATTCTCTCTGTCAGGATGAATTTTTGGATTTACGTTCATTAAGATTTTACATAAACAGAAAAGAAAAATATCAAATTGTATACAAATTCTTCATAATCCGTTAATCACTTACAAACTGACCTTAACTACTCTTTAAAATGTCTCTATTTGTGAACAGCAGGAAAAATTAGCATACAGAACAGTACCAAACAGTAGTAATGACTCAGAACAAGCCAACTAGCTTTAGTATTTGTTTTCCTCTGTGTGGCACTTTTCTTCTGCGCTTGCAGGGTCTTGGTATTGCCATCTTGCACTTTCATTTAGAAAAAAGTGATAATCCAGCCAAGTCTGAGTAAGTGGTATGACCCCAGAGTTGCTCAAAACACACATGTAGAGTAAGAATTGGTTTTCAAATTAATTAGAAAGTGTTTTTGTAAATGGAATCAGTGACATGAAGACAAACTTAGATTTTCAGAGGGGAAATGGATAACAGGAATGGGTTTCCCAGGAACAGCTTAATTGAGGGGTTTGGGTGTCTGTGTGTGCTCATGGAAGTCTGTTGTTGAGTATGGAGGCTGGTGCAACTGTATAGGGACATAGGGACTTATGCCCTCAGGTTTGAAGATGCAAGAAGATGTTAGCAAGCACAGGTGGCTGAAAACACTGTTTGGGGTTATGTTCCAGGGATAAATAGGGTATCTGTGTTCTGGACATGTATAATTCCCTCTCCCCTGTAGGTACAAGGGTTTTGGAGAACTCTATCATTTGCAGAGTGTAGTTGCCCTTCAGTGGCCAGTATCTACACGTATAAGGAGTTGTGTGCATTGCCAGGCAGCATGCCAGGATACATGGGGACATGGGTAGATTAAGGAACCACAAAGGGAGAAGAGTTTGGATCCCTCAGGAGACTTCTGATTTGCCCCTATAAATGTGAGCTGACATTCTCTCTCTCTCCCCTACATGGACATCCTTACCTTGCATGAAGCCTAGAGGTACAGATAGATAAAATACTTTTCACTCATTTTTTAAAGACTAAAATCACTAAGTATCATAATGCATAAAGTGCATCAGGATCCATTTGACACATTCTTAAGTGAAGTGAATTGCAGTGGTGCCTTTCACAACAGACTAGTTTATAGATCCACAGAAGAGGGAATGGTCTACCGCCTTCTATGGCACATACAGGATTTTGTCATATACACCTGGTACCAACAGATACTTCTTTGGGCTGTTGTCATATTGTATCTTAGGAGGAATTCAAGGGCTGAATGACTGAGATTATTAACTACCCTTTTGTTTTCTTCATGGCCACTGTACTGAACAACTACCCTGAACAAAACCTGCCAAAGATAAGGAGAGACACACATTTTCTTTTCAGGCTTTCTCTGACCTTGCCCTTCCCTTACAAGGCTATATTGTAGGGTAATGGTCTGTCTAACTAAAAAAAAAGACAAGTGCTTTGCTTTTGTAGCTAGACACCCACTTCAGATAATCAAAGAAATCTTTTATTTATCTTGATGTTAAACTGGATTGCTGTGGAAAAATATCACTTGCCTTAAGCATCTTGATATATGATCAGAACCTTACCCAGCTTAGGAAATTCAAGTGAGACAAAATTTACTGGGGCGACACTGTATATGAGGGAGGTCTTGCACAGGGAATGACGGAGTTGCCTGGAATCTTATGAAAATGCAGATAGTGAACTATCAGCATGCCTGATTAATTAACACTTGTTTATGTTCTGTTTCTTTCAGCCTTGTTTCAACACCCCAGAACTGATTCTAATAAAATCCCTTTGCGAGTTCTTTTTCCTTCTACACACTTATGATTGCGAAAATCATTACCGCTTTTGATTATAATCTTTAATTAACAGGAAAATATATGTGTTGAATTATTCAGTTAGTGTTCATTTTCATCATCATGTTTTGACAGCTTTTGCGTTAATAAATCTTTCATAGACCCAAAGACCCTGGATAGCCTTGGACGGAGTTGTTTAAGGACTTCTGTTAAACATTTTTCCTTCCAAGCACCTTAAAGCATGATGTGCTGCCCAGGATTTTTCACTCCCAGGTGAGTTTCCTGATCACTAGCCTATCTCTTCTGCTCACTTTATAGCGTAATGAATCTTTAAGAGCTTTCCCTCTCAGTGGAACAAGTTCAAAAGGAGAGGAGGAGATAACAACTTTGCACAGCCTGTCATGCAAGAGTGGTTCTGTGGCTTGAAGCCAAATTCATCACTTGTCTGCTGCCTGGCCTTCTGGGTTGGATCTGGAGCTGCTCAATTGGTTTTCCATGGAGAAAAACTTTGAATATAGCTTGTTCTTTACAATGTTCTCAAAGGAGCCTTTATCTGCCTCATAGAAGTGCCTCAGAGCTTCTATGCTTGATCTAGCAACCCTTGCGTCTTAAATCTACATTTTTTGTGAGTGAGTAAAATGGCTCAAAGTATTCTCAGAAGGGCTCCAACATCCCTGCCAAGACCTTTGGGGCTGTAGATAGCAGAAGTTAATGGTGTCCTATGGGTTGGTCCAGCTAATATAAAGCAAATACCGTACCCTGCAATGGGCTTCAGGTGGGGGGATACCTGGTTTTCTGCGCAAAACCACATAAGACCCAGTGGTTGGTCCCTGCCTGCGGAATTCACTGCCAAGTTGTAATGTAAGAAAAAAAGCTCTTTGACCAGACCCGTTCTTGTTATTTCAGACACAATGCAATCCCTGTGTTCAGCTCCAAGGTTGCTGTCTGAGTTGGTATGTAAGGCTGAGTACAGCTGCCAGTGAACTGAGATCTCTGAAGTTCTCTGCCACTGTTTGAGTCTATTAAGATTTTAAGCTGTAGATGGGATGCTGAGGTTTAGGTTTTGTCTGATTATTGTTTTGCTGTGATTTTCTATCCAATTTGATGAAATTACAGTGTTTATAATTGTCAGCATTGTGGGTAGGTATTTCTGAGTGCATATAATTTATCAACTTTAACGAGTAAATAAGCACCTAACCACTGTGGCAAGAGATGCTCCCCAAATGTTTAAATAATAATAAATAATACAGCCACAATGGAGCTTTCAGACTCGATCAATTGCCCCATGTGCTGTTATACCCATACAATAAACCATTTAAAACTGTTTCAAATGCTTCCTGTCATCACCGGTGGTGGGAAAATAATTTTGCATGGTTCATTTGCTGCAGTACTTAATTTTCTTTAGTGCTTCTAGAAGGAGTGATTGTTATCAGAAAAATGACTATAACAAGACTGTGTTATTACACGTTTAGTTTCCATCAGGAATTTCTCAATCCAAATCAAACTAGAATCAATGCAGCAGAGGAGTGTTTGCAATGGAATAGCACAATTTGTTCAAAGTAGAGTGGTGCTGACTAGTCATCTGGAAACTGGTGAACTTCAACAGTTGTATGAGTTATGCAAAAGTATATTAATACTAATGAACTCTGTTTGTGAACTTATTCTGAACTAACCCCAGAACTTAGAAAGACAACCTGGGACCTTTTCATAGAGTTTGTTAAAAAAATTTTAGCAGAAATGTGGATTTCCTCTTTTGACATTTTCTGACCAACTGTAAAACAAATATCCCCCAAACAAAAAACTTTTTACAATCAGTAAGCTAAAATGAAATTCTGGCACTCTGCTTCCAAGTAAGAGTATCCACTCAGTGTTTCATTGCAATTCAACAACTTCACTTAAAATATTTATTCAGATTGTTGCTCCTGACTGTGTCTACATTGCAATGTCCTCAACTGAATGCCAAAGTATGAGCACTGACAGAAAATATAACATGTAGATAGAGATTCTCAGTGTTATGGTCTTGTTCTAAACAGTATAGCTCTTTCCTGTACAATTTGAATAATACTTAATATTCCTAGAGCCATATCACTTTTTAAGGCATTCTTGAATACAAGATGCTGCATCTCAAGGACTTCTCTCCAGACTTGCATCCTGGCAAATTAATCTTTTCAACTGCTTTTTCTTGCTTGTCAACTTTTTATGCTGGTCTTTTCACTAAATGAGTTGTTTATACGTATCACCCTTCATTTAGCTTTAAGTAGATGTTTAAACTGCGATATTACTTCTTTTTTTTAAGGGACTTGCAAATCTGGCATCTCTGTAGGGGTGGAAAGGATTAAAATGGTATTCCTGACAGCAGAAATGATTAATGGAAGGCTCTTGAGAGTGCACTTGCGTGTTCACAGTGTGGGTATCATTATGTTTACTGAGATGATTGTTAACGAAGCATCAGAAATGCAGAAACTGTGAGCATCCTTACTGCCTTTATAAAATTTCTAGTGTCTGCTGCCCTCTGTGAGCCCACAAATACCAGCCAGGAGTCTGGGAAGTGAAGGAAACATCTGATCAGAGCACAGATTTCATGGACAAGTGCAGTGCTTTGTTTTGAAAAGGCAGAAATAAGTGAGCATAACAAAGAGCTCTTCCCAAAACTGAACCTGCCCCCTGAGCAGCGAAGTACTTTGGCTGATGAGCAGATGAGCAGTAGGAAAGCATTTAGCATGGCATCAACCCTGAGCAGGGTGGAACCAGGGGACCTTCAGCTAGAGGAGCTAAAAGAGGACAAAGAGGTAAGAAGAGCTTTTGCCGTGGCTGCTTGGGCTGTGCAACTCTGGGCCTTGTATGCTCCATGTGTAAGATGTCTGGGAGGGAGAATTAGTATTTCTGAGTACACTTCTGAATAGCATTTCCACTACTGCTTTGAAGTTGACCCAGACTAGCTGTACACTAATGCAGACTGGTGTGTCATCACCGCCCAGCATCTCCCCAGCTCCAGGAAAATGGAATCCTTACAGCACTGCCACCCAGTTTCCCTCCACTCCTTGTACAGAACGCCCCCCAAAAAATCCCAGTGCTGCTGCTGGGGGTTGTTGGCGTGAGCCCTTTGTCCATGGTCCTGTCCTGTGGCTGCCCAAAGGAGCTTTTTGCTGCTCCAGCAGGGAAGGTGATCACCCTCCCATGCTTGGGACAGCTGGAGTTGGCAGGTGGTCAGAGGGGAGGGGACGGAGATCCCATCCCTGGAGACAAGCCCAGCCACTGGCAGACACCTTGTCCCTGCTCTGTGCTCCTGGAGAGCATGGAAAGGCCCTCACCTTTCTGCTTGGGCTGATGCATTACCTTCCTGCCTCTGTTGCACCTGGCATGTTCCTGGGGTCTCAGGAGGACTCTCCCGCTTCTTGCGATATGACAGCCTTGGCCACCGTGCACATGGAAGAGGAGCTGGTGAGGGGGAGGAAAAGAAGTCAAGTTTAATGTCAAGTCAATGGAAAGCAGGGAAGGAAAAATGAGATTGGAGGAGGGAGATAAGAAGGGATCTCTTGGGTCATGGAGTACACTACTGAGACAGGCAGACAAACTACAAATCAATTAATTAAAGAGAAAGTAATTAAAAGCAAGTTAATGAAAGATTAATTGATTGATAATTACATAATCTATAAGAGCTATAATTAGATTCATTGATTAATTAGAGATAACATCTATTTATTAAAATGTAATCAAATTTTAAGTCTGGTTGGTGAGTTTGCTGTCACTGATTTTTTTGCCTGATAACCACAAACATTCCTAAATTTCACCCTAAATTAATTCATGGCCACATTTAGCCACTTTGTTCTTGTTCCCCTTAAGAGAGGAGCGTATGTTTATCTTTACTTGGTAAGACGGCTTTGTCGGCTGTACTTTGTACACTCCAAATGCAGAGGTGTAAGAGGTTACCATGCCCATCTGCCTGTCCCTTCTCTCTCAGGGTGCTTGTGTCAGCAGTCAGAATGAAACCAGCAGCTTAGCACTGAGAAGCCTGGGATGCCAACACATTACCTTTTGTCAGGGAGTTCAGTACTGCCTTTATCCCCTCAACCTGTTTTGTCAGTGAAAAATTGACCCTGGACTCTTTAATTTGTCCATTCTACTTGTATGATAAAATGGAAAGAGGTTTTGTACCCTATGGGAAAGACCAGCTGCCAGCCCTACAACCTGACTTTCCTAGTTCCTTGTGTAACATGCACAAGTTGCAGTTCCTGGTCTTTTAGAGAGGTGGCAATCCGTAGAAGAATCAGGAGGTGGCTGCTGTAACTGTGGCCAATATCTTCGTAGGCATTTTCTGTCCGTGAACGACTGCCCTAAAACACTTCGCAGCATTTGACCTGACATCCTGTGAGTAGCAAGATCTCATTTATTCAGCTGGCATGTGGGGCTCTGAGCCTATCCACTGGCATTTGCAAGATATTTCATGGTGACAGTTATTATTATAATCATTCCCTTCAGTAGCAGGCTTGAAGCCCACTCTTTCCATTGACATAGTTGATCTAACTGCAGAATAAGTCACATGTTAACAGCTGGACTAAAACACCACCCACAGATGTTGCTTAATAGGAGCCTGAGTAAGTCCACCCACTGCTGGTACATTTAGTCCTCCTAGAGGAGGCAGGTGTATAATCTAGGAAATTTTCCAGTTCAGCCCTTAGAGACATAAATCATTAATGTTTAGTGCAAGGAAACAATGTCCTTTTTACCCATGGGGGGAAAAAAGAAGACGACCACAAACACATTAAAAAGGGCTAGGACATCTGGGAGAGAGCTCACAAGCAGGAAGCAGCCAGTTTTCCTTTACGCCAAAACTAGCTACTGGTTTTCACTATGAGAGATAACACAGCAGTCTCTCCCAATACTCTGAGATATTTTTTCATGTGTTATCTAGAGCTTTCATGCTGTCTGCAAGCCAGGGTCAGAGGCGTCAGGCTGTGAATCAGCTGAAACAGTTAGGCACTTCTGCTGCTGGGGGCTCTGGAAAATGTGCTGCTCTAGTTTTGCTTGAGGGAAACAGGCTCGTGAGCTCACTTGGGGTCTGTATGGCCCTAAGGAGCAGTGACACCTATGGCCAGTCCCTTGCTGCCCCCTTTGTCCCTGGTCTGCCTGCCTTCCTATCACACCCGGGCAGTGGGACAGCCCCAGCTTTGCCTGCCATGAAGGTCACAGGAACACAGCGCTCAGGGTAGGTGAAGATGGTTGGAAGTGGGGATCATCCTTACTAAGCAGTGCAAAACAGAAAGAGGTGTATTATCCTATTTTCAGAAAAGAAGAGGCTTCTAAGGCAAAGTTCAAAAAAGTCATTCACACACAGAGCCCTGTGTATTCCCATAGTGCTGAAAATGGCTAAGTAAATAACAGCTTAAGAAAAAAAGAGAAGCTACCTATTTTTCTTCGTCATTTTTCCTCATTGTCTTTCTGGACCATTTCCAAAATTGGAGTATTTTGTAAAGGTAGAGTGGCTAAACCCTCAACCAAGCTGCCAAGCCCCCTGCTGCAGGCAATGGGGACATGGGGAGAATCCCAGAACGGCCATCTCAAACCTTGTCTTCGACTGAGGACTTTCAGCCAAAAGCCATTAGCTTTTTGGTGGTACTGAAACATCATCTGAATTGTGTGACTTTGCTGAACCAGATTCTTTTGCCTATGCAAACTGGCATTTTCTCTTCTATATGCAGCAGCTCTGTGCTGCTGTAAACCGGCTGGGTGTGTGGCTCAAGATCATTACTTCTTTACTTCAGTTCTCTCGCTTGGTATTTTGTTCTTACTTCAAAAAACTTCATTTAAGGAAAGAAACAGAAAGAAAAGGGCATTTCAGTTTTGATCATTGTGATTTACTAGATAGTTGACAGGCTGTGAGCTGCTGTCTGGTCCCTACAAGGTGTGTATAATGCAATTAGTCACAGGGCAACATAAATAGACACTTTTGAACTGTAAGCACTTCTATGACTAGCAAATGTGCTGCAGCCTCATCTGGGAAAATGGCACTTTTTCTAGTGTTTACAACACAGCTGGCAACAACTCTATAAAGTTTTCTGCTTTTGACCAGAGCTCTTAGTTACGGAGCCATATATTTGCATGTGATTGTCGACTTTTTAAGGATGTTAACTGTGTTCTAGTTTCTTATCTGTTTTTGTTGGAGTGAATATCCTTGTTCTGGAAAAACTAAAACCCAAAATCTCTTGTTACGTTTTTAAAGCCAGAATGAAAACCCTCTCGGGAAAAACACTTGACTCTGGGGATGAGGAATGGGTTGTTTTCAGTTTCCTCAGTTCAGCCAACTGTTTTGGAAGATTGGTTCAATGCTCTTTGTCAAACAAGTGGGAAAACATTAACTCCAGCCCTGAGCCATTTTGGGGCCTGGCATTCTCCAAGGAGAATCAATGGCAGCTGATTGAATGCAGAGTCACATTATACAATGTTGGGGAAAAATCACAACAAAAAGGTTTTTTTTTTATTACATCTACAAGTAAACTTTCTTCACAAAAGACATCACTGGGTTGGGGAAAGAAGAGTTCTCATTGACCAAGTGTTCATGCAGCAAGAATTAGACTTTGTACTGTGATAGAAAAGATGAACCTTTGGACGAGACTCACAACCATGAGGAACTATAAACACCAGCCATAGCAGACCTAGGTGGATTCAACTGCTATTGACATGCTTGTTACATCCTTCCATGGGTATTGCAAATGAGACAGCTTTTATTCAGTGCCGTGAAGTCCTTATATTGAAGGTATGCCATTCTAAAGAGCAGATGAAGGGTGACACACACAAAGCTTTTTTTAAAAAAACACCTGTACTGGCAGATGGTGGTGTACCAGAAGAAAAGACCAATTTGCTATTCTGTTGTTGAAGGCCCGTTCCAACAATCTGAACCTACAGGGAGTCAAGTTTCCTTTTCAAATACGCAAATTGCCCTTAGTCACGAGATTATACAGTAATAAACAGTTCCCCTATAATTGGCTTTGGCACAGATAAAACCAAACCTATTTTATCAGAAGTACCCCTCAGGACAACAGATTATAGAACGATTTTGCATGAAATTCTTATGCTTTTTTGACTGGGAAACATTTTAATCTGTAGTTTCCTGACACTGTCTTCTAAACAGTTTGTCCCCAGCACAACACGAGTTCTATGTGCCATGTTTCACTGGCAAATTAACAAGGACATGAAAATACTTCATCAACATATCATAAAAATTGCAAATGCATTGAACACTTAATTACAGCTTGAGCCGTTCCAAAAGGCTCAGTAGCTGAAATGGTTGAAGAATTACAGTTTCTAGGACTGGCTGACTGTCTAAATCACACTTAATTTTCTGGGATCTGTTGCTATCAGTAGTGGGGAAATCAGAGGTAGATGAAATGAGCAATCCACTGTTGGCACTGATGTTCAGGAGAGTGTCTGATTCAGAGCAGACACTAATGTTTTATCTAGCAGATGCAGTTCACGAAGTCACGTGCCTTGAGGTGTACCATGAGCGAGTGTGTGGTTGGTCTCCTCTTGACATTAGAAACACACTTGCTCAAGCTAGCCAAGTCATTTGCAAAGCTGCTCAACAGGCTGTTCATATGTTTGCAAGGCGAGGTCTGATCATGACTGCTCTAGCTTTGCCATTTACCAAGACAGAGCAGAGTGCAAGCCTAGGGCCACCTTCTCCTCACAATTTCTGTTGGGGTGCGTGTTTGCCTGTTCCACAGCAGTTTCCTTTCAGGGACAGGACTGCTAGCATGGAAACCATATGTTGTGCCTCAAAGCATGTGCTGGATGGGAGGGATAACTTCCACGCATGAGGAGGAAGATGCTGTGCAGGACCCGTTCCATGTTGCAGATGATGGGTTTTCCAGTGAGTGTTGTTTAACATCTTC
This sequence comes from Pelecanus crispus, assembly GCF_030463565.1. NCBI lineage: Eukaryota > Metazoa > Chordata > Aves > Pelecaniformes > Pelecanidae > Pelecanus > Pelecanus crispus. Next base: position 11,868,460 of record NC_134652.1, on the reverse strand, counting down.
ATATGACTGAGAAGATTGAATCCCACCACACTTCAGACTCAAATGCATGACTGAGTCTATGGTTTAGCGAGTTACTGCCTTTAGCAGATCTGCGATAGGAAATTTCCACAGCAAATATGAAGTAAAATATATTGGTTTAAACCTTTTTCCTTGATACTGTGATTTACTGCTTACTTGTTATGCCCTTAGAAGGTAAAATGGTTAATTATTATGACTCGGGTGTTGGGCAGTAATTTAGTAAACTGAGGAACCTTGATGCTGGATCCCACAGAGGTGCCTGCAGGAATTTTCCAGGGGCCTGCTATACCCCAGGGAGTCACAACGGCTGCAAAATCTCCCCCTGGGTCCCACTGGAAGGAGCTTGTTGAGGAACTCTGAGGAAAGCAGGGGTGTCTCACCATAAATAATCTCAGAGCAAAGGAGGAGGTGTGACTCATGAAGATATGGAAGGGAGATGGGACCTTCACTAGAATTTCCTTAAGAGGTTTTTTAGGAAAAGGATGGAGGGTGAATAAGACTATTTCATTCTTGCACTGTAACAGTGCAAATGGGAGTGGTGTGCTCATATCCCTGGGAGAAAGTGCTGTCTCTTTTGGGAAATGGGTTGTCTGGCAGGGGCTTGCTGCTGACTTGATGTGGAGTTGGAATGGGAGGGAGGGAGGAGGCTGCAGCAAGTCTTTCTGCTTGAATGGAGGAAGTTAAATAGCAGTGCTTGAGTGTGTGCATTCCCATGCTGACAAAATCTGGGAGAAGTAGGAGGGGGTGACAAGCTGTTCACTGTTCCCTGTGTGTGTAGGACATTTCTGGTTTGGCTGATGTGGTTTTTTGGATGTGTGGAGACACAGCTACAGTGGTCGCACCTCTCCCAGGCCCAGCAGCAGCAAGAACAGTAATCTGGGTTTTCTGGGACACCCTGCCTCTCCCCAGCTCTGTGGCAGGAATTGATCCAAATCTGTCCCTTGACTCCACACAAGTGACAGTCCTCCAGGAGACTGAGGAGGGTGAGTAGGGGCTGCCAAAGGAGCCTCTATTCTCTAGTCCTTTTTGCTCCATGAGCATTTTTTGAGGCCTTTCCTCCATTACCTCAGAAGCTTTCAAGTCTTGAAAACAATTTTGTCATTTTTCTAACTTTAAGAAGCTGGGTCTTGATTGCCTTATTTTATGGCTTCCTTGTGGTTCCTAAGTGTTCTCCTTGCAAAAAACAGTGAAGTTAGTTCCTGAGCCTGTAAAGAAGTGTTATAGAGTATTTTTATATAAGCCAGATTAATGGTTTTAGAATATGATGCGTTTGTCATAAGGCAGCGTTTTGGCAGCAAACTGAGCTTCAGTGAGCAGTTGTTTTCAGTCTTGTCATGCATCTTCGAAGAGCTAACCTGAATTTTCTCCTGAATTTGGAGTTTTACAAAATCATGACTCAACCCTATAATAAAAAAAAGAAAAAGAAAAACACTCCCTTACATTTTAGAAGTATGTATTCTGATAGAGAGAAAAAAGGATTTTTAAAATTCATTCTCTGTACTTTTGTCTGTGTACTCCTAAATTGCAGTTTTGCTCGGTGGAGTTAAACTAATCACATAGAGAGATTTATGCATTACAAACAAACACCCTGAAATTTAAAGTAAAAAATAAACTGTAAAAGCTAGAAGAGAAATCTTTATGTAGTATTTCTGGGGGTCACATACTGGAGTTTCTTTTTTCTTTAAACAAATCAAATTCCAATATCAGCACCTGGTAACAATTACAATGGGATTCGGAAACAGCATTTCATCCTGTGTAAGCTACAGGCAGAGAAACTGTTCCAATGATAAAAAAGCAACAACAAATAACTGTAAATTCTTTATCACTGTCATTCTATTCCAGAGTCTAATAAACCACCCAAAGTGGTTGCTTGAAGCCTGTCCCTTGGGAGCTTGTGAGGATGGCAATCTGCCCACTCACATTTGAGCACAGGCAGAGTAGGAATTCTTTCCTTTAATGACACTAGTTCTGCGAATTGCAGTATGTGAATTCAGCTGGACCTTGAATGACAGACTTTCCTAAAAATGACTCTTAGGTAATGTGGCCAATTCAGACAATTCAAGGTTGTTCCCTTTGGCATATTCCCCATTTTTTTGTTTATCTCTAGAATGAAGCCTAACAGTAGTCCATTATGCTTCTCCTCTCAGTGCTCAGTGGATCTCATTTGCAATTTAAGGGAAGAAAAACCTGAGCAGAGAAAGACCAAGCCTGGAACAGAAGAAAGTGGTGTTCTTATGGGTGACAATTAAAACCTAATGCATGGGGCTATTGTTCTTTAGAAAAAAAGAAGAGCATAAAGACGACCAGAACTGTCAGGAAAAATTTCTATTTCAACAGCCAGCTCTGGGACTGTGCTAGCGATCACGTACACCTGGAAGGTGATGTGCTTCATGCTGAGCTTCCAGGTATTTGCTTTTATAATGCAACATCCTGAAAGATGAGCAGGCTAGAACAGAGTAAGAGGGAGAGGAGACAGAGTGACAGTGTTCACGTTCTGGTTTCCCCCGGCTTGTTCAGCATGTTTTGCCTGCCTGGATCAAGTATCTCTAATGTGTTGGTGCCCTTTGCTGCGGTGTTCCCTGGCACAGGCAGGCATGGAAGTTCGTGGCACCAGTGGGGTGGAAGCTGCAGGGCTGTAGGGAGCTGGAGTCGGGGCCCTTCTGGAGAAGGTGTTTTTCTGGCTGCTAGGAGCCTCTGGGTTTACCGGAAGGGCTGCAGAAGCACATGAATATTGCAACTTTGAGGCAGAACGAGGTTAACTGTGAGGGAGGCGACACATTAGTAGTGACCTTGGACTGCGAAAGCCCCTCCTGAGTGCCACGGCAGAGCCCAGGGCTGAGGCAGGGAGGATGTGGCAGCCTCCCCGGGGTCGTCTTTGGGGAGCTGAGAGGGAAAAGCTGAAGCTTTCTATTTCAGCTACCACAACAGGCTTTGAAAGACAGGGAAGGGAAAAAGCTGCTTCATTTTACCCACTCAGACAGTACCCAGTGAGCCAGAGTCTGTCAGGAGGTCATGCCTAGAGAACACAAGGGACAGAGAGGTCCTTCTGATCCCACTCTTCCTGAGGTGCCCAGCAGCAAGAGCTGGAGGGTTTCTATGCTCTCTGCATTGCTGTCAGTACTTGCCTGCTTCCCTTCCCCTTTGCCATGAGGTTGAGACCTGTCACACCACCACGCCATATGTGATCTTCTGGAGATCAGGAGAACAGGAGCAGCCAGAGCAGTAGGACCAGTCTTTCCCCGCAAAGCATCCAGAACTGGACTGTAAACATGCAGACTTCAGGAAGTTGATATATTACAGGGTACCTTGCCCAGGTGAAATTTTGTTCTTTGTTCCCTTTCAGCCAAATTAAATCTTTATCCTAAAATACACAGATTTTTGTCTCTTCTAAAATGCCTTTAAAAGAAACTGAGGATTTGCAGATGTATTTTAGGTGTGAAAGTAGGTGACTGCCTTTTTGTTTAACAGATGTGTGTTTCTTTGTCTGTAGGCTGTGGATTTGCTACAGGGACTCTGAAAACTGTGTGGTCACATAGTGACTGTATATTAACTAAGGCTTTTGAGAGTTGCTGGGATTAAAGTCTCAACAGTATTCAGTGTGCTGGTCAGCATGCCAGCCTCCATGTGTCCAGCTTTGTTTTGTACTACCTGTCAAATGAGAAACCAGGGTTTTGCAATAATTATGACTGTTACTCAGGGAATTGATTAGAAATTAAAGGTCATCTAGAAAACCAAAACAAAAAAAATCCAGCCTCAAAAAGAGAAGATGGTGATGAAAACATCTAGCACTAGGAAGCTGAAAAAACAAAGCAAAACCTTTATATTCTCCACAGAAACTTGACACAGAGGTTATAATGTCTTTCGTGACTTTACTGGATCTTACTGTCTGTTCCCAGCACTGAAAACAAATGCAAATCACTCAGGGAGCAAGTAACTGTCAAAGGCTCCATTCCTTTCATTCCCTTTCTTGTAATTTCTCTTTTAAACCCTGATACTTTCTTTGCAGAGTTTATTATTAGCAGCTGTGCCTGAGACTGGGGAAAGTGTTGCAGGAGGTGAACTATAGATATTTTTTTCTTTAGATAAACAATGTCTTTTTCCTGGCGTTGAGTGTCTTGGAGCAACTTCATTTTGGTGCAGCAGGGTGTGGGAGTGAAATGGAGCCAGTAACCTTTGAAAAATCACCTTGGACAAACCATTTAACTTCCAGACTGCTCTGTATTCATCTCTGGGGCTGTTCAGCATCCCTCAAAACTCTGTGGCCAGTTTATGGAAGAGAAAACAGTCAATACAGATGTTTGCGGTATCTACTGTGGATGGTTGGCATTCAATTAAGAGAAGGGCGAAACAACCCATTTCCATTTGACACCAAACATACAGAAGGCACAGCACAGTAGGAACCACCTCTCTTTTGGGTGTTATTTTGCCAGGGATTTACCAGGCTTGGTAACTCTCAGCTATAATAATTCTAATAATGAAATTTCCTGCTGAGTCAGTCCCAACTTTTTCCCAGTGAAGACAGTCACCAAAGAAGTGCAGAGCAGCTGCCGCACTGCTCTGGGGTGCGTTTGCCGGGCTCCAGCAGAGAGAATAAGGCAGGTGCCTTTCTCCCTGCATTGAGCCGTGCTGTGGGACAGAAAAAAAAAAAAAAAAAAAAGACTCTATGTCAAACCAGAGCTGCTATAAACTGGTTATATGGCTTGAGAGCAGTGCTGCTCTGTCTGGCCTATGTAGCCAAGTGTCTTTTTGCAGAGCCCAGAAGGAGAAGAAAAGCAGTGCAGGTCTCCTTATTGTGGGATGAGGGTGCAAGTGTCTGAAATTTCTAAACGCAGGTTCAGAAATGTTCCTGTGCCACTATTTTTAGGAATTGCTTAAGCCTCTTCTCTTAGAGAGCAGTAAAGCAAGAATAATACTGAGATGGTTAGAATGCCTCATCTTCTTTCACTTAATATGCCAGGTGGAATAGTCTCTGTTAAGTCCCTGTAAATTATTAACTCTTTTTTCCTAGCTAGAAATGTAGTTTTTTCTTTACAACTTTGACAGATATTGAAACATGATAAAATGAAAATGGCTTCACACTATAATTCACTGGGACTTCTCTCCTGAGAACAGAATGGGGTAATGCAGGATTAATGTTGATTTTATCACTGCTGCGTTCTTTAAGGAAAAGAATCCTTGTAGATTTAAAAGAATGTTTTTTGTGTGGCAATCTTTGGAGAGTTGTGCTGCCTGTATTTAATGTCTCTAGAGGTCCAAGTCCCTCAAGACTGCATGGAGAACAGTCCTAGATTAGGATCAAATTGATTCAATATCATAACAAATTAGGCTGTAAGAAGAGGAACAAGTGTAACTACAATGATCATTTAAAGGCTTGCTCCAGAGCCTATCAGACACAACGAGCTTTGGACCAGTCTCTATCCAGACTTCCTTTCTCAGGATTACAATTGCAGATGAAAATCCTGCACAAGTGTTTGTGTTTCTCTCTTCCCCGCACTACTTCCCTCTGCCCAAAAATTAAGCTTACAGACTAGAGTTTAGTGGGATTTTGGCCACCATGCTCTATCTTAAACAACATATGTTTCCACAAGGAATTTTCAAATCCAACTTCCAGCCACAAGAAATGTTTTGCAGCCCTGGTTCTGTGTGTGTGGCTTGCCAAGGTCTGCATTCCTGCAAGGAATACAGAGGCAGGAATGAACAGAGCTCAGACCAACATTAGGTAGGTTATATAGAGCTGGTATCTGACAGCAAGACTATTAGAGAAAGGAGGTCAAATGTGGCATTCATTACCTCATTCACAGCCTGATAAATCAGTCTCTGTCTTTACCCTCAGTTGTTTGGCTTTTGCCACCCACAGCCCCCATGACTCCATCATCGTAATGAATAATTAAATAAATATTTTTAAACTCTAGTTATTATTGCCTATTTAAAGCCACCTACTTTATGGTTTGTGGGGTTTTCAGGAATTACTGAGTGTCACTTCTGTGTGTTTTTTATAGGTTTTATAAAGGGCACAGGGAAGAAAGCAGGTGGTGTTTGTTGGTATAACAAACAAACGATTCATTGAAAGTGGCATAATTGACAGACTGGAAAAATATAGTTACAACAGTGGGTAAGAAAGGAGAAGAGACCAGAGAGTTCTTGAGGGTTAGAAGCAGGAGAAAGTGCAGGAAGAGGAGCCATTTGCACCATTCAAGGGTGGAGAGATTGCGGGGCACTGAAGTAGACCTGAAGGAATACGTGGATGGAGCATCTACCGTTTTTACAGATGTGAGCAAAAATAAAAAAAATGCCAGGAAGGTGAGGTGAACAGGGACAGGAGGGCAGGGTTTGCATTTTAGCTTTAGGGAATAAACAGTCAAAATGAGATACTCCAGCTGCGGCTGAGGGAAAAATGGCAACAGTGAGAGAGAGGTGAAAGAGAGAGACAAAAAAGCAAGCAGTTCTGAAGCAAAGTAGTATTGAAGTTCACCTTGCCCTCACTTAAAGCAGTTTTGTTCTTTACCTTGCAAGACAACTCATGAAAATAAAGTGGTTTCTTCAGACCCACACCATGGGTAAGGGACAGTGACACTGCATCCCCTCAGTGCCTGCGCAGCGCAGGACAATGGACGCTGCAATGTGAAAAGACCTTTCACGTTGCGTTGTGCAACACCCCATGCTAGTGTGGCTTGGGACTTCTGCTCTAGTCCTGTGAGACACTCTTGCTCTGCTTGCCCACTTCCTCAAAGCATGGAGTTAAGCAAAAGGAATCAAGTTTCTGTTTACTTTCCTGTTAAAGATGGTTTCTAAACAGTTTCCAGTGTCTGGAATACTTGACATTTCAAGGACATCACAATGCGCTGTTCCAATTTCTACAACCCTATTCATTTTCCCAGTTTCTAGTAGCCATCCTCATTCTCTAAAGCTGTGGGAATTTCTTATATGGGGACAGAAAATACATTAGAAATAGAGCCCTTAAGAAAAAAAAGTGCAGATGTTTCCTTCTCTTTCTTTTTTTCTTTCTCTTCTCTGTTTGACTTTCACCTGGGTAAATACTGATGAAACTGAATGGCAGAGAGATGGGTTTCTCACGGTTACTTGTACCATGAGATATTAACAAATTTAATTTTCAAAATCCTGCCCTATGTACATTCATCAAGTGTGGTGTATGCGCCACTTCTTTCCCATTATCCAGTGGGACATTTTGATATTAAAAATATCTTCAAACTTATTATTTTTACTTTTTTATTTTATTGTCTTAGACAATTTGGGAAAAAAAAAAAAAGATAAATTAAAAAGAAAGTGTCTAAGATGCTGAAAAAATAATACAGAACTGTTTTTATCCTAGAAAGCTATAAACAGGTATTTGCAGTTTGTAGCAGGGAAATTGGATTAAGTTATAAAAAAGAATAGAATTATACAGACATGGGCAAATTAGGTATATGAGAAAGAGTTGAAACAGCTTTTTGTGAGTGCACAGCTTTTCAATGAGTGCACATATAACAGTGGCCCAGTTAATATAGTGTAATTCAGTTACCAAAACTTTTTGATGAGGCATGTCTCCCAAGGCTTTTACAGTAACCGAGCTGTCATGGAATGAATGTGGATGTCCTCTCTTGAATTAACTGTCAAAAGATAAGAAACCAAATGAAGGAATAAATGGACTGCTTTCTCATGGAGAGGCCACCAGGGGAGTCTTGCTGCATCTGTGCTAGTCAACATATTTCTAAATGGTCTGGAAAAGCAGCTGAACTTCAACGCTACTGAATGAGAGTTAATACTTATGGAAAAAGCAAGTCCTTAGCACTATGATGGAGAGACTGACTCAAGAAGAAATTGAACAGGCTCAGTGAAAGAACAGTCTAACTACAGTTATCAAACACAACCAAAAAAATGCCTCTTCCTAAACAGAATGTCTCCAGGTCTCCATTGGAAGCTGAAACAATATAGCAAGGGAAAGATGTCCCTACGGATATCCTTTCTGCTCCCTCCCTAGGTTTCTGCTACCAGCCACACCTGCAGGATGCTGACTAGAGTGATTCTTGTTCTGATGAGGTACAGGTGCTGTTACAGTCCTCATCTTCTCATCTCATCCACTTTCCTCCTCCACACAACTCCCCCCTCTGGAAGGTAGAATAAAATCAATGGAGTTAAAGCAGATTACATCAGTGAATTAAAGGGGAAAACACTTCTTAGTGCTTTTTTTCTGGGACTTGCAGATGCTGTGACAGGCAGCCTTAGTTAGGAAACATCAAAAGTGTAATCGTATTAATAGAATCACTTTCTTAGGCATGTGAAAATGGAGATGATGTATCATTTACAAGTGAATGAAGACTCAACACTGGTAACTGCTGGACTGCATAATATGGCCACAAAATGCTTCCATAATAATGAGTCCAGGAAATTATTGCACAGCTGTAACACAAGTGTGGAGGAGATTAGTAGAGACTTTCAATAGATTTTTAGGTTCTCCCTTTTTAAAAATACCTTTCCTCCTCAATACAGCCTGATTGCATACAGTAGCTGGCACGAAGGCAAGAAGCAACTACAGCAAAGTCTTGCTGAGAAAACGCTAGCATATTTGGATGTGCTGACAATGTAGCTCCAGAATGTAAAGAACTTGCAGTATCCAAATCACAGGAAGAAGGACAGCATCGTGACTCTGCAACCTTAACCAGAGGAGGAAGTCTTTTTCGCATTCAGTCCAAGAATCTCCTGGCTGTATCAGAATTTGATTGTAAGCAGACAGAAAGAGTCTGTGGAGTCATTTATCCAGCTGCAATGGCTGGTGCTGTGTTTCTTTTCCCCTCAAGCAGAGAGGCTGGCAGAGGGCAGTGAATGTCTTGGGACACTATTTCCAGATGACTAGAACAAGGACATTTGGAACAGGTATAGTGGGTAGATCTGCCTTTATCTAGAAAATTTTATTTCCCTGCTTATCCAAGACAAGAAAGTTAATTCTCACAACAGATATTCCTTCTCCCTGCCCCACAAATTAACAGAATTCTCGTCAAGGCTAAAGCAGTGGGTTCTTCCAGCTCTGGAATTGATTCTTAGATGTGTCTCCAAGAGCAGAAGACATGACAACAGGAGACACACAGGTTCCCATTTGATGTTCATAAGGAGAAGAAAAGTGGGTGTCATTGTAAAGAAGTCCCAGTTTCAATATGCATTATGACCAGTTCTTATAATCTGTCAACATGTATGAATAAAATCCATATAAATTTCATAATACATCTTTGGTGGTAAAAATCTAGACTAATCTTGTCACGTCCTCAGTTGATATTAATTAAGACTGAATAGAAGATTTACACTGGCTATGCAGATTTACTCTGGTGGAAGATTCAGCCCCATGTTTTTCGCTTGGCTTTGGGATTATGACATGTTAGATTTATTGGCTCATTTGCTACAGTAAATGAGAGTCTCTGGACTGAGCAGTCAATAGCAGAATGGTGAATGGACTGGCTGAGGAGCAGGACAGGAATAAAGAGAGCACATTTGTTCTGAAAGACAGAACCCCATCCTCATTCCTGTCCTAGTCCATCATTACTGCATTCCACATCCAGTGAAGATGATCTGCTTTGTGACTTGAAATGGCCAAACACATTTTTTTTTTCTTAAATGAAAAGTGTTGTAATGAAAAGGATTTGACAGGCCATAGAACATACTGCAGAGATTTGTTGAAGTGAACTACCTTCACTTCACTAGAATGAAAAGGGATTTTTTTGTTGCTAATTTCTATGCTAGGAATGGAAGTATAAAGGTATGTAATGGATTGTACACATGTTTTTACAAGGCATGATGGTGTTTGGTTTTGCAGTTACCTGCTGCCCTTGTATTGAAATCTCCAGACATGAGCTGGGAGTCACGAGAGTGTGAGGAACTTGTGCCAGAGAGCGTAGGTTCCTGAAATTATGGATTAAAAAAATCATACTTATGATCTTAGTGATAAATGAGTAAATATAGACACATGAGACATGATGAATTTGTGTGTGACAATAATATGAAGCTGGTGAATGTGACGATCATGTGTAACAAATGAGAAAAATATTTTTCTCTGATTTAATTTCTGACTCAGAATTTAATTTTTTCTTGGAAGATCACTAACAAGTGGACACTTTAGTAAGGAGGAAATCTGCCTAACTTACCAAAATTCAAAGAACAAGTTTCACAGATTTTAGAGCATCTGTAGATAGGCAGCTGAGAATGAATGCAGATTGAGTGCCAGAGGAATGATTTTTCCAAAATGTCTTCCCTATTTGTCCTGGTTTTCGCTGGGATAGAGTTAATTTTCTTCCCAGTAGCTGGTATGGCACTGTGTTTTGCATTTAGTATGAGAATAACATTGATAACACACTGACGTTTTAGTTGTTGCTAAGTACTGCTTACACTAGTCAAGGACTTAGGTTCCCATGCTCTGCTGGATGCTCAAGAAGCTAGGAGGGGGCACAGCCAGGCCAGCTGACCCAAACTGCCCAAAGGGCTATTCCATACCATATGGTGTCATGCTCAGTATAGAAACTGTGGGGAGTTGGCCAGGGGGCAGCGATCGCTGCTCGGGGACTGGCTGGGCATCGGTCAGCGGGTGGTGAGCAGTTGCATCACTTGTTTTTCCTGGGGTTTGTTCCTCTCTCTTGTTTTCATTTTCATTACAATATATTATTATTATTATTTTATTTTATTTCAATTATTAAGCTGTTCTTATCTCAACCCACAAGTTTTCTTACTTTTGCTCTTCAGATTCTCTCCCTCATCCCACCAGGGCGGGGGGAGGGTGAGCGAGCGGCTGTGTGGTGCTTGGTTGCTGACTGGGGTTAACCACAACACTATTTTATTACCTTATCATTAATACAATATTGCCTTAATCTAATGGTAACTGGGAATGATCATTATTACCCATAATAGAGCAAATTTTTAGCAGACTCTTTCTAGTTTGCTATATGAGGACTTGGGCTCCCAGTGAAGACTTGTGGGCTGGGCATGACCCTGTTGATATGTGCAAGAGAGGAGGGTATGGAGAAAATGCCTTCCACTTGCTGTCTGCCCAAACTTCCACTCACTGCTTTGACTGCTGGACCACAAAGCTTCTGTTCATATGACAGCTTTCCCCAAGGCAGCACCCTTCATTGCACAGACTTATGTCCTGGGTGTGCTATAATGAATTAACATCACTGTGCTGTGCGTGGGCATTGTCATTGACCTGGTCCATTCACATAACACCTGGGGAGAAGTGTTTTCTGCAGTGCTAGACCCAAACAAAGTCAGTGTCTGACATGGGTACCCTTTTAAGTATAAAGCAGCTGGTACCATAAAGTGATTTATACAGTGTCCTGGCATTTACAGTTGCTAAGATGAACTGCTTTGGGGTATACGATAAAGCCTTTTATCAAAACTGGCTTTACGTGTCTGCTTACAGTCATAAACAGAAATGTGCGAGAACATAGCCTCCTCGGTTCTCCCCAGAAGGCACAAAAGGACAGCTTGTGCAGTACAATACTTGATGTTAGTGGTGGGATTTGTGTCTGGATTATCAGTTTGTAATTAAGGGAGTGATTAATGCTGAGAAGGAATTTTGAGCTCAATCCATAATCCATTATCAGCTTTAATGGACAGAAGTGCACTCAACGGAAGACAGCATACAAGCTATTACTGTGCCAGTTACTCTGCTGGTGTGACAAGGTGTGACCCAAGTCTGTGGAACAGCTCCGATTCACTGGAGCTGGAGCCCTGGCACAGCACTGACTGTGGGGCAGATAGGCTCCTTGGGACAGTAATGTATATTTTGGGCCTTCTTCCACTGTGAATCCCCTCTGCTCTTTCTACAGTTGGCTAATGGAAAGCATCCTTGGTCAGTATACAGGGTTCACAGCATACCCCATGTTCCCTGGAATAGCACAGTGCTTGTTGGTTGCCCTGAGTCCCCATGGGTCATTTGTTATGTGGGAATCTGCCCACTTCAGTGCTTTTTGGGAGGCTAAATTTTGCATCTTTAGAAACCTAAATACCTTTAAAATATTATTTCCTTGTGAGCTTGAAACAATGTTCAGAGAATCAGTCTCCTGTTGACTCCAGAGCTTTGCAGCAGAGACAGTGTTTAGTATTTTTTGTGTGAATGTGGATGTTCAGCACACTCTTCTGAACTATCCAGCTGTGGCTCAGCTTCCTGTGACCAGGGACATCAGCCTAAGTGATCCAGGCAGCAATCTGGGGCCTGAGAGGCAAGATAATTGCACTAATCACTACTACCACTTTTGCTAGCTCCTTGTTTACTGACTTTGGACAACAACATGCTACCAGTTAATTGCTGCCGGGCGTGTGACAGAGCCCAAGCTCAGCGGCAGACCAGTTGGAAGGGAGCATAATTCAGTGACTGTTGATAATGAGGCAACTATCAGCAAAACATGGGAAAAAAACTGGGGGAAGTCAAGTAGCCATCACTTCCCTGACACTAAGGAAGCCTAATCTATTGACGAGAAGGATCATTTGTTTGCTAATTGCAATTACTTGAATAAATGCCAAGCAGGGTGACTTTCCTGGCAATTAGGAGACCACACCATAGAGCCCATCCACCTCAGGGGCAGTTAATTAACTTTACTGCCTGCTCCCTCACATTCAAGGAGGAAATGGGATAGGAAGTTTTGTCCTGTCTTTATAACCTTTTACCTTTATTTATTTATTTCATCATGACTTTGGCAGTGATTCAGTTGACAGTATCTACCTGGCCTGTTGCATAATCACCTCTTGGGGATGGACATTAAATATTCCTTGGTGGTGTGGGATTCAAACAGCTTGTTGGCCTCCATTGTAGTCCCAGGAACTAAAATGACTTTCCTCACCCTTTTTCACAGATGGTGTGTGGAAGGAAAATACCATTGGCTAATGCTGGTGCTCAATGAAAATGTGTGCATGAGTTTGCCTTGGGGATTTTACAGGGAGGCAGGTGCTGTGAACATAATTTTTCATCTTTCGATGGAAGAATTGCTCAGCTTGTTCAAAGTATTACAAAGAAAATTGGTTTAGATGACCAGGAAATTGAGTAAATTGCTTTTCCCGTGACTTTTCTATTTCCCCTCCTTCTCCTCCTTCATGTTTTCTAGTCTTCCTCTTGCTCTGTACACTTGCAAAGCCTTTGTACTTTTTCAAACATCAGAACCACTAAATTGCACCATAAGTCTGGCTTTTCAAAGCTAGTTAAATTTTTTGAAATTAAAAATTGTGCAAAGAAAACAGTAATTCTCTTTCAGCCATGCATTCTGCTATTTTTTACTAGTTGGGGATAGTGACAAGGAAAGGAAAAAGGCAAAATACTGAAATGTCCAGTTGCAACCACAGCTGGATTATTAGTAATGACTTTTAAAGGAAAGAATTGTTAACTCATTTCTAAAAAGCCATTTATCAAATCTAACTTTCATCTTTCTGTAATCTGCACTAAACCCAACAGTTCTCATTGTTTTTTCCTTGGGGGAGAGAAACAGTGGGGATAACCTTAAAGAAAGCATAAAAATGTACTACTCCCATTAAAGACCAAGGCACCAGCCTGATGGTATGAGCCCAGAAGAAGCAGCAAAACTCAGGAGACAGAAGCCCAAGCCTGTCTCATGGTTCGTTTCAGGCATTCCTGTTAACACAGGTTCTTTTTAACATGGTTCCTGTTCAATACTTGTGCAGGTGTCCTGGAGAAGTTGTGGATTACCTGTCTTTGGAGATATTCAAGGTCTGACTGGACAATGTCCTGAGCAACATGTTGTGGCTGACCCTGCTCTAAGCAGGTACCTGCCAGCCTCGGCTGTCCGGTGAGCCCATTGCACAGCAGAGGCAGCATTTGGCAAGGAGCATCACAGATGGAAGGGCAGTCAAGCCTCACTACCATGGTCTCAGCATGCCCCATGCTCTCTCAGCTGCTGTCCTCCAGGAATATAATGGCCTGAAGCACGGAGAGCTGGATGCCTTCCGCAAGCAAGGAACAAGAGGCATCGTGTGGAAGAGCAGGGAGCTGGACCTGCATTTCTGGAAGACCAGACTGTTGGGGCTCCCTCCTCCTGGCTGTCCCTGGCTGCTTTGCATGGACCGCTGTCGTCCTCTCAGGACTGAAGCATAATAATTTACAGACTGTGCTTGCTGCCAGGCCTCCACTGCCCTGAATGGGTGTCTGTCCCCAGCAGTACTGAAGAGAAATCACTCCACTACAAGTACATTAAGCACATGAACAGCTCTGACAAGAGGCAGAGTAATAATTTTTTTGGTAAGCTCACTTATGCTTTATTGAATTCATTTATTGGCTGTCCAACAGCTCCATCAGGCGCTTTTGTAGCAGCCAGACACAGAGACATGACCTCAAGTCTGGAGTCAACTCAGAAGGTCCTCCCTGCTTCGTTACTATAGTGGTAAAATTAAAATCTCCTCAAGCAAGCAGAGGTGTCCTGCCACAGCGGCTTAAACTATGTGTAGTGCAGACTAAGCATTAGCATTATTTCAGCAGCAACAGCTAAACGAGGCCATGCCAAGCTTTGGCAGGTTACTGTGCTCTGGACACATCTGAAGTGCTTAACAGTTTGATGTGGCAATGGCAGGAAATACAATTTTAATCAAATTTGAGCATTGTTCTCTCTCCAGGAGTAAAAGCTTCGTGAATGCAACAACGTGTAATCTCACATTCATTTTTTTATGCAGGTTGAATGCAAATTATAGTGTGTCTTTAGCACACTGATATGATAACAAACTGAGACAGATTGCAAATTTTCCTGTGAAATACTGAAGAAGGGGGTATTTTGTTTTAATGACTCTGCAAAGTGGGAGAAACAGGTTATCAGAAGTCTACTTTTCTGCAGGGGAGCTTGAGATAAGCACTTCATTGTTGGCCACGTGTGTACAAAGCAATTACAGTAAATAAGCCATAATGGAGAGAAATGTTAATCTATTTTTTGAGAGATAAGGCAAAGGTTGGCTGGCTTCTACTGGCTCAGCATTGCATTGCAACCTACACATTAAAAATGTATTGTACAGAATAAATGGAATGGGAACGCTGATGAATATCACAAAATGGAGACACTGAGAGCTTTGCTGCACTGTTGGGTAATATTTAGGTACTTGCTAGTGACAGATGGTAGGCCTTCTCATCCATATCTGTGTACCCTGGGTGGAGGATTGCTTGATGACACGCACACAGTTACTGTCACTGTCAACTTTGTCATTTTGTAGCCGCCTTACAGCTTTGAGGGCCTCTGTGTGTTTAATAGTTTGTACAGATATTTTATGAGGCAGGTGCTTAAGAGTGTGGTAGGAGGGAAAATAAAACAAAGTCAATTCCAGTTACCCTTAATCCCAGCAAAGGCACAGTCTGTGATCACTTAGCTGTTCCTAAATGGCCTGGCTCTTGTCTTCCACATGAGCATCCAGACTGAAGACACACATGGTTTCAACTGGAAACATGCAGAGGCCAAATAAATGAGTA
This sequence comes from Pelecanus crispus, assembly GCF_030463565.1. Classification (NCBI taxonomy): domain Eukaryota; kingdom Metazoa; phylum Chordata; class Aves; order Pelecaniformes; family Pelecanidae; genus Pelecanus; species Pelecanus crispus. The sequence continues at coordinate 11,853,009 of NC_134652.1, read as the reverse complement.
CACCAACATGAATCCATGTATGCCTAATTCCCTCCAATGCGGATGCCACTGTGAAAGCACAATATATGTTGAATACCACAAAGTTAATTTTAAAATGAAATACCATTTGGACCAGCTTGCATTTTTCTGTTGCCCCGACAAAAAGTTGCACGAGGATGGAGGAGACTGAAGGTTTCTCTTTGCAGTGGCAAAGCACCAGAGATGTGCATCCCACAACAGCACTCTGGTTGCAGGGCACCCGTGGGTCTGCACCCACATCAGATTTAGCCCCTGTTTCCTGGCTGAGGGCTCCAGCCTGCTACTGAAAACTACTCGGAACACATCTTCAGCTACTTTTTAAAGGAGTGACAGCAAAAAAAGGTTAAACAAAACAAAAAAGGAGGGTTTCTCTCTTCCTGGGAGAAATTCAGGCTTTCTTAACTGCTCAGACTAAGGTGCATGGAGGTATGTTAATAATGAGCGTGGTCCTCAACACTTTCTTTTGCCTCTGTACAGACAGGTGATACCAGGCCCCTCAGTGTCCTGGCTCCTTGAGATCACTTTCTGTAGCATGGCTATATCCATACATACCTGTGCTCTAGGGCCTGCTCCTATTCTGGGCTATGGAAGTAAGACCCAAGTCCTTACTATTGCATGGCATTATCATTCCTCCACATGGCAAATGCACCCTGTCCCTGTGCTTGTGGTGTATCGCAACTGTTTTCTTCTGAAAGCTAATCAATAGATTAGGAAAACTGCTCCACTGTATGTCCTTTGGATGTTTCATGTGCCAAAATTCACATCACTGCCCTCTCTGCAGAAACCTGAGATAAAACAATTCCAGCCTTTATCAGCTGAGGCTAGACCCTTTGTTTAAAACTATCAAATAACATTTCTTTTAGACTTATGATTTTTGCCTCCCCATTTCTCAGTGTGTCTTCCTCTGCCTCCAGAAGAATTTGGTCTTATTTGTTGAAATATCTTCTATCTGGATTGCCTCCAAACATCAACTGTAAGCCTGATTAATTATCAAGGAGATCATCACAATTCATAATAAGTCAGGTGCTAATTACGTGTACCCTATGAGCATTTTCCTCTCATTTATCTTGTGAGTGCTCATTTTGCAGATTAATAATGAACATGACAACAGCAAGTGAAACCAGTACTGTGGACTGTCAAATAAAGGCATGGGGGGATTAAGCTCTTAATTAAAACTGCGATTTGCTTGGCATTACAAATGTTACTACTCATCTTGCTTCCAGGAAAGGCTATTTATTAAAAGCGTAGTATTCCCAAGATACAGATAAAAGACACTAAGGCGCTCTGGTAACACCAAAAGAAACACTTAGTATTGAAAATTATTTCATACCCACACTGAATTAAAGAGTCTATGAAAAATATCAGCCTGTTAGACCTGAAGGGCAATACTCTCTCTCCTATGCAGGCAAGTACAAATAAGATTTTCTCCTCTGCCTGAGCCACAATCCAAAGAACTCAAGACTGTGCTTTTTCTTCCCCAGCTGGGCTTGGCCTAGATTCTCTCACTAAAACTGTCTGTAGGCCTCACAATTTTTGTAGTCAAGCAGTACAATAAGGTTGGTGGTGAGTGCTCATCAGTCAGAAGTAACTGTTTTGGTCACTGCCAGCTTCGTGGGCTACATGAGAATCTGCAGTTTGGAAGTGAAAAGGGGTTTACTTATATTTTTTTAAAAAAACACCTCATTCCTCTTCACAATCTTAAAAACAGTACTTGTGGTTTTAAGACAAGAAAAGATATTGGTAGAAATGCATGCTGTGACATCTCTGGATTTTAAGTTACAAGCCAGCACTGCAGCAGCAAATGCTTCAGAGGAAATAAGTCCTTTCTTTTGGGCATAAAAATTCTGCTGGCTGCTTATGGTTTGATTTGGGGTGGAGTTCTTTTGGTTGGATGTAGGTGTATCAGGGCAATTAGCTTTGGGAGTGATAACCTTATGTCAGAAAAATAGTCCCGTTTCTTTCAATTCTATTCAAAATCCTATCACCACCTGTTTCATTTCTTGTAGTAGCTTAGCTGAGTTTCTGATGAATGTGTTAGTTTCAGTAAGATTTCTCTTGCTCCTCTAAAAAGCCCCATATTAAATTACTACAGAGTTGTGCTCTTCCTCCTTGCCCCTCCTCCCCCAATAACATAACTAATCTTAGGGTTGAAATTCACAAAGTCATTTCTAACAAGAAACATTTTCTCTTACTCACAACGCTGGAATTTCAGAAATAACAAGGATGAAGATGACCTCTTGTGGAATGGCTCTAAAAAGCCAATATTTCAGCCCTTTTCATACCCTAAAAGAGCTAATTATATCTCATGTAATTTCTTGTTCATTAGTTCATGACTCGATGACTCATGTGCCATGTTCCATTAGTCAGTGTGACCTCATGTGATTTACATCACAATAGCACAAAATTGTAAGTACAAATAATTTAAAAGTCAAATAGGTTGTGTCTTGAAACACTAGTTTTGACCATCAAAGTGACTTTCTTTTTGTTTGTCAAAGCATACTGCAGTAGTAACAAACTGGCTCATTATAAGGTACTTTACTACACGAATACCAACACACATGTATCTTCTGCTATAAAAGGTAGATCCTTCATATATCTTACCACCCTAGATGCAATCAAAGATTCTGGTTCATGAGGCCACTGTCTTTCTAAACATAGATTCTTCTTTAACAGATACAATCACAGTTGCTAAAATGAAAACCTTTCCATAGAATGCAACATTTTGATTCACGTTACCGGCTGTCCCTTCATCAGAGGAGCAAAACCAAACAGGTCTTTCACTACCAGATCTTCCAGTACTGAACAACTCTCCTACAAGTGGCTGACTGGATTCTGGACGTGCCCTTGCCAGAGTGCCTTTCTTTACTCCTGCTTTCCCACTCTCATTCTGCCAAGCAGAACTGCAGCTAGCTAACTTTGCTGTCAAATGCCTTTCTTTTCCTGTTGGTACCAATCTGCATACAGAGTAGGCAGTGAGTTTGCTGACACCCGTACTTAAATCAGAATAATTTTTCTTATCCAGTACATTTGTTTTTATGACCTTGATGACATATTTATAGAATTTCAGTTTTCTGATGGAGAGGCTGGTTTGTGCTTGCTCTTGCAACAGCTGTTCTTTGCCCTTTAAAGAGACAGTATAGTCCCTATGCCTGGTTATTTTTAAACTACATAGGTCTCACTGGTCATCTAAAAATAAGTTTCTAATGTTCACATGTAGTATACATAGAACCGTCATTTGACCAAATATGGTAGCATAAAGGGCTCCTTATCAGGTCTTTGACTTCTTCTATAATGGCAATAATGATTTTACAACAACAAAACCATAAACAGACCTTGTACTTCCTGTTTGCAAAATCAGAGCAGAAATTACTGCTTTTGTGCAAATAGAGTCTGGACTGAGGACGCACTCAGACTTCTCCCAGCCGTTATCAAACAATAATAGTTTTTACTTCCCTGAAAGGATCTGGTTAATCATAACCCCTGTACAGCAAGGAAGCCCAATATTTTGAAGGGAAAAATAATGTTGGAATGTAAACCAAAAAATTCTGATCTTCAGAAATATCCATGAAATATCTTTCTTTTAAATAAGCATAATCAAGACATCTTGTTATCAAGCTTTCAAATCAGAATTTTTCTCTAAAGACAGGCCCAAAATATCTAGACCATCTGGTTCCCAAGGCTTTTAGGTTTCTTTTTACTCATTGATCTTAGCTCAGATGAGACCCCAGAGGACCTTAACTGCTCAGATGCAAAGCAATCCCCACAAGAGAGCAGACCTGGATTTTGGCTATCAAGGCTTTCTTGAAAAAAGCATGCCAAGCTGGCTAAAAGAAAACACCATGGGTCAGCTAACATTCAGACAGCTGGGCTATGGAGCCTTTGGCAAAATGTTTTCATTTTGATTAACTGGGCTTTTCTTTGACAAAACACAGAACAGAAGAGGTTTTCAAGGGACAAGTCCTTATGAAGCCTGTATCTATCACAGTTTAAGAGAACACCACAAGCAGTAGAAGGTCTGGTTTCTTATCGATTTGTGTCTCACAAATGGCCACCACGGTGGACTTGATAATTTTTAGTAAGGGGTGAGATGGTGGTTGAAGCCTCTCTTTCTCACCTTCTGTTCTTTTCATGAATCTAGGAGGAACTTCGTATCATTCAGGCAACTGCATTTCTTCAAAACCAGTACACACCAACCGCATCATTCCAGAGTTACTGGGGACAGTCAAATTGGCATACACAAACACACAACGTACATCACCGTATCAAAATGCTTGTGGTTACAAATCCTGAAACACAGGCTTTTATTGATAGAGAAAGCTCTGATGTTTTGCTTACACAGCTGTGTATCTAAATTAATGTGTCTCATCCCCATGCTGTTAGTCTATAGTTAGGTGGAAGCATCAGGTTAAGTGTGTTGCATGTAACAATTAAAATCAAATTAGCAGGAATTTTGGTCACCTAAGGTTTTAAGGATTAATCCTAAAGACCTCAATGCAGCTGTTTGGGTTTGAAAGTAGTCAGGACCTACATATGTGATGAACTGAACTGGAATAGGTAAGCCCTTGTTTTGAAAATGTCTCAAGAAATATTTCTGTATGACAGACTGTGGATGGTAATGGGATATTTTTAGTGTAATGTTTGAGCGCGTCACAAGTCTGCTTGCATTCCTGCAGAAGAGAATGTGTCATATCCCACAGAATCGATATACAATAAATTTAAATTTCTTTTTCTGCTCCTCTAATACTATAAAGCAAAACAGAGTTTCTTGAGATATATTCTTTACTGAAGTTCATTCTTCATTAAGACTATATTTTTTTAATTTCATATTTCTGTTGCCCCTGTACCTAGTGGACATAGTTCTGACCCATCACAGACATTAATATGACATTAATAATGTCATTACAGATGTTACAGGCATTAATACAGTCTGCCTGTATAATAAACATGCAGCACAGATTTCAGGGAGAGTTCTGCACCCCACAAAACTTTGAAGTCCTAATTGTGTTTCACATGTCTGACACACCTTTTAAAGCTTTTCTTTAGCTTTCCTTTCACCATTTTCCTGTCTCCTTTATTTAGGTTAGCACTTCCAGTGCTGCCTGTTTAGGTCACTAACAGCTCTATTCAAGCTTTCTTTGTCAGTATTTGCCCAGTGCCTACAATAACAGAGTTGCAACATCACAGTTGTACCCTACTATAATACAAATAATAAACACATCTTTGTTGTTCCTTTCTGCAAGCTGTGGGTATGGCTGAAATTTCCTTAAATATTCAGTGTTGCACTCAAACAAAGTAAAAAAGCTCTCAGGGTATTGTCATCTGGTTGTGATGGACAGGGTTCTGCCTGTATGACAAAATGAAAGGCCATTGTAAGGCATGGCTTCCCACAAAACAGAGGAAACGAAGTTCTGCGGTTTGAGCTCAGCATGTGAATTTTTCAACAACATTTCAGGGCTTTCTGCAGCAGTGGTTTTCATAAGTGAAGATGTTTTCATAAGTGAAGATGGACTCACACAATTATAAGAATGGGTTTTGAACTTCACGGTAGGACAGATGACCTAGTATTACAAGGCAACTCCTAAGAGGAAACATCTATAGTGGGAACTCTGTGATGTTTATTGAAGTTTAAGTACATATTTTTCTTAATTCATGGCAGAAATGGCTGTCATGCACAACATGCTCTGTTGAAAAAATAAAGTCCAGTTATATTTTCACACAGTTCAAAACTGAGTGGTTTAGATTTCATGCAATTCAAAACAACGATGGTCCCTATTGTTCTTGCTTATATTATCATATGAACCCTGTTGTGATTATATAGGCTATTTTTTTGTGTTCCATAAAGGAAAAGTATTGCAACAAAATGTTGTATACAGACTGCGCTATTCAGCTGGGGTAAAGAGGCAAAAAAAGCACTCAGAAAATCACCTGTTAGGGAAGCTAGGAAGAGATTCCCAAAGTATTGGTTTACCCAAACAAACAACTTGATTATTAACCCTGGATCATAAAACCCATGGGGCATGGAGAATTCACAGAAAGCATGGGAGAAAGGTCCATTCAGAGGCTACTGACAGTGATCTGTTATGGTTATTAATGATTCTTGCAGATATTCAAATTTTAAAGGCCAGAAGGAACCCTTCCATCACACTGCCTGTTTTCTGTAGGAATGTCCTCCAGTATCTCCTATAACTTGCGTTTGAAGAGTTTTCCAAAAAGATATTCTATACGTAAGAACTTAAAGAGGTGGACCATTTTATATTTGTCCTTTACTGGTGACCTGAAACTTAGGACCTTGTATTTTAGATATTTGCAAGTGTCCCAAAAGTGGAGCTTATACAGAATAACCTATTTCATGATGTTTACGGCCTTCATTCATTTTTATTCCGAGCTGTGAGATCTTTACAGAGAAGGGATGAGAAAGGAAAGGAGCTTTGTGCTGATGAGGCCTAGTACAAGTTTCTTTTCATTACTGACTGTGAATACTTCCAAAACACGGAAAGAAAGCTAGTGAGTTTTGTAAGATGGTGGAAGGAAAGCTGGGATATGGGAAGGCCTTCCCTGCTTTGGCTGTAATGTCATTTTCCTGAGGCAAAAGAGACAATAAAAACCTAGGGCAATAAACTGACCTTCATCTTGCTCCAGTGATGTGCTCATCACAGCCATTAATTTGACAATGTTCTAGTTCCCGCTTCTGATTGAATGTTTTAGTGGGGACAGTTCTTTGGCAGTTCAAAATGTAGAGCACCTCAGGCACAGGAAGAAAAGCTTCTGTATTTCATTAAACAGCTTTTGGAGGCATGATCGAAAATGGAGGGGTATGAAGAGATTGCAAATGCTGATAGAGGCATTTACACCAAGTTTCTAGGCTCCACTTTAAATTCAACTCCTGGCCTACCAGTGCTTGGAGTCATCTTTGAGCAGCACGAATCTGAGAGAAGGAAAGGAATGTGAATGAGCCCATTAGCCCAGATCTCATAGCTCTTATGCTTTTGGGACTTCAGAAATTGACAGCATATGTCAGTAAAAAGCCTGAGAGATCAGCCAGGACAATAAGTTGCTGTTGGGAAACAGCTTGCTTATCTGGTTTTAATTTGCTGCAATTGGGTTGCCTGTATGAGGGTATGTGGCTGCACATGTGCATAAAAATCTTTTCACTGCCCCATGCAATTCCAACCAGACATACATGCCATCCTACACCCCTTGAATAGCATGCAGTAATCCTGAGTAATGAAACAGCTATTTCCCCTTTTGGAGGCACAGCAGCAGGAAATGTATTCTAAATTCATCTCATTTAGTTTGTGGAACTGTTCAGGTCTCTTGCCAGCTGGAAGTTGGTTGGCAGGCACACATCAGCTTCTAACCTTTCTCAAACACAACCTTATGTAGCTCATCAGAGTAGGCTATTAAATAAGAAAAGTCAACTCATAAATGAGGATAGATTGGCTGTGGATGCTTGCTCAGTCTGCGCCGCCAGCACTCACTATGTGCCATCCACATGAGGGTCACAGCTCATTGCCAGAAAAGGGAACAATGCCTCAGAGAGGTCACAGCACAGAGTACAGTGGAGTATATGAGCTGGGTGACATCGCTCATTGACCGCCTTGTAGAGGTAAAAGCAAGCAGACTCCTGCCTTATAATGTGCCTATGCCACACACAGATGACCCAATATCATGTAACTGTGAGCTCCATAACAAAAGCTTTGTCTGGCCAAGAAGCACCAAACACTTAGAGAACCAAGACCTGGAGAGTCTTGGAGTAGCAGCTCCACTGCCATCCCATTGCTCCAAGAGGTTGCAGAATTTGGATGTGCAGCCTGGTCTTGGGGAGCCCAGCAGTGTCAGCTTCAGTAGTACTTGCTGCTTTATTTCACCCTGCCAACAGGGATTTAAATTAGCTAGTGTTTCCTATGCCAGCACAGCCCTGTAGCCAGTTTGAGACACATGCAATACAAGCATTTGACGCCTGTATTTGGCTTGACAGCCACGGCTTGGCCACCTCTATCTCATATTTGTCCTAGTTCCCCTAAACAGGAGCCAGGGGATTTCTGTTATATTTCCTGAGGGAAATTCTGGTATAACCAAAATACAACTCACAATGATTTGCTGTGAATTTCTTATGATACTTAGTATATCATCAATCAACATAAGCCACAGTCTTTTAAATGCCACCTTATATGGCAAAATACATGTTTGAAAATGTTTCTAAAGGGTTAATATTTTTGTAATTCTTTTTTTTTTGTTGTTATAGAATTCAAGAAGTCAACAGGCTGCCTATAACAATCAAAGGCAGCTGCTACAGATGTCCTAAGAGCCATCTGTAAACACATAATATTCATATTTGGAAGATGTGGATTATAGACACTATTTACATTAAAGCTATATATTTAAAGAGTAAAAAATCTGATCTTTACTCTGGAGCTACTTCATTGAAGATCAAAGTAGAGCTAGCTCTCTGCTGCAGGAGGGAGACAGAGAGTACTCAACTGGCCATGGACATGCTACAGGGGCAGCACTGGGGAGGAAGAGGAGTACAATCTTTTTGCTGTTTTCAGGGGTTGAATGCACACAACATTCATCGCTCAGTATGGAACTTGCCCACAATGACAAAGTTAAAACAGTGATGCCATCCATCTTCTCAAGATATCAGACTACCTCAAGTGGCCACCCTAGTTTATGTGGTCCTGCCAGTACAAGATAACTGCTCATAAACAACTCAGTTTCTTGGCAAAAGATTGTTTTAGCTTCACTGCAGAGGATAAATCCCATCACTATTTAGGCAAAAATAAAACTCCTAGAGCTAGAGTTCAACTTGCAATGTAAAATCCAATTCCAAATTGTAACTATTGCGAAAGCTAGAACTGTGGTTCACAGTTTGTGGCCACCTCTTGCAACACAGCTCTGGCTGGACATAAGTGAAGTTTGTTTTATTTACTAATGGAAGGAGTCTGGGCATACCATGACAACTACAAATACTAAAGTATCTGGAGGTGTTTTGTGGGGCAGGGACAGGAAAAGAATCAATATATACCACTACCAGAACAGCCACAAAATTTCTCTCCCTTAGGAGACTCTGCTCCAGTTATGTCAGGAATACAAATTGATGCATTTAAAGTGGCTTAAGCTTTGTTTTGTACTTGGTGAACTATACCACTATGTATTTTTTGGTTAAAGAAACAGAAATTTATAATATTGGGGTTTTGGGTGTGCATTTAAACAAGTGTTGCTGCCGTGGGGAAAGCTTTTAGTTGGTGAAATATGGTTGTCTTGTCCCATAGACAATGCAATGCATCCTCCTAAGCTATGAATACTGGTGTCTAGATGTATCCAGTGAATCAGCTCTGATGATATTGTAATAGCAACCTAATTTCAGCCATGCCATCCACCTTTGTCATGGCCATGGCACCAGGTTTCAGGAATACGGTCTGTCCCCCTGCATGATATGGATAAACACTGATTTCAAAGGAAACAGAACAAGGTCGCAGCAGTAAGAAGGCAAACAGAACGAGTCAGTACAGTCTTATGTCATATCATTGTTTGTTGTACAATTTGCATTGAAAATGTGAGATATTAAACATCAAAAAAGCAGTTGCCAGGCAGAGGATCGATTGTATGCTTGCTCTTAATACCCTGCGAATCAGAGTGCATACATTAATGTTCAGGAATTGAAACTCTCTTAATACCCTAGCAGGATTACTTGGATTCGTGGCAGGGGAGTATGTATCTGTGTGTATGCATGTTTAAGAAAATTTTTACTTGCTTCCTTCTCTCAAACACATCAGGGAATATTTTTTTCTCATTCCATGTCTGTCAATTGGAAAAGATACACCATTATCTCCCATTTTATTACAAACACAATGTTTTCACCAAATTACAGCTCTGGAATATTGATTGTCTCTCTAAATAAAAAAGTCTAATGATAATTAAAGGTATTTCAAAGCATTTAGCTGTAAACCTGTTAAATAAACGTGATAGTGTAATTTAAATTCTGATTGTTTTTTTTCTTTTTTTCTTTCTCCATATACTCTCAAAAGACATTATGCTAAATATTTCCAATTCAGTGGGAAACCAGAAAATGAGCAAATGAACAATATGCAGTTAGACTGGTATCATAAGAAATGATGGGCAAACAAAGGAATGACAAATAAGGGAAGGACACTCAGGAGTAGACAAAGGGGTTTGTGGGGAGAAACTGGGGTGAGCGAGCTCTGTTTTACTGTATACATTCCAGGAAAAGTGCAGGATGCCTAGGAAGTAAGGGCGTGTGAGATCTGAGTCCCAACACGAAGGAGGAAGAAAGTCGATGGGGATGCAGAAACACAGGATGTTCATAACCCCCGAGTGAGTTACTGAGAGTGATTAATGAGTGTAAATAGCAGCAGAGTGATGGAATAAAAGGCATGAGAACTAAGGATGGAAATGGTGACAATCCTGTGTTTTGAAATGTGTTATAGTTAAGGAGATCATTCAAGGTCCACAGATGTTTGAAAAGGTATTTTACAGATAAATGAAAAGGAGCAGCTATTGATATCCAGAAACAGAGAGAACAAGGAAAAGAAAAAACAAAAAAACCTCAAAAAACCAAACAAGTATAAGAGATGGACAAATAGAGCTGGGGCGGCAGACTAATAGCACAGGAATGTACTGAAGAGACATAATGGAGAAGGAAGTGTAACCTACAGATAGAAAGGAACACTGATTCATTTTGACACCAGAAGAAATTAAACCTGTGGGACCATGAACTCCTTGTCAGTAAGGAATGAGAAAGTATGTCCCCAGTGTCAGAGATCAGATGAACTGTCTGGTGGGAACAAAGATAAGACGATGTAGAAACCTGTAATTGTTCTTTGTGATGAGACAAATGACCGCTGGACTTGCTGGAATAGATCAAGGTTGTCTATAATAAACTGTGGTCCTAAGTGGATAGTCCTGCATGTTTTCCTGGTCACTAGAGAGGGCACAAAAAGACCATGAAGATTAGCATGGGGTTCTAGGCTTTGTATCCTGAAGTTTTAAGATGTCTGGCCAGTGGGAAATATTCAGGGAGAAAGGACTGCTGGTAGAAGGACTCCACAAGAGTCCAATGGAAGCTGGCAGATTGATTGTTTCCACCCAGTTCCTCCAGAGGAGGAGATTTTCAGGACTTCCTTTAAAACCTACAGAAAAGAAAATGAAGAATGTAGTGACAGTTAGAAGAGTATCAGTATGTATGAAAAATAGATAGGAAAGAAACAAAGTGCTAACATAGAGGAAAGCAGTTATCTAGACAATACTTTAATAAAAGACAATCTGATGGAGAAATTGAATGAGTTAAGATAAATCAATTTAAGATTCTTATTGCAAAGAAACTGGACTGCAAAATAGAATGAACTAGACTGATTAATGTAGGAAATGAAAATAGCTATACAGGGTAAACAGAACAAGTATCAAAAACCAGTTGTGACTTGAACAGAGTTACTAAAGGACACTCACTGTTCAAAGGGGATAGAAACAAACATGAAGTGACCTGAGAGGCTGAAAAAAAGTAGGAATTAAAGAATCACAGGAAAAAAATGTAGGTTGGAAGAGACGTCTGGAGGTCGCTAGTCCAACCTTCTGCTCAAAGAATAGCTAACTTCAAAGTTTGATCAGGTGGTTCAGGCTTTTTTCAGTTGAATTCTGAAAGTTTTAAAGGGTGGAGATTTCACCACTTTTCTTAAGAGACTCTGCTGGAGTTGCATATGTAGACTCCTAGAGACACTCCAGGTTAGATCTGTTTACAACTTGAAAGCTCTTTGATATTTTTTGACAGATAAATATTACAAGGAAATTTCTCATTCTAACTGACAAACTTTCCCATTAGAAACTCAGAACAAATATGACTAGTAATATTAAAGGCTTCACCAGTTTCTTCATGAAATAGGAAAGAAATCAATCAGGAGTAACAGCATTTTAGATTTGGTTTAAATAAATTATTATACATAACAGTATAAGCAGAAGACATTGGTTAAAGTAGTCTTGGATAGCATGATCAAAGGTTGAAGATTAAACAGAAAAGAAAACAAAGAAAATGCATCAGTAGATGCATTGTAGTGGAAATGCTTGCCAGTTTGCAAGTTGATGCTGCTGGACTCAATGTATAGGGCTGTCTCTCGAGAGCCCATAGATTCAGTGAGACAGGGACCAGCATGAGACCTTGCATTCTAAGATGTGCAGAAGGAAAAAGCCAGGCTTATTATTTCTGCGATGTCTTTCATGCTTGTAAATAGTGCTTTTTTTTGGGTACAGAATGCTTATTCAATGTGTTGTTTTGTTAGCTAGCCTTGCTGACAGGCTATGAAGCAATTTACTAATCTGTGAGGAGAATTTTTTGTAAATTATATTTGATGTTGGCAACTCCCTAGAGTTCTTACAAAGTAACTCTGAAGATGACATTTTTATCTTGTGAATGGATGATGGGACTTGTTGGTCATATGGCACAATCAAAGAGAAGGTCCCACAGTGAAAAAGCTCATCTTTTATAATCTGTGTGTCAGATGGACTGAGAGATTGGGCGTAAAACTGAAAGATGATGACAAGGCATGTGGCTGAAAAGCATGAACAGCCAATGTTTTCACAGTTGAGAAAGAATACATATAGGTCTTAATTCACTGTTTATTATCTGGAATTATTAACTATTGTTCATTAAATGAAGAGTCTGCTGCACTCAGTATGAAAAATGATATAAGGTGCATGTATACCTGAAGATCATCAGCCTTTTCTAAAAGAAAAAATGTGCAAAATGAAACTGAGGACCCTTGGAGTGGATTAACCAATAAGGAGAAGCATGAGGCAGCTTGCCAGCAAAAGCTACAGTATTGATTGACAGGTGATATTCAGAAGTGGATGTACCTCTCAAACAGAGGACATAGCAGCCATATATTTTTTTTTTTTTTTTCTTTTTTTTCCCCCTTTGGGATACAGGAACAATGAAACTTGATGGTAAAACAAGGGAATCTCCCAAGCAAAATACTAGGGGTGTCTCCAGCTAACACAGCAAGCCTTTCCCATGCCCAAGCCTTGAGCTGGAGGGCTTTTCCACTAGTGTTCATGGGTGGCTGTGCTCAACCATGGGCATGAGGAGCAGCTGAAACCCCACAGAAGGGCTGGGAAAAGTGACAGGTGGCTAAGGGTGCAGTGAGAAGAAACTTTTGGATTTTAGCCTGTAAAAACCATTTCATAAAAGTTTGGAGCTTAAGTGTCAGCTGAAAATGGGTTTGGTTCAGAGGAAAAAAAGTCAGCCTCGTTTTGTTTGACTCTTCTGCTGTGATCACAAAAGTAGGAATCTGTGCTTTCTTTGACAAGACAGATGACTGCAGTGATATTTGATTCAAGATTAATTTCTTCTCCTGACCCAAATTTGACTGCTGCTTTGGCTCTAAAGGGATAACAGTATTTTTCTGTATATATTCCTGCTATAAAGCCTATAAAACATCTGTGTATCTGGGAAGAAAAATATATGGCATATCTTTTATTGTTAAGATTTTCTGATATGACTTAGCACTATAGAACAGTCTGCCTTAAATGTCTTCATTTTATTAAAAGTATTTTTTCCCCCCCCCGATTAGAGAATACAGAATTCTTTAAGGCAGAACAAAAACTGTGCAGTGGAACCAAAAGGATCTTTTAAGTAGGCAAGCTGAGAGCTAGAAAAAGGATTAAAAGAAAATTTCCCTTCATTTAAATGGTGTACTTTCACTCAGGCCAGCTCATGCTCAACGGGGAGGATTAAAAGAAGAGCCCTTTGCACAAAGGCAATGTACTATAGAAAGGACCTTCAGTTCTGGCATTGTTAAGATTTCTTTTTAGGCTTGATAAGAAAATTGCAATGTAAAGTTAAGTAAAACTTGGGATGCAACACAGGAAACAAATGTGACACAACACATAAGCAGCAGTGGACATCTGATGATGCTCTGTTTAAACTTGTAGCATTTTTAGATCTTGCCTTAATTTCATGAACATTTAAGAGGCTGTCAAAACTAGAGCAAATCCAGCTCATTGCATAGAATTATTTGAAACCTTAAGTTTCAAACACATGCAGTCTAAGAAAGTCATTAAGATACAGCCTGAAGGTCTTTCCTCTCTATGTGGCATGGAAGACATGCCCATTTTCATTAACGGTCATTAAAAATACTTGATATTAATGACTTACTTTTCACACTTAATTTCCTTTTCAGAATCATAAATTATCTATGATTTTGAGTTCTACACTTGCCTCATTTGGTTTCTAATATTCTGTCCTCTGCAAGCACTTTATATAAAGAATGGAGAGAGACAAAACAAAAATCCCTTAATGCTTTCCTAACCTCATAATAGACTACATCTTGCAAGGTCTCTTTACAAAAGAGACGAGAGTGCAAGTGCTTCCAGGACTTCAATAGTAGTGATTTTACACTTTTATACTTATGTCTGACATCAAACACAAACCACCTGCAAGAGTCAGTAGATTCCAATCAGCTTCTTTACACTAAACAAAGTACACTGAGAAAAAAACCTTGTTAACAAATATGACATGAAAAAGGAGATGTCTTGTCCCGATTCAATTACTGGCTTCTTACATTATCTCAGTTAAGTCCCTCCACTGAAGTGTTTTCCCTTGGCACTTTACAAACCTGTCTCTCCCTACTCAAACTCATTTTGAGAAATGGTAAAACCTAAAAACTCTTTTTGCTTACTTTTTTTCTCACTGAAGAAGAACAGGAAATGCATTTACTGTTATCTTTTTAGGCCATGGGTCTTGGTGAAGAAGGAGACTCCTGCTAAAGAATTTCTTCATTGTAAAGCCAAGAGTCTACACTGCATTCAGGATAGTGGGACTCTGGTCTCCTGTTGGATCCTCTGGACACCATCATAATAATAGCCAACATATCCACAAACTCTCACTCCATACCTGTGGATCAGGGTCCACATCAGACACCCAGGAATCCTGCAGAGCATGAATTTGGCAAACATACCACTGAGAAGTACTGTTGCAACTTGAATGTTGGCATGTTTTCATGCACATATCTTCTCAAGGCCAAGAAAAGGCAACAAAAAAATGCTTGTGTTTTGTGAAGCTGTTACAGTTTTCAGAAAGTAGAAAAATAATTAGAAAAAGTGTATAACAACATGCTTTTTCTCCCCCTAACCACCTTTTTCTACATGGTGCTGATTTTCTAGCCAGCTTTGTAGCCTGCCATTCCACTTATTAACACTCTATTTTGGGATTTTGTGTAAAACTGTCACAGCACTACCTCTAGCCATGTTGCTTGGATGACAAGACAGAACCAGCTGCTTGCATTTCTGGTGCTGGGATTGCCTCTGAGACTAGAAAGACTGGAGGGTACAAGCTAAAGCCCTCACTGGGCAGACAAGCTCTTCACGTAGACACTCATTAGGACAATCTTGCTGAGCGCTAGCTGTTTAGTCAGAAGAGAGCCCAGGTCTTGCCCCTGGCTGGGCTCTCCGAGAGCAGAATCTAACAAAATGGCTTTGCAAGATCTTTGAGAGGGTACAAAATGAACATACAGATTTTTGGAGACTGTTCTTTGCTGATTGCAAATGCCAATAGTGGTGTATTCATCTCTTTTTGTGTGTGTAAAGCCTGACTGTAACAATCTGTTCATACATAGCTATATTTTTCCTTTCCCAAGTGAGTGTAGAGCATTTGCTCATGTAACCTGAGGACAGGGCTGTCATTGCCTGGATTTTTGCCTGTGGTCTGTAGTGAAACCAAGAATGTTTATAACCCCAGTTCAGGTTGACCATTATCCAAATAATAAATCACAGATTTTACTACTTCAGGGTTTTAGCCTAAGTGAAAAACTGAGATGATATGTTGCCAGTTCCCTCATTAGCTGATAAAACAAATTTGACAGAGGTTTTGAAGATGTTAAATTCCTATATATTTTTTGAGAACAGTGGCCCAGATACATAAGAAAAAGCCCAATTAAAATTCTCCCTCACAGGAAGATTGCAGATCAATAACATGAGATATCAGTGTGTCTACAGAGATGGAGTGGCTATTAACTGCCACAATGATAGGGCTCGTGTCTTACTAGACACAGGAGGGTTCGTATGAAAAAACCCCAAAACCCACACAAAAAACCTTGAGAGCAGCCAAGGTTTAGAAATTCTGCTTACTCACGGAATTGTTTGTTTGGTTAAGTCTGAGCTATCCCAACCTTTTTCTGGGATGATAATTCAGCCACAAACACATCTGGCAACACTTTGAGCATCCTTTACATTTTCCCTCTCTGCAGCTCTGGTGCACTCTGCATTCTCACAGCAGAACACACACCACTGTTGCTGTATTCTTTTCATTTTCTGTAATAGATCCAATGCACCCACAGGAGAAGTGAGGAAGTCTTTAGACACAACTTTAAAAGAATGTCTCGGCGTGCACTCCCAAGGATACACAGTGTTCTTGTCTCTTTAAATGAATCAGCTATTTAGCAACTAAATTGGGAAAGCAGCCAAAGAGTTCCCAAGAGACCTGCTGGCAGAAACACATCATAGTCCTGTAATATAAAAATATGAACTCTATGGCATTAGAGCTCCTTTATTGTAACACTTTCCAAGATGATTTTGGATAACAAAATGTAACAGCAAGCACGAAATCATAGGGGATTCAAGGGCACAGACAAAACCACCCAAGCCCTCTTCCTTTGTTCCTTCTTGCCTGGAGGCGTGCTCAGCTCTGTGTTAGCCAAGAATGAGACAACAGGCCACTGTTGATCAGCATTCTCATTTGGGTTAAATGTCTATCTATACCTATATTGGTCATGGTAGGATTCCAGGCAGTGCAAACCTGTGGAAACATGTGGGACAGGCACCTGGAAGCCCTAAATGTGAAGATGGCCCTAAATGGGCCCCCTTTTGCTGTTGTTCAAACACACAGAAAGACACCAGCTAGAATCTGAGGCAACAGACAAGGCTGGAAAAAACAGTGTTGAACACTCCTTTGTTTAAACAAACTCACGGTATCTCTATGGCACAAGTAAAGTACTTTGCTGTGTAAGGTAGGGGAGGGTTTTTTTCAGGCCAAAACTCAATGCAGGAGAGGACAAAAGATCTCTCTAAACTTGAGACCAGGACCATCATAAAACTGAGCCTTGGAAAATAACCTTTGTGATTTTTGCCCTGAGGAAAGGTCTCAGATCTGTGACAAAACTGAAAAACCTGAACCCACGTGGATTGGGTCACAGCCTGGAGAGCAGCCTTCCTAGTTTGCATGTCCGTTTGCTGAAAACAGCCTCACACATGACTTCTGGGAGTTCATTCTTACAAGAGCAGGTTGGGAAGGTGTCACTAACTGTGAAAATAAATGGCTGCTACAGCTAGGGATAAAATAACTGCTTTGAGGTTTCACAAAAGTAGTGTTTTCGGTTGAGATTTGGCAGGAGAGTAACAACCAGCACTCTGACTCTCATATGTAAAAGTCAAAAATCTACCTGACACTCAGAAAAATAACAACTGTATTATATATTTCTGCAATAGCCAGATGCTATGAATCTTGTGCAGCCTCAGGGAATATCAAGTTACTTGATAACATGTGATTTGATATTCCAAGGAGAAGAATAACCTGACAAAATGATTTGCTAAAGAAACGTTACCAGAAGCATCCCACTGTTCCCATTTCTCTCTCATGCAATGTCTCCATGGTACCCAAGGGGATGGACTGGAAATACAAGCTTGCCACCAGATAGAATGATACAGAGACATTTTTACAATATGCAGCCCATTGCACATATATTTAATTCCAGTGTCACTAAAGCAATCAGCATCTGTTTATTGTCCAAATAATAAACCAAATGCTGTGCAGAAGACTAATTGTGCATACAAGCATTTAAGCCTGTAGACATCTCCCATTGAAAAGCATAATTTATGAGAAAAAAAGACTTTTAATTTATACAAACAAAAATTATTCTCAGACAATGTGAAGATAGGTAGCAGGCTTGATAAAGCTATTAACCTTGTGGCCTGTAGATAAAACCACTTTCTCTCTTGATGTTTAGAAATACTCTGGGCTGTGCATGGACAAGGTGGTTTCAGCATACTCTTCAGGAGGCAGAGTTACAAGGCCAGTGACTGCACGCTGAAGGGGTTTATCTGCTCAGCACTGAGGCAGCCATCAGAGATGCCTTCCTGTAGCATCATGGCCAACTAAAACAAACCTGCTCAAGAGAGAAGGAAGATTCTCCTTCTGTGCTATGAGCCATATGGTAACAGGTTCACACAAACAAACAAACAAAACCAGTTTCTCTTCCACCCTGGCTCCCCACATACCAAAAAATTTCCTGAAGCAGCAGGGACCAGGCTTCCTAAAACTACAGAATCTGGTTTTGTTTTATTTCTGTAGCTTATGAGGAAAGCCACTCTAATTTAGCTTGTAAAGCACAACCAGAGCTGAAAGGAAATACTCCTGGTTTTTGCTAAAATCCTTGTTCTCCAGTGTTTTATCCCAGTGGCTAGTTAAAGTATGTCTTAGAAAGGCTATTAGTCCCAAATGCTGGTTATCACCAGCTCCCAGTCCAGCCTTTAGGATGGGGCATCTAAAGATGAAGTTGCAGACAAGATCTAACAACAGATGGGAAGAACCACAATTTCCTTCCTGCTACAGGTTGGGAACAAGCTATCTCTGACCTGAGACAGGATGACATACTTGCAATAAGGACCTGTGAGACAGCTGGTTTTGCAAGTGATGAGTAATTACAAGATTTAACTCCATAATTTCAGTGTGAATTTTGAGCTCCCCCAGATCCTTCAGAGATCGTTTTCAGCCAGGCAGCTGGACATTTAAATATCCAGTCTGTTAATCTATAGACATTACGTACTGACTACAGCTTTACTAAGAACGCTGAGCCAGCTCCCATGAATTTATGACACAGAGCTGACATATGGGCTAATTACCTTATTTAAGAACAGAGACAGTGATCCACCCCTAAATAAGGGATGTTTGTGGTGTCTATTTAAACTTCATCTGGGAAGAACAGACAAACAGATTGGATATTTTATACAACTTCAAAGCTTTACTGAATCCTGTACTGCCTATGCCTGACCTACACTGGTTTTGACTAAATTTGCCAATACAATTCAGTGGTACAGAATACCTCTTTCAAGAATCAGGACAGCCCCCTTTTTAGTACTGCCTTGTAACACAAAATCTGGATTTTTGTCTCTCTCTCAGGAGTAACATAAAACAAGGGCAACGTTTTGCAGGTCTGTGGTTATGACTTAATCCAAGGTTAAGGATGGTTTTAATCTGAAAAGTATTCACAGTTAGTTATATGTAGATAAAATGAAAAAATATAATAAAAATACAATAGCTACTTTTGGTCAGAAGCAAATTATATTAGTGAGCTCAGTCCCATGAATGAATATTAGTCCCCATCATTTTGGGCAAAATATCAGAAGTTCTGATACTTTTTGCATGTACAGAAGGTATTTAAGTTCACTGACTACCCAGTGGAACAATTACTCCATATTTCTGGCTTTTTGTTTTTAGTGATTTTCAACATCTATATTATATTAAATGCAATTTTGTTTCACAAGATTTTTCTTCATCACCATGCTCTCTTTAAAGAAAATCTTGACACAAAATGTCACCCAGGACTGAGCTCTCCCTTGCAAGTTGATGGTAAAGGCTAAAGCTATGTGTGTGAAGACACACTGTCCTATCCACCCTGTTCTAATGTCCTTAATTACTTTGGGCAGGTTCTCAGACTGAGATCTTGCTCTGGCAACTTCAGCCAATATTTCATCTAAAACTGGATAGGTTTTCTTTCTTTTTTTTTTTTTTTTTTTAGAATTAAATTGGCCTGTACAATGTTCTGGTTATGGACTTGGCTCCAGGTCACATGGCAACTTTGCCAAATGCTTGAGAGGGGGTGAGTTCACAACCGCTGAATACAGGTCCACTTACAGGCAATCTGCAAATCAAATTTATAATTCAAAATGGAAATTGGTTTCTCAGAAGGGTTTTTTCTAGACCCTTTTTGGCAATTGCAAGGAGTGCTTGTTCCAGCTAACAAACACGTGATATTTTTACATTGCTGTGGAAAGTCCTAAAACTCCATCTGTTTCAGATCATACTAGGTTCCTTTCTTCAGTGTAAGGGACATCAGACCATGGGTTCCCTGTGACAAGGAGACATGTGTAGTCAATTTTCTTTTATGCTTCTTCTCATAGCAGTTGTCATAAGGTCCATGGGCTGTCTTCACACAGTTGCTCTAATTGACCTCTGAAATGACTCTGGTTTCTGTATCACAAACTAATCTCCTCCTCTACTGAAAATTGCAGGTTGCTTTCAGTCTGTCAAGAACTGTAGCTTCTCCTTCAGTTTTTTTTTTTTTTTTCATTCATTCAAAGGGAAACATACACTTTGTTGGCTGGATATGCTACCATAGTTTTTCTTTCCCCTCTACACATTACCATGTATTAATAGATGGTTATGATTATTTCAAAAACATATGCAGATAAGAACAGAAATCTTGTTACCCAACACAATCCTTGTATCAGCTTTTGTTTTCTTTGATACTGGAAATTGGCTACAGGGGAAGAAAACAATCTAAAAATGAAACACTTGAGTGTATCCAGCCAACTCTTTTCCCCCTTGCTTTCCATGACCTTGGACTGCAGCATTAACTTGTTATATAGAGCAAAGCTTTGCAGCAAACAGTCTGGGAAAAGAAATTAACTAAGATCTTGATACCATACGCCTAAAGAGTTTCCACATGTTTACGAGAAAGGAACTTCAAGTACTGAAAACACAATGCTGATGTCATGCTTTTGCAAGCTTTCCACTTCCATTTGTTAAAAATATCTCCACAGACTTTCCCATAACTAAATGTTCATAGCTATATCACCTCCAGCTGTGATCTCATCAGATGTCCCAGGCAGAGCAAGGTCAGGACTTGCTGTTCATGTATACAGAGCTTCCAAGAAAGGCTGTGCTGTGAGAGTGATACAATACCAATAATGCTGGATACCAAAATGTTGGATGACAGCAACCCTAGTTTAGCCTTGGGTTTTGCTACCCACAGAAAGAGAGAAAAGAGGTTGTTTGACAATGAAACTCGGCAGCAGCAGTGGGCTAATTAGTAGCTGTTCACATCAACAATTCTTTGCAAATCATACATGCAAATCACATGTGCAAAGATGGACTGGGTTGGGAACAGGAGCACCTTGCTTTATGCACACAGCGATGGGAGAAGTGGCTTGGATTAGCAAAGACCATCTGCAAAAGGTGTGTGTAATTTAAGATGCATTTTGACATAAGCTTTCAATGACTCTGTAGAGCTCCACTGGGGAGTCAAGGTAAGATGCGTAGTGATTGCTACTGAGTGTTTCTGTGAGCCAGGGAATAACACCACAGAGTCATTCACATAGTATACTTTCATTGTTATGGAAATTGCAGAGTTTCTGGAGGAGAGGAGTTATTTGAGCCATGAGAAGTCAATTCTGGGTGCTACATCTGGGGTCATATCTTGTTGGCACTTTCATGAGGACTGACTTTACTCGGCTAGTCTCCTAACGCATTTGTTGAAATGATAAATAATACACCACTCCCCTCCCCCCAGCTTTCCTTTGAAAGAGGAAAAATGAGCCTCTTGATTAATAAAACGGTTACAAAATTACCCTAAATTTGGACTGTTGACAAAGAAGGTGGTTTCAGGTAAAAATACCCTCTTCTTATTTGGCTTTAGGAGGGATTTGGTACGTTTTATCTATTTTGAAGAGCCTCTAGTGACCTGAAACTTAATTTGCTCTGTCTCTGTGGAGCAGCAAGACAGCTGAGGTGCTGTTCATTGAGTATAAAACCAAGCTGGTTCCCCCTTCTTAGCCATAATAAACAGCCTTTCAGTAGTAGTTCATACTCTCACAATCCTATTTTATTAGCTTGGATGTTTCCTCACTAGGCTGGCAAGAGGTCCTCTGCTTTGTCAGCTCAAACTGTTTTCATACATAATGTCTCATCTGCATTTCTTTCATGATCTGTCACTATGCCCTACTCTACATCTCCTTTTTTATCCCCATGAACAGCAGTTTAATATTCTGTTCCGTTTCCTGCTTCAGTTTCTAGTACTCAGAACAAATGCACTACTCAAGTTCACAGGAGTTTATCTTTAGACCTGATGACAAGCATTCTAACTAGATGCAAGCAAATCATGTCTTTCACACAGATACATCATGCCCACCTTCCAGTGTCACACAAGATCAAAGGGACAAGGGACCCATGGATTTGAGAATAACATCATTCATATAAGTAGCTCAACATGCCCAGAGGCTGTTTTTTAATGACTGAAGCTAAGATTTGGGATCCACACCACTCTGATATATTCAAGCAGCCTAGGAATCCATATTTGCCGCATAACCTGCAGCTCCCACTGATTGCAGCTGATTCTGAGAGTGCTTTTGTACCGCTTAGAACAACATGCTTGTTAGGGTGTTTTATCTAAAAGTAACTATTGAAGGGCTGGATAGAGTATGCTGGACACACATTTCCATGCTTCACATCTCCCTAGGATCTAAAATGATGTTGAAGAAGTCAAAGACTTCAGTAAACCTGGTGTATTCAGAGGGGTCTGATTTCCTTACCTCCATTTGGGAGGACAATGACAAACAGCAAGAAAACCTCAGGCAACTTAATTATTTACTCGCCTCTTCTGAATTCAGGAACTAAGCCTTAGGCATTCAACCTTGAAAAGCATTAGCTAAAATCTTTGAACACTGGGAACCTGACAACACAGTACCCATGCCAAGCACAGAAGACAAGGACAAGTATGAAAGTTTTGTAGAAATAAGTACAAGGAAAGGAGACATAAAGAAATTGAAGGGAAGCAGTTACTTTGTTATGGTAGGGTGTGAACTGCAGGCATTTCAGGGCTGGTTTCTTGAGGGATTGGTTGCTATTCTGACCGAGAAGGGCAAGGATGGTAATCTTGTTAGCAACATTAGTTTTATCTGCTGCAACATGCAAGACAACTTCAAGAGAAATGGGTGAAATAAAACACAATGAGTTTAAAATAAAAATCCAGAATATTGGCTCAGTATCTGGATTTCTCTCTCAAAAGACCAGAAGTTGTGATAAACCTAGCAGTGTTCTTTGTCAATTATACTGAGGACATAAGAATAGGGACAGATGATCTAAAGACAACAAAAGAATGCTTTGCATGCTATGAGGAGTTTAAATACAAATAAATTAAACGACTGAGAGAGCCACCAGTCAAAGAGTTAAATGTTGCCTACAGCTAGCCTTAGCAATATATAAGAACAGTGATACCTAGATAAAACCCTGTAAGTTTTAGCTTTTGGGGTACTAGAAATTGTGCCAGCTGACTCGTGGGGGGGTGGGGCGTGGGTTGGGAAGAGAAATCCCAGTCATATGTTTCAGTTTGGACGATCTTGTAGCAAACAGCCTCCATCCAAACATGTTAATTTTTCAGTAGCCTTAAATTGTCTCCCAGGCATTGCTCAGGACGTCAGAGAGATTGAATGCTAACTCCAAGAACAAACTGCTCTCAACTGCGCCTTATTAAATTATACATATGCAACCACTTAAATAAACTAACCACTGTCCTGTTTACACTATGCCTTCGAAAAGCCACAAGAAGTAAATCAAACCCTTATCTTCACAATAAATGCCTCTTGTATGCTTTGCAATATACTGTGTCTGCTCACGAGCCTGGAGACAAGTTGATTCCACATACAGGACTGTACTTAAACTGTCAGGGAGCCCAGTGTCTCTCCTGTCTCTGCTCCATAACCACACAGAAATTTCTTGCTTGCCATATTTCCTTCTCAAGAAAAAACTGAATAATATGCAGGTATTTTATTAATTTGTACATGACTCTGTGATCAGAGATTATTATAAAGTTATTAGTCTTTTTTTTTTACCCCAAGACAAAGCAAAATGTAAACAGGGAGGCTTAACACCTGTTCAGTGTGCAGGACATGGCACACTCAGTTTCATATGTCCCTGGAAAAAAATAAGTGTCCTCCTAGCTCTGTTGTTTTTCATGCTCACAGTAAAATAATCAGCCCATTTCTTGGTGAATAACAGGGTCTTTTATCAAAAAGAACCTCATGTGGTGCCCTGGATATATTAAGAGCATTGCCAGTATTGTAGCAGCAGTGGCAACCACAGCAGCTCTAGGTCCTGTGTGGAAAGGCTCAAAGGCAGGGGAAGACTACTTGTTTGAGAAACAGTTGCATCCAACTCTGAAAGAGGTTTTGTACCACGGCTTGAAAACCTCCAGGTGAATGCAATGAATGTGGAAGTCAAACAGAGGGGTGCATAGCACTATGGCTATGTTCCTGTGCCTCTGGGCAGGAGGGAAGGTCAGTGTAAATCAGGATAAAATTAATCCCATAGGTGCCACTGTTGTGAAGGCAGTTCTGTGACACCGTCAGCCTCCAAAGCCCAGATTTACTAACAAGTCCAGCCTGGAACAGCCTTTTTCCTGTCCTGCACAGGCAGAAGGTGAAATTTGGGGCCCATTAGCAGTTGGGTGCTACCTGTCTGCTCTCACAACTTTCCCAAGGTTTTAGAGGGTTCCCTGCTTTTATAGGGCCATAGTAGCAGCAAATCCCTGTGACCTGCTCGTCACTCCCATTAGAGTGACACAATGGGAGTCATTCACATATAGATCACATCTAGCACAACAGAAATCAGCCAGCTGCTGCAGAAGTCACAGTGACACAGCAGATGTCCCGACAACTCTAAGCAAACAAAAATCTGAATGTTTGATGTACCCTTGTGTGCTTGAGCAGCTATCAGTGCCTCTATGACAGACAGTCTGAGAGCGCTAAATCAAAGCAGGACTTAAGCCTCAGGAAGGTATCTGTATGTGAAAGCATATTGCACTGCTCCCCTACACCTAGTCTACACAGAGTTTTGCAATATAGAGGCTGAACACCTCAAATACAGTTGCAGTCATGAGATTTGCAGCTGGGGGAACCAGCAGGGTTTGTGGCTACTCTCAGTAGAAGCATCTGAAGCTTCCTTGCAAAAGGCAGATAGGAGGTTCAAGAGAGGCATTGTACAGATTTACCATGGAAGAATCAAATGAAAGTACATACCAGCTACCTCTTTTAGATGCAAGAAAGATTCTTGACTTATTTAGCTTCTAATTAAAATAGCCAGGAGTCAGACTTAGTAGACATTACCTTTGTCATGTATCCAGAATTCCCTCTGCTCTTGAATAGCGGTGACAAGTCCTGAGGCAGTATCAGCTGCATCACTTCTGCTTTTGAAGCCTCTTTCCCTTTCCTGCCCTTGAGCTTCTTACTCCTAGGAAGAGAAAAGCTCCACACAGAAGGAAATGCACTTTCTAGAAGACAGCTATTATTTCAGAAATGAGTCTTGCCTCAGAATTCATCCTCCTGCCATATCTAAATCACTGGAAAAAGACAGAGGAAATAATACACCCTGCTACATTCCTGTTCTCAGCTCCCTCTCTAGTACAACCACTGCCTTACCCTTTATAAAAATCAGCTGTTCTTTTATCAGATTCAGCTGTAAAGATTCACAGGTGTCCTCCCTGGTCTTCCCTCTGCATCTGTCAACACCCTCCATCTTCATTAAAGCTCTTTGGCTGCAAGTTTAGTGTATTTCCTATTATTGTTTGCAAATGCTGCTTAAGGAAACATTATTAGAAGTTTCTTATAAAACTCCACACTACTCCTTAGGGAAAGAAATCTGTTAGTAGCAAAATTTTCAAAAGAGGTCCCTGCACTGCCTGTTTGGTGAAGATCAGAGGCTTTTGAAAAATCTGACTGAAAATTATGTAGCTGGAGCTTAGCTGTGAATTTCAGACTGCAGGCGATTGTCTCCTCTAGGAGAATGTATCTAGTAACAGGAGTCTTAGATAAGTGTATAATTGAATTTCTGTTATAATTAAAAAATAGATCATTTCCTGTAGTTTAAGAATTGAACTGTGGCTTTTTTTGCTGTGATTTTAATACTGACAAAGACAATAGTGTTATTTGCATAACAAAATGACTAGGATGACTCTGCGTCTATTGACTATTGCTTTTAAATCCTCAAATGTGGTCTAGGTCCACAGAAACATGTGTTTAGGGAAATAGATTGCTCTTTCAGAAGTAGACATTTGATGTTGCTGTTGGCTCTGGACCACATGCAGAAGCCTAAGCTATGTATGAGCTGAGCTTTATTCTCTGTCAATGTGACATTTTCCAAATGGCACTGCTCACAAGAGGTAATTCATGACTTCCCTAGGAGTTTGGGCGTTGATTTTTTTACCATCTGTTGGTGAAGATGTAGTCAAAAGGACTGTGCAACCATGGGTTCTGACTCCGAAACGATTATCTCAAATACCATCACGAAAAGGTGGTAAACTGAGTCACAGAAAGTGTAAATCGACAGCTGAGAAAGAACCTGAACCCACCTTCTCCTGACTCCCCATCACATCTTTTAAACAGGTGAAGTTTAAAAACAAGTTCCAAGACTGAGCAATGCTACCTGAAGTCCAGACTGTCAAGCTGAGAAACAGGTGGGGTCCTGAATGGGGAACTGTGTAGCCGATGATCTGTGCTGAATGATGGAGACTTGCCATTAATCTATAAACAGCATCTCTGTTAATAACCTAAAGGAGGAGGACCTGGGAAATGAGTCAGTGGAGGTTGACTCTCCTTCACGTAGATGATGCTGCCTTATTACAGAGTTCTCCTTCCTCCTCCTCTGTCAAAGGGATCCACACACATCTGTTATTATGGGTTAGATTAGGCAGCTGAGACTGATTTTGTGGTTTTGTCTTTCTTTTTTTCAATAGTGCTGAAGAATTTGCTTGGAGGAAAAGAAGAGGAGTAATTACATTAGCATTGAAAACAAATCTCCTTTAGAAAATAATGTTCTTTAGGTCTAATCAATTTGATAAAATGTACTTAAACCACAAGAGCGGAGAACAGAATTGCAGATTTTAATCTCATAATTTTTTCTATCTTCCTCTGTGTTTTTACATGTACATACATGTACGTGTATGTTTATATACATATATTTACAGAAGCACATTGATTAATAAGTGTGTGTGTATACACAGTGACACATTTAGTTTTAATACTTTGGCAAAACTGCCTAAAAAAAATTCATCTTTTTCTGAAATATTGCAAAGAAGCGGCATTGGCCACTACGTTTTCTCAAGAAATACCAGTTTATTAGAAGACGGAATAGATTTTTAACTGCAATGCTATCAACTGACACTACTAAGGTAATTTTGGCCAAATGAGGACCCAGTAAGCATGAGCTTGGCAAATTGTCCTGCTTGCTCCCAGACACTCCAACATGTACCAGATCAGGAAAGTGTGTTTTCCCCTCACACCATCTTTCCTGGGAAAATAAAGTGGTTTAATAAGGAGAACTCCTAGCACAGGCCCAGGAAATGGTTTGGGAATGCTGCACAGTACAGATGAGTTATCCTGGGTCTCCTGCCTGGGGATGTGTCAGAAAGGGACTGCTGTTTTCTTAGGCTTCTCTGTGCACAGCTGAGGGTCTTCTAAAGCTGTGGTGTTCCTAATGAGAGCGTGGACAGTGTCGATGTCTCACTCTACAGAACATCAAAGAAAGGAGATATTTATTAACTAGCAGAGGAGAGTCATGCTCTTATCAGTACTATGCTGTATAAAAGGGATCAGAAGAGCCAAATTAGAGAAGAGGCTTTTCCTGGGTACTTAGGGACTTCCGTTCCCATTCTTTAAAGTGTTTTGTACAGGCAAACTTTAGAAGCCAAGAAACTGAGGGCAGGTGGAAAAGGGCTGGATGTGAGGTCTAAAATGTATAGGCTGAAGATCACTGGAAGACTTCTCATGAATTTTGTGCAAAACAAAAAGGATTTCTATTACCTACCTGTACTGTGGGATAAAAAAATATGTAATGAAGGGAAGATACATCTCTTGCAAGTAATTTTTT
Source organism: Pelecanus crispus (assembly GCF_030463565.1). Taxonomy (NCBI): domain Eukaryota; kingdom Metazoa; phylum Chordata; class Aves; order Pelecaniformes; family Pelecanidae; genus Pelecanus; species Pelecanus crispus. The sequence continues at coordinate 11,825,072 of NC_134652.1, read as the reverse complement.
CTGCTGAGGATTACATAAAATTCTTCTTTTTTTGCTCTGCCCTCAATGTTCCAGTTGGCTTATAGTCCAGATAGACAGAGTGCAAACCCTTCCAGCCTTGAAGGATGTCAGTTCTTGTATCTGGTGTTTTCTAAGAGAGGGAATCACATGCAACTTCCTCTCCAGGCTTGGTTTTTGCAGTCTGGGCCCTTTCTGAGCTTTGAAATTTACCTTTCTTGTCCTCAGTAAATTATAAAGAGTTGTTTCACTTTTCATCAAATTATCTCTTGGAAATCATTATTTTTTTCCATTAAAAAATTGATATACTTGGAGCTTTCAAAGTAGATTTCCACTGCAAAATCGTTCTAATGGATATATTTTGACCAGCCTGAAAGAGGACACTGACACTTGCTGTGATAAGGAGTGGTAAGGAAGACTATTCATACCACCTAATACCAGCTTCTAAATCAGGTACCCTAAATGAAGATTTTAGTAGTAGCAGTAATAAACTTCCATTGAGTTAATGGAGCAAGATGGGATCTTGCAGAGAACTATTTATGAGAACTGGGTGTGTGTGTCTCTCTGCTAGCTAAAGAGAGAACTTCAGGTTTCATGAATCCTACCTTCCACAAAAACCCTATTCTTGGTGCTACTGAAGTGGAGATAAGTGAGCAAGATTATATCTTTGATAGCAGAGAGAAGGCATTGATGCTCTTCCCTGAGGGTGACAATAGACTGTGACTCCTTCCCAGAAGATGACATCCCTTGGGGATTTACACATATGTTATGTGTAAGGATGCTGTAGATTCCTAATTCTGAATTTCTTAAGAGTTTTTCATTCACCTTCAGATTTCAGTGGGACAGCTAACACCAGACATGCTTAAGCCGACTGCATGCACGACAGTGATGAGCTACGTTACTGACTGATGTCTACAGAGCAGTTTGCAGCACAGCATATATTCCCCAACTTCAGACCCTAACACCCTCTCTGAGTTTCAGGGAGTATGAATTTGCTGTCATCTCTGTGGTACGACACATGCTATGATTGTCTGGTCATAGTAACATGGAAATCCGTATGAACTAATTTGCCGGAACAAAGACATGATGTCTAAAGTGATTTCATCCCTCAAGGAACTTAGTTTGGCAGCTATTAGGGGTGAAAACCACTCATAACTTTATAGCAATCTAACAGATTGAGAACATAAGGCCTAAAAATTCTCTTTGCTGCTGCATAGTTGAGTAATGGGAAGCAGAAACACGTTCCTGATAAAATATAAATGAAGTTCTCCACCTTCAAACCCAGCCGAAATCTCTCCTGAGTGTCAAAAGGATGAATTGCTTCACTGCTCAGCCTTGGTGCAGAACTGTATACCCTGGATCTGAGCCAGGCCAGAATGTATACTGAAAATCTCTTCAGAAAGGCCCATCTGAGTTATTTCCCTTCTGGCATCAAGAAACTCAAAATGGCCATGCTGGCTGGTTTCCAGCACACAGAGTGCCTGTAAATTCTTTTGAAGTTGTTGATAGATACTGGTACTTATCCCATAAGATGGAGACAAAATTAAAGTTGCCATGGACTTATTAGAGATACTATTTTATGTGACATACAATGACCTACCTCACCTTTATTCCAAAATAAAGGCTTGCTAATAACCTAGAGCGTCACCTGGGATTTTTTTCAGGAGACACCATGACTGTGCTTCAGTGGGCAGTTTTCTCAAGCAGCTTGAGATACTTGGCAGAACCATACACTAGCAGCACCCACCATCGGCCAAGCCCCTAACATAATTTACTGCTTTTGTACTCCTGTTTATGACTTTTTCCCCACACATTGCCGTGGCCAGCTAATCATGTCGCAAGGATACACATTATTTTCCAGAAGTCAGTATCTGTGCTTCTGCCCTTCAGGAATGGCAAAGCTGTCACAGGTCACATCAGCTGTACTCATGGGGCTGGGCTCCTTCCGCCTGTTAACCCTCATGTGCTAATTTTTTAGGTCATTTTTAGGCAAACTCTCCTCCAACCAAAGGCTGATGTATCCCACTTTGTTAGAAAGAACATTGCACGAAGCTCAGGGAAATGTAATGGTTGCATGGGAGTGAAAAGTAGCAGCTGTGTCAGCATGGTGCTCGCTATAATTACACACCCAGGTTACTTTATAGCGCGCTGCTGGGGTGTGCGGGGTGAGTTATTGTTTCAGCGACGGTGCATGAATCACTGCTGGCATACTCGTTTCACTCAGAGGAACTATGAGTAGTGCTGAGACAGTGTTAATTTGTCTGTGTTAATGCAGAAGACTTGTTGGTTTTGATGTTTCCAATACCTCATGTGAGGGCTAAAGGTTGCTTCTTGTCACCACGAGAGCAATGACCACCACAATAAGAGGGCCCAGGGAGACTGTCATCATCCTGAGAGAGTATCGTTGGACACTTTTGCCTTGTTTTGTAATGAATTTTGTTTGTGCTCTGCAGAATTAATTTTAACTGGCTGAAATACAGCCCAGGAGAATGGCCAGTGGTCTGGAAGACAGGAGTGCTGGGTTTCTTGCTTGTCTGCCACTGGTTTGCACTGCAGCTTTGAGTGAACTGGCCTAGAGAGACAACAGCTCAGGACAACCATATTCTGACTTGTGTAGATATATATAGATACAGATAACAGCATATGATTTATTATCCCATCAGCAAGCCTAATGTTAACACTTACTTGACAGGTATGAGTTTATTCATTAAAAACACACAGGTGATAGATGTGCAGGGAGGGACTTTCCCTGAGTGACGTACTGGTGGTGGCATGAGATGCAGCAGGAGAGATCCCTACCCACAGCCCCATGCAGGGGCTGCTGCTGGGCAGTGCATCACACCACCTTACTCCCTGTGCCCGTGCATGGCGTTTGGCTAAGGGCTGCAGCACATGGCTGCGGGGGAACATGGGCATCTGGTGCTGGGAGTCTCCGCAGCGCCGACCCACAGATGTGAGAGGCATGGGCAAAAGTGTGAAGTGGGAGCAAGCAGCGTGAGTCAGTCAAAGCAGAGCATTTAGCAGAGCTCAGGAAAGTAGCAAAAAGCTTTGGACAATAACATATGTAAATATAGATTTGCATGCATATCTTAAAAATGCATGTTTCTCATATTCTTATGACTAGATGGCAGATTGTTTGAGCAAGCGTTGCTCTCTGAATATTGTTTCCCCTGTAGGGGAAAAATGAAGCACAGGGGCATTAACTGATATTCTTGGGATTACACAGCAGGTTCAAGGCACAGCTCTGGATCTGATCCTGGACTGGATTGTCTCAGTCACTGTGACACTGTGAGGCACATGGTAACTTGAAAACCATCATGTTTCATGATTAAAGCCCCTCTTCTAATGGCCAACACCTCCTATAAAGACAGATACCATCCCAAAATGTCAGTATGTTAAGAAATAAAAATCCCTGAATATGTCGCTATGAAGAACATTTTTTATGAGGCTTGCTTGCCTAATTAGAAGTTACGAGGGCTTTACCAGAGCAGTCTTAAAGTGTTTATGGGGGACATTCAATAAAACACAGCCTTATGCTAACAGTGAATGTCTCCCATTATTAGTCTTAGCTAGCGGCAAAGTCTGTCCACTGTGTTTTGGCATCCATGGATTTGCTACTGATTGTGGACATGTCCTTGTGAGTGCAAAAGATGAAGGGAATTTGTTTCTTTTAGCTGCAGAAGTTGCATGGCACAAAGCTATCATAACGGCAAAGCAGAGGGACTATCTGGAAGAGGTAAATGCACTTGTCTTCCATAATAAGGGAAGAGTTTCATGAGAAATCTGTAGTGTGTTTAGAAGCACTTATGAGCCCAGCACAGATTTGTTATGGTAGCTAAAATGCAGATCAGAAATGTTGCCACAAAACCTCCTCAAAACAGAAAAAATAATTAAAGAAAAAAACCAAACCAAACCAAAACAAAAAAGCCACACAATCCTTTTTGGTCCACATCAAGTTCTCTGAAGAAACTTTGCCAGAACTATTTCCCTACAAATCTGCTTCTCTGTGTTGTTAGTTTGTCTTCCAACAGCACTAGACAAAAATGCAACGACTCTCACATCTGTTAGGCCATTATTATTTCATGTGTGGGGGTGACATTGCCACTTGATGATGCACAGTAATGATGCATAATGGCCCGGTGATGCGAGTGGGCTGGCTTGTTGCTCTCTGTCACTGGGAGTCTCTGCAGCTGTGACTCTGTTGGGTGAGAAGAAAAAGAAATGCAGCTTTTATTTGAAATTTTAGGGTGACATTGCAGTGGTATAATTTTAAGTGCAAGCAGGAGCATAGAGGTGTCATCATCTACTTGTGGGGCATTGAATAAGCTCTGAGGGCATGAAGAGAGCCATATAGGAGGGGTGTATAGGAACTAGCTGATGATAGTTGAAACCACTAAGCAGATCCAAATAAGCTGTGTAGGGTTCTCCATCTCACTTGGTACTTCCAAATAGAGACTGATGCCAAGTCTCAAAAATATTCTGTTTCTAGTCTTGTATGTGAGCGAGAAAGGCCCAAGCTTGATCTTGGTACAAGAGAGGAAAGATGTGGGGGTGGTTTGGTTTTTTTCTTTAATGGATCTCTTTATAGTATCTGAGTGCTGCTTATCAATTCAAAGGAGGGAAACAGTACATTGAATAATAAACACATTCATCTTCTCTTTCTTGGGAAGATTATGGAGGCCAAAAATCTTCTAATTTTTATTCTTCTGCTGGGTTCTTAAAATTCCCTCCAGTTTTGCACCATACTATTTTGCTAGGCTATGTAAACTGAGCTGCTATAGTTTTCTCCAATGTGATTCCTACATCTGCTACAATTTAACTCCATCTTCCTTTAAGCTGTGGAAATGAAACTGCATGCTGTCCCACGTGACCTCACACGAGACATTTACAACAGTGCCTGTACTCTCCTACCACTATCGCAAAGTCAGATATTACTGATGTCTTAAAGCAGTATGTATTGGTCAATGTATATAACCGTCATATAAGCTATATTATAATGACAGTTGCTTTTCTCATGAGGCCAATTCCCCTCCTCCCCTGCCACCCCTAGCTCCTCTGGTGGCTGCTGAGTAGAGGTTATGGCCTCCTTCCACAGCAGATGAGGTCTCCAAAGCCCTGGTGGGTGGCGACTCCTTTCAGAGCCATTGGCTTCTTTTTGCGTCACTGTCTCCAGTTCTGGATGGACAAAATCTGGTGCAGTTCTTCCCACCATGCCATTGCAGGCACTGGGCATGCAGCTCTTGTTTTATGTGCCCCCTTATAGTGCTGCATGTGAGTGCTCAGTCATCATCTTGGAGCATTTTGATGCCAGTGATTTAATGGGAATACCATTGTGGCTCTGTGCACTATCCTGGGTCAGTTCTGCCATAAATATAGAGGGAGACATCTTATGCCTCCCATGTGAGCTACTTCTATCCCTTAAGTCCCTCAGACAAAAGTGGTAATTTTCATTTCCAAACTCTCTTTTGCATTGCTTTTCGGCACTTCTGTTCAAAGGTTACAGCATCTGTTTTCTCTGTGGCTCCTGCATGAATTGCCTTTATGAACATAATCTCAACACAAACAAGATTTATTAAAAAAAGAAAGAAAAGGAAATTGAAAGAAAGAAAGAAAAGGTTTATTTAACATTCGACATAAATTTATTTAGATTCCTCATGAGTTAAAGTGTTCAGCTGTGTAATAAAAGTAAAATGAAATATGAATAGCTCACTTTCCATGAAAATCAATCTTCTGTCTATTCAAATACTCTGTTATCATGAACTTTCTGTCTAGAGATGTGAGTATCCTACTTGTTTTTCAGCAGAGTTTTCTCCAGGTAAACATAGAGTAGAAGCTGAACCCATCACTTTCCCTGACAGCTGGCTCATCGAGGCTGTTATCTTAAGCATGATTAACAGCTGCTTTTCAAATGCTCAATTACCTGTTTCAGAGATTGTCTTGCACAGGTTGTAACATCTCAGCAGAGCAAAAGTTACCCAGGCATCATCTTTATCAAATTTTCCTTTACAGCAGTTTTCCCTTTGAGTCAATTTTTCCTGCACTAAAAAGATGAACTATGAGCAGATCCCTGGACTCAGCTTAACATTTGCCCAGTCTGAGTCTTGTAGTAAGTTTTTGATTGTGTTTACAGGATACAGGTCAGAGTTGGAAACCCTGAGCTGATCATCTTCAACTTTCTGAAATCTGGAATCAACCCAAGGTCTGAAGTACCTCTGCTGCCATGAAATAGCACCTAAAATACAATTACGCTTTGTCATTGTAACAGAACTTCACCTATTCTCAGAACTCCTAAAATGGAAGAAATAAAGGGAAATGACTGTAAGCATCCACACAAACGCGGTGTGTGAGTGGCATGGCAATCTAAGCTGCATGGGAAGTGTGCGACTGAATGTATTCACCCACTGCCTTCTAAATTGGGTGTGAAGGCAGTGGACTGCTAAAACGAAGGAATTTCAGTTAATGATGTTGCCTGTCCTAGCCTGCCACAAAGTAATAATGCAATTAAGAAAGGCTGTCTGACTAGTAAGCAGACTCATTGTGGACTGTAGGAAGGTTTTTCTCACCACCTCTAAGAAAATGAAGGCAGTTTTGATGTGGGCTGAGCTGTACAAAATTGTGTCCTCATCAAGGCCAGGTGGGAGGCAAAGGGTGTGTGCTAAGATCTGCCCTGACAGGTGCTGTCAGGCTGATGGTGATGCTCTCTTTGGTAGTCTGTTCCGGAGGGCTCAGCCTTATCAACACAAAGTGCGACCAGACCAGCCTTGCACATGGGTTGATAGGGAACTTCATGCCAGATATTCTTTAATGTGCATGAGGGGATGTTGCAGGCCTGCTCCCAGCTTGCTGGTCCCCATGCATGGGCACCTATGCAGGCAGAGAGAGCAGCATTTTGCTCCCTGTGCCTCTTACTGACTATCCAGCTTCCTCTTGAGCATTCTGGTCCTGGCCAGTTGCCTTCAGGTATTATGACATTAAAAGGCAATTCCTCCCAGACAGCTTTAGCCATCTCAGACTTGGGTGTCTCCAAGGTATTTGTTTTCTCTCCCTCCAATGAGGCATCTCTGGTGGGAGATTGTTCTGTAACCTTATGTAAGAATATGATGAATCTCTTTCTGCAGACACCTCTCTCTCACCATTTGCCTTAATCAACTAACCTGGACCAGTATGGTGAGTTGACCTTGGCTGGATGCCAGGTGCCCACCAAGCCGCTCTATTACTCCCCTCTTCAGCAGGATGGGGTGGGGGGAGATGGGAAGGGGATGGGGAGTAAGATGGAAAAACTCGTGGGTCAAGATAAAGGCAGTTTAATAAAAGCAAAAGCAAAACCAAAGGCCATGTGTGGAAGCAAAGGAAAACAAAAGATTTTATTCTCTACTTCCCATCAGCAGGTGATGCCCAGCCACTTCCTGGGAAGTAAGGCTTCAGTACACATAGCAATTGCTCTGGAAAACAAACGTATTAAAGAATGCACCCCACCACCACCACCACCCGCCCCCTTTCTCTTAGCTTTTGTTGCTGAGAAGATGTTATATGGTATGGACTATCCTTCTAGTCAGTTTGGGTCAGCTGTCCTGGCTATGTCCCCTCCCAAGATCTTGCCCACCCCCAGCCTACTGGTGAGGGGGGAATGTTGGAGAGACAGCCTTGATGCTGTGTGAGCACTGCTCAGCAGTAGCCAAAACACGGGTGTGTTATCAACACCTTTCTAGCTACCAATACAAAGCAGAGCACTACGAGGGCTGCCATGTGGAAAATTAACTCCATCTCAGCCAGACCCAATACAATCGGATGTGTACTTTCTTGGCGGCCAAGGCCAGGTGAGCGAAGAGCCACCATGGGTATTCCAAGGCCTAAATCCCTCTATGGGATTAGCAGCCTTGGATTAGCACCGTTGTCTGGAAAATATGAATCATGATTTCAAATTTGTTCAAGGTTTTGGGTATAGGTTGGGATAACCTATACTTAAGGTCGGGATAACTGCTGCTAAAAGTGCATGCTAAAGCCTCGTCTCATGGGTGGTAAATTCCATTAGGTTGGGCTCAAGACCTGGGTCTTAGCTCTCTTCTTTTTTTGATAAGAACAGAGCTCCTTGTTGCTGAGCCTCAAATGAGTGAAAATGGCATTTGGGCGTGTCTGCTCCTTGCTCCATATCATCCTCCCCCTGGCATCACTGCTGTGATTATTTCATCCTCCCCAATGAACCTGGGACAAACAGAAACATGCAGTTGAAATGGAAGCCCTTATCTGTGCAGGGCTGAAGTCTCATCTACCAGGACAGTCCGGCTGGTCCAGAGCAAAGCAGTTGCTCTTCTAAATGGCTTTGAACTGGGGAGGTTTTAACAGTGAAAATGAAGCACTCCAGCCATGCTTCTCCCTGTTTTCCTTGAAGGATGAGGGGTCCAGGCCTTTGTGTGGATCTTTTAACACAGTTCCATTACTTTTATCAAAGCAAGACCTGGCAGCTATTTTTATGGGGAAAGTTGTACAGACTGTACAGCAGTTCAGTTTTTCAAAGCAGTCTAGGGGATTTCAGACACATATCTTCCATTTGCTTTAATACACCCCAACTTTAATGAAAAGATATGTGTCTGAATCCCCTAGGCTGCTTTGGAAGTCTCAGCTATAGAGTCTGATTTAAAACCCACTGAGATCAGGTCTCTGCACTGACGTCAATGGGTTTTGGACAGTCCCAACGTGAAGGAGACTTCTTTATTGGATGTGCCTGTAAAGGCAGAATCTAAGCAGTTCACATTGACCCATTCTTCATTTCAGGCAGACTTTACTAGTCCTCACTAACAGCCACAGCCATAGAGCAGTAGCATCTTTCTGGCTGCCCGGTGATGAATGATTAAACAGCCACAAATACAGCAAAGTCGTTAGTGCGATCACTATTAGAAATGGATCAGGGCAGGAGGTAAGGTTGCCTGAGAGACATTCATTGTGGTTACAAGGGTCAAAGAGGATGCCCAGAAATGAGGGAAAGATTTTGAGATGGTAGCTTAAAATGAATGTAAAGGCCAGAAACATGTTTTACATCCTCTTTATACACAGCTTAGTTTCTGGTCTATTCTTCTTCATCCAGTTCTGAAACATCCAAGATTAGCTTCAGCTAGAAAGAGAGGAGTAGTGGACACTGATGTTCTCAGTGGTACAGAAAAGCCTTTCAGGGACCTGTTTGCTTTCTCTTTCAAGCACTTAAGGTTAAGCTGCCTGTCAGGAAAGATTCACCCCCAGATCAGACCAGCAGGGACTGTTTTCATTTGGAAATGGGAAGAAGGAAAAAGAAAGAAGGTCATGGGAAACATGGAGTGTTTGTTTTTCTCTGTATGTGGGATGTGGTCCTCTCTCTCTCAGGTCACTCAAAATTTTCCCTGCTGTTTCTAGGGTCCTAGGACAGTGGCAGTGCTGCCTGTTTCTTCTGCAGGCAGGAGGATGTAGATTTGATGTCCACAGGCTCCCAAACTGAAGGTCTTACATTCGCTCTAAGCTGCTGGGGAGCATTTGGTGTGTTTGGACCATGAAGCATGTAAGATTTGAACCTTGTGGGTCTGGGGAGAGCTGCAGGGAGACAATAAAGGTGCTTTTCATGTTCTAGGGAATGTGGCATGGGATCAACCTGTCCACAGCTCTGGCTGTGTTCACAGTTGAGAGAGTGTTGTATGACTGTTCAGCTGCCAATTGATAGGTTGGAGAGTTTAATTAATAATTTAATAGACCAAGTCACCGCAGCACTGAGATTCTCCTTAGCTCCCGAAGGTTGCTGAACCTAAGAGAGGGTAATTTAAGTTATGCTGAATTTCTTGCCAGCCCTTTGAGGAAACCAAGAATAGGAGAGTTAACAACTGTGTATTGTAAGAAGCACAGACAAAACTTCCAAAGTTATCTTTTGGATTTTAATTTGCCTTTTCTCCCTATGAGTTTTCCCATTCTCACCAATCAGCCACACTCATCTATTGGAAATAAGTGCAACTGAGAATGGGGCATCATTATCAGTAGGTATCTGCAGGCTGAGGTCATGGTCTTGTGAATTTAAACTATGCAAATGTACATTTTCAGGCCTCTTCTCAGCTCTGCAAATGGGTTCAATCATCAGAAAATTCCAGGAATCACCTGACAGGTCTAGGTGTGTGGTGCAGAGCAAAGAACCCATATTTCTATGAACAGATGACAACTTTTTGAACAGTTCTTGTGTTTCCAGGCTTTCCAGAGCGACTTGCATCAAGAAACTGTACCTACTCGGGCATTTGATGTTACGTTCTTTAGCATGTATTACTAAAAGGAATATGGGTCATGGGAACATTACAAATTAAATTAATGAATCTGACTGAAACTGGAGTCATTTCTCTCCTAGAACAAAAGCAAAGCCTGTTCAAGCAAGAAGTTAATTTCTCAGCAATTACTCCACCAATGGTGCACAGAATTATGTGGTCACAGAATACAAAGGAGTCTTCCATGAAGCTGGAAAGCAAAGGATGCCCAGCTTAGGAGAAATATCCATCTTGGCACTGATTGCTTCTGTCTAATTGTAATTGCAATGATTCACAGGCAGATATTTTGGATTTGTGTATATATCTGTCTATGTACACATACGTACACACTTATATCTATACTTACACACACCTCCCCCATACTCTTATTTAGGAATATGAATCCAACTTGTGATTGCAGAAAAACCCTCACATTTTATGTAAAGCAGTGGTAAGCTGTCAGAGAATGGTGTCATAGATTGTTATGACAAGTTAGTCAGACAATTGACGTGTTAGAGAGAAGCAACATATCCATCTGATCATGCTGGAAAACTGACAAGATCATAGTTGCATGTACAATTTGGAAGGAATTATATAGGCATGTGAAATCCCACTATAAGACTGCCGGCTATGTTACAATATTTCTCCATATACCTATATGATTGTTATATACAAGTCTCATGTGCACTCTGGGTTAGCTGTCACAAGATAAATACTAGTTCTGCTCTGTTGACTTTAACAGAACTATCCAAATTCATGCCATCTGATTATGTGTTGTACTAAATGTATAAGATTAGCATCAATGTATATCTTACTTCTGAGGTATTTAGGTAGTTATTTTGTAATTCAAGCTATCTTTAAAATCTCAGCAGAGATGTTAGATCCTCTAATTTTTCTGAAGTGCCTTCAGTGCAAGGACAATATTTACCTGTGTGTCTGGACAACATAATTTGGATTGTAGCTTTGATGCTATAGCATCAACAGTCTTGATTCTTTCTGAAGACGTTGATTTGGATGGCTTGGAAAATTGCTCTTAATCCATACATATTTTGTCCCTAGATTGAAACCTGCTCTTACTAGTCAAAGGCAATTGTTATACTTGTTCTGTAGGTAGGTTTGATGTTTGGGACTTTCTCCACACCTATATATACACATCACTAAAATCAGCTTTTTTTTCTTGGCTCCCCCAGAACAGAGATGCAACTTTGGTGCATCAGAACAGAGTGCTGCTGCTTTTCTTAACATGTTTATCCCACAGAAAAAAACCCCCAACTTTCTTTTTTTTTAATTTCATTTCTGTGTCTGTTTGGTCTAAACTGACACACAGAGAAAAGCAATAACATGGATATCAACTGTAGGGGAAAGAAAACACCCACTCATCAATGCTCCCTCATATTACTCTTGCCAGATTTAATTTCAGACTATCTGAGTTTTATCCCATCTCAAATATCTCATTTCATCTGAAGTTGGTACGGTATTAGAAGAAAGAAGAGCCAGAATCTAACATTTATAGACCAAGTCTCATAGCCTTTCTTTCTCATCCTTGTTTTTGTTTTTGTTAATTCCCTTCCTGTTTTCGGAGAAGCAGAGCCATTTCTCAAACTGTATTGCAGCGAACAACTACTTGAGGACTGAGTCATGTGCCAGCATCTCTGCCAAGTCCCTGTTAGGACAGGGGGCTTTTGAACCATCCCATTGCTAATCAAACAATCTGGTGACATCCTGCCAACCCTGTCCTTGTCATCTGCTGCTCACTCTGCACACACTTTCAATTAGCTCAGCATCAGATTCTCCCTGCTGTGCGCAAAGTTTCTTTTTCTGTGCTACCAGCCAAAGGAAGGAGGGATGGACTGATTTAAAAATCTTGGCTCATCTTATCTGGCTTATGACAAATATATTCTCAAATTAGTCTTGCAAGTCACTTTTTCCTAACTAGAAATTACTTTCTACAATAGCCTCTGACATATTTTAATTCTGCTTTATGTCTTTCTGGACTGCTGGTCTGTTTTTCTATCCCAGGCTCATTTTCCCAGCCTCTTTTTTAGGGTTTGATTCTGAAAAGGGGAACTGTTTGCCTTTAGAAAAGTGGTTAAGTAGACAAGCAAGTCCCACTGGTTTTGGACTACAGTTACCTGTGTTTTTAAAGTTAATCTTATGGTCAAGTACTGGGTTGCAGTCCCAAAATGCAAACACTGCTAATGGAAGTATGTCATGGAATTAGTTTTCTTTTCCTGAACATAGAGTAGTGGTATCTCCTCCTTTGTTTACAGTGGCTCCCAGAGGTTTAGCTACCTCTCCACCTCCTTACTTTACAGTCCCTCCTTGCTTCTCCTTCTCACCACAAAAAAACAGAACAGGAAGAAGATTACGAAAGCAGAAATCCCTTTGGACAACTCAGATCAAGGATGAAGAACTACTGCTCATAAAGCATGGCTGGAATCATTCCCACGTGCAGGGAAAGGTCAGTGAGTGTGAGTGCCTGTGGAGAGCTTGTCCATAGGGGTTGATAATTTTCAGTGACATAAGATTTCCCAAGAGTGTGCAGCAAAAGGAAAAGTGCCTTGAAAACAAACAGCTTATTCTCATTTGGGCTAAGGCCACCCTGTCAAGTTTTGAGAGCACAAACAGGGCTAAAAAAATCTTCTGATTACATTACTATTAGAAGCAGGCCACATGGGTACTTAGCCTCATGGGGCCGGACATCAGGCATCTAAATATTCATATGGTTGTAGATAACAGGCATCAAATCAAGTTTCTGCAGCAGCGACTTTACAATCTAAAAAGGAAGAATTTTTCAAAACATAAGAAAGTGCTGAATCTTAGAGTTAAGCCTTCACAATAAATATATGGATTAAGTATTCTTAGGGATGATGGAGTTAGGCTGCTTTACCCATCCCTGATACTACCTTAGGTAATATAATATGTAGTGACTCAGCTAATATCAGTGTGTACCATTTCTTTGCACTGGATTGAACCAGAGTGATGTGTTTGTTCTACTAGTCCTGTGAAATTCAATATAGCAGACATTCTGCTAACATTTACTAGGGATAGAAGTCTCTTCCTGATCGTCCCTGTGCTGCACTACTACTGTCATCACCACCACAATGAAGTGCTAAGTGATGGTGGCAGACAAGGGCGAAGTCCTTGAGAAGGAAACACCTATTTGTAACTGATTATCCTATTTGCAGAGTGCTTTCTCTCCATGTACTCCCTTTGGACATTTGCTTCTTGTTGGTTATATACAACCTGGGCGTCGGCTAGATGCTGTATCTGTCATAATCAAAAGGGAAAGGGAAAAACCTCCAGAGGACATCATCACCTTTCAGAGGTTTCTCTTTCTGTGGACAACAGAGTTAGTCAAGAACAAAGCTAGGCTAGATATCCAGCCCGTAGGACAGCTGGAGTAGACAGTCATGTAACTTCTAAGTGTCTAAGCGAAACATATGCCCCATTCCAACTGCAGATTGCTCAGGGTGTCACAGCAGCTGCCATACTTTGCAGTGTACTGTTTGGTCAGTGTGTTGGGCAGCTGCCTGTTTTCTCTCAGAGTACTGCATCACAGGGTAAACTGCTTAGTTCTGTTTGATTCAAGGCTATGGCAGGAGAAGGACTGTAATGTATGGAAAATCAAGTTAAAATCTTCCTTCTGGGAACTTTAAAATAATGGGACAAGAGTATTTACAAGGAGATCCAATGAACAGAAGGGAATGTGTCCATAATAAAGCAGTTACTGGAAAGAACAAGAAAGACCACAGATTTTCTGTTGAATTTGGAAACCTTCAAGCACCTCTTTTGCCTTGGATTGAGTCTGTATCTTGCAAGGGGATGTTGGTTCATTTTATCTTGATACCTACACCCTTCACTGATGGGAAGAAAAAAAAAAAAAAGCCCAAACAAACTATATGGAAGGAAAACTCCCCCAGATTCTTGAAAAGATTGAGCTGTCACAGGGAAAACTTGAGCTTGGTCAGCCAGTTTTCCAGCTGCTGTACTAGGAAAGCTGTGAAGGCTATGGAAGACAGAGGAAAGGCTTAAGCCTACCATGGGATCTCCTTAACCCTACTGTGGTAAGGACAGATCTGGCACTGACACTGATTCCAAGTTAGGATTCCTTGGGCAGCAGGTCATTCAATGGTTTCTCACCTTAATTCCCTTTTTACAGTTGCTCTGTAACTGCTCTTTTAATTGGATAATTTCATGGATTTGTCATTACAGAGTTGTGTTGTGGGTGCAGCAGTTGCACAGGAGAGTCCGTAACTTCCAGCCCAGGAGAGAGAAAACATTCTTTTGAGGCAGGACAGGGTTTCAGGCAGGGAGCAGTCCCTGGGAAATTCACTGGTGTTCACTGGCCACAAAGGGAAAAAAAGAGGACATCTTGTTTTTGTTACAGCTGAAAGTGCAGACACATAAAACTGCTGCAAGGCTGTTTAATGGTATAGTCCTCCACACCTGGGAAATGCCAGAGCTCAGTTATGAGCCATTTGACAACCTTCAAGGCTACTATACTCAAAGTATTCTTTAGACTTCAGCTTGATCAACTGTTTCCTACCTGGGATCTTTCACAGACAAAACAGAAAAGAACTATCGTGGCTTAGCTCGAATGTGGATCCATGCTAGAAATCTGCTGAGGCATAGATATTTTAGAGCATATTAGCTGGAATCTTTCCAGTGAACTAAACAAGAGGTCTTCAATTTGCATGAAAATAATTAGGGGTTTGGCTTCATAATTAATTTTTGTGTAGCACATTGCACTTACTATCTTTGCAGACACTCTGTACAACCTCTTCACAATAGAGTTGATTTCTAATCATTACAGTAAGCTCCTTTTAGGTCATATAATATGGCAATTCCTCCCTGAATCCTGGTGAATCTGGATCTATGATCATACTCTCCTACACTGGGACTGCTTTACCTAGCTTTTTATTAGTCCTGAAAGCAGAAATTGTAAATACCTTTTCCTCTACAGTCATATACAGAGGATGACTCTTATGATGAAGGAAGCTGATAAAGGATTGGGCTTTGAATCTGTATTTGAATCAGAGGTCACAGGGGATTTGCTCTTTGGCTGAAATCTCATAATCATTTAGAGACGGTTTAACGTCAGATCTTTCAACCATAGAAAGACAAGTACGTATATTTGTAGAACAGGTAAACAGCTTTTAAAAATATCCCCCTAGAATAAAAACCTTGAGACTTGTAGTTTCAGTGATTCAGCTAATAACGACAGTGATTGATTTAGCTGAGAGTTCAGAGAAGCAAGTCGCTGCCATTTGACAGTTTTGTTGTGTCAGCCAAGCTAGGATAACTCTGTCTCCAAGCAAACTGGGCTATCGTATGTGAATGCTGCTTCTCCTCAGCAGGCTCAGCTGAGGGCACTCATGGGGGATCTGCTGCAGGGTAGGAGCAGGCACACAGCCAGGTGCTGAGGATCTGCTTCACCAGGTTTTTCTGTGGCTGAGCCCCAAGCTGCACTCAAATCACAATGCCTTTCTCAGAGCACCCCATTTCCAGGAGGGACCTCACCCATTTTGAGATGACAGTAACTGCACAACATGAGGGATCCCTGTGTTACTGATTTGCTCGAGTGGTATCATGATTTCATATTCACCAAAAGGGAAAATCCAAGCAAAAGCTATAGTTGAAAATTTGTTCATTTCTAAAGAAAAATGTGGAGGTATTTGAAGGGGAACTCCTGATACAAAGCCCACTGAAATCAGTGGGACTTTTCACAGACTTCTGAGATTGTTGGGTCTTATGATCTCAACTGTCGCTATACCTTTGAGCTAGCAGGCACGTTCATACCAGCTATTCATTTACTGGGAGGGTTTTCTTCCCTTAAAGTTAGTTGGTTAACTCCTACCTCAGGGAAGATATCACCCTGTCTAAGATCATCTGTGCATTGTCATAGGAGGACTCCACCTTGAGTTATACTTTGGCTCCTTTCTGTACTGCATTTCCTTGCAAATAATAAAAAGCAATGCCCCTGTAAAGAAAACAGTGTCTTGCTTCCTCTATCTACAGTGTGGTACGTTCCTGGCAAGTGATAATGCATTGAATACATTAAGCAGCCTTATAAGCTCTTTTTTTCGTAGCTAAAATTTGTTGCAATTTGGATCATTAAGCAATTCTCCATGTAGCATTGTCATAAAAGAAAACACATTAAAAGGCTATCAGAATTGCTGATATCACATTTGTTATCTGAAAAGAATGGCTGTCACTGGAGACAGAGCTATTGGATTTCAGCAAATCCACACAACTAAGAATGAAAGACACATGTCTACTGATGACCTAGTTTTACAACTTGATTTATAGAAGTAAATTTCTGTATGAATTTCAAGCTTGCAGTGCTGGATGAATGTAGAACACAAAGCCCTGTGGGGTAAGGCCAACTTTCCCCCACCCAGGATCCTGTTTCTATGGAAGAGTATAATAGCAAGGTAAATGCATCATGACCTTTCCATAACTTTGGGAAGGCTGCTTTCCCAACTTTCAGTTGTTTTAAGTTTGTGTATTTGTGGAGTGGGAGGGGATGACCATAGCTCCCAAGGGATGTTTCTTCTATGTATTTCTCCAGTTCTTTTTTGAAGCCATAGACTTTTAGCACCCACTAAAGCACATCTTGCAGCAAGGAGATCCATAACTCTGCATTGTGTGAAGTATATTCTTTGCTTTCTTTTAAACCTGCTTTCTGTTAAGAAGCTATAAACACCTCCTAGTCCATGTTTTGCCAGAGGCAAACCTTTCTTATGCCACACAAGATTTAATAGACCTCTATCATGCAGCACCTCCTTCCCCTCATTCATGTCTTTTCCAGACTAAGCACCAAACCGATATACTCCTTTTTCATGTGTAAACTACTCTACACCACCATAAAAGCGTTGAAATCCTGTGAAATTACCCAGGTGATGGTGAGTTCAACCATGAAAAATACTCTGGTCCATATCCAGAGAACCTTATAAATGTTATAAACATAAACCAATAACTTGTCTTTGCTCCCATGTGAACAATTAGCCATGTCTTACGAGTAAGATGAATATGAATATGCTCTAGAGGAACTACTGCATAGTTTTCTGTGACTCTCTTCTGGATATGTGTCTATCCTGTAGCTACTGTAGCTGTCTAGCTGGGGGGAGCTTAAGCCATGGGCACCACTGTGATCCCATGTGAACTGAGGGGTAAAGTGATTTTAGCCATGGTGAGGACTAAGCTCGCAGCTTCACAGCATGTGCAAGACACACAATCTTGTGGCTATCACTGTAGACATCAGTGTCTATATTGTCTGATTCTTCAGAGTCTATGAAGTCTTCAGAGGCTATGGCACCTGCTCTTGGGTTGAGGTCTTCCCAGCTCCTCAGCCCACAGAGACTGAATGATCCTCCCTGGTCTCATCAGGAGTTCCACAGACTTTTCCTTCAGTGGACTACTCCTGTCTCCTAACATTTCACTTTTTGCTGGGTGTCATTTTACAGGAAAGTCTGCCTTTGAGTTTCTTACTCCCCTGAAGTAGCTGTTCTCATGAGACTTCCCTTACAGCAGATCCAGCACAAGGAAGCAGATACTCCTCTGTCTCTGAGCCAACACCTTGGTAAGGTAAGTGGATTCAACTCTGATTCTCTTCAGTATAAAATAAAAATATGAAACTAAATGTAGAAGGACTGGATTTGAAATTCTAGTGAGAGGCTCTCCCTTGTAGTTGTGTGTTTTACACTTAAATAACAGTCACTGACATGCAGCCACTTCTGGGACAGGGAGTGAGACCCACTCAGTGCCCTCTTGAACCAGAGCAGGTGGGGTAGAAATTTAGATTAGCAACAATAAGACAAACCATCATCACAGGGAACTGTGAGGTGCTGCAGAGCTTTTTTATAGCAGCACAGAGAACTTTAAACCTTGTTGAGCCTGTGCATCTTTCAGTCAGCGAACATTTAAGCTGCGTGATATTTGACATTGCTTTCTGTAAACATGTAAAGGATCAGCCAGATGCTTTTGAGGCTGGAGCCTAAAATTCTGGGGCGTTTAGACCAGATGTTTAGCCCTATGAGCCATTGCCTACCGCTACAGGGACTTCAGAGGTTTACTTTTTTACATTTTCAGCAACTACACAAACACAAACAAGAAACTTTCTACTTTTTACACTTGGCATGAAAAAGAAAGTGAGGGTCAGGAAAATGTCCGTGCCTGGGTATTAAAGAAACCTGCAATGAACTTTAAAATTCATTTTTACTGTTCTGAACATCTCAGGGCAGCTCTCTCCTGCAAATCCCATCTCTGTATATGGATAAATCTCTCTCTGGTGTTCATTCCTACTTTACACATTTTTATAGGACATGGTCTCTGGATGTGCAGATCTCGACTGTGACTCAAAGTAAATGCTGTATAAAACCCTGCAGATTAAACAATGCTGATTTAATTGGAAAGCGTCTCAGGCCTTGCTGAGCAGCTGAAGAACTGAAAATCTGGCCAGAAGGGTGCAGATGGAACTGACTGTCTCAAGACTGCACCCTAGATTACAGCTATCATGTGGACCATAAAGAAAGACAGCCAATAAACACATTGTGTGCATCATTCAACTGGGAAGAGGTTTGATTCAATGTCTAATGAAGAAGACAACAAAGGTTGCATCTAATACCCAGCAGAGGAGAAAAATTTTCCCCAAAAATATTTTAGCAGAAGAGGTCCCCATTCAAACTTTTCCTGTTAAATGTAGGGTTTTTTCCCTTGGAAAAAAAAAGAGTAAGTGAAACATTTCCTACTTTCTTTAATTGTAGAACAACTCCCTAACAGGTAAAAAGCTGGAAAATAGAAATTGATGGACAAGATGCTTTCTTTTTGAAAGTAACATCATCACTTTTAAGTAACACCAAAGGAGAGAGTGTTACTTTAAAAGTGAAAGGTAGCATTTAACCACGAAGATGTTACTCTCAGCTATTCTGTGTTACAGCTTTCATAATGATTTTTAAGTGGAAAAAATAGTAAAAAAATGACCTTTTGAAAATCAGAGTATTAAAATAGTAGTGTTTTGAGCAAGAAAAACCCCACTTTTTCCCATGAAAACTCATTTCAACAGGTGATTACTAAACGTCTGGCAAGAGCATGATGCCATTAAAACAGTATTTTGGACTTGTCAGAAGGGGATCTAGCTCACTTTGCAGTATTAATATCATCACTGTCAGTCATTTTCCTTCTAAAAAAAATGCACAAAAAGTAGAAAACTCTCCGTTCTTTCATGGCTCAGCATTATAGAGACATAAAGCTAAAATTGGCCAAAGATCCAATCCAAAGCCCATTAAAAACCAATGAAAAGCCTTGCAATGGGCTTCTAGTGTGGGTTACCTCCCCACTGACTATAAATGAAATTAATCTGTCAAGCAGCAGTAATACAGTGATATAATTAACTTGCTTAGAATACAATCACTTGAACTTTCATTAAAAGTGATGGGTTTCTTTCAATTACCTTGCCAAGATGCATTTTGTTATTGTTTGCTTGTTTGCTGTTGAAAAAATAAATAAATCCTTTTTTGGTTAATTTCCCCCTGGACTGGTGATTGTTGCTGTAATGGAGTCTGACTTCTAGGGTCATGCCTGCAAATGTAGTGACAAATAGGGACATCTGTGGAATGGGGAAATAACAGCTATTTTCTTAGTAGAGCCAGGAGCACGCACATTTCACCCAAAAGTTAACGAGAACTCGATGCAATATTGATTCTGCCTCAACAGCTATATGGATGGTAAGCTAGTATTACAATAAGAGATTGCACAAGTTTTCCAAACAGAGATGGGCAGAGGGGAAAATGCGGGCCCAGAGTCTGGAGACACCATGACTTTGGGCCTCTCTGTTCTGAAAAACACCCTGACAGACAGGCTGTTGTCTTGCACCTCAGGATTTCACTGGGCTTTGGGAACTCAATAGTTCTTATTGACTTCTCAGTGCCATGGTCAAATTGTGCCTTCTCTTGAGGCAAGAACTAGCAATGAGCAGTGACTGCCTCCTCTGCTGCAGTCTTTCCTTTCTCACCAGACTCTCAGGCCACTTCTGACTGCCTACTTGTGTCTTCTTTCCCGTCTGAATCTCACATCTGACCAGGATGACAGGGAGGTGGAGAGGTTTGCTCTTCTCCCAAGTACGCGATGCTTCTCGTGTGCGCATCTTAATGGACGTTACAGGGAAGAGCTGCACTAAGCCACAGCAAGGGAAAAAAAAGCATTAAATAAAGATTAGACTGTACCAAGTGGAGCTATGAGGAATTTGGCTGGTTTGATTCCCGCAGGTTCACATGAGCATCTTCAGCTGCGATCCACTGAACAGCTGCCAAAGACAGTAGTCACAGGGGCTGTTTCAGCCTGGGCTACAGAGGAGGAGAGGCCAACTGGAGTGTGAATTTTCCTTCTACACACTCCCTGCCACATTTGTATGCACAATAAGGTTTACATTCTTCTCCCCTTTCTTTTATTTTTCAATCTCTTTCCTGAAAATATGAAAAGAAAGTCCACAGTTTTCAATTGGAGACAATAGTCAGGGGTACAATACAGTCAGCTCTCAGAGAGCCCCGAGATGGACTGGTTTTGACCTAGTAAACTAACCACAGATATTTCTTTATTATTTGAGAAATCTAAAGGAAGAGAAGTTTGAAAGTATGAACGTCACGTGCACAGTCACCGAAAAGTCACAGTAGAATGTCAGACTACATTGCGATACTAACAGTTAGAAAAAGGTTCAGATGCATCTTTAAGCATAAACATAGGTCTAAATAAATAATGGTCTTATAATGGACAGACTGAACAGTGAGGGGAGAAATTTTGTTTGTGTTGACCAGGAAGAATTTAGAGAAATGGAGCAAAGGAGAAAAAAAAAAGTATATATATAAATTTTTAATCTGGGTCAACCTATTCTGTTTTCACATTATTTAACAGTTATTTTAATATTAAAATCTAGCTTAATTTTTAATGGTGTAAAAATGCCATTTAGAAGGCAAAGAAACAAAACAGAAATGTTCCAGTTCGAGAAAGCTGACATAAAATGTGATCACGTCTCTGCCGGTTGTTCCTTCCTGCCCTTCTTCACCCCCAAAATATGCCACATGACACGTTCACCCAAGCACCTTCAGTTGTTCTGGAAATCCTTTTTTAGGTGAAATTTTTATTCATCTGAGAGGGCTTGCTGAGGTCTTCCAAACCTGGTATTGGGTGTATGGTTTCTGCTTGGTTCTTCTACATGATAAGCTTTCTGTATTGAGGACCAGTCCTCCAGTGCATAGCCAGTGCCTTACCACCCCTTTAGAGGGACAGGTTGGTCTCCTTTGCTTGGCCAGATGGTGCTTCGGCTGGTACCTGCAGACTGCTGAGCTGCCTAGCACAGCACTTCCAAAAGAAAATGCCCAGGCATTGAGCATTGGTCCATTTTTGTAGGTGTGAAAGGGTACCAGTGTCAGGAGAAAAGAGTAGGCAATATCTTTCTCTGAAAAAGTCAGGAAGTCTTTGCAGATTTCATTTTTCAGCCTCAGTCTGGTGTTTGCAGGAACTGTCACTTACAGGTCCAATTTAAATAGCTCCTTGCTCTGTTTCTTGTCCTGTCTGGTCCTCTCTTTGTGCTTGCTTTACATCCATCTCAGAAGGTGGCACCTATTCAGGTATCCTGTTTTACAGTGACACATATTAAAACTGGAATAATAAGACCAGCTGGCAGAAGAAAGCAGAAGCCGGGGTGAGTGAGCAATAACATTTTGTTGCCCTGGTAGATACTTGTAAGCAGAGTAGAAGATACAGTTCACCCTTAAACTCTGATTTAGGTCTCTTTTGCTTAGGATTCCCTTAGGATGTCTTTCTTCATTCTGTGCAATCTTTAATGTATGCGATGGTTGGCAAGGAAATGCCTTGTTAAATCTGGCTTAGTATTCAGCAAATATCCAAAGGGCTGAATGATACTCTAATTAAAACCTATTTGCCTCAAACTTCCTCTATATGTATCAGCTTTCCTCTGTGACTGCACTGTATCCCTTGGCATTATCTCAGATGTTATCCCACCCCATTCCTCCTGCTGCCGGTGGATTTGTTACCGGCTCAGCAGGTCAGCATGCATTTTGCAGGCAGTAGCAGGATTTTGGACTCTGAGTTCCCTTGACCCATGGACTCAGTAAACACAAGGCTTTTCACTGCTGAGCTCAGTGTCACAAGTGCAAACAACACCGGGCCTGCAGCCTGGGGCAAGGAGGATGAGGGGTGAAACACATTGTCATCATTCTGCTCCAGGGCAAAGCCAGTCCCCATGGCAGAGCTGCCAGCGGAAGGTGCTCAGAGCTATGAAGCCAGTTGCAGTGGGGCACTTCATGTGAAGCATGACTGTGAGATGGGACAGGTTTTGTTCCTGGACGTGGGTTTGGGGATTAGAGGTACAAAATGGGCGTGCCTGGGTGCCCTAAACACGGTAAATCCTAGATGGGGTTTAGTACGTTCTGAGTATGGCTTTAATGCATGCGGGATCACTGTCCTTTCTCAAATCCATTTGTATCTGCTGTGATTTAAATTGCATCTTTATTGTAATACCTTTAAAAAGGCCCAAACAACCCTCTTTCCCCAATATTTAACATAGTCAAGAGAAAGGGAAAGCTGAAGCCATGGCCTGCCATGAGGACAGAGGTAGTGTCCTCCCTGCTCTCTGGCGTGCCCTTTCATCCTTTTTTTCCACTTGCTTTCATGTGGAAGTGGAAGGGGCAGAGATCACCTTTCCACCAAGTGCCTGGCATGGGGTGGTATGGATAAATTTCATTTCTCAGCACTGCAGCCACCTGCTCTGTGGCAATTTATAATTAAGGACACTAACAATGGCAGGAGCAGTCTCTCGCTCCCAGCCCAGGATTAATGTCAGAGAGGATTGTGTCATCACTGCTTTCAAGTCATCAGCCCCTGTCAACTCTCACAGGCATCTGAAGACTGCATTGACATCCTCATGCTTTGAGGCCTTCAGGATTTGAAAAAGAAGCTCAGAAATTATGTCCTTTATTTGAAAACTTTCTTTTCCACCAATTCATTAAACATTATATTAAAAAAAAAGGCTGTCTCAAAAATAATTTTATTGACATGAAGTCTTTAGGCCAAATGCTAAAATTAAGTCATGACGTAAACAATACTAAAATGGAGGGTATATTGGTTTCCTTCTATAACAGATTTATCTAGATGTATTAATTCACCATTCAGGCACTTCTGTGTATCATGTCCTGGGTGACTTCTTCCCCCCAGCTAAGTTACAGACTGAAATTTAACTAAAATGCTTGAGAAGAAAGTGCTGGGGATGCAATTTCCTACCAACAT
Source organism: Pelecanus crispus (assembly GCF_030463565.1). Lineage (NCBI taxonomy): Eukaryota > Metazoa > Chordata > Aves > Pelecaniformes > Pelecanidae > Pelecanus > Pelecanus crispus. The sequence continues at coordinate 11,801,523 of NC_134652.1, read as the reverse complement.
CTTCAGCTTGGCACCCCAGAACACATTAGCTTTCTACTATTGTTTGCACACACAAATTACTCCATTTTCTAAGACTGACAGCAGAAAAAGCATGCAGCTTTTGCTGAAAAACAGTAAATAAGGTTTGGGGCTAGTTTCTTTCTGGGAAAATCTGCACAAAGCATTATTTAGTATTTTGTAAGATTAATCTACATTTACATATGGGCTGTGGGGCAGGTTTAGCTCCAGGTGCTCCATGGTTCTTCTGCGGCCATGCTTGGCAGCCAGCCCGATCTCTTAGGAGCCCTTCCTTTGCCAGAGCTTCTGTGGGGCGGAAATTTCATTTTTTCCAGTCAGCTTTATTTTCTACACAATTATTTTCTACTTTAGTCTCAGAGAGTTCTTTGCTTAAGTTACAACAGAAGATATGTTTAAATCTCTACCATGCTTCCCTTCTTAGTCCTGTCCTCCTGCGATTTACTGGATGCTGTTAAACAGAAATCTCTGTCTGGGAAACCCAAGGCTGAGTGTTTGAGCAGAGGACAATGGTGGCTGAGATTTTATCGGAAGGGAGCCTGTCTTGTTTCAATACAGCTCATACTTTAAGAGTGCTTGCCACCTTCTGGTTTGAGAAAGGATTACAATTGTTTAACTCTTGAGCATGCTGAGGAAATCGACTGTAAAAATGCTGGTCCTAATGCCCCTGAAATGGATGAGAGATTTTCAAGATGTCCTAATGACGATTGGAAAGTTTTGAAGTGAAAGGATGGATTTTTTTCTTTTAGTCAGAAGGACGCGGTGACATCTGGCAAGAAACAAATAAAAGTGATCTTTTAAATGAAATATTTGATTTGATACTACTGACATCATGGGAAAATGCCCTTTAACTGTTATGTAAAGCATTCAGGAAAAATATTGAAAGTAAGAATAATGAAAAATTAATCTTATAAGTGAGGTAGGTAAAAATCCTTCAAAAGGAAAAGAACTTTGAGATTGGGAACTTTTTTCCTCACAAAGCTGCTTGCAGATTTTGACCAGTCTGAGACACTTCCATTCAATCTTGTCAGCTGTCAGCAGTCTGCCTGATTTCAGTAATGCCACTTAAGAGTATTGTATGTGCCATTTGTATGAGAGGAGGATGTACATTATCCCTAAAAAAGCCACTTCACAATTATGGGTACTCAATTAATATGGCTAGCATCACTACCAAAAATCAAAGCATACCTTAGCCAGTCATCTGCAATTTAGTCAGATGAAAGAGTTCCACAAAACACATATATTTCATGAAGGTCGGTACATCCTTATTCTAATGGATGTCACATTTGCCTGGCTTCATGTAACTCATACTTAATTTCAGATGTCACAGTACTGTCCAAAAAAATAATTTATATTTAGCTCTACAGAGATCCTAATTGAAGGCACCAGAGTATCTGAAAGCATTCCAGCAGTGCGTGAAACAATGTGACTAACATATGCCATTTGTTTGTTCAATTTGTTCCTTCCCAGCAAGGGATGAACAGGCAGTGAAGCAGTTCTTTTTGTGTGTGCATTTTTATGACACACACATAGACTTATGTTTATATTGGAAAAGGCAGATCAAAACCAATGTTCCTCACACAGAGAGAACGGCAGTGAAGTTTCAATGCTCCACAGTTCTTGCAGTTCACATAAGGTTTTTGGCTGAAAAATGGTTGGTTGTTTCCTTGGATCTAACTTGGCCTTGCACATCTTCACATTGCAACATAGTCCTTGTTTGACTTTGTTAATTAGGGCAGACATTGCTGTACCCCACCACCAAGCACTGCTTGAATGATGACTGTAGCCACGGTGAGGTGAGCAGCAGCTATTTGTTGGGTATGATCCACTAAGATGACATGGGAAGAGAAGCTGAAAATTGGAAGAAATTCAGCAGGTGTGCAACAATTCAGCGATGTGCTGCAGAACTCCTTGCTGAGGATGCCACATCTCTGCGGATGCCAAGATCTACAGACAATACACAAAAGGACTGGAAAAATAAAGAAAATTAAGTCATGGTTTTTGGGCTGCCCCAGCACTGCTCTTATGCAGAAGAGAAGAGCTGGGGGTAAAATCTCTGCCAGTTCTTTCTGTCCATCACAAGAAGGCAAAAAGGGTCAGAGCCAATGGGAACAAAGGAAGAAAAAGGAACAAGAGGTCTCTGAGGTGCAAAGAACTATTTCTTCACCTTTTACATTTTGCAGCCTAAGTTCTCTTACTCCCAGGCCTTCACTTGGGGCAATGCTCAGAGTTACAATAATGTCTTGAGGATGAGCAGCCCAGATATCAAAGCACAATTAGCTGAAAAAGCAGCTGGCTGCTGACCCAGGTGACTGAGTGATGGCCTTTCTCAGTTTTGCCCTAATCCCTCACAAATCACTGCAAGGCCCATTTTGGAGCTGTGAGGTTTTGGCAGGGCTTCCTTCCATGACCAGGAGATGCATCAGGTTTATGAAAAGTGAGAGCATCCTATCCAGGCTAATTTCTCCCTACCTGGACGAAAAATCACAGCTATTCATTCCCAGACTCTTTTGACAGAGCCCTAAAATACATGGGGCCCAGAGGGAGTGTAGGTTTGAAGCTAGAAACTTCCTCCTGCACAGCCTGCTGCTGTGTATTGCAGTGTTGATAGCCAGGAGTGCTCTGCAGCAGTATGTGTGAAGCGGGTCTCTCCCCCTCATGTTCAATGCATAAATCAGCTTGTTGTGTCTTTGCACTGGTTGAGCCAATTGTCCTGCCTTCTGTTCAGCCATATGAGAATTACTGATGGGAAACTGTGGCAAATATGTTAACTGAAGAAGCTTGTTTGTCGTGTCTCAAGCTCCATTCATTTGCCAAACCAAAACAGGGTACATTTTTCACTGAATATTTGAGTTGACTGTCAATAACAAATCTGGCTGGCCACATTATAGACAGAACAGTTATGTTTGAGCCTTCACTGACTGTGTGGTTTGTTAATTCAGGAATTAATTTTGCTACCCAAAGGAGATCAGATATCATGATTGCAACAATGAAAGCTCTCTGCAGATCTGTAAGGTCTCAGGTATCTTCCGTCACACCAGAGCCCATCCACCAAAGACTAAGAAACAAATTATTTTGTCTGAAGTAATATTTGTACTATCCAGAACAACAACAACAAAAATCTTTGGAGGTTGAATAACCTCTAATAATGACTAACGTATCTGTACATTTTACAGCTTTCTCCCCCCGCCCCCACCCTGTTCTTAGGATCAGTTTGCTGATTTCTCAGATTTATTCATGTGAATCATTTTTGCTCAGTAGATAATTTTATGACCATTTTTAGAGTACTGTGGAAACAAAATTTCATTGCTCTGGCGAAAAGTGATATAGTATGGTTGAACATAATCCAGATTTTGAGGACAACATATTTAAAATTCCCTCTTGGCAAATGTTTTTTTAATACTTTTTTAAATAAACTAGTTTCCATGGATGTTCCTGCCAATACACTTATTCATTCAGAACTTTGGGCTTTATCCAAAGTGACCACTTATTTGTCAGTCAAAATGGACATATGCAGGTCAGCATTTTCTGGGGTCAGGCCATAAAAAAAAAATTTAGCTTCCAGCTCTTTCCATGCTATTGAGAGTGTTTTTTGTTTTGAGCATGGCTGATTCCACAGCTTCAAAATGACATTTTCGGAAGACACATCCTAAAACCGCTGTAGGATTCTACTAAATCTGTTGCATTTCTCTGCACATGTGAGGCAACATGAGAGGAGGTACCACAGCATGGTGAAATAACATTCCCATTAAAGGAAGGAATGGAGCTGAATTTATCTTGCCATGCCACTTACAGATGAAATGAAAAACCCCCATAGGTATGTATGCTGTTGGCTGGTGCCAAACACATGCAACCTTTGCTTGAGATACCTGCTATCTGAAGACTTCTGCCTGCTGTAATGTATCAAAGAGGTAAAAGGATGATTAATTGTCAGTGAGCATAGCCATAAGCCAAAAGCTTCCAGATGAAATAATGCTCTCTCTCATAACAGAAGCAATTACAAGGTAGCTGTCTGTATTGCATTTAACATTGCTACTAAAAGGCTGCGCTGCTTTCGAGTACATGAATGATAGCAGCTGAATTTTTATAGGTAAAGGGTAGTTTCTGCTGAAGACATCCTAAAGCCTCTGGAACTTCAGAGGAAGCTAGAGAACATCCACGCAGTCCCCCAGAATAGGTGTTTTGGATGTGAATACATTGCATATATACATACTATGTATGCATGCTTTCCTTTATACATACATAAGCACATACGGAAACAAAGATAGAGAAAAAACACTCTTAGTCTTACTTGGCTTTATCTCTAACATAAATCACTATTTCCTTGGAACGGTTGAAAAATTCTGTTCATAGTTCCTCTATTCTGGACTTAGGATGAAATTTCATGAGAAAGATCTTATTTTTTTTCTTCATAAAACAAGCCCAGAACTGAGAAATGAGTTGGTTTGGTGGGGGTTTTTGTTTGTTTGTTTGTTTCTTTTTTTAGTTTTAGTTTTCAGGAGGGAGTAAAAGATATTAACTTTTCCCTCATTTGAATCAAAACTAATTTTTGGCTTTTTGAAATTTTGAAATTTTTTGGATGACAGCTAAAAAATTGAATGTTTTTCAGCCATCTCTACTAGTTGCTTCAGTGTGTTCAAGTGCTTTGCATAACTCTTAGCAATTTACAGGAAGATCAAATTCTTCATGAGGTGACATCTAGAAACCAATGTTATGCCTCTTGCACTGCTTCCACCATGGAGTGATATGCTCCAAGCTTCACTGTGCCCTGCTTCTCCTAACCTAAGCGGATCAAATTGTGAAATATGAATGAATCCATGCTGCGAACTGATGTTCACAAGAATTCTACGAGATCCATGTTTTTACAGACATAAGGGTGTAACAGCCAAGTCTTCCCACTCAGAGGTATGCCAGAGGTTTTAGCGTTGCCCAATAAATTAGTGTCAGGCCAATAATTTGATTTGGAGTCCTCAAGAAGTAGAGATGTCACCACATCTCTAGACAGTTAATTAGGTGATTAATTACTTCCACCAATTAAGCATTGTCATTTATTTCTCACTAGACTATGACTGGCTTGATAACTTTTCCAGATTAAGGAGACTTCCACTGCACACCATTTTCTGCCCTCTAACAGTAGAAAATGCTGCTCTGAGTCCTCTAGGCAGGAATTCCTAGTTGCTTCTGAGACTTGAGGTTATATCTCTGTAAAATGTTTTGCTATGTGATCTGGATCTACGGGTCAAGATAGGTTTAATTTGGGGGTCTTTCACACAGCATAGGCCTGCTTTCTGTGTAAAATTAAACTCAGCATACTGTAAAAAGTGAGCTTACAAACTGTAAAGTCATTCCCTGTTTTCTGCTCTTTATTCTTCTGTTTATATAAGCCAAGAATCATAGAAAAGGAGAACTAGATTTCAAGAAGTGTAGTTTGTTCTTCTCTCCACATCACCTTCTGCTGTAACCTACGTAATTCAGAAGGCATTTGTGAAACCCATTCTTAAAGAGACTTCCCATGATCATATCACTGAAAACTTAACTCCTTCAAACTTTAAGCTATGAAGCAATTGATGTAATCTTTCTAACTGAGCTTTTCAGCTGGCTGGAAGGCATATGAGTTTGGTAATTGCATGTAGTCTTTTCTACCTGCGATATTGGTATCTGCTTAGCTGTGATTCTCACGGAAGAGTATCTTCCACTCTGACACTCAATTTGTGTCACAGGACGAGGAGCTTGAAGCTTTCCCAAGGGAGATGGGTATGCAGCTCCTGCTGTGTGTATATTCACAAGAATTAATGGGTAAGTGACTTGCAGTTGCACATGCGGATATTCATGGTAAATGTGCTTGCTCAGCTGCTAAGTGGAAGAGAAAAAGTATCACCTGGTAGCCTTGGCAAGTCATGCTGAAATAGACAACACTGTCTAAATGTTTGTTAATACTCAATAACACAATACATTCACAGGACCTGCAGAGCAATTCCAGCAGTGAGCACGCTTCAGCGCCACCAGCTCAAGGCTTCTCAGGCTCCAGAGCTGAAACTTGTGACCCTGAAGATGATGATCCAAATCCTGGCCAGGACAAGGCTGCCATGTAGAGGAAGTGGAACAGATGGGGGGAAGTTGGGCCTGGCCACAAGGAATAGAGTTGGATTTGATGGTCCTACTGTCAGCTGGATAATAAGCCGCAGTTGCTGTCAACCTGTGCTCCCAAATCCCTCCCTCAGCTGCAGATAGATAGACCTGGTGTTCCTCACACTGCAAACCACAAAGTAGAGGATGGGACAATGGTTAAGATGCTGTCCTGATAAACTGCTGACCTAGATATATACATATTTTGGTTGTGCTTATGGTTAGCCCTCAGTCCCAGAGTTTTGTTGCATAGGCTAAGGTACAAGCATAAAAAGGAAGACATATTTGCAAAACAAAGATAGGAGTCATGGATAGCGCTCTCAGCAAGACAAAAAATATTGTTGTTTTAGGGGCACATTTCAGTCAAAATGAATTAAAATTGTTTAAAATTTAGACACATGTAAAATTAAAATTCCAGATCGCAATTGAACTGTTCATCTGGTCCCTTGTGCTTCACTCTGAATTTTGTTTTGATGAAACTCCAAAAACTCAAAAAAGATAAAATTTTCTGTTTTTTTCTTTTCTAATTTTGAGTTGAACTAAAGAAACTGAGTTTTTCCAAAGCATATGACTACATAAACTACTCTGTTGTTTCCTTAAAAATCTCGCAATGTCTCTCATTCAAAACATGCTCATTTACTGCTATGAATGTTATAATGAGTACAATTCTATATTGCATATCATTCAAACAAGAGGAAAAAGTATGTGAATTACAGAAAGTCAAATGGATGAAAATCCTGTAGCAAATGCATGTGGCATAATTTTGTCGAAGAAGTATCACAGATTTATATGAAAATACCAGAGAGAAAAAGGCTTTCATCCCCAAGTTCCTAAAATAACAAAACTGACTTGGAATCAAAGAAGAAGAAAGCTGCTCTGGGTGAATTATAGGGTTCCCCCTGGCTGTATTGATCTTCGTTGAAGAATCTTCTCTCTTTCATCTCTTTAGCTGTAAGATCAGGGTTATCTAAGGATCTGCATCTTCGGTGGCATGAGTAACTTTCTGAAGGGAGCATTGTAAGTAACACACAGAAAGACTGGAAAAAGACTGCTTCTCTTATCCCTGAGAAGGCCTGTCTGACTCTTTGAACAACTGACAAGTCAATATGTAGCATAGGTAAATGACCTTGCTAAATCTTCAGTGAATATCCTTGTAGTAATTCAAATACTTCTTACTAATGAAGAAAAAGAGGATAGATAGGCAGGTCTCAATGGATGAAAGCTATCACTGAAGAGTAAGAAAAACAAGTCTTATAATAACTAAATATTTCATCCACCCTGAATGAATTGTGTTGAAATAACGTCTCACTCAGAAACAGATGCTAGAGAGAATCTGAAGTGCTGGTAAATGTCAACTGAGAAGCATCAATCCCTTATTTTTCTTGCACTCACTTTTGTATGACTTATCCCCTACATTTCCTAATTTTCATTACTTATTTATTCTTGCTGATTTTGTGCTGGCTCATGAACATACAACTTTCTTTCTGACCTTGTGGTTGACTTTAAAAAATAACTTTATGTTTGATTTGTTTAAAATTCCTCCCCTACTCAGTTATTAAATTAATTAAATACTAAAATGTCAGAAAAATTACAGTGCTCCTTCCCAGAATGATGTTTCGCTACTCTCGCCTCGTTCCAGCCCTCACTGACTCCAAGTCAAAGCCAGGACATATGCCTTGCTTTCCTTTGGGCATCTCTGACCATCTATCTGTCTTACACCCCCCATCTTAGAAATACCTTGCTTGGCCAAATGTAGTCGTGCTTGTGCAGTGCAATTTGTGATAGCCCTAACAGTGACTGGTGAGACCACAGCAGAACTAGACAGGCCATTTGGAAACCAGCCAGATGGCAACCTCATTGCTATTCCTGCTGCTGAAAACAACACAGAGTACACATGGATGACTGATGTGATCAAATTCAGATAATATTTTCTTCCTCTTCTTGTTTGTTGGTAATAGAAAGTATAGTACCTGAAGGGGGCTAACATTATTACAGTCAATTAAATGTACTGTGTAGTTATGTCTCAAAATACCCATATGAGAATGCATTCTAAGTGTTCTTAGGAGTCAGTGAGTAAACCCTGGCACTGTTGACATGTCCATGGAGGGCTATTAAATGCAGAAATACACCTCTGGCACAGGAAGTCTCTCAACCACAATTTCCTGAAGGCTGTGAGAGTATTTTGGGAAAAGTATCATCATACAGTCATCTTGTTTTGTATTCTCCAAGAGGCATCTGCTACTGGCCACTGCTGGAACAATGGGACCGGAGTAGGTGGATGCATCACGGAAATCAGAACTGCTGTTCTTACTTAGAGCAGCTGATGGGAGTTTTACTGAGCACCTCAGTGGGGAAAGGCTTCTCTCACAGCTTTCACAATAGCAAAATTTAATTACGTAAGTAAAAGTTCTCCTAAATAAACATGTCAAGTATCAGCATTACTGTTTAAATTTATGCTATTAGTGCTGGGCTACTTCCAGTACCCAGCTCATTCATGCACAGCTAGTTTGGATATCTTCATACTAAACTGCAGTCTTCTATGTAAACCAGTCCTGTTACTTGAAGATTTCCCTGAATTGCTCAGTTATGGGAAGCATAATTCCAGATTTACTGATCTTGTTGGATCTACAGGAAGCAGTGCTAATACTAAGGCCATCCTTGTGGTTTAGAGCTAGAGTAGGTGCAGCTTTTCTCTGCAGTCATTGCTGTAGTCAACGCTCACCTGTGTCAAGGACTATGCTAGGAAAGGAAGCAGAAACTGCCACTTTGGGAGGGGAAAGGAGAGTTAAGTGGCTTTTTGTCTCCGATGCAGCACTCCCAGACACAGTCACAAAGAAAGAGTTTTCCAAGAGAAGTGGGATAACAGGGAAGATATATGGGGGAAGAGGACATCAGTCAGGAGAGTTACTGGAACAATTTGTCTGTGGTCAAGAGATTTAAGATCTGCTTCTGTATGGATAATCACAGATGTTTTCAGAGCCTGGATTTTGAAATTACTTACATTTATTTTACCCACATGGAGTGAGTATGCCAGAAAAAAGGTGGATATTGAACCACAGGACCATGAGGAAAGGGGAGATATATATATTTTAATGACTGTACTTGGAAAGAGACCCTCCTCCAATTTACATGGAGGTCACAGTGCCTGATCAAATTTTAAACCTAAAAAGTCCAGTATCAGCTAAAATGTCTGGGATGAAATGGAGTTTTCCTACTGCAATGCTCATGAAAATAACAGTGACTAAAAATTCAAACAGTTAAGAATGCTCAAGCAGTCAAGTAATCTTCTTGGAAGAAAACCCAGATAGCAAAGAGCAGGCAACAGAGTCTGCCCATAAAAGTGCTACATTGTTCGTATTTTGCATTTTTTCCATTCACCCGTTGTTCTGTCTTCTCAGATGCCACATAAATCCCTCCAGTGAATTTTCTACCATCCATAAAATAAACCCTAGATTTTGGAGGGTGTAATCTTTTGAAGAGGCGCTTGACATGCATCACCGTTTTCCATTCCCAAATGTAAATAAAGTGTGGTTACTCCTGGCATATGGTTTCCATTAAGATTCCTCTTCTGACTGTAAGAGCAAAATTGGGAAAACAAACTTACTGTTTCCAAAGCAGCTCACTGCCTCCTGCTCAGTGCACGAGGCACTCAAGCGCATGAAAACAAAGGTCAATTGCTTTAGATTCAGCATGACCTCATCCTCCTATATTGTTTTTTTTTCCAACTGGATCTAATGGGGCTGAATGTACTGTTTATGTCATTCCAAAGGAGATGTGAGTCTGCTACCTGAGCACAGTTCTGATTTCTATTTGAAATTTATGGAAATTTACTACTGACTTCAAATGGGAGATGGGTGGGCCTGAAGTTAGTGTGACAGACGTAATAAACCACCTGCACTCCTATCTCAGCAATTCCTTGAAAAATACATAACAGCAATGAAGTTCAGGAATAGAATCAATCACATTTTTCTGAGGCAGACTGTCAGCTGATATAAATGTTGGTAGGGTGGTCACAAAACTAGTCTTGAAATCTGGTAATGTGAGTAGGTAGCAGTACTCCTGAAAGCTTGGACATCACCTTTGTAACAAAACCATACTCTTAACTGTGAGGGTTCAGTGAGAAGAGACCCAAATGTTTGTAGAAAACCTGACCTGAGGTGCTGAAGTATTTGGTTATCTATTTCTAAAGAGTTTGTGTGGATCTGCATTTGCTCTGGTCAATTCAGTACACCATTTCTGCCCACACCTTCTCCCCAAACCCCATGTCTCCGTCCCTGTTGTGACTCACATACCACCTGGATGTCTGTTTCAACGTCCCTGAGGTGGTGCCATTGCCATACCCCTTCCTCCATCTCAGCTCCCTGGACATGACTCTGTTTCCACTGACTTGAGTGAGATTCGGACCCTGCCTTTTGCTTTCTCCCCTGTTCACCTTCTATTCCTGTTTCCCAGTGATTCCCGGTTATGGTCCAGACTTGCATGTATATTAGTGCTAAATAACTCTAATGCTATTAGCCTACTGGCAACCCAAGTTGTGTTTCTTTACTGCCCCACTTGCCAAATCGAGTTGCTTTTAGACTTCAACCAAGGCAGGATACTGTGTTATCTGCACAGCATACAATAATGAGGGAGCAGGCATAAGACCCACAACAGCACACTGACAGGTCCGTATTGTGTGTTGTATATTTGGGCAACAGTAATTGCCAAAGAAATATCAAACAAAAATGTTACCAGACTCACCTAGTCTCAGCTTTGCATGTCCCTCCTGACTCACTCATTTAATGCTGTAAGGGGAGACAGGCAGAAAAAAGAAAAACCCCAATGAGTTGCAGGTCCTGCACCTGCTTCTTCTGTCCCTCATGATCCCCCACCATTCCTAGGGAAGGGGAAAGTGGGGATAGGTGATGCCTGCTGGGAATCACAGTTCATTAAAAGGAAGTGATGGAGGATATAGATTTCTGAGAGCAGTGACAAAGTGGCATGCTAGAGATTTTTCTTGTGTCAGAGGGCCAAAGCCACCCTGGAATTGTCCCTGCTTGCCAAGAATACTTGCTCACATTAAATTATAGCTTCAGTTTATTCACCTGTAAAATGTTTCTAATGGTATTGTCTTCCTTCATTAAGCTATTTGAGATTTCTGGGAATGAAATACATTACGTGAAAGCTAGCAGCTTCCCTTCGTGTGTGTCTTGCCCATGTTTCCCTTCTCTCTATACAACTGTTTGCCATTTGTGTGCTCCCTGGAGTGAATTCCTCTCTTACAATCATAAGTCTGAATTAGGTCAGAGACCTTCAAACCCTTGCTCTAGCTTTGAGCTATGCTACTTAATGTTGAAATGGAGCTGAGCATGGATCGGGGCAAATTATTTACTTCTCTTCTTGAAAAACGTGGATTTTTATGTGTGGTTTTTGTGAGCACAATTGCCATGAATTTTACACAGTCAATCTTGCAGCAATACTGCAAAATAATCACAGGAACTGGCATGCCATTTCAGGAAGCTTTCATATTTAATGGCACACTGTACACAGAGTAAATAACCAGGCCTCATTCCAGTCCACTTTACATCCCGCTAAGGTTATAAGGTTGGCTTATGTGACAACTTGCTTTGGGCTGAATCGTCCACAGAGCCTGAACTTACAACCTCTGTGTCTGCAGTTATAATTTTCTATGACTGGAGCTAAAACCACTAGGTTCACTGCCTCAGAAGCAGTAAGAGCATTATCAACCTCCTCTGCACTTCAGACAATGGGAAGGAAGAAAAAAACATCAGGGAGACCATCATGCCAAGTGTAACCCACAGTAGAAAAAGTCCTCGATATGGTTTGTCTAATGTGTAAGCCTCACCTGTCCATTGCACTTTACAGTCCTCATAAAAAAATCATAGAACCTCTTCAACAAGTGCTACTTAATGCAGCACTGGATTTCTTGAAAATTAATTCAGCCGAGTCTGCAGCTCATGCAAACCTGTGTGATTTACCTCTTTAAAGCAAGACAAAACAGTGCTTTTCATTTCAGAGACAGTGAGAGACAGAACGGGGACTAAGGGATCCTGCGATAAGGGTGTTGTGTCAGTTGAATATTAAAACAGTCATATAAAACCTGAGTGATATTCTAACAGCTAAGCAGAGGTGGGATAAGCTCTGCAGGAATGGGAAAAAAACCCCACAGTTATTTACAAATATATTCCTTGCAAAGGTCACAAAATGTTCCAGATGAAAATGTTCACCATTAAAAGTAGTCTCAACTGGGATGAGTGAGTCAATGCCGTGGGGGGTGATATTTATCCAAAATGTGGCTGATTTTTTTTTGATCTGAGAGGGCTCAGCTCCTCATGGCCATGTTCAGTACAATTGCACAATGGGGTTCTGGCTGGTTGGACTTCACCGAGTCGCACCTTTCAGTAATAACTCCTTTTTTAGGCATCAGTGATGGTGATTAGGAACCTACTGTTCTCTCTAACTTGATTCAATCTGGACATAATCATTCTGGCATGCAATGAGAGAGGGTTGCTTAGTGCTTACCTGAAAAGGATTTCTTGAGCCCTCTTTTGCAGGGACTCAGATATTCCCCTGCACTTACATCTCAGATGACTCTATCACATTTTATGAGCTGGGAGATGGGAGGCTGAAGTCACTCTCCAGTAACTATTCCCCCGTGTGGGGAGTGATTTTGAAAGGAAACTCTCATGGAAGGAATCAAAGTCCTTTGTAGTCACTGTCTTTGCATGGTAATACAACCAACAAGTGGTGTTAAAACAACATTACACTAAGCTTAATGACTTTGCCTTGCTCATCTCTATAGTGGCTAATGAAACATTATGAATGCAAAGCAAATAGTGTGTTCAGGCTAGTTCAGGATCCACATGGCATCTGAATGTGCTGCATGAATTATTCACACTGTTTTTCTTCACTGGTGTCATCCCTCCCCCATCACAGAATAAAGCTCCTTTTCTGGCCTTAGCAGGCTCCTCTAAAGCTGTTCCTGTTGCACTGAGGAAAGTTTTGTTTCTAGTGTGTCAAAAACATATGAGCCAGGTCACCTAGGAAATGAGAAGTGATTAAATATTAACATGCTCAAGAAAGAAGAGAGAGAGAGGAAGAGCTGGCAAGCTTCCTCCCCAGCGTGGGTGAAGGACTTCTTTCTCGTTTTTTATTTTTTAATAAAGTATCCCAAGAGTGTTGCACTTTTCTGTACCACTGTCCTACCCACAGCTCCTTCTTCCCTTTTAGCTTATAAATGAGCACCCTCTCACCAACTCCACATGGACCCTGGTACTTTCTATGGACATTTCTATACAGGGCAGAGGACAGCAGCATGGGAAAACACGGTGTCAGTCCAAACAAGAGGCCCTCTAAGTAGAAGATCAGAACCCAGCTAGATGGATAGACTGTACTGAGCTGCTCTTGAGGCAGACACTGCCTGTCTGGCACAAACAAAATTTCCTCAAAATCAAGGTGTGCTTAGTTCTGGCGTTAGCATTCAGAACCAACCCTGCTTTGAATCAGTATGAACTACCTCCCCCACGCCTTTCCTTCAGACTCAGTTGCTAAAATTACTGTGATAATTACTGTTTGACCTCCATAACCCTTCTGTTAATTTGTGCAGCCAGAGAATAAGGGATATTCAATTTTGACTTCAAAACCAACATAATCTGTTTTTCAGCATTGACCTGCTGTTTGCCTGTTACCAGAAGGCAAATATTTGCAGTGATTTGGTAGGCACATAGAAAACAGATTGATAAAGAGTCAATCAGCATGCCAAATACTTTGCTATTTGCTCTCCTGAAAGGCTGGTGAACCTGAGTTTTTGTTTGCTTTTGGTTGGTTTTTTTTTTTTTTTTTCCAGTTTGCTCCTCTCTGCTTGTCTTGCCTACAGGAGACCTCATCAATTTGTCAGCATCTCATTGTAATCCCCATTACTCCAATGAAGATAGTGTCTCTAATCACTTATTTTTAAAATTCCCAGGGTTTTCAGAGTCATACAGGTCTCAGCCTGACAGACCAAGATATATATTGTGTCACAGCACTGATACCCATCAAAGAAAAGCTACAGATAGGAAGCAAGCCAACACATTAATTGCCTGCAAAGTTCTTGAACATTTTTAGTCAGGGAAGAAATAAGAAGTGTATGACAGGGGGGTGGTGTGGTGGGGGCCCTACCCTCCTCACCCCCAACAAGTCTGAAGGGTCCAATTAGTTCTGCATTGAGAGAGCCTGAAAAAACCTCTGCCTCTTTCTGGACTCCTGGATCTCAAAGGCACAGTAAAGTTGGTTGTAGGAATGGGAGGTAAAGCTTGAGTGACAGGAAACCAGCAAAGTTTTACAATCTTTCCCTGTCTGGGGAAGCAACTGAGTATATCTCACTCTGAAGTGAGCTTTCCTGCAAACTCCAACAGTCTTCTGCTCCCTTATTTCTTCATATTTTTCCATCTTAAGGTATTGCTAATTGTGTGCTAGTTCCTATGCTGGCCCTGTATCAGGTCAGTCATTGCAGGTGAGCCATGGTAACACATCCTTGTGCTATCCTTCCTTCTCCCAAGGTCCCCAGTTCAGTCACACATCCCACTGTACCTTAAAATTAGACTGTGAAATCTCTGTGGGAAAACTCTCTCACCTGAGGTGGGTAAACAGTACTGAGGACTACAACAACTTCATGAGCCAGAACCATAATTAGGGCAGTGATTTCCAATTACAATCTAGGGAAATTGCTTTTCTGAAACCTTTGGGGGGATTTTTTGGGGTTGTGTGGTTGGTTTTGTTTTGTTGGTTTTTTTTTTTTTCTGTCCCCCATATCTGGAAAAGAGTTCCACAGGTTTGCGTGTCAGCTTCTCACGAGTGTGTTGGGTCCATCGAACTGTGCCTGACCAGGAACATTGTGCATCAAGGAGCACTTCCAACCTGTTGAATCTGTTTTTCCTAGTGATCTCCTAACTTCTGATCAAAGCAAAGTGCGGATATTCATGGCTTCCTCAGGTATGAAATGCTGCCCATGACTTGCCCAGAGGGGTGGTGGAGTCACCATCCCTGGAAGTGTTCAAAAAATGGGTAGATGTGGCACTTCGGGATATGGTTTAGTCTAGTCTGCCCTTGATTGGTTTAGGTGGGCTTGGTAGTGTAGGTTAATGGTTGGACTGGATGATCTTAAAGGTCTTTTCCAACCTGGACGATTCTATGATTCTATTCTATGATTCTATGACTTCTTCCCAGAGAAGTCTTAAAGCAGGTCCTCAAGTCTTTCCACAGAGTGTAGCTACCCTGTTGTGTGGGCAGAGATAAGCTCTGCAGATTGTAAACTGGAACCTGTTCCAAGAAAAGACTCAGCGATTGTGGATGAACTGTCCAAATGCGTATTTTGATGATGAAGAATTTATTTTTTTGCTGCTGCTTTCAGAGAAGGATTCAAAGCTAGGACCAAGGCATGAAGGGCAAGGCAAGACACAACTCTGATTGTAGGTTTCTGCTGCATCTCTGGCTCTGGGGATGCTTCAGTACAGTTCAAAACATGAAAATTGAGCAGTTGGACTTGGAAGAAGGGAAAATAACCTGCCCTGCTGATCCTCCTTTCCCCTAGACTATATGGTTGCTGCATTATTCCTTATTATTGTATCAAGGTTCAAAACAGAGCCAGAGCCCAGTAAGCAGCATGCAATTATCTACTGCAGGTGTTCTCATTCTTGCCCTTTCTCAGCTATTATTCTTCCTCCATGTAGGGAGCAGAAAGAAAGAGACATGTTTATTAGCTCACATTCAGCTGTGCTTGATTGATAGCTACACAATAGTGAAACAGCTCTTTGCAACTGTTTCATTTTGATGAAGGGTGCTCTTTTAATTGTTATAGTTAGTCTTTTGTCAAATATTTGTATGTTGCTGAAGAACCTCAGGTTACACACTAGCTGTTACTGCAGGATTAATGAACCTCATGTTCTGTTTACACAAAGCTGACATTAAGTTAAGTGACTACATGCAAAAAGAGGATCTTGGCTAATAATTGGCTAAGGACTGAAGGCAAGGGAGTCAAAATCGGAAGTATCCAGGGTCTTTCTCAGAAGGTATTCTATTTTTAGACAGGAAATTTTTTACTCCTTTGAGAGTTATGATCATAATAGTTGCTGTTGTCAACCATTTTAATGAAGACACATAATAGTGGTGGTGCTTTCATATTTTTACAATGAGTGCTTAAGATATTGAATAGGGTTTCATGTGGAAGTAGGTTAATTTCCCAGATCCATCACAGACATTGTATATAATAGAGCCCAATTCAATCATCTTTGAAGTCAAGAGGACATTTTTGATCAAATTCAGTGTTGTTTAGATTAGATCTAAAATCTTTAGATTTGACTCCTAATTCTCATTCTTCAGGTACCCTGGTGGTGAGGGAGGCAGAAATAAAAAAAACAAAAGACCTAATGAAGCTTATTTGAGTGTGTGTGATCAAGATAAATGAAGAAAAGCTGGGTAGTCTTCCAGCACTCACTATGTAAGTATCTGGATAGCAAGGACATAAAATCTTTTCACAACTAGTCAGAATAAATTTTCTCTTTGGTTTTTGGCCAATATAATGTGTACTATTCATATGTGATACTGCCCTGTATCATGGAGAATGGTCCATGGCAGAACTTACACAAAACTGCGTGAAGCTCTTAGTTTTAAAACTTGTTTCTTTGTAAAATGTCACTAACTGGAAGGATACATGAAGGAATACTTGGAAAAGGTTAGTCTTTAATGTAATTAGTGTATACTGAGATTCATATGCAGAAATTCAGAAAGAATAGGGAATATAGTTTCCTGAGGTGATCTCTCATGGAACAGTTAAATCTGAAATAGGGCAATCTTGCGAGCAATGCTACAGAGAAGAGTAAGGCCAGATCTTCAGCCACTGCCCAGAACTGACACTGAAGTCAATAAAAGTCAATGAATAAAATGCCCATTGGAACCCAATGCAAAGTGCTTTACCTCTGAAAAGTCATGACTCTATCAGCAAGAGAAAGCCAGACATAAGCTGGCAGGTTATATTTTTCTATATTGACAACTGAGTATCATGTACATCTTCTGTCCTAAAAATATTTCAGGCTCCAAGAGAGTCCCCCTTTACATCCTGCATTGCTGTTTTCTCCTAGTATCTCTTTGTATATATCCCTATGGGGAACAGGAAGCAGGGTGCCTGTGCCCATAAATCAGTAATGGTGGAATTTTGTGATGTCTGGTCCAAATGCATGGTTAAAGATCTTGCAGTAAATACCAAGTGGCTGGTGCTAGCATGGATCTCTGTCAGTGCCAATGGTTTGCCATCACTGTGATAAGGGGATCAGTTCTTTGTAGTTGGCAGCACACTGAGTATTCTTGGGGGCCTTGAGACAGGAGCAACTGTGTCTTGAAGAGGGTGGTCTTGCAGCTTGTTAAAGCCAGTGTTTAAGGTGTCAAATAAATCTGGGCTTTTTGATCTCTCCAGATGAGAACCAAGAGTTTCAGGGATGAAGAGAAAGGGGACAGCCTGAAGGAATTTGGGGGAATGTTCCAACTTGTAGAGGTTGGAAAGACATCGGAGCCATGAACCCAGCTCTGATTATTCCCCAAATGTGGGATTAGTTTTTATTAGATTCTATGTTTCACAGACTGCATCCATCTGCCTCCCATTCTCTGTTTCTAATCCTTCAGAGTGAAATGACAAGTTAGAATATCCCTGAACTCTTAAAGCTTTGCATTTGGAAGCTGAAGGTGTATCACAGTTGATCCCTCGTTATGGCAGAAAGGACTTGGATAAACATGTGGTGATGGTCCACTAACACTAATGTCATCTGCTTCTAAGACAGATTGCTAGTTAGCATTTTTGCTGTCCACTTGTATACTCCTGATCCAAATACTAGTTTAGATGCTTATCAAAGGTAAATTAAATAATTTCATTATTCATAAACAAACAAAAGGTCTATTCTTGTAAGTATTTATCCCATTCAGTCACCTGTTAAATATTTATTAATAGTTTTTTTAGCATCACTGTCATTGACTAAAGTTTAATTATTTCACACCCACTTAAAATATGGGGAAAATAACTATTAATGGCAAGGAATCTTATCCAGAAAAGCAATAACTGTTGTTCCATTAAGTCTTCCTCTCCAGTGATGTATTAGGGTCCTAATGCATCAGTCCTCTGAAATTCTAATGACTGGTTCTCATCCAAGAAAAACACTTAAGCATCTGCTTAACTTTCAGTCTGTGAACGCTTCTGGCAGGTGTCCTAAAATGTGGCTGAGCTGAAAGCAGAATATTCAGCAGCTAAAAGGTACTGTCCTATTTAATAACTGTTACTGAAGCAAGAAAGAGACATCAAATTAATTGTAAAGTGTTACCAGAAAAGGAGTAGAAATAATTAATTCCTTTAATGCAATCAATAATAGTATTAATCCCAGGAGGGAAACACTTGGCAGGGGCAAAGATGCATTATGTAAGTCCACTGTAGCTTATGAATAAATGTTCACTTTGTTCTTATATAGTTATCTACCAGGGGAATCCTCAAAGCAAGCTTTAGGCATCTCAGACACTTAAGAAAAACTGGGAGGAGACATCAGGGTTTTGGTGGAGGTCGGGTATGGGAGAGGGAGGGAGGCAAGGAGCGGTCTATTTGTCCTGGGAGAGATCTTTGCCTCTTTCCTTCTTTCATTGTCTGGAGCAGCTGGATCTGCCAGCACAGGCAAAACTGTTGCCTGGTTTGCCTTCTGCCTTGAGTTAGTTTTGGTAATTCATAATTTTTTCAGAGACATCTACAGGATGCTTTGCTCACACATGAAGTTTGTACAGATTATGACTAAGCCAATACATTGCAGTGAACTGGCAGGACATAACAAATGACACGAAGTCATGCAATCAGCTTGATTTTTTACTTGACTGCACTAACAGGGTGATAAGTTTGATATAAGACATGCTTCTGCTGATGGTGAGAATCAGTGGCAAAACTTGTGCACTGGGATGGGAGAATCTGCAGGTTTATGGTGAGGACAAAGGCAGAGGCTAAAATCAGAGACATTTCCTTTCACTAGCTCTATTCTGCAGAAATTCATCACTTGATTTTTAATGTTGTAGTTATTGTCTCCAAATCACAAATGAGATAAATACTGTCTTTGTTAATCTGAAAGCCTAGAAATCTGCATTTTCTGACATAAGCTAGTAAATATATACCTGACACCAATTGGCAGAGCTCTTTAAAAAAGGCTCGTTAAAATGAGACTGTTTCAAGTCACCTGTCTGGGTTTTGCTGACATTTGGCGAGCCCAGTGTTCACAACCAGTTGCTTTACTCAGAGAATATTTTGTTGGATAATGGCATGATTTATTTGCTTAACCTTACATGTCTCTGCTGCAGTGGCACAGACTATTAGCTTTCATCTTGGAAGTAAAAGAACATTCTTAATACGCTTATTTCTCCCTACATCCAAACAAACAAAAAAGTCTCCTTAGAGGAGAAGACAAATCCATTAATTTCATTTAAAAGAATCTCAGTTTTCTCTCTTTTACCAGCAGAAATGTTAGTGAGGGTCAATGGAAAGAAAACAAATGCAACTCAGTATATTTTCTTAAACTCTGTTCACATTGCTCAATCTCAATCGTTCTGTGAAAGCTAGCAATCAGCTTGAAAACCCCCACATTGAATGTTTAGAAGAAAAAGATTTTAAAATTTGATAATTTTGGTTATTTGCTTATCCAATATTTCATAAATGGGAAGTGAAAGGAGGAGAGGCAACATCATTCTCTTACTCCACTTGATAGTCATTCACCGTGAGCAAGAGTACATTCCTTCAGTGTTTCATGGGAAGAGGTCAGCCTCACTAGTGAGAGGAGTGGATCAATACCTACATGCTACCAACACTGTTTTTCAGCTGTTCTGAGGCAAGCAAACTCCTGGAAATACAGAGGGGTTCTCAAAAATAACTGCAGCAACAGCAACAAATGTCTTAAATACAGACATTCAAAAATAATCCTCACTTTGATAAGTGGGAAAATCCATATCTCTTCCTCTCTTTCCCCAGTTGTTTCTCCTGTTCTTGTCACACACTTTATCATGGGAGAAAAAAACCCTACTCACATGCCGAAATTAATGTAAGATTGGGCCTTGATTCTGAATATCTCAGATTCCACACAGTGTGAATAATCCAAAATGAGAATCATGCAAGACTCACAGCTTCCCTCACCAATGAGCAGCTGACATCAGATAACACTTCCATAGGTAATTAGCACTCATCAGGGATAGATCAAAGTAGGAAGTCAACCTAGGGTTATGTAAAATGCTTAGATATGGAGGATGTTAAGAATTCCTAGTATTTGGAGAGAAAATTGTGAAATGAAACTGGGAGGCTGGTGAGCAGGGATGCAGCTAAGAGAACACCCAGCCTTCCACCACCAGGTCTATGCTTGAGAGTGAAACCAGATCAGCAATGTCATGAAATCATATACATCTGGTAGCAGTGATTCACATCAATCAATGGGTCAAAGGGCCCAGCTCTCAAAGTTGGCAAACCCCACAAAAAATGCTGTCTCCACAGCTGGTTTTCTCTACAGGCATGTCATATTGATAAAGAGGTGAAGGACTCAATGGTATGGGGATGTAACACCACCTCCTAAATATGATTATTAGGTACAGGCAGCAGGATTGAAAAAGATGTGTTCTGTGTGTGGGTATGAGAAATTTCACACTACTGATGGGAAACCTGGAACTTTCTACACACACTGTCCCCCTTAAATCTTACCTGTAATAAACATCTACTTATCTGTGTGAAAAATGAAAATGAAAAAAATAGATTAAGGCACCTGCTGTTGCTATTGTACTAACAAACTGTGACATGGATTTAAAACATTCGATATATTCATAATTAGATAAGGTAGAGTTAATTAGCAGATTCATACATTAAGAAGCCAGAAAGGGTGGTGTGATCACCCAGTCTCTCCCTCTTAAAGCACAGCATGAAAGACCTGAATTAATTTCTGTTTGAACTAGAACACCTTCCTCAGTACATTTCAAGCTCATTTGTAGTTTACTTACAACACACTTCTCTCCATTTTTCATACATGGGATTGTTCTGATATCATAGCAATTACTAAACTGATGACAGATTAATAAACCTGTAAAAATACTTGATCTCACTTTCACTCCTTTAAATCAACTCAATAAAAAAAATATACTGCAGGACCTTCAATTTCTTTGTCAAGCTCCTGTTGCATGATTTGGGAAGCAAATTGGAAAGCTAAGTCAGAACTTAGTTACTCCTAGTCAGAACCTACTCAGTTACTCCTGAAACTACTAATTTACCTTCACCACAGAGAACCCGATCATGGATCCCAATGGATTTGACAATAAAGAATTTGTGCTTTAGAACTAGATAGTGTAGGATATTTATAAAAAATAAAAGGTATGATTAAATCAACTTTCTTGGACTCTCCCTCCCTCTTTTCAAAGAGCATAGTTGTGCATTTATAATACAGGAGAATTGCTTATCTATTTCTGGAACAGCCTGACTGCCCTGACAGAACACTGTTTGACCTCTTTCCTGGCTTTCTTCCTGTAAGCAAATATCCCATAATATTTGACACTGTTTCCAAAAACGTCACTGCAGTACATTGGATTAAATTATTCCTAGATGCAGGCTTTTACATCTCCTTTTATAGAAACCCAAAGTTTACTTCATAAGTAGGTATGCACCAATGTCTTAGAGTAAGTAGGGACAAAAAAATATTATTAATTTTACAGAAGTTCACTCCTGAAAATCAGCTGAAGAACTGCTGCCTTTTAGCTATCTATTGAATTCTCAGTGATGGCAATTAATTAAAACACCCAGATGATCGATAACATGTTTTCCACTTTGACTACAGTAACATGAAGCTCCAGCTGTCTCTCGGGGCACTTTCTGGTTCTATGGAAAGAAGGAGGAAACCAGTATTTCAGCAATACCCTTTTCTGTGAGCTACTTTTTTATTGGTATAATCTATTTCCTAAAAAGACTGCAATGATTCACACTAAAGACCCATCTACCACAGAGCTCTTCATAAATCATCCTTATAATCACAAGTCAAGTGACCCTATGGTTTCACTATTTGAAAAGAGTTTTAAACAGATTTGCTTTGTAAAGCAGTGAATGGGAAAGACAATTCCCCTGTCCTTCCAATTGTTCATCTTCATTCCCTTGTATGATCTCAGATGTCCCTGAACCTTGTCCTTTCATGTAATCAGGGATTTCAGGATGGCTTGCTCTTCGATTATTGCCTAAATCTAAAATTATTCTTAAAACAGCACTGTACCAAATAATCCCAATAGGGTTTGCACTCTGCAAATGAAGGGTGCTGTCAGAATACACTTTCCTATATTAGGTACCTTCACAGCACTCTGTTGTGTTGCATATCTGATTCTTATGAGGCAAGGAGCATGCCAGGCTGTTAATTTCAAGGAGAAATTATTTGGGCAGAGGCAGGCAGAAAAGGACAAAAAGAACAGACAAAGAGGGGAAAAAAAAAAATGAGAACAAGAAAGCTTTCATAATTGACTGATACAAGGAAAGACATAAGCACAGTTTTTGTTTAAAAGAAAGCCCAGGTGTTGTAGTTTTATACTGCACACTCTATGTGCAATGATGAATGAATACAGCAGATGCTGTCTATGTGAATGTAGTGTATACATTCACTTTTTCTTTTCCTACTTTTCAGCACAGGCACAGAACATCTGTGTGTTTTGAATTGGTCAGAGCTCCCTTGAACCTCATATATTAAATTATGAAAACTCACAGGTGACAGGCAGCAAACCTCTGGCAACAACTCTTTCTCCCAATGATGACTTGACTGAAAGTGATAAAAAATGTCCACAAATTATGAAACAGCTGCAGTATAACACTTGGTTCATTAAAAGAGCTTGATCTCCACACCGATAATAATTTATGGTTTTGGTTTTCTCATCTACCTAGTTAGGAATCCTGTCTTCTGCTAACTCCAAGAAACCATTGCATAAGATCTCAGTCCAAAATTCATTACTGATGTGCAGTTGTTTGACCTAGTTGGAAGGTTTCTCCAGAAAAGCACATCTCTGGTCAATGGAAAACAGTTTTCTAACTTCTAACATACACTCATGGACAGCTTGTTCCCGCCCATCACTTCCCACACACTCATCTCGTGTTAAGAGTTTTTCTTAGATTTACTATCTCTTTTCCTTGATATTCACTTCAATCTCTAATGCACTTACTGGCAGTAACCACCTAACTCTCCTCAGTCTCCACTTCACTCAGCTAAACAAGCCAAACTTTTATAGTTCCCTAAAACAGATTCTCTGTTTTCTTGATCTTTCTAGAAACAGCTATCTGTGACTGTTTTACCCTGAATGCATCTTTCTGAACAGAGGTGACTAGGTTGCATGCTGCCATGCATTTGAAGTTTTGTCAGCTCAAAAAAGCAGGGGGACCAGAGAAGTCTTCTCTTATCACACTGGTGGTTTGCAAGGTATCTGATCATGCTAGTCTCCATTCAGCCTCCGTGGGGAAGTTTCTGACATGTAAAACACTACTGACATGATCGCTGGCTTTCTTAGCAAACAAGACCAGGTTATTGAAATAAAAAAAACCCCAAACTCAGCCATCACCACAAACCTGTCTTTTAACTCCTACCAAGTGTTTCTCTTTTCGGCATAGTGTTGTGGTTTAACCCCAGCTGGCAACTAAGCACCACACAGCTGCTCACTCACTGGTGGGATGGGGGAGAGAATTGGAAGAGTAAAAGTGAGAACACTCGTGGGCTGAGATAAAGACAGTTTAACAGGTAAAGCAAAAGCCATGCATGCAAGCAAAGCAAAACAAGGAATTCATTCACTACTTCCCATGGGCAGGCAGGTGTTCAGCCATCTTCAGGAAAGTAGGGCTCCATCACGCATAATGGTTACTTGGGAAGAGAAATACCATCACTCCGAATGTCCCCCCCTTCCTTCTTCACCCAGCTCTATATACTAAGCATGACATCACATAGCATGGGATATCCCTTTTGTCAGCTGGGGTCAGCTGTCCTGGCTGTGTCCCCTGCCAGCTTCTTGTGCACCCCCAGCCTACTCTCTGGTGGGGTGAGGAGCAGAAAAGGCCTTGACTCTGTGTAAGCACTGCTCAGCGATAACTAAACCATCCCTGTACTATCAACACCGTTTTCAGCACAAATGCAAAACATAGCCCCGTACAAACTACTAAAAAGAAAATTAACTCTATCCCAGCCAAAACCAGCACACATTACCAGCTCATCTTAGTAGTGCAGGAAAGTGGAGAGAGTGTTGCTGATGCCACATTATGTATGTATGATCAAATGACACTGTTTCCTAAGGACACTGATTTATTATACTCCATGATCATTAAGGCAAATTTCTGAAGCACATGTAGAGCTTTAGGTACATACCTGAAATGCACCCGCTTCCACCAGTTGTTCCACCTGCTTAATTAAAAAATAGCATCACCACAACAAGCAAACAAAAACACTGACCTGACTACGCTTGAAACGTGGTTATTTTATTTAACCTACTTCAAAGGCTGGTACAGAGTCTGAGTATTGTAGCAGGTTGTATATCAATCATTCACGATTGTATTGTTCTGTACCTCTAGGGATGGATGTGAAGATTTTTATTGAAGTTCTAGGCAGTCATAAAGAATTGTACTCTGACATCTAATGCAGGCATTTACCTGATTTCCCACCTATCAGGAAAAACAAATCTGCTCTCTGCTGTCCACTGGCACATAGAAGCAAGGCATGAGCTGGTGAGGAGCATACAATGGTGGGCAGTGCTGATATGACTCTCAATTTTTTGAAACTTTGTTTTTTCCACTGGTTTTCCTTAAAAAAAGAAACTGCCTAGAGGGTAACCATGGTGAAGACAAGCCTCTCTGTGAGCTAAAGATAAAGGTTGTAACATTTTTTGTGTGTCTGCAGAGAGATGGACAATAACTCAAGTGAACTGTCCCATTTGTTTCAATGAAGAGTTAACTCAGATACCCAGGGATAATAATGTGTCATCGCTATTGTAAACTATTTCATTCTTCATGAAAACAGATTTAAACAATTAATTGGGACAATCTCTTTTTTTCTCTCAGATCATAGTCTTTTTTCATGCAGATTCTCTCATAATCTCCATTCAGCTCTCTAGTATCTGAGTGCCGTCCCACCCAGCAAGCAACGCCTCCCGGCTCAGTCCAGTCTCTCTGTTCCCCTCTCCTAGGGTGAGAAGCATTTCCATACTGCCATGCCAGCTGTTAAGGCACTCCAGGTATGGCTGAATGAGTTAGATTATATTCTTGTACTACCCCTGCCATCACAACAAATTTGCATTCCCATTTGAGAAATTAGTGTGTGCTAAGCTTGTGTATGCTTTTGAGCCAGAAACAGCATTGCAGCAGAGAAACAATGGTTTTTTAACCCACCTCCCACCTGTAATCAACCATGTGAATGTTCCTGACCCCTCTACCACAAATGAGTGAGTTGAAACCCTTTTTCAGCAATGCCTTGTTGAACTCTGAGCACTGTGATGGATGCACAGTCATTCTTGTGGTCTCAGATAGAAGTCTGTCCTGAACACCTTGCAGGCACTATGGGACAACTTCCTAAGCAGTTTCTCAGCTGTGGCTGACTGCACTTTCACTGCAAAGTCAAACAGTGTAATTTAGCTTACTGTTAAAGATGCTTTAGGCTGGTCTGAGTACCCTAACTCAAAGCACAAGAGATCTGAGACTGAACTCACCTATCTTTGGTCTGGAATGACAACTAGCAGACAAGTGGGTAGTTTTGTTTTCTTTTTTTGTTTCTGCACCTGCAGGTCTTACTGACTAGCTGAACATTTCTAGTATGCCTTGGAAAACAGTTGAACAAGTTAAAATAGACTGACTTCACTAGGTTTTAAATCAAGTTTTTGTCCTGAAATGCCCACACACTCTGCTCTCTCCACCAGCTGAGATGCAAATGGCTATTTGCTGAGCACTGGGCATTATGGAAAGATGGTATGAAGCTCTACCCATGCTACCTCTAGAGATTTGTAATGGGTATGAGACCAGTTCAGATGTGGCCACAAGCAGGGTGATGACACTTGTATGGGGTCAGGACAGTACCAGCATCATTCTGTAGATTTATTTTGTCTCCTTTACAGACACATTGCATTCATGCAGTGTACTTAAAGAAGGAGCTGTCCCTCATCAGGGAAACTGAGGAGGCTGTTTAAATAAACCCACACCATGGAGTACCTTTAAGATATAGACAAAGTCCTAGACATGACAACCAAGCCTAAGGAGATCACTATGAACATTATACTTCTAACTAGAGGGGAACCAAGGAGACGTCAAGAAGCCAGGTCACTTCTCCTCTATAATTCTGCATGATACAACCTGAGGAGTTTGGGGAAGTAATGGCTGGGAACAGCTGGAGCTTACGTGGTGGGTCAAGGCCAGATGAGTCCCCCTAATGTCTTTCCCACTGCCTGTTGCCTATTAGCCTGTGCAGAGCTCTACCTCTTTCTCTTCTTTATGACAATGTTGTATTTCTTTTCAGTGGTAAAAATGGGAGTAAGTACTTTTAATATACTTTTTTTTCTCCTTGGCAGCTACAGATTGAGAAAGATAGGTCCATGCAGAAAAGAGAATGAGGTCTTATCCCTATAAGATCTTTGAAAAAAATGGCTTTTAGAAAGGCCACATTCCACTCACTAATTGTATAATATTTTCTCAAGGTCTAGC
Source organism: Pelecanus crispus (assembly GCF_030463565.1). Taxonomy (NCBI): domain Eukaryota; kingdom Metazoa; phylum Chordata; class Aves; order Pelecaniformes; family Pelecanidae; genus Pelecanus; species Pelecanus crispus. Next base: position 11,774,666 of record NC_134652.1, on the reverse strand, counting down.
AAAGGGCTTGAGTCAATAATAAGTTGCATACAACAAGCTAGACAGGTTAAGTAGACTTAGAACTCTTGTCAAAATATATGACATTAATTAACACTATGAAAGCGAGTAATAATAATACCCCATAAAAACTGCATTAGAAAGGATGTAGAATAACACAGGTCATGTTAACTTACTGCATAAGGGAAAGGAAAGGGTAGCTTTTTTTTTTTTTTTTTCCTGGTGAGAATTAGGGAACTATGTAGCTCAGAGGCTATAAAGAGACCTGAAATATCTTATGTCAGAGGCTTCAGGTGGTACCACATAGGCAAACTGGCAGGCTCAGGTGAAGTTCCACTGAGAAATGGTGGGATATTACATGGATGTTAGATTCAGCTGGGCTAAATCCAGTTGCAATGACTAGGGTTTGATGCTTACTTTGCTTTGGAAAAAGAAGGTGGGGGCGGGGGGAAAGAACAAAATAAATGAGGTAAGGAAGAAAGAAAGGAAAGAAACAAGTGAAGTGGAAGAGGCACATTAATCCTGTGTAGGCCTATGCCTGTCTTCCTTTCTTCCTACACCAGTAGTGGATGATCATGAGCCAGCTGGAAGAAAGGGAATGAGGAGGGAAGGAGAAAGAGGGAGAGGCTGTACCTTCAAGGTGTATGGAGTTGCTGCTGTTGTGCATACTACCCTCAGTGCCACTGGTACCCTGAGTACTTCACACTAAGAAAAAGCAGCAGTATCAAAAGCTGCTCATGCCCTTGCCAGAATTAAATCCTGCCTGTGTTGGAGTGACCTGTTTTGTGATCTACTGCTATGACCTTGTGGCTGATTTATGGCTTCTTGCCTGAGACTGTGCAAGGAGTTATAAAAAATTTTTTCTTTTTTTATTTTTTAAATCCATACTTCTGCCATCAATAGCTCCTCCTTGGATGTGTTGTGCAAGCCTGTGAAATAAAACAACTCCCAGGCCTATTGACCCTTATATTATTTTCTATTTCACTATCTTTTTGTGCCATGTAGGAACCATAAAAGAATAAAAAAACTCAGCAAACTCTCCTACTAGCTCATGATGCACTCTAAGTATGTTTTTATAGTAAATTTAATGTTAATGAGCACCAATTACTCTTGGAAATCATCATAAAAGGCATAAGAAAGCTTATACTGTACATCTGACATCCTCTGGAGGCCATCTCCAAGCTGGAAGTGCAGTTTTAAGAGAAGCATACACAAACTCCCTCTGTGAGAGGATGCTAATTTCTGGGTACATGCTGCTTTTGTGGTTTGGGCACATATCACATTTATGGGAGTGCCAAGCCATTATTCATTCATCTTTGAGAGGATGGAATTTGCACCCTTCTGTAACAAAACAAAAATCACTTGATTGGGAAGGTGTCCTCAAGACTGTTACAGGCAGTAAAATCATTCCTGAGTGCTGAATTCTGTCATTAAATGAATAAGGAACTAATCAGCCTTTCTTCTTCTAGTGCTCAGTTGTACAGACAAGGATTTCTTTCAGAAAATTAGAATAGCATAAAGTGAATGAGAAAGGCTATAGAAATTGTTGACAGTTCTGTGAAGTAGTAGTAGTAGTAATAATAATCATCATCATAAATGTCTTGGCAAACATAATTTCTAGGTGGTAAGTCATACCACAGTGAAGTTGATGGGACTTTTCAGGGTTGTAAGAACCTGCTGTGCTGCTAATGTTTATGGGACAGTCCCATAAACATGTTGCAAATTCCACAAACAGATTATCTCCTGGCCAAGCCTTTACAGAATTTAAGGAATATTTTGTTGTTTAATTATGAGTCACAGTTATCATAGGAGGCAGAAAAGTGTTTAAACAACAGATAACACTTATTTCTGTCACTATGCTCCTTGGTCTCCATGGTAAGTAGCAGTTGCATGGAAGTCTGTATCTGACAACTTTATGCCCACTTGTTTTCTTCAGGGAAGAAGTCAACATTTGTTATTCATCCATACATTAGCCCAGTAGTTGAGCCTGTTAATGTATTTAATATTTATTTGTCATTACAATTCTCTGCCAAGTGAGAAGTTTGACCCTATCTTACAGATGGCAGGTGAAGGCAAGAAGTAGCTGAGTGTTAATAACTAGGCAGGTGTCATGCAGTATAGTACATGTACTGACAAACTGTTTCACTTCCCCTTGGTGTGCAAGTGTTTGTGGTATCACGATTTGCGCCCCTTAAATCTATCAGATGTTATCTCAATTGACTCAAATATCATCAGTGTGTACAAACTTTAAACTCGTTTGTTGGGAATCAGCAGAGAATGCTGCCTTCTATCAGAATCATTTGCTTTTTTGTGTTTCTCCAGATAAGGCCAGTCCTCAGGTAAAATACACAAGGCAGGAGACCCAGGGAGGTCCTACCAACTTGTTTATACTTGTTCTATAGTAACAGGATGCAAACAGTGAGCAGAGGGGGACTGGACAAGTTCACAGAAGAAAAATCCATGGAGGATCGCTAAAAACATCAAAACCACATCTAACTCAGGAAGGCTCAGAGCTAGAAATATGCTAGAGACTGGAAGAATATTAGAAGGAAATTCTGTATCTTTTGTAACCTATATTCTTCCCCCACCCTTACTATTCCCTAGGCACATGGGTTTGGGTGCTGCCAAAGATGGGCTACATGGATATTTGTTCTCACATAGCACAGCCAAGTAGTCCAATATGTTTATGGGTTCTTAGGAAACAACTTATGGTTCACCAGGCTCCTCAGTCAGCTTTGTGTCTCACAAGAAAAACAAGGTAAGGGAATTTCTTGTTTGTGGCTATAAGAAGCTTCTATAATCAGAAAAGAGCGTAACTTTTTCTATATGGTCAGAGCTAGGCAGCTGGTAAGTCCTCCTAGCTTGCAGCTGTCTGGGACCACAAGGTGATGTTATATGATATGAAGAGCCTGAAGAGGTTGTGGTCATTCTGGGAAGACGTGGAGAGATTTTGCTTATCCCACGTAGCCCTGCAGGTTGCCTGGTGTCAAGAGATTTCAGAAGTGATAATTCTTTTAAAACAAAGATGAACAAGGATTAGTTACTGAAATCTTGTTCTGTTCTGCCTTAGAAAGATTCAAATGAGGGAGTCAAATGATGGTTCCTCATTAGGATTTTAAAACATCTTCCCTTGTTGATATGTCCAGCATAGGGTATGAAAAATAGCACCCTTTCTTGTGTCAGCAAGTGGTGCGTGGGATACTGAAAGACAGTCAGCCCTCTATCTCCCCACCTCTCTCCTAATTAGCAGTGGAAAGCCCTGTCGCAGCCTACCCTCACACACTGCACTGTTCTCACTCAGAGCAGGGCTGACATTTCAGACAACGTGCTAATATCTTTGTCAAGTTTCTCTCTTGTTCACTGTCTTCAAACCTTTCATTGATACAGAAGCGAGATTTTGCAGAGGAGCTGATGAACCACTTTGAGAAACATGTTATTTACAGAGAGTTCTGCTGGGATTTTCTCTGATATTGGCTATTTCTCTTTTCTTCACAAGTAATTTTATTTGTTAATTATCATACATGGACATGCAAAGAGGATGCATGCTGCTATTAGAAAATACTGAAAGCTCTATATATTTTCCCATTTCCACCCCCCCCCACCCCCCTTGTAGTACTGGAATTATTCCTCGGGGGATTTTTTGAACAAATGCAATATGAAGATGCTGAAAATCCTAGCCCAAGTCCTTCCTAAAACATCTGTAACTGTGATCTGGCTTTATTTTCATTTATGAAGTTTCAGGTCAGCCTGAACTATGGCTTGAATCATTCCTATATCAGTACACTTAGAAGAACTAATTTCTGTTGCTCTGAAGTTTTCTCATCACAGTTGTAATTCCATGGGACTCTGGGAACCCGTTTCCTCACTGACTCAAAGAATTAAATTTGTAGGCTGTATATGTTATCATATGACATGTCTCTCCCATTTGTTTCAAAGGAAGAACTTGCTCAGGGTGAGAGAAAACATGAGTTGGGTTCCCATGCAAACTCATTTACGTTCCTGAATCTCAGAAATAAATGTAAATGAAAAGGGCTGAGTCTACACTGGCATAACTGCAGCTTGGGAAACCATATCTGAGCTATTTTTAAACTGCTAATACTACTAGAGCCACAGTAACAAGATTTAGCACAAGCTATAACATTCAACAGGGAACTGATATTGCAAAGATTAGCTTAGGCAGAACTTTAAGATACTAAAATTCCATTTTGTTGGTATATCTGGCTATCCCAATACAATTATCTGCATAACACTCCTTTGATGTTGGCAGGTGCTATTAGCCTTGACAATGTACCATCTACTAGGACAACCTTCCCATGGAAAAACTGTGCTTAATTCTGAGTGCCAGAAGCCTGGGCAGACAGAGTAACATGGGTGGTAAGGGTCAGCCAGCTGGAGCGACTGCAGAAGGAGTGGCTTCCCTTGCCCCCAAACACATTGTAATTTCCCATGAGTCATTTGGAAGATATTAAGTCGCTTAAGCCACCCCAAAAATAGCATTTGTTTCTCCTGTTTAAAATAGTGACATTTAATTATAAAGGAGAAATGTAAATAACTTTGAAATATCTCCAGCTTTGAAAAGCTCCTTTAATGTCTAGAGTTAGCTACCAGCTTTGTCAAATAATATATCAAATAGTCACTTCTCTCCAAACAGGAAAGTAGTAACCAATAAATCTTTGAACTAAGCCCTGTCAGGCACAGGCACATTGTATTTGGAAAGGATGCCCTTAAACCGAATACCCAACTGCATGGCCAGCAAAATCCAGCTCTATGCTCTGCAAGAGGTTTGCTTTGCACATTTCTGTACCAAAGCAAATTTTCCTAGGACTTTGCTGGTCCAGCCTCCATGCCACAGGAGGCTTTTGTCAGGACAATACAATTCTTCCCACTGCCCTGAGGAAGTCTCTCATGTTGTATACTGCTGGGTGTCTCTAACTGACAGAGATACATTTGCACTGGCAGGCAACACATAAGCAACCAGAACTTGTCAAAATTGTGTGGTTTCAAAACCTCCAGCCCTCCAACTATATCTCCTATGCCCTACCTCACAGCAAATAGCTCAGATATAAGGTAGTAATGCAGCAGGGAATTGCACTATGCCTTGTGGCTGTGCCAGCCTGGCTTTCCTTGGGCAACTGTGCAACACTCCATCACCTAGCATAGATATACTCTGTTTTATAGGTACTACACCTGTGATATTAAGGTTACAAGACACATAAATCATCCCCAGATTTAAGGTTTGTCATAAATAAAAAGCAGTTCTTGGCTGGTTGCTTTTTAAGGCTGTTCTTGTTTTAATAGGAACAATTCAGACAGTGGTGCTTTGGGGGAAGACTGATCCCAGATACAGGAAATAACATGCAGAGATTGCCAGCTCTCTAGGTCTGGTGGTTCAGTGGGGAGAAGGGGGAAGAAGAGTTTTTCTGGAGACTTCATTTTTTCTAAAACTTGCCAGAGAGTTATACAGGAATGACAGGTCCTCTGAACCAGCCCAAGTCATATGCTGCCTCAGTACATCCCTTGCTAAGAGCTGTCCCATTCCCAGCAGCTGTCTCACCCTCTCTCAATACTAATGTCCTTCTTCCTTAAAGCATTCAGAGAGAGGTGTTACATGTTTCACTAGAATGTTATGTACTTCTTACACCAGCAGACATTAGAACAGCCTCAAGAGAGGTTTAAACACAGATTTTGACTATAGAATTCAGTAATTTATGGAAAGGAGAATTGAACCCCCAGTGGAATCAGTGGGAGACTGGCATTTTCTACTGGGGACAGGAATCTAGCCTAAGGCTCTTTATATTTACTCTTATTTGTAATACTTTTTACAAATATTTTAATAATGCAATCACTTTTCATATATATAGTCCACAGAAAAACAAACTTCTGAAATTATACAATTAGCTGTTTTTTTTTTTTAAGGAAAGACTTATTTATAGTGCACAAGCTCAGTGATTTATGTTTTATTTTATTCTTAATTTTTACTTCTATATGAGATCCTATTCTGTAAAATGGATTAGACTGTAATCTGTCTGGATTTGTGTCTAATCTAACCCCTCTTCATATATTTCATGTTAGTAGCTCACTGTAATGCCACAACCATGGCAATGATTGTATTAACAGGATGACAAAATTCTATCTGTCCCATAATGAATGGCAGGAAGGTAGCATAATACCCAGTGAGTAAGAATTAATCTTTTAAATCCAAATGTATTGCTGATAGCAGGGCTTTCTGTTGAATGCTTGGAGGCACTGTGGGAGGTTGGATTCTTCAGATTTAGTGTTAGCCCTCTTACAGTCTCTTCCATATGGCTTTGGGAATACATCATTCTTCAGGGTCAGATTTTTTTTTTTTTTAATTGTTTAAATAAAATTATAGGTATTTTGTTATGCCACAGAGTTTTCCATCTGTGATTAAGGTTTATAAAAAAACTGTGATCTCATGAAAGAAACAAAATTCCACTGACTTCAGATAAGAAATTTGCATTAATGCAATAAGCTTTGCTTTTTACACCCACTAAGGAAAAAACCCATGCATTTATCAGATTTATCCAGCCCTTACAGCTCTTCTATTAAAAAAAAAATCTTGAATGCTTTTTCTCTTATATGCAACTGTTATGGATATTCTACCAGTTACTGACACAATCTACAAGAAGCAACACCGTTCCAGAAATGTTTTATATGATGTGCCTTTTTTTAATGGTTTAGTCCTTTTCTACTAATAGCATACAGAAATAGAGCCTAGAAGCCATTTGGGGGTGGAAGAAGTGGATGCTGGAATTAATATTCTTTATGAAAATGGATTCAGTGCACAGTGTCTATGTACAGTACCTATGAAATGGCAACTTTGTGCCCTGCAGTTGAAATCAGACAATGAAAAAGAAACTGAACTTTATAGATTTCTGAGAAGAGCTGTTGTGGGCAAGTTTTCAGTCACCTCTACCTTAACACAACCACACTCAGATGGCTATTTTGGCTGCAGTGTGGCTTTAATAAAACACATCTGCTCCTCTCAGTTTTGCTCTTAGTGGCCAAATGCTCATGTCAGTGAAAACACCACCAAGACTAGCAAAAGTTGTCCGTGTCAGTAAGATATCAAAGTGGGACTTGCGGACCTCATGGGCAGACTTCAGATTGGCAAAGTCAGTAGCCAGATTCTCAGAATCTTTTTGCACTCTGAATGCCAAGTTGTTGAGTGCCTGAAAGGGAGCAAAGAGCCCGTGAAAATCTGACTCTAGTCGGGCAGAAAGACTGAGCTGCAGAATAGCCGTTTCAGGCATATTGAAACTTGCCCCGTTGCTGTCAGGACTGGGCACGTGCAGCAGGTAAATCAGTGTGTTCTGGCACTAAGGCTGTCAAATCAGCACCTCTCACGACCTCTGAAGTGACACGCACTTAGGTAAAATAACGTAGTTAGAGATACACACACACAGAACTTTTCTTGCCCCGACATGTTTTATCAACACTCTTTCAAGCTTAAGAAAAATTGCCATTCACTTCTTGCAGTCCAGACGATGACATCTCACAGATTCCTGCTAAGCTATACAACTCACAGCACTAAGTAATATTTTTATCACCATTTGACAGTTGTAAGCTCATGGAGCTTAGCTCTTCTAACTCGTCTCTCAACTCCAGCTGCCCTCTGCACTTTGTCAAGGCTCTTTAAGTGTGCTGGCATGCTTGGCTTCTGCCACGGACAGAAAAGACCTGGACTGCCTTTCAGAAAGAACCTGCCTAACTGTAGGGATATACAGAATTTTGCCAAATATATATATAAAGATACACACACACACACTTAAAATTGTGCCTGGCTTGAGAGCAATTGCTGGTTCTTGCTTTTCTTGACATCTGTCATAGCTCCTCACATAATTTTTTTTTGTTATTTACTATCCTATCTAATTAGGGCTAGGGCAGGATTTCTGAAGTGACAGATAACATAAGCTTGTCTTCCTAAAGCACTGGTATATGTTTGGCACTACTTGATCATCATTTTAAAATGTTCACAACAATTTGCTTTTTCAGAAGCCTATTAAGAATAGCAGTGTTAGACTGAAGGAACACAGGGTAAGAGTACAGTGCCTACGGGACAAAAGTCCTTTTTTGAGAAAAAAAGATTAAATAAGGTTACATGAAAGAAAATGCTATGGATTAGCTGTGTCAGCCATCATTTTTCTGACTGTTCAGCAGAGCCCACCAGTTCTTGGCAGGCTGACCATCCCAAGCTAGGGATTCAGACTCAGCCCAGGACAGAGGAGAGAGGTACCTGTCTCCTATTTTCCCTCATGAAAGAGCAATCAATAGAAATTATCAAATTTTTATCACAACCCTGGTAATAGAGGATCAATGAAGAAAACCATTTGAGTGTCTGACCTAAAGCTAGCATCAGTTACAACAAGAAGAGTCAAAATTAGTAGATCAGGCCTTCAAGGTTGTTTCTACTGATTGATGTTGTGTCAGATATTGCCAAATAGCATAAATACTGATAAATTCCCAGGAAAAACACAGATTGAATGGACAGTGTACCAGACCCTTGTGGATCCTGATCAGCCTCCCCTCAGAACACATAATTGGCTAAATATATTGTTTGACTTCTCCTTGAGGTTTCACAAGTATTTTCTCTTTCATTTCATAGGTCGTGTTTGAGAAGCCCTCCTCAGGAAGTGTGATATTAGCTTTACAGCCTTTATATAAAACATTTGTCTCAAATAGAAGAAATACAGCCAGGACAGTAGTAACAATACTCTCTACATTGTCCATGAATATTATCTTCATAATCTAATACGTCAGTCAGGGATGATTTGTGCTGTAGACCAATATACACTATGACAGACACTGGAATGAGACCAGTGCCATATTTTAAAATGTAATGTCCAAAGATCTATTATGCAGCAAAGCCTTCCAGTTGTTGCTGACTTGAAATTAATATAAAACCAAGATTAAGAGATACATAGGCTCTATGCTTATATGAGTCTCCTGATGTTTCCAACAAGGACCATTTATATCCGCTGTGTTTTGTTTTTCTGTTTGTTATTTCTGTTCCTGAAGTACAGAGCAAACATCTAGTCTCCTGGAAGCCAAAGGCAAAACTTACTGGTTTTTTCTTAAAAGGAAAATCAAAGGAAATCAAGAAAATAATGTATTCTGACGGGTAGATATTAAAAATTCATCTTTCTCTATAGGCATGAGGGAATTTTTAAAGAAAAATCCTAGTATGACCTGTGATATTTTTTGTAGAGGGGTTGACAAGAAGGTAAGCACTTCATTTAATGTTAATCATATCATCTGGAAGAGACAAAAATCTCAGGATCTCTTTCACTGAGATTAAATAGAAGACAATTGCAAGATTGTCTGCCAAACAAAAAGAGTTCAGATATCTTTAGACATATATAGATGAAACCTGAAAACTACATTGGCTCAATAGCTAAAATAGTGTTTTCGATGTGGAAGTTCAAAAACAGAAGTAGTAGTCAGAAATACTTGATTTCTAAATACAAAAAGTTAATATGAAATTTGAAACACACATTTTTAATGTCAGAATAATACACTGATAAAGAAAACTTACTAAGGCTGGATTGTTTGTCTCTGAAATCCTCCTCTGAGGACCACATATTTTTTAAGACAAACTTTTACCAAATTGAGTCTGCTGGTCTCAGTGAAGGAGAAACAGGACAAAAGTGATGGCCCTTGTTTTTTAGAGTTCCAGACTATATGTTCTGCTGGTTCTTTTTGACCTATGATCTATGCCATTACCTGTGGTTCAGGTGTAGGACTGAATAAGAGAGGGTTTGGGGTTTTTTTTTTCCCCTTTGTAGGATGTCGTGGTTTAGCCCCAGCCAGCAACTAAGCACCATGCAGCCGCTCGCTCACTCCCCCTGCCCCTGTGGGATGGGGGAGAGAATCGGAGGAGTAAGAGTGAGAAACACTCCTGGGTTGAGATAAGAACAGTTTAATAATTGAAATAAATAGTAATGATGATAATAACAATATAATAATGATAATAGTAATAATATACGAAGCAAGTGATGCACAATGCAATTGCTCACCACCCGCCGACCGATACCCAGACAGTTCCCTAGCAGCGATCACTGCTCCTTGGCCAACCCCCCCCAATTTCTATACTGAGCATGACACCATATGGTATGGAATAGCCCTTTGGGCAGTTTGGATCAACTATTCTGGCTGCGCCCCCTCCCAGTTTCTTGTGCACCTGGCAGAGCATGGGAAGCTGAAAAGTCCTTGACCAGCATAAGCAGTACTCAGCAACAACTAAAAACATCAGTGTGTTATCAACATTCTTCTCCTCCTAAATCCAAAACACAGCACTATGCCTGCTACTAGGAAGAAAATTAACTCTATCCCAGCCGAAACCAGGACATAGGAGAAAGTGATTACAAGCTGCAAGGATATTATTAGGGATTTCACAAGCGTCCATAAACTGGTGCTTTACTTCTGTAGTAATGTCCACAGATTCTTTATAGGCAAAGGTGCTTAAAAGCAACCCTTTCACTCAGTCCTTTATTTTCTCTTGTCTAAATCTATCCTTCTGCAGCAGATGTCTGCCACTCTCCCTTTATTGGAAGCTAAGCAAACAAGGTGGTACAAGTTTCAATATCACTGGCTATTACTGGGTAACCTGTAAAACTGAGAAGCAAGAGGAGCCTCACAAGGAGGTATAACTGCCTTGCTACACAGGCCAGCAGCCCACTGGATTCTATTTCTGTGCCTTGCCGTTCCATATTGCATCTTTTCTGGACAGACCATACCATCTATTTTTGCCTTTGGTTGTTCACTTTGTGACTGGAAAATACACTGTGTTCTTTTGACAAGCACCTTGAATTCTATTGAGAGAAAAAAAGCTACCAAACAAAAACACCCAAAGCAACAAAAAAGGTCTCTCCTTAAGAGTTTGCTATGATTCATTATCTGACGTCCAAGATGTGAAGCACCAGACACAGGAAATAAATGTTACATAGTATATTCAGTGTTCAAAGGAAGAATTTTAGAAAACTTGATCTACTAACTGGAAACAAAAATCAAAGATTTTAATCACTGATCATAAGAAATGCATAGTTCTGAAGGGAAAAGGCTTTGCATCTATTAACAATCCCTGCTAGCATCCATCACTCAAGAGGAAGTACTTAGTTTTGCCTTGGTTTTCTGCTATTTTTGAATGATGCAACTAGGGACAAAGTTATTAAATGGAGCAAATTCCAGCCAGTAAACTGACATGAGGCTCTCTACATGACAGACCCTTCTCCCTGGGTAATCACTAGACAAGTCTATTCATAAATGGCCCTTGGATTCCATTTAAAAGCCTATCAGCTCAGTAGGAAAGTTCTTCTAACGCCTTCTGACTTACAGAGAAAAATCTCTACTAGCTGGGCAGAGGGCAATTTCTTCCCTCTGTTTAGCTCTCCTTGAGAGGCAGCAGCCCAAATAAATTACTGTCTAGAAAGCCCTCTTCATAAAATAGAAAAAAAAAAAAAAAGAAAGAAAGAAAAGAGTTCAGAGCTGAGGCAGAGAGATAGTCAGGGTATTGCATACTTTGGTTCAAGCAGCATGTTTGTCAAGGAGTGCATGAATTAGGACCTAATCTGAGATGCACCCAATTGCAATCTCTCTTCCGATTTTTGTGGGGCCAGGCCCATACAGTTTTCCCTGACAGTACTTTATGAAAGCCTTTTGTCAGAGAGGAGGCATTGCAGAACTGCATGAAAGCTGGTGTTGGATCAGAGAGCCAGTATACCTGCTTTGCCTCTGACTTTCACTAAATCCTTGGAGCAAACATAACCCATTAAAATGAAATTCAGTCCCTGCCTGGCCCAAACATACAGCACGGACTAGAGCAGCAAGCATGCTTGCTGGCAAGGCATTCTGCTTCCTTCACAAAGGACTGACTTCTCTCTGCAAAATGAGTCCCCACAACAGCCGTGGCCAGCATCTGCAACACCTCCTCCACAGAGAAGAGTGATTATCTGGGCTTCCTTTCCATTGACAGCAAAAGACATTGAAATGTTGTTTAGGACAGGTCAGACCCCTGGACAGCTCTCTTCCCTGGGAATCTCAGCAAAGAAAGAAAAACTTCCGGTTTTTCTCCTTTTGAGCTCCTAATGCTTATAAAGCTTCAGCAGAGAACTGCTCCAGCCTGGGAAGGTTGCAGCAACCATTCCCATGGTTGCTGTCTCCCTCAGCAACCTCTCATGGTGGGACAGGGAGTTTCTATCAGGCAGGCTCATGCTGCTGCTACCAATTGACATCACCACTGAGCTGCTTAAAGACTTTTCCCTTTGGAAGAGCCCTCATCTGCCAGATATGGACACAGCAATACTGAGGGAACAAACTCCACTCTTCCCTGAAGACCCCAGCCTGCTGGCACTGAACCAAAGTGTCTCCTCCATCTCTTGGGGTAACTGTCTGTGCCCATCTTCTCCCACCATACCCCTTTCACAAGTTCACACAAAGCCTTTCATTCCCCACCACAGCATCCCCTCCTTCTGGCCTCTTTGGCAGGGGGGAACCCCAGCTGGGAGACCCTCTTCTCCACCCCAAGCTTCAAGCCTTCCTCCAGCAGACTTTTACACCTCCACTAGCACCCCAGCTATCCAGAGAAACAAGCAGCCCAAAACCCTAATGAAGCTACTTCCTCCCTAAATACCATACTTCATGGTGTGCAGGGCTGCTGTCATGTTTCTGGGAAGCTGCAGGTTTTCTTAGGGGTGCCCATAGCCCAGTTACTGCCTTCTTTATTCCTTTTATTACTACCCAAAATGGCTCACCTGAAGATAAATAATTTTATAGATCTGCACTCTGGTTGATCTGTGGCAGAAAAACAAGCAGTGAGATGCTCTCTGGGCTGCCACAGTTGTGTTGAAAAATACATGGGTTTGGAGTTCTAGGTCTTTCTAGAAAAAAAAGACAGGCCTGAGCCCAACATCACTCACACTCAACCCTCAAGCACTCAGACAAAGCTCGATTGGGAAACTGAGGCTTGAAAGACAAAGTCACTCAGCAAAGATACAGAGCAACTCAGTGGCAGCTTGGAACAAACCAGATAATTTATAGTAATTTCGAGTGGCTCATGCAGAGTCATGAGAAGAAAAGGCCTCCTTTGAGTCAACCTGCACTTAAAGCAGATTTCCTCCAAGATATTTGACTCCTTTTTTTTTTTAATCAGAGCCAAAAAAAAGATTTTAAAAAGCAGCTTTTAATCACTGTAAGAATCCCATTTAATCAGACTACTGTCTGGGTTCATTTCTTTAGCAGTGATAAATTAACCTAATCACTGGTTGATTTAACTAGGAGCTTTGATACTATAATATTGTTTTGCAGTTAGTTGCCTACATCTCCGTGTCTGTTACAAACCTTGCTCAGAGAAAAGAGTTGAAGAGGGAGATCTTAAATGCAAAACCTCTGACCAAATTTATATGAATTGCCATTTTCAGACTTTGCTATTCTCATTTTCTGAATGTACACATTTAAATAATTACTATGAATTATCTTATGAAGCATGTAAAGTGATTCTGATTATGCAAACTTAAACCAAGTAAACAAATCCGGTATTTCTTAACTAGACCAGACAGCTAAAGAGGAAAGCAATCTGAAGGAGTTGGGTCCTTTTCCTAGAGTGACATGATTTATGTTATGATCATATTCCCCACATTTCTTTTGCCAGGGAATTCATTCAGACAGTGGATTCATACCTTTATGGCTAGCTACTTTAAAATGCACAAGCTAATTAAAAATCAACCCACTGTTGAATTTGGAAAGAAAAAAAGTCACAGGCAATACATAAATTTGCTAATGTGAAATTAGATGTAACAATAATATTAGAGCAAGCTTAAACCCATAGACCAATGGAGTCATGGCGAGAGAATTTTTCTGAAACCATATGGTAGCTGCCATGAGAATGTGAAGAAACATTGTTCCTAGCCGCATAGCTGTCTGAAGCATGGCAGATGGAGGGAACAGTACATGTGCCAGCATGTCTAATTAGCTCACAGACTTTTAATTCCTCTGTTTTTAAAATGCCACTCTTTCAAAGTCTGATCCAATGTCCATGGAAGGGAAGGGGAGTGTTTTCTACTGACTCTGGTAGATGCTGACCTCCAACCCACAGAGCAAAAAAAAATATTTGTCTGCTGACTAGTTGCAGAGTTGTTTGCAAGACACAGGCAAGAGAAAGGACTGGATCAAAAGCAAGGTGGAGACTGGGTTAATTCTGACCATTAACTACTCAGGGCTTTACTGTGGGTCTATAATGAAGTGAACATTTTCAACTCAGTCCAGGCTGAGGATGCTCCTGGGTGTTCTTCTATAGATGTAAACATACACATTTCTTTTTTTCTCCTGCTCAGAAAATATTCATTTTTCTCTCCCAGCTAAAGCTCTGCTCCTTCTCCCATTCCCATATTGTTGTCTGTTCATCCCATGCTCCTGCATGTTGACATGCTGCAAAGCATCAGGCTGTGCCAGTGATCCCACTCCTCCAAGGGCAGCTCATTCTCACATCAGCTGCCTGGCTGGGTCCAGTTGCTGCGCTTCATCCTCTGCCAGCTCTCCCTCTCCTCAGGAAAATGCAGGTATATAGCTGAGGGACAGTAACCCACTTGCCCTGGGGGCTCCAACAGCTTCTCAGGAGCAGAGTTTCTTCTGCGCAAGGGGAGCATTCGCTGCAAGGATTCATGGCACAGCAGAGGGATGCTGAGAAAGATTTCATTTTCCTTTGCTTTGGGAAGGAGGAAGCAGACTATGTAGGAAACCTCTGCTTCAGGTTAGTACTCACCTTGTTAATGGTGTCTGGTAATGCTGGACTGGGAAGAGATCCACTCCCTTTATTTATCTGCCAGAGGGAGCCAAGCTGATAGCTGCCAAGATGGCCCTCACAGCCCAGTGTAGCCAGTCACACATGTTCAGCTCTGCCAGGCTGTACCCAGGGCTGGCCTGAGCTAATCTGTGGAGAGGGGTTAGTGACCAACCAATGACTTGCACTTTGATAACACCTCCTCAAACAAACCAGGGGTTGCTTGAGGAGAGGAAGCATTGCCATCTTACATATTATACCTCCTCTTACATATGGAGGCACAGGTACATGGGTGATTACATGACTCGGATAAGGTGAAATGGACAGTTTGGGGCAAGACTCATTATGTAGTCCTAAACATTGTCATTCAGCATCATGGGGAATCTTACTCAACTTGAGATGCATTTAAAATAAAATCAGATCCTGTGGCTGAGTCAGCTGTTTCTAGAGATGAGCGGTTTGGATAACTGCTCCTTTTCACTGCTGTGCGCTTGGGCATATCTAGGTGTTAGAAAAAGAAGGAGGAACACTTCCAGAAAATATAGCCTATTTTTGTTCTACCTCCCTAATTTGAGGTCTGTTCAAGTGTCCCAACCTTGATTTGCTATGCAAGGCAAGACCAGAGTGGACATGGTCTGAACTTGTCTTTCACTCAGGGAGAAAGATGCAGTTCAAGCCCTGAAAAATGTAGTTTTTATAAACAAAGACAGAAATATAATTTCTACATAGCACAGTTAAAACCCCTTAAAGAGCAGAGGACTGACTCACACAGATGTATGTTGCTGCCCACTCCTCTGATAGGCATACAGCTGCATTTGTAAAGGTTTAACACAATTCCTACACACGAGTACGGTCAGGAACTTTATTGTCTGGGTAGCTACATGATTTTGGTTCCCCCCCACCAAGGAAAAATATTTTTTGCTTTTAGGGATGTTATTTCCTACTAAGCACACAGGCGTATTCACACATTATCTGGGCTGGCAACTGTGCTGGGGGCTATCTGTTTTTTCCCCTGACCCACTGGCTCCAGGTCAATAGTTTTCCTTTTAGAATTATTAGTTAGATCTTTAAACCCTCTTAGTATTCAACAAGATTTCAATTCAAGTCCAGGTTTTCAGCTTAAGTATAGGTTTTACTTGAGGACTCTGCCTTTGAAAAATGGGTAAGAAACTTTCTACTCTCCAAAGATGTTTGGACTGAGATGCAAGTGCAAGACAGCATGTAAAGGTTTGAGCACATGTTCAAAGCAAGGGCATAATTCCTCCTCTGTTCTTGGACAATTCAGTATTTTAAGTTCTTTATAGCAAGTCTTACAAGGTGCTTTCTAAACCAGCTCAAAAAAAAAAAAAAGTCAGGCCTACTGCTACATGGACTGATACAGGTTAATTTTATGTTTAGATTTGGCCCATGGATAATCAGAACTAAAAGATAATTTCCTTCCCTCTTCATATAACTAAATATAGCTAATTAAAACAACTACTCCCCCCCCCCCCCAGCTTAACCAACCTCAAAATTCAGAGACAGAATTTAGCTTTTTTTTTTCTGACCTGATGTTCAGAATTTTCTCATTTGATTTTTAAAAAGATTTTTTTGTATGAAAAAGCTTTTTCCAATAGTGATTTATTTAAAGTCCTTTTTAAATTTACTTGCTTGTTTTGCTTGACGTTTTCTACTCTGCAGTTTTAACCACATTCATAATCCACTCAGCATATGGTAAAATCCGAGAAAATTCACAGTCAGAGAACCATTAGAGTAAGCGGAATGAGACACATTGCCTATTTAGCCTTATATATTGCCTGCAGGAATAACTTTTGCTTCCAGGGAAAGAAACTCTACTTAGCATGTAGATCTTCAATTATTAAATGTAATGACTAAGAATAAAAAGTTGTTCTTTTCTGTCCCCTAGAGATAAGTAGCTTATGACTTCAAGAACAATGGTAAATACCCCAAAGCTTGAATTCTAGACAGCAGCATTATATCTACAGCTTTACAAATCAATACAGAATTTCTGCTCGTTTAGCAAACCCCAGCATTTTGTGTATTGATATGTGAAGTGACTGGCAAACACACTCAAGTTAAAAAGGAATAAGTATATTGAAGGATGGAAGCATCTCACTAAAGGCTGAGAAGACATACATTCTTCCTTTGGTTACCAGTTTGAAGGTAGGTCAGGCATCACCAACAGACATAATCCAAAGATTATTTTTGGAAGTGCTTGACTCAAGTGGGATGTAGGATTCAGTCATGGGGTTGAGTCACCTGCATTCATTGTAGCTATGTATTAGATTAGACACCGATGCATGCAGGGCCACAGGAAGTCCACTCCAGAGAGCACTCCATGCTACCAGCCACCAAGCCACAACGCTGTGCTCCTCCTAACAGCCCTTCTGAGAAACTGAGACATTATTGAATGGTGGAGCAGATGGGCAAGATCAGTTTCCTACTCAAACTGAAAAGTACCTGTACTCCTGAGGTTGAATTCATCAGCACTTGTATTAAAACTTATGGTTAATTTTTGCTGAGATAAGTAGATAGCAGAAAACTTTCTGAAAAATCTGTCACATATAGTAAAAACTGCCCTGCTCAGAAGAAATGATTACTATGAAAACCAGAAGAGTTTTATCATTGTATTCTTGACTGCACACTGTTCATTACCAAAAATTGAACTGTGCATATTTAGTAGCTTCCTTTAGGTAATTTGCTTAGTCTTAAATTCTAAATATCTTCTCAAAGTTCATTATACAGAGATGACCCTTGCATTTCAGATAAGACACTAAGAGCTCTCCAAGGAACATAGTGAAGATAACGCAATGAAACTGTTGAAGAAACATATTTAGTATCAAAAGGAATAAACACAATGTTTTACTGCCAGAGAGTTTATTGAGAACAAGCAAAGCAAAGGAAATAAATTATCCACTGGTTGGGAAGATTTCAGATCTTAAAAACATTCCTTAAGCATCAGCTGCAGGGATATCACTCACTCAATTCCTTTGGCAGCAAAACAGTGATATCTCATTCATAGAAAAAAATTAATTATGGAAATGATCATTGCAATGCAGGCCTGAAGTGACAGCAGCCCAGAACATCAAGTTCTATGAGGTCACTGGTGCTCAACAGTGGGCCATGGAGGGAACTTTCAATTATTTTACTCAGAAGAATCATAGAATCATTTAGGTTGGAAAAGACCTTTAAGATCATCCAGTCCAACCATTAACCTACACTACCAAGTCCACACTAAGCCAATCAAGGGTAGACTACACTAAACCATGTCCCGAAGTGCCACATCTACCCGTTTTTTGAACACTTCCAGGGATGGTGACTCCACCACCTCTCTGGGCAGCCTGTTCCAATGCTTGACTACGCTTTCCATAAAGAAATTTTTCCTAATATCCAGTCTAAACCTCCCCTGGCACAGCTTGAGCCCATTTCCTCTCATCCTATCGCTAACTACATGGGAGAAGAGACCAACACCCACCTCACTACAACCTCCTTTCAGGTAGTTGTAGAGAGCGATAAGGTCTCCCCTCAGCCTCCTCTTCTCTAGGCTAAACAACCCCAGTTCCCTCATCTGCTCCTCATAAGGCCTGTGCTCCAGACCCTTCACCAGCCTTGTTGCCCTTCTCTGAACACACTCCAGCACCTCAATGTCTCCCTTGTACTGAAGGGCCCAAAACTGGACACAGTATTCGAGGTGCAGCCTCACCAGTGCCAAGTACAGGGGAACAATCACCTCCCTGCTCCTGTTGGCCACACTATTCCTGATACAAGCCAGGATGCTGTTGGCCTTCTTGGCCACCTGGGCACACTGCTGGCTCATGTTCAGCTGGCTGTCAACCAACACCCCCAGGTCCTTTTCTGCCAGGCAGCTTTCCAGCCACTCTTCCCCAAGCCTGTAGCGTTGCATGGGGTTGTTGTGACCCAAGTGCAGGACCCGGCACTTGGCCTTGTTAAACCTCATACAGTTCACCTCGGCCCATCGATCCAGCCTGTCCAGGTCCCTCTGCAGGGCCATCCTACCTTCCAGCAGATCGACACTCCCACCCAGTTTGGTGTCATCTGTAAACTTACTGACAGTGCACTCAATCCCCTCACCCACATCGTTGATAAAACTGTTAAACAAGGCTGGCCCCAAAACAGAGCCCTGGGGAACACCGCTTGTGACCGGCTGCCAAGTGGACTTAACTCCATTTACCACAACTCTCTGGGCTCGGCCATCCAACCAGGTTTTTACCCAGCGAAGACTACGCCCATCCAAGCCTTAAGCTGCCAGCTTCCCAAGGAGAATATTGTGGGAGACGGTGTCAAAAGCTTTGCTAAAGTCCAGGTAAATGACATCCACAGCCTTTCCATCATCTACCGGGCGGGTCACCAGGTCATAGAAGGAGATCAGGTTGGTCAAGCAGGACCTGCCTTTCATGAACCCATGCTGGCTGGGCCTGATCCCCTGGTTGACCTGTGCTTGCCTGTTGAGTTCACTCAAGATGAACCTCTCCATAATCTTTCCTGGCACCAAGGTCAGGCTTACAGGCCTGTAGTTTCCCAGGTCCTCCTTCCAGCCCTTCCTACAATAGATGGGCGTCACATTGGCAAGCCTCCAGTCATCAGGGACCTCCCCTGTTAACTAGGACTGAGAGACTGGTAATAAACTTGCTTCATATCAGGAATGTTAGATATATTTCATGCTACTTTGAAAAGACTAGTTTATTTATGAAACTTCTATTTACTAATCAACAAGCAAACAGCATCTGACTACTCAGGAGTCAACAACAATAAGCAATAAATCAGAGCAGCAGTCAGGGTAACAGAGTTGTTGAAGAAACATGGTATCTGTGCTGAGGATGGACACATTTCCAGATGCTATCTTCTCAGGAGAGATTCTGGAACAACATGAAGTGAATGATGAATGGTGTTGCTGCTTATCTACTTGGGTTGAGTAATGGGGGATCACAGACAGAAACATGCTTTCAGGAAGTCCTGTAAGGTTCAGAGAAGAGGTTGTGGAAATGACACCATGCTCCAAGGCCTCCTAGAAGCAGAAGCACAGGGAATGTGGCTGACAAAGCAATACACTGAGCCTGGCACTACAGACCTGCACTCTCTCTGTATGCCTGCATGTCCTGGACCACAATTTCTTCACTGAAAGGGTTATTAAGCATTGGAACAGGTCACCCAGGGAAGTGGTTGAGTCACCATCCCTAGAGGTACCTAAAAGATGTGTAGATGTGGTGCTTAGGGACATGCTTTAGTGGTGGACTTGACAGTGCTACGTTAATGGTTACCTTGATCTTAAAGGTCTTTTCCAACCTAAATGATTCTGATTCTTTTCCCGCCCGCCTCCACTTGCAAAAATAAAGTTCAACCACATTTTACTGGACCTTACAACAGTAACTTATGTAAGAAGAATCATTTTCCTACTGAAAGATTCACTGACAGAATTTCTGAAGAACTTGTTTTCTAGGGAAGGTTATGCTAAATAGTCACCAGTCCTTCTGGCCTTACAGTTGGTGTATCTAATTAAATAAAATGGAACAAAGATAAAGACTCTAGGACTAAGTAAAAATAGGTCTAATAAAGACTCATCTACTTAGTGGGAAAAAGTCAAGACAGATTCTGAAAAGTGGTTTGTACCTGTTAACAACAAATAGCAGAAGCCCCTACAAGGCTGTTTTAAGATAAAATCCTCAACCAGGTCTACAAAGGAGCACTTCAAAGTGACACCTAAGCTGCCCATACTCCAGGGATCTACTCATGCAGAGTAGCTTGATGAAAGGGAAGATCATAAATGAAGCTTAAGGAACATAATTCTGATCTCCAAGTACTCAGTAAACTGTAACAAAGAGGAAAGGAGTTATTTCTTTCAAAGTCCATGGTGAAGCTGCCAACCTTGGAGTCTTTCACAACAAACTAGATTAGCATCAAGCAGTGGTGGCACAGACACAGCTGCTCCTGTCTGACAACAAGGGAACATGCACTAGATGAGCTCTTGAGATCTATTCTAGTCCTACTTTTCTGACTTTGTCTGCAAGAGAGGATCAGGATGTAAGTTAGCTCATCAGAATGAAATTCATATAGTTCTTTGGTGTTCAGCACAACCCTCCTGGGAATGAAAAGCCAAATGGACTCTTGACATTTACATCTTGCTATGTAGATCTCTTCCTGCCTAATTAAAAGATACTTGTATGGATTGAATTTCTTTCTAGTTTAAATCTCTTGGGTTCATACACAGGGAATTTTGGATTAGATCTTAATATTTGAGATAGAAAATAAAATACTTGTGGTTGGGTTTTTTTTTTTACCATCTGTTCTTAAATGACATTGTTGCCATGTTCCTCTGATGTACTTCACCTCTGCAAGCTTGTTCAAGGACAGTAGGGAAGACTCCAATCTGAGCATAGAAGCGATGTTTATGGCTACACACAGATTAAAGCTGAATGTCAAAATACAGAAAGAGGCATGCTAAAGGGTAAGTATTAAAAAGTAATAATGAAGGAGAAAATTGCTTGGAGCAGGTTAACAGTTTCATTGAAATTCCCTTTGTGTTTAAATGTAGACTTTTGCCCTTTGCTCCAGGAAAAAAAAAAAATCAGAAAATACTTGAAAAAAAAAAATGCAGAGAGTTCTCAATTTTATCATAACCAACACATTCTCATCTCTTAAAAGAAGCTAGCTGAATGTTCTTCCCACTCAGAGCTACTAGTGAATATAACAAGCAAGAACTGATTTTTGTGTATCACAGAAAATAAAGGGTTTTTTTCCCCAGACTATAAAGTTTTAAGTAATATTTTGTGGGACAATCTGAATTTCATAGAATCATTTAGGTTGGAAAAGACCTTTAAGATCATCCAGTCCAACCATTAACCTACACTACCAAGTCCACACTAAACCAATCAAGGGTAGACTACACTAAACCATGTCCCAAAGTGCCACATCTACCCATTTTTTTGAACACTTCCAGGGATGGTGACTCCACCACCTCTCTGGGCAGCCTGTTCCAATGCTTGACTACCCTTTCCATGAAGAAATTTCTCCTAATTTCCAGCCTAAACCTCCCCTGGCACAGCTTGAGCCCATTTCCTCTTGTCCTAAAAAAACAAAAAAAACAACACATCATCAGTAGGGTAAAACTAACCTGTCTCATGACGGTCTAAATTTGGGCACAAAGAAACAGAAAATAGGGTCCCAATGAGGATTAATTTACTTTGCAATATAGAAGAGAGAAGCTAAGAAACATTGAAACAGGGAGATAAGAAGGTGGTAAATTGCTCAAGAGAGAGATAGGCAGGAGGTAGATCAAGAGAGGGATGCAGCCAAAGCAGCAGAGAAACTCCTGCTCTAACAATCAACACAAAAATCTGTATCCAATGAAAACAAAAGTTTCAATGACTTCTCAGACTTATTGAGGAATTCTTGGGCAGCCTATTATTCCTCAAATATTCCCAAACCCCTCCCACTATAATTCTTCCATTGAAAAGAAGCTTTTCAGAAGTTAAGTCTTAGCCACATCTTCCTTCCTACAGGAGCCATACAGCCTGGCTTCAAGGAGAATTCCAGCAAGTAACTTAATCTCATTGTCTTATTTTTCCTCACCTGGAAAACTGGGTCAGTGATTTTTTTTTTTTAATCTTGACTATTCTGACTAAAATTCTTGAAGACAGAGACATTCTTTCCTTCACTGTAGTTAACTCTAGCCATACAAAATTCAGAATGTCTTTTTTCTGAATTTTGTGGTACCTTTCAGCTTTTCACTGCAGACACAAGGGCTGGGAACTTGGTGGTTGTTTTTTGGTTTTTTTTAAATGAAAGAAAGGTTGTATAGTCATAGGGCTTCTAGGGTTGCAGCTTTAAAAGGCAGCCAGCATTACATTGCCAATAATAAAATCACAGCAATTTTGCTCTGTGTTTACACATGATATGTGGATTCAATCCACTTTAAGGCTTGTATGTACTATTTGAAAAAGTTATTAGGAAACCCTCCACCTCAGCTTTTCAGCAATAGAAGGTTTACTCCTCAGCCTCTGCTTCCCCCTCTTTCCACCTCACCATCACTCTACTACAAGAACATCCTGCATAGAGCTAATCTTTAAGTAAAAAAGCAGTGCTTTGAATCCAGAGATTCTACTGTTTCTCTGCAATAGAAATATCCTCACTGCTGCATCTGCAGACCTTTGGAGCCAAAGAAGGATGTTTCCCCACTGACTTCTGGTGTTCAATGGAAAGTGTTCAAATAGGATGAAGTCTAAGATCTTGAAAAGACCCTGCATTATTACCACATAAGATGTACTTACTGTGGTCATGCTATGAAAAACACAAACAGGATTACCTTTTTTTACCCCAAGGCAAAGGAAAGAAGGTCATTCCAAAGTTACCTTCAGAAGGATGGAACTGTACAGATAAAAGTTAAAGAAACTAGTTCTGAAACTGTTTACAGAAAATGATTCATTGGACCCAAGAAACCTCACTTTTAGTTACTGGAGGGGTAATGAATTTATCATGTCCTTAGATCCATTCTGCACTACAAATCTCCCAGATGAGCTGGTCAAGACAAAAGTTAAGCTCAAGACACAGGGGTCAAGGGTAAGTAGTCTGATTAGTAGTGTTTAGAAGTAATGTAATGATGGTTTATAGTTTTTCATACCACAAACTCTAGCAGCAGTAGAGGTTGCAGCTATTTCCTGGTAAACAGACCTGGTTTCAACCTGGTGCTCCTCAGGATAAAGTGAGTTGTAAAGCCACACTATTAAACATCACAGACAGATTTAATGACTTGTTTTGTGGAAAGCTCTATACGGCTGCAGTCAGAGAGAAATGGAGATTTCTAGGTAGCATTACATTTTATCTCAAGCTAGTAGAAATTTAAATGATCATTTAGAGGTGCCCACCTATTTCTATCCTGACTTCAGACCCAGAGGCAAGATAAACAGTTACAACCTGCTTTCTAAATGCAAGATTTGAGCTGAACTGGGTCCCAAGCTTTGTTCCCTCCCTGCCCTAATTAGTGTTCCTTACTCATCTTTCAGGTGACTTATCACTGAATGTTGTCATTGAGATGCCTAAAGTCATAATAATATTTCCTATAATAAATGACAAACTAGAAAAGTAATACACTGTCTGTCTCCATCCATGTTTCATTTTTGCACTTGATATATTTTCTTTTAAAATGTTATGTAGTACTAGGGGTTATGACACTGAAATCCTTCCAGGTAATAAGCTGTGGATGGTTTCTGCTATGAACAGTTATGTTTTTTTCATCTAAGTCTACACTAGGATGAAATAGAGACAATTAGAAATGGTTTTTGACAAGACAGAATAGGCCAGCAGAAGAATGTGTGGGCTGAATATTAAAACTATCACTTGAAGGAAAGCCTTCTTGAGTTCTTTGTTTACTATGATTTACAAGTGGAACGTTTCCATGAGAAAAGACAGACAAAATTTAATGCTGATAACTTGGCTGTAAGGACAATACTTTTCCAGGATGTAGAAAACTCAAGTTCATATTCTTGGTCTGAATCATGGATTTGCAATTCCTTTTCTTAAGCAAATACTCTAATCCTGAGGCTAGTTGCTTTCTGTGACACATCTCAAGTTTCAGTGAGAAATTCCATCCAAGGTCAAGCTGGGAAAAAAAATACATTTTCCTACAAAAACTCTAGCACATCAAGACATTCCTAACCAATTCCAGCTCTAACGGCATCTCTTGACCTTTTGTCTCAATTGACTGGCTCCATTGGACTCTTTAGCTGTGTAAAAAGTCTTTAGGATTCAACTAGGTCAACCAGCTCTGAATACCCCATGTGGAGGGGAAACTTAGAATAGTACAAAGGCATTCCTGCAAAATTAATCACCCATCCCTTTGCATATATTCCCACCAAAAGCACTAGTTTTAGAAATTACTTTTGGTGGGAAGGACATTTGTCCATTGATCTTCAGAATTAGCTCATTTCAACAAATAGTAGTAATAAAAACAATTGATTCTTACCTCAGCACTAGAGCAAGGAATTTGATCTTTTCACCAAGTAGACAGGAAGTCACTGTGATCACTTTTCATATAATACAAGTGAGAGATTTGTGACTGAAGACAGTTTGGATAACCTGACTAACAAACTTTGCAGGATATAGCAGAGTAAGTTTACAGCATAGCTGCTACTTTCACAGGTGAAGTGTCTCTTTTTATGATGAGGAATAGAATGCACAGAGACCAAGAGTTCTGTGAGTTCACATATTAATGTATCTTTTAACACGGTGTCCTAATTAAAAAAAAGTGGATTTGCCTACTTGGGGGGAAGGTCAAGTTGTCAGTTGCAATGCTGTTACTTACCTATTTCCTGGGGGCAGAGGAAAACACTTTGGAACTGTTTAAAAGTTCTGTGGAAACAACTCTTCAGTGGGTCTGTAGTTTTTGGGTTTTTTGTTTTGTTTAAGCAATTTGTCAGTGTTGCACACCATTTTCCCCTCCCACCCTGGCTTGTTCAACACTAAATCTTTCTTCAAAGTGGTTTTGAGAACTAAACTAGCCCTCTGCTACTCTTATTCCGAGAGAAAGAAAATACCACCTCACCCATCTCCAGTTCCCAGAGTGCTTTGTTACAGCCAGTTGTATCTGCCAAAACAACATTGCAAACTATGCAGCCCTGAGATGGTCTGATTGAGGAGAGGAATCACCATCATGGAGTACCCTTCACTGAGCTGACTGAGCATATGGATTTACTTCAGCCTGGACACCTTGCTAGGGAGGGAAGAACCCAGGATCTTCACCAGACAAACCACAGCAACTTTCAGCACTTCACAGATGAGACGAAAACATAAGAATGACCACAAAATGAGACCATGGGTTCACATAACACAGTATCTTGGCCTTCTCATGAATTTCAAGCACTTTGTGCAATGACTTCAATAACATTAAAAATAAGGACAGAAATCCTGTTTTTCACAAAAGGGACCACTTTATGCCTTTATCTGACCCTGCTACAAACACTTAATTTGACTGGAATGTCTCTCTGAAATAAGAACATTTGGTTTGTTTAGGTGCTCCCCTGATGCCACCCCTGGGACTCACTGTCACTTTGCTTTGTGCAGCCACCACAGAGTGCAGGACTAGTTGAAAGTCACGTATAGTATCTTTTTCTTGAAAATGATGATCCACTCACATTTTACTTATTCCTATTGTACTGCAGGGTTTATCTTCCTTATAATTTCCAAGCAGATAAGGGACCTTTATGCCGTCTTTTCAAATCAGACTGAGCAAGAAAAGTCAAGCCTAACCAGTAAGTGACATAACCTATCTTCAACTTCTCAGGTTGTATATCAGCAGGTTAATGTGTGATCAAAGCAAGCCAAGAAGAGCCTGAGGTTTCTTGAAGAGGTTTTTGATAGGTGAGCCTGTGCTGCAGAGCTAAGAGGAGTTAATTATCCTTGAAGATCTACCAGGACTGAGAGAGCAATTTAAGCTAGAAACAATACGCTTGATGCCCCATGCATCCAAACAGCAGAGAGGCCCATACAGCCTGCAATAAGGGATATACAATCTTGGACACAGCAGGGATAGCATGTGGGTGTTCCAAGAGTAATAGGGAGAATCAGGCTTCTTCAGATAACTGTATCCAGCAACTAAACCCTAGGAGAAGTCATGAAACAGAAGGAAAAAAGAGAACAGGAAATAGAGATTGGAACCTATACCCAGCTTGGTAGCTGATATATTCCCTGGCCATGGTCAAATTGCTTCATGTTTCTATAGTTAATTTCCCTTTATCTCATTCTGGTTTTGACCTGTCCTGCTGAAGAGCAGGAGCTGGAATAGAGACTGATTCATGTTTAATATCTTTGTACAGTAATTTGCATGCTATCATTCTTTGATCAGGCATATAACAGTAATAAAGGGCCCTGTTTTATTCTGTGATCAATCTTGTCTAAAAAGTAATTTCATACACTCATTGCTTTGACTTTCTCTGTAAAAGTGTCATACATGGACACAAGCATTAGAGGAATCTTTGGCTGTTTATTTCAACTGAACCTTCATTCCAAAGGGTGGTGCCAGAAGCTGAGGTTGAAGCCCAACACCACTGTTATTCCTAAGTTTACCAGTTCTTCATAAATGGTTTGAAACTAAATTATATGTTTATATTCCTGTATTAATTTAAAGGCTGAGGTATCAAAATATTTGAGTTTCTTTTTTTATAGATTTAGCAATAAAAACTGGTCTAAAAATAACACATCCTGTGAGATGTGTATTATTAAGCCATTTTTATCAGTAAAATGTTCCACTTCTTGGATTGCTAAAATGATGGGAAAATAAAATACTAAAAAAATCTCCAACAACTTGCCAAGGTTTTAATTACAAGATTATAGGGCTAGAATTCTTCACTTAATTTTCTGCTAGATTTAGCAAGTAAGTGGCTATTTATGCTTCCTTTCCCAAGCTCTGTTCTGCTACATAACATACAGAAAACACACTATGGTTTCTTCTTTCTGAGTTTATGCCAATAGTCAGGAATGTATTGAAACCAAGAGCTATGGAAGGATTTGTGCTAGCTTCAGAAAGAAAGTATGTAAATGGATAACTCTGGACACAAATCCCAACATTAAAGAACAAGATTTCTAAATCTAGGCTTTTGTTAGGAATTACTGAAATGAAGTTTGTCTCCAAGATATTGATTGAATCTGTTGTTTGCACTAAACAGTATACATTATCTGGTACAGTCTTTGAATGCATAGCTTTAATTTCAGGCAGCTACTCACAAGCCAATTACTCTCTGCACCTGTTTAAGAGTTTACACTATCTACAAATAAGTGCCCATATGCTTCTTTAGGTTGTAGCATTGGTATTATAGTCATTCAAAGGACACAGGATTAGATCTTTTCAAGAACACTGGGTGTACCATTGAAAGTTTTGAGAAAAAATTTCCATTAAACACATAATTTCATACTTTATTATGGAGCCTCTTCATAGCACTTACCTTTGCTTGCTGAACCAGAGATGATAGTTGCTCAGGCCACTCACCAATAAGAAATTAGTTTCCAGAAGTTCTCCACTGATTACTGAACAGCACATGGCTCCACCACAGCAAGACTAAGTCTACAAGGAGGCTTTTATACTGGTTTGAATCCTGTGCACCTGGTTGCAGGGAGCAGGGAATTGATTTGGGATTAAATTCACCTGCAGGATTTGGGATGAATTTCACTTTTAGCAGAAACACAGTCTGTGTAAGATATAACAATTCCTAAGCAGTACTTTGACTGGATCCCAGAATGTTTTTGGACCAAAAGAAACAGGAAGGTAAGACTGAAATAAGGCAAATAGTGGTTACATCACAACCAGTTCAAAAGATAAAAACAAATAGTTAATACAGTCTGCTCAGCTGGGTTGTACAGTGATAGGAAAGATCTGCAGGAGGAGATAGAGATTTTACCATAAAGCATCTGAGCCAAACCCTGCCTTTGAGTTCAGCTGTATAAAAGACCCGCTATTCTGTAATGCTAAAAATGTAGAACAGGAGCTTGTTTTACTAATTCATCCCATATGAACTCAGATAACACAAAAGATCTGAACAGTCTAAGTAGAGAGCTCTCTAATATTGTTAAGTCAAAAGAAAATGCTGTTTTGGCTTTATTTTCAAAGCAGCTTGGCAATGTGTATTCATATTTCAAAACTGCTGGTGAACACTGTCCTTGTAAGTCCAAGGTATTTGACTTCTTTCGGTTGTGTGGATTTTCCTGGAAATCATGGGAGACCACCATCAATTCAGGAATGTCTTGGGAAGCCCACAGTGTTCTGCAAACACTTGGTGGGTGAGTGGCAATATTCAAGGAGGCTACACTTGGTTACTCAAACATTTTAACAGGAAACAGAGTCTCCAAACAGAAACAAAAGCTATTGAATAAGAAGCAAGGTTGCAAAAGGGCACCATACTGACCCCTCCACCGGATACCAGGTCAATGCCCACAACTGACCTTAAAGAGAAACTGCTTCATCACAAAGTGATATTGGGCTGTACCATGACCTTAGATCATTTTCTTTAATAGATTTAGCCATGTCTGCTGGATGCTTCATAATATTCCAGGTACAAATCAGGGGAAAAAGCTAATGCAGAAACAAATGTGGGAAACAGCTCTGTTGTTACATTCTGTTAGCTCTGAAGCTGTGGAAAGTTTCACAGTTGTATCAAAAGTCTTTATCCATCCTTAGGTTAGGTTGAGTCAAGCTTATCTCCTTATTACTGAAATTCAAAAAGTTAAAAAAATATTGAATAACCAAGCATATGTTTTCTGTTATCCTCCTTCTTGAAAAGGAAGTTGGTCAGACGATCTTCTGAGGTGAAATAAATAGAAAGTACATTTTGAACATACAGCTCTTCCTGTGAATTCTTTATGGGAAATTGATTTTTTTCCATACAGAACTTGCTTACAAAGTAAAGGTCTTGTTTATAGATTGTAAAATATTCATGCAAACATAATAATCTCAGAGTTACATTTTCAAACTTTTGATCCATTTACAACATGGGAAAAAAGAGTGTGTGAAAGGTTTTGATTAGTCTTAGAATCCTCCTAATTCTTGGAGCACAGAAAAACATTAGCCCTGGGTTTTTTTTTTTTATATTGACTCTGCATTAAATCCCAGGAGTAGCATATTTCTATTATTTCTTCATAAGACAAACTCCAGTATTGATTTCTAATCACCATTCTATTATTATGCATATATTACACATTAACACTTCCATGATTCTAATTCAATACTCTGTGATCTGTAAATGTCCTCTGAGCCTGACACAAATCCCATTGAAGACAGTGCAAAAAAAGTCTGCTTATTTCAGTGGGCTTTGGAACAGCATTCCCTAAAGAAATTTAGGCTTACACACCACACCGTGTTAGACCTGCTCTTTTTCTGCATCTTCTCAAATATTGAGCCTGAAAAATCCTGTAAGTCATGTAATTGAGAAACCAATACACATAAAAAGAATTATGGCAAAATCAACTCTGTTGGTAATATCCTGAGCCAATGCCCAGAATGGACAGCATTCAGAATTCCCTAGGTGATCATTATGGTTCAAGAAAGGTTTGGGAAAAATTATTCTACTAGAGATAGTAAACAAGTATTGAGTAGAACCATTGAAATGGTTTATTTTTCAACCACAATAGTAAGTCACTAAGGAGAAAGAAATTGCTACCTAAACTCATGACCAGAATTCAGAATTACGGACAGTTTCACTTCAATACCACCAGTATACATCTGGAGACAATCCACTGACTTCAAGAGAGTCACCCAAAATGATAGTGGCTTCTTGAAGGACTACTTGAAGCAATAAGTGCTACTTAACTGTTCAGTTTTTGGACGTTTTTTTATTTCAGTGGAATTGCTATGCATTCACCCCAGTAAATCTAACCATTCAGTTGAAGCTACACACTTTTTGATGACTGCTTTTCCATTATCAATATGGGTCAAGCCTTTCCTTAGTCCATAATGAAGGATTTTTCTTTTGACTTGAACCCTGGTGTTTGATTTCACTACTAGTTGACAAGTATAAGATAAAAAGAATACAGGTTTCTGTATGCCTTCTTTGTTATGCATCTCCCAGTGAATGGATTACAAGTGACTAAAACTTAGATTTTGTACTGTATCCTTATGTAACTGTAAAATTCTCCTGCTGTTTTTTCTGTTTTTTGTCCTTACAGCAGAAAAAATGGTGCTGATGACATTTGGGCTGCTGTTTTTGACTGAACTGGCAAAAATGTGTAGGAACTAAATTATTTTGGGAACTCAGCTCCCCTGCTATGCTGGGGAGACTTTGGCTAAAAGGGTTCAAAAGTCATTAGGTGACATGCAAAGTAATGTGTGAGCCTTGCTTTCATAAGGAGCCAGGCTAAAAACAAACTTAATCTTCACAATTGTCATGAACTGGTGTCTTTCTCTGTGGTCACAAAAAAGTGAAAGGACTGACTGAGCTGGCTGTATCTATCACTTGGTAAAGTGATAGGAAGAAGACTGCAGAATTCTTACAGTTCCTGTATCACAGTGGTCTCCCAGTGGCAATTTGTTCTACAGATTGGAACCCCCCCCTACATCTTAATATCCTAAAAGGAGGAACCTGTGAATGAACTCTGTGAGCTCCCTTCCTGAAGTTCCAGGTAATATTGACATGGTCTACTACTAATTGTCAGTATACTGAAACCTAACCCAGTGGTGGCACTGTTCTGGGCACTACTGTCACTGATAGACTGGGAGATTTCTCAAAGTCTGAAAAAAACTGGAGCTCCATGTGTCCTGGGGGACGAGCATTACTAACCTAGCAGTGATGTGAAGCACTTGTCTGAAACAGTGGTGAGTTGAGCCAGTGCCCTGGACAATGTTCCCCTCTTCCAGCAGATTCTGTTCATTCATCCAAAAGAAAAATAAGGGCCAAAATGTGCCTTCAATAACTTTTTAGTTGGCCTGTGGTGAATGTTGCACAATCGCATCTTCAGAGCGACAATACTGATCTTGATGGCACCACGTCCCTGTGTGCCTGGGACATTGCACTGCAGGCTATGAATTCAACAGGACCTGAGCCCGAAGAGGCAAAATTATTTAATTCATGATTCTTGTGACAAGAAGACAGATCTCAGCCCTTCACAACCCATTCTCCAAAATGAAACCAGTTGAAACAGTAGGTATATATACGTCAAAGGATACTCCTTCAGATAGCAAGCACATAACCACTTAGATTTCATGGGTTGCAGACCAGGAATTACTTTGCTCAGAAGTGATAGAGAATTACTGGAATACAAAATAACAAAGCCTTGGGTGGGCTGCTGTGGTATTTAGCTGCCATTCTGTCTAAATAATGCATGCAAAAAAACCCACTGAGAAAGTCAAAGCAACCAAAAGTTACACGTCACTTCAGGTTCCTCTATTGCTGTAGAAAGAACATTGTTTTTCCTTGCTTCCAGCCACTCTGGAAACAGTATCAGTTTTCTCTGTCATAACCCTCTGTGTCTCTGGAAACATCCCTTATTCACTGAATTCTCTGCACCTGCTTGTTTTAGCTGCTTTGTGTGTATTGCACCAAATGGCTCATGCA
The DNA here is from genome assembly GCF_030463565.1 of Pelecanus crispus. NCBI lineage: Eukaryota > Metazoa > Chordata > Aves > Pelecaniformes > Pelecanidae > Pelecanus > Pelecanus crispus. Next base: position 11,742,827 of record NC_134652.1, on the reverse strand, counting down.
ATCATAAAAGCACAGTGGCAACTTCTGTTTGCCGCTTCTGTTGTCCACAACTGAATTTTCTCCTGCTAATAACAGGCTGGTAGGAATTAAGTAAACCAATTTTTTTTCTATAGAGAGAGGAAAGAAAACCCTACAACCAGGATAAAAAAACCTTTCAACTTCCACCATGATGCTGCCATATACCACCTGTACACTTCATTGGGAATCCTGATATTCTATCACTAAGAGATCAGATACAACAGCAGAGCCCACTATACAGACATAGCCCATGTATAAATAAATAATAAAAGTAATACTGTACAGATGCAGGTCTGGACTAAGTGTTTCCCAAAATCTGGGATCATTCAGACCTGGCTCAGACATTGCCCATGACAGTCACAAAGCTCAGATCCAGAATTCCCAGCTCTAACCTGTTTAGACTCCAGGTTTCACCCTGTCACTATTGTAGAAGTGTATTTTTGCTGCTCTGGTTTCCCTCTTGTGCTTTCTTATTTTTTATGGTGTTTATGAAATGACTCCTGCTCACAGGAAAAGTGTGACTGGTTTTGTTTATCCTACTTACTATATGAGAACAATTTGCAGGCTGTCATTTCATTATTAAATTTGAAAACAAAGCAAACAGCAGATCACTGTAAGACTGGATGAAGTGAAAAATAAGCCCATTTCTGCCTTATATGTTTAAACAAAACTTAGTATGACTGATGGTTGGTAAAGCTTGTATCATCAAATACCAAAACTATTAAATCGCTAATCCTTGTTGTCAATAAGATCTACTTTCAAAGTTAAGTCTACCTTCCAAAAACTGCTAGGTAATTTATGATTCAACAATGAACTCTTAATTGCTTCCTCTTTATGTTGATCTGTTTTCCTGGAAATACAATTAATTCTCTATGCTGAGCCTTTAAGAATGAAACAAATTGTAGCCCTTGCTCACTTTGGCAATGCAATCACTTTTAATCAGAGCATAATTAGGATTTAAACAGTATCAACCTGTCCCTGTTGCAAGAAGGTAACTGCGCTTAAACTTCAATTACTCCAAAATTTAAAAATCAATTGCAAATAAAATGTCCTGCTGCTGATGTTAAAGAGATTAGAAAGACCAGAATACATTCACGCAAGAAGCTAGTCATGTCAACACAATTGCAACAAGCAGCTGCCATAATGTAGGTAATTCTGCTGTAATACAATACTAAGGCCTTTATCTAATCAAAGGCTAGGGGTGTCAAAAAATACAAGATGCCTCAAAAGGTAGATTGCTATTTTTTCCTATATGGCTTTATCCTGCACAGGATAAATGAGCTATTTTGATTTAAGAAATGATTTTTAGTGTGAATGCTTGAAAATCCAGTTTTTCTCCTCAATATCTATATACAGCAAGATGACAGAAAAGTTGAAAAACAGCCATCATTTGTGATGACTCTAAGGTTTGAAATAACAAGCTCTTTTTGTATATCTTTATTACGATGTTTTCTGGAGGCATCCAGGACAGTGGGCCTCCAACATGCTAAGCACCGCATAAACACAGATGAGGCAGTAGTCTTGCAAGGAGGCATGACAGACAGCTGGGAGGACCTATGGGGAAACCTGGGATCGAACTCAGATTTCTGGGCCTTGGTTGTACATGCTTATCCCTGCTAAGTGTGCAGAGGAAAGGGCTCACAACTGCACAGTATGTGGCTGAAGAAGCAAAGCTATCAGTTAGCCTGTGGAGAGAAGCATGCTCCTCCTGGGACCTTCTCCGAGTAGGATTGCAGGAGCACGGAAATATTCAGCAGCAGATCTGGACTGAAAACCTGTACTGCCATGTGCAAGGAAGGAAGGACCATGAGGTCCTTAGCACCATAATGCCTAAGGAAAACTTTAAAAGTTTATTCATATCCGTGGGTGGAAACTGCCAGAAAAAAATGAAAATTTCATCATGACCACTTGGAGACTGTCACTTTTTAAAGAATACTTCCAAACCATCTATCTGGGAATGCGACTTTCATGTCACCATGATAGAAAACAGTAGTGAATTAATGGCAGCAAAATGCAGCTAAACTGAAGTGTGCTGAAAGGAGTGTCCAGACTCTAAATGTGTGAGCAGAAACCATTCTGCAAGCCTGGCTGTCATGTCTCTGCTTGCTAAACTACATTAATACCTTTACAATCTGGTTCCTATCAAAATGCTTGTGGGGAAAAAAGCAAAAGCAGTGAGATACCTGGCAAGAAAGTGGTCAGGTATGCTGTTCTGATCATTCTTTCATGTTTAGTATTCTGGAAATTAGGGAGAATAGACACTAATGATAGCATATATTATAATAAAAAGCATGACAAACCCCACATGGAGATTACCTGCATCTTCCACTTTTTAGGGTGGAGGAGAAAATGTGTTGTCCATCCAAGGCATGCCTTTGGCTTGTCTTCTTCTCAGAAACCATTTCATTTTCTTCAGATGCTGAAGGAACAGGCACATGGCAGCTGCATCAATACCATTCAATAAAGCAATGCTAGTAAACGCCTCTGGTGATGCAAGAAGAAATTTATTTATTGGGTACTTCCCATTGCTTCAATGTTCCCAAAGGCTTTAAAGACAGGACCTCTCTTCACCTCCATTTTTTCTGCTTCTTTCCTCTTATTCGTTGATGAGTATACCAGTTGCTGTCTTTTTCAAGTTTCCCCTTCTTTTTTGAAACAGATCATCATGATACTCTGCCAGAGCTAATAATGATTGTTGCTGAAGGAAGCAAGCTGCTGGGGGAAATTCTCAGAATACCCCTAATGCTCCCAGGTACAGGGGGAAATAATCTCATTGGTAGAGAAGATTTTAAGATTTGGACATATATGCAGGTGGAGGCATTGCTTCATTCACCTTCTGGGTCCTCCATCCTTTGTTCTCTTGCAGGCGGGATTTCATTGACAACTGCTGGGGCTGAATCTAGGACAGGCTGCACAAAATTCATCTGGGAACAGAGGAAATTTCTCCTCCCCTTCCTCATCTCTGTACATCCACAGCTGTAACCTGGGGTCTCTGACATACACCGGGGTGTCTGCAGTCAGTTTTTATTCATCCTTCACTGAGGCACATCTGCCACTGAGGCACCATTACCTCTGCACTCATTTCCCTCACTGAATGTCCTAAAACAAAGCACAGCCTGACACCCTACAGTGTGTGAAAGTGAAATAAAAATGTTGTTTCCTTTGCTCCTGTGTGACACAAGTGTAAAAATCCTTATCCCTCCCTGTGGCTTGGTCTTTCTAACCTGGTCAAGTGCCACTCAGTACCACATAATCTTAGACGACGTGTTAGAAGCTGCAGACAATGTGGGGCAAAAAACTATGTAGAGACGAGATTATAAATGGCCTCAAAATAATTAATGCCAGGTTTTCTTTTTCTCCTTCCTCAACCTTTGTGTAATTTCCTACCTCTTAAAACTATCAATGGCAAAAGATATAAATTTTCCTTAGAAACCAGGCAGTTAAGTCCATATCTACACAACACAGCCTCTGGGCTCTGTAAAGGTGTGTTAACTGCATCCTGGCCCTTTAGAGAAGAGGAATCTTGGTACATGTGCAGGGGCCCATGATGCCAAACCTAAGGGTTTGCAGAATGTGGTCACTGACACAGCAAGGACAGAATGCACCTGTATCTGTATCCACCATAGGGTGAGTGGAAGTGAGTGTGGAAACAACCAGACAAACAACATCTAGAAGCTGGGTTGCAAGAAACAAACTTGGCTCAATGCCTGTTGTTACCAAGTCATAAGATTAGGGAACAACAAAAAAAAGGCAATGTTTTGTATTAGCTAAGATGAAGCTGCAGGTAGGGGAGGAGCAGCAGTTATTCGATCACCCACCAGGCTTGTAACAGCAGAGCATAATCATTTTTAGATTACACACCTGATCAGTTACCACACAGCTTGCTCTGCCTAGGAGCAATGCCAGGATGGATGTTGTTTTCATGAGGATTTGCATGCTCAGATATAATCCTTCCTCTCTGCAGTTGAACCACCAGTCTTTACTCCTTTTGCTATAAGATACTTTTCTGGCAAATACAATCAAACTACTTTTTATATTTGCTATGCAATTTGACATGCACACTCATTAAAAATAATAATAATATAATCACTGAACTTCTACATGCTATCTAATCAGACAGATCCTAGCTCTTATTGCTAATATTCTTCTGCAGGACTGAAAGTCCTTCTTTGTGTTTTTATGTTATTCAGCATGGTGGCCTTTGATCAAGCTCAAGCTTAGTACTGCTGACATGGAGACAATGGCACTGTTAGGAAATGAGAAATGTTTTCTCCCAGAATCTCTGAAATCAGTTCTGCTACAATACCTCTCTTGGCATCTTGTGCTGGCACCAGCCTCTCTAGTGTCTGAGTTCCTTCTATGTTAAACCAATACCCAGCTATACCAATAAGAATAGAATAGAATAGAATAGAATAGAATAGAATAGAATAGAATAGAATAGAATAGAATAGAATAGAATAGAATAATTTTCAGTTGGAAGGGACCCACAATGATCATCTAGTCCAACTGAAACTAAGATGAAGAATGGCAACATCTCAGTACTTTTAACAGAGTCAAAAGTATGGAAAATCCTGAGTTTATTTTTTTTCTGTGCTTCCCCAAACTGGGATCAGAATGTGGGGTTTTTTTAAATGTTGGCAATATTCAGAGAGTTCTGTTGTGACCTAGTTTTTTGGCAGATGTGGAGAACTATTAGAGAGCTCTTAATAATGCATTTGTAGAAAGCATACAGCTTTGCTTTTTCAGAATAAAACCTTCTGAACAATCCTAGATTATCTGAAGTACCAAAAATCACTAGTCATAAACACACAGCAATTTATCCCTAATTTTTTGTGACAGAAAGAACATGGCTTCACCATAAGAATATAGCCCATTTTTTTAATCTTGTAGTATTTTCAGCTTGACCAAAAGAAGGTGAGTTCTGATCAACAACAGTTAAAGTTTTTACTAAAGTTCAAGCACTCCACAAAAGCTATAGGTAAAGTAAACATTTTCCAACTATTTTGATTATTTAATATAAAATATTTTTTCAACCAGCTCTTCCTGTAATGGCTTCTGCCGACTTTGCAGACCAAAGAAATTTCAATATAAAGGGAATAGGCATCCACTGAGCTATGAGAACTGCTGCCTCACTCTCTTCCCTCAACCAAAGCTTGCCATTATCTTAACTTCTATCTATCACATAACCGTGATGTTTGATACCACATATTCTTCTCAAAATGATCATCCACGGCAGTGCTTATCTCTTGGATACCAATTCTGCTGCACTTTTAGGAGTTAGTGAAAAACCTTGAGGGTGTACTTTATTTGGGCATTCTGAGAGAATTTTGCTCACAAGGGAAGGTGGGAATAAAAGTGTTGTGATGCAATTTCCACTGAAGCCATTAGATAAATTTTAATTCACTTCACCAGGCTTTGGGTAAGTTTTTGCCCAATTCCCTTTTTTTTCTTCCTGTGGCTCTGACACTCAAAATCTAAGCCCATCACACTGAGAATGAAATGATTATTTATTTCACAATGAGATTTTGTGATAGTTCAGATGTTCTTACTGGCTCCCATGTTCAGAACAGTTTGAATTTCCTGGTACCTCCGGAAAAGTGATATTTCTCCTCTCAGTTTCTCAGGGTAGCTCTGGCTGTTTTCTCATTAGGCTCACAGCAAGAAATAAATGAAGCAGGTGACTGGCACTGAGATTTCAATTCTGATGGGATCTCTGCTACACAGTGGTCTATAGCTGTAACGTTAAGTATGTGCATTTAGGTGAGAAATAAAGATACAAAATAAGTTGACTATCAAAACTCAACTGACTTCATTGGGGAAAGGCATGATTCAGTTATGGCCTTATATAAAGCAAGAAGGTACATGTTTTAGTGGATTCCTCTTTTGTTCATAACATCCTTTAACAGGTTTGACTCATGTAGTCCTATGATGTCTTATCCCCAGTCCTTTCCCCAGCATGCCATCACAATTTCTAATAGCAAGAGCCTACATACTCAAAAGGCCAAATCTGATTCTATTATAGTCAATATACATTTTGCTGTTATCTCTAGTGGAAAGTAGATTGGTAAGTGGAATTGAATGGATGTCATGTTCATGCAGAGATAAGAAGCTTCCTTACCACTAAATTTTTTGATCAGATTTGGAGCCGCTTTTTGTGCACTGTGGAGAGCTGCCTATTTCACTAGTGTTGCAAACACATGCTAAGCATAAATAGGTTACTTCACAAAGATTATGCTAATAATGAAATTGCAATTGTTGGCAGTGGTTTTGGTGGTTCCGATGCTACTTTGAGAAAATTATAAGGAAGCAAAGAGCTTCAGATAATGGTGAGAACAAGAACGCTGGAACCATTAATAAAGCTTTCAAGATTTGAGGCCTTTGTTTTAGTCCACAGGGAGAACTATGACATTGGAGATTATTATTATGTGCTATAAAAAAAAGTCAAAAAGTCCTCCCTATGCATACGAAGGATAAATGCTTTCTAATACGCCAAGAGAACCTAAATTGAGCATACCTAATATGAACAATAAAAAGATGGGAATGCCTTCAAGAACATCCTATCAAAGTTTGGTAAGGTAGCTGTCCTTAAATAACAAAAGACGTCTTCATATTGCTGAAAATTAAGACAATTAAGTGTCATTTGGGCTATCTGAATCTGAGGTGTCAGCCCATACAACTTGAGGTACTTGGTTTTCCACATTATTTATATTTGTATGCATGTTTAAATATTTTCTTTTTTAATCTTAGTTCAAAAGATAACACGTAGTGACTTTATTATTTATGACCTTGATACATATTAATTTTATACTCTGTTCTGTTCAGGCACATTATTCATTAATATATTTCATTTCTTCATTGTAAGATATTCTGCTATTTGGATGTGTTTTATGATTTGCATGGGTTGCACAATTTTATTTTTCTCCACATCCGAAAATAAGGAGTTCCTCATCCCACTCTAATCTCATGGTTCAATCCTGCCAATAATGCACTTGAATCCATTGAGTTGAGGTGGAATATTTGGAGATAGCAAGATCCGATTCCTTCTTTGTTTTTAGTATTTTTATGTCAATGCAATTTCCTTGTCTTGAAAAGAGCTGCTGCTTCTTCACTCTAGTTTAAATGAGAATAGAATCAGGCCAATTCTGAATTTGTCAGAAGACCTTTCTGTTAGAAGAACCTGAAAGTCAACAGCATATGTTCAGCATCATAAAGCTGAAGTTCACTCTTCTAGGAAAGTCAGCCATCTAAAGAGCATTTCTTCACTAGTTTTCCCATTCTTCAATACCAGGGATATTAGATTTCACAGATATAAACCCTAGAAGAAATTATTCTGAGCATCAAGTTTGAACTATAACATTACTCTCACGTTTGAAGAGAAATCTATAATTCAGGGTTCAAACAGAAATCCTAGCTGCTATCCATATTTGTGGGTTGTTTATTCAAGCTAACTTTTAAGCCCAACAGGAATTTGGACTCATGACCTTGTGATTTTGCTTATATTTGACATTGACAAAAATTAATTATTCTGAAATGAAGGTCACAACTTGGACACATTTGTAAACTGAGTCCTTTCTTTTCCCTTCCACAGGGAAGGCTAAATGGACTTGATACACTGCAAGCTTGTGGTACTTACTGTTCTTTCTATTCTTTTCTCTCTCTTCAAAGAATCACCTGAATTCAGAACCTAAAGGATAAATAGTCTCAGACTAGAACATCATGTCAATCTCCACTGAGACACTGTGCTGAACACTGTGGTTAAGGATGTCCATGCCTGACGCACTGAGCACGAGTAAATAGGCAATTAAGGTTCCCAGTGAAGGCCTGCAAACAATATAATGCAACTATACCTTTTATTACATTGATCAAATGCAATCAGGCTGCTACAGTTACAGGAGAAAGAAAAATCTATCCAGTTTGTTAAAATAAGATCTTTTCATGACATAATAGACATTAATTACACTGTGTTCATTAAATTAGTCACTTCTAATTAAGCTGACATACAAGGAGTGTTTTTTATGTTCAGCTATTAACTAGGCTAGGAAATACACTAAGCAAACTAAAGCAATCAGTTCCTTAATGAGCACAAACTGATACAACCTTACTAAAATTCAGTGGGACTTTGCAAACTTACCACGGGGGAGACACTTGCCATTCAAATGCAGATTTCCTTATTTGCAATCTCATGCACAATGAATCTTTCACAAAGTTGCCTACAAGAGTGGAATTTACATAAGGCTTTCTTGCTGCTAACACAGGAATCTCGAGTGCTCAAATTATATATATTGTTAGTAAAGGAAGGGCACGCTGAGTTGCATGGAGACAGGCAGTGTTCTTTGGGAATATGATGGGTTCTCCCCAAGGGGTCTGGCTGTCAGCTGCTTTTCTCCTGGATTTCTATCAGAGGAAGTCAACTTTTACCACCTGCTCTTCAGAACTGAAGGGTAAAAAGGAGGCTCCGTAAATTTGTTACTACTAAGGACTACAATAATATCCGTGTGTACTTGTCTCAGAGAACTGTCTCAAGCTACGCACTTTTGGTCCCCCTGCGGGTCATACAACAGCACTGTGGAAAGCCAACATGACACATTATTAACCAGTCTCCTGAGTATGCGGGTGTAAGACCCATAGTGCCTGTCTAGACCAAGAACTAGGTACCCTTTGCGGGCAAAGAGGCAGTGAGGTCTTGTGTGGAGCCCCTGCAAATAATACCCTGCACAGAAATAAGGAGTGTCCCAAGTCGCTTTGCTGTAAAACCACCTTTCTTTGTTCAGGCAATTCTGATTTTCACTGTTGCTATAAATATTATTCTCCTCAATAGAGGCCTTTCTGCCAGCAGCCCCCTGAGATCTAGACCTTACAACACTTAGGATAAATATAAGTAATTTTCTATGTATTTCCAGTTGTCTTCACCCCTTGCCCCATTGCTGTCTGATTATGTAGACTGAAAGGTTTTCTGTGTTTTCTATAGCAGGATCATCTCTCTCTGTCTTAACAGTGACTGGAATTTCAGGATGTTTCTTTAATATAAAATACTGGCATCAGACTCTATACACTTTGGGGCTGAATTGTAGGTTCCTGAACACAGCCCTGCACAGTATGAAATGGTATAAAAAGAGATGCTGTAATAACAAAAATAGTTCTTAACAGACATTTTATGTAACTGAAAATGTCAGTATTTTTCAGTTCCTCCATTTCCAATGAATCAGCTGATCAGTACTGGTAAATAAAATGATCACACAGTAGCTGTGCTAATATAATTTAGGCATCTTCAAAGAGATGACCAGTGCATACTACAGGAAAGGAGCTAATAGCTGCCCCATGATAGAATCACGCATTAGTCACAAAACCAAAAAGGCACTGACTAGGCCAGGGTTCAACCCTAGACACTGTTTATGAGAGGAAATGCAAAATCATTTGAAACACAACAGGATTATAACAGAAATACTCTCAAAACCTTTTCCAAAGCAGCAGAAAACAGCAACAATAGAGTGCTGACTGGAGCCTGACAAAGGTGAAAAACCCAGGTAGATGTTATGAGATTGTAAGGTTGCTATAAACTTGAGGCTTGCTAGTAATAAACTGATACTATACAAGTTTAACAAGTGTTATTCTGAGCCTGCTGCAAGGCAGGGAAAATCATGCTTTCAAATGACAAGTTGGCCTGTGTACCTGCGTAAGGTGAAATACATGGAGATTTGCTCATCCTCTGTGCAGACCACATTCCAGGTAAGTCTTCAGCTAACTACATAAGTGTCAGAAGTAAAAGACTACCATAGGAAGCATGGTCCTTCTCTCCCTGTAATTCCCAACATTTCATTACATGCCGAGGTGTGAAAATCAAGGAGAGCGTTGCAAGTCCATCCTTTCACACAAACATACCAACTGAGAGGGCAGATAACAGAGGAAAGGCCAGCAAATTGCTGTGTGGACAAACTGTAACATCAGCCACTAGATCTATAAAATTATTTGGATCTTCTGTCCCATCAGTTTAAACTCTAGAGATTCTTGTTTATGTTTGCACAAGTCCCTAAAATGATCATGAAAAAGTCTGTGTTCAACTATATGCCAAATTCAGCATTGAATCTATTATCCAATGGGATGTCTGCTGAAATAGTGAGCCTTTGCATGGGTGAAGCTACATGTACCTTTTGCACATGCATCATTACCAAGAGCCTAGCATATCCCCTTCCTAAATTGATAGACCCTTCAAACAACTTACAGAGTCTCTGCCTTGCTTCTTGTTTTAAGACAGTGCTTGTCAAGCACATAAGCAAAACATACTGATTTATAGTACATGTGATGGCAATCAATTTTCATCTGAGCATAATTTTTGGGTCCTATTTTGCTCTTATTAATGAACCTGACAAATACCTTTTTTCCTAAGAAATAATATACAAGAAATCTTATTATCACAGTTGTTCATTCATCTACACATCCTGCTAGTGATAAAAGCTGGAACTGTCAGGGAAAGACAATCTGAACCTCTTGTATTAATGCATCAAATCTCACATTTTAAATGATTTTTCACCTTGGAAAACCTCAAGAAAAGAACAGCTGCAATTGTCGATTTCACTCAGCTGAGGATGATAAGAGACAGTGTCTATTTCCACATAAACTGAGAAAAATGAATCTCATTATTTTTGATGATGTAGCAAAGAAGTAATGACCCTAAGGGATCTTATTACATGGCCGAAAAGTGAATTAACTTTGGCATAACCATATCGAGTGAATTACTCTAATGATCTGTTTCCTAACTCTTATGGGTGATCTCATAACAATGCTCTCATAATCTGGGAGTATGCATGAGAGCATAAATTGATTTTGCTTTTCAAAACCCAAACTTCATTCTCAAAGCAAATCACTGAGACATTTTGTCATATACATTGCTGAGGGAAGCAGTCATTGCTTTAAGCAATGACACCTTCTGTGACAGTAATAAAACTGGTCCAAAGCAAAGGCATTCATATATCACCATATAGATGCAAAATTGAAGGTGGCGCGCATATGAAAGAGCAGGAGGAGCTACTGGCTTCCTCTGACTGGTCACCTCTATTCACAGGACAGGCTTAGAGAACTGCAAAGCCACTCTGCATGGAAACTTGTAATAAATGTGAAAAGAAAATGAGCTGGAAGTTAAAAGGTGGAAACTTTTCACTTTTACAAGAAAGGCTGGATTTTTCAGCAGAGATCCTCAGAACCTTCTGTAAAACACACCTTCTGAGAGACTTGAAATTGTGGACATGCAAATTCATTAGTCATTTACAAGTTAGAAGATTAAGATCCATATCTCCTGTTTTGGTTGGCTGGCAGATAAATATTTATCAGACTTCCAAATAATATTATCTAGGATTTCTTATTCAGCAATGATCAGAGCAGAGTGTAACACAGAATTAACTCCTTGTTGCTCTGCTCTGGGGTAAATAAGTATCTATGTTCTATTTAAAGATGCCTGCAATGTGGCTGACTTGTCCAGGCTCAATGAATTTCCGCATAGTGCTAAAACTCCTTGGAGGCTGGCCCTGTGCTTCATTCTGTTCAATGCTTCCATGTCCTGGAGTCTCAATGTTACCCACTGAATTTGCATAACACTAATTTAGGATGTGATCAAACAAAGTAATCAACAGTAGTTCTGCCATGCACTGTTATTAGTTCAAGTTAAGATGTGGGTAAATATGCAATTTCAACACAGGGATTTTAATTCTGAAGCAGCAGGATTAATGAGTTTGCTTTAAATTGCTCACCACCGATGCGCAAAGTGATGGAAAGTAGAGGCTGGCTGCGTAGCAGAGGCGAGCACTGAACATGTGTCCATGGCCATGCTCACCCTGTTGCTGGAGCTCTTCCCCTTTCAGGGCTTGTTGCTTTAAACAGTTGTTTATTACAAAATCATTGATGGAGATGAGGATCCTTCTGGCGGTTTATTTTCTGGCACCTGTAAAAAGACCGGCTGTTGGGTGACAGCCTGTCAGATTTTTTTAAACAATCTAACACTAAAGGGCAAAAATACTGTGTCTGACACCAGTAGCAGCAGCAGTTTTGCCAGGCAGCTAGTACAGCAGTCGGGTTGTGAGGTACTACAGCACCATATGCTGGTTGCCACAAAAACTCTGCAAAAGGAGATGAAATCCAAAACCAAACATAATAAAAATGTGGATGAAGTAGTGCCACTGTGTGTCCTTAGCTGCCCATTCTGCACACAGTCCTGGAAAGGGCAAAAGAGGTGCCGTTCAGCTGCAGCCAGCACACGCTTCACTTGTTAAGGAATGAAATAATTTTTATCCTTCTCTCATCAAGGAAGAACTGGAGCGGAGAACAAGAAAATGGCAAAGTCAAGAGGAGCCCATGGCTGAGCTGGGTACAGAACCTCCTTCTCCTGCACCCCTGGGAGTCCCTCAGCCATCACACTCACCAAGATGATATAATTTACCAAGTACACTCTCTGTGTTGAAACTTTAACAGAATGAAGTACAGGCAGAAATGGTGTGCCTGCATGCTCTGCTTTTTATGGTGCTGAACACTTTGCTGGGCAGTATGGAGCATGGTTCTCATGCCTTGGGACCTCCCACCTGAGGTAATGACTGGCACACCAGTGTGCACCTCCTGAGAGCCAGGCAGTGCTGCCATGACTTCCAATGCTTTTCCTGACAGGTTTGTTAGCTCTCCTGAGGTTACAGCAGGCAGTGACTGACTGACTCCAGCACCTCTGACCAGATGGCACAGTGACTCAGCCCCAACTGGCATGGTAGCACAGGTTGTCTAATGTTGTTCCATGACTACATACGAATAAAACACTCTGAATAATACTTGAAGAGACTAAAAGTTCACCCAGCTCAGGATCTGCGAGGAGACCTTATTGCGACCTTCCAATACTTAAAGGGGGCCTACTGGAAAGATGGGGAGAATCTTTTTAATAAGGCCTGTTGTGACAGGACAAGGAATGATGGATTTAAACTAAAGAAGAATAGATTTAGACTAGATATTAGAAAGAAGTTTTTTACAATGAGGGTGGTCAAGCACTGGAACAGGTTGCCCAGAGAGGTGGTAGAGGCCCCATCCCTGGCAACATTCCAGGTCAGGTTGGAAGGGGCTCTGAGCAGCCTGATCTGGTTAAAGCTGTCCCTGCTCACTGCAGGGGGTTGGGCTAGATGACCTCTAAAGGTCCCTTCCAACCCAAAGCATTCTATGATTCTATGATTGATTCTATGATCTTGCCTGCCACAGAGACCACGGGAAGATGCCAAAGGAAGTATACTATCACTGGGAAAACATGCTAGTTATACTTCTTCTTCACCAAAATTTGGTGATTCCTGTTTTCAAGGTAACCCTTGTTACGCACTTTGCTGTAAGATATTGTGTAAAGAAACCCATGGGTCAGGCAAAGTAATGCCAATGAACAGTCTAGCAATGCAATACCGACCCATAGTGTTTGATCCCAATATGATAACCTCATGTTTGTGCAATTTACTCACGGTACAGATAGATTTACAGAAACTGAGGCATCTCAGCTCAATCCCTTGAATAGAGCTGTCAGAAATCGCCATTATAACAACTACAGCAGCAGCGGCATCAAACACAAGAAGGCGGCAAAGCCAGCATGGCTGTGGTTGCTGAATTGCTCACTACAGGTGCACACATGCCCCCTGCTTTTTATGGGTGGGAAGAAGAGCTGTTAGCCAGCTGGTAGCAAAGATAGACAATAAGAAGACTCTGAAGCAATGATGTGCATTACCTAAGCAGTCCAGGTTTGAAACGCTAGTATTTTTCACAGCACTGTGCTTACCTGCCTGGGAACAATAAAACTGGTAGCAGTCATTTGAAATAGCAAGGAGCAGCTGTTTGCACTGTTGGCCTGCATAAATCTCAAGCCATTTATTATAGCAGCAAACTCAACCTGAGCTAAAGCTAATCGCTAGTGATAAAATCTGCTTTCCTTTTTGGTCAGTCTCCCTGCTCCTGGAATGTTTCCAACAAGGTCTCCTTCTTGAGGAAAGAAGTGAGACACACTGTCATAAATTCACTGAAGCAGATTCTTGCAAAGATGACAAAACATCATTTGGCACCTCAAGCACCACAAAGGATGGGAAAACACATGGCAGAGACTTTTGCCTGAACTGTGTGTTGGTCTTCCATAATAACAATACCTTTGCAAGTGCCATAAAACAGAGTAGCATGTTCATGGCTGTCGCATTGCCCCACTGGGGAGGGCATCTGAATTTCTTTCAGAGAAATCAGTCATCAAGACTGATGTTTCTGGCTCTTGATCTGATAATTTTCCTCCTATTTTTCTCCCTTTACCCATTCTTCTCTGTCATACAGGTGTCGCTTTCCCTTCTTGTCCCCCCAACTGGGGTTGTAGAATAGAAGTACACTAGAGCAGAGACCTTGCTGTCTATTTTACAGGTGTTTAAAACTGAGCAAACACAACTACAACCTTGGGTGCTACCACACTATAAATTATACAAATGAAACCACTATTTGACATTCAAGAGACACATGGGAGCACAGATTAAACCTCTGAGATAGACACAAATGTTTTTTAAGGGCAGAAGAACTCTTCTGATTTTGTTTGACCTCCTCTCAACACAAGCTGTAGAATATCACCCAGTCAGCTCCACATTCAGCCCAATATTATTGTGGGAGAACCAGGACATTTCCTTTAGAAAGTCAGCTAGGCATCAGATTACCTCTGGGGAAGCAACTACCACAAAGCTATGTGAGGCTGCATTTTTCAGCAGTCAGGAATATATGGCTACCTCTGCAGATGCTGATGATTAAACACACTGCCCTGAGTGCGGTCTTCATATTTTCTCCTTAATGTCTCCACCATACCAGATTTGAAAGGGGAAGAGAGGTATTCAGCAGTGACCATTAACCTCCATGTCTAATTCCTCAAGTGAAACAGCATGATCCAAAGGCACGGGGACAGAGTATACTGTGTTGGCCTAGCATTTGGGAAATTCTCAGGTTTGTTATTTCCTCAATTTCAAAGTACAGCTGTGCTTTACATACAAATGGGCTAGATGACTGCAAGGAGACTCACTGATTTAGGACAGCAATGCAAACGTTGTTGACTTTTCAACATTATCCAGTAAGCGTGCGCCGCCCTTCTATTAAAAAGGGGTAAAAAGAGGAGGGAACATATTTCAATGGTTTTAGATTTTGTGGGTGTAACAAATTAACTTATTACTGTACTCCAGAGACTGCTTGATTAAATCCTTCCCCCACCCCCCCCCTTCCCAGTGCTGCTCTAGCCATTCAGTTTTTGCTGATGCCCAAGTGGCCACTGTGAAGGTGATGCTGATTAATACAACAAAATATTCAGTGTTGCAAATGGAAAAAATACCGGACATGATGTACCTTCTGCCTTTCCAAACCCTAGCTGCCATCCAGCTCAATTTATCTCCCTCCTTTCCTCAATCCTCCTTCACCCACAGGTTTCTTTGGCATGCTTTTGCTCCAATTTATGTTTTCTCTTGCTCTGAGGGTAATATGTGCTCCTTCTAAGGAAGCCTGGTGATATAACAGAATAGGTGGAAAGACAGACTGGCTTTGCTCATACATAAAGTGAAGATCTACATTGCCAGTGTGCATTACAAGTGATAGAAAGCCATATTGACAATGAAGTACCTAATATATCCTCCACCCCAACCGCGTGCAAGGGGCTTGTATGGCTGTACCCAGTGCATGGTGACACAGGCATACTCAGGATGTGCGTTCCTATGGGCCTCAGAGACTGACTTTTGACTATGTCAAGTTTCTCTGTAAAAGTTAGTGAGTTTAGTGGAGCTTGATTTTGGTGGTGACCCTGCCAGACTGTGAGCGGCGCCAAGATTTCTGTCTTTTGCTCACCTTTGTTTAGCTAGGATGTGATTTCTAGTAATGTTGCTCTTCTGTACAGCACCCTGAATATTAGGGTAGTGATCTCAGTTGACACCCTCGCTGTCCCTGTCATACAGACAACAAAATTATAACAGGAGGAACATTAAAGAAGAAAGAAAAAAAGGGTTATAAAAGACAGCAGTGTTCACTCGGCAGATCCAGCTCATGTAGCACTGTGAGATACATCATGTATTTTTACTCCTTTTAACAGCTTAGGTATGGTTGTGTAAACGGTATCAAAAATGGAAACGCTGAAAAAGTCTGTTCCATCAAGTCTGTTCCATTGTTAATCACTGATACTATAGTACCTTCTTTCATTTACTCCTACATTTCTCTAACAAATACTGCTTCTAACAGTGTTTTCTTCCTTGTAATCCTGGCCCAGTTCTGCACTCATGTTTTTCCCATTGCTTCTAATTCTCCAGTTTGCAGTCAGCTCCCCATGACAGGCCAGAGGAAACCTTTGGTCACACAAAGTTTGATGGATCCTCCGTGAAGTTTAGGTAGCCTGAGTGCCCTTCAGCCACTCCTTGATAAAACTTGTTCACAAAGGCAATGTATTCTGTTAAAGAGTAATAACTAGGTAGAGATTAGACTTCGCAAACTTTGCTGGCCATCAAGTCTACTACACTGGAACTGAACATTGAGAAAATGGAACATTTTGCAAAGGTGTCAAAGTGCTCCAGGAGACTGGTGAGACAGCCTCCTGAATCACTTAGACCTTCTTTATACATGTAGAGAGGAATCATCAAAGGATTTCTCAGTGCTTTATGCAGAAAGACAAACTCAGTTCATGTATTTTGGCAGAGCTCCAAAGAAACAGAAGCACAGGGGAATCTAGATGAGGGGCACCACACAGGAGATGACATTTTTTTTACCCCAGCTCTTCCACTGCCTTGATGGAGCCTTTAAAGAACTTATACTGCTGTGTGGAAAACCTTTCTGCAAACCAGGGGGAATAATGTGAACAGCCTTTTCCCCCAAAAAAATTGTCAAGTCAGATGAGAACTTGTCCTAAAATATCAAAATGTAATTTTGTTGTAGTTATGCAGCCTATTTATCCTTTTAGTCTCTACTAATTATTCTTCTTTGTCTAGGCTCATTATAAAATATCCAGATGATGCTGATATTTGTCAGTAGCCTGAGGAAGCTAATTTAATGTCAAATGCTGTACTGTCAGGAACATCTAAAGAGTTGGCCTGTACTTGGTTTTCTTTATTTTTATTCATTTGTTTCAAGCTGTCTCCTGGTACACTTCACAAAACCCTTCCCCTTTGAGCTCATGGTCTTCAAAGGTCTAGATCTCTTAAAATATTTTCTTTTATCTTTCACTGTAAGTGAATCACCTTATAATTTCAGCTAGCTCATTTCTAACTCCCTCCAATTTATTTGTCTCATGTAGTCCAGTGCTTATCTGACCTGAACAGAATTTGCCTAAACTTAGTACTTCTGCAGTAGTGATACTATTCTTCTGCTCTGTGACATGATCTTTTTGCAGCTCTTTTTTTTAGCCTTTTCAGACTGACTGGTGAAGCAATCATTTGCTGATCCACTTCTTCTTCAATAGTAACCAGTCCTGCCTGTCTTGACCACCCAGCATGCAGTGTGTGCCTGAGGATTTGCTCCAAGTGATTAAGATGATTTCCCAAGGATGTCCCAAATGTTCCTCATTTGATTTACATCTCTCTCTATTTTTACTGCTGTCTTCAAAATTACAAAGGTCCAACACAGGTTTTGTTATTTGGGTGTTTTTTAAAGGAATTTATGCTGAGAACTTCTCATTGTCTTAATACTTCTGATGCTCAAAGATGTTGGTAATTTTTGTGTATGTAATTACAAAATTCTGGCTTGCTTCAAGTTTTGTCCTGTTATTTGCCCTATATAAACCACTAACAGTAGCAGAGCCACTAACACACTTCATGGTATTTCTGATACTTTACTGAATTGAAGATCAAATCTAATAGCAACCCCAATCTTTTGTCAGAAAACAATTTTTCATCTAGAGAGATGAAGAACAAGCTTTCTGGTGTGCTATCCAGTAACTCAGCTGGTCACAAGGCTTCTGTATGGCCATAAACCTGGAGCAGAAAAATCATCTCAGTTACTCTGAAGAACTGGTAGAATAATGAGATATGAAAATGTCATGGCAGAGATAAAAGGATTGGATAGGTGAAATTATAATAGTTGGGATAAAATTAAAAGGGTTATCAAATTTTGTGCTTCAAGATATGAAGTGAACACCAGCCGAGTTCAGGAATAAGTCCTTCCTCTGAACAACTTACACCCTAGAGTACAAATAGTGACAGACCTTTTAATTTTATTCTGATTGGAATAATTGGTGACAAGGCTGCAATTTTTCATCTTCCTTTGCTGCAAATGGCATTGACTGTTCTCAGAGATTAAATGAACCAGTGTTATCTTGTAGTTTAGAAATTCCTTTGTTCTGATAGGCTTGGCATTCCTGTATGAAGACAGAATTAATTTCAGCCTGGTCCTGCCTAGAGAAAAGCCTAGTGATGATTCTCAGCAGCAAGGACACTTCCATATCAGTTTGCCAAAGAGAGTGGTACCCAAATTCCAGAATACATCAGTACAGGGTCAAATATCTGATCAAATTCTGGGGGATTTAGATATGTGGGCATTTTAGAAGTAGCTTGATCTCTCCTTTTCACGTCCTTTCAAGTGTGCTCATAGAAACATGAAAGATTTAGGAATCTTTAAGTTTCTCTGGACTAAGCAGTTTTACAAAGCAGGATCACATATTTGGCAAATGTAAACCAGCAGAGATTCACTGACCCTAATGTGACAAAAGCACATGACTTCATCAGAGCCGCTCTAGTTTATGCCACCTGAAGTTTTGACCCTGCACAGAATGGACGGATAAAGAAGGTCCTTTACTTGCTTGAACCTCAGTCCCATTTGTCTGCTGACTAGTGCAGAGTGCATCACAGAGGCACAAAAGGCATCCATAGTATCTTGCCAAAATCCAGTACTCTTTGCTCATTTTTCTGAATGAGTCATACAACTTGAAGGTCTGGGTTGGTCATGAGATATTCTCCAAAAGTGTTTGGAGATAGGTATCAAAATCTGAGAACAACAACCAACTTCAAAACAAGCAGCTATGATAATTAGGGGGGACAACAAAGGATAAGTAAAAAAGACACACACATTTGCTTTGGTGTTTCCTCAGCTATCAAAGTGGTGGGCGTCTGAAAGTTCAGACCGTATGACTGAGTGGTTGATAGTTGTTCTCTCCACACTATCATGACTGTATTGCTTGAGTTACCTGTACAAATACTCAGTACCCTGTATTGAACTTAAATCCATTACAACTTAAACCTCCTAACTAGTCTGAAATTAAGGGTGGGCAACCTCCCTGGTTTACAAACTGTAAATGTCATGTCAAAAGACACGAACCACCTCCCTGTAAAAACTGAAATACCAGCCAGAAGAGGAGGAGAATGGCTCCTCCAGGGTCCCACCACTTCACTGCTAGGCATGCACTTGATGACCCTGTTAGCCTCCTCAGTCCTTGCTGCTTCATTTCATTGCATGGTTAGAGATCAGGTCTCAGCCACCACCATGCTGAAGGAGTGTCTCTGGCATTTGTGTGATAAAAACCTAAAAAGGAGCCACAGCTGACCAGGGTGATCTGAGCCCACAAGCCATTTTTGGCCACCTAGGGTCTAAATAGAAAATACATATTAAAAGGTATGTAGAAAAATGATTATTATTATTATTATCCCATCATCCAAATAGGAAACTAGATAGAGAAAGGTTCTAGTTCTTGGGAATGCCAAGATTGTATCCTGTTGTGCCTGTTTTGAGGCTCATGAGTCTAGGCAGAGACTAGGCTGAGCTGACACAGCTACAAAGCTCTCTGGACCTGTAGTAGTATTTCAGCACAGCACTCTATAGGATAGATGAAGCATCTGTCACAAATTGAAAGCCAAAGTCCTCTAAGGGTAATGATTTGGGGTTTCACCACAAAAATGGTAGGATGTCATCCACAAATGGAATGTTGCTAACAAAAAAATTGGGACTGAGTAATTTCTTCTGAGCTACTGGTTTCAGACAACATCTGCTCTGCAAAGCAGCATTGAAGTGTCCAAGGTAAATGTTAAAAAAAAAAAAAAAATCTTGCTACACATGTGAACTTCCATGTTTCGATTGTCTATGTATGAGAGCCATTCAGTCTGCTCCATGTTCAGTTTTTGTCTCACAAACATTTTCTTGTGACTGGTGAAAGACAACTAAGCCTGAAGGAGCCAAAGGAAGCATTACAAAACCAATTTATTTTGGAGTAAAGGAATATAGCCCCCAAATCAAATCTTTTCAACTACCTCTATTTGTTTCTTATCTACCTAATAACAAATTAAAAAAAAAAACAATTAGGCAGGAACCATACCCTCTCTAAAAAAAAAGAATCAAAGTCATCCACTGTGCTGACATAACTAAGAAACATAAAATTGATGTAAAGGAACAGCAGCCACCATTTATTTTCTTCTAGAGAGATACTTTCTTGTGATGGAAGCCAATTAGTGTTGTGCTCTGAAGAAACATAAAAACATCAGAGAAAACAATTTTTGTCTGAAAAGAAACAAACAGGGTGGAAATATTTTCGATCTAGAAAGACATCTTAATGTGCCTTCAAAAAATTGAGAGGCAGAAAAAGAGACTGCTGTGGTTTTCCAGACAAACATAATGCAACTTTACTCTTGAAAATGTTGCAGCACTGATTTTTTCCATTGATGTAATCTGCTGAAAATGTTCTGGTTCAGACACTGTCTCACTTTGCCAAAATATTCCATCTTAATTACTTCCTTTAAACACTAAGGAAAAGATGCATCTAAAGCATATTTCAAAAATATTATTGCTGCCTGTTGAGCTCATGAGTTTGTGTAGGGAGAAGCAATTATTTTTCTCAAATGTTTTTCTAGTTCTTGCAGGAAGATTATTGTTTCTCTTCATTTTGAAGTTACTTTTCCCTCTTCTGGGATGCACCTTCCTCTCTCCTCAGAAGATTACTGTTTGTATTAGAGTAGCCTTGAAGACAAATGTGACACTGCTCTGGGATAACCTTTAGATCTTGTCTTGGGAAATGGAAAAGGCAGCGTGCCTCTATTGACCTGTGTGCCTGTCCCTGTGCAAACATCTATTGTGGCCTGATACAGTCAGGCACCGCTGCTACGGTATCAGCCCTCAAGTGGCTGAATGAATATTAGAATACTGAGGTGAAGAGCATATCAGTGCAAATAAGCATTTGAATTGACATTTGAACGTGTAAAAAGCTGAAACCAGATTTTGCAAACTAATCCAGAAAGACCATCGGAGATGTATGGCACCGGTGGCACAGCTCCTCCATGGAGCACTGCGTCACTGCAGACACCAGCTGACAGGGGAGACAGAAAACAGACTGGTGATATGAAAGAAGGCACCACAATTTCCACAAACATCCAGGGGTCATTCTTTGTGTCCTGGGACAAATTCCAATTTGGACAACTTGCCAGATGCTGTCAAAAAGGAAGAAATGCCAAGGAAACAATGTAAGCAAGCTTGTCCTGCCAGCTGAAAGATGATCAGGCAGGTTTTTTTGAGAGAGTCCTAATTTTCATCAAATATCACAATTTATTTGGTACAGAAGATGACAGTCAGAAAAGCATGGAGAAGGTACTAAATCCTCCGGGTACTTAGGTGTAGAAGAGGATGGACAAAAAGCTCCAGAAAGCTTCAAGTGATTAAGTTGGAGTGTCTTAGGGAATTAGCACCTGGCATCTGCAAATTATAAACACACCGCTGAAGTGCAGCAGCTGGCTGTATGTATCCCTTCTACTATCCTGCTAAGACAGAATAAAAAGGTGAATTGTTGTTCCTGCTTGATTTTGACTTTTTTTTTTTTTAAATGATGATTCGGTTTGCTTATCTAGATATTTGAACAGTATTAACCACCCTCACTTTTTGGCAAGAGGGATGTTGTCCTGATTTATTTGCACAGATATCTAGTCCATTGCTGAAGTCCTTTGTTTTGGAAAGACTTAGTCTTAAAAAGCAGATTGTGTCAGTAAGAGAACTCTTGTATTTTTGTTTCTTCTTTAACCATGTGAGTGTGTCCAATTTAGCACTAGCATATTGACATGATCTTTTTGAGCTTCCCTCTCTCTTAAAAGTCTTTCGCTTTTAAAAACTGATATAAATACCTGCTAAGATACTTACAGCATAAAAGGAGCCAGACCTATGGCAGTACTGCCAGATCAATGCACCTGAATAAAATCAGCATAAAAGTAACTAAAGCCAAACAAGACCAACAGCTTCCTTGCTGCTACACAGAAGTCTTGACAGCTGTGACACTGGTAATTTTATTCCAGAGAACATTTGTTCTCACAGCTGTAGCTGTGAGAAAATATCTTCTGGGCATCTCTCTAAAGGGGAGATCTAAAGTCCTCTGTAGGCAAAGATACCTTTACAAGGAATCCCTTGGCTTTTGATCCAACTTTAAATATACTCATCAGTACACTAATATTTTAGTTATTTTTTTTTTTGTTGACACCTATGCAAATGTAGTTAATCTAAAGAGAATATAAGATGAGTCCCCTACATGAAAACTCTTCACATCTAATCTGATTTTGATTATACTATATTTGTATTTCAGGGTTTCCTGTTTGCTTGGCCAACATGGACTACTATTCTGCAATGTCTCATCTGTAGTCGAGTCCCTTTTCTGGCTTGATTTGGTAACAACATTTTAGAAATGCTGAGATCTTTCCAATGCCTTAATTCCAAAACAAAGGTCATGGGAAAAACTCTTATCCTTGAGTGTAATCACAGCAAAGTGTAAGCTGGGCCAGAAGTAATATCTTTGAATGGTAAAGGAAGTAGATTAAACACGTGGGACGGTCCAGAGACATGTAGACATAGGGCACGCCATTAATGGGCAATGAATTAATGATACATCTTCAGAGAACGTTTTCTCTGTGCCCAGAACCACTAACAAGATATGTAAGAGATACACACTTAGCCACATTTTAGGCACTCAGCTTGGGTGACCGGTGTCCCAAGATACCCAGTTGAGTTGATATAGCAGGACAAGCTTCTCCAGACAGCAAGTCAGAGCAGGTGCTGCAGAGATGGCAGTGAGTATTTCTCATCATGTTAAGGGGGAATTGGATCATAGCAGTTTAATATGTTACACCTGACTATAAAATCTCTGTATCTGCTTGGTGCAATCAGGGAGTGAAAGCATATATCTGTGCCATGAGATGCTGAGCATATAAAGGCACCCAAGGAGTTACCTCTGGGACTAACCAAAATGACAACACAATAAAAGCAAATGAAAGGAGAGACAGAAACAGTAAGGCAAGAGAAAACAAGCCAAGATGCTACAAATGCAAACACTTCTCAGTCCTTCTGCGGTATTCTTCATGTGTATTCTGCACTGGTTTAACTGCCTTGTTCTGTTCATTAAAACCACGTGGAGTTTACAAAGAGCTTAAACAAGTCCAGCAGAAACATCTGATGATTGTTCTAAGCTGTGGTATACAGCACATTGCAGAGATGCAGGGAGTTAAGGATGGCTTGTGCAGTGCATATTCATAGCAATAAAAGCCCATACAGCTTACAGCATGGTGTTCTAATTAACGGAGAACGTACCAGAGATGGACATTAAAGATCTATGCCTAATTTTCCTTCAAGTCACTGCACTTCTGTAATGGAATCTGCAAGGATACAGTTCTAACCAATGATTTTAAGCTCTGTATGGTCTTATCCTGATGGAGCTTTCCTCCTCATTTTGTATTCCTTATGTATTTCTGGGCTTCAGCCAGAATCAGAACCAAAAAAGAGACACTGCAACTCTGAAGGTATTTCTGTCTGGGAACACAGACATGAGAAATCTCATGAGAAAGTGTGTTGTGAAACCGCTGGATGGGTTTTTGGAACTTGAAAGATGAGGATAGCTTGGACAAAGCTTCACATTGGTGGTTGTGCAAATTGGACATAAACTATATAAATATTTCTAATCAATCTGTATAACGGCTATGTCTATACTAACTCCAGTGGGAATGGATCTGTAAAGCAAAACAGCTGGTAGTGAGGACCTGACATAGTCACTGAGCTTATTTTTGGGAGATTTACTTCAGAGGGGCTCCCAAACAGTTACATCTTCTGAAACTGCTCTGCAATGTGAGCTAAAGTATGGCAAATGGAATTTGCTTCAAAAGCACACCTCTGACCCCAGAAGAGGTGGTAATGTACACGTGCCTGAAGGCACTCAGCAATGAAATCTCACATCTGAATAGTGCTTTATAGTTTGAAGGTGTTCTACAGATATTCATTATAGACAATTAGAAAATGGATTTTTACCAGGGAAAAATTAAAACAAGATCTCCTAAATTCCAAAATGTTCCTCAAAGCTTTCAATGCAAAAACATTGGTGAAAATTTAAACCACTATTTTTTTCAAGCAAAACATACCAAGCTATTTTGATTCCACACTTCTTAGTTTTTTGCATCATGCTCGGCTGATTCACTCAACCAGGTTCCCAAATCGTAGCTCTGTGCAGACTGTGCTTTGGAAAAACAAGATCCATCTGGTAGATACAGACAATACCACCACAAAAAGGATTAACTCACATGATATTTTTCTCATTTTCATTCCTAATCTTGGGAAGAACCCAGAACTTCAGTTATGATAAGAAAAAAGGTTTCTGTTTTCATGGAAGAAGTTAAGTGCCCACTTGACAGGTAGCACTAAGATTCTCCAGAGCTTGTAGCCACTCTTTACAGCCAGCCTAGGGAGGCAGACTCTATAGCTAGGTGTTGCACCAGACTCATGACTTCAACTGATCAGAAGCCAAGTAAGGACAAAGCACTGACTATCACACTGTCCAAGAAGGGAACAAACAACCCGAGGGTTCCTTCACTATTAGCTCAAATACAGACTGGGCTTGCATTTAACAGTGTATGAAAAATAACAGTCAGGCATGTGGATTTGGTAGCTGTGAAACCTCTAACTCCCTGTACCCTGCATGGCCTTTCCATGTACAAAGAATAGCCTGACCAAAAAGCAGTTCTTACCTGCTGATCTGAAGGAGAGTCACCATTACCATCAGAAATATTGTTAAGCTGACATACATGTAAAAGATGTGCATTTCATACAGTAGAAATAGGGGGGACACATGCAGCCAGAACAGCAGTATGATACACTGTGTTCAAAATAACTGGCAGCTTCCTGGTGAGCACCCAAAGATAACTACATCTGAATTCAGTGGTCATTCAGTGTCTGCAACACCCCTGGGGATAGACAGGTTTGATTTCTTCAAGTCAGTATGCCTGTGTGATAAAAACAAGCTGGGAGAGAGTTACTTTGCCAAAGAGTTTGCTATTCAAACATGATGCATATAATTAAGGACATTTGCATCAAACTTCCGCACGCTCAAGACTCAGATTAGAAACATACACATCTGTCACAACTTGACATGTTCAATGAAAGAAGAAATACAGGGTTGAAATTTTTGCATGGTGGTTATTTTTAACTAAAGAATAAGTCAAAATACAAAGGAAGGAGACAAGAAACAAAAGCATGCAGGGACTGTCAAAAGCATGTCAAAGCTGCAATGTCAATGATTAAAAAAATCAGCACAAAGCTTTTTAATTTCATGTCCTCCACCTTCAAGTCTCAACAGCTGTAATAATAATTCTTAAATATGTGATTTTTATGTTAGCTAAAGATTAATGATCTTTATTTATTAAAACTCAAGGAAAAGCTAACTGATATTTTCCTATGGAGGGCAATGGTCCCTGGAATAGTTCCTAGTGATGGGAATTATTGGAAAATCTGGGTCTGTTGCTATTGGCTTCAAACTTCAGGGACCAGATGATGCCCGGTTGCAAATAATCTTTTTGACTCTGCTAGCGTTTTATTAGACTGGAGATAAAGAGGGCTTTTGGCTAATAGTACCATATAGCTCTGCTATATGACCACTTTGCTCTTAAAATTTCCTTGACTTGAGGGTAATTTTAGCTAAACAGCAGTTACCCAGGCTGTTGAGGAAATCCAGATGGCTGCTTTAGAGCTTTTGAGATGCCATATTGGTACTACTTAAAAATAGTGCCAGTAGTTGCAAGAGCAAAGTTCCTCTTCTGAAGGTAACATTCTGCTTTATGGTTAGGGAATGTTCCAAACTGCAAGCATCTGGCTGAGACTACAAAACCAGTTTAAACAGGGTTAAACCCCCAAATTCCTATTGTAATTCAGTGGAGTCAATTATTGCATTAATTTTAGTAGAACAAAAAAACTGCAGAGGATCAGAAGAGTTGGATCAAATATCTCATCCTTTAAGAAAGGTTGAATACTTTGAGTTGAAACCTTGGTCAGGTTAGTTCCACGCCAAGTGCTTCTTTTAATAGCCTTCTATTTAAAGCAACAGAAAAAGCACCCCTGGCAAACTAACAAAAACCCAGATAGTTAAACCATTTTAAACTTAAAGCAATAAGGAAAGCTTTCATTTTAACACTAGCTGTTCTTCTCCTTCTCTTTGGGTATAGAGAAATTTTTGTGATGCTTCCCCTTCTTTGACTGTCTTTTCTGTTGGTAACAAAGGTGGTGTTAATTGTCCTCTTTCAAGACAATGTTAGCCAAAATGAGCTGCTGAAGCTGCTGCTGTTGATCTCTGTTATGAGTATGAATATGTTTGCTTGGAGGGCAAATAAGACAAATACCCAGAGAGTGAGGAAGAAAGAACAGCAAAGAAAAATGTGCTGCTTCTGCAGACCATTGCATAAAGTGTCTATGTAAGTGAGAAAGAGGTTCAGTACACATCCTTACCAGCTGCCTGGAGCTGGGTAAACACACATCACTATCAGGCTATTTAAGACATAGCTGCCTTCCTGGTCACAGGCTGAGGGCAGCACAGCCAAACACTCTTTTTTACTCAAACTAGATTTTTTTCTTTAGTAAAAGGCAAAGAAGGAAGAAAGGAAACAGACTCAAGAACAGAAAGAGCACATGCTCAGAGGTGTGCAGCAGTGGGAAGATAAGTAATCCTCCAGGTGAGAAATATTAAATTTTTTTGTGGCTCACTTTGGTCAGAGTTTCTCTGAAGGTTAGAGAAATAAAGGCTGAGTGATACTCTGGTGGATGCTGTGGTCTCAAAAGCGTGCAAGGAGGGCAGAAAGGGTGGAGAAGGTTATTTATTTATACCCACTTGTATCATTGGTTTCAGCATCAAATTAAAAAATCTCAGAAGAGGTGTTTTCTCCATCCTCCATTCAGCTCACATTTCTTTCTGTGAATTGTTTCTGTTTAGTTCAAGGATTGCTATTGATTTATCAGCAGGACCTAAGCTGAGTGGTAAGATGGTACCAGCAGACTTAATGCTTGACTATATCCACCTTTCCATATTTAATTTTAAGCTAACTTTACAAATAATTTGCAATTGTACTTTTTTTTTATCTTGGTCAACATCAAGTGTTAAGTCTATGCTCCACATCCAACCTTGACAACAGACACATTTCCTTTAGAAATTTTTACAGCAAGCTTTTACTTTTTAATTTTAATTTATTTCTTTACATGCTCGTTATGCCACAAAATAAAGCCTAAGTGATGCAATACATTTAATCTGCACAACTACGGTTATTGATCTAGCATCCAAAAAGAATTAAATCATCAGTTTTATATCCTTTCCTCCATTAGTCTTCCATGACCATAGTCTCTAGAGACAAGCCTACATGAAGAAATATATTCACTACTAATTCCATATAGAAAGATCAATGTAGTGTCCCAGAACTTAGTGTTAAAGTTCATCTTACTCAAATTTACACAAAATTCCATTCCTTTATATGCCACGATAGTATTTTATGTCGCAGTCTCCAGTGACGTGAAGAGAACAGAAGCTGAATGGTATCTGAACCAGGCAGAAATTAAATGCTCTCTCAGTACCCACAGCAGTTCAGTTCTTCATGATCCTCTGCCATTCTTTCTGACTTACTGGAAGAGATCTGTGGGATGCTGGTCTACAGCTGGAGTACCTCATCCCATGCATCAGGAGCACTATACCACAAAGTTCACAAATGCACATTTCATCCACCACAACAATAACTGGACATGTCAGTGGAGACATAAACACAAATGACCTTTGATAATATTGGAAGAGTTTTCAGGACTCACCAGTATCATTAACTGTCATGGCATTTATGGCTCCTTTGCTGTACTGAAAAGCATGATAGTCTCTTGAACACATTTCTGATTATGAGTTTAGCAGGCTAATTTATGGAAACCATGTCTGAAAAGAATGCAACTGAAGGTTTTTTTAGTAGTGCTGATGTTACATTAGATGTAAAGGACACTGCACAGACTCATTCTAAACTCTAACCAAGGAAAATAATTTTCCTCTATTTCAATTAAGTAAGTAGTTCTCTACAACCATATTTCAGACATCTGGGCTGTCCAGAGATTTTCCATTTCTTGTGTCAGCTTTCTGAAGTAGTAAGGCAGGCTTCCCTGCAGCCTAACACCCAGATTTTGCTGCTATGACTTCCAGTAGGTTCAAAAGTGTGAACAGGGTGGGATTGCAGCTGCCCACACTTGGATTAGCTTAAAGTCATCACAAAACTGCAGCCTGAGGACCCTAGTGATGGCAGTACTCAAATACTTTGCTGAGTATTCAGTCTTATTAGACCTGTTTTCTTCAGCCCTATCTCTCTTCCTGCCCTTTCTGCTTCTTTCCGAGAAGCCCTTAAGTAGGATGTCAAAACAAACAGTACTCAAGTAGGAGACAAACATTTGATTGTGTGATGTTAATGTGAGTTTCAGATGAGACTAAACTATACCCACAATGGCACAGAATGCAACCCAGTTCACCTAGGGAAAAAAATTACCTGAAAATGAAATAGCAACCTAAATCTACAGAAAGCTGTGAAATCACTTCCATATTGCAGCTGATATTACTGTCTTTAGAAAAGCTCCACAAAGGCCTTCAGAGAAGTATCAGGAAAGTAAGCTGAGACATAAACATTAGGTTATTCGTGCAGAAGGCCAAGGTCATGCTGAAGTGTTTTCCTATTTTTCTGTTTTTCATGTTCTGTGGAAAATCAATATTCCTCTCAGACATGTTATATTGTACATTGAGTTGCATATCAGTACCTTTGCACTGCATGTTCCTGACACTCTTTTACACTGCTGGAGGCTTGGATAGAATTCAAAATAATGACAGATTCTGCTAAAACGACTGAATTAGAAATTTCAAACCAGATCTGCTTTCTTCAGTTGAAAGCAGTGGACTTACTCCCTTCATATTTTTTCAGGGCTAGGGTCAGCCCCTTAGAAGGACAACAAATTGGACCAATTGAGGCATCATGTTCTGACCAGGCAATAGCAAATGAGCTGATTGTTGAAGTGGAGTTGGCAAACATTTGAGAGATCGGGCTCACCTTGTTAAGACTTGAGTGACTCACATGTTGGAAAAGAGAGTGGTTCTTACCAAGACCAAGAGTAGTCTTGCCATATGCATGACAGCAATCCAACAAGACAAGAAAAGAAAATAATCCTTTGCACATGCAAATTGCCAGCAATCTGTACAGGCCTTGAACATACAGAATCCGTGACCAAGCTAACATTCCTATTGTGTGTTTAACAGCTGCAATATAATCACCAAGTCCCACTGAAACCAAGAGAAAAGGGATGTAGTTTTCACATTATATGTCTAAACAATCTGGAAAATATAACCTTTCGTTCCTAATCTTTTATTCTGTTTCCCTTCATGACCATGCAGTACACGACCTGAACAAGAACTTAGAGGGAAAGCATTTTCTCTCCCTAAGAAAACTTATCAGATTTTGAAACTTTTCTTCCTTCCATATAAGGACACAAGAAAAGACATGATGATTTTCAGAAATTGAAAATCCCCCAAAAACTAGATCAAATTTTGCCCAATTTCATACTTTGTTTTCCCTTTCACCAGAAATGAAGCTATTTCTGCAAATGAAAAGAAATTTTAAAAAAAAAGCAAAGCCAAAAGTATTTCCAGAGTGTAAGAAAATCTTTGGTTGTTTAGTGTGTCAAAATGAAGCTTTGGATCATTTCCACATCAGCTTATTGAAAGAACTGGCATGTGAAATTGAAAGCAAGGTGCCTCAAGATCAGCTGTAATTTTGTCACAAAATAGGACTTTTCACCTGAAACTGAAAGCCACAGTGAAATGAATGTATCTTGACAGACAGGTCAATCGGAGAATGACTATGAGCGCTGATGTGATGCCATTGTGAGAAAGGCTGATGCAAACCTACCAGATTCTTCTGCAGCCCAACATGTAGGATGATGTGCAGAGATGCTCTCTAGTCTCCTGTATACCAGGAATCTACCAACTGGTTGCCTGTGCTGGAAAAGGACTCAGAGAGATAAGTAGGCCCGATTCCAGCATTACATAGCAGAATTTCTCAAATTAATTTTCAAATGGACTATGTGTTGACCTCAGCTCTTTCCTGGAGCAGGTTACATTTCAACAAAATCAGTATTTTCCAATATACAAATATCCTCAAATCCCTGCTCCACTCTCATATAAACCTCTCAGATACTACTGTCCTTTGAACATTTGCCTTAGCTAGGCATTGTGCCATGTCTTCATCAACTCCGTCTCAGTTGATTCATCTTTCTTATTATATGGGAGAGCAAGCCTGAAAAGCAAGAGAGAGATCTAAAAGAGGATAGTACCTTATTAATTAAAAAGGGACATCAACAGATCAGAAGGCAAAAGAATTTTATTGCAGTCCTTGCAGCAGTGAAATACAAATGACTAAAGCACGTGTTACCATGAAATTTTAGCTCTGATCTTCTGTTCTAGCAACCAGCCTATGATTTAAACTTCTAGTCAGAGCTCTTGGCAGTTGTGTACTATCCTGACTTGTGTAATATCCTGACTGAGGACATGGGAGATAAGTGTCCTTTAACGGCTTGGTACACAATTACATCTACTGCAAGCACAGCTGACAGCACTGAGACTGAATTTGCTGTGGAAACCCATTCCTCATCATCAGTTATTCAGAATCTTGGCCACAATTTGGAGATGAAGTTTTACACATTATGTCTTTCTGCCTGGCCATCCAAGACTGACAGACTGTGAGTAATTTCAACCAAAATGATTCTTTTATCATTGCTGAAATCACGGTGAAGGGAAAACACATTACACTGGTTTGATTGTGAAAAGTCCTAGTCTTCATTTCTTTGAACAGTGACTTTTCCCTCACGCTCTGGAGACATCATTCACATCTTGGAACAGAATAAACTCTTGTCAATATATTTTGCCATTCCTGTGAAAAAACCTGTCCAAATTTGAACAAGCTATAAGGCTGAAAAAATGCAATTTCCACACCACATGTTCTCTAGATACTCTATATTCCACTACTCTAACCTCCAAAGATTTCATCCAGAGCATAATGCTCTGGTCTAGTCTCAGAGCTCTGCTCACCACATCAGGGCATACTGAAATGTAATGTACCAACAATTCTGTGGAGTTCACTTTTAAAAACAAGTTACGAAAGACAATGCACATTTATTTTAATAACACAGGTTTTGTATGAACTACAAATAGGCAGGAATTCATTTACTAAGGGAAGTTATTTATAAAATGTAAGTATTCCTGATGATGCTACATTTTTTGTAGTTTTGGAAATTAGCAAAATTAGCAAAATAGACTGTCAAGAAAAAAACATATAAGGGTGGGCTAAAACAATCCATTGCATTAACAAATTAAACTGGACATGTATTACAGAAGGAGTTAATAAGAAACAGTGACAGGTCCCGTGATCCATAGTCATTGGACTGGTACCTCTACTCAAGAAATTGGGAAAAAAAGACAGGCAACAGGAATATGAAAGTACTGCTTTGGCAGGGCTGAAAAGAAGTCCAAAGGCCAGCTAGAGGAAAAATTAGCAAGACATCCAGAGCAATAAGAAAGGATTCAACAGATGGAATAGTTTCAAAAGAACTTCTGGGTGAAGTTGGGTCTGCATAGTGATGGATGACACAGGAAAAGCTGAACTGCTCCCTGTCTTTCTTGCTGCAGCATTCACAGGCAAAGCTTGCTCCTGTACTTATACATATACCAGCACAGCCTAGAAGGAAGGACACAGCCATCAGTGGGTGACAAATGGGTTAGGGGTTCTGTCATGCTGAGCTGCACTGATCAATCACTGTATGAATTGCTGATTCTGGTTACCCCGAGTTAGTGGCATTTTTTTGTCTGTAGTCATTACTTCTGTAGGCAATTTTACCTGCAAGAACAGGAAAAGTAAAAAGGGATAAAGAAACCCACAAGCGTTAGGTATGCTGAACTGTTCACGTCTTATTCCTGTATGTGGCATAGTATGTATGTATGGGGATAGTGCGTTTGTATACCCACGGGGTATTTGTGTGCCCAGCCTGAGGGGCTGGCATAGCACAGCTGCAGTGCTGTGTGCATGAAGAAATGCTTTTCTCTTCCTTTCTCCCCTGTTTCTCCTGTTCACAACTCCCTCCTTTCCAAAATTAACATTTGAATTGAAAGTTCAAAAGGTGTCAGGGCTAACAGGGTTTACTCATGCAAGCCAAAGAAGCACCTAGCAATCTGCCCGGAGTCATAATGTCTGCATTAATAAAAATGCCAGTCAAAACCCAATGATTAAGTCATTAGTTATGAAAACTCTTCATGTTCTGTCGACTTCTTTTCTGTGGTTGAAGAGCAACATGCTACTCTGAATCATAATGATGTAAATAAATCCATTCTGAAATCCACAGTTTCATTTTAATTTGGCATCTGCAATGACTAAGCTAGCAGTATATTTCCTAAAGACACAACACAGCAGTTCTGCTCTTTCACCTTAAAAAACTCACTACTGAAACATCCTGTGTACCCACTTAAACTGCAGATGTTAGTCCACCCAGGAGTTATTTTGGTAGGACGCTGGTAGAAAAAGTGTATCAGAGATGCTTTCTCTAGGGGAGAGAGGGAGGGAAAGCTTCTTTCCTGAGTGAAAGGTCTGAGCAAGATGATGGGAATGATGATTTGTTGTTTGGCAGCTGATCATATAAAAAGTTTTAGATAGAAGCAAGAAGACTTTCTGACCTACAATTTTCTCCTTTTGCAAGAACACTTTCACTACAAGAGGAGACAATGCTTAAGTCCCATCCTACCTTACTGCAAGCTTAATTCTAAAGACATTGTTTTTCTTGGGGGACTTCCCTGAGCCACAAATGTGTCCAGTTTTCCCATGCTGCTGGCTCTGTGTCCTTCCTGCTGTTTGGTTCGATAATTGTCACCTTTAGATAGCCAGTTTTACCACAGCCATCACTGCAGGCTGGATGCTCAGCTGATGCTCAGCCCTGTATAGCTCCAGGGCTGTCAACACAAGTAGACTGTTAGGCTTATCTCTATCCCTAGATGACTTCATTCTTTACAATCCAAAAGGCCTACCCTTTCTGTGCTCAGTGTTTCAGGAGAGCAAGTTTTGTCCCAAATAGTTAGCTTGCAGAAATTGCCAGGTTGGTATATGTTGGTGTTTATGCTTCACATTCTTGTTCATTGAAAGTCTGGACATAATTCCCATAAGATGTAGAGATACACAGTTATAAGACATCACTTAAAAGATACTTCAGAAAACAAGGCATACAGCAAGTTAACCAGAAGATGGCTTTATACCAGGCAGAGGGATCAGCGATGGAGGGATTTGCTAAGAGAACTTTATTCCCACAGTTCACACCAGCTGGCACACAGCTGAGAGGATACTGCTATTTAACATGGTAGACTGCTCATCCCTCAGAGTCTTATCCAGGCAGCATCCAGCCCTGAAAAGTGATGCACTTCACTGCAGACAGCAGTAAAAGGTAGATGTAGCCAAGCAATTATTACAACCTGTAGTAACAGAAGCAGTCTAACTGGGATTGCAGAGACCTCACCATGAGCTGCTCAGCAGGGTGAATAATGCTGCTTTCCCAACTGAACTTACCACCTGCCCTTGGAAATCGGGCTGTAACCACAGCAAGTGGGAGCGTGGCTCATGTGATAAATGCAAGTAAAATATTCCATAATCATGGTAAGAAAGCAGAGGACTCAAAGATGTTTCAGCAGGAGAATTTCCAGCTCCACGAGATTGAGAATCACATATTAACTCCTTGCTGGTGACTTTCTACCTCACATCCCATCATCCATGGTCAAGTGCATTACCTTCAAGATCATGGAAATTTTAAAAATAATGTTCCTGCAGTGATTTTCAGCCACTGTCATTTATACCAGATGATTACCTTGTTAAATGATCCTATTTCCAAACCAAACTAATCTATTTAAAATTAACAAGGAGATGAACAATAGAGAAAATATTCCGAGAGATCTGTTTTCAAGAAGACCATTTCACAGACTGCCACGAAGACTTCAGGTGATCTTTAAATAATGAGCCAATAAAAATACAAATTGATATTCATGTTATCCTCAAGGGTACAGAAATGACATCAGTGCTAAGAATGTTTTCTTGTTGTATTTTGTTTATCGGTGTCTGTTTATCTACACTGTAAGCCAAGGTGAGTGTATAAACAGTCAGCTGCCAGGAGAGCCTCAGGAACACTTCTTGCTAACAAGTTGCATTTGTAATAATAGAAACTACTTGCATTGAATTCTTTTCCCTGGTATCCAGCTTCCCACTTTATAACATACAATCAGAGCTATAGCAAAAGAATTATATTCTAATTATCTTGGCCAGGTGTGCTCATGTACTCAAGTGAAATTCTTGTGTGAATTTATTCTTTGCAGCAAAGAAAGACCCATTGAAATGGATTTTGGACAGCAGCTCAGTAAGTCTCATTATTTCCTCTCCTCAGAAGCAACCTCATCTTGCTGGAGGGTAGCCAAAGTAACAGACTTTGAAATGATGGTGAGAGGTGTGTAGTTGGGTCTGTGGTGGAGAAAGATGCCCCTAATTTTGGCTGGGCACACAATAATGATCCCTTCCAGACTGCACTCAAAGAGAGAGTCCAGACAGCGTAAATTTGGAAAATCTCTGTCCCTAAGATGGAAGATGACTCCAAATTAAAAAGGGCACCAGAAGCTGAGCCTAGAGGATCATTTGCAGGGGACAGGCAACGTAGCCACAGACAGAGCATCTGAAGGTTAGAAACATTTCTATCAGAGACATGCAAGGTCACTGCTAAACTGTTATGTAGCTAATATCTCTCCCAAACCCAGCTGCACTGAACTTGTGTCAAGTGAGTTGGAGAATGGCCAAAATTCAATCCAAGAACTCACAAGAACAAAAATTCCCAAATCTAGAATTAGTTTAGAAGGTTTCTAGAGTAAGTTATGATTTTTTTTTTCCTTAAAGCTGAGCTACCCTAAACAGAAACTAACTCAAATTTCAGAGTACTGATCATCCAGTGATAGACTATGAGCTGAGTTGAAAAATAAAAAAGTTGTTACATATAATTGGTCAAACCAGTTGTAAATATCTCTGAAATGAGATCTTGAACATATAGTTTCTGCAGCTGTCCGTAGAGTCCAGTGATAACAATTTTTATGGAATTTTTATTTGAAGACAGTCAGAATATTTAATTTTTTCTTTTTCTTAAAGCTGAAGTGCTTGGAACCAGCTGACTGAAATAATTTCACCCTCTGGGGAAAAATAAATTCCACTTTCCAGCATTGTGAAGGATAAATATTTTTTTAAAAAATGAAAAAGATACAGGAAATAGCCCAAAAGATAAAAACAAAATAATATATATATTTAAAAAACAACAACAACCAAAAAACTCCATGATTTTTAAGTTCAACTCATGATCATTGAGTACTTATTTTTGGTAACACTACTTTTAAAAGTTCATTAATCAATTAAATGAACCAGTCATCCTTTTTTACAGCCCTGTTCTGAGGTTGGGTTTTTTTGAAAGCAAAAGAAAATCTGGGGTTCAAACAGAGAAAACACTTGCATGTACCTAAGTGTTGTGCCGTAGTTAAATCCAATAAGAAACAGCCTGCTTTCTCTTTGCAGCAGCTGAAACTTATTGAATTTAACTTTGAAATACTTTGCTCAAGGAAGCATATGCCCACAGTTTTTAAAATACTGTTGCTGATAGTTTGATCTATGAATTTAATATTGAACATATTTCAACTTTTCCATCATAGAACAAATAGCCAGCTATTTACATTTAAATGGATTACCAGCATATATTTCTTGTTCTTATTACTCTATGTGCTTTTCATGTAGCTGTTTGATACGAACACTTCTACTGATCCAGACAGGATTTTAGTAATCAGGGCAGGAGACAGGTTAATATACTAAAAATTAGACTTAATGCTGTTCCCATATATACTATCACACTCATATCAAATCCTTATATAGAGCACCTTTTCTCAGCCCATTCATCTCCTATTGCACAAAAAGGAGGTTTAAAGGACAGGCTGGTGTAGCAGCTTGGTATAACAGAGATATCTAATAAAGACAGAGGCTGGAATATTGTGTTCCCCTGCAGTCTAAGTCAGCTGTACTCCTGCCTTTGAAACTGGACAAATCACTGCCTTGCACCTCTGTGCAGCCAGTGCTGCCAGAATGACGTACAACTGCTTGGCAGAGATGCAGTAGATTCCCAGTTGAGCATTACATGTCTTAACTGGGTTGTTTAAGGAGCTCAACAGCACAGGTTGAGATGGGCCTTGTAGTAAGCTGATTCTGAACTGCCCAATTTTTATCCAGTCTGCTGGAAGCATCACACACTGTCCTCAGCACAAATACACAGAATAGTTTGTCAATCCAAAGGTTTTAACTCAATTACAGAAAACAGATTTAAGTTAGATGTTAGCAGGGAAAAAAACTCCTACCTTGCTTTTACTTATGGGTAAATTCTGTAACCTAGGAAGGCTGGGGACTCTCCACAGTTAGAGCTCAAAATAAGCAGGACAGAGAAAGGGCTGTCTGCAATGGGGGTGATGATGAGGGAAGTTCACAAGGAGGTTGTGCTGAGCAGAATGAACTCAAGTCTAGGGGACTTCTCAGGGGGCTTTCCAGCCTTATTTTCTAATCTTTAATGAAATCTGTTTGAAAATTCATGAACAGTTTTTGCTGGTTTCTTGTTACAAATACTTGGCGGGTCACATACACCTCTTTAAATGGGAACATACACCGCTGGCAGAGATTACAACATCTGGAGGACCTCAGTGAGGCTATAGACACTTCCTTTCCCTAAACTACAGCCACCACTCTGGTTCTCCAATTGGCAAGGATCTGCTCTTTGACTGCCCTCTGCTCTTGCTGGGGCTCATGACAGCAAACAAACAGCCAACAATTCAGCAAGTCCTGCCCAGGGTCTGATTGTGCTTGACCCACTGGTACAACCATAGGGAAGAGGAAGGATAGATACATAAACACAACAGCAACAAAAAAAATCGGAGTGTGAGTTATCTCAGAGACATATTCACATCTCCAGCTGAGTGAAACTCAGTGGGAAATCTCTTGGCTGACACTCTGAAATCTGCAAGTTTACTTTGAAACCGCAAAGTTGTCCAAGTCTTTATGCTATTCGCATTTTAAAAATCACCACCTGAAGGATTTATGGCAGGGTGTATGGGCAATTACATTGCTCTGTTTGTTACTGTGGAAACACATTTTGTGACTGGTGAAAGCTATGAGAAAGATATTGAATGAACTTCTGAGAAACAATATTTTAGAATTAAAGCCGAACACTGGTTTTAGATGCATCAGGAAACTTTAGCCTCAAGGCAGTCATGAAACATCAGGGAGTCAACAGGAAAGTGCCACCAAGTCTTGCTGGGATGGATTTTGTTAGGACTAGCTCTGTGTCATAGGATGGGAAGATTAAAGTAGAGTCAACTAATCAAACCAGTGCTCTCACGGCTGGAGAGCTTTGCCCAGAAATGGGTGCAATGGAGAGTCAGAACACAATGGTAGTAATTCCTGCTCTCTTTGCCTGTGAATATTTTCCAAGCAATCCAGCCCTATAACATCAAACTGTCAAGACTTTGGTTCTTTAAGTATCTCTTTTAAATCTCAAGCTTTTCAGTGGCCCTTAGTCATGCAGAACTATTGAATTTTCCAGGTGCTTACTAGAAAATACAGGGACAAATCTATATATGCAGAATAGGGTGTCTTCACATACCTAGAACCAAGGTAAAAAGCATGCACTGTTAACACAAACCAAGCCAAAAAAAGTTTTCCTACCAGTGCCACTACTATCATCTGATATGTGTGACTCCAGGGCACTGTTGTCCTGGAAGTCCCATTTCCACATCATCCCTCATCCATCCGTCCCTGAAATCCCACTGGAAATGCTATTCCAGGGAGCAGGCTGAGAGAATCAGGGTGACAACACTTTGGAACATACCAACAGAGGACAGCTTCCAACTTTCCACAGATAAAACTGAAGGACTGCAAGAAATCTGGTTAATGCCTCCCTCAAATGATGGGGGTTTCTTTGTTTCTTTTATTGCAGGTGGTTTGGAAACAGAATTAGTCAAGAAATCCAAATGCATTAAAACCATGGGAGGTAGCAAGACAGACAGGGAAAACAGAACCCCTCTGTTACACAGGAAAATCCATCCTTCATTTCTAGAGTGACTTTGCAGCAAATAAAAAATTAAAAAAAAAAAAAAGAAGAATTAAAAGAAAATTTGCTTGTTAAATAAGACGGGAAGTACCTCTGTGTGGGATTCTTCTGGGCTCTGAGGGAATACCAATTTCTTTCCCACTGACCAGACACTGCACTTTATTGGCTTAGATTATATAAATAGAAATATTATACATTTTGAGCAAATTATCCAGTCCTTTCAAATATTTTATAGCAGTGTATTATAACCCTCAGTAAACTTATTCTTGATTTACCCTGGTATCTGTGGGAGGAGGATTGGGGCTTGACAGAAAGCCAAGATACTAGATTCCAGATGTGATCTATGCAAAAGCCGCAGTGACAAAAGCTGAGATGTGTGCATAAAAGTGCCAGGTACTGTGAGTTTATTGCTTACCAAATCAGATATTCACTGTCAAAAGTTCAAAAACTGACAATAAACTTAACTGTTGCATCTTTAAACTTATTTATAACTTACAGAGGGAGCCTAGTGTCAGTTTTGTCTCTCCCATAAAGTTTACAGCCAGCAGGAGATAATAAAATCTAGACTGAGCTCATATAGCCAAGAGAAAAATCAAGACCTGTATGTGCTGGTGGCTGTCAGGTGAAATATTTTATACCTCATTAGTGTCGGAGCAGTTATTGCTTTTTCTTCCTTTATGAATAGATCATGTGATAGCACGTGCCTCTCTCACACTCCTAACCAATTTGTCACATCAAACCTGGCTGTAACAGAAATAAGGTACTTCTTTCCATAACCCTTTTCCTTTCAGTACTTGCTTCTGATGAGCCATGCTACCCAAGTAAGTCTAGATGTCTATCACTCTGTTTTGCACATAGCTTTCTCCCTGGTATCCAGGTGTTGGAAACCACTCTGGTATTCCCTTCCCCTTGGACCTCCTCCTTGGTGCAGAGATGTTTCATTCACAGCTGCCCATGCAGTGCTGGTAAATGCCCTCCCTCACCAGCATGGCATGGGAGGGGTCTAGGTGGCCTTTCCTGGCAGCCTTCCGAAGCTCCTGGGAAGCACGGCAGCTCTGCGTACCATGCCTGGGGAAAGTTATGATTCTCAGAGCAGACAAAGCACTGCTGAGCAGTATATGCACTTAACACACTGAGGATTATTCAGGATAACAGGTCAGTGTCTCCCCAGCAGAGAATGCTCACCTGGTAGAAACTGGCCACACGTGTTCTTCCCACAAATCTGAGCTGGAATGGTTTTTACTTAGATTTTGGCCAGGCAAAAGCTGCATCTATTTTTTTTTTTTTTTGTGTGTGTGTGTGTGCTGAGATAGTTCACACCATTTCCAATCTGCAGGGAAGATGCCCCTCATGCAGGGAAGTGTTTTCATATAGTTCAGGGGGGAGATGCAAGGAAAAGTAACGTAGATTAATTTGACCAACAGACAAACCAAAATGGAGCTGGATTCCACAGACCAATAGTTGGAAAGAAAAGCACATTGCTATGCCTAGTCCCCATTCCCAGAACTGTTGATGTGCTTTACAATAAATACTCATTATTTTAAATCCATACTGAGCACTCCTGAGGCAAATGGAGACTGCTAGAGTTATTTTAGGGAAATCAGCTATTCCTTTTGCTCTTTGTTACTACTTGCAGGAAAATCTAATCAGTTAAAGAACCACAGCTAAATATTGTTTTCCTTTTTTAAAAAGCACACAGTTATTATTACACTGGGTTTTGAGTGGAGGGCATGAAGTTGTATAAGCTTTAATTAAT
The DNA here is from genome assembly GCF_030463565.1 of Pelecanus crispus. Classification (NCBI taxonomy): domain Eukaryota; kingdom Metazoa; phylum Chordata; class Aves; order Pelecaniformes; family Pelecanidae; genus Pelecanus; species Pelecanus crispus. Next base: position 11,702,605 of record NC_134652.1, on the reverse strand, counting down.
CCACTGAACCATCAGCTTATTCTCCACTACAAATACTGCCATCTGCTACCAGTCCATGCATTAATAATTAATGTCTGCTACAAGTTTGCTTCCCCAACATTATCTGATTAGGTAATTAGCCTATGGAACAATATGCAACATAAGGCATTATTGTTCTATTAAGTGTGATCTGTTTGAAAGCACTAGTACTGTTTAATTCCTGTGACTCATACCTCAACCAACACCCATCCAGAGAATGACAAAACAATTCAGAGAGGAGTGAGGAGAGGGAAAGAACCCCAAACCCACATGAAAATCATGTCAATAAACTTAGTCATGAGTACTGTTTACTTCAGAATAGCTTGTAAACAAGTATAAATATGAGCAAGAAAATCCACAAGCACTGCTCTCCAGAGAGGGCATAGATCAACATCAACAATGATCTACGTGTGATAAATGCCCCATCAGAGAAATACAATGAAAAATAGTTTGTCATCAAAACTCAGGGGTTTAATAAATCAATGGAAGGTGGAAACAGGAAGAAGGAGAACAAGTCAGCATGTAATCTTTATTCACTAGTGTAAAATGTGGCTGTTTCCAAGATTACATCTGAATTAAGCTTGGGAGGCAAGTGAGTGATGAAGATGCAATGGAGGGGAACTGAAGTGAAGCCAACATTTCAGCACTGTCAGATGCTCTGGCTATAGTGCAAAGTCTCTCAATATCTGGCTAAGTGGTTTTTTACTTTCCCCAGCTCTTGGCCTCAGGTGATTACAAAAAGCACTCTGATTTTATTTTGCATGACATTTCCAGCACAGTCTGGGGCAGAGGAAAGGTTAGCAATGTCAGCCCTAAGTGCATGGAAACCACAACAAGTGTATAAAAAGTCTAAGCTTAGGAGCCCGGAGACGTCACAAATCATCACTGCTATTTCAAAACATCGAGGTCAGGATTTATTTGACCAAACTTACATGCCAACACAGTAAGTATCTACATTTGAGCTAATTCTCTCCACTCCTTTTATAGTCAAGAGAATCCTGCCCCTCATGCTGGCAACATAAATGTTTTCCACCACATTTGTCTAGAATCATTTGCAAAATGACTGTCAGTTCAACAGCATAAACTGAAGACTATGTATCTGCAAGTTAAGTTCCAGTTCTAGATCAGGCTTTCTTCATTTCAGGTGTTCTTCCCTCCCAACATGCTCTGTTTCAAAGTTACAAGTCAAGTCAGTTTGTGGTGGGTCAACCTTGGCTGCATGCCAGGTGCCCGCTAAGCCGCTCTATCACTCCTCTCCTCAGCAGGACGGGGGGCAGAGAAAATGAGGGGGAAAAAAAAAAAACAACCCTCGTGGGTCAAGATAAAGGCAGTTTAACAAAAGCAAAAGCAAAGGCCATGCGTGGAAGCAAAGGAAAACAAAGATTTTATTCTCTTCTTCCCATCAGCAGGCAATGCCCATCCACTTCCTGGGAAGCAGGGCGTCAGCACACGTAGCAGTTGCTCCAGAAAACAAACGTTGTAAATAATGAATGCTGCCCCACCCCTCTACCCCCCTTCTCTTAGCTTTTATTGCTGACTGGACATCATATGGTACGGAATATACCTTTGGTCAGTTTGGGTCAGCTGTCCTGGCTATGTCCCCTCCCAAGATCTTGCCCACCCCCAGCCTACTGGTGAGGGGGGAATGTTGGAGAGACAGCCTTGATGCTGTGTGAGCACTGCTCAGCAGTAGCCAAAACACGGGTGTGTTATCAACACTTTTCTAGCTACCAATGCAAAGCACAGCACTATGAAGGCTGCTATAGGGAAAATTAACTCCATCTCAGCCAGACCCAATGCAGTTTTAAACTAGAAGCCCTGCTGTTGGTAGACTCCTCAGTCCACAGTGGCCTTCAGCAGGAGCTGGGCACTGAGCACCCTTAGGGACCACATGCAGCAGCCCCAGAGAACTGCTCTGACCCATGTGCCACTGCAGTGCCACAGCTTGTGCTGTTGTATCCTCACTCTGTGTCAGGCAACACTCTCAGTTTTTGTTGCATATTGCAAATGCTTTATTCTGACTCTCACCGTTGGTGCATTTTGGATGCTGCAGAGGAATTAACCATTAGACATTTACAGGTGAAGCCACTGAAGCACAGAGAGGTAAGTGGCCTTACCCAAGGTCACTCCGCAAGCTGGTGAGAGAGTCGGGGATAGGGATGAAAACATCAAAGCAGGGTTGCTCTCCTTCCTGCCTTCCTGATGAGGAACACTGTACACAGCCTTATACTAGACCATGGGGAGGGGGGGAAGCCTCTTGCTGCATTTGCTTTTTTTGGTAATTAAAGGGAAGAGGCAGGTGAGCTCAGCTTAAATATCCTTTTTTCACCTGCTAAGTATTTGTTCAGCAGTTCTCAGTCCTACGTAGAACTTTCTAAGTGATGCTGCATTTGGTATGCAACAGCTTTCCCTTCTATCTGTCTTCAAACACAATTCCCCTTAGGCATTACTCTGCTTTTATTTGTTCCACTGCAAATAACAGATGAGTTATTCAAAATTTGTCAGGCTTGTTTGTTTATTTCTTTAACCATAGAGACATACAACATTTACCAGTGTCCAGGATATGTCTCTGGGAGTTAGCAGTAGCTAAAAACACTCTGTTAACACTGTCTGAAATAATTGCAACTTCTGTTGTTTTCAATGACCTTGACCTAATAATGAAATTAAATCTATAGGGTAACCCATTAAACCAGTGCTAGCATGAGTACACTGTCCTCTTCTCTGACTCTGCTTTCACTACTTCTGTTCTCGCTCACTTCTCTTCCTATCCTTTTTTTTTACCCTGATAGCAATTCTGAAGCTTGTCTATCTTTCTTTCTGTTCTCTCTTCTGCCAATTGCTGATGGTGCATCTCCTCACTACATTCACAAGCTCTGACCTGTCCAAACAGGCACGTGCAGTGTCTTTGTCTAATTGCGATGCTCTCAAACCTCCTCCTCTAAATCTCTCTGAAATAAATCACTATGTGCAAACAATGGAGCACCAAGTTTGTTAGACTGAATTACAACCCTTGACCTGTTGGGTTGAATTTCCTCTTCCCTCTGCATTAAGAGTGTAGGAACAACGCTATAGAATCAGGCCAACCCCCCGTGGTCCTAACTCCAAAACTGGGCAAAAGCAAATGCCCATGGAAGAATACACAAATGGGGCAAGCATGAAACTGTACATCCATTGAATACACTCCCAGCACTTTGACTCCAGGCTTTCCTCCGCCAGAGAAATTTCTCAGCATTTATGCCATGTCATGCCTAAAACAGAACTATCAGGAATTTTTTTTTTTTTCCCAGAAAGTCTCAACCTCTTGATCCATTCCATTATTCCCAATCAGTATGAAATCCTACAGGATTTCTCCAGAAAGAGAATTACAGGATGTGGGAAAAAAATCCAGCTTCAGAAGCCAGCTATGGGTCTCCCAAGGTCCCACCTCAGAATTTCAGGCTTTCATTCCAACTTCTGGTTTACCATGAAGCCTTTTCATTCCTATTTTGCTTCTGTTTTTACATTATTAACTGTGTCGGCACAAACACTCTTCCTCATATCACACAGCAGGACAGCATACACACTGAAACAGTCTACCGTCTTTTTACAGACATTAATGATAGCTGCTGTTTAGTATCAAGCACAACATCTTCTAACAAATCAAGGCATTTTCCCTTGCTGTGATGAGATTGCTTGACACTTAGATCAAAATATCTCCTTCATAGTTGAACTCTAGGGGGTACTCACACCATCTCACTTCAGCAATCTAATTAAAGTAAGGATTTAGGGTGAAGCCTCCAGATAATCTATGAAGGGTTACATACACCTCTCTCAGATGTTTGAACAACCTCTCTTGGCTCTTTCAATCCAAGAGTGAGATTTCATACTTGGGGATCTAAGATAGAGACCCTAGAAAGAAAACTTGCTTGTCACAAGTATCAAATTCTAACATTATAAAATACAAGATGCTTGATGCAGGATGGGCAGATTTCACCCATCAGCAACTGTGCTTGTTAATTCGAAATAGAAAATAATATTTCAGCTACTTTCTACTTCTGCAGTATGATTTCAGTAGTAGAACACACACTTTCAACAGCCTCCAATTTCTTTTTAAATTCCAGAAGAGATTTTTTCCAAAGAAAAAATTAATGACTATGTACCTTTTTTATGAACATTTCTACTAATAACTATGAAACAAATGGGGTTTTTTTTGAAACATCTTTGTCCACTGAAAAACAGGGTTTTTTTGATAGAAGGTTTGTAACCAGCTCTGCTAGCATTAGAGCTCTTATAGGCAGGTTATACTCCTTTCTCTTTCTTTCACTTTTATACTTGAGACAGCACAGAAATGTGGTGATTTTTAAACAGAAATCCCATTGCTTTTTGCTGATCCTTTGTAGAACTTGGGATTACTCACTAAATTTGACATTTCTACAAGTATCAAGATTACGCTAGAGTTGGGGGGGAGGGAATCTACCTTTTTCCCCATGATTATAATTTATCAATTTTTATTTAAGCTCTGAATATTTCTTATTTGTCTTGCAACAGCAATAACTAAACTAAAAAAAATTACAATTATAATCCCATGTCTATTCTTATGTCTAATTTCCCTCTTATCACATCACTTGGACCCTCCAAATCACTTTTACAGATTATTGGTGCTCTCCTTTGACTAGACATAGGCACCCAGGTAGAATCTAGGCTGCCTGAATGCAGCCCATATGGAGACTGTAGGAATATTATTATTACCATTATTAGCTTTGTTACCATAGTGCTTACGGCTCCACGTGGGACTATGGTTCTACTTATACACGGCATTGGATAAAGAGCAAGAAGTAATTCCCCAAATCTTGCAATTTAACTAAGAATAGCGTTCCTATGTAAATAAGGTCTGAGATTAATTTGGCAATATCACTACCAGTATTGTAGTTTAGTCTGAGACTACATGCATTTTTCAGTGAGAAAGGTTGCAAAGAAAGGCAAGATGACTCTACAAACAGAGCAGCTCTCTCTGTACCTACTCCCTTGTAATTGAGATTTTGAGTTGGGGGGAGGGAAAATCATCACACTTGGGAATACTTTATTAATTATTTTTCAGCTTGAGTGCACAAGGTTAAATGTAGCCTCAGGCAGATTTCACTGATGTGACTCACATCTCCACAATGTCAGAGCTTTTAGTGACACTAACGGGCTCATATTTTGCAAAGAATAAACCATCCTCTGGTGTATTAATTAAGCCCAAGCATGTCCTGCAGAGAAGCAATGCAAAACCAGAAGTTTTGCACGGTGAGTTTAATGCCTATAAAACTTGTGGCTTGACAACTGCTGAGCATGAAATCTCTCATTAATCTGCAGAATGTGGACAGCATGGATAAGAGCTGTGTTTCCCCACTGCAACAGTGTCTTCAGTGGGCATGGTCCTGATGCTAAGTCAGCACTGGCCTCTTCCCCATGAAGAGAGCCAACAGATGACCTGCTTATTTCCAATCACAGCATTACTTTCTATTAATTTTCATATGAATCCAAATGGGACTTTGGGACATTGGTAAACATTCCAATGGAGCCGTTTACAGAAATAAATTTCTGTAATAAGGAATTACTGCTACACATTTTTTGAATTGTTGCTATTATTTTTACCACGTTTGCTAACCACATAAAGAAATGTTATTTTCTTTGCACAGCCCCACCTCAAACCCTCCCCACCCCCCAAAAAAAACAAACCCAAACCACCAAACCCCACAAAACCCAAAACAATCCAGCTACCCTAGCTGCTGCATGAAGTCAGTCCAGCTGAGTTCATGGGTCCAATTCAGTTCATGGGCTTTCATGGATCATTCCTTGTGCCCTCCTGGAGGGCAGAACATAGGGTGTCACAGAGGATTCAGTCTACCCAGGTAAACAGTATAAAGGAAAACAAACCCTTTCCAGTTGCAAAAAACCAGGAACAATGAAAAAAATTCCTATCAGGTTTCCCATTGACAGTGTCCCACAAGCTGATCATTCTAAAAATCAAAGTACCACAGTAAATAGACAGGACTAGAAATTGTGCGTTCAAAAATACTTAATATTTCAAATGAAGTTTGCTAAAAAATGAAATTCCTTGCAGAAGAAATATAATTTTAGAAATTTTTAAACAGAATCCCAGAAAGAACAGATAACAGAAGTTATGTTCCCTCTATAATATCCCCCCCCTTTTTTTTTTTAGAGTTCTGAATAGCACACCATTTCTGATATTTTATACAAATTTGAATTTAGACTTTTTCTATTTTCCATATTTTTTAGCACTAAATTATAAAGTTTCCTTACTCTCCCCCCCAGGGCAAAATTTAACACTGCTGGAGAAGTTTAGAAATCAGACTGTCAACTACAGGACGCCATTTTTGGTTTTTTTTGTTAACTTACATTTGAAAAGTTTGAAAAGTTGCTGAGAGGGGAAAAAAGAAAAGCAAGCTAGGAAAATCTAAACTTTTATGGCTTGTACAAATATTTATTGGCTTATACAAATATTTATTAAATAGCATTTGTCCTGACGGCTTGAAATTCTTAAACATTGCTATTGTGAAGCGTGCTGGTTTTGGCTGGGATGGAGTTAATTTTCTTCATAGTATCTCGTATGGGGCTATGTTTTGGATTTGTGTTGAAAACTGTTGATAATACAGGGATGTTTCAGTTATTGCTGAGCAGTGCTTACACAGAGTCAAGGCCTTTTCTGCTTCTCACCCCACCCCACCAGCGAGTAGGCTGGGGGTGCACAAGAAGCTGGTAGGGGGCACAGCCAGGACAGCTGGCCCCAACTGACCAAAGGGATATCCCATACCGTATGACGCCATGCTTAGCATATAAAGCTGGGCAAAGAAGAAGGAAGGAACACACACACACACGCTCAGAGTGATGGCATTTTGTCTTTCCAAGTAACTGTTATGCGTGATGGAACCGAACACCTGCCTGCTCATGGGAAGCAGTCAATGAATTCCTTGTTTTGCTTTGCCTGTGTATGCAGCTTTTGCTTTACTTATTAAACTGTCCTTATCTCAACCCATGAGTTTTCTCACTTTTGCTTGGAAGAATTCTCTCCCCCATCCCACTGGGGAAAGTGAGCAAGTGGCTGTGTGGTGCTTAGTTGTGGCTGGGGTTACACCACAACATGAAGGAAAAGAACAACACAGCCTGATACTCCAGAAAGACCTCTCCAATATCTCAGGTGGTTAGTTTCTCGGTTGGCAGCTTAAAGGGTTCAATTTAATCTGGCAAAACGAAGCAAACCAGCAACACAGATCACTACTGGCACGGACAGCTAAATGCAGTTTCACCAAGCTTCTGCAAGCACTTTCAGTGTTCATTCAAGCTGCCCCAAGCTGATGTGCTTCCACCTTCAACCACATACTGAAACTGAAGAAAACAAGAACATTTTTCCATCTAAATTCCCAAACACTAATTGCCTAAAATAGCAAGAACCTCTTCCTCACACACTCATTTCACACCTCATTCACTGATCACCTGAGTGCTTGGCATGAACTTGCATGAGAAGGGTGCAATATGGTCCCAGCCCAACATTTTGTTCAGACTTCTGGGTTAGCTGCATTTTTGGTCTTACCCTGCATAACCACCATCATATTCTCATGTCCTTGTGCTCAGTGCCTAATAGCACATACAGGTTTGCCTCAGGACTGGAGCCCTCCACACTACCCTATAACTATTTTCAAGGTTTGATGATTCAAATAACTTACAGTATTTGCCATTACATCCAACACTACTACTGGAGTACACAGTCATCATCCTGATTTGCAAGCAGACCACACTGAACTAGATAAGGGCTACACTGGATGGTTTCATTTTTAAGTAACATGGTGAGATTACTTCCCCCCGTGACACCCCCCCGCCCCGAGTGGGACACTATGGTTAGAAAGCCAACAATCTTCTCTTCCCATGCACTATTCCAAATCTTTCATTTTTGTAGCCAGCAATGTAGGTTAGCCCTTTGATCTGATTTGCTTAGATACTTGAAACAGATATTTATTTAGCTTCAGATAAAAAACAAGCCAGGTGTCAGTAAGAATACAGGTTTTGTAGAATATGGGATGTAATTCAGAGCCATACGGAGATAAAAAGCATAAATTTGGAAAAAGATCTGGGTATATGTAGCATAGTTTAAATACTGTAAACATTTTAAAAAACTCACAGGCTCCTACAGTGAATCTCTTTACATCTACACCTCTACAGAGAAAGTCAAATTCATTTCAACTCTTCCACATACTTCATAGCAGCTCCCTCAAGTGGCCATAGATCAGAGTATTTTATTTCAAACCATAGCAAAGCCACCCACAAGTACCACGCAGGGCTCATTACCCTTAGGATCTGCTTCTCATCACCTTTAGGTGGTTAGGACCACTGCAAACACATTTTGAGATGTTTCAGGTGCAAAGTCAGGGTGGGATAGGCAACTGCAGAAGAGAAGTACAAAAAAAGAAGGAATGGGAGGAACAGACAGAAGGTTACTTATAAAAAAAAAAAAAGACAAATGGGTTGACTTTCACTAATTAAGATGTTTACTGAAGTCTATAGATCAAGTTTGGTTTGGGTTTTTTTTTTCCTGAAGAGCAGGCTTTTTGGAGTGAATTAGTTTGGGATGTTTGCTAGCCTTCACAGTAAAGTTGGTTTTCCGTAACTATTTTTAAAGGAATGTTTCCTTAACAAAATGCTAGAATAAACACAGGCCAGGTTCCAAATAAACAAGGTAGGTATGGAGCCAAGATATGCATGAAGCCACAGCTCAGAAGGGTTCTTCTTAGGGTGAAATTTCTAGTGTCCCTCTGTGAGGTACAGCAGATATCTGATACTTCAGATCTCTTGTGGTCTGAAGAAAACCAAGCTTTTCTATTTACTTGCATGTCTCCTTAGGTTCTGAGTCACCTGGAGCACAAGGATTTGCTTCTAACACCATCTCCTACGTAGACCTTTTTTGAGATGTTGGGGAAAATTACTTCACTCCTCCATAAGCTACTTTTTCTGCCCTGTTTTCAAATTTCCTGTGTACTTGCTCTGCCAGCTTTGGCTCCCGAAAAGAGCCAATAAATAATAACTAATCTGCAATTCAAACAAAAGAATTTTACAGATTGATTTATGGAAGGAAAAGATTGAAAATTCAGAGCCCTGGGAAATATGACCATTGTTCTGAAAACAAAAGAAGGAAAATGCTCCACACATGGTAATTATCATTGCTTCATTAAAGTCAAAGCAACTATGATAATTTTTTACACATTGAAGATGTGGTTTCTCTACCACTAGGAAACACAAATTCCCCTTTAGTTTTGCCTTTGGTTTTAATATCTCAAGTAGAATTGTCCCTCTTCCTGGACTACTTTCAAATAATCTAGTTCCCTCAAAGATTATTTTTTTTCTGACATGACATGGGATAAAGCAAACCTCTATGTGGTCACAGGTAGATTGCCTCTGGTTCCTAAGCTAACTTTGGTTGACTCTGAACCAGTGGTTTTCAGTCTTTCCTGACCTGTAAAGTCCTAAAATTTTCCAACAGAGATGCACCCCCAACCCCCTGAGAGCAAATTTACTCTACTAACAACAGGCTTTTCTCAGCTGTGTTACACAGATTCCTTTGCCCACAGGTTGAAACCCACTGCTATGCGCTATCTGGCAGTCTATGGCGTGAACATATCTCTATTCTAAGAAAAACAGCTCCCACTTTGGGGTCTTTGAAAAATACATCTGGATCTACTTGCTGAAATATGAATTCATTGTATTTTCAAGCCTCGGAGCCTGATTACGGTAGCATAAACCCATTACATCAATAGCGCCAACAGATCTGCACAGGTGTGAAACCAGATACAAATTAATCCCTTTGTTCCCACAGTTCTCACTATCAAATCTATTTTCAGTGCAATCAGAAGTTAGGCTACATTAGCAACTTCAGACCATGACATTGTTCCACATGCACAAATCAAATACTGAGTCTATTTGGCACATTTTTTGTGTAATGTGAAACACAAACACAGAGCTGAATTTTCTCAACAATTACACCTTTAGACCTCATTTACTTGTTAGTTTTCTTTCTTATTATTATGTATTACTTTCTCCACTTCTGTTCTTGCAACAGTATATGCATGTATATATATTTTTGTAAATAGATACCATTTTCTCAACCACTATAGGACTATTCATTTTTGAAAGGCATTGCCTCTATTATGTATGATTCTTACCAAAGGGAGAAACAGAACATCATTTTTCTGTTCTTTCACTTGTTGCCCATATCCAACAAAGCACTTAGCCATATGTTTGCTTTTCACCCTGGACTGGGGGTTTGGCCATTGGATAGCACAAATCTATGCACTAGAAAAGGTATGTTATCTATCACTACTGTGAGTAAATCAAAGATAGATGCCTAAATAGCTGATTTAGACAACTGGAGTATGACAATTATTTGATTATCCTATAGAAATCCACAGACTAATGGGCTCAGGAACTCTGTTCATAATGGAGATATGCAGCAGGATAACCTCAAAGCACATGGCATAACAGAAAATTGCTTCATGTATGTCACTCCTTATGTTCTCTGATTATAACATTTTAGAAATTGAAGCATTTGATGAAAATCACCGCACTATAAATTGGTGCCTTCAACATCTAGCTTCTTACATGCACAGTATGACCTGCTCATTTTACCCCATTAAAAGGGTAAACACGACAAGATAATGGATTCATTTTGGCAGCGGCTATACATTTTGGTTTTTTATTTCTCCTTTGCTAGCTCACATTGAAAAATCCAAGAGCTCCCTTCAGTTGATAATCTATGAATGGCTAGACCCTCATGTTCTGAGATTAATATGAAAAAATGACAGAAAAATTGCTCACTAGACAAGCAAGCATTGTTTTTTTGGTTGGTTTTGGGGTTCCCCCCCCCCCCCGAAAGTTTAGATTTGCTCTCTAAATATGCTTTTCAACTTTGCTTTTCAGATTATCACAATCTGAACCTCTAACTTTGAATACCCCTGAAGCTGGTGGTCTGAATTTATATTGAAATCTAGACCTAATCCTTGTTAGTAGCCCAGATCCATTTTCTAGGTGAACTAAGAGCACTGCTCTTCTCTCTTGGTAACTTAAATGCATCACTGAATAATTATACTTTAGTCCACTTGCACAGATTTGTATTTACTGCATTGGGATTTATTAACACAGGCTTTATGTTCGTATGTCTAATGCATGAACACAGAACCGGCAAAATGTTGAGGATCTACCTGGTAGTTTTCTGGCCCCTGAAATTAAAGGCTGTTTTTCAGGTACAGCCTCTCCTCACCACTCTGTCAAAAGAAATAAAAGAAAGAAGCAGGGAAGGGAGAAAGCACCTTTTAATGCTCCTGAAGCTTTTAATTGAATCAGTGATTCAGGAAATCTCATTCTCCCTTCTGCTTGCTCTGAAATGAAGGAGAGACAATGAACAGATTTCTGTCAGTTAAACAGATGCTCTGTGCATGCAGACATTTTTGTGTTTAATGATAGCTTTGACGTTACGATTAGTTTTGTGTGATCTGCTGCTAAGGGTATCAGTATGGGATTCATTAAATGCTTTTCCTGTAAAAATTTGAAGACATTCTTTTAAGTAAGAGAGACCCCCATAAAATTAGGCTTGTAATGATACTCCATTTCACTTCTCACAAGATTGCACTGGCAATACGGTTTTTATTGCTCAAATAACAGTATCTCTAAGAAGTCAAAATTATTTGCATTAATTGCCAGTGGAGACAGAGCAATAAAGCTTCTGTACTAGCACACTGTGTACCCACTTGTGATTAATGGTACGGTTAAATTTCATATGTCTTCCTGTAATATGATTAAGAGGAACAGACTATTAGATAAAGTTCAGAACTAAGATAAATGCACCTTTCCAGTGAAACTTCAAGTCTTAGCATAAGTATTTACTTAAATGGTATGGAAAAAAACTCTTCACACCAACTCTTCAAATTGTGCATGTTGTTCTAACTCCATATTTAGGCCGATTTACATCATATCAGAATACGGCTTCATTTTTCTTACTTACAGTAGAAGCCAGCACTAACCCTCTTCTCCTTTACAACTATGTAAAAAAGATGCAGCTCCATCAATGCAGAGATTAAGACTTCTGTGCTTCACAGTACACAGCCTCTATGTCTTTCCACAGTGAAGCTGAACAAAAAATTCTGCTAAAAAAAAAATCTTGCCTGTAATTTTCCTCCATCCACTCTTCCTGTAGCAGTATAAGGTTATCACTGAGTTTATGTAGCACAGGCTAATTAAGCAGAGAAGGTTTTGCATGTACAAAAGGCAAGATGGGAGTACCTTAGCAAATGAATATGGCAATTTCGCTCTTCTGGCCAGTGACACAATGAAGTTGTTATTTGGAGGAGGAGATAGGGAGGTTTGTTGTATTTTGGCTTTTTTACTGGCAGTATGTAGGTGGGTAGTTGAGCTTGCTGGAAAACAGCTTCAACTGGTAGAATGATAAAAGCATTCTTGGTCTCAAGCACTGCACCTGTTGTACATCTCTGACCAGGGCTAACGGGCTAATAATTCAGTGGAGGGGAATTTCATTTACAGCTCCTTTTTGACGAACCAGGCTCTCCTCTTCAGACCTTGGTCTGCTGGCTGTAGCATCCCTAGGCTGGTCCAGCTGGGAACGCTTGGAAGAAGCTTTTAGACTAAAATCCCTCTGGTTGTTTGACCTAGCAAAATGAAGGATGAATGTACCTTAGAAGGGCAGTACCACACTAAGAAAGCTCAAAAAGAAAAAATGGCACTGTTTAGCATAATGGACAGCTGCCCATGAGATGGCAGTGAATATGCTTACGCTGGAAAGGAGAAACAAGTAGGATTACAGAACGTGTTTTAACAGCAACCAGCAGGACTATTCTGGCATTGTGACCTTTTCACCTGTGACATGCTGACATTGAAATAGGAAGGACAGCATGCGTGTGAAGGCATTACCCCAACATTTTACATATGTGCTTGTAGTACGCTAAAGTAGGGCTACCACTCATCCAGACTTTTTCAGACACCCCTGACATATTCCTTATTTCTGCCTAGAAGTTTTATGCATTTGGATTTTAAACATTTGCCTAAATGGTTCTGTGAGTGGAAATGCCTGGTTTCTCTCTCAAAACCCCAGCTCCCCTTTGCCTATTCTTAGCCCTCCTTTATCTTTTTGAGGAAACAGACTGTTATTTACTATGAACATGTTCAGTGTACCATTCAGTAGGCATTTTCTCCCTATCAGCTGGAAACCACACAAACAACTATGATTAAAATAAAACCAAAGTCATATAGTGCTACTTGTTATCATTAGAGAGGCACCACGACATGTTTTGTCCCGTGCATTTAACATGCCATGGGATAGTGAAATTAGTAAACCCAAGGTCACAGCGTTCAGGTGGTTTTTCCTCTGATGTTGTTTGGAAAATATTTTTGTTAATATAGACACAAATTAAATTTTGAAAACTGCAGGAAGGTACTAATAGCAAGAGTAAGCTCATAGTCTTTAAATAGGTTTTTCAAATTTTTACACTGCAGTACACATCATGTATCGCAACCTGAAAAAATGGATTCTTTATGTTGCTTTTTCATAACTACCAAACCTTTTTCTCATTTGAGAGTTAATGGAGAAGTATCTTCTGCTCTGCTGGTGATGAATGCAAAGTAGCTGGGAAAGTTTGGGCATTTTCACTCCATGTGCTTATTTTGCCAAAGTTTTAAATGCACATATCTGAAAACTCCTTTGCATTATCTTTAAAAGGCTTTAAAAGGCAGTATCTTTGAAAGGCTTGAATTTTTTTTTTAAAAAAAAAGTATAGAGCCCAAATAAATAGTGACAGAATGAGCAGTGAATTTCTCACGGGCTCGCAGGAGTCACCAGAGTAACAGGTGCTTCTGAAGAAGCTGTGAGAACCTCGCCTATATGGCATGACCTCTCCCATCACATCAGGGAAAGGAATGAGCTGGAGTGGGCAAGAGATTAGCTCAAGTCCTGGAATAAGAGGTTTAATATTCTCTGCCAAAGTTGTTATCGTCTAGTAACTCCAGGTATCTTTATAATCCTCATTGCAAATTCCAGCAAATTCCACTGTCTAGTAGCATAGCAATTTTATTAAATGTCTCATTTGTGAGTTATAAGACAAAATAGAAAAATGCACCATTTACAGCCTTTCTGAACGCTCTCTCTATATACATAATTATGAATTAAAGTGTGCGTTTGTGATCTGCATCCTTCTTAGTCCTCTTCTCTACTCTCCTTCTAGTGTTTTTGGGATGGGATGTCTACACAACATAATATACTGGTGAATCCATGCCATAATTTAGGAGAGCCAGCATGATATTTTCTACATTTTCTCCAGCTCTGCACCCACTGTGCAATAGCAGACGTGTGGCTGTCCCTGCCAAAGGATTCTGTAGGTGTTGAAAGTTTATCTGAGCTTAAGGAGATATTGTATTAACTAATGCAAAAGAAAAGCATTGAGGGTTACTACATTCACAGAAATCACATCCAGCTCCCAAAGTCCCTGATCTGAAAATTGCTCTGGAGATCATTAAGGGGAACTATCATATGTGCTTGCCTTGTATTTACCCCAGCCTAGTTACCCACCTACAGACCCTGTAAGAGTAGGTGGACCATTGGTTTCACTCAATGCAGCCATTCTTGTGTTCTAAACTTGTTTCATCATGGCATCATATGAACTAAGAATAAAATTCAGAAATGGATCTGAATCTCAGATGATCAGATCTTTGGCTGTTATTAAATCAACACAGCTTCAGTTCCTGGACTATATCCTGGTCCTTTACATGAACTGGAGATATGAACTGGATAGAGTGGAGAGCAGCAAAGAAGATTAGTAGCTTTGAATCCTGGATGACTGATCTATAGTTGTTAAACTGAAGTAGTGATGCAAAAGTTATGAACATTATGCCAGTTAGTTTGGGGATTTTTTTTTTTTTTTTTTAAATTTTAATAAATATTACTTACTGGTTGCTGAGATGTGTTTACAAACAAAGTAATTTGGCTAAAAGCCAAGTGTGTTGCAACCAAGATAATAAAGAGCAGAATCTGATCCACAGCTGGAGAAAAGGGGTTTCCTTACCATGAAAATGTCCTATCCAACAGCTGAAAGATTTCTTATTCATAATAAAAGTTCAAACTGAATGAAGAGCTGTTAAGTTTCTGGAAACTACAAAGCTGGGATACAGTCCATGATCCAAAGCAAAGTGGCATCGTGTTCAATAATGCTAATGTGATGCTAATGATCAGAAGTTGATTAAAACTACATGTCTCTGTAATGCTTTTAACATTTTAATTCACATATTCCTGTTAGAGGACTAAATGTTAATATAGAATCCACATAGTACATTCAAATACCAATTAGTAATTCAATATTTCTAAGTGACTAGAATTGACCCCCAAATATGTATGGAAAATAAAGGACAAAATATGTTTAGTGTATTGCATTTTACAAGAAAAAAGAAGGGGAAATTAAAGCTGATATAAAACTTTAGCCCGTGGACAGCAACAGCTGTTAGAACAGGCAGGTAGTAAAGGTAAAAAGGTTAAAGAGCCTCATGAATATGAAAAGCTTTTAATTACTGCTCATATTGACCTATTGTGTGAAAAGGGACAGGACCCTACAAAGCACACCAGAAGGACAGGGCCACCTTGTGGGACACCTGCTGATTTCAGTGGCCCTGTGCACAACTCACAGCATGAGAAACTCAGCTGCTATGGAGAATATGGGGATTGACAGAGGAATCAAATCCAGAAACAACAAACCACCCCACCACAGTATTTTTCAGTTTGCAAAATTTGTTATACTGTGTGATGAACCTCAATATGCTGAGCACTTAGCCTTTGTTAGCCCTTAGTTAGGTACTCAGCTTAGCCTTTGAAGCTAAACAGGCCTGTGGACAAAGCTGACCACTGACCACCGACATCTGTCTACCTGGACAGCTACTTGTGCTACCTCATCTACACTTGACCAGCGTCATGGCACAGGTCATGAAGTTCATTCAATTGTATCAGGAACTGGTTTATGGCAAAGGCACATCTGCTGGAAAGGTGCTTAGATTTGTGAAAACATCAAGAGACTGAAAATCTACTTTCTCCCTACATTATTTCAGTGGTTAGCTTCTTATTGTTAGAAATGTGAATTTTATTTCTAATCTGCATTTATTATCTTTTACTTTATCTGTTCCATCTATACATCTTTGTTACAATCTATTTCACTAGGTTAAAATGTTTTAGTTCTCTCAATTAACTCCATTGTAAACATTGTTTCTTTCCTGCTTCTCACAGTAAGCACAGAGGCAAGCCTGGCATATCTCAGCATGAGGGAACTGGCAGGGCATAACCCCCTCGGGGTTACTGCAGAGAGGGAGGGGTTTTTCTCTCCCCGCCCCCATGAAAGGCACCGCATCCAACTCTTCTGCCCTTTCAGCTGCCCCATGGAGCCAACACTCCTGAAACAAAGGCACAAAGCCTACAAGAATCAATAGGGGCACCTAAATTTTATCCTTTAGAAAACAGAAAAGCAGCCCTCTTCACAAAAATCAACTGATCCTTTTTAAAGACTATTTTTTCAATTTGTTTGCATAACCTAGAAGGCTTTAGTCCCAGTTTCATATTTTCTTCTTATGCAGCTAGATGCTACAGGTTATTTCATAATAGACAGTAGCTTTTTCTTTTATCTTCTTTCACTATGAAACACAGCCAACAAAAGAGGAAATTTAAGCAAAAAACCTGGCAGAAACAGAAAAATAAGCACTTTTCCTTTTTGGAACAAAACACAAAACCATCACCAGCAATAAAATTCAAATGTCATCTCAAGTTAGGCACATAGGATTGAGCTATCAATCACAGGAAAAATTCTGCTTACATCTGCATTGTGGAAAAATACATTTCATCAGTTTAGGACCACAAACAATCCCACAATTTCCCCAGCCAGTTTTCTGCATGCTTTTTACTGGATTTAGTACTATGAAACCAAAGCATATTTTGGGCAAAACATATTTTTCTAAGTTTATTCTAGGACACCTAAATAGGAGAATTGCTGTAGGATGTGTGAAATAATTCTTCTACTCTATTTACTGTAAAGAGCTGCAGCCCAAGAAGACTGTTCAGTTTCGGGGATAGTATCTTAAAGACACAGATCTACTAGAAAAATGCCAGGAAAACAAAAGAATTACTGCAGGTCTAGAAAGCACAACCTCTGGAGAAAGACCTAAAAATGATGGTTAGCATGAAGGACATGGTAAATCTTGAGGTACATAAAAGGCACTTACAAAGAAGAGGACTCTTGTCTTTATACAAGGTAGTGGGCCTAAGTGCAGCCAGAAAGATTGAGGTGAAATAGTAGTAAAATCTGATCAAGAACATTGAAACACTGAAGGTTTTTAATAACAGGTTAGGCAGATGTATGTCAGATAAAGATGATCTGGCTCTGAGGCAAAGGAACGGAGAAACTGATCTCTTAAAATACTGTCCAGTCCTATTTTCCTTTGATCTGATCTCTTTCCTATTGGGTCAATAACATTTGCTCAGCATGCATACTGTGATAGCCCTGTTAAAAGGGCTGGATTTTGCTCATTTTTAAAACATTAATTCATTTCAATCTCTTTTCATGGTATGTGTAGATTATTCTATGAAGACACTTTATCATTATTGTGTTATGTGAACACTTGATAAGTGTCAAATTTTGAAAATAAAGATTTTGTGTTAATAATAAAGATGTAACACAATGCACAAACATGAGAAACTGTTACAAAGCTACTGGAATCGAAGAAGAAAAGATTTTCAGTTTATGACAGAAGTCTAGAAGTGCAATCAAAAATGAGAAAAAACTCACAAAATGAGTTTATAATTTTATGATATGTGAAGAATATTAAAAGGAAATGGGGCTGGAACTTGCAAATGAGAGAGGGCACCATCTGATTCATATAAATTCCACAACATATTTCCAGTTAATCCCTTATTAGCTATGTACTTAAGGACATGCATAAAGCTAAGTGTGAGCTCAACTGTTTGTTGCTTGGTGGAAAAAGACAGACCACAGCAAGTAACTGAAGGGAGACTTCAGTGGCAATGGTACTTGAGATGTCTACTGAAGGGGCTGGACCACTCCAAATCATTTCATGGGAAATACCTAATGGACAAGATCTAATAGTGTCACAGTTATGAAAGGAAAATGCAACCACATAACAGATCAACCAAAACCATCTACTTTAGCTCATTAAAGCAGAAATTATGTACTAACCAGTGCCTTTGTATCTCACTTGTATGCACGTTGTTATGCATAGTACTAACAGGAAACAAAACAGGCGTGGCATAAGAGGTGAAAAACAAGCTTGCAGCCAAGCAAAACAGTCTTGGCACTGAGATAAAGCTGCAAGACCATGTTCTCAAAAACAATCCAACGACTTGGCTGCTCAATCTTGCTCAATCTGAACATCCCAAAGGATGTTCAGTTCAGAGACATTAAATGGAATTAACTGTAAGGGTGATTGCTCAGCCTTTCAGCTTTCTTAGTTAATAGTGCCGCAGCCCAGAGTTTCTGAATTATTCTCAAGGAGTCTACTTGCAGAGATGTAGAAAAATCACAGCTCATACGATAAAATGCAGGCTAGATAGATATATCAAAACCAAACCATTCCAGTGCTGTCTAGAAAACAGTGGAGAATAGATCTCCTTCCAGTTTTAATTCTCCAATTTCATTACCTCTTTTACTAATCCATCTACTACTTCTTGTAACCAATTTTGTAAAGAAAGAAGTGCAAATGCATGAAGGTGTATCTGCTACATTTTACAGCTTGATGATGTTGCTGTATCTTACAAAACAATAACTTTATTCTGCTAAGAAAAAAACCTCTGACTAAATACATACACAGTACTCAGAAACATTGTATAGTTGCAGCATATTAGGCACTAATACTACTGAAACGCTGACCCAAGAAAAATATCCATGTTATTCACATTGTTTTCGATGCTATGCTATCAAAGTAATAAGGATTTTCTCATTTGCAATATCAGATGTGATTCACTAATCTAGAAAATTAGATTTCTGAAAGAACACAGATTACATTTGCCCAGTACCAAAAAAATCTATGAGAATCACACCATTCTTTTTAATAAACTTTCTCTGTACAAAAGCGATATAGAAGGAATCAATACGAATTTTTTTAAAAATCCCTATTATCATTCATTTATTCAAATAGAGACCTTAGCCTTAATTAAAATAGAGCTGCAGAGACCCAAGGGAAGCACATATGTATGATTCCTACAATTACTTATTTATTATTTTAATTAATTATTTATTATTAAGAGTATTTTTTAAAAGCTTGCAGGAGTTTAATTAAAGTTACAGTAGGCTACGAGAATGAAAAGTGCACCTACAGAACACTTTCATATATCAAACTGAAGTCAAAATCATTTCAGTGTGCGTTAATGGATAAGCAATTCTATTTCTGTAGAAGTGCAAATAAACAGTTACACACACACACACTCTCAAAGAGGGTGAGAAATCATGGAGAAAATGAAAATCTACATAGCCAAAGTAGCGGAGACAGGAAAAAAACCCCAGCTCTTTAGCCTGATGGTACCCCTCCTAAACAAGGGTAGGAAGAGTTATTTGTTACTACACCAAAAGCCTAGCTGCACACGTGGCTGCAGTATCCGTTTGGTTAAGTAGTCAGGTACTTCCATTGGGTAAAAGTCTGCAGTGCTCATGGCAGCCTGATCCTCCTCAGCCTCCTAACTGAGGAATGATGGTATGGAGATGGAGAGCACAGCTGCAGTTCTCTCATGCTCGCCATGCACTGTCAGGGAGAAGGGATTCAGGCTGGTGAGCATCCAAATACCGAAAGCAGATGTTAAATGGCAGCTATGAACATGTGATGAGGGTCCAGCTACCTCCAGCCACCTCCTGGTCCAAGTGGGCACAGACTTCACCCAGCCCATTTGGACCGAAAGATCTTGCTTGACACCTTCTATCACCAGGGTCACTTTGGAGTAGGCTACTTATTCAATGATTAAGTTGCTGCAAAACTTTAAGTACCATTTGGGGGCTGGTGCAAATCTGGCCTCAGATCATGCTAAAGCCCACTCTGTCACAGCCTACATTAATTGAGTCTGGTTTAGGCTGTCTTTAAACTAACCTCCTACCAATGTGTTCTCACGATGGCATGGTCAAACCATGCTAGCAGTACAGCTCAGGAAAGTTTATTATGCTAACAGATTAGTCCAGAGATATCAATAAATATACACTAATTCTAATCAAAAAGTGCAGCCAGCTGTTGTCCTTAGATGTGCACAGATGTGTGATAATTGCACTGTAAACTGTGTACAGATGTAAAGGCACATTGGCCAACTAACATCATTTAAAAGCAGCCTTCTTTGGGATTAGACTGTTACCAGACCAAGTAAGCAGCTGTATTTTGCTGAGGTGTCCAGTGAAGAGTAAGGGAAAGTGAAGCGTATGTTTCAGTGAACTGTGTGCAGCTGTTTCCTTTCTGGTTTAACATTCAATACAACCACACTGGGGAGGTTGCTCAAAACCTTCACCTTTTCATGTTTACTACTTAAAACGTATGCTATCAATACCACAGCCTTCTGCAGGACTTTCTAGTTCAGTCTTGCTTCAAATTCACAAGGCCGAAGGTAAAAACATTTACTCAGGATCTGCACAGAAAAATCTCTTCCTGAAAAGTTTGCCACAATAACTACAGGCAGAGGTAACTCAAAGGTGAATCTCACAGCTGTGCTACAAAAGCATCACCAGATACTAGTTAGAGGAAGCTTTCCCCTGCTCCTTTTTGTTTACAGTGATTGAATACTAAAAGACAAAAATATAAATAGTGACCTATTTATGTTGCATCTTCTTTAGGCCTAGGATTCTTTATAATAATGTTACAAAATTGTGTCTGAGTATTCATATATGCAAAGATATGAAAGCTTTTTCCATGTTAAGACAAGTGGCATAATGGTAAAGCATAGCCCAAGCTTGCTTGAGGTAAATTGGCACCAAAATTGTAACATTTCTTTGTGCTAGGTGTCAAGACATACCAAGACGACAGGACAAAATAGATGAGCTTGGTGATGGCCAGCAAAGGGCATGCTCTGTACCAGGGCCTGGTTAGTACAGAACACTTTTAGCTTACTGACATTACTGATATGTTTGAGGAAAACAAGATAAGAAATCCATGCAATCTGGTTTGCAAAATTTTAATGAACATATGGAACATTCTGCTGGTGAGCAAGTGAGGTTTACAGCCGTATGTTCAGCCAGACTCTGGTATGAATATTGCAAGTCTGCAACATGCCAAGAATTGAGCATGTAAATTTATATTTCTGATTATGCTGTATAACAATCATAGTGACCTAGTTGAGCTTGATCAACCTGGTCTCCCAAGGAAAAGAGGTAGGGAGAAGAGTATTTGCTTGTTTTTATTGTTGCTGTTGAGTTGTTTGGTGTGGGCAGTTTGGGGTTTTTCGGTTTTGTTTAATTGCCATTCCATATATGCCTGATGTTGAATAGGAACTGCAAAGACCAGTGTGAACACTAAGCCAAGTACATGCTACACAAACCTCTGCATTAAATACAGAAGGTCTAGCGATCCAGTAGTGTCCTACCTGCACTGAGGACAAGGAAAAGTTGGCACCCAGGAAAAAAGAACTAGAAAAGGATAGAGGAACTTCTTAGGGGAGACAGCCAAGACATGCTGAGACATCTGAGGAGAGCTGAAAGCATTTCTTGGATAAGGCTGGGAGATGAGCAGCGTGGCTTGCTTTCTAAGGTCTAAGAAGACAAGATCTAGAAAGAACCACAGAAGTGTTATTGACAGATTTGCTCAGGCTGTAAAAGTCTGAAAAGAGGAAACGCTTGCCTTTTGGGTCTTCCTGGGCTGCAAAACAGGGGGATCAGTGGAATGCTCACCAGCTGACTTCAGTGAACTGGAGACTTAGAGCCACAGAAGCTTAGGTCCTGACTAGTCTAAGCACATGAGATCTCCTAGACAACCAGCCTGGGAGAACTCTCCTGAATCCACAAAGATGCCAGAAAGAGCAGCTTTAGTGGCTGCAATGAGAAAAATATTTAGCACTGGTGAAGAATGACTGCCACTGGGGGCATCTCCCTAGTAAAGAACTGTGTTTGAAGCACTTGAGCTTTATATGCAGTGATGAAGGCTCCAAGTACAAAGCAAGTTCACTAAGAGGATTAATAAGATAATAGGAACGGGACAGGTGAGATTTCCATAAGCCTTACGTTGCCATGTAGAGAATTTACATTGAAAACATTATCAAATCACCTTGGATAACCCCCAAGGCATGTGTACAGATACCCACAGTGCTCAAGATGGCACACACATACCAGGGTTACAAGAACAATCTGCCCAAGGAGTATTTTTTCCTAACCTTCCTGATTAAAGTTTGCCTTTTCCCCAAAACAAATATTTCTAATGATTATTCTATTTCTTGGTCATTAAAATTCCTAGTAACATCATGGTGTATAGTTGCCTATGTAAATATCATATCAAGAGCTGAGAGTTTTTTTGGCTTTACAGAATACTCTCAAGTTTGTTGAAATCTATGGTTTCCTTGGGGATATCTTATTTTTTTTCCACAATTCTGCTTAGTGAAATCAAATTGAAGCACTATGTTCCAGCATTACTGGAATGGAACAGTGTAATTCTGTTTCCAAACTTCCAAACTTTTTTTTTTTACATTTGTTTTCCTTATGTGGTAGAATATTGTCACTGCTACTTCCATTTCTTTCCTCCATTAATTTTTTTGCAATTTTTTTTTCTTCCTCTGAAACTAATACAAGGAAAAAAAACCCCAAAACTTCTGAGGTATCCATTTATGGTTAAACAGGAAATTTAAGCTTCTGTGAAGCTGCAAAGGCTGCCAATGCACCATTTAAAAACCACCTGCCTTATCCATTCCATTATTCCTCCTTGGCATTCAAAGTGAGGTATTCAAAGCATAGGTAAATTCAACAAATAAGTAACTCAGACCCACTCAAAACTGAGTTTGTGCTAGTAGGTGAATCTCTAAACAGTTTCCTTTTGACCTGTATGCCCAACAGTAAGATGTAGAGAGAATAATTTGATATTCTCAGATATATCAGGTATGAACATAGGAGTTCCGGTCTGCATCCATCATGAATAAGTTGAGGATCTATTTAAACTTCCTTTCACAGCTGTATTTTAAACACCTGAGCAAGAGTGAGGCACTAGGACACAAACTGAAGCAACCTAATATCCATCATCAAATGTTCATGATGCAAAGCAGAATGCAAAGGGTAAAATAAACACTATCATAGGTAAAATATCAAGGGAATATAGTCACTACATTTCAAAAATTATACATGAACCTGTTCAAATCAAACTGTTAGGGTGGACATTGCATGTGTACACTTCAGTAAACCAAGCTTATTTTTCTATTGTACACAGTGTTTCTGCTAGAGGATAGTTTTCTTAAAAAGCCAGCTGACAGAAGCAAGTATTAGTATATTGAAGAATACTGAAGAAACTTATTAAGAATTGGGGGGGGAATTGTACTGGCTCAAAAGGGAGAGTTAAAATGAGATAATGGCACTGAATATTTTCCAGTTCTGTCTCCTGTGGTTCTACGTTAGTTTTTCTCAGAAATGATGAGAATGAGCTAAAGATTGCTTTAGTCTTCTCAATGAAACTGATTTGGGCTCTGCAGGTTTTTTTCCTTGTTATACTCTGTATCTCAAGAATTAATTGACTAATTCCTCCTCTCTAATGGCAAACTATATTACATTGATCTTTTCTGGATTCTCTAATTGTTTTTTTCTGACATTTACTACATTTGCTACAACAGAAAAGGTAAAGTGGACAGCCAACAAAATCAGAGTATGGAGAAAACTTATCAGGTGGCACTGAGGCTGGTACCTACATATACCGGTATCCAAAAGTGTGATGAATAAGATCATGCTGAGGCAACAATAACTTGAAGTTACACTATATCAAGCTACTTTCAGGTAGCTGTTGACAATTAAAAGGTGCTGAAGTTTTTAAAATGTAGTATTTATAATATATATATTATATATTTTATATATATATTATATATATAATATAAGAATTATAGATTCTTACCCACCTATCTATGCATTTAACCTGTCAATTGTAATTTATTTGGTTTCTGGATAATTCAGACTATTGGTAAAATCAAACGTAAGTTAAAATAAGAAGGTTAAAATTCACAAATTGTATGTTTCAAAATAATAATGTTTAAGACTTTTCTCAGTCATCAAGGATACAGATAGAATGATACCTACGAATATGAAAGAACTTACTATGTGTGTCAAACCCACAGCATCTTCGAATAACCTGCCGTAGCAGTAACAGCTGTAACAATGCCAAAGATACACTGAGCTTAAAGAGAACGGACTTTGTTTGTAACACATTATTAGACAGAGCCCTTTTCAAGGAGCCCGAGACATTTCAATGGAACTTGAGAACAAATTAATCATGGTCAGCAAGGCTCTTGAACAGCAAAGCAAGACATCTGATAAGTAGCTTAAGATTTAACAACTACCACTGAGCATTTCTGAGCATTACAGAGTATTCATCTTCTGACCCACTGCATCTTAAATAGAAGCAGAAACAAACCACACGGACGAATATTTACATGTTTGCAATAAAAAAGGGAATAGCTTCATATTCCCAAATGTCAAACCAGCCTTAAAAGAAATTTCTCTCTTATATACATTGTTTCCCTGTTGTCCTAACCTCTGATTTTTTTTACAAAGCAGTAGAGTGTCTTGGCTATGCTGACAAAGTGAACTGACTAGATTGGAGATGAGGCAGAGGAAAACTGTCATATTCTGTATACAATTCTGTTTTCAAAAGCAACACACAGAAACCTCCAGTTCCCATCTCTGAAGAGAGAATAGTTTCCTTTCCCTCTTGATCCTGACAGAGATCTTTTATGATAATGATAGTTTCATGCCAAGATTAAGTAAATTGCTATGGAGAAACCGTAATGGAGTTTGTGTGCATTGATAGGGCATTTGAGCACAATAATACTTGGGAGGTTTACTTACCC
The DNA here is from genome assembly GCF_030463565.1 of Pelecanus crispus. Taxonomy (NCBI): domain Eukaryota; kingdom Metazoa; phylum Chordata; class Aves; order Pelecaniformes; family Pelecanidae; genus Pelecanus; species Pelecanus crispus. Next base: position 11,677,512 of record NC_134652.1, on the reverse strand, counting down.
TCCTTCCACTTTCATATCAACAGAGCAACCAAGCACTGTAATCTTTTATAAGAGGGGAATTCAAAGGAAACCAGATTTTAGCCAACAGAGGCAAAAGCTCAGAAGCCCTTTATCTGACTTAACAGCATTTTCTCAGTTCCTGTAGCAAAGAAACAGCATCTTTCTTGTGTCAGTAAGTACCCTACGCTAGAACGAAACACTGTTTATTTTAAACATTTATAAAAGCCTAGACCCTAAAACCTGGTGCCTTGCATCCTGTACTGTCTTTCTGAGTAAAGGACAAGCTGTACTGATACACAAAGATGATGATGAAGTGAAAGAACTCCAGAAGAGAATAATGTTATGACATCAGGCTCAGTATCTGGGATGAAAAAACTTCTTAAAAGAAATAACAAGCAAAAAGAGCAAGAAGACTGTAAGATACAGATAAGGGAGAAGGAGGGTGGATTCTCATCTTAAGCGTATTTAGCTCGCAAAACTTTTACTGACACATGGAACATACTGGCTGGTTGCAAAGAAGCACTAATACCTAAAATGAGAAGTTAGGTCAGGCATTTCTACCTCATGGGATCCTTCCTATTCTCTCCTTTTCCATTTTATATTTAAAGTTTGCCTTGGGGATTCCAACATAGATTTTAAACAATCACATAAGGAATGCTTACCTCTATTGTGCATTACAGAGACCTTGACTGTAATCTAGATGGACTGTCTGGGCTATTTAGATTAAGACAACTTCTTGGGGTAGCAAACTTCTCTTAAACTACATTTGAGAGTGGATGGATATCTATTTGCATAACACTCATCAGATTCACTGCCTGAAAGCTTGTAAGAGGGTCCTTAAAAAGCAGACTTTCAGCTGTTGTCTAAAGCATCTGCATGTGGCAGCAGTCCTCCAAGAAGGCAGAGGACCTGCAGGTCCACCATAGGACTGTAGGAACATCATAGATATGATGGAAGGGGAATGAGTATTTCACTGAAATGTGCCTGTAGTTTCAGAACTTCCTGCAACATTTCGTAAACCTTTAAGAAATATGACATTTATTTTATGTCCCATGGGATATCATCTAACAGAACAATAAAACACATAGAGACAAACTGAGAACCCAACAGAACTGTGATTCACTACAGATTTTCAGTAAAATTACATTTTACTGTGTTAACTCTGCATCATTTGGGAAACATTTTCTTGCAAGAATTTATTGCTTTGTTTTTCTGTTAAAAACCAAAAAAGTAACTTTTCTTGGAAACTGAGCACTTGGAACTTGGAAAAAATTTACTCTTCCCTTGTAGCTTTTCCCTAGCAGATGAAAAGGAAGAGAAAGAGTGAAAGTGGTGAACACTGGCATGGAGGAGAAGAAACCAGAATGTTACATAAACCCTGCCTCCTTGGAATGGTTGACCATGGGAATCCTTAAAAATGAGATTATGTTCTTAAAGGAGGTATCTGGGGCAAGATACCTCCCTTTTTGGAAAAAGCTGGGCTAGCTGCAGTTAATAAAGACTGTCTACCTTGGGTTTGAAGCTGTGTAATAGACAATGCAGCCAGAGTCTGTCCAATACAATTCTCTCAGCTCTGCTTTACAGACCATGACCTTAGTTTTGCTGTGACGAATGCTCCCAAAGGGCTTAGAAGTATGTTAAGAGAAAAATCAAAGACAAATTTATTCCTCCTGGTTGTTGTAGCATTTACATCCACTTACAGTGACTTCTTTCTTGCCAATGGGCAGCCCCTTGTGAAGTACTGCGCTCACACGCTGACTTCTGCATAGACATGAACTTTGGGTTTACATCTTCAATAACACCTCTGAGGGACTGACTGTGAAATGGTAATTCCTAACCAAGAGACCATATGATTTTTTTCTTAACATTTTCTACAAGTTCTTGCATTAAAAAAAGCAGTATTTCATGAGTCAGGAAACAATTTAAAAAACAAATTGTTGGATGCTTCTGTTCGAGGAAAACATCTTCCAGTGGAAAAATAATCCAAGATTTTTTCATTATCTTTAAAACAGATAAGAGATATATCATGAAAAGGTAAAAAAGGGCACTGTATCCCTTGGCTGCCCTAGAAATCTTATACAATGAGAATGCTTGAGATGGTCTTACTCAAGGCTGCTATAGCTCCATCACCCTGCTAAGGCTCAGCAAAGCAAAAAGAATACACAGCAAAGGAAGCAGCAAGTTCCTGTCAAGCAAGTGTTTCTGTCTCATATTAGAGTCCTGCTACAGGACTAGAGAGCACAATCTTTTGGATCCCAGGATGCCTCATGCTTCTGAAACTCTATTTCTGCCACCACAGAGGGTCTCCATCCCAAGTAAAGCCCTAGGCTCCCCACTCTTGTTGCAGACCTCCTCTGAGCATTTCCCAATTTTTTCTACCTCTCAGTGACACACCTCTCATTCCAAGTCATTCTGTCCCCAACTGCTCTCACCTCAGCCTATCACTCTCCCATGTCTCAAACATGTCTGCACTCCTGTCAAATCTCACCTCCTCTATCTTATTCCCTCTCACAGAAGAGCTGGTGCCCAATGTAATGGACCATTTTTCGGATGCCAGCTTTGACCTATTAAAACACATGGCCCAGGAAATTAATTAGACTGGTCTGACATGCCTTGTTCTTCACAAATCCAGGTAGCTGTTATTCATCTGCATATTGTCTCCTAAGTCTGTACTTATGTCCTATGTATTGCTTCCATAATTATTCCATAATTTATGCCGTTATTAAAATTACATAGAAAGATTTATAATTCCCTAGCTACTCTTTCTTTAAGGCACGGACTGTGCTTACCCTTTCCCTATCATCCCTGAACTCCCAGAGTTAACCACTAATAGTTCTGTGATTGCTCTACAGATTACCAGACCTATGATTTTTCAGTCACACCATCCCGCCAGCTTAAATGAGTAACTAGGACCTCTGACAAACTGGAGGGCATAGGTGGCTTCTGGCATGAATAGCTGGGTTTAGCTAGCATTGGATTCTTCATAAATTCTTCATAAAAACCAGCTTCCAAGTCAATGCATACAACAATTTCAGGGATCAGGAAAAAAATTAATTAGCTTCTTATTAAAAGCTAATGAGCCAAAATAAAATTCAGATAGGCTTGGCAGTAGAAGGACATGATCTTTCTCTGTTGTGTTTTTGTTTTGTTTTGTTTTGTTTTCCCAGGTGAATGCAAGAAGAAATCACTGGATTTAGAAAAGCTTCTTCTGCTATCCCTATTTGTATTGCACCAGGGAGGTGGGAACCAACAACAGTTCTAGACGCACATATTTCCACCCTGGACAATACAGTAACTATGGGCAAGCAAGTGTCACAGATACGGTACATTACTGCTCCACAGGACGAAGCACTTCATTCTTGGACTTGGTAATTCAGAAGGCAGTGGACTGCCTACACCTAACCTGGGAATCTTCACCTGAAAGGAACTAACTCACATTTTCAAAGGAAGCTTTGTCTTAGAACCTGCCCAGGATAACAGGGTGGTACTTTTGGCTTTCTGGCACATCTCTAGCAATAACAAACTGCCAACTGGTAACTGGGTAAGATCTCACAGAAAGTTGGGAAGAAGAGCAAAGCCAAACTTTCAGGCTAGACATGTGACAGTGACAGCTCTTGGTATTAGGCAGAATTACTGTGCCAGAATAATTTTGGGCACAAGTGAACACACACTTAGTATCTTCATGTTATGCTAGTATCCTCTCGTACTTATTTTATCTGTAATAAACCTAAATATGCAGACTGCATTCTAAGTAGACAGTTTCAGACTTTTTTTCCTATCAATCACAGCTGGATTCTTAATAATAACAACTAATTTTATAGGTGCTATTTCATTGTGTATCTGCATAATTTTGTTCTATTTTCTGATGTTTTTCTATTCTTAGGCTAATGCTGGCTAAGGCAGGGCACTTTCCTAATAAGGAGGGCAAAGATTAGAGTATGAAATGAATTTTTCTGATGCACATTTTAATATAATAATTGGTAGTTAAGAAATACAGTTCATCACTAGAATCATGATTAGTGAGCGATATTCACTCTCATGCAGTACTACAGACAAGATTTTAACACCAGCAGATGCTCTCTCAAAAAGCAAATATTTCTACTGCAGTCTGTGGTGCCCTGCTCCTCACTGAAAGGACGCAGGTAAATTGCAATCAAACCAAATACCTCGGACAAACATTAAAAATAGCTTTCCTTTGCCAAATGGCATTCAGCTGAATGCTTCAGGATGACAGTCCTGCACCAAGACACAGCTCTATCTGCATTGTTGTCTTCACAAACTACCAAATGAAATTACATTTAAATCCATTCCCCTTATTTACTCCTGTGAAGTCATCATAATAGCTTGTGTCATGAATACGCTCTCCTTGGAAACAGATCGTGTGACACCATTTTCCCTATATTATGAGGATGGGGGGGAGAGAGTGAGGAGCAAGAGGCTAAAATTTTAGTGAGTAATCTTACTCAGATATAGAAAGAAAAGTGTGCCAAGGAAAAAAAAAAAAGTCTTCCAAAGCATAATAGTTTGCGTAATAGAAGGAAGAAGAGAAAGAGAGATTGGTTAGGGAAAGATTTTGCAAGAAAATTCCTTCCTCAAAGTTAACTAAAAAGGGACTGATCTGCCACAAAATGAAATCATCCTCATCTTTATTCACAATATATTCTAATTTGTTTATTAACAACCTGGCCTAATATGCCTGGCTATTTATATATATTTTTGTTGAGAATGATTCTGTTAAGTTTCCTGCCCACAGACTTTTTTCTAACACAGATGAATGGAGAAATTGAGAACAGAAGCCACTTAATACAGAAATAGTGTCTGGATGACAGTAATGGCAACGTTATAACACAGGTAGTAACTCAGGGTACAACATGTTCATGTTCTCTATGCTACTCTGAACAATGGATGCATCAAGAAAATATGATCTCATCACTTGAGAGCATACATCAGGTTAAAGGGTGAATTTAACCAATCTCAGGTACATGATTTAGGTTTGAGATTATGAGAAGTGAGGATCTAAACCTACATTTCTCAAATCACAGTCCACAGCATAGTAAGAAAGAACTCATTCGGAACATTTTAACTCTTTCCTAGGGGAAAACCCAGCTCAATCAAAAATCAAAAGAAACACTTTGGGCAAAAGAACCGATTTAGCCAAAAAGGGATTTTTTTAAGATGGAGAGAAAAAGGAATGCATCTAAACAGCCCCAAATGAATCACAGCTGTTTCGCCCTATTTTTTTCCCCTTTCCTCTGTGTTTATAAGCAACATATTAAGAAACAAAAAACAAAGTATCCAGTTCCAAGAGATCTAAAATGAAATACTTATCTTTCAAAACTTTATATCTCTCCAGCTGAATTCAGGATTAATTCTGAACAGGAGAAAAACAATATTCAAAATCCTTCACAGAATGGGATTTTTCACTTACAACAGAGTTTTCTAGCAAAGCCAGTTGCTGAGAGCTAGTAGTAAAACTCTGGAGTCCTTAAAATTGTAGCCTACTCACACACTAGGGAATGGCATAATTACTGAAATAGCAAACTGGGAAGGGGACTCAGAAGACATTCTTTTCACCTGGAAAGAATTAGGAAGAAACCATCAGCTTGCTAGAAACAATCACTGAGCTTTGTTTGGTTTCACTGTAGATCCCAGAACTGTAGCACTTGGCAAAGATTTAGGTAAATACTCAGGTTTTTCAGATGTGTCCTCAGTCTAAGTCTTTTTGAGGGCTCTTCACGGCAATGGCAAACCTGAGTCACCGTCTTTCTTGCTGAAGTAAAAAAAGCTATCATCAGATCTCAGGGAAAAATGAGTAACCCTTTAAGTTAAATGTATAATAGAGTACAACTAGTGTTTGTGGTTTTTTTTTTTTTTTTTTTACCTACAGATTTCCTCTTGCAGCAGAGCAGGTAGAATGAGAAATGCACGGCAAGAAGTTTGCAGAGCCGCTACAGAATTTGTCCCCTGCTTGAAGAAGTGAGGAGAAGGGAAGTGCAGAAATGATGTGACCACCTCACCTTTCCTAATACCGGTTACTTGATTCTACAGGAACAAAAGGGTTACGTTTTAAGATGCAGAGGTCTGACATGACTGATGTGTTTGGAAGCTCTTCCACATCTTCCATGTAGTAATGTAAAAGCCCAAACACAATTTCTTTAGGAGCTTGTTTTAAACATTACCTTTGTCATGTACAGTAAAACAGCACTGTTCAACATATTATAGAAGGGTAAAGAGGAATGTATGTTTGCCTTTCCCTGTAAGCCTTATATGAGCAATTTATAAGGTAAGGTAAATGCCTTCAAAGTCACTAGCTGTTCAGTACAAAAAAGTAGAAAACAACCTTCTTTTGATAGTGTGAAAGTCCAAGTCTATTTGAATGAAATCAGATAGATTTGCTGATTGAGATTCAAGTACTGAAAGGCTGAGTTGAATTAAGAGGAAAAAGAATCAAATCTGCAAGGCCAAAATACATTACAGCCAATGACAGTATTTACCTCAGTGAAGAATTTTCCTCATGAACTATTGATTTTTTGCTGCCTTCACCAAAAGCAGTTCCCTTTTAAGTGTAATTCAAAAGCTATGATAAAATATGACAGGCAGATTGTTGTCAATTATATTCATTTGCATAGCATTAGCCCCAGCTGAGGAGGGAAGATCTTTATATTAACAGCTGTCAGAATTCAAAGTAAGATCTTGAGCAAGGCAAAGCTTTAAAAAAAGTAAGGAAAGAGGGGATCAAATAATTATAATTTCCAAATTACAAATAAAACCTAGAAACAGCATCCTACAGGATGGCAACTGCCATAGCCATGTAAACTAATGAACTTACAAGTGCCAGAGTACCTGGGTCTTGTAACTGTGATTCATGATCCGTTCTGAAATTAAGCTGCAGATGGATTTAGCCATTTAAGTGATATAGCTATCTGGAACCACAGTAACTCCCTTATTTAGCCTTAGACCTGAAGATGTTAACCTCTCCAGATGCCATAGCAAAATCCAATGGGTATCATGAATCATAATTCTCAATTCAGTTTATTAATGTAAATGCAATCTACTTACAATGCATATTACCTGCTGTGAACTAATGCACCCCAAAAATGTACAGACTCTCTGCTCAGTTACTGCAAAAGTCCTCACCAGTTACCAGGCTGTTGTCCACTGCTTATAAACAGAAAGTTACCTTGCCAAAATTCAGTGACTTTTCTTTTTAGCAAAAAGAAATTGAAGACAACAACAGAACTAATTTCAGCCTAGCTCAGGACATGGCATTACCATTTTAATAAATTTGTAGCCAAGATCTAATAAGATTACTACTTTTGTTTTGTTTTTTAAAGGTACAATTTAAAGAACAACACCTAATCACAGAGGAAATGACAGTATTTGGCCACTACCTGGATCTCTAACTGTTTTTTCAAGCATTGTCACATCTAAGTGCAATCAAACTCAAAAGTCTTTGCAGATGTACTGCTGAAGACCCTAAGAAGTCATTTAAAAATCTACCCTGAAATGTTTCTGCTTTAGGTTTATCATATGATACTGTGATAATCTTTATATTTCTACATGCTAAATGTACTGTGTTATAAATGGCAAGTAGTCTGAGGATGGCTTTCAGGTCCTGTAAGTTCCTAGTTCTCTGGACTTGCATCCCTTGAAGCTTGCTGTAATTCCTGCCTTGCCTCAATCACATGGCTCCACTGTCTGGAAGTGGCTGCACTCAGCTAATACTCATTATTATCGGATACACAGTGTCATTGAGTATTATGGAGAAGACCCACTCTCTTCTAAATTAGAAAACATTGTGACAGATTTTATTCTTATTGATAATAAGAATGCTTACTTATTTGGCAAAATACCTTGCAGAGTTTTAGAAAATATTATTGTTCTGTGTCGGTATTTTCAACATATTATATGTTTCTATGTAAGATTTTTAGTCCTGGGAGAACTCTGTTGCCTTTGAAGACTTTTTATGGGAAGACTTAAATGATTTTTGTTGGAGTGGAACTGAAGGACATTTGGTAGGCACTTAACTCTTGCAGTAACTCCAGACTCATCAATTCGTAGAAAAATATCCTAATTCTAATATGTATTTTAAGGATCATCATTGAGTACTTAAGCAGATTTAACAACTCCAATGGATTGTTGTGATACAATGTAGTGGTATCACTGTGTATTATGCCATGATAGCAAGTTGTTCCTTTTGAGATAGTACAATAATGAGACCATATCACAAAGCCATTTCATGGCTTTGTCTTACTACACACAGAGATGAATACAGCAGCTAAAAATTCCCTTTCCAGTACTAAGTCTAATATACAAAGTCTTGGCCAGATATTCCTATTTTCAAGAAAGAAAAAAGACCAGAGGAACAGAGCATAAGTTGTAGTGACAGAAAAGACTACTACCATAAACTGACTTGTTCATTCTTCCAAGGGAAGCCCATTATTTCTGATTGATCTGACTTTTCAAAAGGACCTCTTGTCCTTATTTGAGGCCCTGAAGTAATGAAAAACTTACCATACTTATGAATAAGTTTTCCTAGCAACCATTTGCACTTTATTTCTAGATTAAGTCTATCTTCAAATTCCAGCCACTAAATTATCTTACATCTTTACCCCTTTCTATCATACGTCTTCTCTCCATAAAGGTTTTTTTAGAGATTGTTCAACTCATCTCTTAATTTCCTTCCAAATAACCCAAAGACCTTGAGCTTTTTAATCTCTCATTTATAAGGTGCCTTTTCCATATCTAAAATCACTGCTATTGCTGAAGCTGTCCAAACTTACTGGACTTTTTAAGGAACTTGCCTCCACATTGCCACTGTTCTCATAAATGCCATATGCAGAGGAAAGAGCATCTATTTGCTTCAAATTAAAATTCTTTTTCTCAATAACTTTCAGTGACGTTCTGATGAGCTCTAGAAGGTTATAAGGATGGCTGGAAAAAAAAGGTGGCAGAAACGATCAGGGATTACACAAAACTGTGAAGCTGTTGTGAAGCTCAGAAAACATCTGCAAGATAGCATGTGTGGGCTACTTGGCAGTGGGGAAGTAGTTCTCGTGGTAGGAGCATAGAGGACAACTGGGCAGTGGAGCAGTCCCATACTAGTAGTTCTCCCAGGAAAAAAACGCTTACATGGGGAAAAGGAAACTGAAGAAGTTGGTATGGGGGAAAAAAATCATTGTAGCCTTGATGGAAAGTTATATCCAGGTATCTATGACTCCACAATTTATAAAGCAGAAGCACAAAAACCTGAACCTATAAAATTGTTTTCTTCCAGAAAAATCTACCCATCCATTACTGTAGAGCTCATAGGGAAAAGGTTGGGCTTCCAAGGAATTGCTCTTCTGGCAGCTGGAGAAATACAAAGGCATGCAGGGATAAAATATAAGAAATACACCAACCCAAGAATGGTAATATAGTTCTAACGGCCAAATGTACAGAGCAGTGACTGGAAAGGAAGACAGAAGATGAAGAATATGCATACATCCATAAAGCAGTGGACTTCTTATAGGGCATATGTACTTGTGCACATTTGGAGAGAGCATAAAAACTTGACAGGTACAGGATTAAAGCATCCCTCAAGAAAATATGTTAACTGGGAAACATTCACTCAGCTTCTAAAGATCTAGTGCTTACTGCAGGAAGGAATATTGAATATTGAAATGTGCCTTAAGCATGATCTAAAATGAAATGTTTGAGAGGATTTCATGAAGAAATAGCATTACCAGGGTCTTGATGATGGCAAAGCTCTTGAATTCCCCTTTGGCAACAAAACCAGGTCCTGAAGTCTTTTCATTTTGATCACCACTGAGACCCTGCTTCTGCTACCCAGGTGTCCTTCACTCAAGGCCCAAGCAATCAAGTCATTTACAGCCTTTTTGTCCTGACTGCAGTGCTTTAGGACCAAGGTGCAGCAGGCAGTTCAAAAGAAAAGGTCATTTTGTTCATACATAACCAGGGAATCTCTTTAAGCAAATTTCCTGTCTGGTTCTGCAATTTGCTCAACATTTGTCAAGAGGAGAACACAGCTTTTTCCATACATCATTTAATCCACTGCAGCTGTGCTGAATCAGCAAAGCTTGGATGTGGCAGACTCTTTTCTTCCATGGACAAGCCTTCATTTACTCTGCATATACAGGGAAAATGAACCACTTGGCTTCCATGTTTTTGCACCTTGTACATAAAAAGCAGCAGGGAGCTGACTTAGCATAAATGCACCTTTCAGGTCAGGCATGTACACACGGAGAGAAGTGGGGGAAAAGGGGAACTTCTGAGGTTTGCACATCCCCTTCTCACTGGCTGTGATTCTGTGTCTTCAGATTCTGGCTGTGATAGTTCAAGTACATCTAAACAGCTCAAAAATCCTTGCGTACCTCAAGGTCAGGCTCTTCTGCCACATATAGTTAATGGACATGTTTTTGATCTGTGAGTAAATCCATCCACCTCCTTTCATCACTGTTATTTCACTGGTTCGCTTCAGTGCCATGATACAGGGACCTTCAGGGACTATTCAGGAATCCTTTTGATTTCTTCAAATACATTGTTTGACAAAGCAGAACCACATTTCTCAGTGACCACTCTTTCTCTCCCTTTTGTTGACATACTGAGAGTGAGGAAAAAGGAGCCAAATGCTTAAAATACTAAACCTGAGTTCACATTAGAAGAACGTGTTCACCAAGAAAGGGTGACTTATGCTATGAAAATGTCTGTGGGCTTTGGATGTTGCCCACTGTATACAGTGGCAGTTAAATTTTTCTCTTGATTGCAAAACCATGAGAATATTAAGAATAAAAGAGGCAACAAACATTACTCCAAGATGGTGCAAGGGAGATTTCCATACAAGGGAACTGTCTGCTTTTGTCTGTGTCTAATACATCCAGGAAACAAGAATTTATCTACAGTTCTTGACTTAAAAAAAAAACCAAATAAACAAAACCAACAAGATTGCATGAACAATATTCCTGACCTGCATCTCTGCAGAGCTCTCATTCAAGCAGCAAAATGACAAACATTTACAAGCTCACAAAAACCAACAGATTAAAACCCTGGTAGTTGTCGGGGTGAACTACAACCACACTAGGGCATCCTGTGCAGAAGGGACACTGGTCCCTCTCTGCTGCCCACCAACCTGCCAGCAGTGAACTTGCCACAGACTGCTTCATACCTGTGTTGGACAGTGAAAGCTTGCTCTGACAATATCCACGTGTATCGAGTAGCATTGATTATACCCAGCAATGAGTAGAACCGCTAGCAGGGGCTTCATATAACAACACAATTTTATAGAGGATGCATATGATAATAAGACATTTCTCTATCCTTGGACTTTTACCTTAAGGGTTTGGGATGCTGGAAAAAATGCCCTGTTTTACTAATCTGTCATGTGCATAAATAAACATGCTTTTTTCCTGAGAATTTCAATGTTTTTAAAATATATTTCAATTTTTTTAATGGTGCCTGTTTGAAGGTGAGGAAAGTACTATCTGCCCAACAAACTGAAAAGTCATAAAAGCAACAACAAAATATCTTTAAGCAGATAGCTTTGACAGGTAGATTTCTGTGAACATAAAAGTCCTCACCAGTTTATTGTGTACCCTGCCAAATCATTTTTTCTGATAAAACATTCTATTTCCTGAATCTACAGATGCATTCTCTTTCACCACAGCATGAATCCTGTTTTTTTTATATACCAATTTATCAAAAATAATGTGTAGGCTTGCCCTGCTGCAAAGGAGACAAGATGTGGATATGAAAATTAAAGCAGCTGAATGTGAAGAAAAGGAGGAGAGGTAGAGAAGGTGACAAGGTTCAAACGCTTGGAAAATAAAAGAGCACAGGAACAAGGAAATATTTCCAAGGCACAGAAAAGACTGTCCTGTTTCTTATGCTGGGTTAGGACATTGCTTCTTCCTGAGAAAGTAAGGCTGACCAACAGTTTGCTCACTTGCTCAGGCCAGATAGGTGGGTGCTCAACAGGAGCCATGTGTGGTTGTGCATCCTCCCCTGCCCCTTTTTTTTTTTTTTCTCTCTTCAACCGCTTTATGACTTCAGGAATTCCAGACCACGGCCTTTGTGTAGTGAGTTGGTCAGTTAAGCGCCCCTTAATTGTACCAGAAACTCCTACATGGTCAAAATGGAGAGCAGTCCTGCCCTTATTAGAAATTCTGTATTATGGCTAATGAGAGGAGCAAGAACAAACAGCTACCCTGACAGCCTTGAAACACAGCGGTATCATCGTTACTGGAATTCCAGCAATTACTGACCCGAATTGTGGCTTGGATGCAAATTTACTGATGACTAAAGCCAATCATCTCACAATCCTATAAAGAGCAGTCCTAAGTGAGGCCCTTTGAGCTCTCCTGGACTGCAGTGGCCTGCACCAGCATCTTCCTCTGAGTGAGATGCTTCTCGGAGCTAGCAAACTCTCAAAGTTTGCTAAAATCAGAAGTCCATTGCCAAAGACCGATGGTGGAGCCTTGGCTGAAACCCTTCACTCCTTCTCAGAGGCTCAACACTCACCCATTGAGAAATTTGATGTATGTCGCTGAACTCAAGGGGAATTTTTAACAGGTATAGCTTTATATGCGCATTTGTATCTGCATGTGTGAATCAGTTTAAGTAGCCTGTAGATGTATGATTTAATTACAAAGTGAATCTTATTCTGCTGCATTACCCTTATTCCTATAAACCACTGACCAAGTCTGAGACTAAGATTGGACCCAGCCGCACCTAGATTCCTCTCTGGAAAGGAGTTTAGAAAGCAAGGGGGTCTATTCTCAACCTCGTGACTGAACGGGAGGGTCCTGCACACACAATCTCTCTGTGAATCATTCCAACTCAGTGTAACTTAATTTCCCTTTATGCACTTCCATGTAGTAATAGAGTGAACCTTGCCATCTTTGAATCTGTAACGAAGTCACTGTTTTGATTGATTTTGTCTGATCACTTTGTTAATCACTGATGATTGAGTGCTATTAAAATATCACAATCAAATCCTGCAATTTGCCACAAGTAAATGCTAAACTGCTACTAAATCAAACTGTGTAAAGTCACTCATTCACAATAAATTAACATTATCAGCAGGATTCACAAACCTGCATTCACAACACCGTGTCACTGTCGGGCTCCCAGGAGCAACATCATCAGCCATTGTCACCAGAAGTGACTGTTCTCCTGCTTCTCTGGCTTATTTTCTGTTAAAACAGAGCAACGTCTCTTGATCTTCTGAATTCTTAGGATTTCAGAACATCTTCTTTTCCCTACCTAAAACTGGGCAGAAGGAGAAGGGCAAGCTGGTCATAGCTTCCTCCTCCGGCATGCCAGAGCTGACACTGGCCCACCACCTTAAGGTTAAAAAAGAAGGAGAAGAAATGACCATTAAAGTGGTCATCTCTTGCTGTGCTGTGAATAAATGAGCTCATTTGGAAATTAGTCACCATAGCAGACAGCGTAAAAGAAAGAGAGGCACGTGAAAGCTTTGAAAGTCAGTAAAGAAATGAGCAGAGCTGCATGCAGCTGGAGGTCTGAGCACCAACCATTCTCCAAGATGATGACCACACTCATCTGGGCAAAGAGTGCTTGCAGATTAGGGACACATGCTTTTACAAAAATGCTTTGAAATTCTCATTTTAAACACGAGCCCAAACAAAAACTCTGTTTCATTATCTCAGAGAGGATAATACAATACCTCAGAAAGTAAGGCTATATGAGAGCACTATAGATCTACCTGAGCCCAGCACAAAATAGCCCTCACAGATGTAAGCTGGTAAGAGAAACCTGATAACATCTATTTAGACAAGTGATCTGCGGCCATGGCAAAGAGCAGGTCAGTAGGTTCAAAGCCATATAGAAATGTCAGCCCTCTGTGTTTTGAGAGAACAAATTTACTTTGAAGAGCAAATAAGTAGTAATTTATAGATCTTTTCTTTTTCCAGGGAGTAAAAATCAGTTCATGCTGTAGTTTGTCAGTACATAAGTGCTTGATTAGAAATAATTCTTTTAAAAGATGAAGGATTGCACTGCAACCAAGTGAGAGTGATGTTGGAATTGTTTTGTAGCAATGGTACTTACAATACAGGCTCTGGGGAGAGGGCAGTTGGCATTAAGCCATTGTCATATGAAATGCAGCCTGGCAAAATAAAGCTTGGGCAAGGAAAAGAGGCAAGGGAAAGCATCCCACATGCCTCTGCTACATAGTACTTGGGAATTGCTGACCTGTCTCAGGACAGTTTCCTGCCTGAGCGCTATGCATATCCTACAAATTTAGAGAATAAAGTTAGATGCAAAATAAGAAAAATAAATAGAGGAGGAGAAGCATCAGCAGTGAACAGCGAGGCCAATGTAGTATATTTCTTGCTATATTAAGCATGTTAAAGGCTGAAGTAGAACTCATTGGCCTTCATTGACTTCAATGAGCTTCTCATCAGCCCCTTATTGCAAATGTGGTTTAAAATGACAAGGAAATCATAGAAGCAGTGACATTATATAATCATGTTTAGAGATAGGATATGGCTTGTAAATATCTTGTATGGCTTTTTGTAAATATCTAATTGAATTAAGAAGCTGAATAAGCTTGGACTATATCTATAAATTATAAATATTCTGCCAGAGAAGTTGACAGTAATGATGTGACCCTGGCAACAAGAAAATGAAGGCCTTATTAGATGCTATTCACAGGCAGTCTCATATTGGGAATCGGGGTATAAATCAGCATAGGTTCACTAATATCTAGAAAATAAGGTTGATTAACTCCAGGTGAGGACTTGGCTTATGGTGACAAGTATTCATACTGGTCACTCATGGTCTCATGCTTCTCCCAACGACATCAGCAGCAAAATTACACCTTTACAGGGGGCATTATTAAACCCAGAGTCCTAAAAGTATTCCTTAGGGATAGAGCAGGGAACATGTACACCTGGCTTTTTTTTGACATTTTTTATGTCTTTTTTTTATTAGTCTTTTACACTAATGTAGAGTGGCAAAAATGACTCCTGACAGACAATTCAACAGGACCTGAAAGCCAGGACCTGGTTCATATAACTGCACTGAGGTTAACTAAATTACACTGGTAGACATGAGACAGAAGGATCTGCTGTAACATTTAGTGTCAAAACTGCTTGCAGAAGACGTATGTTGACTTCTCAAAACAATAGAATGAGGAAGAGAAGGAAAAAAAAGATTAATAAATCATAGTATAAATGCTACTCCATCTTACAACCATGCAGGACTTGTAAGATTGTTACCTCCCATTGCTTAATTTGGGAAAGGCAACTTATTAAGTGTACAGGCTGCCTCAACACAGATTTTGTTTTGCTTTGATTCTGATGGCATTAATTTTACTAGGTAAAGTACTTGCGTACAAACACAAGATAAAGGACATGAAGTCTAATTCCTTACTATTGTAGGCATCAGCCCTATCATATCACTGCATTCATATAATTTATAAACTGTGTGTCTAATAATTTGTTTCTTAGACTCACCGTTTCTGCTAGAAGGCTGACCCACATATCACTCCTAGGATGACTACAATTCTCAACTGCCAGTTTATTCCCTATCCATTTATGGTCAATTGTTCCAGCCTCCCTGTGCCTTAAATTACTTCTGTCATGTTTACCCGCAACAGAGAATACATATATCCCTTCTCAGACTTCATTTTCCCAGAGCACACATTAAGTGCCTTCAGTCTTTTTGTGCATGATAGGCTCTTCATTTGCCCGATTCATCCTCTCAGCCCTCTTTGCATCTGTTCTGACACATTGGTGCCTCCCAGTCAAATGATGTTCAATGAATGCACCTGGATTTTTCTTCCAGTTGTCATCTCCACATGGTGCCACCTGAACTAGTAGCAAAAATTCTGCTCATAAACCCCTCCCTGCATGACCCTGTATTTTGCTCTACTAAAGTTCATCTCATTTCTATTACTTCAGTCCTCAACATCATCCAGTTCTTCCAGCATGGTATTTCAGTCTTCCTCTGTATCGACAATGACTCCAACTTTGTGAGATCAACAAACTAATTCAAAACACCTCTACACCTTGTACCAAGTTTATTAATAAAAGTATTAAGCAAAGCTGATGCTTAAGGAATTCAATAGTAATCACCATTCAGTCCAACAGTTTCCTTTCCAGATCAACCCACTGTTATTTCTCTTTTAGCCATGACTGATTTCTGTCTCTTCCAGTTTTAATAACCATCCTTGTGTCATTGTTTCAAACACTTTACTGAAGTACAGAGAATTAGATCTAAAGAACTTCACATGCCTGAAGTTTATCAGAGGAAAAACTGGCCTTAATTTCTGATAATTTATCTTTGGTAAATCTTTACTACATTCACTCACTGGCTTTTAATCTCCAAGAATTGTTTTGCTAAGTCTTTGATGCAAGCACCTTCCCGTTTTTTGTTTTAAAAATGAAGGACCCACTTCTACATCTACAGTCATATACACAGAGTCCTCATTTTGTAATTGTTTGGAAGACAGCACTTTCTTTTTCTTTTCTTTCTTTCCTTTTATTTATTTATTTATTCAGTGGCTGGACAGCTCAGTGACGTCCAGAATACATTAATTTACAAGTTAAAAATCCCAAAACAGACCCTACAAACAAATCATTATGCAACACAAACATAGGCAAATGCACTTGCCTTGCTGGAACACAGACTCTTTCCTTTCCTGCCAAACACAACGCTGCATCAGCTCTAGCTTCTTACGTTGCCTCTTCTTGCTAGCTTAGAGAAACTGGAGGAGATACGAGCTGGAAAAGCAGAGAGAGAGGCATTTTACCCTCCACAGCATGATAGACATACATACATAGACATACATAAAAATTATACAAAGCCTAGCTCAGTACTGGATCTAAATTGGCACAGGCCAGGATTTCTCCAAACTTCCAGATAACCAACAATGTCAAAGATGCAGGACAGTAAACACTGAGGTATTACCAGTCACTTCAGGAAATGAAAGTGCAAATCTGTAATGGACACAACTATACAGGTGAGCTTCTATTCTTCCCTATGAACTCATATAATTCTACCTTCCTGAAAGGCCACTATCTACTTTCCCAATGGATTAATACATAATGCAACTTAATAGGGCAAAAGGTTTTCTTATTGATTCTTTCAGATCTGACCAATTGTTCTCATGAAGGTGAAAAATAAGTATGTTGGGACATTAACAGAATCAAGCAAAATAATGCACGATTTTCTGAACTAAAGAGTATACTAAGTGCATGCTAACAGTGTTCAATTTCATTGCTGTCGAGGGTATTTCAACATTGTATTTACTACAGCAACCCCTGAAGATGCTTTTCCTGCCAGTGAAAGTTAGTGCTGTGCCTAGAATAATAATTGCTTAATAACGCTGAAACAGTGCGGGAAACTAACATGGTAGATATGTAAGAGCTAAATACAAATTACACAAGCAAAACAGGGGTGAAAAGAAGGCAGTTAGTTCAGGATCCCATCCAGCCAACAGGACATTGCACTGCCAACTAACAGAATGCAGCTGAAAGATATACATCTTCAAAATTATGATGATCCTTCCTTGATACGAATGATGCAACTATTACTGAGGGCTCCTTGCTTTATGACTGAACCCTTCCACAAAACATCCTTTGCACTAGTTGTTCTCCAGGCTCCCAAAATCAGCCACTACCAGGGGTGGTGCCTCACTTGACCTGCTGTTTACAAATAGAGAAGGACTCATGGGAGATGTTGTGATTGGAAGCCATCTTGGGCTTAGCAACCATGACATGATAGAGTTTTCAACTCTTGGTGAAGCAAGGAGGAGGGCCAGCAAAACCATTACAATGGACTTCCAGAGGGCAGACTTTGGCCTGTTCAGGACACTGGTTGGGAAGGTCCCTTGGGAGGCAGTCCTGATGAGCAAAGAGGTCCAGGAAGGCTGGGAGTTCTTCAAGAAGGAAGTCTTAAAGGCACAGGAGCAGGTTGTCCCCATGTGCCATAAGACGAACCGGCAGGAAAGATGACTGGCCTGGCTGAACAGGGAGCTTTTGCTGGGACTTAGGGGAAAAAAAGGAGAGTTTACGACCTTTAGAAGAAGGGGTAGGCAACTCGAGAAGAGTACAGGGATCTCATTAGGTCATGCAGAGATGAAATTGGAAACGCAAAAGCCCAGCTAGAACTCAATCTGGCCATTTTTGGAAGAGATAATAAAAAATGTTTCTACAAATACATTAACGACAAAAAGAGAGCCAAGGAGAATCCCCATCCTTTCTTGGATGCAGGGGGGAACATTGCCACCAAGAATGAGGAAAAGGCTGAGGTACTTAATGCCTTCTTTGCCTCAGTCTTTAATAGCCAGACCAGTTATCCCCAGGGTATTCAGCCCCCTCAGCTAGAAGACAGGGACAGAGAGCAGAATAAAGCTCCCACAATCCAGGAGGAAGCAGTTAACGCCCTGCTATGCCACCTGGACACTCACAAGTCTATGGGGCAGATGGGATCCACCCGAGAGTACTGAGGAAGCTGGCAGAGGAGCTTGCCAAGCCACTCCCCATCATCCATCAGTAGTCCTGGTTAACAGGGGAGGTCCCTGATGACTGGAGGCTTGCCAATGTGATGCCCATTTACAGGAAGGGCCGGAAAGAGGATCCGGGGAACTACAGGCCTGTCATGGAAAAAGGCTGTGGATGTCATCTACCTGGACTTCAGTAAAGCCTTTGACACCATCTCCCACAGCATTCTCCTAAGGAAGCTCTCAGCTCATGGCTTGGATGGGCGTAGTCTTCGCTGGGTAAAAAACTGGTAGGATGGCTGAGCCCAGAGAGTTGCAGTGAATGGAGTTAAATCCAGTTGGAGACCAGTCACGAGTGGTGTTCCCCAGGGCTCAGTTTTGGGGCCAGCCTTGTTTAACATCTTTATCAGTGATCTGGATGAGGGGATTGAGTGCACTGTCAGTAAGTTTACAGATGACACCAAATTGGGTGGGAGTGTCAGTCTGCTCGAGGGTAGGATGGCCCTGCAGAGGGATCTGGACAGGCTGGATCGATGGGCCAAGGTGAACTGTATGAGGTTTAACAAGGCCAAGTGCCGGGTCCTGCACTTGGGTCACAACAACCCCATGCAACGCTACAGGCTTGGGGAAGAGTGGCTGGAAAGCTGCCTGGCAGAAAAGGACCTGGGGGTGTTGGTTGACAGCCGGCTGAACATGAGCCAGCAGTGTGCCCAGGTGGCCAAGAAGGCCAACAGCATCCCGGCTTGTATCAGGAATAGTGTGGCCAACAGGAGCAGGGAGGTGATTGTTCCCCTGTACTTGGCACTGGTGAGGCCGCACCTCAAATACTGTGTCCAGTTTTAGGCCCCTGAGTACAAGAAAGACATTGAGGTGCTGGAGTGTGTTCAGAGAAGGGCAATGAAGCTGGTGAAGGGGCTGGAGAGCAAGTCTTATGAGGAGCAGCTGAGGGAACTGGGACTGTTTAGCCTGGAGAAGAGGAGGCTGAGGGGAGACCTTATCACTCTCTACAACTACCTGAAAGGAGGTTGTAGTGAGGTGGGTGTTGGTCTCTTCTCCCAAGTACTTAGGGATAGGAGGAGAGGAAATGGGCTCAAGCTGCGCCAGGTGAGGTTTAGGTTGGATATTAGGAAAAATTTCTTCATGGAAAGAGTGGTCAAGCATTGGAACAGGCTGCCCAGAGAGGTGGTGGAGTCACCATCCCTGGAAGCGTTCAAAAAAACAGGTAGACATGGCACTTTGGGACAGGGTTTAGTGGGCATGGTGGTGCTGAGTTGATGGTTGGACTGATGATCTTAGTGATCCTTTCCAGCCTTAATGATTCCTAGTTTTTACTTTCATTAAAAAATAATCCAGCCACCAAGCCAGGAAACATGAAATTATGACTGTATCCTTAATTGGTTTAGTGGTGGACTTTAGTAGTGTTAGGTTAATGGTTGGACTGGATGATCTTAAAGGTCTTTTCCAACCTAAGCAATTCTATGATTCTATGATTTTTCTGAAAAAATCCTTACTCTCCCTACCACCCAGCACAGCTGCGTAACAGGAATGTTGCACAGATCAGCCAAAGACATTTTAATGCAACGTTGTTTAGATGCTATGATGTCTATAACGTGGGTGGTCACCTTAACATACTTGAATTATTGATAGAGTCTTTACTAGTTCTTCCAGTCACAGTGCCACAATAGGGAATACTGATGGGGACAGACTTAGCTGTTGCTCACAACAGCTGCTGAAAACAAACAGAAAGCTAAATCAGTTCAGTGTGTGACAGGAAACATGAGATAGCAGAAATTGTCATTATACATCCCCCAGTCCACACATACTTTGCAGGTTTAACTCCCAAGAATAATTCACAGTCACGTAAACACTCTTATTGACTCTGAGAAGGATAACTCTATTGCACGATTGACTCATGAACTAAGAAATTCTTCATCCTCTCATGGTTCTGGATTATCCACTACAGAAATGATTCATTCACCTAAACCACTTTTCAGGTTTAGGACTAAAGATTACTAATAATGTTGCATTGTTAAACAGGGTAGATAATTTATCCCTAAACCTATTCTCAGAGATACAGCATTTCTAGTTTTAATAGTCATTTAAAATTAATTTTAATTGCCTTATGGTCTTAACAATTGGATAACTGCTGGACAGCCTGGGGCAATTAAGACTCCCTCCTCCAAAAAAACCCACACGGGCTGGAAACTAGTTTTGCAGGGCCCTACAGGACCATGCCTTGGACTAAAAAAATCATTGGGGGGTTATGTGCAGGAATAGCCTCAGAGCCCGATTTGCCACTTGCCCTTATACCTCTGAGGTGACACTGTGATTAAGACCATTTTGAGAGTAAACCCATTTGTACTCTCAAACTTTATCCATGAGCACACTCACAAACAGCCTAACCTAATGTTAGTACTCCATGCCTGTCCTGGCCATTTACACCCAGCTCTTCTATCCCTATGTCAATGTCACCCAAACAACTTCAGGAAACATTCTTGGCAAGTCCTTATGTCTCCTGTCACAAGACTGGCTACTCAGAAGACAGGCCAGGTTTCAGCTATATTGCAGAAGTTTTTCAACAAGCCTTAATTTAAACCCAAGAAATACAGAATACAGCAAAGACAATAACAACACAATACCTGCAACTGAAACATAGAACAGCAGAGTCCTAGAAAGAATTTGCCATCTCCATCTGTCTGCACTGCTGGTCTTGTACAAGGAGCACCAGCTTTGACAGGGGAGGGTACCTAGGTGCTCTGTGTTTCTACAACATGAAGCAGAAGACAAACCTGGCACACAACTGGTTTATGTAATTCCAGTAGTAATTGCACAGCAAGTCTAATTACTGCAAGGTTATTATAATTAATCTAATGATTTTACAGTACATCTGATTATGACAAGAATGAATTGTAAGAGTTGCAGTAATGTGGCAGATCAATGTTGTGCTGCATAGTGAAGAAAGAAAACATACAGATTTAGTGCTGAGGCAGGAAGGAAAGACATACTGTCATCTGACATCATTGCCAGATTGCTACTACTAGCAAGACTTGCTGGCCAAGGGTATTGGCAATATTCGCCCTCATCATCCTAGTCACACTCTTGATCTTGTGAGATGGGAACCAGATTAGGAAACCAATCTGTCTGAAAACTGTCAGGGGAAAAGAAAAATAAACTGGATGAAGCTGAGGAATCATCAACAACAAACAGGAAAAGGAAGAAAATGCTTCAGCTGCAACTACCCTGCAAGGTATGTTCCTATAGCTGTATCCTCAAAGAGATCCAGTGCAGAGAAGAGACAGGGACTCAGCTGAATGTCTCAGCATGATTGGGCCAGAGCTGCCAGGGAAATTAAAAAACCCTGTAATTAAATCATTTGCACATTTTTTTCTTCTTCACAATAAAGGAGCACATCAAAGTTTGTAAACTGAAGAGAAGGAAAAGACTAGTATGAAAATCACAAGGCACAAATTTATCACACAGAGATCTGGAGAGTAAGACGTAGTTTCTAAAACATTAATGAATTTGCCCTTTCTTCATCACCTCTCTTTCTTACACCCGCTTGTACCTCCTGTTCTCAGATTTCAGATGCAACTTTGAGATTCCTTTCAGCAAAACAGAGATGAAAGAGTGAAGTTGTGGCCCAGACAGCAGAGCCAGGAAAAACACATTCTGCTCAAGGGCATTAAAATGGATATTGGTGGGTGTCACATTTGTTGTTTTTATCGTTGTTATCACACATTTGTACTGTAAGATCCTCTAAAGTAATTGCCTGAAATCAAAGCCCATCGTATAAGCATTCTAAAGTACGAAATAAACCATAACACTTGAGGTATAAAACCTCACAGATCTAAACAGATAGAGGATGCAGGTGGTAAGAAAGTATAGGTCTACTGGAGCAGGAAGAACGGACCAAGGTTGCAGAAGCAAAAGGATTACTAAAGATATCCATCTTGGATTTAAAGGTCAACACTGTAGGTGTGTGAAAACCAGGGATATGACACCAACTTATTAGTTTCAACTTCTCCTGACCTGTGTCCGATTTTGTGTGTGCTATCTTAGGGCATACCTTGAGCTGTAATCACCTATCAAGTATAGCCAGTTTTGAAAGGGAACAGGTTAGCAAAAATACCAGTTATACATGTGAAGATTTGGTACAGGTGTTGCTTTTTATCAGATCTTTTTGTCAGGCTTAAGATTTCAATAAGCATTTGATTTTTATTTATAAATTTGTCTTTAACTAACGTTATAACTAACTTGTAGAAATACACAGCTGTTGTCTTCTGCCCTACATGCAAACTGAGTTATAATTAAGCACATTCAGAGCCAGGTAACCTTGTGTTAATGATCTGAATAGACATTTAGTGGGACTGCTGAATCCAGCAAACAGGTAAATACTTGTGTTCATTTAAGATGATAATTCAGTAAAGAGCATGTTTGTTGGGGCAAGCAGCATGGGTGTACTTAGCCTAGGAGCTGAACAGATGCCTCTTCTTGAGAGGCACAGAGCAGACATTCAGAGGAGTTGGAGAACCTTCTTTCTATGGGTTTAACTGGATCCTGAAGAGGAGATAAGGAGACAAAAGGTCCCTAAAAGTAGTTTCTGAATCGGAGTTCTTGTCCAGTGTTAACTTCAGGAGGTGGGATGTGGTCTCCAGCGAGGACAAATACAGTCTGGTTCCTTATTCATACTCTGTGACCTGGACTTGGAGTGAAATATTTCTCACAGTCAGAAAACCTATGGGGTCTATTTTTGAAGTGGAATCGACAGTGAAAACCGGCTTAGTACTTGAGTGTCATATACCCACACTCCCTGGGGCTCCTCATGTGAGTCCTGACAGAGTAAATTCAGTCCTGTGTCCTTAGGAGAGACACACCCAAGCCTCATACAGTTTACACAAAAGCCCACTCCACCACTAAACAGAGCTTCACAAAATGCCCAGCAGCAGCAGAAAAAACACACCTTATCTGTCTTTAAAAGCACAGGCAAATGAAAGAGTATTGTCAGCTTCTATTTTCACTGTGCCTTTATTATGCAGAGAAATACCAAGTCCATCCATTGCAAGAGACCAAGGAGGGAGGTTACCATGTGCATAACCTTTGATAACAGAATAGACACATAATCCCTTATCCAGCACAAAAAATAAAAGCTATTTTCCTCTGTCCATGATGTTTCAAACAGGTCCTAGTTTTAACATTCCTAAACATCAGGTCCTCCTACTGTGGGGAAACAAGATGAGCTGTGAGGGAGACTACAAGAGGTGTATGAAAGGACAAGGAAGGTATGCTAACATTCACTGGGATGGAAACACGCTTGCTCATACCTTTTCTAGGATCTAGTCTCCACCTCAGATATGATTCCATTTCTGTAATGGTAAAAAGGTCTATACTGTGCTTTATTCATGGAAAAGATAGACATAACAACTTTCATCCTAATTTAAATACTAATAGTTCATAAGTGAGACAATTGCAAAAGGAATATTGGATTTATTCTTCTTCCTTTCTTTGCTCAATCTTTACCTTTTTTCCCAGAAAGGAGCTAGACAGAGAGCTATTTTTTACCAAAGCAACTTCCTAATGAGCAGAGAAGTTCTAAAGAATCCCACCACTTCCAAAAGGAACTTGCAAACCAGCATTTATTTATTTGAGAAAAAAAAAAAAATCCACCAAAAACTGTTCCTGTTTGATTAAAGGTTGTAAAACATCCTGTATCATCTGGGTATAATAAGGAACAGAGAAGCCTTCAAATCTGCTTTAAAAATATTTCTATTTAATTTATCCCTCCCCAAAGAAGAATAAGGAGGAAGAGGAGGAAAACATGTGTAGACTAAAAAGAAAATTCTAAGTTACAAGTTTTTTTAACTAAGTATCAAATAACCAGTTGTTAGGCAGAATTTATTACAACTGACCTATATTCATGAAGTGCAATACAGTAGCTTTACCGGAAGATCTCCTGACACATGCATGCCAGCAATAACTAGTCTGCAAGTGCTAGCCCTCTCCCACACGTTCACTCTTATCTCCTTAGCTGTATTCATCTCCTGCCACCTTTCAGCTTTATGTTTTATCACAGAGTAGTACGGACTTGCCTAAAGAAGTCTGTCAGACACCCACATTCTACACCTACTGATCCATAGGGAAAGTAAACATCAAAAATAAAGCAAATGGAATTAGAGGCAGGGGCAGATCAAGAAGGAACTCGATCAATGTAGATCAGAAGCAGACTCCCTCAGCTCACAGGTAGTTTTGCAGCTTGGTGTTTTCACTTACTGAGGTATCTTTCACCATTCAGAAGTTACCTCAGAACCTGGCTCCTCTACAGGGCAAAGACTTCAGAACACTTCATGTGTTTCAAGCATTTTTCAATATGCCATTATCACCAATCTATGTCAAAACTTGACTTTAAAAGTTCTTGTAACAGGTTGTCAGGGCCTGAAAGAGTTGACGCCTCACGCCCCGCGGCGGGCAGCGAAGGCCTGCCCAGAGCCGAGCCGAGGACCCCACCGCCCAACCGGGGTGCGCAGCCCCGCCTGAGGCGCCGAGGGCTGTGGCAGCACGCGCAGCCCCGCCCCCTGACGGCCAACGGTCACGCGGAGCCCACGTGAGGTAGGGGCTCACCGCCGCCCCAAACGCCCCTCGCGCCCCCCAGTGGCTCCTGCGCAGCAGCTGGAGAACGTTCTGGAACTGGCCTCAAGGGGGGCCGGGCCTGGCACAGCCCCAGCCCCGAGGGGCCCCGGGCGCACCCCCGCCGCCGGGGTACCCCGCGCTGCCGCCGCCCTCGCTCCGGGCCGGCCTCCCCCGCCCGCTGCCCGAGGGCGGCCATAGCTCGCTCTCCTCTTCCTGCCTTCTCCTCTCCTTTTGTCAGTGTTTGGATTAGAGCCCGCGGTGCCTGTCGCCGTGCTGGCCTGGCTCGGGCTGCCTCCTTACTCACACGAACCGTTGGCCAGGCCTGAGACAAAGATGAGAGCTGCCCGCACCCAGACTCCTCTCTGGAGAGGAGTTCAGAAAGAAGGGGGTCTGTTCTGAACCTCCTGACCCCACGGGGGGGTCTCCCTTACCCCTGCATATCGTGGTGCTTTCCAAGTTCAGATTGGTGTTTACTGGCAATTAGTGTTTAATTGATCATTTGGTGTCATTTCACCTTAATTTAGCCCAAGGCAATCACAGAACCTCCATGGTCTTCTCTGGACAGTCCAGTTCCCATCGTGATGCGGGCATGAACAGAAATGTAAATGGCAAACTCAGAACCACACAGGCACAGTTTGTCTTACAAACAGACTTTGATAATTTTAAAGGAAACAGAAGCTTGTGCTGCTCTCTCAGTACACTCAGAAACATGGCTGGTGTCAAATCATTGCCCTAAAACGGGGGAATAAAAACATACTTGCCTAAAATTATAAGCCTCTAATTCATTAACAAACTAGAAATGCAAAAAGGGACCTCAGTTTTCCTGTTGGACCCAAGACCAAGTTTTGCCAAATAAGTGACAGATTATTCAAATACACGTGCAGATATAAAGACAACTGCAAAGCTGATCTGCATGCAACCAAACTAAGATGAGCCTCAGTATTCCTTTTCCACACATTATCGTATTTTGTTTGTGCAGCTGGTTTAGAAAGAAGGTCTTTTGGATGAATGTTATCCAAATTCAGTTCCAGAACACTGTTCCTAGAGTAGGAACCTGTTTCTCTCCAAACAGCTCTGACCTGAATGTATGTTTAACAAAACATAGTTTAGAAGGGAGAATGCAATAGCTGCCTAGAACTGTATATAATTAAAGTCAGGTATTTCGAAACTTGTGCTTGATAATCAGATTGGTGCCTTTGCAAATGTCAGTCCAAGTAATTCCTTACATTTAAGGAAAATAACATTTCATATGAAGGCACGAACACCGAGGTTGATTTTATTTCAGCTGCTTTCCAGAAAGAAAGACTTTTCAATTTGTCTCTTCCAAGAGCTTCAAAGTACTTAATGCAAATTCTGTGCCTGCCAGTCAAAGGGCAGCACTCAAAGCCTCAAGGAGCCCATCAGCAGCAGGGCTTCAGGAAACTGTCAATGCTGAGTTCAGAAGCAAAGTGCTCTAGAGATGGGAAAACAATCATTTATGCAACCTACAGGCCTTGTTGCAGTTTACAGTACTGGAAGAGGGAAGGCTGGGACTGCGGCTTATTCCAAGCACGGGACTTTCATTGGATATTTAAACTCACAATGAAAAGCACTAAACATTGATGGAGCAGACTATCAGATGGATGGAGTATAATTTCTCCATGATATACTCAGTCATACACATATATACATCCATATGCAATGTGTCTAAACCAGTAAACCTGTACTGAGGTGAACTCAAAATACAGAGAGACTACCAAAATAAAGACTATACTAATGACTATACTGTTTGCTTCATAGCATTTCTAAAAGTACCAAAAAGCTGGGGGAGGGAGGGTACACACAACATCACGGGGCAGGAGGGCAAGAAATGAACTTCAGAAACTCAATACAGAAAAAAAAAAGATACTTTAAAACATGATTTTAAATACTTCCTTGTGATTTATTGGGCTGTGGATCATGATTTTCAAACATTTGCAATGATACAGAGCAACCTGGAGTTCTCCAGTATTTTCTTCTGTTTCATGTGAACTATCAATGGTTCAAAACCCCTACAAGTATCTAGTTCTCTCCTAAAATCTGCCACACTCCTGACCTTTCTAACCTCTTGTGCCAAACTTCCTTATGGCTGTATATACATCGTATAAACACATGACTTATTTATGCAATCAGACAAGCTCTAAAAGGGAATACAGTAAGAACAAGTGAAGTTCAGATTTTCTCTTTTGGGGAGTTTTCAACATTACATCACAGTAGGTAACACTTAGAGGAAAATTCTGAATTTCAGATTCTGAAGAACTGACAGTTGACTAAGGTAATCCCAAATGCTTTAAGTCACAAAGCCACAGAAACGTGAGAGTAACTCTGGAGTCCAGCCTCCCACTTCAAATAGGACTGTCTTGAAAACCTCCACTGTATGGATATAACACAACTTCTCTTGATAAACTCTCCCAACTACTGCAGGAAATCACCAGGATATGAAACTGGAACTTTTTCTCATCATCTCAGAGAAGTTTCTTCTCAGAGTCTGATGTCCCAGTCTTGTCAGTGGTTTAGATTCTCTGAAACTGACCCAAGATAAAAATATAATTTTGACATCCTTAACCAAAAAACCCCTTTTGTTTCCCCAAATAAAAATGTCCATTTTTCCATTAATATAAACCTTCCATAACAACTCTGTTCATAACAAAGTGTTCACAAACCATCTGCAGACTCATACTCATATGACCCATCTGAGAAATAATGGTAACTGACATTTCATGGTTGAGAAGTGTCTGTTCTATTTCAGAAATTTTTTTGAGAAAGAGGATCAAAATTAAACAAACTACACAGCCATTCAAACTAGAAGTGGGTTAGTAATTTGCACATATATATGAAAATTATTCACCCACTTGTACCCTGTAACATCACCACTGTGTCCTATTCAAAATGAACAAAGGTCTCTACTATCTTCATTAACCAAACTGTTTTGAATTAATACGAGTCTCTACAACCATAAGCTGTTGTATCTGCACCAGGCTGGAGCTGGAAAAAAAACCTGAAAACTGCACTGAAAAAAAACCTGAAACTGCGCTGCCAGTATCATATTATTTCCAGATGACAATGATGCCAATGAAAATCTCTGCTAGCTGATACCTTGCCCTCACATGCTTATAGCTGTAGCTCTTAAAAAAACTATCATAACTCAGCCTAGGAGCAAGGAACAAGTAGTAGACATATCGGGTAAGATCAAGGATAAAAGTGGATGTTAAAGAGTACCAAACATACCATGTACTTAGGAAATGACAAGGCCTCTAGGAAGTAAAGGATGTAAAATCAAGACTTGCACATGTAGCTAATCATTTGGAAGCACTTATAATTATGCAAAAAAAAAAATTAGAGCAACAGAAAGATAATAGAGACCTGAGGGGCTCTCAGTTTTATGTTTTCGAATAGGAAATGAATATTATTATGAAATGGCAAATACACTGGGCCAGATTCATCACTGTGTTATTCTACCTCTTTGCCGATGTAAACATCAGTAAGACCAGAAGAGTAGCTGGGGGAATTGCACACCCTCAATTTTCTCCTTTCTGCTAGATGACTGTGTAACACACTGTTCCCAGCTACTAAATTATTTAGAACATCATCTGCAAACACCTGGAAACATATTTCTTGTTTCAGTTCAATCACTTACATTTTATCCCCTCTCTTTAATTTAGTGGCAGAGGAAATAATACAAGCTGTCATTCCAAATGACTCCTTCAGATAATTTGAAATTACTTCAGAAATATGTTACCTCAAAGCTTTTTTTTTTTAAATAATAATTTCTCTCTATCCTGTACTTTATAGGATGTAACAAAAAACTGTGAAATTAGAAGTGTGTTTAGAGGCTGCACTTCCTAAATAGTTAATGACATTTTGTTATGGTTAATGGAGGAAAACTCAGGGGAACCATAATGGCCAACATATCTGTAGCATGCCTTTGCGAACTGGAGTATATACTGCAGGAAAAATCATAGTAACGCTGTTCTATTTAAAGGGGAAACTGTCTCTAGGGCACAGCAGTCCCTAATAGATGAAAAAAAAGAGATGCCAGAGGACCCTTAGTGAAACATCAGCACTGGGCTGTGACCCTTGTGTCCAGTTGCATCATCCTTTCTCCAAGCTTAAAAGACTAAACCAGACACAGCCTAATAAACATGTAAGAGACAGGTTGACCATGGGATAGGCTAGAGACACGTGTTCCAGCTCTCATGCTGTGTGTTCTGGAATGAAAACCCATTTTGGATAGGCTATACAGTCCAGAAGTGAGGAGTCCTGAGGGAACTGGTGGTCATTTGCCTTGATGAGCATGACACTGGATTATGGGGAGAGGTCTTTCCCCCCCCTCTGTTAGTGCTTCCTGCCTGGGGCCACGTCCCCACAGCTCTGACAGCCAAAGGGACCACGTGAGAATCCCTGAATTCACTTCAGACACACTCAGCTAAGTTTCTGAAAGGCCCAAAGGCTTGTGCTGGCCCAGATCATTCTCCTGAAATGGGATAGGGAGCACTTTGCCCTGCTCCCTCCACTGGCAACATGGTGGGAATGGTGAGCCAGCAACCACCAGCTGATGGTCAAGAGGCAGAGGCACTTGCATTTCAGACAGTACAGCCAAAATCAGTAAAGGATGTCCACCCACAGCATGGAATTTCTCTGAACTGCGCATCAGCCACATTTAACAACAGGTGCATGTTTTCAAAAGTGTCTTTAATCAGCAAGCCTCTACACTATTAGTTGTTCCAGAGCACCACCTAAATTATGGTCATAGGCTGGCTACTGCTTTGGGTGTTGGAAAGACAGGGAAATCTCATTCTGCTCACTGGAAAGTGCAAAGGGTGAGCATTTGCAAAGGATGGCAGCAAATGAAAAGTTTGTATATTGGTTAGCAACACAACACTTCTTGTCTGTACACCCCTCTCTCTCACTGTCATCTGCCAAAACACAGCATCTCAGCCATGGCCGTCTGTACATATAGAGAGTGAGGAGAGTGTACAATGCGAAGAGCACATGCATGCTAAGAGAGACAGAAGTGCTGCCAAGATAGCTTGTCTCATTCTTCAGTCACATTGGCACACACAAAGCTTTAGTACCGTAGTTTCTTATTTGACAGTTTTCAAGCTCCTTTCTGAGACTACTGAGGATCATCCCTGTGACAAACACTGAGTTCAGTCCAGATCACATTGAGAGGAAGATAAAAAGACAACTTGGGCCAGAACTGTCAAAACAGTGGCCCAGTTTGTCAAACCTGCCAGCCTAATGTAACATTTCAAAATCCATATAATCTGACCCACATATGGAAACAGCCTGAATTCAGAGTTATCCATCACCTATACAACATAACAAAGTTCATAAGAGATAGGGAGGTGAACAGATAATGGTTGAATACTTAGAAGCTTAGATATCTACTTATAAGTCTGAATTTAAAGCAAGTATTTTTGAAAAAGTTGACTTACATTGATACAGTAACAAACAGTACTCTGAATTCTTTTGACTTTCAACAAATAGCTTACAGCCACAGCATTGCCTTTGAAGCCTCTCTGTTCTTACCCTGGTGTAGTACCATGGATCTCAGGCAGAAGAGGTCAGCATTGCTCATCCAAGCTCACAATAGAAGTTTATACTGCAGCAGAGAACTGCAATGAATTCTGATCATTACAGAGATTACAGCAGTTTTGGACCAAATCAACAGTTCACCATCCAGCCATCTCTTGCTTTTCCCTTATTCCCAATGCCATGCACTCCCAATGCTTTACCTTGAACCGGCTCTGATCCACAGCGCATCAGTTCCATTTACTAAAACAGCAGAAAATAACCTTGGCAAAAACCAAACCTTTATTTGGGTTAGAGAGGCAAATTAGCTCTCCATGCAAACAGGTAAGTGCCAGAGCCAAGGGAGGAGGGAGAGGAATCCTGCTTTTCTGTGTCAGCAATCTGTGACCAGCTCAGCCTGAGCCTCACCACAGGCACTGTAAGAGCAAATAGCCCATCTTGCTTCTGAAGATATCAGTGCTGACAAGGAAGGCATGAGAGGGATTAGGAAATACAATATTTGCAGGAAAGTAATTTGCCTGTTATCACGCAACCATTTGATGATAGAGCTGTTTACCAAGAACCCTCACACAACAGTGTCTGAGCAAAGCTATTACCCTTACCCTCAAATCTATTTCAATTTTTTTTTTTTGATAATATTGTTTTTGCTGTACTCAGCCATCTTTTCTGTTCAAAATAACTTCTTCTTGATCAGCTGGAGTTGGTCAAAATATGTTGGCTACATCATAAATCACACATCCCAACCTGCCAAAGGCTGAACATGAGAATACACATGCAATGAAAACCCCAAATGAAACACTGAAAAATAAAATTCATGGAGAAACATAACAACATTTCCTTCAGTCTGGAAACCCTGCCATCTTATTTTTAAATTCACAGTGGAAACAGTTTTCAGCAAAGTGAGGGAGGTTGGATCTGTGTGGAATAGAAGTAAATCTGTCCCACAGAAATGAATGTGATATTTTTCAAAATGGAGAAAATTTGAAAGGCATGCCAGAAACCCCCACATCAAGTGGATCACAATGAATAGTTGCAACTATTTCTCCTATGAGAAAGCTCCAGAGACTTCAATGCAGGTGTTTTCCAATAGCTAAACTTTTGAAAATATTCAATAATAATTTTCTAACTATGAGAGAATGAATTAAGCATATCCCTGGCCCATCTAAGAAAAATTTTATAAGGCTCAAACTTTATAAACCTGTGGCACTGGTGAAAAGAATTATTTTGCCCTTGGGCTACTAATGAATGGCTAGGTTTACTAGCATTCAAAAGAGTATTAGATGTTTATATGGCTAACAAGAGCATTCATGGTTACGTAAGAAGGGATAAATAAAATTAAGGCTATAAGCCTTCACCCTTCAGGGCTAGGGGGAAAAAAAAAAAAAAGTTCTTTGGTGGCAAACTATTCTATGAAGACCTAAGGTAAAATCTTGACCTTGTTAAAGTTACTTAGAATTCTTCCAAAGTAGCTATAATTTTACCCCAACCTTGCTTAATTATGCAGCTTCCCCTGACTTTATTAGGCTATTCATCATCTGCAGAGCTTCTTATTCTTTCCTACAGCACCTGAAAATAACCAGTATAGCTACAGATAAAGCAGCTAGTTAGACATCAGGTGTGAACTGAACAAGCAGTTGCTGTATTCCTTTTATACCTGTTTTAGAGAACTGAAATGAAATATTAGCTCTGATTAGGAACTGACAGGCTGCTAGTTTAGCTGGCTCGAGGACTACTGAAGTCCTTGGTATGAGGTGAGAGCACAATACAGTACGTTCCCTATCGTACTGCATCATCCTGCTCCCGGGGAGCAGCAATAGATAGGTGCTGATTTATGCATGGAGAAACTCTGCTCCAGTTCCACCCTGAATTCCTTTGCGTTACCGTCAGAGCAGGATCCCTGAAAGTCCCCAGTGTTGCCTGATACGCATCGTTAGCCCTGACTGGCATCTTACAAGTACGGTTCTCCTGACTTCACTCTTTGCCATCTGTCAGCTGTTCCCCAAGGAACAGACAAGTACCAAAGCCTGTTACCTCCTCCTCTGTTTTCCTTAGCTTTTCTACCTTCTTGTCCCCCTCACAGACATACACACATCTCCCTGCTGTTTCTCCCCCAGCGATTCTGCCTCCAGCCAGTTGCTTTACCTCCTCTACCAATGTGGCAGATGCACAGTAAAACAACAGGGCTTACGCAGGGTGGTTATCTCATAAAAGCCTCTCCATTTCAGCTGGCAGTTCTGCAGGGTAGACCCACGCAGGTCTTTCATAGCTGTATTGCAGAACCAGACGCTGAAGTTGCCCTGCTTGTCTTGGTACTGTATCCAGTTGTTCATAACGTGACATCTCCAGCAGCCTACATAATTCATCATGATTATTCACTGCATTGTGATAGGATTTAGGATTACTCTTTTTATGTTTGTCAGTATGAGCCAAGATTACATTACTCCTCTCATGCCATGAAGCATGACTCCAGAGGGTATTTAAACAGTGGGAAGCATTGCTCTCCCAGTGCTGCTGGTGACAGCATCATCTCCATTTAGCCATGCACCCTTTGCTGCCTAGTGCATAGGGTATTCTCCCTAAATAAAGCACTTACTAAGATAATTGAATACTAGAGAACTAAAGTGATGTATTAAATTAAAACCATTTCTTTCTTCCCTCGTGCCTAAACCTTCAGCTCCTTCCGTAGGGGTAGAAAGAGAGAAATCCAGCTGACAGCTAAGACATTTAACACAAAGCAAGGGTTGAGATGGGAAATTGTTTGTGCTCCTGCTGCTGGAATTCTACGTAAGAGAAAGAAAAGTTGGGAAACTTGTGAGTGTAGTGAAATACTTATAAACCCTACAGAACAGGAGCCCCGAGACTGGTCAGCCTTCTGCCGACTACCATCTTCCAAGAATCTTGCACAAATTGTTAAGGGGTAACTCTCAAAAAGCTGTTAAAGAAATAGGTGCTCTTTACCCTTGATTTTCAAAGGAACTTCAGTGTAAAAACCCCTCCAGCTCTTTTGAAAATCTGGGCTCAGTGTCAGTGAGCCTTATTTTCTGATCTCTAAAATTGAGCTTTTTACCCAGCTCCCTGAAGCTCTGTGGATGAGCATCGTACAGTGCTGCTTTTAGTATCCAAGCATGACTACTAACAAAGAAAAAACCCTACAACAAACAAGTTACACCAACTTAATTTTTGCAGAAAGCTGAATGAAACCATTCATTTCCTTTCAGGATGTTCAGCTTGACACTTAGATCTTTTAATGAACAAGTTACGCTTTGTATGTCCTCATGCCTTTGTCATATGTTCATTGAAGCTATCCTACATGTATATTGCTAAATATTCCTAAGACATACACAGTGAGAGATTAAGGCACATATTGACTGTTACTGGATATGAGAGTGCTCCTCCCTTTGGTATGAATAAGGTTAGGGTCAAGTGACCTGACAACCAGTCAGAGAGATATCATCACAATTGGGCAAGGCAGATCCAACAGCAATACCACGCCAGCTTTATGGATAAATATAAATAATTCCTTGGATGGGGAAGATAACTGCTCTGGACTAACTCACAAATGAGTTCACATTCCTCTCATTTCCAGTAATAAGAAGTAGTGTCTGTTCCTTCAACTCTGTTGTACAGGAACTAGAAAAACAAAGAATTGGCACAACAAACTTTTTTCCTAAAGTAAGGCAGCATCAACAGTGCAGGCAGCAAACCTTGCTTGTGAAATTCTTGTAGGCAGGGAAGTTTAAAGACCTATATTGTTATTCCCTATGCCTTTGGATGGTTATGAGGTTATGTAGTTGAACCACCATTCAGTTTTGGATCTCCTGTTTTCCATCCTCATAAAAGGTGTTAGACCTTCGCCCACTTATGCCAGGAAATAGGGCTCTTGGACAAAGTTTATCCACAGGTTTTACAGAAATGGATATCAAACATTATAAAATAGTCTTGCCATAACAGCTGGGTGGCAGGCTCCCAAGAGGGTCTGGTGAATCACAGCTCTGCTCCTCCTTGGGTGGCCCTAATTTCTTTGCAGGTCTCCTAGTTGTTTAAAAGGACCGCGCTTGGATGGAATTAAACACAGACTTCTTTTTCACACAGGGAAAAATTTCAGTTTACACATTTCAGTTCTTCACCTTGTTTTGTACACAGTGCACGAATTTCTAAAGACATAGCAGTGACCTACCACTGGCCTGTGCCTTCACTTCAAATTAGGTTTGACAAAAGGAAAGAAAAGACTAACAACCCCACATACATTTTTACTGTCTTGTCAGAAAGTATAGTATCTTCTTTTACCAGTCCTGAAGCTCCTGTACTTTTATCCCACTCACTTCATCTTCCTGTGTCATCTGGGGCAAGGAAAGAAACCAAAGAGGCAATAATGAAAGAGACTGATGTTCCCCTGCCACCTCTCTTTTTTTTTTTTTTTTTAATGTCAATATGAGTAAGATTGATTCCTACAAGTAGGTAGAAAACTGTGTATGACTTTGTTTAATGCCTGTAAACTTTAGCTGTTCAAATGTTAACTACACAGAGTCAAATATGAAGCCAATCCATCTCTCGCTTTCCCTCTGGTTGCTTGTTTGGACTCAAAAGGTCCAGTGAAAACCCAGAGTCAAATGCTGAGTAGGATCTTTATTTTAGCTGATTAAAGCATGGATCAGGTTTAACTAAGAGCAGCCAGCATTCACCCTCTTTCTTTTCTACCTGACTCTGCTTCAGAGCACTTCTGTCCTTTCCTCTCCTTTTCCCCCTTTCTTACCAATTATCCCATGAAAAACACACCCTTTTCCTGAACACTTGTAACTGATATGGAGGAATTTCCCATTGTCTCCCCTCATTCTGTGCCATCATGGAGTACCAGCCCCATCTGGGGACAGTAGAGCAATGAGCTGTATACACATAAGATGCATATCTCAAAACAACCTCACTGATTATTTGTGTCTCTGAGTGAACCAGCTCTATATAAGTAGAACAGCACCTGCAGAGGCTACTTGCCTAGCAAAAGTCTTTAGGTTATATTACTTGCTGGATATTATTTCATCCGTTTGCTGTGGGCTGGGCACAACACAGGAGTTATCACAGGTAAGCAAGGATCACAATGCTAAAACTTACAGTGGAAAATCCTTTGTCTGCTGTTGTATTTGTTTTGCAGATAAACGGTCCAATATTAGGTTGAATTAGAATGCCTGGTATCACAGCTATCTCTTTTCATAATCTCCATGTATCTTTTTCAGAAAAAGATATGACTTATTTCCTGTGTAGAAATCTAACCAGTTTGCTCTTGAGTGAAGAGAATCAGAGATGGAAAATCAGGAGACTAGTATTAAAAGCCTAAAATATATCAGTCTAATGGCTTATTATTGGACTATTATATTTTACCTAAATTTATATTAGGATTGTTGAAAATGTATAGGAAGTATTTGGTTACCTAGAAAGATACCGTCATCTAAAGACACATAATTCCAGAAAAATTCCTTTGCGGACAAATAACACATCCAAAGAATTTGATGACACCCAAGACAAGAGCAAGTGAGGTTGAAATTATTTATCCTCATCAAAGACTTCCTTTATACCTGAAGGAAGGAATCCAGTTGACCACTGGTCAAAGAAAATGAGTCATTTTGCGGAGCAGGAAAATTTGCTTTGGGTTGCTAGAGTCTCTTTGGGTGAACACTAAGTTATTAACCAGTTTAACAATTAATTCATTTTTAATTAATTAAAATCTTGAGAAAACTCAAGTGACAAGTATAACTTGCAGGCTGTTTAGACAGCTCAAATAGTCTTTATTAACATGGTATGAATAAGTATTTTTAGTTTTAAAAAAGTCTAAAGAAATACAAGATTGAGTTTTATGAAAGTCCTGTCGTCTAACTCCTCTTGAAATTATAGGGCACAGTGTTCTTGGTTATATTTGCCTTCACATTTTGCTTTCCAACGGGCATTTTAAGACACCTAGGTGTGTTGGGCAGGGGGGCAACCCTGTACTGAACAAACTATCTTTGGAATTGTGCTGATTTACGAGAGATCCCAAACAGACTAACATTCCTACATTAACTTTTTTTTTCCCGCCAGCTTGGCAGTACCATAATCTAAATTTATTGCTCTATTTATATCACATTTTTGAGGAATCTTAGTTACAAGCTGGGCATAAGTGGTCAGCACAAACATGGCTTCCTTTGGGTCTAATGGGGGGATTTCCAGCTAAGAGGGAGGACCCTTCCATTCCTCCTGAAGTAGAATGCATTTTCTTGCTGTTTGTAAAGTGATCTTCATCTGCAGACAGCCACATCCTGAACGAGCAAAACACACATTTGAACTTGCAGCTTCTGATCTGAATGGGACTTGACATCACATCCAAGTGCAAGACTGAATCTGTCTGCAGTGGTTATAAGCACAATCTTTACATTAAGCACACTGGCAGAAGCACATACCTGAATCGAAGTACCTGTATTTACAATTTCCTCAGCATTTGAACTTCTGCCACTTTTATCCCCAAGGGCTGTTATGATACTTAAAATACGGTCTGAAATGGGAATCTTCATTAGCATGTATACCACGTGCAGCTTCTCAACAGTTGCTTACAAATTAGATGTAGCAGGAACTGTCTCTGACCTTCAGTTAATTACTTTATACTACTATTGAATTTCAAAAACTCCAGGGGGTATCTTTTAGAAAATACCTGCTGAATATTTGAGGAGCAGCAAATGACACATGGTCATCCATTTAATAGGATAGTATTAGCATCCTGTTCCGAGGATCCAAAAGCAATCCTCCAGCCAGCACCACTGGTCAGAGGGCAGCAGCGAATGACTCACAGGGAAGGGGAATAAATCTTCATTTTTCAGAAAGTTCCAGGACACAAACGTTAACAAATCTTTAAGGATTTCATTCACAGGAATCCTACCTAAATCCTGTTGACTTTCTCTCTGGATCAACAGAGCAGAGACAGTTCAGTCAGGTGAGAACTTTTCTGAGCACAGTAACTGTAGAAATAATTGTATTTATTGGCACAGCTTGCTTTGACTCCCCCTTCTGAGCACGGTTTGCCTTGCTTGATCTATCCCACATGGAAATTGTCAAACAGTAGTACTCATCTGAGCAACAATTTCCTCAAGTCCTAGTAGATAGGCAACCACCTTAGGTACATACAGGCGTTATACCCTTGAGGGAGCTCAGTCAACTAATTAAAAACGTTATGGTAATATTAGCAGTGGTAACAATAATTGGAGTACATTAGTTTACTCCATTGACTTTTATTTGATTGCCCATATATTTATTATTTGCCTTTTAAATACTATTCTATATTTATTATTTGCCTTTATTCATTCCCTATAGTGCGTGAATATGAAAAAAAACAACAAAAAAAAAACCCCAACCAGTTACACAATATCACAATCAGCCCAAAAAACTCCCAAAGAATTAGCTGTGTTCCAGAAAATGCAGTTGGAGGGAATGAACCCATATGCTTGGCAGACCAACACAAGTCTCTAAAGACATGAAGTATCCCTGCTTCACTGGGATATGTATGTATTCTCTCCAAGGTGGATATGTGGGGAAGTTGGACTGTCCAGGAAAATGGACAAGAAACGTTCAGGAACAAACATACCTCTGTCATGTATAAACACACTGCAGAAGAGAACCACCACATAGCTCTCATCTAATTCTCTATTAAAAAAGTGTGGAAATTACAATATGAAGTAGAATCTGTAAGGACAAATTGTTCTTTGCAAGACGTGGGACTGAAAGTGATATCTCTCAGAGTATGCTAGCTCACACCAGTATTTTTGTCAGAGACAGACATGTGCAAACAGATCCATTTCCCATCCTCTCAAGCGCTTTCTCCTGCTGTTTGTTACTTGACCTACTGCTCTATCAACAGTTTGTCATCCTGCAAAGCCTTAACATGTCATCCCCACCAACACTAGAGCACCTCCTGGTTCATTGCACTCTAGGCAAGATGACGACTGGACCCGAAGCTTTGCAACAAACAGTTAGAATAACTCTTTTGGCAGCAACTAGAGAATCATATAGGTGGGAGAAAGTAAAAAAAAAGTTTTCAGGAGAACCATACCCATTTTTGCTGAGGAAATCTACCTCAATGGTACATGACAGCTTCTTACAATAGCTTCAGAACAGCCTCATTTTGGCTTGTTTAAATCTTGCTTTGCCTTGTCTGAACTTCAGTTAAACACCAACATCAAGAGCAGAAAAATGGTACCAAAGTTTACAATGCTCAGAAACCTATCAAGAATCCAGCAGCTGTACCCAGCTTTTAAGAATAGCACCAAAGACACCACTGTTTTCATGACTGCAGTCCAGCTGAGTGAGCAGGAGACATCCCCAGACTTCATAGGCTGGGAACCAGCCCTCTAGGACATAAACACTGCCTGCTGAGCGAATCCACCAACCCTGATGCTCTGCGTTGCTCTGACAGGCAAATACAAAACAATCTTTTACGCATCCAGCCTTACCTCTGAGACACCATATAACAGAAAGTATATTCAATCACACACGTTAAGCACAAAATGACAAAAGATTAATGAAAGGAGGCAAATGAAGGGAAGGCATTTTAGGGGAAAACACTGACACTGAGACTGCCAAAACTGAATAATAGGTCTGATTGCTTAACATCTGCTAAAATAAATCCTTGTGGTAGTTTTGAAAGCTTCAAATCACTTTCAAGCTCTGATTCAAAGGGAGATCAATAGGAAGATGCCTAGTGCCCAAGAAAGTTAACAGATCAGAGCATGCGGAAGATACAAAAAATCTGATTTTGCCCAAGGCCGTGCACATTTTTTACTTCACTTTTGCTCGCTAGTGATAGTATATGCTTTGGTACACAAGGAACTAGAACACTTAAGCATAGCTTCACAGATTATTACTGAAATTTTCTACAGTGATGCCTGCAGTTTCAGATGTAATTATTTATAAGAAACCTGAATTAATTTAATTGTTTTTTTCCCCTCAGCAGTTGTAGTTACTTCTTATTATTATTTCATTTTTCTGGATTGATCAAACTTCTGCAAGGAATATAAAAACAGAATTTTACAGTAAAGAAACTATAACTACTTCAAGCAAATAGAACAAGCCTCTTACAACATGGGCCTGGATTTTAAAACCATTCAAACTCGATTAAGTATCTATACAGATTATTTGCTACACTGAGACTTATCTATATATATCTTTCTATATAAAAGAATTATAAGGCAAATAAAACTTACTAAAAATTAAATAAACCAGTTTCTTTATAAAAGGGGAACAGCAATTTGGAGAAAGACTGTGTTTCTTAAAGTGTGAATTTGAAAAATATGTTTTACGTTGATAAAATGTGCCATGTTACAAAGATGAGAAGCAAACCAATATGGAAGAGGAACCAAACAGCAGACAAAATCTGAAAAAATCTGAGAACTGCACTAGAAACAGGATAAGATATAGAAGGGAAAATACATACTTACACACTTATTGACTAAGAACAAGATTTCTTCTACTAGCTGGTATTTCACCACTGGAAACAACAGGGAAGAAGAGAGAATTAGTGGAAATCCGTATGACTGACATCTGTTTTCGTGATGCACACTCAGTAGCTTAGGTGCAGAACCAGTATA
This sequence comes from Pelecanus crispus, assembly GCF_030463565.1. NCBI lineage: Eukaryota > Metazoa > Chordata > Aves > Pelecaniformes > Pelecanidae > Pelecanus > Pelecanus crispus. Next base: position 11,637,270 of record NC_134652.1, on the reverse strand, counting down.
GGTATTTTCACTTGGCAGTGGATCCTCATTATGTAGACCTGTCACTTTGCCAGCCTATTAGCCCAGGACCAACAGCACACAAACTCTGCCTCCCTGTGTTGGATGTGAATGACTTTGCATGGTCTACAAAGTTTCAGAGCTTGGTGTCATGTTGTAGCATTACAACCATGATTGTTTGGTTAATTGAAAATCTTTCAGATAACCCATGTTTTGTTACCCACAGAATTAATTTCCTCTTAAACCAGGAATGATTAAGAATAGAAAGAAGAAAAAAAGAGAGGAAAAAACCAAACAAATAACAGAAATCTGGCCCTAAAAACTCAACCAAGCAAGAACCAAGCAAAAAATAGCTCACTAAAAAAAGTATTTCCCACTAAACATAAACCAAACATTATTCACAGATTTAGGAATGTGATAGATCAATGTTAATTGACTCTTCTGTACTTTCATCTTCTAAGAACCCAACACAACCAAACTCTCTCTCTCAGCTTGAATACACTGTACTTAACTGTCTCTGAGTCTGTACCAAAAAGCCACTTATTAATTAATTAAAGGCTCAGACATTATAACTGGAGACAAAAGTATGGCTGAAGCAGGCAGTTTTCTGGAAATAAGCTAACAAAGCTGAAAGACCAAAACAAAAGCTTTATTCAATATTAAGAGCAATTCTGGAAATAAGTCATACTGAATTCATTAACTTTCCCACCTGACCCACTTTATTCCTGGAAATTTTCCTCTGACCAGCTACTGTTAATGTAGCTAAGTAACTTTCTAGGTTGACACTAGAGGTAATACCTTACACAGGAGCATTAATGAGCAGGCAACAGACACAAGACAATAATTTTCCAGGGAACATTGGGGATGGATTCCTGCAAGTATAACCCAGCTGGCCACAAGTGAGTCTGGGCAGCCTAGAGGAATGACCTGCTACTGTAAAGACAAAATTCCTATACCTAGACCTGATGATCTCTCCATGTCCCCCAAAAAATAGTGCCACCCTTTGGAGAGGAAAGTGACAGAGACATTGCAGAGCAACCTAAGTAAAAATAATCCATGCACCACTTCAGACTACGGTGAGCTACAGCTCTCTTCCTCTCAATAAAATGGGATCTGTGAATATTTGTATTTGCAAAACTGAAGGTAGGGGGAAAGAGAAGAAAAGAAAATACTCTGGTCTTCTTGATTCAAGCTGACAATTGGGCCCTAGAAGCAGAGAGAGGTTTCAGTGCTTTCAAGTCCATTCTCCTTCCCAGCAGGGTGGTCCCTTAGCTGTTCTGTCTCCTTCACAGACTGATTTTCTCTGGATTCCTGGGCATAAAGGGAAGACACATTGTAGGAGTGTGGAGTTTGGCATAACATCTGCTCCATTCTCATTCCACATACAAAATTACTTAGTTTCCTCTTAAAACTTTTCTGTATAAAATAGACCAATTTGTTTTTAGGAAAATCTTTGCAATGTGTTCTTCTCTCCTCTGCATTAAGTGTCAGGCTGAAAACAAATCTCTTGGTTTCTTGCTGCCTCTCTGCACCATTATTCTTAACCTTTTAATTAGTCATCCTCTGCTAGCTTCCTGCAAGGCATCTGCTCCCACAACATCACAACTTGAAACTCCATCCTACCTAGAAATCTCTTTACTAACATGGTAGTTATGCAAACAAGTAAACAAACATTTAGACCAGAAGGGTCAAAAAGAACCTCCCATACACTGCAAACAACATACAATTAGAAGCTCTTTAGAGTGAAGGAACAAAAATTGCAAATTCTGCAGTGTGCCCATGGGAAAGCTCAATAGCACTGCCAAGGAACTTAGGACACCAGGTGCCCTCTAGCCCCTCCTTAGGTGCCAAAAGCCTTATTTTGAGCTGGAACAAGGGCATCCTTTATATCAGCAAAGCTCCCATTACATTGAACTTTACAGAATATGTGTTCCATCTTTGTTCAACAGAAGAGTTCACGATGCCACTCAAAACCTCATTGCAGGTGAAGGAAAGGTGTTGGCAATCTAATGATGTGATTTTTATTCTACAGTAGTAGAGCTCTTGAGGATCTATTAAGGAAGGGTGCGTATAGAGCACAAAATAATACAGACGCATGGTGAGAAGTGCTCTCCTTTCTGCCAGCACCTTCAGATCTTACCATGGTTTAGTAAACAAAGGGAGGAACAGAACTTAGAGCAGTTCAGGCTGCATGGATTACAACTCTGTCTTTCTACAGCCCTCAAGCAGGGCACCAGATAGTTGAGAACAGCTCAGGATAATAACATGTTTTGAAAACTTAACACTTGCGTATTTGCAAACAATTTCTTCACTAACTTCCTTTCCTTACCTGCCCTAGGGAAACCACTCCATTCTGGATAAATGAAATCCAGGCAGCTTATCCACGTAGGATAGAATAGGATAGGAAAGGAAAAATGCAAAAAGAGGCAAATGCAGTGACTGCCCTGGTATAAGGTTTGAATAAATTCAGCTGTGGAATTAGTAATACTTATGGACATGCTAAACATAGTGGGCAGATGTAGGGGGACATATGAAGCTGGAGAAAGGCCAGGAGAGATTAATCAGAAATTACTGTGCAGCCAAGTCTTAACAGAAAATCCTTCAGTAAGATAAGCAGACATACAAAATAAAATTATAACAAAGGTGCTCATGCAGTAATACTTTCCAGCATAATCTAACAGGAGACCTCCAGATAGATTTTCAGGGTGTTAATAAGGTCTAAAGAGAAATACAGGTGGGATTTTCAGACAGGTGCCTAAGTCCCAGCAAGTGCCAATCTGAATTTTTAAATAACTTAAATAGTATCTGGGTGTTTGTTTGTTAATCCTAATTGCTTTCCCCAGTGGGGCTAGGCTTGCAGATAACTGAAGTTCTTAGTTAATTTTTAGCTAAAACCAAGATTACCCAATGTAATCCTTTAAGACTCAAAATACAACCCTAGCACAGAGTGTGGTTCATAAGTGATATCAGTTTGTTATGATTTCCTAATATTTTTCTCCCATTTTGTTGATATCGGAGAGAAAAATAGCCCAATATTTTAAATATTTGACTGAAAATTGGGAGCTCAGAATTCAAGCTTTAGTTAAACTAAAAAATGAGATTTTTGTAAGCTTCAGTTCCCCCAACCATCAATATGAGTTCAAGTTAAATAGTCTTTTCTTTTTTTCTTTCAAAAAAAAGCTAGAAGTTAAAAGGAATATTTTGCGTCAATTCATTTTGCTTATTTCAAACTTTTCTTCATAAAAGGTACACTTTCAAAGTGAGGAAGAAAAAGTAATTTTGAAACCCAACTTCAAAAATTCAATTTCAAAACAGCATAAAATGAAACATATCAGCATTACCAAAAGAATAAATTTTTAAACATCAAAACAAATGTTTTAATATTTACAGTATCATCACTATTTATTTCTGTATTGTCTGAAGTCACTTATGTGACTCAGCTTCCCAAGTACTTTCTGTTCTTATGATGCTGCCTTTTTTTTTTAACTCCCTCCTTTTCTCTTTGTGACAAAGTTACTGTTCTTTGGGGAAATGTCATGCAGGTCTAGCTGCGAGAAGCTGAATCATTTGGCCATGAATACCATAAAAAAGAAAAACAACCCAAACAATAACTTGTCTCTGCAAATACAACTCAATTTTTCCTGTATCTTTTGTGTGCGTCGCAAGCCCTGTTGCTGTTCAGCAGCGCTGGGGCCTAAATGTCATGCCTGTTGGCTAAAGTGTACTTTATGCTTATCCTCCTTTTATGTATTTTTATTGTGTGCATGCTTTTTCTTGAGTCTGGAGTGACTCATAAAAATGCAAATCTTTAGAGATGACTTAGAAGGTGGTGTGAGAGAACAAGTTTGGGCGAGGTGTACTGTAGATGAAAGAGATTGATTAATCCATCATATGAGTATTGAAAATAAAACACAAAACAGAGGTACCTTAACAAGACACAGTTAAAAAAAAAGCAAACTCACATACTGGAAGGAAGATCAGTTCTGCACCTGTTTTTCCCACACTAAGAGCTCTGTTTCTCTGCAGCTAGCCATGCTCTCCTAAGTGCCCAGACACCTGTTTCAATTGCCCCATCCACTCTGACTCTAAGGCAATCAGGGAAAAGGGGAACTCTCTATAGAGCTTGACACGTCTCCTCAATTGCTGTCCTCCAGAAAAAGGAGGTAAAAGAGGGTGGGAGTGGAAAGATTGCCATTGCAGGTGGTTGGTAGTGTAGCCAGCCACCAAGTGTTAGAACTTCCTCTTCTCTCCTATCAGAAGGGCACCGGGTCCCTTCAGCCTCCCACTCCACTGGAGCCAGAGGCACAGCTCTGCTTCACCCCCAGGGATAGACTTTCTGTGGGATTCCCACAGCAACTCCTAGAGGCAGGCTCAGTTGAGGGTGCAGCTCTGTTTCAGTCCCACCACTTCCTTCCTGACCTAGTTGGTCCAAAATAAGATGAAGAAACATGTGGCAACCAGCAAGTGTCTAAAACCAGATAGGTGCACCTATAGAGATGGCTTACTGTACACTTAATCTTGCCAGAAATAGCAGTCAAGATTAATAACGTCTCACCCTTTTTTTCTGACACAAAGGGGAATACTTACGTTGCTACTGACTGGATTAGTGACCTTTTTCTCTGTGAGCACTCAAATCTCCAGTTCACCCACATCACCTCAGGTCACTTTCAAGGGTGGGTCCTGAATGAGGGAAGAGCTATAACTAAAAGCAGTAAATTCCCACTAAGATCCACTAAGAGAATTTGGACTGTTTGAGACCTTTTGAGGTGGAACTCTAACCATAAGGCTCCTGGAAGTGATGTGAAATACTGGAATTTAGGGATCTAGAGCACTGGATGACTGCTTATTAGTGGGCTGGTTCACCACTTCCCATGTTCAGGAAATGCTAGAGTTTAACTCAGATTGTCAAAGCTGACAAGTGACAATAGAAAACCTCAATTAACTAAAAAACCCAAACTTTTATCCCTACATAGGTTTGTATCGCCTGTCATATGGTTAACCACTGACCATTGTAGCCCTAGACACACTGGAAATACTTGTCTCTCTCTCAGAAGACAGGGAGGGGACGGACAGCTTTCCAGAAACAGACTTTGCCTGCTACTTTAAGGTACTTCTTGTTTCATGTCTCTCCCTCAAAAGTCTTCTAGTTCAGTTTCCCACATAGGAAAGATCAATAAAGATAAATGTAAAAGTTAGCCCAGAAGGAACTTCCAAACAAGAACTGTACATCCAGAGGACGACACAAGCCTCTTGAAGGTGAAGAGTTTCTGTCTATCAACTAAATCAAAAGTATCTAGCAATGCCTGCTGCCAGGTACCAGAATCACAGACTGCAGCCAAATAGCTCTGATTTCTTACTGCTAAAGCCTTAAAAGCACATTTTTGAAAACTGATCTATCTTGTCCTGGAGCTCGCAATTATACATACCTGCTGTGAAAGCTGAATGAGCAGAGCTTTTAGGAAACAGAATGCAGGAGTGTAGCTCTTCACTGATAGAAAATTGAAATGATGAGGCATTACCCCTGCAAAAATAAATATTATAGCAAGGAAACTGGGATGAAAGCTGAAACAAAAACTGACAGAGAGGTTATTTCAGAAATTACGGAAAGGGCAGGAATCAGTAATGACATGAAAAGTCTAGAGGGATGAGGGGATTTTTCTCTGAACCTTGCTTGTTTTCTGCAATGATATTTTCCTTTAATGCACAGCAGAACTTTCATATTGGCAATTGCTAATATCTCTGGATGAACCTTAGTGTCTAGTACTCCTCAGGCATTCTGTGACCTTTTCTATTAGCATACCATATTTAAGAGATATAGTGTTCACTATACTATCTGTTAAGCAGTAAAAAAAGCTCTCACTGGTGTAGAGCCAAAAGTTGTGTCAGAGACTTGATTAAAATAATAAACAAAGGCGACCTTTGAAAAAGGTTAATCATAAAGCAAGCCACTTTATGGCTTCGACTAACTTGTGTTTTATGGAAGGGGAGGACATCTCACAGAACAAGAAGTTATGTTTTCCTTATGCGGTAAGTTGAAAAATAAAATTTACAACTTTCCCGCTTTGAGCAGAAATAGAGAAGTATCAGAAAACCTGGTTTGGTTTTGATATGTTTAGCTCAGTTTTGAAGAAATGTACAGAACAGGAAATCTATACTATGTATCTTTACCCAGACACTATAGCCAAACCATACCTAACTGCCTCTTGTTCAGATGAAGCATTTCTTTGAAAAATCTATTAGAAGAGTTTGTTCGTAAGCTTGAACGTACAAGGTTTCAAAATGATATATTTTTTCTTCCGTTAATCCTTTCAGGGAAATGAAGGACATCAAATTCCAAAGAAAAGCACCCACCATGTCTGTAGGAAGGATTAAACCAGCCCCTGCTTGATTAAGAACAGATAACATTGTTTCTCTGCTGTGTCAGAGGCACTTATCTTTTTCTCTTGGTCTTTCACAGCTGAAGGATTGTGTGCACACATATGCACATGCAGTACCACATAACACTATGAGCCATTGAAGGAAAAAGAAAAAAAACTACACTAACATCATCCTATACTAGATAGGAAATGGACTGTATGGATCCACATGTAACTCTAGGTTCCTTACTACTGTTTTTTCTTTCTCCCCAGACTGAACAAAAAAACCCAACAAAAAACCAAACCACATTTCCATTGCTAGTCAAAAGGAATACAACATCTGTCTACATTCAACCTGTTGGAAATGTTTTCTTCAACAAGAGAATATTCACATAACTGTTTTCCTTGTCAGGTTCACAACAGCTGTGGGACTTATTAGACTGACTGTGTTGAATATTCAACAGTAACTTGCTAGTCATCTGAAAGGCCTCATAGGAGTCAAAATGTACGTAAGCTAAGACAGATAATTTAAAATAATCCCTGTCCAGATTTTGGGGGGGGGGGGGGGGGGGGGGGTAGGGGGGTAAAAATGCACTTTGTGCAGAAGAGTAAAGGCTGGTGAGTAGGTGAATTGTCAAAAAGCCAGTACTGGCTTATTATTTGTGTGCATGGAATTTTTCTGGTTTAAAATAGAGGCTGTTGAGGGCTTGCAAAGGCTGATGCACTTCTCAACACAGTGTTATAAATCCTTCCCTTGCTTACCAAATCACTGTGGACAGCTCCATAGCCCACTTGTTGCTTAAACCTCTTCTGTTCTATAAAGAAATAAGATACTTCACCTTAAAATTGAAGGAAAATATTTACAAAGACAACTACAAAAGAAAAGGGCTCTGCATACTTTTGCTATTCATGTGCATTGTCAGATGCAGCTGGAACAAGAAACTTGGCTACACATAGCCATGGCAGGACAGAGACAATGTGATACAGCACTATAACCTTTCTATAGAGCAAAAGATCATAACTGATTTGGAGGAACATGGCTTTTATATTTTGGGAACAAAAGGAGCCTTTGACATGGTGGAAGGCCTGGGTGCCAGGGAGAGAGTTTGGTAGAGGGTAGAAAAGGCCTATCAGACTTCGACATGCTCCAGTGAAATGAGGCTAGATGTCCCCCCTGTTATGGGCAAGGCCTTACAGCAAGGTCCTCAAGAAAGGAGGCACCTAGTAAGGAAAAGGAGCTGAGTGGCAAGCAGGAGACTTCCCCAAAAAGGCTGGGCAGGACTCAGAAGCCAAGGGTTGAGAGAGCACCTGAGAAGAGTTTTAGAGACAGCAATGCTCTGCTGAGAGCTGAGCTTGGGGGAGCACTAGGAGGAACAAGAAGCAAGGAAAGGATGAGATATCTACACTGTTTGCTGGGGAAGAAAATAATTCTAGCTATCTAGAGATCTGACTAAATAGTTTAATAACTTCAAAGACCTTTCCAAAGCATAGCCTCTGCCCAGTCCCCTTGCTTCCCACAAGGTAAGGCAATAAGACCAACTCCTCTTTCCACATGTTTGCACTCCCCTTGACCTGAGGGCTGTCTGTCTGTAAGCCACTGCACTGGAATAGGATCACACACATCTGTCTCCAAATTATACATTTTGTCAGCCACAAAGTCTATCCAGATGGCAGACAGTCATCTACTGCCAGTAATCCACTTCACCACAGCAAATTGAAGACAAGTCATCTCAGCAGCCTTTTAAAAGTAAAAGAGAACAAGGATATACAGATGTGTTTTGTTTGGTTGGTTTTGTTTTTTTAAATAAAAAGCCATCCAGGGAAAAAAAAAATTAAAAATTAAAACTTGTAGTGCTGCTAGAGCACAGAGTCCTTTGGTTTAAAATCACACTATTTGCAAGTGCTTTCATTTCTGACAAAAAGGAGCACCTATGGCTGCTTGCCAGGACAGCCCACTCTTTCTTACCTGCTGTGAGCTGAAGTGTTTGGAAACTTTGCTGTTGCGTTCTCATGACTCCTTCCAGCCTGGTACTGGAGTTGTTAGGGAGTTTATAAACTTCCCCTCCCTTCTCTCTCTCCCCCTTAGCATAGGAATGTCCTCTGACCCTGGTGAAGAGCTTTTCTAAGTGTTTCCTTGACTCTGACTTCTAACTCCTGTAACCATCTCACCTCTTCTCCTTTAGGCAAACCTTTAAGAAGAAAAAAAAAAAGCAGAAAAAAAAAAGAATCCTGGGAAACTCCAAGTCATTTTGGAGCTGTTCATGTCAAGCAGCAATGCTGGACAATTTTCACGGCTGAATACCATTGTGATGTACTGGTGTTCTGATCTTGCACTCTGGCACAGCAGCTACAGTAATAGCTATAAGCTTTTAGAGATTCAACATAATATTCTTGAAATTATGTTGAACTCCAGGGACAAGATCGTTGGCTCAGGTAGATGAAATAAGATACAATTCCCACCCCCCGCCATGAAGCCACAGAGTATAAATATAATCCCTTTCCACCTTGCTAGTTTAAAAGCTTTATGAGGTTCATACACCATTTCATGTAGGACCACCCACATCACCAGATTTCCAAGTGTGTAAATGCCTACACTAGACCATCTCCTCTGGGATTTTCTGATATTGAGAGACTGAGAATATGACTATCCTGGCTCTTGCTTCTCCATGAACCCGAAAGCCGACAATGGGAAAGACTGTGGGTAGGCAAAGGGGAATCTGCAGAGCCAGTAGCAGCGTGTTGGCACACACACCTCCAAACAGGGCAGAGAGAGGAGTAAGACCTCTGCACAATTCAAAGGTCTGAATATGAGGGTTTCACCCATGAACCCTTTGAGTTTTACTGTTTGTTTGGGATTCTCCCATAAACAAATAGTAAATCATGCTAGATGGCCTTGCATCTGACAGCTGGACCTGAGACTGGATTCTTCAGAAGAGCATTTTCTGTTCCCAAGTACTTTAATACAAGGAAAAAACACAAGCTTTCTGTAACAGCCAGAAAAACAATAAAAATATGATGATGTGTGTCAATCAACTCAATGCTCAGGAGTAATAAGTGTGTTTTAAACAAATACAGAAGTGGAATGAGAAAAAAATACAGCAGCAGACTTCCCCCCTTCCCCCCACTTTCACTTTTGGCAAAACTGAAGATCATTGCATTTCTTACTAGAATTTATTGAAAATAATAAATCCTATCTATTTTGCAGTTGAATTAATGAACCTGACATTCCCACACCGAAAACTTTTCCTCAGTACAACAGCAATAGGTAATCCAGAAGTATCACAAAACACAAATATCAAGTATGTTGACATTTGCCAGCCTAGTACAATGTTTTCCTTTCAGTCTGGAGAAAATAAGAATTAGGAGATGGGAAACCTCTGAAGAAGTTGAGTTTTTTACTTCTGCTGCTGTTTTATTTTTATGTCTGTGGCAGTATTTCAGGTTGCAGGCGCAACAATTGCTAAGGGAACACACGCCCAGAAGTTCAACTCTCGATGTAAGCAATCTTTGAACTCCAGAGGGCAATGGGAGCAATGTTGAAAACATCACAGCCAGAAACACTATCCCAAAAGGTCTCATTATACCTGCTAGAAAGCCCAGAAAGCAGAAGGAAGTGCTGTGGTTAAGATGCAGAATCAAGACGATGGTCAATTCATACCTTCCAGGTTGCAACAGCACACACATGTCTGAGCAGCTATAAATATTCATCCAGACATAGTCTGCATTTGTGAAACAGAGGAGCTCTCTCTTCCCCACTGCCCCCCCCCCCCCCCCCCCCAATGTTCTGATAGCAGACACCCTTGGTCTGCTTTTTTTGGCATCTGGGCGCAAGGGGACACCTCTGGGAAGCCGCCCCTCCTCACCCAGTCTGGCTTCTACATGAGGTTTCCCTGCACTCTTCCACTCCAGTGTCTTTGCTCTCTGGAATCTTTTTAGGCATTTTCTGACTTTCATGTTTGATTCAGGAGTATATTTTAATCATTGTTCTTTTCTAGACAGGAGCCTTGAAACAGCAAGTCAAATAGTTTTTTAATTAATATAATCTCTCTTCATACATTTATGAATCTCTTAATATTAGAGAAGACTTCAATTAACATAAATTGATGGAGAGTATGCAGATTTTTAGTCTTCTCCAGTAGCACAAACTTTAAGGTTTGACAAATGAGATAAAGTTCACTTACAGAGGTATATTTCAAAACAATAGTTTTCACACACATTTCTGAGAAAGAAGAGAGATCTGGAGAGACTTAACCAATAATTGGGGAAAGAAGAAAAAAAATCTCATGACAGCTGCTTAGGACAGAGAGGTACAGAAGTTCTTCATCTTTGCTCCCACACGTCTCTTATTCAGACCCTAAATTGCCTTCATTTGTGTAACCACGGAGGAGTTTGCCTTGCAGGCTCGAGTAACACTCGCCATGCACAGAAGTATGCAAAGCACCAGGAGAAAACGTTGCTCACAGTGAGTTTCCATCAGTGCCTGCTTAATTCACTAAAAAAAAAAGCATTTTCTGGAAAATCCAGACAACATATGGATAACATATCAATGCAATCTGAAAGCTACTGATGTACATAGATTAGTTCAAATGAGTGTCACCATCACCTGGTCCCTGGCAGGCATTAGCCACAGCTGACATCAGCATTACACCATCCCACATTTCCTACTTTTAAACCAAAAGAGCCATTAAAGTGTTGAGACCTTTTTTTAAGCATCCATTTGTGATTAGGCTGTGACTTCCCTATTCCTATGAGGAATAAATCTCCCTGGCGTCTCCCTGTGAGGTTCTCAAAAAACCCCTAAGTGTTCACTAATGGCATTTACAATGTGGAATGTGCACAATTACTTTCCAGATTTTACCTGAGCTCACAACACTTTACCTCTCCTGGTAACTTCTGTAAGACACATTCTACTTCAGCCCATGACTGTTTATCTTAAAAAATACACTCGACATGTATTTTCTACACAAAAAATTGTCAACTACTCGGGCTCAGTTTTCTGCTTAATTAGTTCTAAAGGTAATACCTGGGGGAGAAAGGGAAAAAGCATATTTATTTCCTGATTAAATTTTCCAATGCTCAGAACTCTTCAAGTCTTAACTTCATAGCTCTTACAGCAGTTCAGTCATTTAAAAAATAACCTAAATAATCAAAACAAACACCCTAAGAACATGAAAATCCAGGCTTTTTCATCTTCCAAAATAAATCATATTACTCTGTACATAACAGACAGATAACATTCCCATAAAAAATAGAGACAAAATCCTACAAAATCTAATGGAGCATTTCAAATGCTTGGTTAGAAGGCATGGTTAGAAAACTAATTTTCAGACTAGCAGGCCACAAGTGGTAAACAAATTCCCAATACAAAAATGTTTCAGATGGAAATTGCATAAAATGAATGATGCTTATTCATGGCCACAGCAGACTGAGAAAAAAAATTAATTTAAAAAGTTTTTTTTTTTCAACCCAGCCCAAGAATATCTGATTTCTAAATCAATAGCTGTCTCTAGCCAAACTGAAGTGCTTGTACAACTTCAGACAGGTAATTACTTACAGGGATTGGATGACAAACAAGCACATCAAGGGATATTGCTACATCGATTTCTCTTCTTTTATATTTCATTGTAGCCTTTTGGTTGATTCAGAGATCAGCACTAAGAACTGATTTTGTCCCCTAGTAGGTACAATATAAAGAACTAATATGCTAGGTACATCTTTCATGCCTGCTTTTTCAAACCATTTAGCATCACAGCTGAGAGGCAAAGTTTACAAGGAAGAGGCAGTTTTAAAGAGATTTAGATTTTTTTTTTTTAGACTGATCAGTGCAAATTGAACTAAGGTCCCTGAAAGGGAGTAACGAAGATGCCGTCATAAGATGTAAAAATTATTTCATTCCAAGAAGAAATACAGACCAAGAAGAAACAAGACCCTTCACATATGCATAGAAAAGATAATACTGTGCATTTCATTAAAATATATTAACATGACAAAGGAACCAAACACCATTCACCTCTCCATTGAGGAAGACCCATAGTATACATTCTGCCTAACAAACAGCTGATACAACCACTTAACATTTTTTCACTCAAATGTTATTATTACAGTATTTGAGGGATTGACTTTTAAGTTGTCCTTCTAAGTTTTTATGGCTTTTATTAAAAAGATTATTTTTAGGTGAAAATCAAAATTTTCAGGTTTTGAAAACATCTTAAAATCCAAAAGATTTACTTTACTACTTTTTATCAAAAGTACCATTTTCTGTCTATGTATATACACAGACACACACATCTGTGTGTGCATGCACGTACTGCTAAAGCTATCAGAATTTTCTGTGGGGGAAAACCTGTTCTATGCAGATCTAATTTCCAGTATTAGAGTTTTGGGTTTTTTAAGATTAAGGCAGCTTCTGTCTCCAAAGTCCATTTTTGACAGCAACAATAAGTAAAAATGACATTTATTTTGCTATTTAAAATAACTTTCTAAAAGTCACACTCCAGGATACTTACTGCAATAAGAGTAAGATAGTATATGAAACATCATATAAGTTCTAAGAGGTCTAAGCTTGTATAAGATCTGCAAATCTTCCTCCAGTTTCCTTTGTATAGCTAGAAGCTCTTGGCACGTCTTTCTTTACAGAGAAGCAAGCCCAGATATACAACCCTCCTGAGATAGCAATACTTTTTATTAGAAGAGGACGTATTTTAATGAACTGGATACATTTAGTTGCCTCTTGTGTTTTCTCTGGTGTTCACTAGTCTCCCAGGTGATGCGTCAAAATTTACATTTTAACAGAAGCAGAGTACTCTATTGGAAAGGCATCATGCTCAGAAGCTCATAAGTAGATTTTTGTCTATTACTTAGTTTATTTAAATTTATTACCACCTTCACAGTCTCCTGTTTAATGGATATACAATCCTCCTATTAACTGACCTAAATTAACATCTGTATTTTTGCACTCAGTTGCAAAATTACTATACTAAACATAAATGTGATGATCAGCTTTGCAGGACAATTGCTCCATCTGTTTTGCATTGATCTGACAGCACAAAATGGGTGGAAAGCTCCTGATCTCCTGGAAACTGTGCTTATGTAATGTGGATTTGACTCTGCAAGACTTTTTTTTACAGAGGGTTTCAGCAATGTACAGCTAACAGTAACTGTATGGCTGTTGTCAGGCAGTAATTAGGTGCACCACCCCAACAACGCTCCTGACCCACTCAGTGAAGGGAATGGAAGAGCGCAGAGCAGTCTCACTGTATAGCTGCATGTACAGTTGGTCCCTACTGTTAATTTTCTAAATAAGATTAAACATTTCTCACATTTGATGTAATGGGTTTTTTTAGTTTCTTTTTACCCAACCCAGATGATTCTGACAACTGGGATGGAGGATGCAGCTGTGCTTGCAGGCATGAGAGGACTTCTTTGGTGCCAGGCATAACCCTCTTTGCCCAGCTCAACTGTAGCTAAGAGAAGCACCTGCCCAGAACTAAAATTATTGTAATGGTTGAAAGGGCGGCCAGCCAAACTCAGAGATGTGAAGAGCGCTTGCTGTGTCTTCCTATTGAACAAATCCTTTTCACTGACAAAACGCTTCATGCAAGTTTTCTAGTAATTAATCAACATAAAACCCAAGGACTCTGGGACACAGCACAGCAAGCTCATGTGATCTACGCCTTTGCTCTATCTCAAGCCATTTACACTTTTATTGCTTATTTTCTCTATGGAGTATATAACGGAACTTTGCCTTAAAACTAACGCAATAGAAATTTGACAGTCCTGAGTGTATGAGAAAACTGCTAGGAGGGTAAAACCAAGGCTTGTACATGGTGCCAGGTTGTTCAAGAAAGCAGAAGGGTCTTAGCCCCATGGCCCTGACCCAGTACTGCTGAGAAAAGGAAGCATCTAGGAAGCCCAGGAGTGCAGAGCAGCCAAAACATTGGCTCATCTTAGTGTGCTATTCATGATGTTTTACTCCTTACATAGACACCCCCCTTTCTCAGTCCCAGCCATCTTCAAACCTTCCATAACTGTGTTTTTCTAGATAGAGTTTATTCCATCTTAAACTGTTGTCCCTTAGATCTCTGTCCAGCAAACACATCCACAAGCACAGACTTCCTTTTCCATACCAAACCCCTTTTGACTTCAACAATAAGTAATTTTACACTGCTACTTTATTCCTAGTGACCTGGAGGACAGCACTGGAGCCTCATGACCTGCAAAGGGACACTTATCAGGGTAAAATTTTTACAGAGAGATTTTTCTTCAAGAGAAGAAATTTCTAATAAGAAAAAAAGTTGCCTTCCCACTCCAACCAGGGAGAGTTTTCCATTTCTAGAACAAAGGGATTCAGACTGTATCACCAGATACAAACTGGGGAGAGTAAAATACCTTCTGCAGTTTCACTAGGCTTTTTCACATCTGAACTGCCACATAATTTTGTGTACTATTAGAGGAGCTGCCACCTGCTATATCAGAAATGCTTATAGTTCAATATATATAAATCTACATTTAAACAGTGAGGCCAAGCCTTGATAAGTGATTGGCTTAACCCTACATGCTTATAAATTGACATGTTTCAAAATGGTCAAAAAAGAGGATCCAAAAGCAGTCTGGTACTGAAAAGCTTTGGCAGTTTGAGTATATTGGGGAAAAAAAAGGTGGCTTTCATCTTTCAACAATTTAAAGAGCTAAGTATTGAGGACATATCCAAAAGAGTACTTAGATGGTATATATGTTAGCAGGTCAAAGTGGATCACTACAGTGAAGAGCTAGTAAAAAGGTCCCAGCATCCCCATTATAGGTATCTGAGGGCTAAGTTCTAAGTTTGGACTAGTTCTAGTCTGGCCATGCAGACTAGATACCCCTTGCCAGTTCAATTACATAAGTTGCACTCCCAGAGCATATCTGTTAATTTAACTTCATCAAAAAGGAAGACCGGTCACAATCTTCAAGTAGCTCTGGAATGTGAACAATGTGGGGACAGTCCCACAATTCACTTCAGAAATGTTCTCTGATCCAAAGCAAAAGGGTAATGTAGACGTACCTCTAGGCACCTTACTTTACACAATAGTGAGAGACGGCAATAGTTAATATAGAAGATTAAAAAAAAAAAAGAAATCACAAGCACTCTCAGAGTTCCCACAGCTGAAGACCCTTTCAAGATGCATATTAAGCCACCACAAAAAAAGCAGAAGTATTAGAAATGTACTGAAGCGATGAGGTTATTTTCATGGGCACGACTATATTGTATTCATTACAGATTTGACAGGTTGATGCTCTAAAAGCTAACAAGGCTTTGATGAAGAGCTGACACAAACTTATCAGAAGTCAGCTGCTTCGGGGTCAGGGTTTTGGTGCCACAGCAGTGCATGGAAGCCTGGCTTCATCAGGATAACAAGAAGCAGATATCAGTGTCACAGCCTTCAGCAGGCCCTTTTCCAGGGGCAGGATGAGGCAGAAAGGGAGGAGGACATAAAGAGATAAAAATGCTCTCCAAGAGAGCTAATCTGTAAGTGTTAACTGAACAACAGGGCAGGTTACTACCCCACAGCAAGGACATCTGGGCAATAGGGATGGAGCAATTTCTTGGATCTCCTGCTGGAGTCACCAAGGGGGAGAAACTGGTCTGGTAACAGAGCAGCCATGGCAATGTCCATACCAGGCTTTGGATGCTCTTACCGCTTTCCAGAAGCGGGGAGGTTTTCTCTGCTTCACTAGTGCAGCCAGCTGCAGCTCACTAGTAACATC
Organism: Pelecanus crispus; assembly: GCF_030463565.1. Classification (NCBI taxonomy): domain Eukaryota; kingdom Metazoa; phylum Chordata; class Aves; order Pelecaniformes; family Pelecanidae; genus Pelecanus; species Pelecanus crispus. Next base: position 11,621,170 of record NC_134652.1, on the reverse strand, counting down.
TGACTGATCTTAACATAAACAGCATAAGAAACCTTCCCAAAGCAAATCATCATCTGCCTAGCAATCATTTCAAATTTAACCTGAACAGCTATTTAAATCTGTTCTCCCCGACTTGGGAGAGGTCAGCAAACAAACCTCCCCCTTACCCTTCCAGGCCCCTTGGCTGTGGGAATAAGACCCTTCTCCCATCTCATGCTGGCTGCCCATGAAAGCAAAGCCTGCAAGGAAGATGACAAGTTTCCTGCCACATGCACTGGCGACAAGCTCAGCCTTCAATTATTGCAGGCGTGGATGTTTTTTTTTAGGCCTGCCATCACACTCTGGTGTCTGCAGTGTGAAGGCAACAGCACAGGTAGCGTTCAGCATCCCTGCGCTATTTGTCACAGCACGAACATGTACATCCCTTGCTGATCAGGAAGGACAGGCCGCTGTCCCACTTGCGTTCCACCATCCCATCACCTGCCAGAGGGACCACGGCCTCCCCACCAGCCCAGCACCGCAGGGCTCACACAGCACCATGCAGCCGGGAGCCTGCTCCCTTCCCCTCTCCCCTGAGATCCAGCCCTGCCTGCTTCTAGCACTTGCATTTCTAGCATCAGCCGGGCTTGTCCGTCCATCCACTTTCATCTCTTTCTTTTAGAATAACACACTTGTTTTCCTCACAAATCTGTTTTTCGTGCAAGGAAAGTGAACGCCATTTGTAACCAGGACTGAGTATTCACAGGCTAAAACTCTAAGGGGGTCAAGCATGCGCAAGACGCAACTTTCACACAGCTCTGATTTGCACGTGCAAGTCCAGGGGCATTGGCTCACCTTAAAAATGAACCCAACCCACAATTAGTGGCTGATCTAATAAAAGAAAAAAAACCAAACCACCTCACTTGTCTAAAGCAAAGCTTCACTTACTGAATTACCCTGCTGTGCCCGTACAAGCACTTTGGCTATTGTAATGGCTCATTTCTTATTAATGATAAAGGGGGCCGATTCTGAAGGTTCTGAAATACTTCATTCTTATATTGAAATCTTTCTTGTGCATTATTTACATCCAAGAAGTCTCCCTTGTACCAAGACACATACATTGTTTCCCTTTTTCTTTAACTCAAAACTTCTTTAACTACACCTGCAAGACAAAAATATAAATACGACATTAAAAGTAGGATTTATGAGTAAAATACTGAATAACTGACAGTGGAATAACTGACAATTTTTAATTTATGAAAGATGCTCTCTTCCTCTTACGCTGCTTTTTGAATTAGGAGATGTTTCACTTCCAAATCCACTTAAGATACAAAGTCTACTGAACTGAGACGTTATAATCATATTTGCTTATTGCTTTAGCAATTGTCTCCTGCAATCTTCTAAACCAGTCATTAGACTCCCACTGACTGCGTCCAGGATAGAAAAAGATAACTTGAACATCCAAAAATTATTTTTTCAGTCCAGCTATACTGACATCCCACATTCACACATTTTTAGGTGTTAACACACCATAGGCTGCTATTGCTGTGCAAGGCAAAAACACTATGACCTTAAGGAGCTAAGGCTTCTTTTTTAGCCCTTTACATCACTGTGAGCCAGAGATCCCCAAAACTGTGCATCCATGAGGGAAAACAAAAACTATGCAAAGGCTCACAAACCATCACCCTAAAAAGAGCTGTGCAGGAAGCCTTTTGCTAAGGCTACAGAAAACAGGAACTGACTTTCCTTTTCATACAATCATAAAATGGTTTGGGTTGGAAGAGACCTTTAAAGGTCATCGAGCCCAACCCCCCTGCAATAAGCAGGGACATCTTCAACTGGATCAGTACTAGTTTTTTTCCAGACTACTGTCCTTACTCTCTGGACTGATCACAGGCAGCTAACTTTGATAGGGTCTGGGGGAGGATTCCCCACCCCCCCGCCCCAGGAGCTGCAGGTTTAATCACTGTTCTCACCTCCCAGCTCTTCCTCGAACCCTGCAGAACAGCTCAGCATCAGCAGCTGTGTTGCAGAAGAGGTGTGTCTACTCAGGGAAACAAAGCCAAAATTCACCTCCCTTCCCTCTACTAGGAAAATCAGGTTGATAAGGAATGCTTCTGATTAATAAGGATACCTCACAACTGCATGCAGCAGTTACAAGGGCTAAGCTAGCCATAGACAGTTTGCCTTCAGAGCTATAGTGCTAGCAGGTTTGGGTGTTGGAGGTTTTTTGTGTGTAGTTTGTTTGTTTATTAAAGGGAGTTAGTTCATACACAGCTCTGCAAAGAAATTCCAGGATTTGCTGCAATACAACAACAAAATTAATCAACATTACTGACTTATTCCACAGGTTAGATAGGTTAATAGATCAATAACTAGACAATTGGATTAGACAGAAAACCTGGTTTGGAAGGGTGAGGAATATCCTTTGAGATTTCTTACTGTGTTTTCTCAATTTTGCAAGCTTCCTTAGTTAAAACTGGCAAATACTGGTAACTCTCAGAGCCTTGTTCTCTACCCTTTTACATGACCCTTATTACCTCATCTAATAGGACAGTGTTCCAGCTGTTTCTAAGTTGTGATAGAAAGCAACTTCTTAGGTCTCTCTAGATTGTAGCATATATTAGCATGATAGTTAAATCTGAATTAGATCTTATTCCTGTTGATTTACTAGCTTGTTAGCACCTGACCTTCTTTTCCCACCCGCCTCTGGGAGGTTGAAGCCAGCTCTTATATATTAGAACTACAGCCTAGTCAAAGTTATTCCTATTTAATGATTTCCTCCCTCCCCCGCCCCAACCCCATAGCAGTACAACACAACCTAAAAAGGAACTGGACCCACACAGGTGACATTGGCCACCTTTCCCACAAGAATGACGGTCCAGGGGTTCACATCCCTCTCCCTAGTCTAAATGCAGCAGCTCTGGGTCACTTCTAAAGCAACATGAAACAGAAAGCACAGATCTGGAAATATAAGAAAAGTATGCTAACAGTAAGGACTGCTAATAACAAGGAGTACTGAGCATTGAAATAAACTATTGGGAGAGAGGGAATTAAATATCTATCACAGATGACTTTTAAGAATAAATAATGCAAACAGCAGCTAGAAAGGTGCATGCAATTGCTCCTGTTGGTGACAGACTGACAACTACTTGATATCCCTCTCAAGACTTCACACACACACACAGAAAAACAAAAGTCTCCCTCTTGCTCTCTGGGAGGACACACCTGACAATCATTTCTACAGCCACACAGCATAGCAGGGGACAGGGCAGGAGAGCCCTTCTCAGCAGATCAGACCACCTTGGAATGCATGTCCAAGGATGCACAGCACTGCCATGGCTCCACTAGCAAGACTCCAAATGGATGAGGTTTTTACTTGTTATGCCTTCCCCCAGGAGCTTGGCCTAATCTACCTCCAGCAGTCTGTCTTACACCCAGTCTTGGTCAGAGCTCAGCAGACAGTATGGGCTGTCATAGTAATTTACTAGAAGGGCAGAAGGAAATAAGTCAGTCTCAAAACACACACAAAAAAGTGCATCTTCAGTGCTCACCAGTGAAATAGCTTCTCTGTCAGGGCAAGAGGCAATTGCTCTTCTATGTGCCAGGGTCAGCATCAGCAGCCATTTGTATATTTGGTTAGCATCAACCAGGCTTGGCAATTAGCACTTTGCACTGCTGTTTAGTTACAGAGAAATAAGTGACTGTCATTGCACTCCCAGCACTAGGCACTGGCAGAGGCAAAACTCAGCCCACAGTGTAGTTGAGGATGTTCCTGGCACCAAGGCCACTGTGGTTTTTCTTTTTCCTCATGGTTTAGCTTTGCTGCATAATTGCCAGATACCACACAGATGGCTTAGCAGCCTATGGAATAACCTAGGCAACAGAGCAGGAGGGCCCCTCTGCTTGCCTTTTTTTAAATAAAGTAAGAAGAAAAAAACCACAGTGTGACCATCCCCATTTATGCAGTGGAGTGTGGAGGAGGAGGAGAGAATGTCCCACTACTGAGAATAGCTTTTAAGTATATACCATGCATTCATTAGCTTTGTTTACCCAGGAAAATGGCCATGTAAGTTAGTGGTAGTGTAATTGGATGGTTAATACAAATATGTTCTTTAGTTCAGAGGCCCAACAAAAAGAACGGGGAAAATAATGGTTCACACTGAGAGATTATTTATTTTGCCAGCAAAATAGAAAACCTGACAAGAGGTGGTGTTTTTTATTTTTCTGACTATTTATTACTTATTTGTGAGCTTTTACTTTTCTTAAGCACAGGCCAACTTTTACCCAAACCATGTCTGTCCAAAACAAGTCAACATTTCCATTTTATAATCAAAAAAGTTGTTCTTATAAACATAGCTTGATTTTAAGAAACAGGGAAATCAAACATGCTAAAGTTTTCTCTATTTTTCTGACACCAACTTAAAGGAAGTAATTTCCAGTTAAACTTTCAGCTTGCTGGAAACCAGATGACCGTGGAGCCCTGGGCAAGGACAACAGGCAATGCTCAGAAGTCAGGAGACTGAGCAGAGATGTCGCTAGCTCTGTTGATGTTGTTGCTCAAAAGAGGAGCTTTTGCAGCTGCCAGCAACCCCTCTCTGCCCAGCACACCTCACTGGCAACTCTGCCAAGCCAGCTGTGAGCTACCACCCCATTGGCTGCATCGTGGGATTCCCCTTCCTACATGCCAACATTCGTCCTGCAAGCTGGCTCCACCACAGTCATACCCAGTGGCTTTTTCAGACCTCCTGCCACATGCACTTAGGTTAATCTCACACAGCAAGTTAGCTACAAACTTAAAATAAGGGCCCTGGAGTCTGCTCAGCTTTACTTATCTTTGGTTGTCCATAGTTTGAAAGCATAAATTTGGTTCCTCCAGAAACAGGTCACGATCTATGCCTAATCTCAGCAGACACTGTTCAAGCAGCCTGTTATAACTCTGCCAGCATGTGTTGGTCCTCTCTGGCAGTCCCTGCACCACTTCCAAGGCAAGAAAAAACAATTGTGTAAATAACAATTTATATTCAGCTGTCATCCAGAGGGCAAATATAAAGCCATTAGTGACAAAATGTTACCTCTTTCACCAAGACCTCACCTACAGCTCGCTCTCATTCTTTATACACAGCTAGCAATAATAAATATACTGCAAACAGCTAAAAAACATGATCTTGGGGCTGCAGTCAGAGCAGATGCTGAGTGTTCAGTTTGAGTAAGAGTAAAATCCAAAGGTACAGAATTTGATGGGGTTTATTACAATATTAACTGTCCAGGAAAGGACACCCAGTCACCACAGTTCAGGTTTTTCCATTAAAATATCATCCCAATGCATCTCCAGCATCCCAAATTATTTGAAATTAGAAAATTTAATTCTACACTATTCCAATGTAGAAATTGGAAATGATTACTGGAGCAGAGTAAATATTAACTCTGGAATACATAGGAAGACTTAAGCCTTTCTGGCCTCACTAATTACAGATGAAAGCCTAAACATTAACAAGAAAATATTTAAAACTCAAGAACACAGTGTTACCTATTAGCAGAAGTACTACTACTACCACTTTAATTATTGAACATTTCAGTATAAGAAGTCTGATAAAATGTAATCTTAAGTATTATCCAAGGCGCTTTTTTTTCTCTCCACAGCTTATTTTAGTAGCTTTCATAATTTTTTACTGTACTTTAAATTTTAATTTGTGAAAGGTCAGTTCCTGAGCAGGACAGAATTTCTGCTATCATTAATCTTATCATGGCTCCAGGTACGTGTTCAGGTAGGTGAGCTGTAACCTTACGGGGAAGCTCAAGACCATTGTGTTACAGGACTTTAGCAAGAAGCAGCAGAATAACTTACTTTTAGGGGCGTTTTTTTGGCAGCATTACTGGCTGCACAAGAATGCAGGATAGCTTTCTAAGATACAGCAGTTGTTTTAAGAAAAACTCCTCTCTCTCTGTTTCAGTCTCTCAAACAAATCTCAAACGTCTGATGGTGTTGCTCACTATAACCTAAACCTCAACAAGGCCCTTTTTTAGGATTTTTAAATGAAGACACAGAATTTCAACCTTATTTTAAAGCAAGTCAGCAACCTGCCAGCACAATGGGTCACTGAGTTTTCAAAACCCTTTCTCCCTGAAATAAGGGAGAACATAAGAAATGACAGGAGGTTTTGCAGGGTCAAGCAGCTTCTAAGAAAAATGCCAGATAAGATTAGACAGGAAGAGATTAGTCAGCACTGCAATTTATAGACATTAAAATGCAAGATATTATTTAGAACTTTATTCATCAGCAGGAGATGAGTAGGAGGGGAAATCATGACTTCTGCCCTGGTCAAACAGGTTGAGATAAAGAGTTAGCTGAAACTTTCCAGTAGAAAAGTTTAGTTTTAGCAAAGATTCCTTTTCTTCTCTCCCTGCCTCAAAACAACCAAGTTAAACCATTGTACAGGAAAAGCTTCTGAAGTTCCTCCAAAAATTAGTTAAAATATTTCATTAGATATGAGCAATCAGTTTTTTCTGGTAGAGATTTACACTTTACTTTTATTTTATGAAGTTGGATGTACAAAAGCCCAGTATCTTCTCTAAAGCACCGGTGGCACTATGATACACCTTGTATTATTAAAATGCTTTGGTTTTCAAGTATTTTCAAAGAAACTTTATTCCATGAAAAAATTTCTCCCTTTTCTGTTATTCTAAAAATTCTAAACAGCTCTTACCTGAACTAGTTTCCTGATTTCCCACATGCCCAACACCTACACACGATTAAGTACATTTTATATTTACTCTAGCTTGCTAATTAAATAACTCTTTCCTGCATCTGAAGGCACAAAGTCAGCAATAGTTCCTTCTGCGCTTTGCAGCAGGGAGGCAGCATAATCCACTAAACCTGACCACAATTTGAAGGAACAATCTGCTTGGACCCTAGACCAGACTCTGAAAAATACCATTTGCTGTATGTTTATGCAGCCTACAGGTGCTGTATTTCCATATTTTGGTTATTTGGACAGTAACCAAGGACAGTCCTTGGAGCCCTCACTCCAGATATATCCTAGGCCCTGTGCAGGCTTAGAGGTAAGGACAGTGTTCATGACTCAATTTTCATTTAAAAAAAATAAGAGGCAATAATCCTTGGCCAGCAGTAGGTAATGGCACTAAGCTGGTTACACAGAATAGTATTTTTCATGCTGCTTTGCAAAGGAACAGGCAGGAAGGGCATTGGCATTATCATCCTGACATTAGAGGAATGAATGAGGAATAGGGAGCTGAAGGAATTAGTCTAAATGGGAAGTTTCTTGCACGATCAGGAAGAGCCAAGACATTCTCTTAATGTTCAGTCCACATTCTCAGGTTGTTTCACTACTAAAAATAAAAATACATTTTTATTTCTACCAACAAAAAAGATGATTAATCTTGGGGGAACAGTTTCAACATCTATGGTAATTTCTGCCTCAAAGAATATATTTAGAACCAGAACAGACTTTTTTCCAATCAAATAGGATGCTCCAATTCAAGCAAGAATTAGTACTTGGAAAACCCTTATGTCATACTGCTCACGAGGATCAGACAGCCTTGAACTCTGGGCCGCAAAGCTTGAGATGAAGGGAGTGCAGAAAACAACAGAACATTGTCCCACATTTTAAAAAAGTTAAAGCTTTGAGCAACACTCTGCTCACAGAAAAAAAAAAAAAAAACCCAAAAACCAAAAAACAAACCCCTTCTATTTTATCATCATGTTGATCACTTTTTTTTTTTTTTAACTGACCGTACTGTAAAAGGTGTTTTCTACTGACATTTGACAGGACAGATAATTTTATGAGTAAAGGAAAAAAGTCAGTAAATGGCTTCCCTATTCCTTTGCAGACAATATCTTTCTGTCACTCAGCAAGCCATTTTCCATTATCGCTACCACGGTAATGTAGAATCTCTTTTACTCCTTGCAAAGAAAATTCATCATTTACAGATAACCTCTCAGTTATTTCTCTTCATCTCTTACTAACAAGATACCCTCCAAATCTCCATTTATCTTGGGATTCATGAAACTTTCATGTCATTCATTCTTGTCCAGAAAGACATCTGTTAACTTTCTGCATCAAAGTGACAGAGACTGAGGAAAGTTCCTCCTGAAATTAGTTTCCTCAGTTCTTCAGCTCTGGCTTTTTAAACTGTGAGGTTCCCTCCCACCCCCATGATGTGTTGCATAGTATCAACCACTTTGGTTCAAATGTTTGTTTCCTTGGAAAAGGAATGTTGGGCTAGAAGACCATTTTCTTCCTACTGTGGGAATGCCCTCAAAACACCTATTCAGACCCTTCTTCTGTTAATAGCCTATTGACCATTTTTTAATTGCACTCTCCTTTTCCTGCCTTCCCTGAGGGCTCCCTTTCCCCAAGTTTCCCTCACTTTTGGGTCAAAACTTAAAAGGTTTTCCTCAAAAACACCTTCATATCACAGAAACACTGTTCCTTTACAGTATTGTGTCTTATTCTGAGTAGAGGACTGGGAGACTTATTTCCATCCCTGCTACTGACATCATATGGTACCTTAAGTGGTGATGAACTAGAAAAATTTAAATCACTTTAGTCTGATATGAAAACTTAATAGATTCCTACTACTATCCTCTGTACAGACCTACAGTAAAAAATTGCCAGTCTGTGCCAGGTGCCATTGGGAACTGAAAGCCTACCTTTGCCTTATGGCATTGAAAAGGTGCTTACGTAGTGGTCATAGCAAAGCTTACTAGACAAATCATAAGGAGAAACAGTTATCTTGAAGGTTTGTCCTTCCTTTGTTGCACTGATCTTGCTAAAGAACTTTTACATTTCAGCTTTTAAAAGAACACGTAGACTGTTTCACATTTCCCAGAGACACCCCCCCCCCCCCCCCCCCCCGCATAAGGAAGTTAAATTTGGCTATCTTTTTGCAAACAAAGGAGGCTCTTAACAAAACACTTTAGTTTGTTACAAGTGACTGCTAAAAGGTTGAGTACCAGACTCCCAGGCAGCTCATGCTTAAAGCGACATAGCATTATATCTCCTGGTACACGATCTACACTCCCAGCAAACCTTATTTGGGAAAATTTGAGAGCAGGAGTTTGTATTGCCATCCTCTGTTTAAGAAATCTTGATAGAGCTTACTTCCATGATCATCTGCCTTTTGAAACCATCTATATTTCTGGCCTTCAAAATACATTCTACACAGCACGTAATTACATTGCCAACACTGCCATCAAAGTTTTTGCGTTCGGACCTTCTGCATTATTTCATTTGGCCTTCAAGTTCTCGCCCTGACCGAGAATATAATTCACAGATCTCTTTCCTGAATGACAATATTTAATTCCAAGCCCATCACTGTGCACATACAGTTAGGGGAATATTCTTCCCTGTGTTCATTACTTTGCTTTTATTAACACAGAATTATTTTGCCACTTTCTTGTTCAGAAATTCAGGATAGTGAAATCCTTCGGCAACGGTTTTAATTTTATCTCCTTTTGTATCAAGTCTCAATTCTCTCATTTCACTCAACCATTTTCCATATTGTTATGAACATACAGCTTCCCCCATCGCACAAGCTGATTTTTTTTTTTTTTTTAAACCATCTTTCACAATATGTCACTTACATGAACATCAGTGATAGCTCAGTTACTACAAAAACCTCTGGCTGAAGCTAACCAAAAGCTTTTTTAGGAAACTAGCTATACCACATTATCCAGATCATATTCCTTCACACATTCATTGGCTTGTATAAAATTTAAGAGTTTAACTTCCCTCCAGAAAAACAGATTAAAATCAACAGCCATACATTTTCATAACAAGCCAGCAGCTCTCTTCCACTGGCTTCTGTTTTTAACACTACAATCAGTAGTTCAAAAGTTTTGCATTTTCTGTCTTTTAGAAATCTTGATCAAGCAACCCTGATATAGACACTTGCCACTCACCGTCTTTAGAACTTTATTGCTTCCCTTTTGGGAAGGGAGGGGTCAGCCTTCTTTTACCTCCCTTTTCCAGTAAAAGCAGCCTGTTTTTTCCAGTTCCAGTAAGAACAGCCTGTTCTTTACCAAATTATAAAAACCTGTGTGGGAGAGAAAAAACAGCAAAAATAAGGAGAGGACACAGTAAATTAAAAGCAGCTAAGGATGCATACTGTAGAAAAGACAAAAACACAGGTTTAAATGACCTCCTTGTACTTTGATGCTTACTTTTGACAAGCTTTATGTAGAAATCTACTGTTTTGTTTTGGGTTTCTGATGGATTTTCTTGTGCTAGCTCTGGCTGTGATGCTTGACAAGGAGAAACAGCCATTTGCACTGTTCCAGAAAGGGTTGGTGGGCTCCAAGCTGTTTCCAGAAAAAAAAAAAAAAGATAAATATATCATTGTGTCCTTGTAGCACTCATAATAAAGATAAGGAGTTTTAAACAAAGTCAACCTCTAACCCCTGGCAGGGTAAGCATCCAGCTCAGCTCCAGCTGCTAGGCTGCAGCAGGAAGATTGAGCACTGCTACTGTCACAGAGAAAGACCCTAATACCCTTAGACTTATTATTATCAGAACAAATCTACATCCAAATGTGTTATCACTTGTTCCATTTAGTTTCTTTTTCTCTCATTTCATGTGCCTTTTTCCAATGCTTGGCTAAACTTGTAAAATGATGACCAAGCTATTTGAAAAGCAGCAATTGTTAAGCCAAGATTGATAAGGTGTTGTTGGCATCAGAAGCTGTTTCACCCATTGATGAGATCCACTCAGAAACAAGATGTTTTATGTGAGGTAGAGAAGGTGACACCTCTTACACAAAAACAACCCCACCACAGTTCCCAAGGATCGTATTGTAGCATATAGGAAAAGGAATACATAAAACAAGGAAGTTGTTCCCTAGGTACAATTCTTACTGGCTATCAACCAGATGCAAATACATTTTTTTTAACCAAGTACATTAATCCTTGAAATGAACAAAGCTAAAATTATAGGATCTGTATTAGCTATAGGGGTAAGACTAAAGTCATTGCTCAGTTGTAATTAACTGGATGACAGTTGTGAATGAGACAAATCCAGAACCTGAGGTTTGATCCTGGTCACTGCTGTCTTCTTGCCTACCTTCCACATCACTCCTTTAAAAGCACTGGCTCTGTTACCCTCAGATAACCCAAATGCACATAGAGCATAAGGCCTTTGAGGTAATCTTCCTCTTACAGGCTGGTAATCAGAGTGCTATGGGGCAGGAAGTTTGTTTGGGTTAGGTTATTTTGGGGTGGAAAGAGATGGTGTTTTTCCCCAACAGGAATAGCTTACGGGTTTTTAGGTGGAAAAAATATAGCTGTTTCACTCCAGCAGTAGATGCAAGTCTGGATTAAAATTAAGACCATTGAACTGCAGACCAAGGTAAACATCACTGTATTTAGATTAATGCAAATGTCTCTAAACCTCCTTTCTCTTCAGAACAATTAGCTAGCTCTATGAGCATAGCTATGTGAAAGAGAAAGGCACGGAAGCAAAAGAAAGTCTTTGTGGTTTGTTGTGCATTCACTCCTGGAGCGCTCTGTTGCTCACAGAACTGAACAGAAGTGAGCGGTACAGGCTTCTAGCTCTCTAACCACCAGAGAAAAAGATGAACACTTAAGAGTACGCATAAAGTGATTTGGGAAAGGGCAGCTTTCTCTCTAGTCATTGCTGATGAAAGCTGGCAGTTGGCAGCCAGAAGCTCTAGGCACTGCCTGGCAGATTTCAGAGCGCTGCACCTTTGAATAAACTGCAAACCTGTACTGAGTGACAACAATAATCAGTCAGAAGAGAGCATGTATTACACCTTAGCAAATCAGAGTGTGCTAATGACACTAGAGAGAGCCTCTAAAATAAAAAGATATCCAGAGCATTAAGATAAATAGCTCAAAAAGCACTAATGATAGCCACTAAAACAGCTTGTAGCACACAGAATCATTTGCTATGGACACAGGCTGCTCTGAGACACTTAAGCAAAATCTAAAATTCAGGAAAAAATAGCTATATCAAGCATCTAAGGATCTTTGACAGAATACTTCTGGTCTTAGAGGCAGCAACAGAAGCACTAGTGTCAGGGAACATCCACCAGATTGTAAAGATCTCTGCTTTTTCATCAGGAACCCACGTACATGCACACATCAATGCTTCCATCAGAACAAAGCACTGAGCTGAGAGCAGCTGAGCTCAGCACCTCTTCATATTTTGGAGTGCATTCAAGGCAATGAGGGGGGGCCAGCCAAGCTGTATAAAACAAGGGTTTGTATTTCTGACGTAAAGTCCAAAGGGCTAATTTCAGAAGCGCCTATTTAGTTCTTAACAAAGAACAAGTACATGTCCCTTGCAAATGCTCTGGGAAGCCAGGAGATACATTTATGTCAGAGGTAAGGAAGAACACTGCTACAGCTATTATACACCTATTGTTTCAATGTTTTTCAGTTCCCAGATACCTTAGAAATTCAACTTCAGATATAATAGAATCATAGAAGGCTTTAGGTTGGAAGGGACATTAGAGGTCATCTAGCCCAACCCCCTTGCAGTGAGCAGGGACAGCTTCAACTCGATCAGGTTGCTCAGAGCCCCGTCCAACCTGGCCTGGGATGTTTCCAGGGATGGGACATCTACCACCTCTCTGGACAACCTGTTCCAGTACTTGACCACCCTCAGTGTAAAAAATTTCTTCCTTATATGTAGTCTGATTCTACCCTCCCTTAATTTAAAACTATTACCCCTTGTCCTATCACTATAGGCCCTACTAATAAGTTTATCCCCACCTTTCTTATAGACCGTCTTTAAGTATTGAAAGGCCACAATGAGGTCTCCCCAGAGCCTTCACTTCGCCAAGTTAAACAACCCCAACTTTCTCAACCTTTCTTCATAGCAGAGGTGTTCCATCCCCCTGATCATTTTTGTGGTCCTCCTCTGGACCTGCTCCAACAGGTCCATATCTTTCCTATGCTGAGGACTCCAGAGCTGCACACAGTACTCCAGGTGGGGTCTCACCAGAGTAGAGGGGGCAGAATCACCTCCCTCAACCTGCTGGCCACACTTCTTTTGATGCAGCCCAGGATACGGTTGGCTTTCTGGGCTGCAAGCACACATTGCCAGCTCATGTCCAACTTTTCATCCACCAGTACCCCGAAGTCCTTCTCTGCAGGGCTGCTCCCGATCCCTTCATCCTCCAGCCTGTATTGATACTGGGGGTTGCCCCAACCCAGGTGCAGGACATTGCACTTGGCCTTTGTTGAACCTTATGAGGTTCACATGGGCCCACTTCTTGAGCTTCTCCAAACTTGCTGAGGGTGCACTCAATCCCACTATGTCATTAATGAAGATATTAAAGAGTACTGGTCCCGGTACAGACCCCTGACAGACACCACTTGTCACTGAATGATAATGATGTGGTTTCTCAAGCTCAGAGAACATGTGGGAAGGAACAGATCTGAGCAGCCCAGAGAACCACTGTTCAAGCAAAGGTCAATTCTATCCAAGAAAAAAGGAGCTAATAAACACTAGGCAGGGTCTCCTCAGTCACCCTGCAACAAGGCTATATCCTTTCTCATTTGTCTCTACTTGGGTTTGGTGGGTTTTTGGTCCTTAAATAATTCATAGATGTCAATCACGTTTCTAATGTTTTTCAAGCCATCCTATGTACTGTCTATGTTACTGCAGTACATCAGGATAAAAAAGGTCAAATTTTGAATGCAGCATAGGGGAAGAGAGGAAAGAGCAAAAAAGAGTTTGGAGGAAGGGTGAATGTAGGACACATCATATGAATAATGGATACCAAAAGGCATAAACTGGAGACCTGAGACTTGCACAACTCTCCTGGGAAGTTCAGCAATTTCCTTTCGTCTTTTTTACAGCAGTTGTAATAAATGCATCCTGTTCAAATATACATTAAAATAATTTATTTTTCTTATCTTAAAACCATTTCTTCAAACAGTCGCTTAGCAAAATCACAGTCTCAGAAAATCTGCCTTTAAGTTGAGAGCCAAGAAGGAATAGCAATGCTCAGTGGCACATTTCCTATTCAGTGGAGATGCAACAGGAACATAATGTATATCCTCATCATTGTTTCTTATTCTCTTATACTATAGTCTCAGCAGATTTATACTATGTAACTATAATTGCCAGAAACAATCTTTCAATACAAGTGCTACTGTACAAAGGTGTTTGAAGGTAAAAAAGTGGAGGATGGAAGGTAGAGGGTTTTAGTCAAAAGGAACATTAATTTGAAAATAATCACATTATCTCCCATACTGATAGGGTGACTTACATGCAAAGAAAGCAGTTCTGTGCAGGCAACACCCCAAATTTCTGTACATTTATCAGCCAAGTTAAGCAGCTGTATTCCTAATGAAAAAAGTGTGTTTATTTGTGCTCTAAGAACAAGCTAACTGTCCTATCTCACAATAAGGCATGTCATGCCCTGTGGTTAAGCAACAAAATATTTCTCTGTTCATGTTTTCCACTGCTTAAATTCAGAAGCATATGAGGGGAAACAAACACCACCAAGGGCCAGACTAATCCACTTAAAGAGGAAAATCCACTGAAATCAGCAGCTAAGCTAAGCAATTCTTTCCTATACTCTCTGCTGCAAAAAGAGTTTTGAACTTGCTGTCAACTGAGAGCTGTTCAAGTGGGGGTGTTGAGGATTTACCCTTTTCATCTGTGCTCCCAGCACATGTCAGATAAGCACAACAGTGATGGATGCAGATGGTGCCGCCACAAATGCTTCCAGTAGAGCCTGGCCAGCCTGTGTTGTTGCTCACCACCATACACTGTTGCTGCCTCATCCATGGGACTGCTGATCTGCTCAGCCCCAGCCCAAACCAGCTCTTGCTTGGTTCACTACAGTGTTTCTGTTTCAGTGGTGCAGGCACAGGGAGCAAGGCCAGTAAATGCAAGTGGGTGGACACCTCCCCTGATCCAAGACCTTCTTTAAACTTAGGGGAGATACAGTTAATCAAGGCATCTCGCTCATTGGCACACTCAGCAGCTCAGGTGATCCTCTCACACACCAGGATCACCACACCAGGGCAGGAGCTTTGGGATTACATCTACATAGCTGGAGAATTAAGTCTTCCCTTCCCCATGAGTTTCTTGCTACAAATACCAACTCTTTTGGAATATCAACTCAGACTACAGCTGACAATACAGTCCCATCAGTCTTGATTTCTCATACTGAATTAAAACAAGAGATAAGAGGAGGAGCTTTCAGCCAAGATTCTTGTTGCTGTTTTGTAATCCTTAACACTAATATCTATCTGTCCTAGAGACAGTCAAGACTCCCACAGCTTTTATTGGGTCTGATACTGCAAAGGTATGCATTTCTTAGTGTTCTAAGATCAGGAGACATAGGATTATAAAAGTCAACTTTACAGAAGAAAAAACCATGAACATTTAGAGGTGTTTCAGGAAGAGCAGCTTTTCAACATGGCATAAACTAACAAGAAAAATGAAATTAACTATAATTTGTTTGCACACTTTTCATTCTTCTGTGACATGAGAGCTTTCCCATCTGTACTGTTTACCTTTCTATTACCATACCAATGCTCTGAAAATTTCTTCACATTCAAGCCCAGAAAGAGTAGCCTCCTTGCCCCAGAGGTCCTCAAAAATCTCTGCAGCTTCATGGTCCTTCCCACATGGGTATGAACTCTCTGCTTCCCAGCTAGGGGCCAATTTCTCTATGCCTGATGGCCACCTGTGATACACAGCTCACTTCAACTGCACATAAGAAATAGCTCAAACACACATCGTCTCACAAAGATTCATCTTGGCTTTAATTCCCTTTCAACTCCCATGTGCCTGTCACTATCACTTAAAAAAAAAACAAAACCAACAAAAAAACACCACCACCCACCAAGGATGGAGAGACATGGCACTTCATACAGCTTTATGAAGCTCCTATTGACATTCCTCCACTTCAGTCTGGATTTTATTGTCAATTTGCAGCTATTTACCCTCCTTCCTTCCCCTCTTGCCTTCAAACTTTGCTGTAGGGTAACTTCTTTCTTCCTTGCTCCAACCCCACCTTGTCCCAGTAATTTTTCAGTTTCTCCAGCAGGAAAATACTGCTCTCATCCAGCCTCACCTCAGTTTCCTAGACTTTTAGTGAAAAACACTGGTGCCTTCCCCTTTGAGCCAGATTTTCAGTCCCTGTTCCCTCTTAACACTCAACACAAAGATGTGGTTAAAGCTACTTGTAAGCAGTACCAGAAAAAGCAGTACTTTTCCTAGAACTCTGTGCTGAGAGCACACTAATCTCTCTCTCCCCATAGAAATGGACTCTCTGCACCTCAACACTTAACTACTTTTAGCATCTACAGATCAGTTAGATACCTAAACAGTCTCAATTTCCATGCAAACACATTTAAAGAGAACACAGCATAGATTGAATTCTCTTTAAAACCATACCATTTAACTCTCAATTAATCAAACCATGCCATTTAACTCTCAATTTATCAAGCATTAGATTCAAACTGCTTTCCAACTGCTACCTGCTCTTATAGAGCTTTCACATTATCCAAAGTTCAGCTGAACAGATCTGCAACTGACCTACCTCCTGCACAAAATCCAGTATAGTCACATCTCATGTTTGACCTCTAGGTTTATGTTAATCTTATAACAGAGCTTTTTAAGCTGAAAAAACTGATTTAGAAGCTTAACTACCTGTTGTGCCAAGTGCTGACCAGTGAACAAAATAAGTTACACTAAACAGTACTCTGAAGATGCATTTATAAACAAACACGAAAATATTAAAGCTATACACAGATACATAATTGCAAAATTTGTTCCTAAAAGTTATTAGTTTGTTATTGACTTTTTGCTACTGTTTATGAAATGCACAATGCGCCAGCATTAAGGCTGCATAGTCCGAGATCTTAATGTTTAATGTGTTAATATAAATCATGTGGCTATTTATGAGCTGGATGTGATCTTTGTGGATAAAAACTATTAGAAACTGATTTTTAAACTATTTCAGCTGGATCTGTATTGAATTTAATGACAGAAAATTGTTGGTGGATGGCACAGGGGCAGAAAAGTGCCAAACACAGCCCCTAACACTGTTTACCCCTAATCCCCAGCCAGGATTCCTGTCAGATAGCCTGAAGGGGGGTGGGGGTGGGGTGATCCCAGAACAGCTTCACTGCACAGACGGCTTAGGAGTCAATGTCTCTAAATTATTTCCCTTCCATACTGCCCTTAAAGCAGGATTTGTAGGGTGCAGAGCTTGAGGGCCACTTCTTCAGATGTCAAACCAGGTGATGCACCATGTTACCACCTGGTAGCTGCCTCATCTTTCAGGCACAAGGGGGAAAGTCTTTGTGGTAGCCATGTCCAGCCCCAACCTTACAACCTTAAATTTCCAGCCAGTTGTCTACAGTCCCTTCTGCTCCTCAACCTAGACTCAGTGTTGTTGCAAGGACTTCTTCACTTCCTGACTTTTATACAGGGTTTTCTTTTGCCTTGTATCTCTCAGAGCTTCTACTCTCCCATCCCTTCTCCCAGCCTTCAATCACGCTTTTATCTGCCTTTTAACAAATGTCCTTGAAAATTGCCCCTTCAGATTGACTCTAGACACTGGCTTTCCTTGACAGTAGTATCAAAGCCCAGCCTGGGAAGCTACTGTCACCGTACACTGATCCTGGTCAGAGTTTTCCAACAATGCTGACATTGAAGTAACCTGCCCTTGATCATGTTTCTCATCTCCCTTAAAGTTTTGGAGCTTAGAGTCATAAAGTACTGAAATAAAGCAAGACAATAGAAAATGTGGTGCTGCAAGCAGGAGGAGGATGAATTCATGTTAGAAGAAATTAGCAACTAATAATTCATTCCAATTTGCAAAGCCATATAATAAGTAGCCCCAGTTCTATCTAGAAAGCACAGAGACAAAAGAGTGGCTAATGACATCTTCAGTCACTGTTGGGTAATGCCCTAGTATTAACATGCTAAATATGTTATCCTGATCAATATCACAATAGGTTTGCAAAACTAACCATTGCAAAGTCATTCGTTACAGCCTATATTGGACACATTTTGGCTTACATTAGCATTGCCTTTAGAGAACACTAAGCCATTCCAGTGCATTAAACCTCTTCTTAGTTAATGTAAAAGTCAAAGCCCTGCAACTATCAACTCAAGACAGTTTTCCTGATCACGTAGAACACCTTGGCCACTCAAAAGGTTAGGTTTAGACCACAAACCATTTCAGTTTAGACTGTGCAACAAAGATGTATCACCTCAAACACATGACTGGGAATCTTCTAGACTAGCCTTAACACCCTTTAGGAAATCTACACTCACTGAAAATCATTTACTTCATGTTTACATGGAACAATGCAGTAAACAGACAGAAAAGAGCTGCAATAATCTCCAGGTAGTTTCATACTGTTAGCGGCAGAGCTAGTTAGCCCATGCAATGCCTCAAGCAGAAGCAACTATACTGCTTGCTGTACCCAGCATACCTCCCTTAGAACTAGATCAAGTCCCATGTATAGTTCTCCATGCTTTCATTCTGGAAACTCCAGTGGAAGTAAGGACATGCTGTATAACCAAGACTTGGGAGTCTTCAGCACAGAGGCATCTACCTTAATATCGAATCCTAGTAGAGACAAAGCACTGCATTTTTTACACTGATAAGATCAATCTTGAGCTAAATAGAGATCAGTCACTAGGGATGGCTATTTAACTTTACTTCATTCAAGACACTGTTACATGGGGCTTATCACTGAAATGGGAGGGACCCAAGTTCACAGTATGTTTGCTACTCCTCAGCTGATCTATTGTGCATGGAAAAGGCAGGGTAGAATTCATTTCACCTCAAAGTTAGACAGTTTATCTAACCTTTCCATCTAGATTTCTTTAACCACCTATAAAACATATATCCAAAATCAGGTCACCCTATATACCTTTAGAGTGCTAGAGTTTGCGTGGGCTTCATCTCACCCAAGCATCAGATTGCTTACAATACTTCCAAAGCTTCACCACAAGCAGCACTGAATTAAATTAAAACCCTTGTATGACTGCAAGGAAGCTTGGTATTTAAAAGGAGGGTTTGGTTTTTTTTTTTCTCCTCCTATTGCACGTCTGTTATTTCTTTCTTTTAGTTTGGACAATAAAAACAGTCTGTTCAAGTTCCACTTTTCATCCCGTTTCATACTTTGGCCTTCACAAGCATAGATACAAAGACTAGAAACAGTATAATAACTTTCAGTGACATTTAAAAGCGTGTTTCTGTGAGTATTAGGCAGTTTAAAAACTGGAAGTATAGGTTGTTTAAAACAGATATTTTCACTTTTCCCCAGAAAAGCTTTCCAAATTACAGTAAATGTAAAACAAATAGGCATTACAGAAGCATAACAAATCCTAAAGGAACAGTTATAACAACCTGCAGAATTTGTAGATAGTATAATCTTATTTCTATAACTTTTCCTTAAACGAACAAGTAGAATTGAGGGAATAATTATATCCCAGAGATTTTCAGTTTTGGCAGCAGACTATCTGTTAAATTTTACATGACAGAAAGAAACCTGTTCTAAATTAACATATTTCACAAACTCCTACTGGGCTTTTCCATAAGAACAGGTGAGCTTAGAATAATTGACTTTTCAGCTTTTCTGAAGAGACCAAAAGCATGTTTGTCATAACTGAGTACAATATTAGGTTTTCTTACCTGTGTTTGACTTTCTGGTACTAAATGTCATCCCATTATATAATCCATTCAATTACAGTTGGATATAGCTTTGTGTTCTAAAACATGTTTTGTGATTGCTACTGCGGAAGTATTAGCTCATGTAGACCAGCAAGTAGCCTATGATACCTAGTAAGATATTACATGATGAATTGAGGCATGAGGCTATTACCAAAGAGAGAAATTAAGAGAGATGCAGGGAAAGGGAGACAGAAGATGTATGATCAGGTTTGAAGAGATTGAAAGCTAATGAAGCAGAGACACAGGAGAAAGCTAGAATGTTTTTAGTACTATGGTGTTGATTAAATATTGTACTGAACATAAGAGAAATTTGGTGCTTTTCTTTTTCCTGGATAGCATTCCCATCACAATTAAGCTGAAAAGGTAAATGCTCCAGGGCTTCACAGACGCAAGGTGTCACTCACCCAGTGAACTGTTCTGACTAGTGAAAGCAAAGCTCACCTTCAAGCCCTCAAGAACAGCATAAGGCAACCTTCCCTTAAAGGAGCAGGAACTCCCATAGGCTTTAAGTCAGTGAGTTTCAGAGGAGCAAAGAGGAACATCTGAACATAGAATTTGAATCCCGTTATCTTTAATGCCCTGTTTCCATTTTAATCTATATCCAGCTGCCTAACCTGTTGGACAGACAGACAACCTCAACTCAGAGATTTTGGTGTCTCCTGTCCTCTAAGGACATTACTTAGGTTGATTTCAGGCATTCCCCTTTCAGTGGAAAGGTCAGACCCTCTAGTAATATAATTAATTCAAAATTCAGTGAAGTAGGCATAACAGCAATTACATACCTAGTAAGTCTACAACTAGGCTTCCCAAACTATGTATCTGTCGTCTGGCCATTGGCAGTAGCAGCAAATACAGATGCTGACTGCTCAGACAACAACTGCATGCCTTTAACTTTCACAGGCTGATCACTCTTCATACATGTACCAAGCTAGAGAATCCATGCTCTAAAAGTTAACACTTTAAACTGTCATTTTTTGAGAACTGTTTGGAGGAAAGTGTTTGATCTGAATGACCAAGTATTTGGTACAACAACCCCCATAATGTCTCAAAAATTTGTAAGTCAAGTATGACAGCTGTTGGGATGCTTCAAGAGCAACTGAAGCTGTAACATTTGTTTAGACCATCCCAAGACTTCAAGCTCCCACCATAAACCAACTTTTTGCAGTACCTTGGAAAAGAAGCCTAGGAAGACCACATAATACCATTTCAGTTAGCTCTCACTACATCAGTTTCTACATAATGCAGGAAAAGACGTTATATGCAGCAAGCATATCACATGGATTAAAGCTTAAGGTGGGAGCTGCTCACCTGTGCTCTTTGCTCAGGGAAACATCCTCCCAACACACACAGAGCAAGTCCTGTCAGATAAAGACAAGCAGAAGTTGATCTGTTGTGATATGTACATGACCAAATTCCAGGTACAAGGCTTTTAGACTTAAGCAGCAGGCAAAAAAAAAAAAAAAAGAAAAAGAAAAAAGATGTTTTTAACTGAAACAGAAGTAACAAGTCTAAAGTAGAATAGAATATTTCAGTTAGAAGGGACCTACAACAATCATCTAGTCCAACTGCCTGACCACTTCAGGGCTGACCAAAAGTTAAAGCATGTTACTAAGAGCATTGTCCAAGTAACTCTTAAACACTGACAGGCATAGGGCATTGACCACCTCTTTAGACAGCTTATTCCAGTGTACCATAGGTCTGCTTTTATTCTTCACCTGCAATAATTTTTACACCAGGATTTTTCAGTGTGCTCATATTTCCTACAGAAGCACAGATAGCTAATGCTTATTCAGCCTGATTTGGCTGTTCCTAGTGGCATTCCTCCAGCATCAGAGTAAATCAGAGTTGTACTGATACTGGGCTGGTCCTTTTTGACCTTCCTCCAAAGGGTGTCCAAGTGACATAGGTAATATAGAGGCCTTGCAAAGCACAGGTTTCTGATCACCTAAAACCTTTCATTTGATGTCCCTCACTTCTGCAAGCCCTGCCTTGCTATTCTATATATTTGTGTCAACTCACACAGATATCTGAAATGCTACTGAGTTGAGGCACATGCACCTAAGCAAGATTAACTGTGGCAGCAGGAGAGTAGAAGATGAGCAGCAGTTTACAGAGTCCATGAATCAGCAAATTGCCATCTGTTGAGGAGTTGCTTTCCTTTGCCCATGATGGCTACCACAGCTTCATTAGGAAGCCACACACTCCAGCCTCATTTCACAGCCCACAGATGTTCTGCTTGAACTCTAATTAGCTCCCATCAATCTGCAGTTCAAACAGCTGTGGTAAATTGGATTGTTGCTCAAGTTACCAGGCTTCTGCTGGCTACTGAACTCTCCTCAAAAGGCTCCCTCTCCCTTGTTAAATCCTTAATGTTTCCCAGCACTTTTTTCCCATTGTTAGGATCTTAGAGAAATAATAATTCAGAAGATTTGAGGTTCATTACACAGCAAATGCATACGGCAGAACCTCAAAGAGTTCCCCAAAACAGAACTGCCACTTTCTAGTAAGCTCCAAGTCCATGTTTTACAGCTTCTGTTAATCTTCTTGGAGCAGTCCCCTGCAATAAGTTTGTAGGCATCTAACACAACATTAGCTTGCAATATGTGACAACTAATGAGAGAAAGGGCACTGACTTCTACCTGCAATGTGAGGTTTGGACCCTCCTTTTGGTGATGAGAAGAAGGTCCAAGTATGCAGGTCACTATTCCACAGTAGCCTGAACAAAGATACAGCTAGAAAATGACACAAGTTGTCCACTTGAGATCACTGTCATACTATTTACCCTTCCCTGTTGCTGTAAGAAAATCCATTCTAGAAGGGTTTTACATGTAAATCATCTTATCAGGGTCTCCCACAAGCAAGGGATCCTGCCTGCTGTTACCACCTCTGTTACCGCATTTATCTTGCCAAGACACACCAAACTGTTCAGAGACCTTATCACTCTCTACAACTACCTGAAAGGAGGTTGCAGCAAGGTGGGTGTCAGCCTCTTCTCCCAAGCAACAAGTGATAGGACAACAGGAAATGGCCTCAGGTTGTACCAGGGGAGGTTTAGATTGGTTATTAGGAAGAATTGCTTCACCAAAACATTTGTCAAGCATTGAAACAGGCTGCCCAGAAGTGGATGAGTCATACCTGGAGGTATTTAAAAGACAGGTAGATGTGGCCCTTGGGGACACAGCTTAGTGGTGGACTTGATAGTAGTAGGTTAACAGTTGGATGCAATAATCTTAAGGGTCTTTTCCAACCAGATGATTCTGTGATTTCATGTACTTCACACTAAACATGAGGGTGACTAATCCTGGGCAGTATCTTATCTGTCCATGCATTCTTCCTGTGGCATATATCAAAGCTTCATTGCTAGTGGTTCCCCAGGCTTCACAGGGTCATGAGCAACACTGCTGTGTTGCCTGCAGTGTGCTACACAGTTTTGTGCAAGTTTCCTGTGTCTGAAAGCACTAACAGAAGGCCTACAAGACCTTTGCTGGACAACCAGTAAAACCAATAATGTGGAAACAATGTGACCCAGCTGGTCATAGATGCTTTCTTTGGTTTGCTAGGTCAGGAGGTTTTGTCTCTTTTAATGTTTCCTTCCCTGGCAATTCTGAAATCATTGGAAGTAGTTTAGAGATCTGTAGAAATAATGCATAAAATTTCAGCTCATCCCTGGAGATACTATAGTATGCTTTTCTGTAGCAATACTAACATACAAAATGTAAGCCAACCACTATCAGTTTTAGTTTCAGTGAAATCATCCAGGGTTTGGGGCAGGGGGAACCACCACCTGACACCTAAGTTGACCCTGATCTGCAATCAGAGCTTGTATAAGTCAGGCACTCACTTGAAGATCATATTTAATTAATACCACAAATAAGAGACAATTTTGGGGCATACCTATTTCCAGATCAGCCAGTGGGTCTTATATCATGAAGAATATGATTTCCATCTGCCATTTTCTCTGGCAGAAGCAATAGAGGGGGCTGTTCAGAGAAAGGACAGCTGTCACTCAGTATTGTACAACACAGAAGATATAGTGTGCTCTTTTCAGAGCAGGGTTTACTTGACAAAAGGCAAAGACAAAAGAACAAGGTAACTATTCAAAGAGAAGAAATTAAACACATGAAGCAAGCTCATTTATTAGACAAGTAATTATTTGACTGATAACTGTTTCATTAATTGTACTGCCCTGTGAGTATACAATTTGCTTCTAAATGTAGTCCTTTGTAGTGAGGACATGTTTGCCTAGCCCTTTCCAACCTATTGACAGTGTTGTATACACTTCTGATGCTTTACAGAGGAATAAATAATGAGAGTAGGAAGTTACATGGTTTTATCATTAGGATAGAGAAAGCAGAGGAAATAAAGACCTTTTTATTCTGCCTCCCCACCCCCAAACTCCTGCCATCTACTTGGTTGCCACTCCAGAGAAGGCTGTAGTGTGTCCACCAGAAGGAAAAAAATTATGATATTGGAGCAAATACCTGGAAACGTCACAGTTCCTATGTGAATTTACATGCTCCATAGCACCTATGGGTTATAGCACAGAAAAGGCTAATCATTTATTTCAGGTAGCCAGCACAGGAACAAAAGCCTTTTTCCTAAGAATATAGTTTGCATAGGCTCTACACTTCCACTTAAGTTGCCTTTTCAAGCATCTCGAAATGCTTAAAATTGATGTGAATTAACACACCAAAACGGTTTTTTTCAAATACCATTTAGTTTTTTTAGAAACCAAAAGGTCACTTTGGAGAAAAGAGTTTGAAATATTTCCCAAATGGAAGTTCACCAAACACATGTTTCTCTGTGCTTCTTTTACGTCAGTACGGCATTTGGCAACACAAATGCATTCTCTAAGAACTTCCAGCTAGCTCATGCTTCAAGGATTTCCCCCCCCATCTCCCCCAATGCCACCAGATGAATGATTTTCTTAGTAAGGTCCAGCTGTCAGCACAGCCACAGCCTGGGGGGCTATTCCACAGTTCCAGTACCTTTACAGTCAGCCAGCAGTCATTTGTAGAAATAAAGTTAAACTTCGGACATTCTTGGGGTCTTTCCTTGTTACCCCCAGGATCCACAAGACAGGGATTTTAGCAGCACAGGAGATTTTTCAGAAGTCACCCTGAACATCTTCCAGTAACTTCTCTGCAGACCCAGAAGCCCCAGATCAATGAAAGAATGAAACACCCAGACACTTTGCTGAGCAACAGCTTTGGAAAAAACATAGACTTGATTAAAATCTCTCAACTGTAGAAACATGTCAAAAAGCATAGAAAGAATTTTTCTTGTAAACATTTTAATCATGCCATAGAAATCTACTCAGGAGTATCTTTATTGGAGTTTGAGTTCAACTAATATACAAGCTCAGTTCTGTGCATTACTATCCCCACAAGCCTGACTCAGCCCATTAACCATCTAATACATTAGAAACACACTTTTCTTGTACCCAGCTAGAGCTGCAATATGTTTTTGCTAGCAATAAGTTTGCTATATGCTCACTTTTAATCATACCAGAAGATTGAGGGAGCTCTGAGCAAAGTGGTAATTTTACTACAGCTACTCAATAACAATAATACTAAAATTAGAATGCCCTTACCAGAATTTTTTTGCTACACTCACATGAAGGCAGAAAGTAATTTCTACATTATTACCATTAATTTCATATGTCCTCATCTTGCTGGTCACAATTTCCATTTAGCAGCAAGGTCACAGTGTCAGCACAAGCAGCATGGCCCTGGGAGGTACAGCAAGCCCTCAGTAAATACCTTATTGTGAGGCGTAGCCTTTGTGGGGTTTTGTACCACTATGTTCCTTACAGAGGTAACCCCTCATGATTTTCAAGAATTTGTTTTTCTGTGGATTGTGCAAGCTCTTTGCTGTCAGAACTGTCCCTTAATAAAATGCAAAGAGCATTTCAACACTGTGACCAAATCTTTAGTCTCTGTACAAGCCTCAGGAGCAACCACTCATTAACATCTTCATCCCAACCTTTAACAGGTCAAACATGCAAAAACATTTTAATCCTTTTAGTGGGATTTGCCTGAAAGTGTTTACTTTTTAGGCATCTCAAGCTTTGGAATGTCTTTGCATTTCACAAGGTGACAGCACCAGGTAGGAAGATTCATGTTCATAGACTATGAGTGACAAGTGTGATCAATAGCTCAAAGACACACTTGTAATAGAGTCATTCTAACTCACATTATCAGCTCTTCCAATTCCATTTACTTTGACTTATAAAGAACCTCACCAAAATTTCTGCATCCAGAAGCCCAGATTCTCTGGTTGGACTATATGCTTGTCATGAATACAGGTTTGTGAATCCTGCCAATTATCCTAATTTATTGTGAATGAGTGACTTTACACAGCC
Source organism: Pelecanus crispus (assembly GCF_030463565.1). Taxonomy (NCBI): domain Eukaryota; kingdom Metazoa; phylum Chordata; class Aves; order Pelecaniformes; family Pelecanidae; genus Pelecanus; species Pelecanus crispus. Next base: position 11,595,147 of record NC_134652.1, on the reverse strand, counting down.
TGATTCAGTAGCAGTTTGGAATTTACTTGTAGCAAATTGCAGGATTTGGTTGTAATATTTTACAAGAAAAAAATCCACCTTTGAATTAATGACCCTTCTCCTCCTGAAGTCCTTATCACCATACTTTGAATTCCAAAGGCATTTTGTTGCTAAGGGTATAGGCACGTATTGACAGGGATTTTCACAGGAAAGTTTGCAGTCTTCAGCTTTGTAGTCACAAAATCTCACCTTTTAGATTTTTTAGTTTTCCTAGGAAGTTGTTTGAATCATTACTGTCAAAGTTATGCCTTATTTTCAGTCCAATAAACAAGCAATCTGCAAAGTGTAACTTACAGAGATCCAGTGTTGGTAAACAGAAAGACAGGCTGTTTATTCTCACCTTGTTTTCATTTTTACACACTAAACAATGCCACTTTAGGGAGGAAACACTGAGCAGAAGTATTGCCAAGTTGAGGCTTTTTGATATAAGTGGTCACTTCCAGTAGAGACTAGTACAAGTGGTGTCTGCAGCTTTCAGCTGAAGGAGCACTGGAGTAATTCCTGGTTGTTTTCACTAGATGCAGAGAAAGGTAGCATTAAACTAGGAGCATGCAAACTGCTGATAAGATGGATTAACTTGTAAAAGGCTCATTTCTGCAAAATCACATTGCTTGCTGTGTCTGCCAAGTCTAGTCTCACCTTCAGACCAAACATTTCAACTTTTTCCTCCCTGAAGCAAAGAGGAAGAGGACACAATAGTTTTGGCTTTACATTATTCATTTTTTGCATCTATTACTGAGTCAACCACAGATTTATTTCTTGTCTTTTTACTGCAGCCTCAAAGCACATCACAGCTGCTGAAAACACACAATTTTGCAAAAACAGCCACAGAATTGATGGAGTAGTTATAAGTTGCAGGCACTAGAAACTGAATCCAGATGTCCTGGATCAGTACCCAGTATTTTGCTTCTAAGAATGCCTCTGTTTTCCTTTACATATCCATTCTCTTATGATTAAAACTACAATCTTGCCACCTTCTCTTTAAAGATACTGTATGTGAGAGAACAGGGTCCAGAATCAGGCAGCTGTTTTAACAGCCCAGGGAGGACTACAGCTAGTCTATACAGCAATGTTAGGACACAGCTGCTGAAAGGTTAGAGTCCAGAAAAGCAAGACCTGAGGTGACAAACATTTTGGCATAATAAGGACTCAACAGCTCAATGTCATCTAGCAATCACCGTACAGCAGCTTTATCACATCAACCAAGAAATATAGCATGGGCTGACAGCCCTGAGTAATAGGATGAAGCAGTACACACTTCATCTCCTTCCCTAAAAAGCTGCAGCAGGAGTGTAAGTTGAAACTCTCCAGCTTCAAAAACATTCAGAAAGTCCCACACATCACATGCCTTCTGGAGACTACTGGTGGAATTAAGAACTTGAGCTCATGGTCAAAGGTGCAAAAGCTTTCAGACCTAGAGAGGGTGGAAAAAACCTCATAGATCTTTCACTAAGCCTGAGCATATTCCACTTCAGAGCTCTGATACCAGCACAGAAAGCAAAGTCAATGATTCTGCTGTTACCTATTCTCATCAGTTTTATGACGCCTTTGGTGTTCTGCAAGTTATCCAGTTTTGTTTGATAAAACTTACTTTCTCTTCCACTGCAAGCTCATGATGCACAAGAGCTTCCCATGGGCCACTTCTGATGACAAACATTTCACAGCTGTTTCCAGTTTTGGGGGAAAAATAAACTGAGTGAAGAGATCTATTACCATTCTCTTCCTGCAAAACCTGACTGAAAAGGACTAATCTAGTGTTGCTCTGTCTCTAGCCCATCACATAGTTTAGAGTAATGTAGAAGGTTGATGCCATAGAGCAAAGAAATTCACAACTGTAAAAGAGCCCTAGGAGAAACACCCACTACCATCTCCTGAATAAGCAGGCCTTCTGAAAAGTCTTACTCATCTCAGAGACTTTGTTGAAACTGCATTTGCAAAACTTTCACATTTGGAACCAAGTCAATGATGAACTGGTTTCTGCATCAAGGTTTGCCACCAGTGAACTCTGGTGATTCAGTAGGAGTTTTCAATATAGACTTAATTTTGTTCTCCCCACAATGATTTGATATAAACATGAATGAGTATGAACAGTGTCTTACCAAGAACGCTTATATAAAAAAGTCAGGAAGCAGTAGTTTTCCACTAAGCCTGCAACTGTAGTAGTTGTGAAAGATAGCACAGCCTACACCAAAAATTCTATTTTTTTTTTTTTTTTAGTTTGTGGTGGGTTGACCCTGGCTGGATGCCAAGTGCCCACCAAAGCCACTCTATCACTCCCCTTCTCAACTGGACAGGGGAAAGAAGATATAGGAAAAGGCTCAAGGGTCAAGATAAGGACAGGGAGATCACTCAGAAATTACTATCACAGACAAAACAGACTTGACCTGGGGGAAAATTAGTTTAATTTATTATCAAATCAGAACAGGATAATGAGAAATAAAACCTAATCTTAAAACACCTTCCCCCCAGTCTCAACTTCACTCCTGATTTTTCTCTACCTCCTCCCCCCAAAGCAACACAGGAGAATGGAGAATGGGGGGTGTGGTCAGTTGTTCACACATTGTCTCTGCTGCTCCTTCCTCTTCAGGGGGAGGACTCCTCACACTGTTCCCCTGCTCCAGCATGGGGTCCCTCCTACAGGAGACAGTCTTCCATGAACTTCTCCAACATAAGCCCTTCCCACAGGCTGCAGTTCTTCATGAACTGCTCCAGTGTGGGTCCCTTCCACAGGGTGCAGTCTTTCAGGAGCAGACTGCTTCAGCATGGGTCCCCCACAGGGTCATAAGTCCTGCCAGCAAACCTGCTCCAGCATGGGCTCCTCTCTCCATGGGTCCACAGCTCCTGCCAGGAGCCTGCTCCAGCATGGGCTTCCCACAGGATCACAGCCTCCTTCAGGCACATCCACCTGCTCTGGTGTGGGGTCCTCCCCAGGCTGCAGGTGGATATCTGCTCCACCATGGACCTCCATGAGCTGCAGGGGCACAGCCTGCCTCACCATGGTCTTCACCATGGGCTGCTGGGGAATCTCTGCTCCAGTGCCTGGAGCACCTCCTCCCCCTCCTCCTTCAACCTTGCTGTTTGCAGGGCTGTTCCTCTCATTCTCACTCCTCACTCCAGCTGCAGTTTGTGCCCAGTTGGGTTCCACCCCCTTCTTAAATGTGTTATCCCAGAGGCACTACCACTGTTGCCAATGGGCTTGGCCTTGGCCAGCAGCAGGTCTGGCTTGGAGCCACTGGCATTGGCTCTATCAGACATAGGGGAAGCTTCTAGTAGCTTCTCACAGAAGCCACCCGCTACCAAAACCTTTCCATGCAAACCCAATACATACTTCAAGTGTACATAGCATTAGAGTAGATGCAAAAAAAAAAAGCAGCTGGCAAGAGCAGTGCAAAAATGGAACTTAGAGCTGGGGGCACCCTCTCCACTCAGTGGTACAGGTGCCAGGCTCTCCAGGCTCAGATATGTCTTACCCCTGTAGCACCCACCCAAGCATGGCTTCCAGAGGAGCCACCCTGTTTAGCTTTGCTGATTCTCAAACTGAACAGTTTAGTTTAGCATTGTCTTGTGGCATAAGATGTAGATTCACTGGGTTTCCTCCCATTGTTATTCATGCCAGCTTCTGCACAAAGACTGACAGTAATGGTTAATGGAGCAGCAACATGTGTAGCCAAAGGGACAGGGGAACAACCAACACACACAAAAAAGTGACATAGCCCTTAGCTTATTATTATTAGAATATGATGAAAATGAGTAGTGAAAGCCCCACATGGGAGAGGGGAGCACATCAATGCAGGGAACCCTAGGCTAGCTCCAGCTGACCTGGATCCAGAACAGGAAGCAGCAGGCTAGTGTTGGTGCCAGGCTACAGAGCAACATATGGGCATCATCTCACCAGTGCCAGAGAAGCAATTTGGCAGGCTACCACTACCATGCATTCATTACCATCCACCACCTGCAGATCATCCCTCCCTTCCATTTACACCACACCAATGCTCATTAAAAGTTTTCCTAGTCCTTGTCATTACAACCAGCTGACTAATACCAGTGCTGACAGTGGTTTGAGCTAAATTAGGTGGCTTTGCTCTACTCAGTCACTGTGTGAGTCCTAGCAGCTGTGGAGATAGTAGTTGCTCCAAGACCATTGGTAGGGATACTTTTTTTTTAAAACCAATTGGTTTTGAACCATTAAGGAAGTATACTTTCTGACATGTTATAGAATTAGGAAGTAGCAAAGTTTTCAGCAGTTAGCTGTCATTTATTCTACTTCTAAACTCTTAACTCCTATCTCTCTCTTCTCCCAAGACACTCACACCAATTTGGCCTCCACTGAAAAACAATGATCTTAAGGGTCCTATTTGTACCTCTGGGATTGATTAGAATTACTCCCTATAACAAAAACATGTGGGGTTTTTTTTTTTTCCCTAAAAGTTTCTGATCACCAAGTTCCACCTACCTCAAATTGTTACAAAGTATATGTAACAAGCCCTATGAGGTTAAAAAGTCTGTACCCTCATTCATCTCTTTAGTAGGCACACCACTATTGGTAGAATAAGAATGATGGGGCATATGCGATTAGAACTATATAGTAAGAAGAGGCAGAGAAAGAAATATCAAGACTAAGTTCATAACTCACAAAAATCTCTTAGGAAAGGAATGAACAAACCAACTAAACTGTGCTAGAACAAAATTGTAACTGAATAAATATAGAAGTTATATAACAACTTCAGGGAAGTCTCAGCTGCAGAAAAAATAGTCTTGCTGGTTTATTCTATCCTTCTTTCAGAGTGATCTTCAAGAGGGCTGACAGCTCTGTAGTTCCTCCACTTGCAGAGTGCTTTAAATTTATGCCCACCTCATTAAGACCCTATGGGAAGGTAGGGCTCCTTGTAAGATCTTTTTGTTTTAAGCCTTGGCTTCACACAGCTTCCAACCAGACTGGAATTTATGGTAGCCAATATTCTTTTGATAGCTGTAGCACACTGGTCTATGGATACATACAAACTTTTTGCCTTCTACATAGCAAAAGTTGGTAGAAGCCACTTGAACACAGATAGGAAGGCAAATAACATTCATTATAATATTAAAAGCCTTTAGCAAGTTCAGAACCCGGAAACATCATTAAAATGACAAATTAAACCTGGCTGTACCTGTCCTGCAAAACCCTGTTCTATTGTATCTTGGAATTGATTGATCAAGGCCACCACCCTCATGTGAGGGAACAGAGAAATTGTGTGTGCTCCATTAAGATTAATAGTGGACAAACAAGCAAAAAAAAGAAAACAGTAGCAAGGGTTTGCTTAGACTCAGAGAGCCCTCATCTGAGAGGAGCTCCAGAGACTTGGAACACCTTCCTTTTACCTGATTATTAAAACCTTGTTTTCTCAAATTCTTCCAGAAAAATTCACTACCTCTTACCACCTACATATAGTCATGCCAGGCATCTTTTGATATAAGCCGTGAATACATATCATTTACATCAATGAAGTATGGCATCTGCCCTTTTATCTAGTTTCACCCACACCAAAATTCAAATATAACTGTTTCAAGGAGTCAAAAGCCTCCATGGCAATTGTTCTTAGGGTTTTAAACTAGGAGCTATGGAGGAGGGAGAGACTGATAGACAGGGTTGGCAAGCAAAGGGCTTGGGGTGACAGGAATGAAAGGGAACACTAAACTAACAAAGCATGTCTTAAGCATGGTTACTTCAAACATTTACATGTAAGGAAGTGCTTCTGTAAGCAGCAGAATGAAGACTAGGGGAAATGTGGTCCCACTGCTGAATGGGGTAGGGGACCTGTTGATATAAGATGTGGAAAAGGGCTGAGTTACCAAATGCTTTCTTTGCCTCACTATTATCATGACTGTACTCCTTCTGAGTACCTGTATTAATTGAATGGTTAAAAAAATCTAGTTTTACAAAATCCCACTAGATTCCTTTGGCAGGCCCAGAAACTTGGAATCATAAGATCAGATTTTGTTTAGTAAAAATACTGCCATTGATCTCAGAGATTTCATTCTTTAAGTTACTTGGGAGAAGCAGCTAGTAAACATCAGAAAGAGCTTCCTCAAAGCACTTGTGGGCTCTCTAAATCCATTGGTTCTAAGAGAGGGACACAGTCATCTTCCTGACATGTTCTTTCTCCGCAGGCTTTTGTACAATTGAGACTTACCAGGCACATTTCAAATATCAACAAGATGACAGAACTAGAATACCCCTGTGTCTACAATAGCAACTCTCAATTAGCTATAAACATTCATGGTGCTGTTCTGGTAATTAGTTTGAAAAAGTTGTGATATAGCTGTAGATGTTCCAGGAACAGAATTAGAGAGCCAGGACTGCCAGATGGATTATTTTCTGCAAGTTATTTGTTCAGCATACTCTTGCAGAAAATTCATATAGAATATAACACAATAGGACTGTATAACAATTATTCTAAATCTCTGTTATAGTTTAGAAGAAATTACTTCCCTTTTATAGCTCTACTGAACCATCCACATGCTTTTATAACCAAGTTATGGGAAAATTTACTTTTTACTTCTCTAGCAAATTCTATCAGACAGTCCCCTTCAGAAAAAAGCAGTAGGAAGTTTCAGAATCTCAAAGCTTATTCAATTCTCTTGTATTTTTCTTTCTAACCCCTTAAAGAAAATTCTATTATGTTCTCATTCTAAGTACAGTTTTTTAAAAAAGCTGGCCTTTACCTGCTAAGCAGATGAGATAGGAAAAAGGTTTTACATGCTGGCATAGCCTCATGGTACATCCAAACCTAGCAATGGAAATTACATCAAATCCATCAGTTCCTAAAATGAATGGACATTTTTAATCCAGCACATTGCTTTGTACCTCCAAGCATCACTCCTAAAGCCAAATTTCCACTTAGAGAAAAGTGGTCTTAGAGTCACCACTGCATATCATCCAGAATCTTTAAAACATCACAGTTCCAAGATAAAGAAAACTCTTCCTATAAGGGAGGTAGATTGAGAAATAATGCCATCTTGTACACATGATCAATATAAGAAGGTGAAGTCCTACCTCACTCTTTCAATGGTCTAACAGCCATTGTACATTAAGAAACAGGAGTCTAATGTTTACCAGTTGTTCTTCAACCATTACAAATGCAGTATGGTAATTACTTAATATGGCCAGATACCTAGAGTACAATGCTTTTATCCTCAGCTTGATAAGTTATCCAGTGGCACTGCTAGACCAGACACAGGAACACAACACTGTGGCACTGATAGCCAGCTATCATGACCTGGACTCATACCTCTATACCCTGTCATATCTCACTGCTGTGTGTGAATCCAGATCCTAGATAGCCACAGCTCTCCATGCAGGAAGATTGAGACAAAGCTCACTGAAAGCATTCAGACTGCAGACTACACACAAACCATGTCCAGAGGAACTGAGGCCGTGCTCTTGTCTGGAGTATCTGCTACATGAGATGGATGTGGCTCAGTGATTGTCTAGAAATCTCAGTGTTTCTTATAAAATAGAAAGCAAGTATCTTGCTTTCAGGACTGTGTGGGAGGAAAACCTAAAACAAACCCCAAATGTCATTAAAACCAGAAGAAAGCAAGAATATTTAAAGTACAGAGACTAAGTATTATTTAGATCAACAGTATTGTAGTTACACCACTCACATTATTAACATTGGTCCTGTTTCTAATATCTTTTGCAGAATTTATAGGATATGTCCAGTCTGCAGTACTTGGAAGTTACCTTGATATAAAAGTTCAGGCCAATTATCAATTTCCAGGAGCACTGCATTTCAGAGTAGTGACATTAAGACCTCAAGTATTTGCAAAAAACATGGTGAAAAGAAGTCACAACTGATTCTAAATAAGTAGCAGTTACAATTACTTTTTCTCAGTGTGCTGCAGTACATTCGTAAGGGTTTAGAACAAATTTGCATTTGTTAAGTTGGCATTTGGCTTTTTTTTCCCCCAAAAGCAATGCATGTTGAATTATGTGGTATACCTTGGAGTAACAGTAGAAGATGATATTGGTGACTCCTTTCAGTGTGGTTTAACTCTAGTATTTTATAAGATACCAACAGCCTGTTAACCTCCTGCCTTGATTTGAGTGAGGTTCAGCATATCTTAGAGCAAGATAATGATAAAATAACCTTATTTCTGCTGGACAGGTCCCTAGCTATTAATTTCAAAAGGAATTCCACCATAGTAGAAATGAATCCCAGACAATGCTACCACTGCAAGCCTGCGTAACCCAACTCAGGGCATGTTGGGTTTTAGGACAGCAAGAAATACTATTCAGTCCTTTAGGGTGCAATTCATCTTCCTAGATTAGTTTGGTATCCAGTCTAAACAACTCATCCAGATTCTTTTTATAACCTATGGAAATAGGAAAACATCTCTAGAGTGCAATTTGTTCTATCCTAAGTCTTTCTGGAGGTGTCACCTAGACTCCATTGACTACAGAGGGAGCCTAAAAGCCTAGCTTAGGTTCTATATCCAAATAAGACTTCAACATTTGAAGGTTCTTGATATTTGCGTTAGTGGTGCAGTTTATTTTAACTAATTTTAGGTACCAGTACAAAAATAAGTTGCTTTGTATACACAAAGTGTGTGAGAATGATTTCATTCATATGACAATGTTAGTGGGTGTATTACCAATAAATCTCCAAAGAGGGGAAAAAACCTGTAAAAAAGTAAAAGGTTATCATACTCTAGAAATCATATCTCCAGAGGCTGACACTAGATTGCTTCCCTACAGTTTCCTATTAGCATGCCACTAATGAAAATTGCAAGTCCTGTCTTTTGTTGGGCATCTAATGAACCTGATCTGTTTCAGTCTGCAGCCTATGGCTCTATACAATTTTATCCCACAACACTGAATGTCAAGTGCCACTCCCATCCCTCCCTGTGTTCCTAAAAACCTAGCCAACTCATCCTCTGGGAAAGAGGAAAATGCTAACAACAAAAATTACAAATACTTCATTGTCTTATTACAGTATGCTTATTTACATAAATGCCCTCTATTCATCTTATTGGATCAGTGTGACCAAAACAAAATTTGCATTTAAATAGTATCACTATAATTAACATCAAATACCTGGACTTATTTTCATACTCTTATTTCCACACATAAGAAGCAGGGAAAAAAGCTTGCTCTACACAGAGAGCAAAAGATCAGTATGAGGTAATAAGCAGAACAATTTCTCAGAATTTTTTTTTATTTGTACTTAAGTTCTCCAGGGACCCTGCAGTTTTCCCTGCTTTAAAATATGTGGTAGTTAAAGACAGCAGACAAAAGTCAGGCTGATCTAGTCAAGGGAAGATTGAATCAGCTTGCATGATCTCATAGCAGAGAGAAGAGTTGCTTGTTTATAGCAGCCCCAACTAGAAGCATCACAGCCAAAGGCTACAACAAATAGAGTATTGGCCATTGTTGTGGGTTTGGGGTTTTTTGGTTTTGCATTTTTTTTTTAATATCAAGACAACTATCATACCAACAATTATACACTGGGAAGCAGAAACATGGGTCCAAGGTAAAAAGGGTTTGTTATCAGAGACTAGAATTTCACTGGAAGGAAAAGTTGTCACTTTAGAACTGAAAAGTATTGCTGCAGAGTTACTGAAGCTTCAAGTACGACCCTGCTGCAGCAAGAGGACTGGATTGTACTTTAGAGATAAGACACAAGAGAAGTGGTAGCCCTGTCCTCCACTGGGGGAGAGCGGCCATGGAGAGACAAGTTGAATAAGTAAGGATTAAACTCCACCAGCTACAAGAACAGGTTCAGAACAGCTTTCTACCTTCAGGCAATTCAGAGAGAGTACCAGCTTACAGTAGATTAGTAGCCCTGCTACCTGGAAGCATCCCATAGACCTACATTTTGCTACAGAATAAAGATACCAATTAGAAATTGCTTTGTCATCTCAAAAGAAAGTCCAAAACAGAAGGAGCTAATGAAAGCTTCATTTCCTGCAGCTCTGGAATACAACACAAATCATTGTTTGGATGAAGATTAGGAGTACAGTAATGATTATGGGATAATGATTGTGTTTTAATGTGGGGTTGTTGTTGGCTTTTTCCCTATAGTTCTTTTCTCCACTGCATTTCTCATCCATAAAGCCACAGAATTCTGTCATTGCCACATGACAAAGCTTCCAAATGAAGCATTTAAATAAGACGACAACTTGTTAATTCCCAAAAGAGGGCAAAAAAAGAAGTGGCAATATTCAAAGGACAAAACCTTGAAGTAAAGAGTTGTACTAACACAGCTGAACTGCATCAGCTAAAGCAGCATTTCTCAAAGCATAGGCTGTAAAGCACCAAAAGGCTCACAAAGGACATTCCTTTTCAGAGAAGAAGGTGGCATCTCACTTCCCCAAAGGATGAGACTGAGCACAGCAGTTCCAGATATGGGCTGCAAGAGTTTCACAAGGAAAGGAAGGGTTAGTTACCTCTAATTGCTAACACTCCAAGTCACAACAGATTTTAAGCATTTCAAAAAAGTGTTTGGGATGGGGAGGGCAACCTCCAAGAGCAGGCAGAGTATACAGAGCCTTAACACAGATGGACTCATGTATATGACCTTTACAAAGCCCTCCTTGGCTTTAGCCTCAATGTTGCATGAGCACAGGTTTGTTGAACCAAGTTAGAGTGACCTGTTTGCTCAAATACTTTGTGGCTCAATGACAGAAAGAGGCTCCATGACATTTAAATAAATTCAGCTCACCCCTTGCCATATCAGCAGCATATGTTTTGTGTTTGATTTCTCATTTTTCTATCCTAATAATTAAGAGAAATTACTTTTTTTTAAAAAAGGGAAGACAAAATTCACAATTAAACCCAAGACAGGAAAAAATGCTTCCAAATATCCTCCCGAACTAATATTTTTGCAAGGCATTTTTTAGGTAATCAAGATTTGATGAATACCAAGTTACAGACAAATAAAATACTTGCAAGGCTTAGTCCTCAGATTAGCATCTTCCAGTTGCTTTGCACTGGGGGACAAGGATGCTGCTGGGATTGGCAACAGGAGCTACTGCAAGGCAGGTCTAACACATGTCAACATGTAATAGCCATTTAGGAGTTGCTACCTCAGCTGGGTTCATTGGAACACACTACCTTTTGATCCCAACACACCTGTGATACACAAGACCCTCTAAGAGGCATCATTTTCTCATCATTTTACTCTTGCCAGAGAAATCAGCTGTACAGATAGTGCAGTTTCAGAGTGTCAGTTCAAGAAACCAACTGTACTTCACTGGGAAGCAGAACAACTGAAAGCTAGTCAATGGATCCTGCTAGTGCATAGCTCTGCTCCAATAAGAGTTAAAACATCCTGGTTTAGTCATGTTACTTTTATTATAATCCTAATAAACAGCTCCAGGATGGTAGTCCTAGACATCCAAAATTCAATGCTCTTTAAGTTTTACTGGAAAACTGACTCCAGTTCACTGGAGGCAAAGGACCTGTCAGGCCCCAGCATAAAGTTATCTTTGTCAAAATAACAATAAATGGAATAGAGTTTCATTTACACAGCAGGGTAAGTCCTTTCTTCCCAAACTAGAGAATTACTGTGCTGAACAACAAAGCAGGAGTCCATTTCTGCATAAAGTCATTGTCCAGCTCTTTTTATGTACATCTTGTCACAATCGTTGTGGCATAAATTTCCCAAAGGAATTGTCACAACACCTCAGGCAACATCTTATCCACATAAACATGCTTTAAAAACAGTTTTGTGGATTTTTTAAAAAACTGGCTTCTGATGGGTTTTGCATCAGTGAAGTTATCCAGGCACTGACAAAGTTTTGCAAACAGAAAACTATAGGAAGGCAAATATTTAGTAGTGCCTGAAGTGTTTTGCAGAATACAAGTTTCTATACAGCAGCAGCCTTATGCTCTAAAGTAGTCAGTGAAGACATTTTCAGTTTCTAACTCCTCTACAGATAACTAAATGAATATAGAATTAATCACAAGCCTCTCCACACACATCAAGCCCAATATCAAGACTTCCACTGGTTTCCAACTGTCACTGCCAAGAAAAAACCCTAAAATATAACCTGCTTGAACGTTTATTTCCAGCAGAAGACACTGGTCTTGGAGGAGACTGTACAGTAATACAGACACAGGACTCAGCTGCAGAATTTTGCTTGAACCTTTTGCCTGCTTTAAAGGAGCTTTGATCTAGAAGCTTGGTGCAGTCTTCTCTGGATCCCCAACCCTGTATTATTTCCATATTGTTTACCTCAACTACCATCAAGCTCTCAACCCTACAAGACATTGCTTACACCTGTGAAGACCAGGTGGGATGAGTACAAGTTTTCAGAGCCAGGCCCCAGTCTCTACAGCATACTACACAAGAATTCATTAGAATTCACCACTGCATGAATCCCATCCCAGGCAGTCTCAAAACATGGGTAAAACATTATGCATACTGCCACCAGATATTTTAGTATTCATACAAGCCTGTTCACTGAAAGTGTACTGCTTGATCTCAGAACTGCTCAGGTACTTGTCTTATGTACCTACCTTACTAGATACACAGCTGCTTTTGATTTTTACATTGTTCCTCAGGACTTCAGGCAAAAGGGAAACTTCAGCTAATAAACAGCCTGTGTTACAGAAGATTACCAGTTCCACGTATAGGCTTTGGAAAGCATGCACACATGACAATAAGCAGGAAATGCCTCAAGTCCAGAGCATGCTGCAAATTACGTGAATGACTTCCAAGAACCTCAAAATATGCTCAAAATTTACCTGATCATGATCAGAGACATAGAAGTACCGATTCATTGCTTCATTTTCAGATTCTTGCCTCTTTAGAATCTGGCATACAGGTATTAGCTCAAGAATTTGTATAGAGGCATGGTTTGCAGCACACCATAGAAAATAATTCAGAAGGCCCTTTTGAATGCAACTGGGCTAATTAGCCTCCTTTCTCATGAAGAAATAGTGCCCAAGACTCCAGTAAGAGTAACTAATTTTTCTTATGGCACTTAAATAAGACTGTTAGTGGCAAAACGCTTGTATTTAACCAAAATTTAAAAGTCCACTAGTGAGAGTGCCAACGTTTCCCTGTCTTTCTGCGTGACTGTCTACTGCAGTTTTGCACTGCTAACTTTACCAAGAAGTTGAGCCAAAATTGTGTGTAAATTCCACATCATCTTGGTTCAAAACCAGCTTCAAGTCTTTTATCAATACTCAAATTTGTCAGGCACCATATGTCTTAAAGGTATGCAGTCACTTAAATTGATGCAATTTCTGCCAGAGCCAAAATGGACACTTACCAATCTCCATTGCCTACAAACCTCAGTCGGTCCAATAACCTACTAAAAATTGTGACAAACAAACATTCTACTCTCCTTTTTATGATTAGAGTTCTTACACGTCTTTTACAGAGCCTTTGTATCTTCCAGCTGAGCTATTAACAGGTACAGAAAAACACTCTGCCTTGTTTCCCCTGAGTTATTGCAGACCAATGTACTTATCAGTTCTGACAAATACAGCAGTAATTATTTTTCTCCCCCCTGCTGAAATATGGAATCCAGTTACAAGTTGATAGTCGCTTTTTAAAGTCAATTCCCCATCCTCATACTAGTCAGAATGAAGTGATCCACTAATACACTCAACAATTTCAGGTTATAGGTAGTAGAGTACTCAGCTCCCAGTGCTTAAATAGGCATATCAAGAGCCTGCCTCACAGGGACCAAAATGCAGCACAAATATATTTTTAAAAGTGACAGTTTCCACCTCTGCCAGTAGAGGACTCAGGTTCTCTACAGACTGATGACTGTTCACTTGAAGACCTCTACATGACACCATCACCTATTAGCTAGTTGTTAAAATTATTTTTAAATAAACCTTAGTTGGTCTTTTCTCTTTCATCCAAATATGAAGCAATTAACTTCAGATTTATCTTCATGACCCAGTTAAATCAAGTGACTGACATTCAGCTTTGAGCACTCAGCTTCGTCACATCATGAGTTAAAACTGCACACCCATGAAACCTCACAAGCTGGAATGTAGGGTTTACATCAGATAATTCATCTTCCACTTCCTTGTCTCCTTATTTGATATTTATCTAGTCATAGACCTGGTGGCCAAGTCACATTTCTGTGACCCAGTTTCTCCCCCTGCACATCCTGCTCTGCATACAAGGCGGCTCCTTGCTGCTTTTCATACTGGAAGAGTCCCAAGAACTTTCAGTCAAGTGTCATTGAATATCTCTATCCTGATGACACTGTACTACCAGCAGCAGCTGTTTTGCTCATCTCTTCTCTATCAGGTTGAAACTGATGTACTTTATAGAACAAACTTGTTAATCCCACAGAAGTAAATAGCTTTGACCTGCTGAAGCACATCTAAATTTCATAGATAAAAACCTCATGCTAGTCTGTATGACCCTATGGACATGAACTTTGAATATCTATAATTGAGGATTAAACCATTAGCAGTATTTTATAGCATGTTAATTCGCTACTTCATTCTCCCTCCTTCTGCTTTTATGTCCTTAATGTTTAAAGGACACGTTTAGTTCCCAGGGAACAGCAGATTCTTGTTGTTATTTCATTCCATTTGCAAGTCATCCTGTCCTTTCCCTTCACCTTGCATATCACCAATTACCTTATTTTTTTGTATTTTACTAATTAGTTTCTCTGTTCTTTTGTATCCTTCCAGTCCTCCCCCCCACCCCCATCCTACTTGTCAACACCACCACCCAACTATTTCAGATTCACTGGGAAACACCACATCTCTTTCTTCCAATGTCCCAAGTCCCCAAAAGCTGTGAAAAATACTTCACAGGAACACAAGGGCTTTTGCCAAATTTAGGGACTGTGGGTAAAAGCTCCAGCAAATATGTTGAAAGACCTCCTGAAAATATGATATCCAGTGAGGCCAAGGCTGTAGTTCTTCCAAAAAGAAAAGCAACCAACACATCATAACCAGGAGTGCTGGCAGTAGCATGCAGACCAACACATCTGGATCAGCTATTCATCACCTGCTGTGGAGACAAAGGCTCAAGATTCTGGGGAGATTTCATCTACTGCTGAGGCCTTTTGGGTGGAGTGCTATGCCTATAGAATATATGCTCACAGCTTTATAAGGAAAGGTGAGGCTGGTCCCTGGATGCAGGATGGCCAGTGATGTGCCAGGCTGAGAAAGGCAGCCTCTTATTCCATAAGGCAGTTACAGAAGTTGAGGAGCAGCCAAGGTTCCACGTCACTGCATTTGTCCAGGTACCTATTTGAGCACTACCTCACCTGTGTCCATGCAAAAATTAGCCAACTTGCTTTAAAATCTGAGTCCAGAGGTCCTCACTCAGGGTACAGATCCCCCAGGAATTTTCCAGGTCTTCTGCATTTACTCGAACTGCAATCTTTCTTGAAAAGCCTCAAGACTTTCAGGTGAATTTGCCTCATACCTGCAAGAGCAGAGATGACCAATATCCACTGGACTGTGGAGCAAGCACAAGTTTCCATACCTCTGGAATAACAGTGTTTTCTTATGTAGAAAGCAAAAATGCTGACAATTCCAAGAGGAAATGTGGCACAACTCATGCATTCCATATCTCACCTTGCAACTTCATTCTGTCTGTTAACACTTAAGGAAACTACACAAATGGAAAATGACATGCACCTGGTAAAGCCAACACATGACCACACTGATTCACTCCAGCTGGTTACAAAAGCAGAGAGCACAGCAGGACATGCATCCTAACAGATCTACCACACTGTAGTCCCCAGGCTTAGCTAAGGCAGCAATATACTTCAGTTCTCATTTACACAGGGACTGCACATATGAACCTCATACTAAGAGCTCAGCTGTGGTGCAAAGGTTTGAGTTTGAGAATAAAACTCCCGAGACTTGGGTTGAGCTGCTGCCAGCAGTAACAGAAAAGAGCATAACATGAGTGCAGATAACATTTAGAAGTGTAGCACTCAAAAGGGAAGAAGCTCTAGAAAGCACAACTCTTGCATTTAACTTTAAGGTCAGTTTAAACTGAACTGGTAAATAGTTAAAATGGGCTACTGCTGAAAGTTACGATAGCTTTTTCTGTCATTGCTAGAGTAAAACCATCTGGAAGAAAATTTCCTAAGGACTTATGCTGACCAGGTTATACTCTTACAGTCCCATTGGTAATGATTTCACAGAAAATGCCTTGAATTTGTTTGATTACTACTGCTAGAACAATGAGTAGTAAAGACTTTAGCATAAAAGTTCAGTTTTGCTATTGCCAGTTAGGCCTCCTGCTCTGCTGAAAGCAATTAGGCTTTGCAAGACTGTCTTTTATAAAACTATTTAGAGTCAGAATAGACCCTGGTATTCCAAGTTCATACTGTCTTTTGTATACAGGCTTTTATGGCTTCTTGCTTCTTCACCATACATTTCCAAAAATAGCAAAAGAAAACCCAAACAGACAAAGCATATTGATCTCTTCCAGCTTGTTTTTCAAGTTTTGAGCACAGTTTCTGTAGTTTGCAATGCTGGCATCAACTTATGTCTCAGTCACATGATTAGACCATCTCCAGTTTGAAGCTTTTAAAAAGCCCAGCTAAACTCCTCATTTTTCTAAATTATTTGACTCAAGCAATTTCTTCTCTACACTAAAATACTGGTAGAAAAGTTAAGGAGTAAAGCACAATTATTGTATCTGAAGCAAGAAAGCTTGAGCTCAAGCCTGATAAGCTCTTAGATATAGACTGGCAGTCAGAATTTTTGTAGTACATCAAAAGGATGAGTGACTGCCTACAGAAGATATCTGTAGCATGGGAAGATGTAAGTAAAGAGCAGAAAATACCCAATTTCCCCCTACACTAAAAAGGAGGTATGCTCCTAGCTGGCATTTGTCAGTAACTAAGTTAACTATTTGAGACACATTTCCCTCCCCCCCCCCCCCCCCAATTCACAAGGGAGCCTTTTGAAGGAAAAATACTTAAATCACACAAATTACAAGATCTACTCCATCAGCAGTGGCTGTGTCAAACCTCATATTACATGCAGTTGTAGTACATCTGCCTGTTAGACAAACAGCAGAAAACCTTTTTAGTTCAGTTTTTAAAGTAAACATTTTGCAAACACTTCTTTCCTAAGCAAAACCATAATTCTTATTTTGGAGGTATTACACATTACCAAGTTACTTAGAGGCACTTTGTTTCTCATAATGTGCAGTTGTCTATACATATAGATGTAATCACATATGCACACACCTGAAGAATGATCCTTGCCCTGAAAAGTGAGAGACTACAGAAAGGAAAACCTTGCCATGCCCAATTTACAGATGGGGAAGCTATCAGGATGAAATTCAGTGACTGACAGTCTACCTGCATTACAGCTGAAGCACATGACTGCAAGGCAGCTTTGAGCAGACATCATGCACAGTAGCTGTGGAAGCACAGCACTCACAGGGTGACTGCCATGCTGCCACAGCTGCATTATCTATTAAATACTTGAGTGAGGCAATTTAAGACCAGTTCAAGTTATTCCAGCTATAATACCACTTTAGGGCTCTGGGGTCAGAGACAGCCTTAACCAAGAGCACCCGAGACATCACTAGCAGAGCACAGTATTTGACCCAGCTCTCTTGGATTATAAACCAAGAGTCTTTAACCCAACATCTGTTTCTTCAAGCTATTGTTTCAGCACAACCTTGAACACCAGAAATAGAAACAGCTCAGTCATTTTTTTAGAATATTATTTTGATTTTTTTCCTTTTGGCTCTGTCATCACTGCAAGACTCCATAAAGCACACACAAGGCATCTGGAAGTGCTGCTTAATTACTTGCCTTCAGCAGAGCAAGCTGCTCCCCTGATCAGAGGCAAGAGCTCCAGAAGTCACAGCAAGAGGTTCCTTTCTGACATTTTAGTTGAAATTTGAAGAACACTGACATCATCTAGGACAGCTACAGAAGAGAGCTGTGCTGGCAAACTCAGTGGCAACTTCACAGGCTCAGGAGAATTTGCAGAATGAGGAAGCAGAACCATTTTTTTTAATCTAGTTTTTCTTGATTTCTACTACAGATCTTCTATCTCCTATGACAGTCTTTGCTGACATATAGACTTGGTACAACTGCCAGTCTGCAATGTCAATTTTTGGTTTAGAATGACTAGGAGGCAGCAATATGGGGCAAACGTGGAAAAAACCTATAAAGACTATTTAGGAGAGTTGCACTCAAGATCTGAACCCTCCATCTCCCAGAGGCAAGTTTGTCCATACGTCTTTTCTATCCAGGTCTATGTGGCAGAACTACATCCTTCAAGCAAGCCAACAGTGGATGTGAAGCAAGAGAGGCAGTAGTGCAGGTCAGACAACCTACTTAGTGACTATGTCATCATACAATTTGTTCCCTGGTTGTGCTCAGCAGTGTGGTTCATGGGCCTGCATTCAGTAAGGGACTGAAGCACATGATTATCACTGTTTTAAAGCCAAGTACAATGAAAGCAATGGACTGTATTCTGTGCTTAGTATTAGACTGTCTTTGGTGAAAATAAGGCTAGATAAGCCATCCATGGAGCACATGATGAAACACCTGCATGCTCTCAGGTTTCATTGCTCATTCTCTAACATCAAATTCACCAAGATCAATCATTTTTTGCCTAGTAAAACCCAGTCCTTGAGCCCACACTGCTCCTGACACTCCCAGCCTGAAGCACATGGTGGAGGCATTAGTCTCTGTTATATTAGTGGCAGGAGGGAACAGAAGGGAAGAAATTAGCTTTAGCAGACAGAGCAGCCATAACAATTCTTACTTCAGTCAGGGAAAGCTTAGCATTATGGTTTCCCATCTCTATTAGGAAACCCTAAAGCCTTAGAAAAGTCACTATTGATGAACCTGAATAAGTTTGTAAATCATTATACTGCATATCACCTGTACAACTTGATTTCTCAGGGTCTGACTTGCATAGTCACTCAAGTAAACTGGGGTAGGGCAAGGGGGATCTGGAGGGAGAAAAAGCCCTTTCAACCTGCTACTTGAATCACAAATAATGGCAGAGAACAAGAGACACCCATTTTCTGTGTAGAATCCAATCCACAAGGGCTATCTCCTTACTTCCCCCTTCCCTACCCCACCATAAACTTCATGCTGGCAGAATACAGTTTCATTAAAAAGCAAACCAGATGAGAAAGAAAATATTTGAAATCTATATATTAAAATGAAACAGCATCAAAATGCCTTGTTTTCATGTTTGACTAACAAAATGGTTTTAAGATGTTCACTTCAAGCTTAATGATAAATTTGCCCACAAAGACAATGACAGTTTCAAATCTGATGTTTTAATTGCTACATTTTGTGAAGTAAAGATTTTAGAACACTGCCTTACCCCAGTTCATGATTGATATGGCAATTCAAGACGTACACTTTCCATACAGAAAAAAAATTCTGATTTTTACCCCTGTGTGCATGGCTGTGACTAGAAAAGGCAGGCCAGGGTTTGCATGGGAGGTAATATTACCATTTTCCTCAGTTTGTTGGGAAAGAGTGGCAGCTACAGAGCTCACAGACATCTCACATGCAGGGCAGTGGGCATCCCACAAGGGAATGGCAGCTCTCCACCCAGCTCAGGGAAAAGGAAAAACTAATATGCTACTGTTTTGTCTAGTGCCCTGAGACAAAGTATTAGCTATTATTTGGCATTTGTACTGCAATAAAAGGAGGCTCCATCCTTTAGATACCACCCTAAGCCTAAGGCCTATATTCAAACTTTGTACTCTAGATTCAAAGAGATAAAATCCCACCAACTCCAGAGGCAGTTGCTTCCTTAGAAGCCGAGTGAAAACAACCATGTCAGCAGCTGACAACTGCTTAGCCCCTTCCCAGTTTGAAGAAGCAAAGAGGGTTTCTGACTAGACCAAGTTAGTACATAAAAGACATTGAGGCAGGTCAGCTAAGTGTAAAAAGTGGTTTTGACAGGAAAAACTTAACTCCCAATTCTGCCACTGGAAGAGATGGGGCATTTTCCTAAGGGCAAAACATTAGCTAGGCAACCACAAGAGCTTGGTTCAAATCCTGGGTGCATTTTCTTAACATAAGGGCCTCTCCAAATTGTTTGCATGGAAATTTTGTGAAGATGCATGCACATTTTCTTAGCTTGGCTCATGTTTTGGTGGGTCTGGAGGGAATTGAAAGATGTACTCCAAGACACAACAGGAAACATAGCCAAGATAATGAAAAATAAAAGGAAGAAGCATGCATGCTAGAAAGGTTTTGGTTTGCAAAAAAAGTCACAAGATGTAATTCAGTCAATAGTAACAAACAATAGCTGCATTCTCAGACCATCCAGGTGAAAGTTTCCTTCCAAGTTCTCACATAATGTCTTTTTCCCCAGCTCACAGGCCATATATCCTTCACTATTTCAAAGAAGTGACATTTGTTAATGAAGCAGGCAAGCTCATCTATAACATCAGCTGCTTCCCTGTGGAAGGCATAAGAGCTCCTGAAATCTGCAAGAAGTGTTAGTAAAACAGAGGGCACATTTCAAGTCATCAGATCTTGGATTCTGCATCTGACTTTTAAACTCATTAAAAAAAAGTTACACAAGAAGCTGGCTATCAGCACCTGGATTATTTATTCAGTTCAGCATAAGCTTCTGGGCCAGAGAGCTCTGCTCTAGTCCAGTCCATTGCAGATCTGGATTCAGTTCTTACACCACCATGAAAGCACTGTGCAGACCCAAGTGATTTCTTCTCTCCAGCCTTTTGTTTTTAGGCTAGGGTCATACTCTTATTTCTCTACAGGGAATAATACCACATGCAAACATTGTACACTGATGTGAAGTTGGTCTGGAAGAGATGGGGGTAGAAATAGGCCTAAAAATAGAGTTAATCCACCTTATCACAAGTTTGTCAGGAGCCCAGGCAGCCCTCTGGTGCCCCTGAGCCACAGGCTCAGCTGTGGTTTTAATGTCAGTGGTCATCATGAGCTGTGGCAAGACCCTCCCTGCTCCACCATCTCTTGTTTTCTCTTGGCAGGCAGAAGAGAAGTAGTAAGGGCAGAGAGCTGTTCAGGAGAAAGGAGGGATACTCTTTCTGGGGCATAGTGCCTCACAAGGCCACCCATGCTGCAGGGACATGGTCCTCAGACCTGGCTGCAACTGCCAAAGAGGACTTTAACTGCTATTAGCAGTCATATTGAACTTGCCCCACAAATTGTCCACTAAACATTTACCTCATTTTCATGCCATGTAATTATGTGGGATGACTTCATTTTAAAACTAAACCAGTTTCTGCCTTGATGCGCTACAAGAAACATGGACACAGAAGACTTCTTGCTCCCTAGTCTTGAGACTTTTCAACGTGCAAGGCAACAGAGGCAAGTTAGATCCTCTGCAGTAGCAACTAATGAGCTGATCAGTTGCACAATTATTTACCATTATTAAAAAAGGATTGTCACTATAGCAACAGGAGCATCTACCAGATTTGTTTTCTCCAGGACACAGAATACCTCTCCGGACTGCACACAGTCAACTGACAAGCTATCAGAGCTTTTCACAGGGTTTCCTAGGAAATATTTTCATTTGTTTTCCATTACAGAAAGTTCTGCTGCATGCCAGTCATTGTTTCAGTTGGCTTCATAAGCGCTCCTCCATGACTCCTTAGAAGAGGGATGGGCAGGAGGAAGTTACTGTCTGGAGTAATAAGGCCTTAACAAGACTTGTGGCCCTTGTGGGACCAAATCCCAGGTGAGAGTAGTTTGTCCCACTTTTCAGGACTCAGCTCCACTGTCTAATTTTAACTCAGTTTCCTTCCAGCTCACATCACCCCTTTGGGGTCAGGGTTCCAACTACCACCTTCCCTGATGCTTGCACCCAGGCCCTGCACCCTCTTTTAGCAAAGATTAAGCCCCCATTCCAGTTCATTATGCAACACCGGGAAGAGCACTTCCAGAACAATCAGAAGGCCAAAACAGGTAGCAGAGGAAGCAGCAGTGTCAAAAGAAAGGCTGATGCATTTTTATGCAGAAGTCTACTTTTACATGACAAGTGATGCAGACTGATGGGAGAGTGCCTACAAGAACAGCAATTCTGTCCCTATCTGCACGTTTGTGTCTCCTCCTTGTGCTGAACATTAGGGAACTCATGGAGGCAAAACTGACCATAGTAGTTTGTTGACCAGACAAACCTAATCCCCCCCCAAAAAAACAAGTTAGTTTTTAGATCAGCTAGCTGTTTGAACCTACCTGAGGACAAATGTTTACATCTGATGTAACAGACTGGACCACAGTATGGAAACAGCCCCAAGTGATATTGAATAATGTCTAACAGAGTCATGCCCTAATGTCTACCTGCAGGCATCTCGAGTTACAGATATACCCTAGCTCACCAAGACATTGTTTCAAGCTCTCATTAGCCAGTAATGATAACCCTGAGACACTTTGCCATTTTATAGTTGTCACAGCTTTGAGCACAGAATCACTAACTTTGAAGCTATGTTCTGGAGTATTGCAGTAGTAAAAGTCTACAGCTGTTCCTCAAGAACAAGCAGACACTTTCTATTTGCAGAAAGGCAATGGACAACATGGCAGCCAGGAGAATTCAATATTTATTTCTGAAGGTGTTTAAACAATTTCTGTTTTAGCACTAAATATACATTAAGACACCTTGTCACAAATAGCAAAATGCATACAGCCACATTTCCTATTTGAAGCCCAGAGGAACCGGGTCTAATGTCCCCTAAGAAAACTGACTATTTTACAACAGTGCTAGAAAATAAAGTCCAAGAGAATCCTAGGCCTTCACAGGATCCTTGGGATCAGCATGTTTGAAAGTAGTCAACAGTAAACCAGATTAGCAACTCAAACACTGTGCTGGGCCTAGAAACAAATAGTATTTCACAGAAAAAAAAAAAGCAGCCTGGAAAGTTATGTCTAAGGTAGAAGATAAAAGGAAAAGGTACCCCACTTATTTTCCCTGCTTTGATTTAAGACCTCAGGCAATCAGGCTGCCCCTTGAAATGGCCTGTCATTTATGATTTCTGTCAGGTTACATGTATCCATAACCTAGTATTTCTGATGACAATTCTGCCCTACCATTCAAAAAAAAAAGACAAAGTACCAAAAAAGGCATTCTGTGAGTCTCAAAAATGTTCTGGTTCAAAAAGAGAACAGATCTTCAGATTTCATCTCCTCAACTCTACTCCAATCACAATTTTACTGAGGATGGAGAACAGAAGAAACATGTTTCTCCTATTAAGTAAGGAAAAAACAAGTAACAGAAGTGACTTCTTAAAAAGCATGCCATGAAATTTCTTTAACTTTTTAGTTTTTCTCAGAACCCAGCCAGTAGTTCAAGGATGGCAGGGGAAAGAACTGTCCACGCCTGCAGTGAGCTCCTAATGCATACTTGCAAGCTATACTGCTGACCGAGACCAAAACAGACCTTAATAGCTCTGGAACACTAACCCAGGCATGGTTCTGCTTATCCCTTCTGAAGAAATACCTGCTTGCCTACCTCATGGGGTAATATTAAAGCACTTTGCAGACTCTTTTTACAACCTGCTGCTGTTTTCACAGAAGATGGAAAAGAAGGGACAGCTCAGCAGTTCCCTTCTTCCTTCAGGACAGTCCCCTGGCCCTCTCATGGCTTGGGCAGGAGCCCAGCAGTAGCCTCCTTACACCTGGGAGAGGCAGGTGGGAGCCTAGGTGGCCAAGTGGACCAAAGCAATTGAGCAGCTGGAGGTCTTGGAGGAAAAAAGGAAACACAGTACATCTGGAGGACCACAAAGCATTTGGAGAGTGCAAAGTAGAAGCCACTGGACTGCAGTACACAGGAGCAAGAGTGCCTGTAGCAACAGAGCCAAATGCAGGACCTTCAGTATGCCAAGAGGTCAATGCTAGTCACCAGAGAAACAGGTAAATCCTAAAGAGCAAGACACAGATATCTCCAGGAGTACAAGGAAATAAAGATATTTCAAAGTCATAATGCTAGGGGCCAGACACAACTGGCCTAGACTCACATCGTTTAGGCCAACTTACTGTATGGTAGGGCTATAAATCTAAGGTACAATTTCAAAGTTGCAACATTGCTCTGGAGGCACTTCTCATACCATGAAAAATAAGACTATTTCATCCTCCAGGATGTTATCACTCTCTACAGCACTGATCTGACACAAGAACATTTTGTCAACTTGTCTACCAAGACAGATTTCTCTCTTGTGCTTATTTTAAAGAATTTTGCTGCACCATACCCAACTCAATTTTTTCCCCACACATTTTCTTTCCCTTCAAATCTGAGATGTCTTAGGTACCTTGTTATCAGTATCACTTTCCTTTGTGCAATACTTTCTGTGCAAATCCCCATTTGTCTCCTGCTGGGAAATGTAGATGTGCCTTCCCAGATTTGGCCACAAGGCCTAGCCATAACCTTGCTTATCTTTCTGCTTCTGACAGCTCCAGTTAAAAAGTAGTCTCATGTTAAGAAAATGGAAAACACCTGGAAAGAAAAGGAGCCTCTATGACCTCTGCTCCACATACTCCCAGGGTCTCCTGTGCTGCACAGAAGCACTCCTGCTCCCAGTTTGATCAAATAGCCATATTAGCAGGCAGCTACCTTTGCAAGTCAATTTTTGGGAGCAAGATAAATGGCCTCAGGACTTCTATGTTCTGCCTAACTTTCAATTCTGTTATGACAGGATGGGGAAAGCAAAAAAGTTTGTATTAAAAAAGTCAATTAATTCAGCAAAACAAGCTAAGGGATGTTCAGGTTTAAGAGACAAAGTATTTCTTCTTGGGTAGATGGATGTTGAAATTAGCAAGTTTCCTCTAGAAGTTACATAAAGAGAAAATTCACTGAGTAATATAAGTAGACAGAAACCATTCCCAGCTCAGGAAGTTCTCTGGGCTGAAAAATAAGAGGACAAGAGAGTGCTCAAAGCAAATCATTACCCCTCCTCCCTAAGCATTCACTTAGACTCTGCTGGAGCCGGAGTACAGTGCTAGAGGGACGCTTTATAGGGACATTATTAACCAGGGTCTGGCATGACAGATCTGATGCAGCTCGGTGAAGTTAGCTTGAACTTGTCTACCTGAAAAGTCCTAAAACACAGACAAAACAGGTATCACTTCACCAGCTGAAACTAGTGATGAGCTTCCACAAGTTGAGGCTCTCGGAGAAATCTCCTTTCCAACAGCATTTTGTCATAGGAGCTTAGTGGTCCCATGTTTGGAGGATTTAAATGAAGCAGAAGAGGAGCAGTGAGGCCAAAACCCCACTGTCCTTCCTTCTCACTGGTCACCTGCAGCAGCCCTGCTACTCAGAGAGCTGAAAGTGAGGTATCTCTCTGGAGCGGGATTTTACATATAGACACTATCAACCCAGCCCTCCCTTCCATTCCACTAACAACCCCTTTAGGCCCAAGGCTGTCAGGCTACATGAGTAAAGGCCCAGAGTGAACTCAGACTGACTAGGGGTCAGAAGTGCAGTAACCTCATCAGTAAGAGCTGGAGCACACCAAGAATCTCTCCTGCAAACTGAAGGAAGTTATTACCTCAAGGGGGTAGGACTTCTATGACTTTTTGTAGGAGGCTAGGTAAAGTGCACTGTGGGGTTGTACAAAACTTATTATGGGGTGTTTAGGTGGAAGACTCCAAAATCTACCCAGGAAAAAGAGGGTACAAGCAAGTAAGCTAAGAAAAACTTCAGGTGTTAACTTATATCTTATTAGGCATCGTAGAAAGCCATAGAAAATAACCTCAGGTTGCTCTGGGAGCAGCAGAGCTTATTTTAATTCCTTTCAGTAGGAAAATGCTAGCAGAAAACACAGCCTGAATTTCTGACTGGAAAGTAGTCAAAGTGGAAAAGGTAAACAAAATAATCAAGTGTCACAGCCTGACTTAAATCACTGGGGGTATGAAAATACTTTTGTAGAAGCACCATTGTACACTTCAGTGTAGGTTTTCAGAATTATTTACCCCAAGCCCCTTCTTTACATGCACTCAAGTAGTAATTAAATCTCAGTACTCTATGCATAGTGCAAGTGCCTTACAATTTTGTGTGCATAATTAAAATTATTTATAGACAAAAATGGCAGCTGTGGATATGAAAGCAATGTTCCAGCATTAAGTTTAATATCAGCACGCAGGAGGGTAATTAGTTAATGGGCATGCAGAGTTTTTCCTAAGGGCAAAAGCATTAATTACTATTTCTTCTATTTTAATTGCTCTAATAGACAGATTCCTCCCAGAGTACATCTAAAGATTTATTTCAGTTCAGGTATTGTTTTATACAATTGAAATTCAGGCTTAAAGTTAGCCATCACCCAGGGATTTGGTAATGACTATTATTCCTAGTGTTTTTTCCTTGAGAAGTAAATCCCATACTCTTGAGAAGTAACTCACAAAAGGTATTAGTGATTCTGCACTGCAGCTATCAGCAAATGCACTCATTTGCCTAATTCAGCAGTCATTTCCAAAGCACATCTTTCTTAAAGTGTCCCTGACCATCCCATGAGCATTGATTCACACTGTTTAATACACACTACAGAATTTTTGTCCCAGCAATTTGCAGGATTGACCAAGTTCAGAGGAAGGTTACTCCAAAAACCAAAAAGTATATAGCTTCATGAAGAGACAGAACACACAGATCAGCAGCAAAGCTTCAGACAGGTCATGGAGTGACCATAAGGGAGTTGTACTCCTTCCAACTTCAGCACTGTGGAATCTAGCCACTTTCACCCAGGCAATACATGCTTGACAAACTCTATGGGAAACTTTCACAAAAGAAATTACATGGTGACAATCCACAGCCAGCAGGAAGAAACAGTGGTCTTTCCAGATAGGTACAGAGGCAAAACCCTCCCATGAGGTAATGGCTTCACTTCAGGCAAAAACAGAGCTACTGGCATTATGGTTTTGGAGTTACTCTAAATTTCATTATGTCTAGCTTGTCTCCTGGCATCCCCAGTGAACAGCAGCTCCATATGGTAAGCCTCAGTGGCACTAGTCAGTAGCAGGGCTGGACTTGTCACCCAACACCCTCTTGTAGCTCACATGCAGCCAAAGCCTCTGAAGCTTCCATTCCACAGGACCAAGCCCAAGCAGGAGCTCTGATGCTGCAAAGACCACACACAACATGAGTTGGTGCCTGCAAACTATATATGCTCTGCTCCTCACCCCTCAGTTCCCTGCCCTTTGCCAAGGTCACATCACAAGGTGGCTCTCAAAGGAGCCTGTGAGATACCACCATCCTCTGCCAAGCCATGACCTTTATTTGGAAACAGCCCAGTGACCCCTGCTAGGAAATTCAAGCTCCCACTCTGCCCCTAGCTGACTGTTCTCACAAAAAGATGATGCCGATTTCCAGAACCATAGCCACATTCAGAGTATAAAATGCTTTCAGTGACATAGCTGCAAAGGGGGAAGGTATAACAGTAATGCTAGCTATCCAGCTGCCAGAAAAAAAAATATTCCCACCAATGAGGCAAGGAGTTGTTCAAGACAAGCTCTTATATCCATTATCCACATTTTGCATCACCATCAGCCTTCCTTGTGCATATATAGTGAAGGCTTTGTTTCCTCCTTCAGAGGTTATTATTTCCTGCACCATTTCCCATGCAAGAGTCTAGTAAAGTGTACAAACAGATACTGATTAATACTTGCTAAAGACTTTGCCATTGTCACTTAATTATTGTTTGTGCTAATTAAAATACTGTATGCAGATAGTCAACACTAAGCAACACTAGATTGAAAGCTTCTAAGCAATTCATCATATTGCTAAAATATGCAGGCATGTTTCTCAGCACCAGAATATCTCCTTTCTAATTTAGAAGTGAATTAGGCACTGCTGTGAGTTTGTGACTCAAAGATAATTGCAAGACACCTTTCCTGGCTTCTTTTGTTTTCAATTTGCAATTGCTGCAAGAAGTTTAATGGTAGCTGTAATTCTCTGTGCTGCCCCAGAAGTCCCTAAGAGGCAGGCCACAATGCCAGTTTCTCAGAAGTAAACTATTACAATTGCTTGCTGTAAAGATGAAATGTAGAATAAATATGAAATAGAATGCAATTAGGAACTCATTCACCAAAAATCATTTCCTTCAAGACGTTATTTGGAAAGCCTGAATGTTTTGATGAAAACCAGTAAAGATCAATCCCCTGGCCAGGTAACAAGGGCTACCTCTCATGAAGATTACTTTCAACAATTAAGAATCCCCATCAATTGTCTACTCACTGTAGATTAGGCTGAAACACAAATTTACCAAGTTGCTTAATGTTGAGTCACATTGTTTAGTTCACAACAGACAAGTGCCTAAATTCCCCATGAGGTAGGTTAGAATAAGGAAAGACAAACAGGCTTTTCAGAACATAGACTATCAGCCAATTTCTCATACTGAAGGCAAGAAGGTTTACCATCACAAGAAAAAAAATCCAAGGTTTGGTTTTTTTTTTTAAAGTTCTACCTGTGGTGCTTAATAGCATTGAGCAGCTGTTTCTAGTCACTTGAGTGGAAAGGGGAAAAAATCCTCTGTTTTGTGGTATGATTTAGACTAATTAGAGAACAGAAGCAAAATGATACTGAGTTGCTATACATGTGTAGCAAACCCACATAACTGTGATTAAAGTCAAGCTGACACCACTTGACCCTAGTGCAGTTAAAAACAATAAACTTCACCAAAACCCAGCTAGTCAACACAAGAAACTTCTAACCCAGCAGAACTCTGTCAGCCCAGACCACAATTTGGAACTCCCTATTGTAACCTTGTACTGAACACCCAGACCGCAACTCTCAGTTTCTATTAAATGGGAGGAGTGCACCCACACAATCCCTGAATATCCGCCATACCAAATCCCTTCAGCTTTGAAACAAGCCAGCACAGAGAGAGTATTGGAGGTACCTGGGAAAGGATCAGTCCCCACTGCCTGCACGTTCTGCTGAGTCAGCAAAACCCAGTGCTATGCCCAGAAACAACCTGTCACAATTGCTGACTGATCACCACTCCTCAGACACAGACCTGCATTGTCAGGAGTAATTAAGTATTTTAAATTGCATTCCTGACCACCACAGCAAAAGCTTCATGTACTCAAGCAGCTGGTCATAAGCAGTGTTCCCCAGGGCTCTGTTTCAGGGCCAGTCTTGTTTAATATCTTTATTTTATATTAAAGATATATATAAAAAGACTTTATATTAAAGTTATCTTTAATATCTTTATCAACAATCTGGATGAGGGGATTGAGTGTGCCCTCAAGTAAGTTTGCAGATGACACCAAATTGGGTGGGAGTGTTGATCTGCTGGAGGGTAGGATGGCCCTGCAGAGGGACCTGGACAGGCTGGATCGATGGGCTGAGGCCAACTGCATGAGGTTCAACAAGGCCAAGTGCTGGGCCCTGCACTTCGGTCACAACAACCCCATGCAACACTACAGGCTTGAGGAAGAGTGGCTGGAAAGCTGCCTGGCCGAAAAGGACCTGGGGGTGCTGGTTGACAGCCAGCTGAACATGAGCCAGCAGTGTGCCCAGGTGGCCAAGAAGGCCAATAGCATCCTGGCTTGTATCAGGAATAGTGTGGCCAACAGGAGCAGGGAGGTGATTGTCCCCCTGTACTTGGCACTGGTGAGGCCACACCTGGAATACTGCGTCCAGTTTTGGGCCCCTCAATACAAGAAAGACATTGAGGTGCTGGAGTGTGTTCAGAGAAGGGCAATGAAGCTGGTGAAGGGGCTGGAGAGCAAGTCTTATGAGGAGCAGCTGAGGGAACTGGGACTGTTTAGCCTGGAGAAGAGGAGGCTGAGGGGAGACCTTATCACTCTCTACAACTACCTGAAAGGAGGTTGTAGTGAGGTGGGTGTTGGTCTCTTCTCCCATGTAGTTAGTGATAGGACAAGAGGAAATGGGCTCAAGCTGCACCAGGGGAGGTTTAGGTTGGATATTAGGAAAAAATTCTTCATGGAAAGGGTAGTCAAGCATTGGAACAGGCTGCCCAGAGAGGTGGTGGAGTCACCATCCCTGGAAGCGTTCAAAAAAACAGGTAGACATGGCACTCTGGGACAGGGTTTAGTGGGCATGGTGGTGCTGAGTTGATGGTTGGACTGATGATCTTAGTGATCCTTTCCAGCCTTAATGATTCCTAGTTTTTACTTTCATTAAAAAATAATCCAGCCACCAAGCCAGGAAACATGAAATTGCTACTCTACCCTTAATTGGTTTAGTGGTGGACTTGGTAGTGTTAGGTTAATGGTTGGACTGGATGATCTTAAAGGTCTTTTCCAACCTAAACAATTCTATGATTCTATGGTGCCAAGGTGTTAGGAGAGAATTCCAAATCACCTTCCAGCAAGTACTATAGTGACTAGTGACACTTCATCTTATCCCTGCCTACACAGCCACATTAGCTCTTCCTCTGGCCTAGTGTCCTTTAATTTCTTTAAAGAATAACTCCATTAAATATATAGCAAGGTTTTGTTGTACATAAAAAAGCACATGTCCCAGGACCCTGGCATCAGTATCTGCATAATTATAGATCACTTGTGATCCAGGTGAAAGAGACTAAGAGATGAACAAGCAAAAACTGTTCTTGAAGTCAAGACAAACACACTTACAGAGCAGAAAACAACAGGGGGAAATAGAGCCCCCAGCAGAGGAATACAACAGAATTATACATCAAACACCCCATCAGCACAGGCAGAGCATGAGCATCACTGCCAACACCACCACACACTGCCTCCCAGCTGTAATCAAATCCCCTGAAGCATACTCAAGTACAAATAGGTTCTGCATCTCCTCAAAACACAATCAGCTGCAACAAAGCTTAAGGGTCCCAGAGACACACAAATATGAAAGTCAAATTTGAGGCTTGAGGTTATACAAGAGTAGTACCAGATGAGAAAAAATAGGGTACTGGAGAGCTCAAAACTAGGGAAAGAAGAGTAATGGGGACATGCAATTTTAAGAGTGAAAATGTTACAGAACACCTTAACCCATTTTAACACCTACTCTCATCTTTCTTCAGCCCAAATTTCACATCAGCTCTGTAGATGAGAGCGCTCTCTCACAAGTCACTCCATGGTGTTTGCCTGACAGGTTATGCATCCATAATCCCCCTTACAGAAAAGTGGTGTAAGAAATGCATCATAGTTCATCTGCACAAGGGCTCTAACACTTTGCAGCCAAGAGTCACCTTTGCCTTCAGCAGCCTAGGCAGGAAGTCTCCCACAATGAAGATGACTGTTCAAGATGGAAGTAATCCTATACAGCAGTGCTGCACCTAGGAATTCACACAGAATTAAGGGAGCTGACATATTTCCTAACATCAAGGCAATGACGATGACATGAGTTTGTACCGTCCCAGCCAGATTTGCAGGCTTTGCTTCTCTTTGGAACAACCTGAATGTCTGCAGAAATACATACCACCTTAATGACATCTTTTGTGAGGGAGCACTAAGGACAGTTTTGGTTAGCAAGTTTTGAAAATGCTGGAACTTAACAGTGGAGACTTGGACATGCTTGAGCAGAACTAGTTCCCAGGCTGCCACAGACACTTTGGGGACACTCAGTTTAACCTACCAGTCACAAGAAACTCATACAGGGTGGCTGTCATTGGGGCATCATTCTGTCAGAGTTTGATATGACTGGTGCATTGGAACAGACTCAGTTAAACTGAGAGCCAGTACTGCTGCGTTTGAAGTGGAGGTACTCTTGCAGCTTATGCCTTCCCATTGTTCAGCCAGACCTCACAGGTCACCACCGATAAGTTTATTTCATTGGCAAATTCATGCTTTATGCTCATTTAAGGAGGAGCATTAAAATCTTCCAAATTGCTTTTGCCTACACTTTAAAAATAAAAGATAAAGTATTACACTGGAAAGAATAAAAAGCTTCCCTCCTCCCTCTTTGTGAAAGAGGCTGAAGAACATCAGATGGAAGAAGCTACACAGATGGCATGTATTATTAGAGAATAAAGGTGATGCAATTAACTTAACAGGCAGAACCCTAGTTTATTAGAAGACCTACACAAGGCAAGGAATTTATTACAAGCCTCCTGCAAGCTCAGGAAGAATCCAAGTGACTCTGATTAACACACACCCACCCTGTACTTCTACAGGAAGGGTATTTAGCCTGGTATAGTTTAGGCAATGAATGAGAACTGAACAGAGCACTTGCTGCTGGAGTCACTTTCCAAAGCAAAGCTCTATTTTACCGAACAATTATGGGTAGAAACACAGAAGAGTGAGACCACATTAAACAAATCCTTGCCAGAGGGAGAGGAAAAAACTAAAACATTTCTTAAGGGAATATTCAGTTAAGCACATGTCCAGTAGTCACATCTGAGATGCATGGAAGCTAAGGACAGGGTTGGTTTTTTTTCCTTCCATGCAGCAGGATTGTTTGCTTATAGGCAGGATGAAGAATAATTACCTTCAGCAAGTTAAAGTCAACCCTTTCAGAAAAAAGAAAGCACACCTATGTTTAATGCAATGTAGATTTAATATGATAGTGTGAGTTTGGCAGTACCTGCCAAGATAATAAAGAAAGAGGATGTGGTGGTGCATCCCCACCACCTGCTTTATTTTTTGCCTTTCTCTTCAGCTGCTTTACAATCTCAGGAATTCCAGGCCACAGCTTTTGTGTAGCAAGCTGGTCAGTTAAGCACCCCTTAATTGTACCAGAAACTCCTACATGGCTGAAGCAGAGAGCAGCCCTGTCCTAGTCAAGATCTTCATATTATGGCTAACGAGGGGAATGAGAACAAACAGCTACCCCAGACAGCCTTGAAACAGAGTGGTATCATTATTGCTGGAATTCTAACAATAGCCTACCCGAATTGTGGCTCAGATGGAAATTTACTGATGACTAAAGCCAATCATCTCACAATCTTATAAACAGCAGTCCTTTATAAACAGCAGTCCTAAGTGAGGCCCTTTGAGCTCTCCTGGACTGCCGCAGGCTGCACCAGCATCTCCCTCTGATCAAAATGCCTCTCAGTCAGCAAAAACTAGCAGACTCCAGAAGTCTGCTGCAGCCAGAACTCCATTGCTGAAGATCGACAGCAGAGCCTGGGCTGAAATTCTTCACTCCTCGAGGCTCAACCCTCACCCACTGAGAAATGCCAAGGCATTAGATGCGAGTATTTCACTAAACTTGAGGGGAATTTTTAACAGGTATACCATTTTCATGTATGTATTCATGTTTGTGTGCGTGAACCCATTTAAGTAGTCTGTAGATGTATGATTTAATTTCAAAGAGAGTCTTATACTGCTGCATTATTCTTATAGCATTACTCTTATAACCCATTGACCAAGTCTGAGACTAAGAGTGGGCCCAGCCACACCTAGACTCCTCTCCAAGATGGAGTTCAGAAAGCAAGGGGGTCTATTGTGAACCTCGTGACTCAACAGGAGGGTTCCCATATCCCCGACATACAATTTCTCTCTCTTGTGTAACCCGATTTCCTTTATACACTTCTTCTATGTACTAGATATACATACATATATATAATCCTTATTCATACAAACCATTGACCAACTCTGAGACTAAGATTAGACCTAGCCATACCTAGACTCCTCTCTGAGGAGGAGTTTAGAAAGCAAGGGGGTCTATTCTAAACCTTGTGACTGAACGGGAGGGTCTGCCTTATCCCTTACATATGCAATCCCTTTATGAATCATTCCAAGTCACTATAATTTACTTTTCCTTTATGCACTTCCATGTAGTAATAGAGTGAACCTTGCCATCTTCAAATCTGTAACTAAGTCACTGTTTTGATCAATTTTGTCTAATCACTGTATTAATTAATCATTGATGATTGAGTGCTATTAAATATTATAATCAAATTCTGCTATTTGCTACAAGTAAATTCTACTAAATCACACTGTGTAAAGTCACTCATTCATAGTAAATTGACATAATCAGCAGGATTCACAAACCTGCATTCATGACAGAGGAGGACATCTGTGCTTGCCACATATTTCCTTTTGAAACGAAACAGCTCACACTCTTACTTGGTACATTCTATAAGCAGCTGCATTTTCCAAATAGATGCCTGCAAAACACCCACAAAAGTTACCTGTTCCCTGCATGACCCCTCCAGCCTGTGTCTGCAAGTCCACAGACATTTCAACCCCTCCCAAACACACACAACTGAACAAATAGGTATTGCAAGATGCATTCCCCATCTTGACTTCTGTTATTTGGGCCTAAGCTTATCTACCCACAAAGACCTTTTCTTCAAAACTCAGTCCACTGATGTGCACTGAACAGGCTACTATTACTACATGTCCCTCTCTGAAATAGAGCTAGCTCTGCCCAAACTTGCCCTCCTTCCATCCACTCACATATGTAACAGTCCTGGTGACCACTACCTTTGATAAACCAGAAAAAAAGAGGTACAGATCAACAGTGTGTGACAAGGAGGGAAAGCTCTTGCTGGATGGCAAGAGATCTGGGGGGACTTCTCCCCCAGCAGCTCCACAAGCACCTTCTTGTCCATACTTAAATATCTGCCAAGCTTCCCATTCAAGTCCAAGAGCCATACCCACATGCATCCATTCCTTCATGCAATGCTTGTTTAAGCATTGCTTGAGTATTTCCCTATTTGCTCAACTTCACAAAGTTTGCTTGCTGAATAAGGTCTTCACCCAGTCAAAGACCATTACTCACACAGCGGTGTTTGTTAGAAACCAAAACATATTATTCATACCAGTTTCTTCCATTCAGTCAGCCTCACCCCTCCAACACCTCATTTTTCCTGTTTAGCCCCCCTCCAACACCTCATTTTTCCCATTTAGCCTAGCACAGCATTTTCCTGAAATTGGGCACAAGGCTGACATTTTTTACAATTTACCGATTTACTTTTCAAGGCCACTTGATACATACTGGATTAAAAGCAGCCCTGCTGCATACACACACAAAAAAAAAATCACCTTATTCCCCCCCACTCTCATTGTATTGCCCTTCCTCTCTGAGAAAGGCCCACTCCCCACTGGGTAACATGCTCCATTTATCACAGCCTGGCAAGAACCCTGTGTTACAGGACTTCGCTGTATGTTGCAGCACCCCACTGTCTGCTCCACAGGTTACAAAGCAGTACAAGTACATAATTAATTATACCTGATGCTTAACGTATCACCTTTCATCTATTAATTGCCCAAATAGTCAATTGAGCCAGCTTGAAAGATGTCTATTACATTTCACTAACCTAACACTTGGATACAAGTTTTGGCTCCTCATATTACACAGTTAAACAAGACCCACTGGCTACTACTGTAACAAATAAGCTGATAAAACAAAGGGCTTATTTGCTTGTGAACTAGCTATTCACAAACACATTGACAAGAAAGTAAAGTGTCATTTAGCATACAAGAGGGAAAAACAATTAACAGCACAAAATTCCTATCTCTATCATACAATAGACATTCTATCACCAATTAAGTAATTGGCACTAATTGAGTTCCACCTTCACTTTTTGAAAAGTAGTTTGATGCATTCTTTAATCTTCATGTCCTATAAAGCTTGACCTGATCCAAGTTTTACAGCCACCGCTCTGAAGCTACAATAAGTCTCAGTCTGCCAAGTTCAGTGGACAGCCTATAACAACTCAGTTCATTTGTCAATCTCCAGCTTGGAGTTCATCCTGTATCTTCCAGCATCTTATCCTTTCCAAGCAAAGGTTTCAAATCACAACTGAAGTGCAAATCTAACAATTAAAACAAGATATACTTAACGTGGAAGTAAGGCTTACATCCCTGAATAGCACTACTTCTGCAGCTCCCACCACAAACCCCAGGTAAAACCAGATCTTTAGCACAAGTTTGTAATAGTTTACTTTCCATTTGAGACAGTAAAAGGATGTGGGACAACAAGAACTTCTGATGACATTCCTGGAACATGTTTTGCAGATAAACAATTTGATTCATTGCCTTTATTAAAAGTCCTATCTAAAAGAATGTTTCCTTCCAGGAGCACCAGTGCACCACCCTAACAGGAGGATCTGAAAGACCTAATACTGGATGGTAACTCATGTTGTGAGCTTTACCCAAAACTATCTCCTACAGAGCTGCACTTTGCTGAGGGCTCAGCACTACCCCATAGAAACTTGGCATAAATACTCTTACTGGAAGAAGTTTTTTGTCCAGGGGAAAGCCTAGGGATCCCTTGAGTCACTGCTGGTTTTAGTCACTGTTTTGGAACTATGCGGAGAGGCAGGCAGTAATCTAACAAGAAAATGCTTGCATTAGGTAGACTATGAAAAGCACGTGGAGACAAATAGATTTTAGTTACAGAATCTCTTCTATATTAAGAAACAAACAAAACACTGTGCTTGAAAGCTTTGCCACATCTAACTTCCAGGTTTGCCTAGGGCTCTGTTACATGCATCAACACCTCATGTGAGAGAGGCTTAGCCTCCAGCACATGCAATCCAAAGCAAGTAGGGCTCCAAATCAGGTACTACAGCCTACTGGTTAGGACAGCTTCTGTAGAAATTGCTCTTTTAATAGAGAAGAACTAGACCTCCTGTATTCAGCTGGCTAGGAAGCATACATGCATGTGTGGAATTTTGCCAAATACTCTCTTGACACTGGATAAAGAGCTCCTAAACCAGCCCTTTAAAGGGATTCCATAGCAAGATCTAACATCTAATTTTCCTCAAGACTAATTATGAATTAGCTGTAGTTCACTGCCATCACCTAATCAAGACACAGTATTTACATCTATGCCTTTCAGCAACACTTAGCAAACAGATTACACATCTCCACATTTACTAAGTTTATTCAGATTTGTAACGTGTCTAAGTACCTAAACTCCAGCCATATAACAATTTTAGTCAACTTCCCCTCCCTTCTTCCCACCCCCCAGCAGGATCCTGTAAAGCACTTACCTTCAACCAGACCTTGTCCAAAGAGTATCTTCTTTCCTCAGAGGCTCATAGGAAAATACAGCCATTCTTTCACAGCCCAAAACTTAGCTTCTTCCTTCAGATTTTATCTTCTGCAGTGTACTGTCTTATTAAGCCAGGAACTCAGCTTCACCTGGAGTGGGTAGGTGGAGGCCTCATTTTGCAGGTGAGAGCAATGAGGTAATCTGGGAGACCAAGCCACATGAACAATGGGAACTACATAATGTAACATTGATAAAATATGTGTCTTTTTGCAGAACTAAGTACAAAGTGCATTGGAAGGTGACCTTAGGAGAAAAGGACTGTGTCTGTCAGTGTTAATACTTGTAGCACTTAAGACGTGTGAGTTAGATATAGATATGCCCTTCCCAAGAGGTATAGGATTAACTGAAGGATAGGATTGGACTAAAGGGAAAGAAGTTCCCAGACCAGCTGATCTCTCAAAAAATGGTACAAGAAAGCTTTGTATTTTCTTCCCCTGCAGGAAAGATGTTCTTGGGATGAAGTTAGCAGATAAATCAGAGCAATGTGACAATACTGGCTGATCAGCTGGAATTTATGGTCTCAATAAGGATAGCTGGATGACAGAGGTCAGATTTGGTGATCTGATGATAGTTTTGTCCTTAAGGCCCAAACACGAGAGAGACAGAAGACAAGCAGTGGGTGGACTGTGATTCACCTGTGTAAATCCTTATTCTCCAGGTTTACTTCCAAGAATTAGCTATTTGTAGTTAGCTTCATGCTTTCTTTTTCGGTGCCATGAACATGTTTTGTAGAAGGAATATTTTGGGTGTCTGAGTCCGCTACAGACAACACAAGCATTTCCACAGACTTGTGGGCCCCCACAGGACTGGGGCTTAGTCCTAAAGAAACCATGAGAATTTCTGAGCTGTCTTTTACTTTACCTCTCCTGGAAACCCAACCCCCTTTGAAAATGATTCAGTTTTCCTATGACCCTGCAACCTCTGTGAACTCATACCCCATCTGCTGCCAGTGGGATCTCAGATTAAGGCTCAAGTTCTCCACCTGTGAGAGTGACAGTGGGTCTTTTCCTTAGTACCACCAAGATGTTTTCTTTCTTACTTATGAGTTTGTCTATATGGTAAAGAATAGCTCGAGCATTTTCATATCAGACCGAAGTTGGGTTTGGTTAGGACTGATCTCCATGTATTGCACACAGAAGATCTTGTCATAACAACAGAAACATAAAGCCCCCCAAAATATTGTTACCAGCTCAACCCACCCAACCCTCTTTTTCATTTAACTTCCTCTTTAAGTGTTTCCTGTGCTTACAGAGAAGCTTTCCCTTATCTCTTTCTCTCAGCTTCACATCTTTTCGTTGTGATTATCTAACAGAGTAGTTAAATGTTTCATCTCTGTCTCTTAGCCAGAATTAATTGTTTTTTGTTCCACACAGAGTATTTTCTTTGATTAATTAAAACACACACACAGGAAGCTATACAGTAATTTTATTGCTGTTTTCTAGTAAAGAGCATTCTGTGTTCTGGATATTATCTGGCAAATGGGCAGTTCACTTAAGAACTACAAAACAGAACTGAAAATTAATATAAACTAGTTAATATTGTGACAAAACTAACACCAGTGCCATCAGTTATAAAGAAAGTCATGACACACTATGCATTACTCAAGGAATTTGTCTTTTTTTTGTCCGTTATTACTGCTGCAGAATTTAAATATGGTGCATTGTTTTGATGACATAATAGAAATGCATCAGGTTGCTTACACGTTGCCTGAGTTGGTGTAGATAATTCAACATTCAATGGATAAATTTAAATCCTGTGTGCAGTGTTATTCTAGGTGCAGTGGGTCAAACCATAAATAACAGACCTCAGCGTACCTGAGCCTTGCAGCACTTGAAATACAGCTGAAGACAAATCTTTCAGGCTGAGTCTGCTTCTATGAAAGAGTTACCATAGGGCATAGGATTTCACACATTGGTGATTATGATCACTTTGCGCTATGTGGGCAAACAAATGTCTTTTTCCTGTTGGATCAAGTAGGCCCCACACTCATCACCTTTAAACTTGACTACTGCAATGCCCTCAGCTGTAAATGCCACAGCTTGCAACAGGCATTTCAGGCATGCCAGTTCAATGAAAACAAACCTCTGTGCTCCAATAGCTGCTTGTGCCTCCTTTTCCATGCTTCCTTGCCTTGGGAAGGGACTTGTTTCAACAAGTGTGTTATTCACCCTTGCCTAGTCTTGATCACCCAAGGTCTGCATGGAGTCACCCCTGCCCTGTGGCTTCACAGGCCAGCTTTCTAGAACCAGCCTTCCTCCAGAGCTGACGGTTCTGATTACTGCCGGTCTTCTATGGCTTGAAACTCAACTCTGCATAAAGAAAACTGAAGAATTTATACAACAAAAACAGTTACAAGAGCCTGATTTTGTCTGTAAGGTCCATGCATCTTTCAAACTCCAAGTTTGGCCCCCAGAAAGGAAGCAAAAGCAAATCTTAAGCCAAGATCAGTATGAGCCAGAAGCTCAGAACCAAAAGATGTATGGCTGTGCAAACTCAGACTGCATGCACAGATACAGAGTTATTTTTTTCTGAAAGTACTAAATAGGCATATGTTAAATTCATTGCACCTGGAGTTTCAGGCCTAAATCATGAAAGTTAGGGTCTTTTTTGTTTGTTTAATCTTTCAGCGGCACTTGCCACTGCTGCTATTAAAACAACACTAGGATCGATTTGACGCTTTAAATATCACGCACAAACCTTCAGTCACCATTCCCGTCCACACTATTTTCTAAAGGGTATCTAAAACAATTTCCTTTTTATTTTCCCAGTAAAGTGTGAAATTGTTTTCAAAAGTAATTAGCACATTGTGCGGCAAGTAGGAATTAGTATAGCAATTGACATCACAAAAACCCTAGCAGTCCACAACAGAATGGATTTTGGAAACAAATTGCCTAAATCTTCATAAGGTCTTGAGCCCAAAGAGGTGGAGAAAATTACCACAGAGATTTAGTATGAGCTCCCATTAAAGTATTAAGTCATATGCGGGAATCTACTGTAATTAAATTCAAAGTAAAGATTATCTTTCTTTGCTATGAAGTGATAATAAATAGCCTGTGGTGACAAAGATACACAGTCTAACTCTCCTGTAGCTGTAATTTCCCCTTTCTTGGAAAATAAGAGAAAGCTCAGAGGTGCTTCCCACAGCTGCAGGCAGACAACAAGCAAACTTGTCTTTCTCCACCCTGCTAACACAAGGGCCATCAGGTGGGTTTGGATCAAAGAAAAGCTCTCCAACATTTCAGGATTTTCAGGAAAGCCAAGCAAGCAACTGTCTGGTGCTGGGCAAGCAGACATGTTGTCAGATGTGTTTCAGCATTAATTATACAATAAGAAAAAGTTGCATTTTTGATATGTGGTGTTTCACTAACAATTAAATGAAGTTTTAGTGTGAAAAAAAAAAAACAAATACATTTCCATTCCTCTTGTTCTCCTTAAAGTTATTTCATTTTGTCCCAGCTTCTAGAAACATTGCCATTTTTTTGTGGAAGTGTCACTTTTTAATTAACTTGCTGCTCTTCTGAAGTTTCCAAGTAAAATGCTTATTTGGCTATTTCCTTCTCTTTCCTTTAAACTTAAGATATTTTTAAAACTTCCTATTCTTTCCAGATACTACAGGTGTCTTCAATATGGAAGCATATGCTTGGCCTTCCAGTCTCTGTAACTGAGGAGAACTCAATTGACACAAATTAGCTCCCCAGAACCCAGCTGAAAATTCAACTACTACCAAACATTTGGTAAAATCTCATCCAGAAGTGGCTTCATCAAAGCACCCACCATTCATCTCAAAGGGGGAACATGAACCACCTGGTCTGGGCAGTTTCTTGCTGCAGGGTGTCAGGATCTCCCCCGAGGAGTGCGAGAGGTGGCCAAGTGGGCAGAAGCTCCCTTCCACCCGACCCCTGTGCAGCTACAGCTGTGCTTCACACACCCCTGCCTCATGCGTCTTTTCCATCACCTGAGTCTCTGCTGAAAACTGGCTAGAACTGTTCAGCAACTGATTTATATCCCGAGAGCTTGGAAACTTGGAGAATATATCTCTTTCTACCCCCTGCTTAAACCTGGTCTGCACCTGAGTCACTGTTTCCCATCCCAAGTGATCTTACTGGCTGTCCATAATGCACCCATAATGAGCTCTGAGTGTTGGCAATGGCCTTTCATTCCACAGCACTTAGGAGCATCTGCTCCACAGCATTTTAGCCCAAAAAGGGAAAAACAGATGGAAGGAGGCAACCATCCAAGAAAGCACTGGAGGTACAGTTTAGTGGACTTCTACACCTAGGATATGGTAGCAGTGGCCATTTCAGAAAGACAGGACTGGAGACAAGGCTACAAGGTATTCCCAAGGGGTCCATCCAGGAGACAGGCTACCTACAGTGCATGTCCAGGTCCATCCAGAAAGCAGGGTTACAGGCAGGCACATCTACAGGCAGGCAGTGACAGCCCCTGGCTGAGCTGAAATGGGTCTCCTGGGCCATGGGCAGGGGTAGGGGAGGACCCAGGGGAGACTGGGCAGGGACACGAAGGGTCATTAGTGCCCTCAGGGGCCTGACAATATGACCCATCCCTTCATTTGAAAGATCTTAAAGGTCTTTTCCAACCTAAACAATTCTATGATTCTATGACATTTGCAAATGTCATTGTCAATATAAAACCCAACAACAAATCACCTTCAATTTTATTATCTCAGCAGCTTTCAGAGATCCCCCTCAACTACATGAACACTTGTTGGCATTACATTTTTTTCACACTTTGTTTTTTCATATATATTGATAGACAATTATCTTCAGTACCAGATTAGATGATCCAGCTAATAGGTCACAAAAGCAGGGAGTATTCCTCGCTCATCATTGCTACTTCTAGAAATCCAGACTGCATGAGTTTTCTTGTGCTTTCTTGTTAGTCCTGTGTCCTGTTTGTAGAGGTGTTTTGTGTATCACCTCTGGGCCCTGTGTTGCAGTTGACAGCTATAAGGTGGGGTGAAGAAGGATGATACGTGCAGAATGTGCTAGCAGAAGCTAAGGGATAAAAGTTTTAAATCACTTGCCTATGACAAGCAGAAGGACTCTGTGGCTAAGGTTTACTGACTCTCCAA
The DNA here is from genome assembly GCF_030463565.1 of Pelecanus crispus. Classification (NCBI taxonomy): domain Eukaryota; kingdom Metazoa; phylum Chordata; class Aves; order Pelecaniformes; family Pelecanidae; genus Pelecanus; species Pelecanus crispus. The sequence goes on along the minus strand of NC_134652.1, from coordinate 11,553,181 downwards.
CACAGCAGTTTATCACTTTTGGCCATTCTCTCTCTCTGCTTGCTTCCATCAGGTAAAGTACTACTAGAAATGAAGCAAATGACAGCACAAGCTCACAGGCGTATTTTATTACTCATAGACCCAAGGCACCACCACAGCCTTCAGATGTTTATCCTAATGATTCAAGGAGTTTTGGTGTTCAAACCTCAGATTTTATTTCAGAGTACGCTAAAGATGTGGATTAGCCAGGTCAGCAACACTTGCCATTGAGCTGCCAGGTCAGTCATAAGAGATTTTACAGGAATTTACTAGGACCGTGGTACTTTTGTCAGTCCCATTGCAGATCCAGAGAGATGACTCCTACATAATGCAGGTTTTTCTGAAGTGCTGTAAAGTCTGGCACACTAAAGAGACTCACTGGGGGGGGGGCCTGCATTACAGCTCTGCACAAATAAGCCTGAAGCCCATCACTCTGCTCAGCAGTGCCATGCCTCCCCTCCAACACTGTGGTCTCTCTCCAGGGTAATCTTGCCTCTATACTCAGGGATAGAGCACCTTATTGGTGCCAGCAATCACAAGAGCCTTGCTAGAGGACACAGCCTTCACGTGATTCATTTAGGTGGTTTTTCATATTCTATAGAAAAGCAAACTTGAGATGCGGTTTGAAGCATTCATTAACCTTGGCAGACAGGTATTGTAAAGTCCCAGTGGCAGTAACCTCACCTCCTGCCCTCTTCCTTGTCCAGGTGACAAGAAATCTGCTCCCATGTCTTTCCTCTCTCAGGGTCATTTCAGTCAGCGCTTTCAGATGATTCCCTACATGAGCAATACTAAAAGAAAAAATATAAGCCCTCTTTCTTCATAAAACGCCTAAACAGGGAATTATTATGGAACAGATAGCAATAATTTTCTTGCATGTTTTTCTGCCACATAAGCTGTTTTGCAGGAAAAAGGGTTCGAGGTACCTCCAATATCCCCCCCTGCCCCTGCCTCAGAGGCAGCCTGTGAAAAGATTTGACTATCACAAACTCAGAAATGATAAACTTCACCTGATCTATACAGACCACCAAAAAGCCTATTCCATGCTAAATATCTCTTTCACATACACTGACGGGGACCACGGCATCAAATCCAAAGGATCAGCTGCAGAGCAGGAATAGCAGTTAAAGGAGAAGAAGGGGAGATACCGTAGTACAATAAGTAAAATATCAAGTGGCACATGGAAAGGGAAATAGAGCTCTCCTGCATACACCCTTATGAAAGGAAGGAGATAATCTAGTTAATGTGAATTGAGAACCCACTGCAAGCTGGTCGGAGGAAATGCATGTCAGTTTGTCCAGGGGAGAAGCGATTCATGCAAATGCTACTGAGCCTTTGAAACTCATTGCATCGTTTGATGCCACAGCACTGGGGGATACAGAAGATGACACAATAGAAGCTATCCTGCATTTCAGCCTGTGCTCTCAGCCATGAACTTGGAGATCTGGGAATAAACTTCCCTTTGGGCAAGTTATGTAACTGTGGGGTTTGTTGGACTTGTGTCTTAGCACATGCCCCTGGCAGCTGTCAGAGGCGGGATGACACAGATCAGGTTTTCTTCCAGCAGGATAAATCCTGCATTTCTATACTTCACAGAAACTGCAGAGTCATGTTAAGAGTTGTGTTTATTAACTCTACAATAGCACGGATAATTCGCTTTGTTTCAGCTCTTCTGACCAAATGAAAATCCTGGGTTCTTTCCCTTGTTCTGGAAACCTGATTCCCAACTTTGGAGAGGTACTCTGCAGAATTAAAATCCCCCCTAGGGAGATTTTATAGGTACAGTAACCCTGTTTAAAGATCGCTGCCAGCTATCTCATGTCATTCAAAATCCTTCCAGAAATATTTTAAACAAGTAGACTGGAGAGGTTGAAGTAAGGGAAATGTGAGACTTGCACAAGTATACAAGTATGCAATAACCTTTCTGAGAGTCCTAAGAGTGTGTTGATTATCCAACTCCAGAATCAATTTCTAAAGCAGCAGAATCAGCAAGCCTTCTTTTTAATTTGTAATAAGCAGAAATAAAGCTATAAAGAAACTCTGGTAAATTTATGGTATGGTCTATAAAAAATTCACTAATAAATGTATTAAAAACATATTTAGTAAAGTTTTGTGGTGGAGATTCAACAGATTGAATCCAAGAGCTGGAGCAGAGCCTAACGTATTTTATGAATTCATAAAATATTTTACAGGATCTCATGAGCAAGACCCTAGAAACCAAATTTGAAGCCTGAAGCAAATTTTTTTACAGTTCATGTATAAAATCAGAACCAGAGATTTCTAATGACAATGCTGACACATTGTTAACTATAAGGGGAGCTGGTAATGTTAAAAACAAAAAGGGGAAAAAAGTGAAGAGAAAGAATTTGCTGGGTACTACGAGTATGTGTATGTTTTCTGTTATTTTACCTGGAAACAAACCCATTAACTGTAACAACAACAAATGGTGAAATCACTGCTGAAATCCTCCTTCATGTCACTGGAAACTAATAGTTCTCTTAAAAAACTCCTTTGGATGAGGACAAAGATATAACCTCACTGAGCTGTATTACACCTGTGTTTTACCATGAGCACCATTTGTTTCTTCGCAATGTACTGACGTATCCCTTTTTTTCCTGACTGGAAAGGCAAGAGATTGGTTTTTATTTGATGCTAATTATGTAGTATTTCTATACACAAAAAAAAGCAACAAGAAACTTTCCCAAGATATACAGATCCTACAGAGGATGTACACAGAGAAATCTACCTAAAAATTAACTTCATTTTCACTTACTTAGTCAAGTATTGTTGGTTTTCCTGTACAAATATTGTGTGTAGGAAAACAACTGCTGTAAAATGAAATGCATTAAAACACAGTGCCAATCCTCTTATTTCACAGTGCCAATCATTGATTGGGTTATTGTGTCAAGAACACAGAGAATTCATTGAACTGGGACCATTTAAATAAAAATAACTTCACTTTCACCTCCTTCCTTCTTCATCAACCCTCATGTAGTGTGCCTTGCATGAGCTAATAACAGATTCATTGCAGCCATGTTGTAACTGATTGCTATAGTTTTGCATATTTTACTGATGTATATTAAGAGGTAGTACTGAGACTCTCAGGATTAACAGATCTGTGCTTTGGATTACCTCTCATTTCCATCCAAAGTCCATGCAATTCTTTACAATGGCTCTTCAAAATAAGTTCTGCAGGAAACAAAGCCAGAAAATTCACAGTAGATTAAAGCTCAGCAGGGGTGAATTCATATGTGGTGAAGAAAGGAATTAAAAAACCAGTTCCGCTCTTACATTTTCAAAAAAGCAGAACAATCATAACCTTACAATGATCATAATTCTTACAGCAACACAAACCTTAGTGTCTCAAAGGCGGTTCATGTCTGTTAATTTGTCTAAGTATGGCCTAGAGAACTAAAAAATATAGGTTCCACAGGCTTGCTCCAGTTCCCAACAGGAACAAAATAATGGAATGATTTAGCTTGGGAGGGACCTCTGGAAGTCAGGTGGTCCAAAACCATCCCACCCTGCCTCGAAGCAGGGCCAGCTTAGGACAGGTTGTTCAGCACCTTTTCCAGTCCAGCTTGACACCTCCAAGGACAGAGATTCAACAGCCTCTCTGAGCTCTTGCTCCAAGGTTTCACTGCCCTCGCTGTGGATTTTTTCCCTGGTATCTGATAGGAATTTCCCTTGTTGCAGCTCACGTCTGTTGCCTCTTGAGAGCAGGATAGAGCAAGCATTTGTTTTGGGGATGGGGGGGCGGAATTTGGCACATTATCCTGGATGTGGCCTCTGAAGTGCTCAGTAGAGGGGAAGAATCACCTAGACTCTAGCTAACATAGCTTTCGGTGCAGTTGATATTTATGGCCTGGGCAAGCAGTGTTGGTGCATGAGTAGCTTGATGCCCACCAGGCCATGCAGGTTCTTTTCTGTAACTAATTTCTATATAAAAGCTCAGTTAGTGGCACTGAGAAATAAATGACATCTCTAGCATGTCTTCTGTACTCACTGAAATTTTAGAACATTCCAAGATTGCCTTGGTGTATCTGGTATACCACAAAAAAACCAAACAAACCAAAACCCTGAATTTTCAAACTCTGGTTTTGCTTTTGTTTCAAACAATTTTTTGCACTGTACTTTAATTTTGTCCTGGTCTTCAGTTGTCTTATTAGAAACCATTGATCCAGAGTGGCTTTAGAAGACACATCTGGAGAAGTTCAGCTGGGGAAACAGTTAATCCAGTGCCTTTCTCAGGCATTTGAAAGAGAAAATGAGAATAATTTCAGTAGGAGATGAGAACTTTGAGTAAATAACTGATGCCTCTCTGCATTTATTAAGTGCCAGTCTCTACTTTGAGTTAAACTTTTTAATGAACTGGAGTCCAAACCCAAATTCTTCAGCTGGGTGTGGTATGGAGTTTATTTAGCACCTGATATGTGGTTGGCAGGCAGCTCGCTCTTAGCTCATCTCTTCGGGTGAGCCTCTGTGATCCTAATGACTGGAAATAATCTTGAAATTCCTTCCCAAACAAGCAGCATCCCCTGTGCACTGATACCACTTTGATGACCCTTTAAATCAATCTGTTCTGCTGTCTCATGAGGTTTCTGCATTGTGCCTGGCTTCACCATCCTGCTCCCAGGCCCACACTGCTCCATGGAGCTCCCTTAACAGCTGCGCTCCCCCAGCACCTCCATCCTTCTCCAGCAGTGCCTGGGGTAAGCATCTGTCAGCCATCAATAACGTCTTAGCACTGGGAGAGAGGGTGAGGATTTTACGAGCATTTTCCCTTTAGGTTGCTTCTTTTCTGAAACCCTGATCTTAGATAAAGTTTACCCAGGGAGACAAGATTTTCCCACAAAACAAAAAGAGAGACAGAAGGAGGGTATGGGAAAAGAGGTCCTCATGTGGCCCTTCGTGATCCAACGCCACTTTTTTACAAGGGTGGAAAGATACAGTCCAGTCGCTCATATTTTTCTCCTGCCCAGAAGTTTCAAGCAGGTATTACGTTCTTATTCACTGAGCTGGTGTCATTTAATGCTGTCTCAAATTGTTAAGCAGCTTCTGGATCCTCTCTTCTGATGGATGAGGCTATTCTGTCTTTACGTAATTCAGAGGAGCCACATGAGGCTTAATTAATATTTATAAAGCATTCAGGATGCTCAGTTGAAAAGTGTGATAATATAAAAGCTCTACAAAAACACTCACAATTTTTCAAATTCTCTGATGTTGCAGGTCAAGTTGAAGACTCATTTTTCCCCTTCATTTTCCTACAGCAATTCTGTCCCCTATGGGCTGTGTAGAAACAGTCAATGCCCAGAAGCCAGTAACACAGGGAATTTAAAAAGAGAGGATAACCTATTTATACTTGAAAAAGATGGCATCCCATGAACAGCAAAAGCAATGAAACATTATTTCCTGTGAATTTATGTCCTGTCTCCTCTAACCACCACCTCGTCGTACATCTTCCCGCAGCCCTTACATCTCCCATGGGGCACACAACAGCACGAGCAGTAGTCGATCCGAAGCTGCTGAGGGGCCAGTCAGCTGGTGCGTGCTGTTCAGCCATGTGACTGCTGCATCTTGAACAGCGAACGAGTTGAACTGCATAGTGATGGTATTATAGCTTGTTATTACATCTGCAATTACTCTGACTTGTGCAAGTTGCTGGAAATTGTCCAGAAAAGACGACAGACATCGCAGCTGGCTGAAGAACCTCATTTCTTAAAATTGCCAAGCACAATCCCAAGCAGAGCAGAGCAGATCGGACTGAGGCTCTTGAGGCCTCTCGATGATACCTAGTTTCTACCTATGCCTCACTCTTGCAAACAGCTATTGGTGCCAGCAAAGCAATAAAAACCTGCTTAACTGAGGCTGGAGCAGCGTGGAAACTGCCCCACCCTGCTGCAGGGCAGTACCAAAGAGATGCAATAGGGACCACAGTGACAACAGCAAAGGCACCGGACTGGAAGGGATGAGTTACAGCTGGCAAACAAAAGCACCAGTTAGAGGAACATCATAGCCCATAGGGAAACTTGTGTTTATTGTTTCAGGTCTCATCTACCATGTGGAGGAAAATTATAGAGCAAAAGAGTGTTTGTGTGTGTTTGTATCTCCACTCAACTATGCCAGAAAAGGGAAATCATCCAGAGCAGAGATTTGTCTGATGTGGAATGATTTAATGGCATATGGCGTAATTCAGCGAGTAAACTGAGGCAATCTCCTCCCGCAGCAGCCCAGCAGCACGGTGCTGCCAGCCTCCCCCCTGCTCCATGGGCAGGGCTCCTCAGGGGTCTGGCTGCCTCCCGTTGCTGGATCCAAAAGCTGCTCCCACCCCTCGTGGGGCGCTGTGGGGTGGCGAAGCAGCTGCTCCTAAGACAGAAAGTTATAAGTTGTTTTATTTCTTAACGTGCAACGCCTACAACTGCTTCCCAGACATATTCAAATGATCGCATCCCTGCTCTGTAACAAGTCAAGGGATCGTTGGGACCGCGCTCCTGAACTGCAGTGCCTCAGCACCATGCTCCCATTGAAGCGCTGGCACTCGTGGGCCCATCTTGCCTTCCCTTTCCTCCCCTGGTGCCAGCTCCAGCATGTTTCTGGTCCAGTGCTATTTCGGCACTTGGAGCTGGCAGAGAAGTTTCTGCTGTTTTGTTTTGCTGGGTTTGTTTTCACACACCATCAAGTCCATCCTCTCGTCCTCTCCCGTGTGCCTCCCCAGAACACTCCTTTCCTGCTGTGCCTACCAAAGCAGGCTGACTGTCATAGAATCATAGAATCATAGAATCGTTTAGGTTGGAAAAGACCTTTAAGATCATCCAGTCCAACCATTAACCTACACTACCAAGTCTACTCTAAACCAATCAAGGGTAGACTAGACTAAACCATGTCCCAAAGTGCCACATCTACCTGTTTTTTGAACACTTCCAGGGATGGTGACTCCACCACCTCTCTGGGCAGCCTGTTCCAATGCTTGACCACCCTTTCCATAAAGAAATTTTTCCTAATTTCCAACCTAAACCTCCCCTGGCACAGCTTAAGCCCATTTCCTCTTGTCCTATCACTAACTACATGGGAGAAGAGACCAACACCCACCTCACTACACCCTCCTTTCAGGTAGTTGTAGAGAGCGATAAGGTCTCCCCTCAGCCTCCTCTTCTCCAGACCAAACAACCCCAGTTCCCTCAGCCGCTCCTCATAAGGCCTGTGCTCCAGACCCTTCACCAGCCTTGTTGCCCTTCTCTGAACATGCTCCAGCACCTCAATGTCTTTCTTGTATTGAGGGGCCCAAAACTGGACACAGTATTTGAGGTGCGGCCTCACCAGCACTGAGTACAGGGGGGCGATCCCTGCCCTGCTCCTGCTGGCCCTGCCTGCCCCGCCACCAGTACCGCCCTGCTGTTGGTGACTGGTCTCACCAGCCAGGCCCCTCTGCTGCTGGTGGCTCTGCCGCTGTTTGGGCACCTCCTGCCAGGCTGCAAGGTGCTGCAGCTGACCTTCACCATGGCACGCATGAGATTTGTGTCCCTCTTTTCACTGTTGGGACACATTCAGCCCCCTGAGAAGAAAGTTCAGAGCTGTAAAAAGCTGAATACCCAAATTGCCTGTTGTGCTCAAGGCCCTGTCGGGTTCCAGAGCAAGCACCTCTAGCAGGAGCAGCAGGGAGACCTGGTGCACAGACCGAGCAGGCAGATGCTTGGAGACAGGGGAGGAACAGTCTTTTTTGTCCAAGCTGCTGTTAGCAGTAGCATCGGCTGTGCCGCTGCTGGCTGGCAGGTGAGCAGAGGGAGCTGCCGTCCTGAATGCTCAAAAAGGTGCTGGATCTTAGAATAATTGAGTGAAAGGAAAAGGAACGTAGGAAAGCAAAAGGGAAATGTTTGCTGCAACAAGATAAACCTGAAGTGAATCATTCGGGGATGGAGTAGCTGATAGAAGGGCAGTTTTGAGTTTTATGGCTGCCCTCCAGTGGCTTTGTTAGTATCTATAAATCTCCCACAGGCTGGATTAGCTAATATTTCAGATGTGGAAAAAATCCTTTTAGAGTCTTACTTGTGCCAGAGCGACCACTTCTCTCACAAGCAGTTTAAGACAGAGAAATTGATTCCTTGCCATTTTGACTAAAGGAATCAAATTCTGATCCCAAACAGTTTAGTGGCAGAATAATAAAGACAGTATTGCTCCTAAAACCATCAGCAGGCCAGGCTGCAGAGGACAGGCACAGGGAGTTAAATGCAGTCTCTTCCAGCTCAGAGCATGCCTTTGGGTTTATGATTTCTGGGTTTCACCACCATGCTCCTTCTCACTTTTAAACCATCTTTACAGCAATTGCTGTTTTCTCAGATCCAGGCCCAGGTGTGAGCTCTGCCCTGCACATCATCTGGGAGGAGGGAAGGGACCTAAGGACCCTGTCTTTGTTGCTTTATTCCACACACCTGGCTTTTTGGGCTAGCTGGAAATTGTTTGAATTGCCACAGAACTTAAAGCCTTAAGGGTAAGAAGGCCCTTAAAACTACTGGTGTAAACGTTTCCTGCCCTCCTTTCAACATTTCTCCACCATTTGTTCCCATCACCAGCTTGGCTCCCTCCACTGAGCTGGACTAGGACTTCGATCCACCTGAAAAATAATCCAGAAGGGGATGGAGGGGGAGGAAGCTGCAGAATTTCATTCAGCTGCACTCCCTGCAAAGCCTCAAACCAGCTGCCTAGGAACAGGGGACATGGGCATGGGGGAGGAACTGAGCAGGGACAGGGAAGGGGAGAGGGTGGGATTTGTCTGCATCAATGCTGTTGTCAAGAAATGCACACAAACCACATCTCCTGGGCTCCACAAAGCCACCGGGACACAGGGACAGAGGTGCTCAGCAGGGCACCGGCCACCTCCCTGTCCAGACCCCGCACCCACGTGCTGTGCAGTAGAGTGAACTCCACTGCCTCCCCTACTCCGAAGGATTTCTTAAACTCAGGGGACTCCTCAGTTTTCATTTATGGCAGGTCTAAATCTGCTTTGCAGTGGTGCATCAGGAGGTTTTTGAGTAAAAAAAACCACTGTGGGGTGATGAATTAGGCTGTTCATTGATGTTTTAATGACTCTTCTTCCTGGGACGCTTGAGTTCAGAAGGTTAGTTTCACAAGGAAAAGCCTGCAGAGTATTTTAAAATCAAATTAATGCTTGTAATGCTTTGCAGAATATTTAGGAGATGTAGTGATGCAGTGAGGACACCTTGTACCCATATTCAGCCAAAGTCTTGGAGTTGCCCTCCAGCATCAAGGAAGGTTTACATATAAGATGGCTAAGCTGAGCTGGCAGCCCTGCCAGGCTCCCCGAAACACCCCAAGGACACAGCCTCTCCTTTCCACCTACCTTGCAGAAGACCCAGTTCTCTGCCTTCCACAGCAGTAGAGAGTTTGCATGGGGTGGGAGGGTGGAGGAATCTGATATGGGTCTGCAACCCAGAAGTCTGGTCTTGCATCTGGGACACTTCCAAACTTGATGCATGCTCAGGTCTGGACTTGGAGCAATAGCTTCGTTTCTTTAAAATGGCTGTCCCACCAGAGGTTGCAGGAGGAAGGTGAGGTGACGAGCTTCTCTCCTAATGCAAATTTTCTCTTGAAGCAGTGTAAACACCACTCCGTGCCCACAGGTATTAAAGATGTTCTTTCAAGGTGTTGGTGTTTGTTTCAGGTGCCAAACACAGCCTGACTCCCGCAACTATAAAAATCAGTCACAGCAACAGACAAAATCAGGTCTAAAGGAAGTGCTTTCCAAGTTAAGCAAATATTGCATCTGGCTACCAAGGAAATGATGTTTTGTTTCTAATGGACAGCCTGGGGGCTGAGGTGCGGAAATGGTGGTGTCCAGGCCCTCCGTGGGAATCGCAGCTATAGATGAAACTCCACCACCATCTGCTGGACGCACTGAAGATGGAGCTGGGCTCATCTGTGTTTGCTAGCGAAATGACAAAATCCCTCTAAAGAAAAAGGTTAAAAACGTCAGGCCAAAGTCCTTACCCGCTGTTTTCCAGCCACCGGGAATTTTTCTACACATGGACATAAGTGGCAACTACACATCTCCTTTGGAAAATCTGTTTTTATTTCATTTTATTGTAGCCCTGATAGATCTGAGAAGCAATTCTTACATCACGAAGTACAGTCTGAATGCAAAAACAGGCAAACAGTGGGGAACGAGTGTTTTCTTAGGCAATTTAAACAAAAAGCCCTTATGTGGTTTACACAGTAGGGAGCAGTCAGACTCAAGGTTAACCCCCTGTATGAGAATGAGTTGGGAAAAAGAAATCATTGTACCAGAGCTCATGTGGACAGTGGAAATTGCTATAGTCACATAGCAATAACAGGGAGAACTGAAGTTTTTGTGTTAGAGAAGAAAATCACCCTGAGCTAGTTGGCCCAGGAGTCCCGCTGTGCCTCCCCTCCCCTCATTTATTCCTGCCTGCTGTGATGCTGCTGGGTGGCCAGGACGCGGCCAGGCTGGCAGCCCTCCATGCGTGCCACACGGAGCGGCTGAGCAGGTGCCGCTTGTCCCGCCCACGGGCAGGGATGGGGCAGAGGTGCACCTCGGGATCGACGGCACAGCATGGCATAGCACCATGTACATTAATACCTGTGGCACTATGGATGCATCGGTCCATCCTCCAGCCCTGCTCCCAGGACCTGGGTACCTCAGGGCAGCACACCGTCGCCTCCCGCACACTGAAGGACTTTGTAACAAACATAGAGCATTAAGTGGTCTTCCCAGGGTGTCATGGTTTAGCCCCAGCCAGCAGCTAAGCACCACGCAGCCGCTCGCTCACCCCCCTACCCCGATGGGATGGGGGAGAGAATCGGAGGAGTAAGAGTGAGAAACACTCCTGGGTTGAGATAAGGACAGTTTAATAATTGAAATAAAGTAAAATAGTAATGCTAATAGTAACAGTATAATAATGATAATAATAATAATGATATACAAAGCAAGTGATGCACAATCCAATTGCTCACCACCTGCTGATCAATACCCAGACAGCTCCCGAGCAGCGATCGCTGCTCCCCGGCCAACCCCCCCCCAGTTTATGTACTGAGCATGACGCCATATGGTATGGAATAGCCCTTTGGGCACTTTGGGTCAGCTGTCCTGGCTGTGCCCCCTCCCAGTTTCTTGTGCCCCTGGCAGAGCCTGGGAAGCTGAAAAGTCCTTGACCAGCATAAGCAGTACTTAGCAACAACTGAAACATCAGCATGTTATCAACATTCTTCTCCTCCTAAATCCAAAACACAGCACTATGCCTGCTACTAGGAAGAAAATTAACTCTATCCCAGCCGAAACCAGGACACAGGGTCACATTTGGAGGCCATTTCAGAGCCAGGAGCCAAGTTCCATATCTCCATGTATCAGAGTGACGTCCCTCCAAATCCTCCTCCAGTGCACAGCCCTCCCGACTCTCCCTACCCTCTCAGCTCCTCACCTCTTCATGTGACCTACAACAACAATCCCCATGGAGGTGACCAGGCTATCTCCAGGAGGCCCCACATACCCAAAATTTCCTGCACTGAACCCACCTTCCAGCTTATGCCGAGCCTGCAGCAGGGCGCGACACACCAGGCTATTGCAGCAGCAATGTCTCGAGCCTGCTGCATCACTTAGATCTGATTCTTTAACAAATGAGGAAGCGAGGCTTTAGTAAGAGATAAGGGAGCCTCAGACTGCCTTGCTCAGACTAATCTTTTAATGGTTGAAAATGATAGACAAGCTGCTCCAATTTTTTATCTAGCATTTTGCTTTGAATTATTAATAACCAATTTGTACTTAATTTACTTAGTTCAGAAAATTAACTACATGTGTCACTGGTTCCAACATTTTTCATTTTTACTGCCTTCTGCATGGGCAAAGGGATAACTTCATATAAACCAATTAAAAGACAAAAACGGACACTAAACTCCTGCCCTGGTTTGCTCTTCTAACTCTCTGGAGTATATCCAGAAATACCAGCTTCTAATATTTCTATGCTTCTTTGCCTCAGACTTCCTTAAACTACAACTTGGGTTAATGATTACAGCTAGTAAAGGGATAGGATTCTCCTAATATCTAAAACAGTTTTCCCAGACTCTTGGACAAAAAGAAACATTTTGGGGTAAAAGGGACAGAATCCGCAGTTTTGAGGGAGGAATGGAGGAGCTCTAAAACTTAGAACTAGAATTGATTCACATTATATCTAAGTATTACTTAAATGTTAACACAGACATGTCTGAACTTCCCCATCTCTTAGAGACAAGGAACATTCACTTTATTGCACGCAATGATTTCTTTTGGAGGTTTAAAAAATATTTTTCAAGGAATGTACCCTGTGGTATGGCTTCCTCAAAACATAATTTCTTTGCATAGAGCATATTATTTTGCAACATAGTGTTAAAGTTCATGTCATCGAGTCAGGCTGATCTTTTTCAAAAATAAAAAAAATAACATTTATTCAAGAAAATAAATATTACTGGATTAATCAAGCTAGTCTCCAAAAAAGCAAGATGAATGACATTTCAGTGACAGCTGAATGCATCATAAACATTTCAAATCCAATTGTTTTGTTGAAAGTTTTTATCGAAAACTTTTTTGAGAAAAAGCTTGTTCTACCTTCACTTTCAAAACCCCAAACTGAACAAAGCTACTACTTCAATACAAAGTCTTTCTTCAGGTTTAATTCTTGCACAAACACCTTGCCAAAATAAGGAAGTACAGACAGAAATATATCTGCTTTTTAACACATCAATTTTTAAGGAAACAGGATTTTCTGATAGGAAAAAAAAAAGGATAAAAAATATTGATTAATTTTAATTACCATGTCTGGATTTTAAAGGCGCTTATTTTGATATTCTGGGGGCTCTGTTTGAATGAGAAAGCTGTGTCACCCAACCAACGAGTTGCTGTTAAGAAGGAAGAATGATGAGAAGCACCTGGGAACAGGAATGGTCACGAGGATGTGGAGTATCTAAACCTGCAGCACACAGGAAGAAGAAACTGGGGAAACTGAAGGCTATAAATGGCCAGTCAGGGGGACAAAGGGAGAGATTTGTAAGCAAGGTGCTGAATTATGGTAATTAAGTATAATGAAGGGGAAATATCAACACTGAAAAAGGGTTTTTACAGCTTTCTGACAGGTAGTAGTCTAATTGGCCTTCTCCATCCTGCAGAGACAAGAGGAAGGCTGATTCAAAAAGATGCCTAGCACCACTGCTAAAATTAGGCTTCAGCTAAATTTAGAGAACACGTGTATTAATGTAGCCATAAGGTGAGCCTGTAGAACTTTCCACAGATACGCAAAATGCTTAACTGGGGAACAGAACCCATCTAACAGCCCTTCCTTAGCCTCAACTGAAGGAGGACAACAAATCAAAGGTGAGAAATTCATCTCATTGGCACGCTGCAAATAGCTATTAACAAACCATCTTGGGTGCCAATTACATGGCAGCCATCACGCAGTAGAGAGCTCACGTAAAGAGGTTGTTTAAGTATTTTTGGGGGATCTTCCAAAGAAAACACATTATGCTAAAATAGTGCCACTGTCAGTTCTGTGGCATTTATAAATGTTGTTGTTTTCTTTGGGTGGATACAATCACTGGAGCCTGAACTCCTGAGATAATGTAATAGTCAAGGCAACAGTAAACCCCAAACTCATGAAATATCGCTTGGTTTTCAGCACTTCCAAAGCAGGGTCAGAGTTAAACCATAATTTATTAACAGATTACAGGGTTAATTTGTAATCTGTTATTGTAATCTGCCAGGAACACTCTGAAGGTGAAAATTCCAGGGGCAGGATTCCTCACCCATTTTCCAGTCACCGGGGATTTTACTGCTGGCAGAGGTAGGAGGCTTCTACACATCTCTCCATGAAAATGCTCACACAACACTTAAGGTGCAGGGCAGAGGCACGGTGATGTTATCTGGTTTCTTCTCTGTTTCTTTCCTGATCAGTGCTTGCACTCCATGTGCTTCTTGACCAGCAGAGACACTAAGCAAACATTTTTACAGAACATCGTTAATAATCATAGATGCCCTCATATATTTTATTCCTGAACAATTATAGGAACAAGAAGTATAATCTATATTCAAGCTGCTCCTGGTCTTGGGTCTCGGGGATAGAGAGCCAGCCAGACCACCAGTCACAGCAGCCTGACCAAGCTGCTTCTGCACAAATCCGTTTCTCTTTCGCCTAGGAAAGGCGCCTGGACCTGGAAGGCGGAGCTTCACCTCCCACCCATCCTGCTCACCACCACCACCCAGCATGGCACAACCGGCAGGGACAGGGACCCAACACCCAGAACAAGGGAAACAGCAGCCCGCTCAGGCCATCTATTTCAGTGCTTCTCTATGCTTACAGTAAAAAGATTTTGCAGTATCTAACCTGATTCTTTTCACTGCAACTGAAGACTAAATTCACTACTTTCATCCAGCCTGGGTACTCCCATATCCAGGGAATAATCCAGATTCTTTTCTTCTCCACAAGGGGGAAAATAAAAGCCATTCTTTTTCCCTTCCATCTTACCCATATCATCCTTCAAACAGAGCTCCTCAAACAGAATGTGGTATTCCAGCTGAGGCCTTATCAATCCAAATGGACTGGAAATTTTTGCCTTGTGTTTGTCATTCATGTGCAGGCGTAAGGTATCTTTGCACGATGTCTGCCCTTTTCATAACAGCATGCCACTTTTGACTTATGTGCTGCTTGTGATATGCCAGTAAATTGGAGTTTTCTCCAAAGAATTGCTACACAGTTTATTTTCTCTCCTGTGCCTGTGCATTTAGTTTTTCTTCTCTCAGTTGTAATACCTTGAACTTCCCCTGCTGAATTGCATTCTTCTTTTTCCCTTCAGATCTTTCAAAAAATGTATCATTACCATTGGGATCATCACAACTTCCAGCGTACTACCTGGCTCTCCCAGATCTTGTTATCTACAAATGTAAAGAGCAAACTCTGTTCCATTCTCCAGATCACTAATGAAGATACTGAACAGACGAGAGACAGAACAGATGCTAGTAGAATCACATCCACTACTAACAGTAATTCTTCCCCTCCAAAATTCTTCCCCATGCTGACTGTGAATTGTGCTTTAAGGAGAGGGAAAAAAAAAAAATCCATGTAGTACCTGTACACATGCAGCTTTCCTCAAATTACCATCACTTGCTAATGAAAATACAAGACAGCATCAGAAGTGACATGTAAATTAGGAGCAAAAGAATAAGCTCATAGGTGTCACTGAACCCATGCATGGCCTTAGACACATTATCTGATCTCCAGGTCTGGTTTTCCTCATCTGTCAGAGACTGTCACTCTGTAATTTGAGACCAAGAGATTGCAAATACTATCAGTTTAAGAACCAATATTATTACTATGCTGGAGAACACCCTTTTTATGCAAATTACTCATAGCAATTATGCCACGCATCTTTTACTGAAATTTTGCATTGCATGATTACATACACATGTATTTGTATAACTAACAGTTACACAATAATTAATTAAATAGCTTTTGTTTTGGTAACTGTCAATGGCTTATGACAGATAAAATCAAAAAGTCTCTTTGGGGTTCATGGTCTCTCAGGTCTGAACTCCGGCATAACACACAGCAATGAACGTTTCATACACATTTCTTCCCAAAAGCCAGATAGTTCCATATTCTAATGACAGCATCAACTATGATACTTTTTGGACAATTACTTTAACAGGTGGGCCAACTTACAGAAGAATTAATAAGGACGATACTTCTCTCACAGCAAATGCAAAGTGCAATAAACAATTATTGAAAGACTGAAAAGAGAATGTTTCAAGCAGCAATTCAGATCAATGTGGATCCTTCTTTGAAAATACAGGGCTGCTGAAAACTTGGTGTACCATAAGAAAGAACAAAGCAGAGAGCTCAAATCAAGTGATCCTTCTAAATAAGCCTGACAAGCTTTTATTACAAGAAAACTGAATTAAGCAAAAACCGGACATAAGTGCTTTATCTGACATTTGGGATTTTAAAAGACTGAGAAATAGGAAGAAATCTACAGAAAGAATAACATGTAAGGTCATCACCAATCAGAATTGGGTTTTATTCAAGCTATTGACAATAATTGAATTTGTTTCCTGCCTCAGCCTAGAGTTGTCAATTAATCGAGCCTTGCTTGCATGTGAACATTGCTAGAGGCCTCCTAAAGAATCAGTTGATTGCAACTTTTTTTTTTTCTTTTCTGAAGGGTGAAACAGCACCCCTCCTTCTCAATTTAAGTAATGATCATCTATGCAGGTTTTATTATATTAAAGCCCCACTCCAATTGATTCACATTTGCCAGATGCTGTCAGAATTGCTGACAGGTGCTTATTGCACTCCAGGTCAGCTTGAAATTGCCACGAGAAGGGACAGTCTGCAGCATCAGAGCCATCCCAGGCTTCTGAATGAACCCCCCTCCCCATAAGGCAAGAGGAACTTTAAAAGAAGAAGCCACGTACAAAAGCCTTATGGGGATGGAGAAACAGAGAAGCAAAATGGCACCTCCGCTTCGCAACAAAACAGACAGCGAGTCAGGATGTCACCTCAATCTGCTTTTTAAATGGTTCTGCTCCAGTACATACACTGGTAGAGATACTTCTACACCAAAAGCTTTTCATGGTTTAATTTCACAAACTACCTGGAATGGGACAAAGTTATTGCATGATTTATCTTAGCAGGTTATTATTAAAAAAAACCCCAAACACAAAACACAAAAAACAAACAAACAAAAAACACCACCAGAAGAGCTTGTTAAATGTCATATTAGCAAACAGTTTAATTTATTAAAATGACTCCAGTACACCTCTGTGCTTCTACAACAGACATGGCACTACACGTAACAGGTAAAACATGGTAACATTCTCAAGGAAGCAGTATCAGGCTCATTAGCACAGAAACACAAGAGCAGCAGTATCTTACATCACCTCCCAGCTCAACCTTCTTCACGTGGCGATTCTGATACTTCTCTGCAGAGCAGGCAGTCAGCTGAATGCAAGTGTGTGTATGCTTTCTAATCAAAGACGGGCGAACAAAGCGCTATACTGTCAAAGAGAAGGCAGGTATGCCTCCGATGTCAGTGTGAGTAGAAAGAAAATGTATTAACAAGTTTATGATTCCCTGGGGGCCTGGGTAGCTGTGGCAGCACGGGAAGTGGAATTCTACATTTTCATCACTCTAGAACTGTGAGATCTACAAGATGCATACGGAAAGATTAAGTTTCTCATATCGTGAAAGATCCTGGCCCAAAAAGACTTGCACACCTGAGTAATATGATCCTAAGAATGACAAATTCATGTAAGTTTTTGTAAGAGGAGAGTCTTAAAATACATTCGTGGTAATTCAGGGCCAGTCCTTTCTTTACTGGTTAACTTTACCAAAATTAACTCAGGCTGGCATTCTGTCAGCAAAGGAAACATGAGAGGTTAATAAAATCAGAAGACACCGAAGGTGTAAATACAGTGCAAAAGTGTTGGTTTTAGGTTTTGACTGTTACAGCCTGATAATTTTATATTCTGTGCTTTATTTTCAGGGAAAAGCATAGTTGTTGTGTGTCATTATATACACGCTTGCATATATACGTATACATACACACTTGCTGCAGAATGCAAAGGCTTCCAGTGGCATATGATTCATAGTACTGACTTCTCACATGCAGGTATTTTTCAGACAAAACCTAAACCAGTTTTATAGGTGCCCCCTCCCTCTGCATACTAAATGTATTCATTAATGTGTATTCACATGCATTATTACCCTACCCACTCACTGATTTATATTAACCAGATTTTTTTTTTTTTTTTTTTAAAATGTAAGCCGTAAGTTATCTTAGTTGCAACACCTAGCCAGAACACTCCAGTGACCACAGTACTCCTGGGTTTTACGGTAACTAATGCATCAGTTGGCAGAACATTCTTAATAAAATAACTCAAGTTTTGTTTGCTTCATATTGCTTCATTTTTAAAAATCTTTTTGACGTACAGTCTTCACTGTTAGTACACTTCAGATTTACTGAAATGCAGTAAACTATGAGAGCTCACTATTCAGAAGCACCTAATCTTTTTTTAACATTAAATGGAAGCCATCAGCAACAACAGTTGTATGGAGCATTCATTGGGTTAATGAACAGTGCACATTAGCTAGGATGAGATGAAACTGTTTTCTAAATAGCTAGTAGACTTCACAAAACAAATTATGTGCAATGCAGTCGCTATCCTGCTGAGACAGCAGCAGGACATAAAAACAAAAGCGACCCTAGGGTCAGTTTCTATCCATATTAATGTAGCTTTGGTTCAGAAATTCTTTAAGTGTTGTAGAGCACCTGGTTTAGTGACAAAACACATGCATCTCACAGTGCTAACAGTATAATGCTAATAAACTATAAACTGCAGGTTTCAAATATTAATAGCATTTAATAAAAAAATTTACAGAAGTATTCTTGTTGACAAATGTGCAGTACAAATGCAAGCTCCTTGCCCATAAACTCAAATTGTGTGCATCAGTTTTGTGCTGGCGTAACAGTGCAAGTGCTGGGATTCAAGTATGCTTTTCCGTATTTACGTTAAGCAACAGAGCCTACATGATGAAGTTTGGGGGATTTTCTGCTCACAAGGCCAGGAAGTGAGAATCAGACAAAACATTGCAGTAATTGTAATGTTTGATTTCCCTCATATAGAAGGCAATCTAAATGAGGAAAAACACATTTCACAAGCAAACCAGCTTCACATACCACCAAGTTATTGCTTCAGCTAGATCAGCTGTACTAAAATACAGGACTACAGGTTGCAATCCAATCTCCACTCACATGAAGAGAAGATGAAATCTACAGTGCAAGTCCTCCATGCAAAAGGATCAAATTGCAAGACCAGAGTCCTGTTTCATATGACAGAATTTATTCATCATTCAGTTTTGTCAGTGATTTTTTTTTTTTTTTTTTTTTTTTGGTGAGTTAGATCAGAATCAAAAGTACATTGCTTATGATATTTCTGTGTTTCTAGAGGTTACTGCTTCATGCCAATTTAGATCTGCTCAGCAACAGAATACAGTATGAACACTCATTTCCAAAGAATTGAAAAAGTTATTGCTGCAATTTTTAGGGCCAAAATTAAAAATTATTTCACCAAATCAAGTCTTTACTCCACTTTAAAAAAAAAAAAAAGTGACATCCTAGTAATTAAAAAAAAAAAACAAACCAAACTTAATAGCTTTTTTCAATTAAATAATAATCTACGCTTTTACAAGATATTCACATTCAGGCAACTGTCTCCTGACTTTCATCTGGCTGAATGACAGATGCCATAATAAAAACAAGAACGCTACTCTCACATTCTTCATGACAGCAGTGGTTAGTGCAATTTACCACTGCACTACACAGCTCTAATAGTGCAAGGTGTGCCTGCTAACAATGTTTCTCACAATCATCTGCTACATGATCATTATTCTCAGATGACTGTAACTGTTATTCTCATTAGAGTTTTGGCATTTATGTTAACATTTATGAAAAACTATGGCTTTATCCATGAAATATATATCCTGCCTAAGCAAAATTTTTAAACCATTTAGTTAAAACAATAAAACTGAATTGGAATGAAAGTTACTTGTTTATGCCATAAGCTGTGTTGCCACTAAACTCAAGATCTCAGGGTTAGCTACAGATCACAAATATGTGCATTTGTGCATCTGTTACAGTCTTTAAAAGTATATTTAAAACATAACACTGATAAAACTTCACTCTTAATTTTAAATCTAATTCTAATCATTTATCTTATTTTTTGCAACATGTTTAATTACTTGTATCCAAAGTGTCATCTGAGTACCGCTGTATTACAACAGGATTGGGACTGTAAGAAACCCATAAATGCATACATAAGAAGGCACTTGTCTTCCAGTAGTTCAAGTCAGAGAAGGCCTTACCCAGACAGTGGCACCTCACACTCTGAAGGATTAGCAAATGTCCCCAGGCTTTGACACAGTCTCAAAACCTGTCTTCATGTCCCTGGACAAAGGTGCTATATGTGGTCTATAATACCATGAAGCTCATGATGAATTCCAGTAGTTTTTGCCTGTTGCGCTGAGGTAGGAACGTAGTGCTTAGTTCCAAAATAGTGTCTCTTCTTTGTTTCGTCTGATTGAAAACCTAAACCACAGCAGGAATATATATAAGTACCACCATGTTCAAGGAATCTCTGTTCTTTTGCGATTAAAAGTTTATGGTCTATACTAAATTTGCCCTCGTTTACAAGACTTTTTTAAAATTTTTTTTCCTCTTTCTTGAAATCTGAGAGGCCAACGCCTTTAGATATCATTAGAATTCACTCAACGCTGAAGCCCTTCAAGTGGTACAGAAGAAGAGAAACCGAGAAATAAGCACAAAATATAATAAACAGCCAGCTCCTAACAGCAAGGGATAAAACACGCACTCAAAAGGCATCTGAACTGAAAGTGTAAGTGCTTTGAAAACAAGAATTCAGATGTTATGCTCTGAATAGATGCTCAGCAGATGCTATCTAGTTCCACTTTTCCAACAGCAGAATAAACTAGAATTAAACAATGGATTTGATATGTGCTTTCTTCACAGCTCTTACAGTTTACAGGAAGATACCTTTACTATAGGTTTTACTATAGGCTAGTGTTAGATTATTTAATACAGCAGAATTCAAGGACAAAGACTTCAAAACCCTCATCTAGCAACACTTTGCTTAAATGCTGATGCTTTCAAAATTATAATGCTAAATCCCATCTGGTATTCAGGAAGCCATGTTATTCTGACGAAAGAAACTCTTCATTTGCAAAATCTAGATAGGCAATTTAAAATTCAAAATTATAGTGGTAAAGTGCCAAACTGATCTGTTCTTTTAAAGAAGATCTGTATCCTCATGGTGGGCACTGGAGGTCTATTAGGATGGTTCTGCTGGAGCATCAATCACTGCTAAGCCAAAATTCAGCAACTAATACTTTTTGAAGATTTAAGCAGTCCTTCAAACTTAGATTTAGCTGTCATTAAGCACCGAGCATGCTCTCAGCCTTCCAACATTGTTGATGATGTCCAATAAGGACATGGACTAGAGCAACTTCATTTGCTGGGAATAAAAATGCCTAGACACCTAGTCCTCATCTAGACAGGTTTTCTCAGGGGCAAGAGGTACCTTGTTCTGCAATGTGTGCTCTTCTCCTACAGCCCTGAGCTTTACGGAGAGCAAAATGCTCAAAACCTACAATACATTTGCAGGGATACGTTCACATAACTTAAACTGACATGGAACAGGTTCTATGAATTGTTAAAATCACGCTCATTATTAAAATGAAACTTAACAGTCTCCAAATTCGATCACTGAACACTTACCCCAATTTCCTTAAAGACTTTCACTGCGCTTTTCACGTGACTGTAGGTAGCACTCTCAGCTGCAAGAAAGAAAAACCAGAGATAAACAAACTGCAATTGAATTTGGGCTACCTTGTGCTAGGAGGAACAGAATGAACCAAATCCAGCTCCAAAACCAGTTTAACGTACCATATACAGAAACATTCTTCTCCGTCCTGTTTATTAAGTGCCTGTGTAACTTCTGAAGGTATTCAGACTCTGAAACAGGACCACTAAAATTGTGCACGAAGGTAACAGCGGAGCTATATGCCTCCAGTAAAGGTCCCAACAACCTCTGCAGGAAAGTGATGTACTGCTGGTGCTCTTGAGACTGGCTCACCTAAGAAAGGGCAACAAGAGCTTAAGTGACAGAGACCAGTGGAAACAAGAAATGACCTGCAACACAGTACTAAGCAAAATGGCAGCCCAAATAATTTTCAGTACAAAAAGGAGTATGGGGGCACAACACAGCACATTATGAAAGCATAGCAAAAAAGCAGTTTACCATGAGGGATAAAACAGGCAGCACATCACAGATCAACGCTACCTTTTTCTCCTCCAGGATATTAATAACTACTTTCCTAAGATAAAATTAAAGATGACATACTGGTTTGCAGCCAACAAAAGGGTTGCCATACATTCACAGAGATGGACATACTTCCAAGCGTTAACAAGATATCCTAAAGAGTGTTTGTGTCAGCTCTGTGAGAAACTGATCTAAAATCAACATGATCAATCTATGAAGTGAAATTTAGGCTGAAAATAAATACCAGTACAATGTGCCACTTTTGGAGTGTGTGTTGTCAGCAAAGAATAAAACATTTAGACACTAAGATACTTGAGCCTTTATCAGTTTGCATGACACTAACCACTGCCCTTCCACTTCCCTATAAGACTATTTGATGTTTCTTCAGCTGTTTTCCTCATGGGAAGGAGAGAAAAGTGTTTTACACACTGTAGCAAGACACAACAGACTAATACTGTGAACCAGAAAAAAAAAAAAAAAAAAAATTATCATTACCCCTCCTGAACTAGTTTGTATCTCTTTCAACAAGCTTCAATGTTATTAGCCTTAGGATAGTATTACCTTCAGGTAGCAATCTCTTTGCTCTTCTCCAAAATCACTGTCTTCATCTTCCTCATCACTTCTCCAAGATAATGGCTCAGGGAGTTTTTTATCCCATTGCTGCTCTGTGAGACTGGGGCTAACATCCTCCTGATCATCCTGCTTAAATTTGAAAGACAAGCTGGTAAACAGGTAAAAAACCCAAATCCAGGCAAAGAAGAGATTTATTTTATAAGCTCATCTGACTCAATCAGTCCATTCATTAACCAATATTTAATGAAAGCAAGTGAGACCCAATTATAGACAGGGTTGAGATAAGCAGACAGAAGAGACATTTGGTGAAAAGGACTGTTTTTCTTTAGTTTGCCTGTGACATAAAAGTGAAAATCTTTGCAAGTGTTGCTGAATCTTCCTACCAGAGGCCATGCAGCAGCAGTTGCCAAGAAAGTGTTTTCAATTGCATGAGGATAAAAAGTCAAGATGCTATCTGGACATGGATGTTGCTAACCTCTGTATTACTGTTGCCTTAAAGACAGAGTAGTAAACTCTGTTTTATTACATTATAATAGCTAAAATCTCAATTAATGCAGAATGCCACAAGTCGCTATTTGGAACTGGTAACGTACTGCCTCTGCTGATGCTGTTCTTGTATTTGTCCCCACATGAGATATTGGTTGCAACAGAGCCAGTTTTAATCACAAAGGCCCCAAATTGTTTAAGCCTTGATTACATTGAGACATTAAGACCCCTCCACCTGTTGCATCACAGCAACTCCTTTCTGCTAATCACCCTGACAAGCACCATCCAAGTTTAGCCCCACAGTAATCCACCCTCGGAGCAAGACACAGATTTACACTTATTAGCAGGTAGGTGTCTTAGCTAAGTATACATTTCTTCAAGCTTTTGAGATGAGTGTGTGACAGCAAGAATACCATTGGTGGAATTTCTTAACTTGAATATTGTGAGGGGAAAAGAGTTAATTGTTTGCTTTTCAGCTATTCAGTAAACCCATCTATTTTAGTAAAATGATTAAATAGTAAAGTGCGATGTAAAGTATTGTAAAGTTCCCTTGCAAGGGCACAGTGAGGTAATCTGCCAGAAACAGTAAGCACAAGCGACAGATATATACATACTAGATGTACTTGAACAGTGATTTCGTTCTGTTGTGCAATAATGCAGGTATGTCAGAAGTTCAGGTGTAACTGAGGTGCAACAGTAATACTCCACCTGACTGATCAATGCCTGATGCAACATTCAATATCAATAAAGCATCTTGAGAAATGAGCTTTAGAGCTAGTAAACACACACTCAAAAGATCAAGGCAAGGCTTAGTGTCAACCATTCACCATTACTTGTTTTGCTCAGAGTAGTAGAACAGAAAGATTTTTCAAAGGTCACCAGTGCTAAGTCACTGAGGAAAGACCCCCATACAGTTATCCCATTTAGAAATTAGAATCAGGCAAGATTAAAACCAAATGGATAACAGACACCTTGCAGATGTGATTACTGTCATAATCATGCCGAAGAACAAGGCCTCTGCAGCAAACGAAGAATGACATCCATCCAATCTTACACTCTGATCAAAGGTTTTATTTTGAATGAAGCAAAGGCCACAAAATAAGTTTAAAAAAATACCACAGATCAGTACGTGTTAGGAATATTTCTTAGTTTTTGAAGTAGACGCTAGGATCACAGGAAAAGAATTTTAGAAAAAGCATGGATCAAACAAGCTCAATTTAATGGGAAATTTATCAATGTGTTAATGACAGCAGAAACTGAAATAATTATAAGGGGCAGAAGCTAGCTACCTTTCTTAGAAAAGAGGTTGTAAAAACCCCACAAACATTTCCAACCTGTCCAAAGTCATGAAACAACTGTTGCTTACAGTGTTTGCACTGCTTATGCAAATTCTTAATATTTTAAAAGAAGTAAGCAGGTACGGAGGTTTTCTAAGTTCAAAGAAATTTACTGATGGAATATATCTCCTTTTTAAGCATTCAAATGTTGCACTGGTAGAGTATATCAGACAACACAGACAAATATTTACATACTGCCTAATAGCTACCTATATCCCAGCTACAAACAGCAAAGTACCAGACTCAGCAACCGAAACCTACAGAAGAACCCTCAAGACAGGCTTCACCCTTGAGTAGACAGAGGTGCATGTCTGCTGCTGTTCACACCTATTTCTCATCTGTCCCCAGGCACAGAACATACAGGTTTCTTCCTAACCCCCTGATTAGCATTCATTTTTGGATTTATCTAATAATGATTACAATCTAATGCATGACAATATGTCAGTACTTCAGATAAAAAGCAAGCAGTAGTAACTCCAAAGTAGGAGAACGTTTAATATCCAGGTATATCAAGTAAATAGTACCTATGGTTATACATATTAAAAATGGAATGTATCAAAAGGTATGCAGCAAGATTAGAGTGAAGCAGTAGCCATTAACAAATATACCAGAAGCAGCTCTAGCCTCCTTTGAAACTGCAGAGCTGCAAGAAGAAAGCAGCCAAATAGGTTAACTCTTTTCCATGTGCGCTTTAAATTTTGTTGCTTCCTCCTGGGTGCCAAGGTTTGTTTGCTGTGCACAAAAAAAGGCTGGGAAGCAAAGGTATGCCGAGTCAGCTGCCCTCTGGTCCCCAGATGTTCTTTACACTGTACACCTCTGGCAGACTGCACCACACAGCAACTCCAGGACATCCCTGAAACTGCAAACTGTGCTAGCAGAGGAGGTTTACAATAATTTTGAGATCGATGCAAAGGAATCGAAGAATCACAAAAGATCTGGACTACTGACTCCTGTAGAGCAGAAAGTAAACAGCTACGTAGCTATGCTACAATTTGGAAGGGCTCCAATAACAAAATAAATCCCCACTTTACAAGACAGTATAAAATGTGTGTCTTCCTTAGTAGGTTTAATAGTATAATGAAATGACAGAGTCATTCATAGCATCACGGGATGACTATACCCAAGTGTCTGATGCTTATAAAAGTAAGAATGTTACAAACTTTCGGTAACAGCATATATTTAGAACAAACTCGCAACTAAGAAGCATAAACTACCTACGGCTGAAGTCAAGTAGAAGAAACAAAGCTCATTTAGTATCTCTATCACCTTACCTCGGCCACCAGAAGAATACCGTATTGTATCAGCCTTTCCACAGATTCATGGCAAACTTGATATATCACCTGGCAAGGCTGCACGACAAAAGAAATGCACTGAAAAAAGTCACATCCATTATAGCCATTATAGCAACACCAGTTCCCTGTTCAGTATGAATGTTTTAGATACAGCAGTATTATTCCTTTTAAGCAAGTTATTAAACTTTTACTGGCATAATCCCAATGCACCACTCTTATGTTTATCCTGGCAGACAGGCAGACATTAAAAAAAAATTACAGTGAAATAGGATATTTAAAATTTGTCCAGGTTTTTTGAAGAAATGCATTACTACACTGGTAGAAAACCACATTAAATATTCTCCCCTTTTCATTTCCTCTAACCAAATTTTAGTTTGTTAACAATTCTGGAATAAAATGATCATAAAACTGAAATCATTGAGACTCATACCAGTGATTTATTTGGAATTTAAAGGAAAGTACACTTCTAAGAAATTCCCTTATGTGTTTTGAAACTGAATAAAAAAAACAACCTCTTTTACACTGTTCATAATTATGTAAGAAATATTTTCTAAGTTTAAAAAAAAAAAATCAATTAACAACTCTGAAAGCAGAAGGAGAAGATTACTAAAGAACCCCACCATCTGAGCTACATTACGGCCCAGACAGAAATATTAAATTTGGCTTATGCTTCATTTAAAAAAGGCACGAGTCAGAAATATGTGTGCAAATTTAAGAACTAATCCAAGAATCTCTAGAATTCTAAGTAACTTCTACACATAAGAAAAAAAAAATCTAGCACTTAAAATTGCAAGTATACAGAGTGTAAGTATACAGAGTGTCTGAAAACTGAGATAACATCAGCTCTCTCCAGTGTTTTGTAACAAAACAAAACCCAAAGTCAGGCCATGTTTAAAATTGCCACTAAGTACTAGGTGTGGCACACTGTGACTATTGCACTCCTATGCAAATTAAGAATATCTTTAGAATCTGGAGCCTTAGCTCCCAGCATAATTTCAATCATCTATGCAAACTCATATGAGTTGGGTACTCTCAAAGACTTGTATTTGTTTAAGTAAAAAAAATATTGAAATAGTTCGGGCAGAATGCAGATAACAGCTGTGATGGTGTGATGACATAAGTGACACAAGGTCTGTCAGAAGGTATTAAGAAGCCCAACCTCAAGTTGTGGGAAGCTGACAGAGTGAGCAGCTTTTCCTTCTCAGGAAAGGCCTAAAGCCAGCACAGCAGAAACACTGCAGGCTCAACCCAGCACTGCAGCACCTGCATGAGCAGCAGGCGTGCACCCAGTATGCATCCCCTAAACCAGAGCGACTGATTTTGTCACACCTTGCCAAGGAAAGAAGGTAGTGACAGGAGCGTGGCAAGTTAATTGATGTGTTATCTTAGGCCAAACATCTTTTGGATGAACTGTTCTGACGGAACTACATTCACTCAAATGTTCAGACATTTCCTTGAAGCAAATGGGAACAACACTATTTTCCTTTTTCAAACGATGTTCAACCTCTTGATACCCATTATGATTTGACTGGACTTACAGTGAACAGATCAGAACTGTGACACTTGAAGAAAGCATAAATTCTCTTTAAAGTAACAAAGGCAGTTACAAGCAGAAAAAAAATTGATGCAACTACTTACTTACCAAAGATACAGTAAATTCATTAGAAAGCAAGTAACACAGGCTGGCAGCTTTCCGGACCAGGTGTTCTTGACTGATCAAACTGGGAGAAGCACCATTGGTACCATTTCTGTACCTCCTACTCTGAACCGCATGAAGGCTGCAGGCTAGAGCAGAAACAAACATAAGCAAAATTTATTTTTCCAAAGAGCTTTATAGCAAAGGAAACTTAAAATTTTGTTTCGTCTACTTTAGGCCTAAAAGCAGTCAAACATTACACATGCAACTGAAGAATAAAGACAGAATTCACCACTATTCCATTTGAGTCCAATTTATGTCCGATTGAAACAAAATCTCATGAAAATATTAGTGACCCAGTTTTGCCATGTTGGCTTAAAACTCTGATAGTGCCTTGCCTAAGGCATTGATCAATACATGAATACTTCCAAGAAAGATAAAGGATGATGAGAAAAATGAGTGAAACATTCCACAAACCAAACCCAAGTTTACTTTAAAATTGTTTTTGTTAGAGTAAACACAGGCTGAAGCAGGGAGGGAAGAAATATATGTAAGTAAATTACATGAAAAATGGGAGGTGGGGGAGGTTGTGCAGATACTTTGACTTCATGGATCACAAGAAAGTCTTTCCCTGGTAAACCCCAACACATACCAATAATGGCCTCTTTAATAAATACGTGAAGTACTCCATTGCTATAGAAGTTGAGTTCAAAGACAGCAGGTATCGTTGTGCTGGGAGTGATGAAGAACTCATTGTTTCGGCTAGTGTTTGTGATATTTATACAGTTCCCCAACAAGTGGATGGCATGCATGACAACATCATCTGAGTTCCCTGAAAATCCCAAGTCAAAGTCACGGGCTAGGACCTCCTCCTTCATGGAAAAGAAATCTTCTACCAACCTGGAAAGATCAGTTCCCTAGAAACAAAATCAGAATCACAAAGTTAAACAATTTTTTTTTGCACAGGAGTTGATCCATAAACCACATAACCATGTATATAGCAAACACAGGAACAAGCCATTAATTTTCAAAAATCCAAAGCACAACAGTAGTATTAGAAAACCTTATTTTCACAGAGATATTCCTAACATAGTCCACAGGTTTTAAACTATATGCAATTATATCTTAAAGACATGCAGCTACTTGAGAATCCAAGTTCTTTGTTTGCTGCTTTGTTTATTTCACAACCTGCAGAGACCTAAGTTGTTCTTTAAGAACATGTTAGAGATATCATATTTCCATTACCTATGCTATAAAATGAATGATCAATTATCTGGGAATATTGTAATTAGTAGAACTTCTCTTCAATTGTTTGGGGACATGAGGAAAAGCTTTTCCTTAAGCACTCCTTTCCTTGTTTTTTGTTAAGATGGCTTCAGATCACATTGTAAAATGCTTCTTTGATCCCATTATTTTAGGAAATTGGAAAGACTGGACTGACAGGAATAGTGATACTGTCCTCGACTAGGAAGATTATATATCTGACCAATTATTTTTCAATTTGTTCTCGATTTACATGCAATAAAAGTTTCAGATTAGAGGAAGAAGGAATTTCAGAAAAAAATGCTAAACACACTTGCAGGAGAAAAAGGATTTCTTCCATGCCCCATGCACAACACTTCAGTTAAACATTAGTATCATTTTGCCATCATGGTATAATATCCTAGTACCAAGGAACAGCAAAACTCATTTGCAAATTAACAGAGGAGTTGCTAGCGTATTCAACAGCGAATGTGTTTAAGATCTAAAAAATAATTCTAATACAATGAACCAAAACAATGTATTATTTTAAAAAAGTGTAACTACATTTTGAATTACAAAAATCTATTTCCACATGAGTATTATCATGTCATCAGTAATGGCTTATCTTCAAGGATCCACTACTAACTAAAATATTAGCACTCAGACTACCTGAAACCCACTTTAATTTAAATGCATCTTTCTTCTTTTATTAGTATCATACAACAGCAAAATGCACACTATTTTTTAAATAAGGCCAAAGTAATGTTTGGCTATTTAAGCAGCATGGAAGCCTTACCTGCCTGTGTCTGTACAGCAGTAAACAGGCAACAATGTGGGTAGACATCACAGCACAGGACTTGTTAGCAGCTAGACATAAACAAGATAAACTCGTTAAGCACCTGAGAAGTTCAGAACATCATTCCAACTCAAAGAGCACCCATTATTTAAAAAAAAAAAAAAAAAAAAGCAATACTGGCACAGAACCGTACCTTCTGAACGAAATACAAAGTGTATTATGTCTATATAGTAACAATATTAAAGTAATCAAATTAAAGTAACTTGAACTAAGAAGGCTGAGTACAGCTTAAATGTCTACTAAGCTAAGTATTGTTTTATATGCATCTCTTACACCTCAAATCACAGATCTACTGAATGAAGCATACACCACGTAACCCATAAAACCTGGCAACACTGGTCCATGCACCTAGAGGAGTTCACATGAGTGCTATCTTAAATAATGCCATTAAGATACTGCAGTAACTTCTCACATGAAGTGATAAGAAATCAGTGTATAAATATGACAATCAAACACTTCAGAGTACAGCAAGTTCAATATACTAGTCCAAAGAATACAAGTTACCAAAACAAACAGAGTAAGAAGCTTGTACTTAATCGGAAAGAGAGTTTATTAAACTTTGAATAGGAGGGAGGGAGGCAAAGGATGGAGAGTTGTCAAGAGAGCATGTGAAGTCATGAAATGGTTACCTGAATGGAGGGAATTGGGAAGTACAACATTACCAAACATCAAGTTACTTCATGCAATCAGCAAAACAAAACATGCAGCTGATAGTGATACTGTAACACTTACTGAACAAAATATGCTCAGCCAAGTTGGATATTAGCTCTCTTCTGAAGGGTTCACTGGTGATATCCCTGGAGTTGGGCAGTGAGGCCTCTGTACCTTCATCCACAGTATCATTAGGTCTGAATACAGAATAAACATTCACAGATTTTGATCAAAATGTAAAATAACCTAGACTGATTTTTATTTTTTTAATATACTAACTGAGCCACAGTGCAAAATAACACTATGCAGTCTGGTAAGGGACAAAAAATGTTATGCATGACAAGCTCCACAAAAATGTTAGTATCTCCCAACCTTTCCAGATTATTTCTTCACGCTAAACAACAACCCAAGATAAGACTACCAAAAGAAAAATTGCGATACAGGACATTTACCTTGTCCTATGGCTATTCCTGACTTTGCCATTACATCATTTGCATCCCACAGATCTTTTCCCTTCAATGAATACAGACAACAGTAGATTAAGCAAAGCTGCCCAAAAGGCAGTTTTCAGCCCAGCCTCTCTACAAACTAGAAATAGTCTTCTGTATGGACCTACAACTTTCTAAAGATGACTGACTGACTTCGTCTCTACTAGGGCCACATAGGTTTGTACAACCCAAGCTAAGACCTCAGCTAAAATGTGTATCTGTGCAACAAATGCAGATCTAGCCCTTGAGCATGGTTTTGCATTTCTGAGTGACAGTTACCTCCTTGAGCAAGGGGTACCCAACCACAAGTCCCATTTGCTTTGGACTTATACCAAAACCCACCTGAAATGTTTGTGAGGTTTAAAAGAAAATCGTTCATTTTTCATTAAGTGTGTCATTTTGTCCCTAAGTTATTCCATAAAATTTAAAATTAAACCAACAGAGGTCACTAAAATTAAAAAAAGAAAAAAAGCCTCCTCAAGCTTATTTAAACAGAGAATAAATGCAGAAAGAATGCAACTCTCATAATAAACGGCACAGTTACAATTGTGTAAGTTTTTAGCTTTTTTCTACACAATTAGATTATCCTTGGGGAGTTCAAGCACTCCTTGGAATGTCATGCAGAACACTACAAAGACAAACAAACCCCAACCTGTTCTCCCTCTCCCCAACACACAAAAAGCATCTACCTTGATGGAAGTATAGCTGGTAACAAAGCTTGTTCCAAAGAAAGGGGAGCAGGCACAGGTTTTTGGCTTTGGCTGTTTACATATTCCTATTAAGAGAAGATCTGTTATTTTCTGTATTTTTTCCACCTTATTTTTGCATTCAACTGATAATACTATTATATGAAAAAGCCAATTATTCAAAAATGCAACTGTGATTAAAAATAGCTCACACTAAAAGAGCAGTAATAAGGTACAGAAATTAAAAGCTTGCAACATTTTATTCACTTTTGATTTTATTTTATGAAAAGGCAAACTTTCCACAGCGAGAAATCCGTACTTCATAAAAAACATTGCAACAAAAACAATACATAACCACTGTCAGCACCCTGCTGGGAACAACTCCTTTGAGACTAGCTTCTCCATGATTAAATTAATGAGCACTGCCTTCATTTACATAAATGAGAGCAAAGTCTAATACCCTTTCAGAACCCACACGGAGACTGTAATTATTGCTTGCTGCAGCTTTCCTCAAATTGCAGGATAGGGAACTTCTCCATAGGTAAACACCAGCATAGAAACTCCAGTTGCAAGACCCTTCACAGTGCCAGAAACCAAAGCACCCAGGAAGCAGGCAGGGTACCGCATGCTTGGAATTCTTGAATCCCAAATTTCTCAAAAGCCAAACACTTCTCCTTACAGGTTAGCATTTACATTACGCTGTTTTCAGGACAACGAGTTCTTTCAGTTTCTATAAAGACTGCTGTGGGAAACTAAAGAGCCACTTAACCTGCTGGTCAGGAAAACAGTTCCCTCCCAGGAAAGCTCCTTAAAAGACTTTCACAGCCAACTCACTCTCCTCTGCTTCTAAGCCTGTGCTCACAGAACTGCAGATGCCCAAAATTAACCCCAAAGCTCCTCTCCTTTAGAAAAACCTGCAGTGACATAACTACATCAATTTTAAAATACAGTTGCACTTCTGCAAATCTTGGTTAAGGCATACTTAAACAATTTATGTCATTTATTACCGTTCTGGAGTACAAAAATGAATACACATACAAATGAGACCTGACAGAGGTGGCTAGGAAGGTATAGAGTGATCAGCATTTCACTAGATTAAGAGGGCAGATAACCTTCTTTTCCTTATGCTGATCCAAGAACAATTGTTAACTCCCTACCAAGAACAGCCTGGAAGTGACCCAAGCCTTCTCCTTTCGAAGTGAATTAATATCTTTCCCTACTACGCTAATTATAATGCAGTGCAGACGGTCACAATAATTCCATGCTGCGGTAATTGAACCCTCCAAAGCTCTCCAACCTACTGCTTTTCTGAGAGAAGTAGGGCAGAAAGAAGAACACCTAATTAATTTGAATAATGTTCTAGTAGGTTGTTGTTACAGTAGTTAATCTTATTAAAGTCATACTAAAAATAAGGTATACTGTAGCAGAACACAGATTAGTGAAAGGTAGATAAATTAAGTATAGTACTAGCAGATTCTGCAAAGAGATCAGAGAAAATTTAGAAAGTGAAGGCAGCTAGTACTGCACCACGCCATTCCCTCAGAAACTACACAACCAGTATTTGGTGAACTAGTATAGGTAATAAGTATAAACTAATAAACTATGACATTCAAAGAATATGCAGATTTTTATGATATATGATCCATGATACTGTTATAGCTACTAATTTGCTTAGCAGTTTTAAAAATCCAGTGAGATAAATGCCCTTCCTCACCAACAGTGTAAACCATTCAATTACTCAAACTGGAGAACAGCATTCGGTTTTCTTCAACTCCAAATGTCTCGACAACTTAAACATGGTACAAGGGTCATTTTAAAGATTGTTTGTTAAAACAAAACAAAGAACCCCAGTGAGATTACTTACACCATTTCAAACCTAACACAACCCTTTACATCAACTCTGAAACTATTTCAGCTTAACACAAATGTATCCGAAGACTCATGCCTTCAGAAAAAAACAGGGATACTTTTGTCCCACTGGAATTGTCTTCAGCAGATAATGCTGGTGATAATAACCCACAAAGAGAAAAATCAAAATAAATACGTCGCACTATTGAAACATCAAAAATGTCAAAACTTCAAAAGGATCTTCAAAATATCAAACTTACTTTTAAGGAAAATGGTTGCGCAAAATCTACTCTGACACAGCCATAATTCTTCCGCAGCATTCTGAAGACTCCTCTAGCTATACTCCAAAGACTTTCATTCTTCTTAGGCTTGCCCTGGAAAACATGGTGGTTGTTTTGGGTTTTTTTCCAATTTGCAATTAAAAGGTCATACTTAAGAATTAAAATGCATGCAACCGCACACAAAACAGGCTGAATCTTTTGACACACCTTGTAACTTCAAGGAAATCTAAAGAACTACTGTTTTCCATATATATCCAATCAAACTTATTATTTGTTATGTCATGAATGTGCATTTAGAAATACGTCACCAATACATCAGCACTCCCTATCAGAGAGGTTTTGTGATTCACGGCTCTATGCTCTTCAACACTAACACCAAGTACATGTGACAGAGGACTCCTAGCACGTAATTTAACTATGTAACACATTTTCCTGCACATAAACAGAAGATCTTCTAGGCAAAACAAGTTGTTCAATTGCTCTTACCAGCTGTTCACTGTTATAGTGACCTTCAATTATGCGATCATAGGAGATTCCCACAGGTATAATTAGGACATCAGGAGTAGCATTTGAGAAGAGAGCATCCACCACCACAGACAGAAGACCTGCTCTAGCTCCAGATGTCTTTCCACTTCGAGACCGTGTGCCTTCCAAGAATATTTCCAAAAACTGCTGCTGTCTCAACAATTCTTCTATGTGCTGAATACAAAAAGATTGAAAAAAAGAAAAAAAAATAAGTAACTAATTATTCTGGCAAATTCACATTTGAAATATATTGTCAGCAATGACTTCCTTTTAAAAACATTGGAAGATCATGAGTTGGCATGAATACTTGTGAAAAAAACAAAAGCAGTAATTAACGCTTGACACAAACCCAGACCAAACTGCAACTGAATTTGTATGAATATACACGCATTGTATTGCCATTTGTTCAGGAACAGCATCTCTCACAACAGTTGATCTAGCCAATTTGTATACATCTCTCCTCCTGGTTCCTCAGTACATTCCATCTTCCAAGATGCAAATACAGCTATTACACTGGATAGCACAAAGGATTACATTGACCCATCATAAACAGAGACTTCCATTAAGTTAACAGAATCAGTGTAGATATGCCCCAGTACAAAAGAAATCAGAGAAACAAGGCTGAATTTTAACATTAATTCAGAGTATTAATTCCACTTTAATAAGGATTACACAAGGTGAAAATGTGCTTATCCTCAAAGGTGCTAGGCATTCAAATCTCTTTTTTTTCTATACATTCAAGACTTCATACAAAAAAGTATCCTTTTCTTGCAGCATGAAACCTAAAACAAATTCAAAGCAGTAAAAAACATCCCCAGACTGATGGAACTCACTTTCCCACTTGCCACCCAACTGAAATGCTGCCTACAGAAACAAAGCAAGAAATACGTACCACATAGAGCAAAGCTCTGTAGAGGAAGTCCTTACGACCATCAGGACTCTGATCTAACTTTCGACGAATGAAAAATCCTCCTAGCTTGCGGATCAATGTGCTGCATAATAAAGAACTGATTTTAGTTTGCAGGAAACTACTACACATCCAATACAAAATTCCTAGCATGCAACAAGAACTGAAATTACTGAAATTCTCAAAGACTAAAATGTATTACATTATTTACATACGATGGGACCACGCAAATATTACTCTATTTAACTTACAAAACAGGCTTCTCTACACTGTCTTGCTCCATTTCACTCCCTTGACATACCACTTACCCTCTGCAGTGACCCCAACCGGGAGACTGTTGTACATTGAGATGTTTATGACCCGCGTAACAGTTAACCTGAGCTGGCCCCAGTCTGTGCTGTGCTGC
Source organism: Pelecanus crispus (assembly GCF_030463565.1). Classification (NCBI taxonomy): domain Eukaryota; kingdom Metazoa; phylum Chordata; class Aves; order Pelecaniformes; family Pelecanidae; genus Pelecanus; species Pelecanus crispus. The sequence continues at coordinate 11,518,063 of NC_134652.1, read as the reverse complement.
ACATACAGGATGGCCTTCGTGCCCGTGTTGTGGTGCACATACCCCTTGGCTGCAGCATCAGCTCAGCCAGCTAATTTTAACAGAGCAGCCTGCAGGCAGCTCCCGCTTGGCACCAGCAATTATGCCACCTGCGTGGCCTTGCCTTTATCTAACAGTTCTCATGAGAACATCCTTTCTGCTTGACAAAAGAAATGATGAATAGAGTTGTTTTCTTGTAAGAAAATCCTACACTAGCTCAAATGACCAAAGTGGGATAACCCTTTCTGTGGGCAGGATCCGCATGGCATGCTATGCATGCACCAGAGGCCCGCTGGATGCTGCACAACTTGGGATTCCCAGCAGCTAAACGGATGTTAGATTACCTATGCTAGTCTCTCTTTCTTTATACTGCTAGCCCTAATAAATAGCATTTTAACTGACACTTTATAGAGTTTGAATGCCTTTCTTACTGGGATCATCACAGACCAGCATCTACTGATGCAAAACACCCTCTAAGTCAAGTATGCCCCTTCTTTCCTCATCATTTCCTGCAAGATCCAGTGGCTTTTCAGAAATTAGGTATCCCCAAATTCTGTCTCACTTCCAAAATACTACCTAAAAGACCTTCTTATGTTCTTCAGCCACCAAAATATAATTTAAACGGAGACCAAATTGGAGTACTTTCACAGAAAGTACTATTTTATTCACTCAGTACTGTCGCTGCCTATTAGCCAGCTCATTAACCTTCATGAAGAAGAGTTGACCATTCAACAACACTTTTTCACATACTCATCTTTCCTTAGTCACCTACCCACTTTGAGACTCCCAGAAGGGAATATCCTTCCTTGCCCTACATAGGTTATGACAGAATTTCTCAGAAGGATTTTGTTATGCTCTCTCTGAGCAGGTAATAGGAACCAAAGAAGTCCTACATGATGGCCCAATAATACTCAGATTACCTTACACTTTGACATAAGATGTATTGTGCAATAGGTCACCTGACGATCCCCCCACCTCACTCTTTTCCAAATAAGAAGAGGTTATTACCTGAAGATGGGGATGTTGAGATTGTTCCCTGCAGCAATGTAGGGTGCTTTGATGTTATGGCAGAAAAGAATGAATGTAAGGAGCAGGTAGTCAATGTGGGATTTGTGAACAGGCAAGAAGATAAGAGGCAAATTCATCTATGGTGGAGAGACAAGATACAAAAAAGAGAGAAGACGGTAAGAACTGTGGAATAGTACTCCTTTTCTAAAATCCATCGCTGAGATTGCTAGCATCATATCATCAGAACTGATGGTATTTTCTGGTTACCATCATTCAGTTTGTTTACTTCTGGTTTTCACTCAGCTGTGACGAGAATATTTTAGTCAGCTGTACTTCTTAATTTTAATGGACTGCAGTTTTTAGTTGTACACATTACAAGAATCAATGATTAATATTCTCAGTTTCTTCGGACTCACAGTATTGAGACAACAATCAAACAATTCAAGGGATGTGGCCAAATCACCAGTGTCACCCAAGGAGTGCTATTTCTTTCTATTAGATATCAGCAAGGATCTATGAATAGTGGGGTTCCCAAACACTGTAATCAAAACATAACAAACAAAAAAGGTTCCTAATATTTTCTGTTTATTTATTTATCTAATCCACCTTTCTAAGCTAATCTCTGCACAAAGAATCAATTCCTTTGAGTGTAAAGAAAATGGTAGAACTTAGGAGTTATTTTGATCAATTTCAATAAATATCAAAGGACTGGGAAGAGATTTCGGGTAAGAAATAGGAAAAGTTTATTTCTTAAAGATGTTTATACCAAATTAAGGTAAGAGTGAAAAATCCTAAATAGACCTACTAATTTATTATGGGCTGCCTCAGCACAAAAAAAGAAATACTGCTGAAGGCAGGTTATCCAAGATAATCATTCAGCCCGATATGAAACAAAGGTAAAACCAGAGTTCACATAGTATTTTAGGTTACACAACTCAAAAAGCATTACATTTAATTAAAAACACTATTTCACAGATATGAGACAGATCTATCTACAATCTGGTATCATACAGACTTACCAGAACTCTCCAAAAAAGAGAAGCACTGTAAACATTTATAGAAACTACATCAGAAATCTGCCTTACTGGATTATTTCTCCCCCTCCCTTACCTCTGTTGCTGCTTTGACCATTTCTATTTGACCTCTGTGGATCTGAATATTCCAGAAAAAGCTGTTAAACAACTTCAGTAATACCCAGCCAGTCAACCTAAAGGAAGAACAAACACAACTCAAAGTTTCATTCGTTGTTGCCTCCATTTTATATTGCTTCTATATGACTAAAAGCAAAGCCATAAAATTTGATCATATTGAAAGAAAATTACTATAAAATCCAATTGCTTAACAAGTTTTTGCCTATCAGCTAAGCCATGGTTAGTAACCACATTTCAGCCTCCTGCAATTATGACACAAAACTTGTTATTCTCAACCTCACTGAAGGCTGGTCAAAGGGCAGAGACCACTTTACATATGGGGCAAGTTAATGGAGGTCCTAAGAGCAATTACAACAACAAACCTAGTTAGGTGACATGTTACGTGTGTATCTGACAGCGTGTATCTGATCTTGTGGGAGAATTCAATATAGTTACAAAAAATATAGGGTTTGAGTCACAAAAGTCGGTGAAGGGGACTAGGAACACGAGAGAGAAAAATTCATCCTTAGTAGTAAAGGTAGACGCCACAGTAGAAGATTTTATCTAAGATAAGACTCTTCCTGAGATATTTATAACTACAGGTTATGATATTCAATGGCCTACTGGAAAAAAAGATCCTTCACAGTCTAAGATGCTGCAGCTAGCTACTCTTGCTCGTACCAGCCTGAAACAACAAAGGATACTAGTATTGGTCTAAGCCTTAGCACCAAGACTAGTTTCAGGGGAAAAAAATGTCTGTATCTAATCTTAAGATTTGTCCCTTGAAAAGGCAGAGGGTCCCTGCTGCATCTGAAAATGAAGAATAACTACCATTTTATTAGGTAACATTAGAAAAGGGATTTTTATGAATAATGTATTATTCTTTAGAATAGTTATTCATTATTTACGAATAATGTGTTACAAGCTCTGCTGGTATAATACAGAGAGAGCTTGGCCATCCTTCTACCCATTGACAATACTGATGAGCCATTTTTCTTACCTGATTAAAGCAGGTGACACACTTGCTACCATTTCCTGGAGAATTTTCCTAGCTTTTTTCTTCACTTTGTTGATAGCTTTAGGATCTGTCTGAGCAAAACTACCCGGAGCACTTGGTTCAGAAGCTTCATCTACAATGGCCTTCTGGACTCTAACATTAAAAAGTAAAACTTATGAGACAGTCCCGCAACAGAAGAGTTCAAGACACAGACAACTGCTGGGAATGAGCCATATATTACTACAGCAGTAACTTGCAGGCATAAAAGAACATGCACAGTGAAGTATCGTGTACTCCAAATGCATTGAATTTAATTCAGTAGTTTTCTAAGCTCTGCAAAAATGCAGAAAGAACAGTTGAAATCTCTTTGTTAATATTTTCTCTTTCCTGCCATGGCACTTTCACTTACCTCATTAGACAGATTTATGCAGTTGCTATTTTGCACTTCTACAGCATTTCCCCCTTGAATTCTCAGTTTTACAAAGTGTAGCTAAATTTTATAAGGGCTATTTTCCCCATTTAAAATATATCTAAGAGAGATGAAGTGGTTTAACACACCATAACTGTGGCACAACGTGGTCTGCTTTACTTTTCAAAAGCAACACTACCATCTTCAGATAGGACTCGAACATTAAAAATTCAGGAGACTTAGGAATGTTAATACAGGCAGCATCCGACCTCTGACAAAAGCAGACTCAGTGAGTGGGCATGCGGTTGAATTTCTTTGTGTCCAGGGAAAACCCGATACCTTACTAGCTAATCAGGGGCTCAATGTGCTATTTAAAATGCGGTATATGAAACGGAAGACAAGCTCCGCAAAACAAAGGGTGGGTATTTCATTCTATAGCCTTTTTCCTGTTTTGCCTCACAGTCTTGGCATACGCTCAGGGTACTCTGAAGTGCTGCTTTCCTATTATTTCTGAAACGCTGACAATTTCTGATGACTGCAGTATGACTTTAGTGGTAATGATTTACATGAATTAGATAAGCAAACATTTGAAGAGTTCCCATGTAGCAATTTTATTTTTCTGTGTACTGTCTGCTGTCCACCCACCATGCATCATTCATTTGGAGATTCAGAATTCTTCATCCTCCCTCTTTTATTATTCAAAGAGAAACTGCAAGCTACAGCCCTGAAGCACTGTGCTGAAGATACCCTATCTTCTAATATTTTAAACAGTCTCATTTTCAAAACCTGCTGTTTCCAAGTTCTTAAATTATATTATAATGTATCAGTCATACAAAAAATAGTTTATTTTGCATTATCTTACCTGCTGTTATTCAGCACATTTTCTGTCAGGTTCTTGGCAAACATACCCTTATGAACATCCCTCTCTTGCACAAAAAGGACATAACAAAGACGTCTTGCAAGCCACCCTCTGTACCTACAAAAATACAAAGGGTATTCCAGTGTGACCCTCAAAATATTTCACTGCCAAAAAAATGAATTTTAAAAATACCTAAAAATTCAATTAAGAAGCAAAAGTAAGTAAAGTTTTATGAAGGGCTGCCCAAAAGCTTCTGTGTCTTCTAGTAAATTGTCAATATGTTAATGTTACAGATGAAATAACTGATGCGTAGCACAACATCTGAGACAACTGAGGTCTGCATTACTTCGATTCGGGGTGATACCATCCTTAAAACGTCCACAATATCACAGAAAAGTAGCTACAAACCAGCATATACATTTTGCCTGTCCACTGGAACCGACTCCCCAGGTCAGTGAGGACAAAAGAAGATGCAGTGCCCATTTCTGATTCAGTGACTTTCCACCGAGAAATGTAAATGCCCCGCTAAGAGGTTTGTCGACTTCAAGAACCACTTGGGATTCCCTCTTGGGAAAGTTGCTCACATTGTATGCACAGGGTAAACTCTCACAGGCACTTATGAAAAGGTGTCTGTATTAGCCACCAACAGTAAAAACACTTTTTTAGTAATCTTTTCTTCCTTTCCAGTGTTTTTAAACACCCAGTCCTATGTGCCTCCTACGTACCTTCTCCTTGCAAAGTTTTAACAGAAGTAGAAGCACTAAATAATCAGTAAATCTCTCTACTGTTCAAGCATTTAAGTAAGGCATTATGTGACCAGTCTCCAGTTTCTGCCTTTTAAATTAACCCTGTCCTCTACTCGCTGGATCGTATAAGCATGTTATTTTGAACAGTTTTCCTATCACAGAAGATGCATGTGATACGGGAAGGGATAAAATCCAGTCCCCAGCAGTGAATATTCATTACTATTTTCTCTCCTCACAGTTCTCTACCTCACTCACCAGGCCAGGACTGGACAAGCCACCACTCATGCAGGTCACTCCACAAGCCAAACAGAGCTGGGATCCCCAGCTGATGTGATGGCGCAGAACTAACAGTTGGAAGAAGATATTAAACTCTGGCCATTAATTAATGGCCAATTAAACTCAAGACCAGAGCACTCAGTATTAGGCAAAAACCCTGTCCTGAGGACTGCCGGTGCAATGCATCGCTGATGCTCCAGCCAGTGTCCCAGACGAACCGTGGGTGGCAATACTCATGTTGGGTTTCCACGCTGGAGTGCCGCCAAGGTCTCACTCCTTGTCACCTGAGTTACTGATCTTGGCTGTTACACCTCCCTACCACGTTTCAGTAAATTTATACATGTGTTAAAACCAGCTAGGAAAGATGAGAAGGAACCTTTACACTGTAAAAGGCCAAACCACCTGAGTGCACAGGCCATTCACTATAATTAAGATGAGTGCACATGCACAAGCCATCAGCACAGTCTGACACATAATGGTTATACAAATATTCAGATCATCTCAAAGGACAAAGAATTTTGCTATTCATGCTGTCAGGGAAGTAGACTGGTGACTCTGTTTTAATCGCTTTTCCATTTCCCCTTCCGATCGGAGTTTGAGAGTCTTATTGATTTTTCTAAAAAGCAAAGTTAAGAATATGCTTCTTTCTGACAAGAGTTTTGGTAACTATGAACATATCACAACAGCATACAGCTATTGCAAGGATCTGTCAAGGTATAAAGGCTTCTACATTCATTTTACAGCTTAGATATGACATAGGATAATTAGAAAAATCTGTTTTCTAATCGTGTAGCAATGATAGAAGACAAAAACCACAAAGAATAGATCCAGTCAAGATATATTATAAAACTGACAGTCACACCTCAGAAAAAGGCTGTGGTAATATCTCAATACAAGTACAGTATGCTAGCAGTTAAAGAGGATCCTTCTTGCCTTCTAAGGCCAAGAAACTGTGACTACGTAACCCCATGGGACCTCAGAACTTCATTAAAACTGCCAATTTTCAGACTATAATGACATTCTGAGCTAAAGGCACTTTTTGCAGAATAATTCATTAACCCATATTTTGTTGCCCTTACATTTCTAATTTAAGTAACTCTGACCACTCAAAACCATTCAAGCATTAGACTTTTGAAACTAATTTAAAAAAAAAAAAGTTAAACACTATTTCTATTTTTTTTCTGTATTCTAGACTATAAGCTCAACTCTTAAAAAAACCATAATTAATTCAAATTGAAGAAAGAACAGCCTCTAACATTAGCTTCCTCCCTCTCAAGCACAGCACAATGCTGCCTTTCTTCTACTCAGACACTTTGGCTCATTTCTTTCAGGCTGCTGGCCTCTCTTTGTTTGCTCTGACTCTACAACAAACGCTGCAGGATCTGCTTATGCTAATGATTACTGTAAAATCCTTAGCAAGCATTATTAACTTTCCAAAGAACAGAATAAAGATTTTTGTGTACTTCCAGTGTCTTCATCCCAGAACACAAGATATATTTCCAACAGCACAAAGATACATCATAATTTTTAGGTCATATACACCATCCTTCAGGAGCTGCACTCTGCCACCGAGGCAGAAGAGAGACAGTCTAGGAAGACACATTCAGATTTAATTGTCATTAGTGATAATAGTCAACGCCTAAATTGTGAGCCAGATCTGCTCAGTAAATTAAAACACAGCCTGAAGTCATTCTTAAGAATGGGAATAAAACAGCGCCTCTCAGCATTATGCTATGGATGCTGCCATTTGGACTAAAGGAGAAAGGATTTAAACATGCTCTGTTTTTTGTGTAACAGGTTTGACCCTTACACTCCTGGCCTGTAACCCCAAAGGACTTACTCCCAGCTCCCAGATACACACAGCTGGATTTAACAAGTATGTTACTTTCCTGAAGTCAGCATCAATTCCTGCATTTTAGGACAGCAATATATACTCACTCAGTCTGGACGACCCTAGAGATTTCCCTGCCATAAGATAAGAATGTATTGAATTTTAAAAGCAAAAGAGAGACTTGCTACATTACCTTGTATGTGTTTCATTGATATATATGACATTACGTAGACCCAAAGAAGGAATACTAGCATTGAAGAAGTTATCCTGTAAAACCAAGGAAAAAAAAAGATTAGTGGACTATTTTGTTACATAAGAATAGTTGCGTCTTTACATTCATCACAACATTTAAGATAATGCAATGTTTTTCACCTCTATTATAAACAAAAGCCAAAGCAGAGAAGTGCTGAACTTGTTTATAAAGTACACAAACTGTTCTGAAATGAAAATGAAATTGAGAAAGTCACTATTCCCAACTCCAATACTTTCAAAGTATTCTCTGCGCTTCACTGCACACAGAAATGGTTGTATTGGTTGTATTCTACAAGCCAGATATTTTATCATATTCCGATGTAATATAAAGCGGGATTTGTCACAAAACAGAACTCATCTTTGAGACAGAACTTTATTAAGCCACATTCAGCATCAGTATAATCATGAGCCTTTTGACGCTCAGTCTGTGACATCCAGTTTGCCAGCAGATCAGGCATCACGTAACAGCAGCCCAAGGGTCAGGATATCCATCCACAGTTAGGTGGCAAATCTCCACATCCCTGCTCTGCTTGAACAACAAACTTAATCCAGCCTTCTGCATACCTGGTACAGACTCTACATGCCAGGCTATTAACTGTTCTGGGATGAGTTCGAGAGCAGTTCCACTTTGAATAAACAAATATTCCCTGGCAGGAAGATCTAAACTTTAATCTTCCATATTCCAAGTAAGTACCTTGACTGACAGGCTGGTTTCTTTCTGCACAAAAAATATTTAATTATAAAACTGGTACCATGCCAACAGCGAATTAGAGCTAAAATGACTGGGACTGTGCATGTCAAGGAAGGCAAAAACAGGATAGCGAAGGAGAAAGATGGTTACCAGCAACAACATAGCTGCAGAACAGCCTCGCTACCAATTTTGCAATGGGAGTCAGATAAAAGTCTCATTTGTTTGTATTTTGTTTAGGACACACCATTTGCCACAACTTAAAATATGAGCATCTTATGTCATTTGCAAATCAGGTAGAAATTATGTGCTACAGTGGGAGCACACAATCTTTTGCCCCACGTTAAAGCATAACCGCATTGTACATACAATCAACAAATTGTTGGTCTAGGCTCTGAAGAGGAAACATCAAGGTCATACTAATTTCTTTGACTATTCACTGGTAATTTTTTGTGGATCTTAAAGCTAGATGAAACGTTCTGGCAAAGAAAAGTGAAACAACTTGTTCTTGGTATCCCAAAAAATCAGCAAAGTTAAGTACCACTGCACACCCAAGTCCACTCCAGTGCTCTAACTGTTAGGTTATAACCTCGCTCTGTGAAACAGCTTTTCCTTATTTAACTTCCCCCTGAACCTATGTCACTATGTGGTTCTGTGAGACCAAGTGAGCCAACACAGCATCTGCGTGCCGCTGCGAGAGAGAAGCCCAGCTCCCACCACCACATTCTGTCCTTCCCCACTAAACACTACCCCCCATCTCCTAACTTACACCACCTCTAGCATGCATCACACCCCCTAACGAGCCAACTTCATTCAGGCAAGGTAGAAAGCTAAGACAGCGAGACTAACTGAATAAATAAAGCAGGCAGTTTTCTGCTTGGTTAGTGAACTTGATCGGCCCCCAAGAGAGCAGGAAGGAACAGAAGAGGGAGAAGCAAGACTTCCCACTCCCTGCACTGGTGAGGTGTTAGTTTGGCCAACACACTTAAGGAATTCTGTCTCACTCATCCATCCCTTTTCCTTAAGAGAATTAACAAAACAGGCAGCTCAGAAAGAGTGAAATATCTAGAGTCTAATGAGAAGATCTGGTTTGTTATCATCTGCTGCAAGGATGGCATTTTCTCCTTCTGGCAGAAGGCAATAAAGGGCTTAATCAGGTCATGCCCCTTTCCTAAATGCGATCTCAGGACAGGTAATTAATTCCTTATTAAATGGACAAAACAACAAGATTTTTCTTCCTAGCGCATAATTCCCAACTTGAGAGGAACAGCCTAATTACTAACAGACTAATTACTAAATGTATAAAGGCCTAAGTTGAGGATTCCTGTGCACCTTTTTACAAGTTGAAATAGTGTCTGTTACAAGTAGTCTCCGTTTATCTAATTGCTTGTCTTGTTGCCCATATCACACGCAGCCTTCACAGCACATTTGGATTTCTATCCCACGTTTGTATGTTATTGCTACAATTTTCTATTCTGGCATAGGAATAGAGTGAAATAACTTTTCCTTGGTCAAAGAAACAAGCAAATTTTCACTCTAGTCCAGCCAATCATGGAACTAAGTGCAGGTGTAACTGAGTGTAATTTAAAGCCTGTGGCGTACACATAGTCAAAGTACATGATGAACTGGTTGCAAACTATATCATGCCGTTTATCAGCATTTTGCATCTTCAGCTTACAGAAAGCCTGCCCAATGCAGTTCAATAAAGTTCACATTTTAAATCAGCTTGCACAACCCCTCTAGAGCCACCATCTTGACACTGTTCCCAGCAGACAAATATCCCCACTATCCTAACTGGCACTCCTGGTTTCCAGGCTGGACTGAAAAGCCAGGAATCAGCCAGGTGTAGAAAACCAACCTGTCTCCTCAAGCACAGGATTGATCTCTTCAAGTTTGAAGCATATTGCTTACTTTCAAAACTGTACTTATTCTGTGGATCGAGAATTAAGTGTCCTAAAAGTAAGCCTTAACACTTTCATAAGCACCAAATTCCCATTATTGATCTAGCAGAGCAGGTAATTTTTTTCCATACAATTTCCTAGCGCTAATTCTGAGGAGCTGGAGAGTTTTGTGCAAGGAATAAGTCTGCACTGAAAAGCAGGAGACAAAGCATCACAATAGGTCTGTGTCATCCATTAATTCCATGACAAAAAAAATATAACCACAAACAATGGTGAAAAACTATATTCCTTGATGAAGTAAGAACACTGTGACCTTAATTCTGAAAGTAAGAAAACTACTGAAACTTCATTACGCTGCAACTATGCATTATTGTCAAACATAATCCAGTCCATAATCTTCTTACCCAGCTCTGGGGAGTGCACACGTAGCAACATCGTCCCACAAACGGCCTTTTTCTGCTCAACAGAGTCTCCTTCCATTTTAAAGTGGCAGATCGGAAGAGAGTAGGCCTAGAATTACACTCTCCCTGCAGAACAAAAGACCACTGTGTAAATATCCAGAAACATGCGCTTTACTAGGTATGTGAAAACTTTGAGCACGAAGAGTTGCCGGACACAAAAAAAAAAAAAAAAAAAAAAAAAATTACCCCCCCCAAATTACATAAAACTAACACAAATTTTCCCAAGATTTTTCTAAAATAAATTAACTATCTCCAGATGATGTGATTTTAAAAAATAAAAGCAAAATCACAGTGTTGTACTTATGTACCTTAAGCACTGCAGCATTTGTTGACACAAAAAAATTTAAAATAAATAATAACTCTAATAAGAAACAGCAAGGGAACTGACAGCTGAGAAAAGTGTAAGAAGTTAACAGTAAATTACACTCTCAATAATGTAAGGGTACTTGTAATATGAGCAATGTTTTAAGCTTTTACTGGACATCACCCTGTAAAATTGCAAGAAGACTGAATGTATGCAAAATATTAACTCCTTTGGCTCTGTATGCTCTTTTTCAGCAGTTTCATGCAAAGTGATATGAAAGAAGGAACCACTGTGCCTTCTCCGATGTTAAGTTGTCTTTCTGAAGACTACAGAACCAAAAAATCCAAAATAACTGCATTCACAGAACACATTATTTATGTTATTAGTAAAAATATACTTTACTACAATTTTTACAAAGACATTGATTGTTCCCATTAAACTCTACTGAGTTATTGCCTGCCTGACAATAAGCACTGGATTGCTGTTTTCTGAACCACATATTCTAAGTTTTTATTAAAAGGGAAGTTACAGAAACAAACCAAACCAAAACGTTGTTTAAAATAGCACATTTAAGTGGAAGAGAAGCAGGGTACAACCAATACCTTAAACCAGCATAAGGGTTGGAAAACACACAAACAGATCATCACACACTCAGCTAGAAAACCAGCCCAGTGAGAAACAACCAGAAAGTCAAAAGCAACGCTGAAGATGCCTAAAAACTAAAATGTGCATTTATCACATTTGGCAAGCAGTATGAATTGATTATTATGCATTGGCTAAGTCTCCTACCTGAAACAAACAAGCATCAAGATGCTAAGCCTGGCCCAACCTCTTCTCTATCACCTTCCATAATGTTAACTCCAAAATTAACCAGTTTTGTAACAACACTGTTGTCTTCTGCTTGCCTCCAAGCCCTGACTGAACTCACCACTGCTTTCTTACAAAACCTCCTTCCTATCTCTTCTGTCTCACCTGCCTTTATCCCGCTCTCTCACAGATCTCTTGGTTACCGCAGCTTGCTGTCTGATGTACCTTACATCTAGCTATACAGAAAAGCCAGCTGCCAGGACATCTGTCCTTTCCCTCAACTCTGACCATGTCTCCAACTCCTCTTCTGTACCGAGTTCAAACTCCTCCTCTCCAGAGCCCTGTCTAATTCTTCCTGACCTATGCTTCTAAACCAACCAGTACCAGCCCAGTCCCCATGTGGCTCTTTTTGCTCCACTCAGCCCTCTCTGCTCACTGCCCGCTTTGTCTCCTCCAAACCCCAAGACTCACTCAGAGGACACAGACTTTTAATAGGCTCCTTATTTATATCCACCAAATTTTCTCTGCCTCCTGTATTACACGAAAAGCTGCAGCTACAATGGCTACATGACCATGCATCTTTAGCTTCATGCTCCTTTTCACTTGTGCACTTCAAACTACATCCTTCAGAACAGCAATGAGCTTTCTATTTGACTTTCTGTTTGACCTCAGTCTACTCCAGAGTGGGATTCTGCATGTTTACTGCTATATAAAATGATTAGTAACATCACACCAGGAGACTGTAAGACTATCAATAGGGTTTGATAGGGTTTTTCTTTTCTAGCAACATCAGCCTTTGGCACAGCACTGAACTACTGGTTCCTCCTTACATTTCAAGTTAAATTAAAACCAAACTGTATCATGCATGAGAGAGGTGATGCCTTATCTTCATTCTGCATAATAACAAAAAAAAGTCCACCTTAGACCTGAAGAAAAAATAAGATAAATATGGCCAGTAACATTCACAATTTTTACTTACCCATTCTTCACTGGAATGCTTACATCTACTGATACTGCACTCTGCTGAGGTGGACAAATAGGAAACATCTATTGTTCCAAGGGACAAAGCAGTTTCATCCATGACACAGGAGTTGAACTGAAGATCAGAAGCTGCAAAATAATAACATACATACATATATATATACACACACATATACCCAGAAACATATATACACACGCATAATTTCAGTGATGGATATCTAGCAATAAATGAGCAAACTGGTATTTTTGCACCTTTCAGTGAAAGTTAGGCTCTAAAGAAGTTTCACTGCAGTCAGAAACCAGCATGATTTTAACATGATGAAAAAACCAGCACATTTGATTTCCATAAATACAGCATACCAATCAGCTACCTGCACATTTTTCTCTCCCTGCTCTTCGTCCCATTACAGGTCAGTATAGCCTCTTTACACTTTTCCACTGCTCTTCACTGCATGGTTTAAACCACTCAGCCACAAGGATACACATTTCAGCCACTTTCAAAAGTTTACTATTCTCTTGCACTCCATGACCTCACTCTTTCATCACTTGCTTCTCAAGGACACCTATTATCTACAGAAAATTTCATTAATGTTCTCTGCCAATCCTATCTCACAGTGTATTTTATGTGTCTGATCTAGCTGTAGCCAAACCAGTTTGCAAACTCCTCGGAGGAAGGAGTGCTCTACACAAAAGCACACCCCTAAATCTGAGCATGCTGCTGACAGAAGCGACATCACAGGCTTGTGGGATTAAAAAGCAGTAACGAAGTCTAAACTTGCACTATTATTTTAAAATGGAAGTTGTATAGTTCACAAAATAAGCACACTAAATAACTCTTCCTCAGCCAAAGAAAAAAGAAAGTAGGCCGAACATAGCAAACCAGCTAAGCGTTGTATTGCATATCTGCAAGGGACTACAAATTAAACTGCTTTATTATGGAGAGCCATCAAAATAGGAATCCCGGCATTTTCCTCTAGCGAACCTGCCAAGTGGCAACACCGCTTCTTCCATCTGTCGCCACAAAGAAACCTACAGCACAGCCAAGCCACGAGCCATCAGGTACGAGGCTGTGCCTACCCTGTGTGCTGACATTTGCAAGAGCACGGCCTAAAACTTTAGTCCAATATTTTGTCCTTCCCACCGCCCTCCCCAAGCAGACACCAACCTCTCCCGTAACACCTCCGGGTGCAGAGCTCCCAATACGAACTGGAGTTCGAGCACATGCTTGTCTTTACGCAGCCTAAGTACGTAAGTTATCCTTTTCAGTTTGCTGGCTCTTACACTCAATTTGCCTTTTTATTTTTTAATTAGCGCTCAGGCAAATGAATATCTGAACCACCCCACGGACACACAAAAAGGCTCACGAACGAACACCTAAGCGGCGAAAGCGAAGCGCGTCCTCCAACTGTGCTCAAGGTGACCTTGGCTGCGCCGGCACGCAGGAAAGATGAACTTTAAAAAATCCGTAATGAGAAGGCTGTTTGAGGAACAGCAAGTTTATACCCACCTCTCGCAAATCCTGCCCTCGCGGGTGGCCGCCCCCCGCCGCGGCGCTCAGGCTGCCGCGCTGCAGCCGCACGCCATCCTCACGGGCTGGCAGCGGGCTCCGGCGCCCGCAGCCTCCACACCTGCTATAAATAACAGCGGAGCGGGGCGGCTCAGCGCGGCTGCCGGCCGCCCGGCGTCCCCGGCAACGCCGAGCAGGGCCCGGCCCCGGCCGCCGAGCCCCCGCGGGGACGGCCGAAGCTCCCCGCGCCCGCCCCGCTCGGCCTCACGGCAGCCGCGGGGTCCGGCGGCGGCGCCGCCGCCTCCGCCGCTCCGAGGGCGCCGCCGCACGCACCCCCCGCAGCCGGCCCGGCCGCTCCGCCGCGCCGCGCAGCCCCGGCTCCGCGCTCCGCCGCCGGCCCGCCCCCGCCCGCCACGCGGCAGCCCCTCGCCCCGCCCCGCCCCGCCGTCAGGGGCAGAACCCCCGGCGCCGGCTCCCGCCCCGGCTCCGGCTGCGGCTCCCGCGGCGGCCCCTGCCCGCACCCTGGGCTCCGCGGCGGCCGCTGCCCCCCTGCCCCTCCGCCCGCCGGCGCCGGGCCTGACGCGAGTTCCTGAGCGCCCGTCGCCATGGTGCGGGCCCGCCGCCTCCCGCCCAGCGCCGCGGCCGCCAGCGCCTCGCCGGGTGCCGCAGGCCCGGGGCCCCGCCGCTGCCCTCCCGCTCCCCGGCGGCGCCTTTAGGCCGCCGCGCACCCGCTGCGGCCGCCGTCCCCACGCCGGCACCGGCGCCGCCCTGAGCAGCTGCGGCCGCCCCGGCGCCGAACCGCAGCCCGGCGCGGCCGCTCCCCCTCGGTGTCCCCGGCTGCAGCCGCCGCGGGCGCCGGGGCACGGCCGAACAGCCGGTTCCTCCTCCACACCGGCGGCGGACGGGGCTGACGGCCGCTTCGCGCTCAAATCAGAGCTGCTAAAAAGCAAAACACGGGGAAAAGTTACGTAAAACCGTGTTTATGGGACTGCGGCGACTCCGGGCTGCAGCGGAGGGGCTGTAGAAATGAACGCTCGCAGAAAATTCGGGACGGGTATCGATCTGCCTACCTGGCCTTGCAGCAGTGCCAGTTTGCCTTTCACTGAGTGCAAAAGCAAATGTTGATTGAGATTGCTGCATATAAACAAACATGGGCTGAGAGTATTTTTTGGCTTTGGCGGTCTTGGGCTATTTAAAGATAGTCTTTCTGTGGCTCAAATTGAGTTACAGACCTACGGAAAGGCTAGCACCTACATTCCTTCTTTCAGCGTCCGAGTCTTCACCGTTACTCAAAACAGCGTGCCACAGGAATAAAGTGACAAAATACAAGGCATCACTTTACTCTAATGCAAACATTCTGCTTACAAATTTAAGTAACCCAAGGAGGTATTCTCCTTCTAGAGGTCTCACTTCTAGATGTCATTTTGAATTTATTACAAATGAGAATTGTTAAGTAAGAATTACAGGTGCTTTTCACACAGAAAATGCATGAGATTTGATAGACAAAACCCGAACTGCTGCACGCATATGCGAGTCGCCCTCCTTCCCACAACTGAGCACCTCCCGGGCAGTATCACTGGGATGTCAGAGCTGGTACTGTACAAAGAGCGTTCTGCAGTTTGTGGGTCAGAAGAGATTTTTGGATCTGAATTTTCCTCCGTTTAGCAAGAAAAGTCCCTCTGTTTCATTGCAAGGTGGACTTTGGAATATGAGACATCTAATTTTCAAATCACAAAAATACAATAAGATGTGATCTAGTGAAATGTACAACTCATATAAAAGTTTGTATTTCTGCATAATACACAGTGCAGCACAGTGTATAGCAAAGCACCATTTTCTAGGGCATTGTATTTTGTACGGAGAAAGAACAACGTGTAATTGTATTTCTTACAGCACTTTCACGTACTAAAATTTTCTCCCAGTGTTCTCATCGTCTGGGCCAATAATTTCAGATCTGATTAGTGGTTCTGTGTGTCTGTTCTCATGAAGGAGAGTTGGTTGAAATAGTGCCAAACACCCACTTCCAAGTTTAAGTCTTGAAAAGCAACATAGCCAGAATCTCTGGCCACTTCTGCAATACAAGCCCGTAACTCTCCAGCTTTATAACAAAGCTTTTGACTCAGTATCAACTTTTTCTTGAATTGACTTACTGAAGGTCAGCCGGGAAAGAGGGGGCAGATTCTGCTTTCATCTGGGTCTACTGCGGCTAAATGGATTTGTAACTGCTTCGCTAATCACAGCCTAGCCCAGGAGGCCATCTATATGGAAAGAAAATACATAAGGGTTTCACCAACAGAGAGTCACAGTGCTACTGTCAGATTTGTGTGATCTCAGTTATTACACCCTCATCTCAGCCTCGCTTGCATAATGAACATCTCATTGACTTGGCGGAGTTGTGGAGGCCAGAGGGGGAGACGTCCGTCTCTGATCCTGCGGCTCAGCCGGTCAGCAGGGCCACATCCCACACTCAGGATTGCGTGGAGTTGCATCAGAAGCATCAGAAAGGGCAACTCTGAACTCCAGAAAAGTGAAATCCGGTGTTACATCATGCATTTTTGGAACTCTCTTTGCATAAAGAGCAGATCACAGAAGTAGTCAAAGTCCCAATATAATGCTGCAGCCCACATCCTGATCATTGCTTCCAGGATGGGTCTGTCTATGTAAGACTGTGTACAATGGGGGAAGCCAGAGCTGGGACTAAAGTGCCAGAATTATCTCAGAAATCACATTGGAGGAGATGATTCAACAACTGGATTCCATGAAAACTGCATATAACAGAGATGGCAATGAACGGTTACATCTAGAGTCTAAGAAAATGCATGAAACGTAAGGCAGTTAAAATTCTTATTAGCGTTGTCTAATAATTTCATCGCTCCACTGCATTTGTATTGTTACTT
Organism: Pelecanus crispus; assembly: GCF_030463565.1. Lineage (NCBI taxonomy): Eukaryota > Metazoa > Chordata > Aves > Pelecaniformes > Pelecanidae > Pelecanus > Pelecanus crispus. Next base: position 11,500,991 of record NC_134652.1, on the reverse strand, counting down.
GGGAACTTCTTAGCAGGTACTTTACATTATAAAGGACGATCGATATTGCTTACACACAACTGTACCTTCTCTAGGCATGGAATCACTTAGATTTTTTTTCCCCTTCCATGCATCAAAATAGGGGATCAAACAGTGCGCTGAGTTTCAGCATGCTATAATGTAGCTCAGAGCAAACTCGGAGCCACTGAATGTAAAGCAAGCTTGTCTGCTTTGCTTCCCTCTCTAAAAGATGAACTACAGTACATTCAGAATCTAATATGGATCTTTTGGCATGCTTTTTTCTTGCATGCTTTTACACTGGTATATTTTTCAGGTTGCAAAATAATTGTTTCTGTGATAGAAGTAATACAGAAATCAGAATAAAAGCCTCAGTGTCTTTATCATCATTTTATACAGTTTCTAGAGTCTGACTTTAGAATAATTTCTCAGCAAACTGCTTAGGTTGTTCTCTAGACTGTTTTGAAAAGAATAGTAAATAGATACAGTGTTTTACTCAAACATAGTGATTCTGTGTAATCAAAAAAAAAGTTGTTTCTGGTATGATTGTAAAGCAGTTTTCGTGTTTTTCTAACCTTAGAAAATTCTTGGCTTATTACAAAATAAATTCAGAGATAGTTTTGTCACTAATCTGAAAAGGATGCAGAATTAGTCCAATGGCAACTGCAGCTCGGCAAGATCTTTTTACAGGACACACTTGTATAAATCCTCAGACTTAGTAGTAAAATCTCATTTCAGTATTGAGAGTTTGGAGGTGATGTTGTGTTGCCATGGAATCAAACGAATGGGAAAAATTTTGGAATGCCCTAAAGGAACAGACCTTCCGAGCTGCATGTGCTCCAAAAAGCTCAAATACTGCTGGGTCTCGCTTCCAGAAAAGAGAGACTCTATCCTGCTTCCATTGAAGTCAATGGGAGGCTTGCCACTGACCTCAGTAGGAACAAGAGCATGCCTAAGTTTTGCAATCCATCTTTTTAAACTTCTTAAACCGAGGTGTTTACCGTGCCAATGAGTGCAGGGAGGTAATTTGCATATGATGGCAAATCAGCAGAACGCTGGCTTTGTGTGAATAAGCTGCTGACCACATCGTGCACAGCAGCCTGCAAATGAGACAGAGCTGGCAGGACTCGGCGTTTTTTAAATAATGATTAGTCCTTCCTATGTTTAAATTCCTCATGATGCTTCCAATGGAGTGCAACAAAGTACCTGTTTGCCAGACAATGCTGTGGGGAGGAGGAGGGAGAAAGGACGAGGGGGCCTTCTTTGTACATCGCTTCTACCCCGGGTCTGTGCTCCCAGCTCGCTTCCAGCGATTCCCATGATGTCACTTTCAGTAATGGAGACATGTTTACAAAAGAGTACACAGCATCCTCTTTAAAAAGAAACTTTCAACCCGGGAAGTGCTACGAAAGTTAGGAAACCAAAAACTGCGTGAGGAGGGAGGAAAGATCCAGACAAAGGTTCTTTGTTTGCAGCGACCGAACTCGACCTCACGTGACTATGAAGAAGAATGAATATGCAATTTGGCAGTTGCAGAACTCCATGTCAGCAGTATTGCCTCTGGTATACAACGTATTAAGAGCATCTGAGAGTGGCAAGTGGCCATGAAATGGACTGATAAGATTGTACGTAGAAATGGTTTGGGTACACTTTATATCGCCTTTCAAGACGAATGATTTCTTCTCTTCTATTTCATCTCCCTTATCTTGAGAACAAATGCGAAATTCATTGAGTACAGTGACTCCCTCCTATGTAATACAGCACATTGTGTTTCTGTAATTTCTTCTCATTTGTATTCGTCATTTCTTCTCATTTCTTCTCAAATACTATATTTATTAAGCCAGCCGGGTTAGCTCAGTTGGTTAGAACACGGTGCTAATAACGCCAAGTTCGCAGGTTACTGCTTACTGCAGGGGGGTTGGGCTCGATGATCTCTCAAGGTCCCTTCCAACCCAAAGCATTCTATGATTCTATTACTGTAATTTTGAAAAGATAAGGGCATTTCAGCCCCAACTGCTCCTAGCTTTTCCCTTGAACTTGTTACTCACATTAGTACAAAAAAAGGCTTCTGTTCTAGCAGAAAGCACTACTGGGTTAAAACCAGTACAACTAACTTTTACACTTGCAAACTTAGCACCATTTTATCTATCAAGCGATTACACACGTACTTGTATTACGTACAAATCAGAAAATCTTAACTGTCCAAAGGAATTTGTCAGCATTTTTAATTTAGGAACACTGACTGACAGAATTTGGAACAAGATTCTCCCATTCTCACACCTTAAGCAGTTATCTGCCATAGCAATGCAAGCTTCCCCATGCCTGCTGTGAATAAGGGGTACATTTTTCAGTTCTCTGCTTTTGTTTGTTGAGGGTATTTGCAAAGCTGACATTGTATCTAAGAGTTGATTTTATCTGAAGAATAACACAGCTGAAACAACTAATTTACTGTAATTAGGCCCTAACTACTGTTGGATACCTCAAAAATATTATCCATCTGTAAATCATTAAAAATCGGTACATGTGGGGGACTCTGGTTACATAAAGGATACATCCAGTTTTGTGTTTGCAGATATTTCAAGTTTCACTAATGGCTTTATTTTACATCAGGCCCAATGGACTTCTACTTGTTGCCAACTCCCCCACAGATGTCAGACTGAAGATGAGTTTCTTCTCATCTGGTTCCCTCTCTAGGAATGCAGAGCTGATTTCTATCCCTCCAAAGAAACAACCAAAGAATAGAAATAAAGAAATCTGAGAGCTGAGGGCAGTATGGACTATTTTGAAAAAACGGCATATCACACACACACAAAAAAAAATCACAAAATCGTGATCTTATCAAATTTGCTGTGACTCATCCTTGAGGGATTGCAAATTGCTCTAGAATAACAAAGTCCCTAATTATTATGAGATGCTAGACAAGTCTTTCATCAGTATCTCAAAAGGAGGCGGTTTTCACAGTTCAGGTTTGCTCTATTGTGCAGTTGTTGGTTTTAGAAAGACTTGTCATACTTTATAATTTATAGCACTGTAGATATTGGAAGTTGGGATCACAGACAGCTCTTTCAATTGCCAGTGCTCAAGAGTCTTTGCAACAGATTATGTGACCCAGGTGTTGAATCATGATATCCCACCCCTCCCCTCATTTTCGGGTATTTCAGACTTTAATTAAGGTGCTGCCATGTGGGCCACTAGAAGAGTCTTAATACCTTTGACATGGAAGACAGAAGACCTGTTGGTTGGGAAATTTTCTCAGAATTTTGGGGACATTTTTTGCAAACACCTTGGGAAGGTTAGGAGAGTGTTGGGCCATCTGTTCTGACCTGACGCAACGATCCTGATGCAGATTGCCATATATTCCAATGAAGGCTTTACAACCCTAATATTTTCCAATCTCCTATTTGATTATCTCTTCTCCAGATCAACAGAGAGCCATCTCCAAAGGGCAACACCCCTCACCCCAATTTACCCAGGCAAACAAAATGGATTCGCTGATTTGGGTTTTGCAAAAAATAAACAGGAACTAAAACTTCCCGTAGATGTCTAGATATGTTTCTGGGTTTTTGTAAGTCAGTCTCACTAAAAATACAAGGTCTCCAGGCTTCAGTTTATCATAGATATATATAATTAACTTTATGTAGCTGAAATTTCATCTATGGACACAATCAACAAAAAGTAAACTATCAATTTTGTTTCAGCACTACAAAATTAACTGAGAACCCTGACAAGAGTGATTTTTTGCCTTCGGCCTTCTCTTTGCACTAATCTGGCTACACCTGTTGTTATATTCCAATTCTGACATTCAAATCAGAATTTTACCACAGTGTGTTTCCCAAACAAAAGCATTTTTTCCCACTCCCACTTATGTGTGTCCTGGATCTGGGAATGACAGAAAAATATCCTTGTTTAAGTCCTAAGAGCCAGCCAACAATTGTATTGCAGTGCTAGATTTCACAAACTATCAGTGATCATTTGAGCAACACGATACCAACTGACCCAGCAAAAGCACACTCTCCGGTTACTAAATAACAGATACCCAACTCGCAACATAAAATCCTACTTAGTTTTTTTTTTTTAACTGTTTGAAGCATAACCTAATACTTTCCCAAGCACCTTATACCTTCATGAGAAAAGAAATATTTTTATGTGTATACCCTAAACTATTAAATTGCTTAATTATTCCAGGATATTCACCTGGAATAGCAGAGGTCTTGAAAAAGATATAATCTCTTGCAAAGAGATTACGTTTTTGCAGCTCTGGCCTTTCCCCTTTATAAAAGAACAGCGCATATTACTAGCTTGGTATTTCACACATGACCAACCATTGCTTCAGGAAAATTAGATGGGGCATATCATGAAAGGCCAGTTTCATAAAGCTGTTTGTGGGCTTAGGACTGAGCCACTCCACAGCTCTTTCAGATTTAGGATAATGCAGGATCATATATGCCTTGTTTATTCTTACTGCACTTTCCCCTTTCATTCTCTTCATAGGAGGGGTAAAGCAACAGCGGTTTCTGGAGGGTTCTTGTTTGTTTTATGGTTACCTGCAGTGAGAGATTAGACTACGTATTCCCTGCAGCAAAGTACCCTAGGCTGTAGGACAGAGGTGTTCTGAGCCAGGTCTTTTGGGGAAGAGAAATGATTGATGCCTTTCAGTAGGACCTAATCAATTTAACCTGAGGTACAAAAGAAGGTTATATCAGCTTTTGTCTTTAAACCACCTGTCTTTAAGACACAAAGTTACAAAAAAGCATTTCATCCACCCTAAAAAACTGGGCAAATTTGAACACCTATCCATCAGCATGATTTACTAAAAGTGTCACAGTAGTTCAGGTAAAATAAAGTTGGCATAACAGGTGCTAATTAAGTTAATGAATAAAATTAAAAAAAAACCAAACCACTTGAGAAGCACTGGCCAGATTGGAAACTGGAGAAGGCTCCTATGCAGTTAAGAAGTAATTTCTGGAACAGTCTTCCAAGAGGACTATGGGGCAAATATCAGCCTCAAGTCCAACCTACATCATGGGATCATGCTGACATTTTTGGCCATTCCTCATTCAGTTTCAGCTCCTCTGGTAGATCATTAGTACATGTGGCCAGGAGGTTCCATCAGTAATCCTGGTATGATGAAAGATGGAGCAAAAATTCATAGTTTGTTTACACTAGGAGTCCTTGATGCTAAAAATGTCTTAGTTACTATATTTTAACTAATATTTCAAGCACTAGCATAGATATGTTATCTGTTCATGATCAGCCCTCAAAGTAAGCACCAGTATATTTTGAAACATGAGTTATTTTCTAATATAGGCCTTACTAAATCTCAAAACCTGGGTCAGGCAGATCTGGAGAAAAAGTCTTCCACATCTCTGTACTTGCAAAATTTGGAAGCTGAACAATGCATGATCAAAGAGTCTGAATGCCATTTTGCAGCTTTGTGGTCAGTAGCATGATCTACTCTCTCTGCTTCTCTGTTCTGTCTATTCCTCTAGTAAATCTATATAAGATGGTTTCTGACCACAGATGTGCCACATCTCATACTCATGTGGTCAGTTGATATTCAGAATTGGAAAAGGCTCCATACAAAGCAAGGTGTGCGTTTTCAGAGGACCACACCAGAAAATATATACTGATGGAGCACTCCAGTGAAGAAATGCCTTAAATCTAACTTGCGGGGTTTGCTATAGGAATTCAAAGTAATCATTTAGAAAGGTATTAAATTAGTGTTAGAGAAGGAAAGGAGGTAAGTGTTATTATAGGTAACAATGTTTAATGGTTGGACTGGATGATCTTAAAGGTCTTTTCCAACCTAAACGATTCTATGATTCTACGATTCTATGTTTCAAATTGCAACTCTGTCTATAACCCTTCTGCTTTAGATTTAGACTTAAATACTTGTTTCATTTTTGATAAACTAAGATTCCCCTCCCCATCTCAATTCTCTTCAATTTCTTCCATTCCAGGCTAAACTCTGTATTTCGTGCAACGTCCAAGACCTCTTTAGACTCTCTTTCCCCAGTACAGATCCTGACTTAGCCTAATTAAAATTACATTAAATAAAAGAAAAAGGTCTAACACGGTAGATGTAACTTGTGACTGTGGACTAAGTCTTCTTCTGATGTCTTCTCTGTCTATATGTTATTGTGTTTTAGCTGATATAGCCTGAGACCCTCAGGGTAAAATTATGGCATTGTGAAAGTCAATGGTGAAACTCCAACCCAGAAGAGGAAAGCTGCATCACACTGGTAAATGGTATGAATACCACATAATTTATATACTGTATTACAGGACAACCACAGCTACATATTTTCTGAGCCCTATTTGAACTTACACCATATACTTCTATTAATCAAGTATTTCACTTATGTAGGGAGGATTTTAATTAATGTATAATTAATTCAACTGAGAGTAACCTTTGAAACCATGCTTACATTATCAGTTGTGATCTGTGCAGGATACCTCATGGAGCTGCAATCTATGCATCCTTACGTAACAGGCATTAAGAAGCAGTTACACAACTTAATGCAAACACCACCAACAGAGGAAAATCCATGGCACAGACAGGATCTTGAGTAATCATCAAAGCAGTGCCAGAAAGCAAATTCTACCTGCAGAAAACTTTTTTTCACGCTAAATGCATTTCAGGTGATGCTCTGCATTTCAGTTGTTGGTAGGCAGATAGTACTTTTGCAAGCCTTAATACAGAGTCTGTCATAAAGTGACTTTTTAAAAAGTAAACTTTTTATCCTTCAAAACCTGTTAATACAAACCTTGACCAACACTGCCACAAAATGTGTGTGCAATTCAACTCATATCTTTACTGAGTGCAATAATAAACTTTTGGTCTAAAGCAAACAGGTCATTAGCAAACAGATACTTTTGTGCACTGTGGTTACTTGGGCCTCTCTCCTCCTGTCATCCCGTTTTTCACTCACTGTTCACATGCTTAGAGTCTGATGTCTGAGTATGTCTTCATGATGCCAGGGCCTTGCAGCTTTCTCAAATTTAGTACGGGTGAAGAACATACTCCATTTCTCTGTGCACGAAGTTTATTAGTGTCCCTTAATTACAACTAGTAATTCAGGCAATATTTTTATCTCAGGTGTTAACCTAGGTCACAGGGTATGTCTAAATTCAGGCAGCCATGCCCACAGATTCATATATAGTAACTTCAAGAAATTATATCCAATTATCTTTGTACCATCTTCAGAACATTTTTTTTAAGTTGATGTAATTTGTTGATAAAGAAATTCCATTTTGTACAAAAGGAGCACCCCAAGACCCCTTTTAGATACTTTATATTGCAGAAGTTGAAGTGCTATACAAACTATTTTATGGGACAGATTCTGGTGACTTTTACATCAATAGAAATGGGGATGACTCCAAATTTCTACTGCTATAACAAAACAGACTTTTTTTTCCCCAGCCATAAAAAAGACTCACATGCATGGCAAGACATAACTGTGTGGTCAGAAATACTTTTTGAAAGATGCGTAGTTTATCACAGTTTAACTACATTACATCTTTAGAAAACAGTCGAGTATTTTAAACACCATCAGGCCTGGAAGGAGACACTTACAGGGCTTTTTTTTTAATCTGTGGCATTGCCTGCTTCCTTGACTGAGGTGTTTACAATGGTTTAAGAGGTAATGTGTTTGAATCAAATATATTCAAACAGCAGGAAAATAGTAGTACTGGATGACTAGGGCACACAGAATTGGGGTGCATTCAGAGGGACAGGAATGCTGAAAGAAGGGAAAGTTTGGTTTTTACCTTTTTCACAGCCTGATAAGAATCCACCCATCCAACTTTACTTCTAACCCACTAATCTAAGGAAGGATTTTATTTCCCCTGCTGAGCCTCCTGGTTTTAGGCTTCCATCGCTCCAAACACAGTCACTTGGAAATACTTAAATACATTCATTCAGTCACTGAAAAGCCTACCCAAAAAAGCCCAAAGACCAGGTTTAAGAATCAATTGAAAACCTGGCCCCTCCTGATTCACCTTTTCCATTGTTTTTCCTTCCCCTCTCAACAGAAAGAAAATACACCATTCCTTTGTGGTTTTTTGGTTAAAACTCGCTAATGACAAAATATATCCCTCAGCTGGGAGGTGTGCAGTGAGCTGGATGGGGGAAACGATCCACCTGAAAAATAAGTTGTCATCAAAACCATCATGCTGGTCCAACTGTAGATGCAGTGGAAGGGTGGGAAGAATAACCGAGGGAGGGGCAGGAGCTGCAAGAAGGTGGCAGGGCCATTAAAAGACACATATGGGGAGCTGGGCTCAAAGAGTCACATCCTACTGCTTGTGAGGAATAGCATTGTTTGCTGTTATTGAATGAGAACATACACATGGGGGAGGGAGAGCCCCAGGAGGAAAACAGACTTCATGGAAAATTAGGTCAAATCTTGGCTTTAAAAAGTACATTCTTTACATGATTATCCAGGTTAAGGCTTAGTTTTGTTTTCTGGGGGTGAAAAAAGGACAATAACTTACATACTCATAACATGCTTTTCCCCTCATTTAAATTCCCAGTTAAAAAAAAAAAAAAAAGAGAGAAATTAATCCATTTTGCTTGTTTGCCAGCAATTCAATTTACCAGAATATATGTGTATTCATTCCCTAATTAAAACTAAATTCCATTTGTCAAAGCCCTTAAGAGCACAGTGGTGTCAATACGATTAATCACCAAAGCATGTTTCTCTTGAACAAGGTGTTTTCCTCAATGTTTTGCTACAAGTTACATCCAATTCAGCCAATTAAAAGCACTGTAATTATGTTGGTTAGGAACATAATTCTTTTCTTAACGAAATAGGTTTCCTAAGTGGTTTCTTCCACCTACAGTTTGGAAACCAGTATACTGTCATATAGGCTACTTTCTTTCCTTGCCTACTATTGGCAAACTGCCATTTTATCTCTGTATGCATGGTTAAAGCCTCTGGATACAAACTGAAGAACAGTGAGTACAGAATAATCCGGGAAACGTGATGAAGTGTTTATTTACTATTTTCTGAATTACTTTTGCCTTCATCTCTTAATTTTTTAAACGTTTCTTTGTACTGGTTATTCCAGAATTGTGATCTACAACATCCTAATTGTATTGCTTTAACTAACAGATAAGTACAAAACGTCATTCCACAGACTTATTTTTCATCATGGATTTCTCTTCCTTGATTAAAAAACAACAATAAAGTAACACAGAAAAAGATAACTGTAAAGCAGGCAGTGCTTCTGAAAGAAATTAAGCTGCTCCAGTTCACTTTGCCCATTGTAAGACACGTGAGAACCATTTATTTCCCACCCTTCCCTCTGCCTGCAAGTATCCTGAGCACCATATGGGCACCTCTAACTGTATTTTCTTTTCCTTTTATGCAAAAAACTAATGCCAAAATAACCAGTGTCTTACCACATCCAGCCAATGCTGCCAAATGTGTGGTCATGAACAAGGACATAAATATAACCTGCCGGGATGAAGCATGACTCATATTTATAGGGGAGGTACCCAGGAGAGGTGCCAGGGATGATCTCTGTCCCCTGCTATTTTATCTGTCTTGCTAAGGCATTTACATGGCTCCAATTACTACGATGCCAGAGTATATAGGAACAGACAGCTATTCTCACAACACTCAGATAGGGTGGACAGATTACATGGGTTATCCCAGGTCAGAAATTTGAAGCAGAACAGATCATTACACAAGCTTCACAAGCTCTTGATCAGTAGAAGGTGTTTATCGACCATTCAATCAACACCTAACCCCATTCCCAAAGTACCCAAGTGTTTCTCAAGCATTTATGCTAAAATAGTCAAGAAGCCCCATCTTGGAGGTTTTATTGGACATGAACCAATGGTTGAAATGAACTGGTGTTTGACTTACAGCAGCTTCCTTTGGTGCACATCAATGCTCTTCAGCTATGGCTGTCAAGATAAATATATTTTATAACAAGACTTCTAAATTTCTATTTTAGTCAATCATTTTAATCACAGAGTGCCTAGTAAGACTATATTTCCCCCACTGCCGATGTGGTCATAAAATTGAGTTCATGTCTATTAGATGAAGATGTCACTAACCTACTCATGCCTTTAGGTTTTCCAAGGTAGACTATCAGAATATGCTTTAAAGCAGTGTTATACCAAAATTGATTTGGAAGCGAAATATACCTGTTTACATGCATCAAGAAGTCATTCCCGTGATATAAATACATGAATACGATCTTAATTTACTGAAGCCAGCAGTGAGATTTCTGCATGGGACACAGATGTTAACAACTACTGTGAGTGATGTAAGTTCAGGCTGATGGTTGGATGTCACCTGGTAGCTTCTCCTGTAGAGGTGCCCATTGCTGGCTGGCTGGCTAACACATTGTATGCCACTTAGTCCACAAACTCTGTACACCTGCTTCGGCACAAATGGAGGAATAATGCCCTTTATACAATCCTTTATGATTCCCATACGATACCATACAGCCTGAATATATGAACATGTTTATAATTATCGTTACTTGTAAAATGGCAAAATACTTACTGACCTGGTAGGATGTTGGGAAAGATAATTAACTATTATTTGGAGAAGCTCTTAAGACTGCTGAATGCTAAGTCCTGCAAGACAGAGAAATATGTTAGCCACTGACGCTTGGTTAACACACACCCATGTCATCACCCCTGCAGCCTTTATGGCTTCACAGGCCTTGGTAGCCAAAAGAAATAAGCAAGGGTGGATTCCTCAAAGTTAATAATGGGTTTGGACACTTCGCAATGAAAAGTAATGTGTTCAGTATGTTGATGTCTTTTCCCTTAAAACACCTACTATTCCACTTTAATCTAAGTATTTTTCATCTAGTATCATCCTTCTAACATGATGCGTTACTGTATCTCCCGTCATTTTGCTGATGCCAATGTATGTTCGTGCTCAATAAGATTAGTCACCAGTAATTTGCTTCAGATTTCATTATGAAAATGTTTTTTTTAACCATTTTCTTTTCTAAACCAACTTCTATTTTCTATTCTTGGTTTTAAAGTCACAAGGATATGTTGTAGACACCTAGACAGAATCCCCATGACAGAAAACCTGTGACCAATAAAGGCACCAAAGGAAAAGCATGCAAGAAGAAATGATACGAAATTCTAGATGCCAAAGACACTTTCTGCAGCAGCACCATTGCAGCAAAGGATGTTTTCAGCATGTATTTAATAAATGTCTACTTTTAGTGGTGACAATTTGAGCTCAGTAGAAATCAGAGGGGTTGGACTGGAACTGATGGCAACAATGCTAGACAGTTTCACACAATGCACCCATTCAAATGACTTTGGGAAGTTATGGGCTCCACCTTTCATATCTCCATGCTGAAATGCCATTGTGTCTATTTCAGCTGTAACAAATGCAAGCTTTAAGATTAATTAAATACATTAACCTTAATATGGTGTAGCCAGATATAAGAACCAACCAACTCTAAAATGTTCTTAATGGGTGTTAATAATGCCTTGCACTAGCTGGTAGGATATTTTTGCATGAAAGAATGCATGGCAAGTATTATATAAAGTTAGTCTTTAGTCTTTATGGGAATTTTTGTTGTTGTTTAGCTCTCATTTCATCCAAAAATATGAGTAATTTTGACCCAAACACTTGCTGAAAAGTTAAGATGTTAGCTCAGAAATACTGCAACACTGCCATATGGAGATGGAGGACAGATTAATAGTGTGTCATCAATGATGTCATTGTGTTTCAGGAGAGACGTAGTTCGAATGCTTCCTGCCTTCATTCTCCTCTCTGTTTTGGGATCCATCTGCCATGGCATAGTGCATCTTGAGAGATTTTGTCTGGGATGGAAGTTCATGCACTGAAATGCATCTCTCCAGGTCTCTGCAGCTATATTTCTGAATAGGCAAGCATTTCAGTTTTCTCTCTCAGAAATCTTTGGACAAATCTGTGAACACAGACTAACTTTTCTCTGTTCTCTTTGCAGAGGCAGCATTGCACATACACATGACAGTATTTCCATGCAGGGCAGTTTGCAGCAGAAAAGCCTTAATAGATAATACAGATACAAATTCAAGTCCTGACCCTTGAACATTTGTTCAGCTGAACAGCCCCCTCTCAGGAGAGGAATCTCAGCGATGCTGAAGACGCCTGTGACATATGTATTACTCACAGGAGTCATGGTGCAAGACTGGAAATTCAATTCCAACTCATTATGCATGTATGGTTTCAGTTCTCTTAATGGCAGGCTTACATAGATTCATACATTTTAACTATACAGCACTGGGAGTAACAAAAATCTACAAGTATTCAACTTAAGTGTAACAGCAATATACTGCAGTAGGTGTGTATCTGCAGACACCTCTCACAGCAACTGGGATAAGCTGGTAGCTGCTGCTGTGCTGTACTTCAATCCAGCACTTTCCATGGAGAGGAAATAGGGCAGAATGAAGGCTATGAGGAGTTCTCACATTTTTATACCAGCATGTCTAAATGTTCGTAACAGGCCTTCAAAATTCCCATTTCAACCCCTGGATATGCATATTGGAAAGAATAAGATTCAAGATGCAAGGACCATAAAAGGCAATAAGAAAGGAATCTGTGCATGAGTAAGAGGAAGGAAAAAGTAGGTTCACTATTCAGTGGAGATGGAAATCTGCTGATGAATGATGCTGAGAAGGCTGAAGTGTGTTGTGTCTTTTCATATTCCACAACTACCACAGAGAACTAACAATTCAGTGACTGCTTTTGCTAATTCCTCAAATATCCTAGGGCACTTTTTTCAGATTCTGGTTCTCTCTATATACATGCTTTAAAATATTCTTTAAACTGTTTTTTCTGTTTTCTGACTTAAGCTCCTACCACATAGTTAGAATTAATTTTGCTAAACTTCTGGACACAACTACCTTTCAGATTGAAAGCCTTGAATAACTTAATTTTCTTATCATCTTCTATTTGATCTCTTTCCAAGTTAAGTAATAAACTTCTAACTTGCCTTTGTCTTTCCTTTACATTTTCATTACAGAATCTTTACTTCCTGCTTTTTATATACCCTCCCAAATATGTCTCAGTTTAGCCTTCCTGACTTTATTCCTGTATTCTTGACCTTTTGTCTCATCCTCAGATATGTCTCCTTGCTTCTACTTTTTATACACATTTCATTTTGATTTTCAAGTCACAAAAGCGATCCTGATGCAGCTTTGTCAGTTATGGGGGGAGGGTGTAGACACAACTCACTCCAGATCAGAAGATTCAGTTTTTAGTCTTTTTAAATATATCCCTACAAGAAATTAGATTATTAGATACCAATAACCAGGAAAATCCAGTTGGTGATATGATAAGGTATAATATGACTACTAGATATTCAGATGAGTGAAAACAGATTTGGTGCTAATTAGGTGGGAGTCTGAAATAGCAACACAGAAATCCATTGTGTGTTCCTAATCTAGAGGAGTTAACCATCTGGGAAAATATTGCATATATCTTGACCACAATACTGTAACCCCAGCTCTAGCCCAAGGGGAGCTGTGATTCTGTCTCCCTGGCCATGTGCTAGACCTGCAAGTTCTACAAGGCAGTAGGTGTTCTCTGGTACACTCAGAAGGGATGGTGATTTGGAATTTTTTTGAAAAAGCATTAACAACACAAAACTGGAGTGGATTTACAGGTCCAAACAAGTTATATAAATGATTTGACACATCCTGCTTTTCTGTCTGCTTTCTCTGTGCCTCCTACAACATAAAAAAAACCATCCTAATTGCTGCTTAGTCCTGCTAATACTGAGAGATTACTGAGAGGGTAAGGAAAAGCTGAACTGGACTGAAGGGCAAATGTGCTGTGTGAGTTTCATCCAGCTAAGCTTAGACATCTATATCTGTATCTCACTCTGAGAAGAAACATTCATTTCCAGGGCACAGTTCATCTGATCCCAAAGCAGACGCCTCGAACATTCAGATGCATTGCTCGTAAGGGGCTCTGAAGGACCCTGCTTCTCCACACTGAATGCAAAATTAGTTTAAGGTGACTAGCCCAAATATAGACAAACCACTGACTTCTAGTGATGGGCAGAGTAAACTCCACCCCAGTTGCCAAGCCTTGACAACATGGTACAAAGCAAATAAATGAAGAGATTACATAGATGCACAGGACCGACATGAAGTCCTGAGATATTTGTAGTTACCCACTGGAACAGCTCAAGGAAGTCAAAGCCTGGACTTTGAAATATGAAACTATAAACAACTTCAGACTGCTCATCAAAGGCTTTAAGCAGCTCAAATCTATTCCAGCAGAACTTTGCACCTGCGCTCCCATCTTCCTCACAGAATTGCTTCAGTCCTTGGAGTAGACATTATTCTTCCACTGAAGATCTCCAAGGATATAGCTGTGATGGAGCTAATTATAGGTAATCTGCTGATGTATGATTAAATATGCTCTCCAGCACAATTTCCAGGTTGCATGGTATGCTCTGCTATGCCAAGCAAAAGGACCTGACATTGAACAGGAATAAATACCAGCTTGGACTGCAGGGGATTAGTGATTTGAAGCACCTGTTGTGTGACAAAGACATCTGAGCTGGGATGCCAGTTCAAACAAATTCCCTTAAACAAGGATGCCTTGTCCTGTACGTGTTAGGAAATACAATGCTTCCTTAATCACAATTTAAGGAATCATTTTTTAATATTTACTTTTACTACAGACCAGAGGAGGAGTGGGCAGAACTGCTAATCCACCCACTGTGCTAGATCTGCTACAAATATAGTAAGAAGAGACAATTCTTCCACTAAGGAGACTGGAAGCTAAAAATACAAGGCAGAGGCTGAAGGGCAGCCAAAGGCACAGGGCAATACTCCATGTCTGTGATCACATGGCTGGTCTGTGCCCAAGGACTGTTCTCTGTCCCCATAGCATTGCTTAAATACAGCCCAGAGAGTGATGGTGGAAATGAGAAAAGCCTCTAGAGATTGTAGAAAAAAGGGTTGCACAGAATGATGTCTTTCACACTGTCCTTAAGTTAACATGAAGCCAAATATCTCAATCAGTGCAAGACTGCACAAGTTGCTAGCTACTTTTCTGTAAAATGGATGGCAGAATCTGCTTCTAAATGACTGACTTTACCAGCACTGTCTGAGGATTGATGAAACCAGTAGAGGGATTTGATCATGAGTAGTCTCAAATTGGATCAGAAAGTTGTTTTACAGAAACCATTGTGCAAATCACCGAGTGAGCCTTAGGAGAGGTCCGAGGCACTGCAGAAATCACTTCTGAACTGGACACACAGGCCTGGAAAGGGGCTTTGTACTACACCAAAGTTCCCAGAGTGCCTCCAGTCTGAACACAAGGAGCTGCAAGAAACAGGAATGTGTTCTACATAGTAACACCGAGTGATTCTGTCTTCTTCACCTAACAAAACGTAACCAATAAAAAAATAAACATACCTTGACTGCTGAATCCTGGTGGGAAAATCAAGGTGAAATTACATCCTCCCAAAAGTTTATGCCACTGTCAAAGACACCCAGAGCTCAAAAATACACAAGAGACCCCCAGTGAGCATGGTGAGTTTCAGAATAAAGTCCAAAATGTTCTGTTCAAGTCATTTCTTTCAAGTTGCCATCAAAAATGAAGCAGCCAAATGAAAAAAATTGCATCAAAGTACTAGTAACAGAGAAAAATCCCAAGAAACTACACGAGACTTCTGATTCCGGGTGCCAGCACTAGCCTGTAGCATGTACGTACTTGAACGTAACAGAATTTATTCCTATCCATGGACTACTATTTATGTTTGGAACTGATCTATTGCACAATGCAATGAATAATACAGTAATAACGGTGAATAAATCAGTTTCCTTGGCACCAGGTTCTGGATAGTAATATCCTGCAAATAACACATGACTCATTGGCAATTCCCTTTTGTGTGCCAGTTTAAAGGGAACAATATTGATGTTCATGAAATTATGCCCATACAGTCAGCTATATCCAGTTTATAAAAGTGCTGGCACTGAGGTATTTTGTTCACTAATCAGGGTCCTGAGCCAAAGATTATTAACAAAAAGCAGTTACAAGAGAATGATGAACATAAGTAAAGCAGTATCTATTACATCTATGACAAAACAACTGCTTTCACGTAAAAGCAGAGCATAATCTGTAAGTGAATTAACAGCTACCTATTTTACAGGTGGAAGAGAATTGGTTTTTTTCCAAAAAGAAGGTGGCAGGCAATTTGTTTGGGAAACAATCAATGCCTTCAGTGTTAAGATCATAAAACTTAAGCTACCACCATGGGTTGTTTCAATAAGAACAGCAGAAGGCATGCCACCACATCACAGGAGAAGTCCTGGCCTCCTTGACATTCAGTCAAGAAATGTCTCAGTTCTGAGCCTTGCTTTTTACTCCTGTTCGCTTCTGTAAGAACAACACAGGGAGTAGAAATTCAGCACATGGGAGGCAGGTGGTGGACACAACCCATTTCCAAACACTGCATAGTTAATTACAGCCCTGGAATCACACTCAATTGATAGCATGGGCTAAATAGATTCTGGGGTTTTTTAATTGCTTGTTGCTATATAAATGTTACTTTTATAGTGATTAGAAAAGATGTGACTCAGAAATGAGCCACCACAGGAATGACAAACATTTCAAACTGGAAAGAAATGTACTGGTCTTTCCTGATGCAGATCCACCAGGTGGTAAGGCAGTGAAAATCAAAGGGAATCCTATAGCAGATAAAATATTGTACTTGGCCCATGCATGTTATTAAATACCTATTAGACATGAGTAGCATAGAGTCTTGTGGAGAACAAAATTGATGAAGTCAGGTCCACCATGCAAGCGGTTCAGAAAGACCAGACCCTTCGAGAGCTGAGAACCTGAGTGAGCAAATCCTCACTGTCCCTGCACTGTTGATTCACATATCCACAGGTGGGTGCTTAGCTAATGGGTGTACTTACACCCACAGCTGAACACACACACGCCAGCAGGCATGCACCTCTGTCCTTATTCAGGATAACATATCTACACAGCATCATACACACGCTGAAGAAGAGCCCACACCCCTCCATGGTCATTTTCTGGTCTGTGCTGAGAGCATGTCCCCCCCACTGCTTTGTGCTAATACGGCCTCCCATCTTATTTCTTTTTTCTCATTCACTTACCTGCTTGCATTTCTTTTGCCTTTCAATGTTTTTTAAGAACAAATGAATGCTATGCAAAAGCTGTGTTATTGCAATGTTTACCCAGCAAGGTCAGGAAGATGGCAAAAGCTATCTGGCATACAAAGATGGGGGAGAAGTGCAAACAAGAGCAGTCATGACAGACACTTTGAGAAGCATAGCCAAAGGCAGGGTCAGGGAGACCAGAACAGTTAAAATCAGTCAAAATGTCCTATCCTAAGCACTGCAGCAAGACTCAAAGGATACCCACGTAAATCATCACCAATCTCGAGAGACTAAAAATATGTTTAAATTTTCCCTTGCATTGTGTAAGAAAAAAGTTTTCACATCAGAAGCGGGTTATTTTCTAGTAGAAGACTTTTGCCTGCAAAATGTTGTCTAGATCTCCTAAATGTATTTCTCACATTAGGGCAGAAATAAAAGCAGGATGTGGAGGCTGACTATTCTTCTGCTCCCTACCAGCTGCCAGCTGGCTATTTAGAAACTCATTAACTTCCTCAAGAGACCTTGGCCCTAATTAGTGCCTGGACTGATCAGCCTGCCTCTCTCTCCTTCACCTCTGCCACTCAGAGCCCTCCACAATGATTAAAGGAAACCATACTCCTTTTGTACGATTTTAAAGAAGGAATTTCTTGAGCTATCAGGATCTGCACACAACTTGAATTCAGTTCTGCCTTGGAGTTTACCAGACCACTCCAGAATTATCCAGCTTCCTTTGACACCCTAATTCTTCATGCATACACATATCACTCTCAAATCCTTCTCTGAACCAGGATCTGTAGGTTCCTTTCCTTTGCCTTTCATACAACAAATCTGTTTTAACTGCAATTGAAGTGTCACCAGGGCCATCCAGCCAACTGTAATGTTGATGCCAATCCTGCAGTCTTTTTAACACCATCAGTGAGAGGAAAATGAGCAAAAAATTGAGTCATTCCATCTTCCAAAATTATAATGTATTTTGTATGTAGGTATGTAACCATATGCTCCATAATGGTGACAAAAATAACTTATCAATATAATAAACAGAGGACTCCTCACTTTAATTTCTGTCTAAATGGATGCAGTTAACAATGTTAAGTACAATAAGTATGTGAACTGAAAGTAAACAAAATGTAGAAGCCAAAATGAGAAAAGTTATGACTGCAAAGCACAAGCACAGTCATTCAACATGTCTGCACAAGAAAATAAATGCTGCCATGCCCTAAAACTGGTCTTTTTGGACATGGGCTCCACTGTTGCACAGCCACAGGTGCACTCACCATCCAGCTAAAGCCAGCCTCTTCCCAGGTAACTGTGGTAGACCTTATTCACCAAAATAAGTTGTCCTTGCACATGGACTATTATAACAGTCAGTCCAAGGGCTATAAAGTAGTAATACTACCCTAACACATCTCTAATTAATATAATTACTGTAAATGTCACCTAAAGACTCTTATCTTATTTTGGATATGCACACAGATATTCCATTGGCATTACAGGAAGGCAAACTGAAGTCACCATAATTCATTATCATAAATATATATTAATGATAACCCTAGATTTTTTTACAAAACAATGTTTGAAAAACATCATCACTACAACAGAAATCCCAGCAGGAGTGAGGATAGTAATGTCCTGAAGGGTATCCTACCTGTAGCAGTTAAATGAAATTGTAAACAACAGATTTCTCAGCTCAAAGAGAGCCTGGTGAAAATAATAAAATTTTTTACAAAACACGATGCTGTGACACCCAAGGAATTTCTTAACATTATATCTAAGAAAGGCATGAGGCTACAAGGCCCATTTAAAATAACAGTCAGTAGCCTAATAAAAATGTTCCTGTTCTGGCATCCTTACCTTGAGTAGTCACTTATTTACCAAGCTTGAGCTGCAGGTATGGTCAAACCACAGATTAAATATTTCCTGAATTCTATTGCTGTTTTCCTTAGGATTCCATATATGTTTGTACCCAAGCCACACTTGCCTATTTTCTGCTTTCTCACATTCACAAACACAAGTTTCCAATTCTGTGTTAACTGTCCTTTGTGTTCAAACACAATTTCCCTCACCCACGCAGACCTTTTCAATTTCTTAACGACCAGTCTTTAAAAAGAAACTTACTGAATAAGTAGACTTTTCCCTCCACCCTTCCTAAGTAAAAATTTCAGTCTATACAATTCTTGGGAGAAAAGACTTCTGCTTCGGAGAAATCTGGGGGGCAGAAAACTTTCCCAAACAAGAAGTGCTTCCAGTTTTGTAAGCACAACTGATAAAAATTCAGAATTTCCATCCTGAAGAACATTGCAATATTTCCATATTCATTCTCTGCAGAATTCAGATGAAAAGTTGAAATAATGAGCTCTACAGAAATATTGCTATATCCTCTAGATATACTCTCCTGACGGAATGGAGCATTATCTCCTTACCAGTTCTCATTTTAATGACTTAAAGGCAACAGATCATCTTCAGAGTGAACACTGCTTTTCTGAACGGCCTTCTCTGCTGGTATTCTGGCAATTTAGATTTATTGCCCTCAGAAATGATGGAGGCTCCCTGTACTTGCGGGATGAAGACTAATCTAAAGAATACGTGGTGGGCTCGACAGCCTCACCGTAAACTAGACTCACTGCAGGCAAAGTAGCTTCATTGCAAAAGGTACTTTGTGAAAGATAGTTATTTTTAAAAAAGCTGGTCTGCATGAAACTCGAAGTGCAATGGATTTATTTGGCAAATATAGATGGAGAAGCTTCCAGTGCTGAATAATAATGGCAAGAGCACCATCAGTTTTTCAATCCTGAATATCACTAGATTTAGACTCCTAAATAACTTCTTTTGAAAATATGAATTAGCCATCTAAATCACTTAGATCAAATTTTTTAAAGGTATTTAGGTGCCAAGTCTCTCTAGAGTTAAGATATTTGACCATAAACAGGAAGTTTTGAATACAATAGCTATGTAATTTCAAAAAACATTTCAAAATTAGAGCATACTGGCCAAGCAGAAAGAGCTATTACCATCACAATAGTCAAACACATAAATAAATCATCAGCATGATTGATCTCAGTGGCCTTTAATCCCGATGGCTCATTTCCCAGGCCATCTAGGTCACTTTGTCCAGAATGTTAAATCTAAAAGATAATAATTCTTGTAGATAACATGGCTATATACAGCATTTAGATACAAATATTAGGGCATGTCCCTGCACAAGAACAATATTGTCCACTAGTTCAGGATGCCCCCAACTTCAGCATGGACAGACAAATAAACGATATGAGGACAAGAGGAGCTGCTCCTTCTTGTGTGATCTGTGCAAAATGAGAGGCAAGGACAGTCCATGCATCGGGGAAGGTTGGGGCAGGTCCCCTTGCACACCGAGCCGTGGAAAACTCCCTGAAGAACGCAGAGCAATGAAATATCAAGGTACAGTTTCCCTCTTTCTCCTTTGAGCTTCTGGGGCCTCTGAGCAGCAAAACTCAGGCTGTACCTGGCTATGACTGCGCAGTAACACAGGCAGCACAAGAGCCTTTATTTCCTTCTCTTTGAATGGTAATGATTGAAATAGCTGATAAAGTTCAAAACCATGCATGAATAACCTGGGATCATAGCAACAGCCTGGTGCCAAGGAACTGTGTTAGGTGACCACCATCGACCACCCAGCACCAACTACTGTCTTCCTTTCCCAGAGCCTTTCCTGGCTGATGGCATATTCCTGGTGATAGGAGCAGAGACAGAAGAGCAAGCAGGAAACCACCACTGAAACCCTGTTCAAAGTGAGGGAGTGTTGGAAGGAAAGATTTACAAACAAAATCTCATGCACAAGCATATTTAAGTAGCACAGGCAAAGTCATGAAGTGAAGGAGAGCGTACGAGCATCAGTGTCTGCTGAGCTCAATGAAAGTGGTAACTGAACAGAAGGGTGGTGGGAAACATTAAAGGAGGTGTGAAGATGAGAAGCCAGCCCACAATACCAGAAGGTGATATTACATAGTAACAACTGCAGATGATGTGGTTTTAGTGGCATATTTGACAGACTGTAAGGGTTGCAACTACAGGAGGAAAATGAAGACTAGAAAGTGGAGAAATGAGCTAGCATAGGGATTAACAATGCTGACAGAAAAGGGGACTGAAAGGTTTGAAGTCATTCTGCAACAGGGGATCTCAGCTGAGTTGAATCCTGACAGGAGCTGAAGGAGGAAGCGAACATGTGGCATTTGTTGTCCTAGAGAGGAACGTCTTTCCAAACTACTTGTTACTTATGTTTGCATTCATGTAATTGCTTTCTTGCCATATTGAAACAGCAACACTGAATAATAATTATTATGGATAATGCAAATAATCAGAACAGGCCAATGAAAGGTCCAAGGGATAGGGCAGCACTCAGAGGAGGGTGAGATGTCTTCACCAGATTTCATATGAGTGAATCACTTTGCTTTTCTGTGTCACATGTTGTCTGTTTATAGTACACCACTAACACCATCTCCTGGCCAGTTAGTGTCTGGAGTCAAATCTTCATAAAGGTTTGTGAGAGCCTGGAATTAAAGGTATTGCAAACCTAGAAAATATTATCTTTGCTATATCTTATATACATTCATATTCATTGATTTTACGTATACCAAAATAATACCAAAAGAAACCCCACAAAATCAGATGTAGGGTGCAGGCATTCCAACCACATTTTTTTTTTTTTCCAAAGGGTTTCCAGCAAGGTGTATCAGAATAGTCTGAAATCCACTTACATTTTCAGATCTGACCATTGATTTGGGTATACTTTTTTTTGGTGTCCACTGAGAAAACCAAACCTGAAATTAAGGCGAAACCCATGAAAACCGACCCTTTTCTGGTGTTTCAAGTTCAGCACTTTAAACCTTACACACTTTCTGAAACTTTGCTAATATATCTTCACCATCTATTGCTAACAAAGATACAGTATTTCCTGTTCTTTTTACTCATTTTTTAGACCATCCAGAGATGCAAAGAATAACTCTTCAACTTTATGTGCTTTTGGTACAGCCAAACAGTCAAAAGACCAAGATCTGTCCAGTTAACAATTACTGAATATATCCAGCTGTTTTCAAGCATTTAAGACAAGGCTTTGACATCTTCTTGATCTTTCAAAATCTTAAATATCTGTAGATGTTCAACACAGCATGTTAAGGAGTTACCTTGGAAATTGCTCATGGGTTATGGTTGATATATATCAATTGGCCCAGACAACATTCATTTAAAGATCATTTAAGAACTGACTCACAACTCCAGGAAAAAAACCTTAGCGTTGGCTTTAGAGACCATATTTCCAGAAAAATCAACAGAATCAGTAACTTGTATTTTTGCCTTTAAATTAATTCAGGAACATAGGGTCAACTTCTAATTTTAGCTAATCCCAGAATAAACAAACAGCAGCAGAGCCTCCTGCGTCATTAACAGCATAATCAATCTAGAGTCTTCAGCACAGTCTGTCCTGGAGAATTCAGTACTTGGAGCTACAGTGGGTTTCTGAGGAGAGCAACCCTATGAATCCCTTGGAAGGTAATCAGATTATTGTACTCCTGAGGGATTTTCATAGGAAAAGAGAACTGCAGTGTCATACTTTCTGGAATAGCTTGTAGGAAATATTATATTAATGTCTCTGGTGTACTATAATTGCAAACATTTTGCAAATGACCACAATGCTCTCTTCAGCAAACTTAAGATTGAAATGATCACTTTCTGCAGAGTGCATACTTCATCCAATTACATTACTGTGAGCCACACTAGAAGACAGAAACAGTAATCATACAGGATGGTCAAACTGATTTTGAGTAAATCAATGAAATGGCAGCTACAGCCTAGCAGAAGAAAAAGAAAAGGTGTCAACTTTCTAAAACTTGGCTATCAGAGGAAGCTTGTGAAAATCTCTGAAGAGCTGTATATGGGCGGTAACATGGCCATCTTTTGCATTTGGTGTTTCAGTGATTCTCCAAGAAATCTTATCTTCAAACAGACAATTAAAAAAGGAAGATCTGGCTTTTATTTGCAATTAGTTGAGTCATAAAGGAACAAGCATATGAATACCTAACTGGCTGCCTGAAGCCTCTAGACTTGATTGCTCTGCTGCATCCCACTACATGGAGCCTGTAACATCTCTCTACTACTATAAAACATGGTGAATGGAAAGAACCATCTCAATGTATATCATCATTAGCGTGTTGGTGCAATTTGAAGAAAACTATATCCTTTAACTGATCTGAAATTTGGTCTGTTATCTATGGGAAGTCTCAGAAAGTGACCTTTTTGGAGGCTGAATGTACTAAAGGCTTTGTCTTGACAAAGTGGGAAGAAAAACTTTGTTTATGGCATCAGAAGAGAAAAATCCACTGAGACACTCGGTGATGGTGAGTCATCGAGTCATTGTCAATAAACCATAAGGCCTAGTGTGAATGGTAAATTGACAAGCAGGGGGAGTTCAGTACTTCAGGTGATAAAATAGCCTCTGAGATAAAGGGGAGTCCTCTGTTCCAGAAGACGTGGCCTGACAGTCCAGGCAATCATCCTGCAGCTCCCCAGAAAGCTTTTCTTATTCACAGGACAGACTCATACAAAGTTTGCTTGGTTAGCTTCTCCTCCAGGGTGCTTACTGTTTCAACGACACAGTGGAAATAAGAGCAGTATGGCCAGCTCAAGAGCCCTACAATGGGCTTTGCCTTTCTGTGGCTCAGTTCCATTATCTGCAAAACAGAGATAATGGTACTAAGATCATGATAAGCATTATTATGATCACTTTACAAGCACAGCACAAGCTAATTAATACAGTTAAGTCTGATACATGCAGCTCTCAAACCAAGTAATTCTTTATACAGATCCCTTTCACAGCAAGTGAGACTGTCTCCAAGTGTGATGCTATCAGACCACTGAAAAATCACAAACTTTTAAAAATGGAGACAACACTAGTATAATGGATACAGTGTGCTAAGAAAAGTAGGTCTAAGAATGAACTAGCTGGATTAGGTAGCTCGGGAAACCAGAACTGTGATTCTAATCAGCAGCTGCTATTGATAGAAGTGCAGA
Source organism: Pelecanus crispus (assembly GCF_030463565.1). Classification (NCBI taxonomy): domain Eukaryota; kingdom Metazoa; phylum Chordata; class Aves; order Pelecaniformes; family Pelecanidae; genus Pelecanus; species Pelecanus crispus. The sequence continues at coordinate 11,476,831 of NC_134652.1, read as the reverse complement.
GGTTTGTGTTTGAGAGGGCAGCACTACAGATACCGAAATATTATTTCATAGGGAAAACGAATGGATGTTAACTCTTCAAAGGATAGGAATTATGGTGAGCATTTCTAGAACCCGATTTTTACCAGTCCTTCATGTGTGCAATCCTATCCAGATCCCACAAAGCAGGTGTATAATTCAGCTGGCTCAGACCACCACGTAATCAGGAATTTGGAGACAGGCTCTGTAGCTCAGTTAAGGGTAGAGGTGTTATGGAGGGAGCAGGAGTACTCTGGGCTCCTAGGGCAATAGAGATTGCAAATCTGAGGAAAGGTTTCTAGGTTTGGGAATGTGAATGGATGGAGGTGCTTCCAACCTAGGTGGCAATCAAGTCCTTTATTGTAATTCTGCATTCCTCCCGCTTCTGAAATTTCTTTATCAGCTTGCCTCTGCATTTTTCTTTGCTTTGTTTTTTCTTATTTAACCATATTTTTAAAATAAGCAGCATACATTTAGGGTCAGTTCTTCAGTGGTCAATGGAACTGCCACTGAGGGATACCAGAGGAGGAATTTGCCTTTAATATATTTTTAATGCCTCACTGCACTGCAGTCCTTTTTTTGTCAGCTTTTCTGTAGCAAAACATGTAGGCTGGGTGAGCAGCATTAGTTATGGCCAGCGCATCATAGCCAGGAATCAGGCAGAAGATCAGACAGCTGCTACAGACTCTTTCAAATTTGTAGTGACATACCCCAACCCACACTGAGAAATATCATATTGCTGCAACCTTCCCAGCACTAGTGGGATAACATCCAGAAGAGAGAGCATTACTGGAGCAAGAAGAGCAATGGTTACTGTGTCAGAGCCAGCTGCCAACCTGAGAAGGTTAAACTAATGAACGATACAAAGAGTCCATTCTACGTTCTTTCTCACCTTCCTCTTAAAATCCTCCCCCTCACTCCCTGCCCCACACTGCCAAGAGATCAAGACCTGTTGTTGAGATAACAGGAACTAAAAGGCTTACAAGGTGTTATACAGGACAGCATGGTTGAGATCCAAAAAAGCACTTAAGCACCTCAGAAGCCATTTAGGCCACATTCAGGTGATTCCAGAATGCTATTCCCCAACAACAACATTTCGCTACAAAACACTTAATCCATATATTCTCAACAGAAAATGCCTGCAGTTCTGCTATGGCACATACCAAGTGGGACAGCAGCAGTGATTACAGCTGAGCCCAGCAGCCACGGCCATGCTCTCTTCAAAGGACAGCTGGAGGAGACAGGCCTGGTGTCAGAGCCCTTGCCCAGGACTATGGGAGATCCAAACGCAATTCTCCTCGCCTGAAGAGTTCAAAGCTATCTTTCCCCGGATGTGCTCTAACTTCTACGTAGAAGCTAGTCTTGGGCATTCAGTGAACAATTTGAGGGCACTGTGCCGACTGGAGCAGGCTCAGGCACGTGTGCTGCAGAGCGTACTGGGGTGCTTAGACTTCCAAGGCAAACAAAAAATGAATGTCAAGCCAACCAGAGCAGTGTGCCTGGTTGGTCTCGACTCAGATGCCCACACACAGACATCCAGCACCATTTAAGATGTCCTTGAGTATCCTGCCTGGCCTCCGGATCCCACTCCAAAAGCTCATGAGTCTCCTAGAGGTCCTGTGTCATAGCTGGCCACCTTACTGCACCTGTTAATGCAATACATGCCTTGATTAGGCAAATGAATCAAGTGCCCAGGAAGTTTAGGCATCTCCAAAAGGTGGCAGTCCAAGGATGGTTGTGGTCTCATGTGACCAGTGTAAATCATCAGTTCCGGTCTCGCATGACCTGTTTTATGTCTCATGCCTTTATTAAATCAAGCCCCGAATCCTTAACCTGCATAACTAGTAGCTCCAAGACAACCCATAAAAAAATACACCAAATAAAATACTTACCCACACAAAGGCTTCAAGGAAACTCAGCTGGAAACCGATGCTTTGTTCCAACAGTAGCGAACTCCAGGCAGAACTTTGCTGGAGAAGCTTCCAGAGAATAATACTCTGAATATGCTGGCAAAGCTAAACAGCAACAGGATGAGGGATTCAAATGAACATGAAATATGATGACTTCAGCCACGATTCTGTGCTTGGCGAGATTTGGTGTTGTAAATGTCTGTGTGAATGCCTTGGACAGCAGAAATGTCAAGGGAGTGCTTCTTCAGCTGAGCGTCTGTGCTCACCCACACCCCAGGGAGTGCATGTACCAACAGCAGCACTGTCTGTGTATGGCTGCAGGTGATTGCTGAAAAATTATGATTCAGCGTTGCGTAGTTACACAGACAGACAGGTGATGCATGAGGAAGTTTAGCGCAGAAGACTCTCTCTTCTGGTGGCCTGAACCTCCATCTCTGATTTTTATGTGATTCCCTCTTCCACAAACACGATTTCCTCTAATTTCCCCTGCTTCTGATTTGTTTTGTGCAGTTATTGGAGAATGTCAGCGACCTGAGGACTTAGGGTGCAGGGTATCTGTGGGTCCCAGGTACTCTGTTATGCACCTGCACAGTTCTATAATCTGGTCACAAGGCTGAAACATCATAGAATTGAATCATAGAATTGTTTAGGTTGGAAAAGACCTTTAAGATCAAGTCCAACCGTAAACCTAACACTGCCAAGTTCACCACTAAACCATGTCCCTAAGCACCATATCTACACATCTTCTAAATACCTCCAGGGATAGGAACTCAATCATGTGCTGAAGTAAGTGACCAACCACGTGCCATGAGTAACTAACTATTGGAAAGGTATTTATTCTATAAAAATTCTATTAAAATTCTATAAAAATTCTATTAAAATTCTATTAAAATTCTATTAAAATTCTATAAAAACAATGCTGAAATCCATAAGGTATTTATGACTCAAGGAAATGAGTCTACATGGCACAGCTCATGGTAGACTTTGGATCCAGGATGAGTTTGACTGTACCAACACAGCTGCATTACAGGACCCATTAACTCAGATCAGGCCCAGCATAAATGCAGTTACCATGCTTCCAGACCCAGCATGGATGTCTCCATGCCTGTGGCATAGATACACTCCTTATCTCAGACAAAACTGAGTTTGCCAGGTTTTGGTGCGTGGTTGGAAACACTGCCATCAGTACATTGCAGCCTTTAGGTGAGTGTCACCAGATCTAACTCCTCTTGGAATCAGCTAGCTGTCTCCATTGATCCTCATTACCCCATAAAGTCCCTCCATATAGCTAAAGATTCCTCAAGTTTATTATCTTATCCAAACCAATGAAAACTGGATGTCACAATATCCCTTGCAGATGCGAACAGCAGAACCTCATTTTCTCCAGGTAAGAACCAGACAGTAGATATTTGCACAGCCTCCCATCACGATGCAAGGAACAAAGCTGGAGAGACAAGCTGCCCTTGTAGGTGAAATTCACAATAAGGCCTTCATTTGCTCTTTGTCAAAATCTTTAGATACTTAGATTGCCGACATTATTCAATGGGCTTGGGAAGAGTCAGGAAAATGCAACAAACCTCAATGGTCTACTTTGCAATTTAATGGCTTTCCTTTTTCTGTGTGTGCAATTACTGAGAGAAACCTAACCCTTCCCCAAGCCTTCACCTTTGATCAGAGCAGGTATCAAATGCTGTTTGGCTTAGGTACATTTTGTACTTGTTTCTGATGCAAATACAAACTACTATACACCAGCTGGCACTTTTGCCAAATTTGTTTCATGGATTTCATTCTGGTTTTTACCTTTCACCTAAAAGGGGTATTATGTACATGGAGATTACTTTTCTGTGAGAAGATAGTGAGAGATTTATTTTCTTTCAAAAATTATGGGACTAGAGCCATCTTGGAGTAATTCCACTGAAACCTGTAGCCTTACACCAATGATTATTTAATTACATTATTTGCTAAAAATCATCAGAACAAAGCTAATCTGTGTTTCAACTGCTTTGTTAATGTTATGGCGAGGTTGACCACTTACATAATTTTTAGCAAGGCATTTACACTGTGCCTAATCACGGTTAGCCAAATATCTTATGCTCCAGATCAGCCCTGTGTAGGCAGACCTGAGAGACGAAGTCCAACCCCAGAGCTGAATCTGATCCCTTGAGCTTGAAGAAATGGTTTGTACAAGGTCGTGAGGCCTTTCTCATGCCCAAAGTCACAAGCTTTTTCCTGCAAACCCTCCCCTTGTTTCTGGGCTGTATACACTTACTTGACAGCAGGGTGGCTCATAATGTCTCACCAGTCCCCGGCTTCAGGTTCCAGACCAAATACACACTCCCACACACAGAAAGACAAAAAATAAGTGAATATTTACACAGTCTCTATTCAGTCAGAGCTGGACTTTGGAAATCAGATTTGGGCCTCAGTGCCTGCAGAAGGATTTGGGGTGAGGATATAAAACAGACACCTGGAGTTAAATCTTCCTTATTTTAGGATTTTTTTTTATGGGGATGATCGCTAGTTAGGTCACATCAAATCATTTATGAGCTTTGGTTCTTGTTCAGTGGATTATTCTTTAATTCAATTAAAATAACAACAAATCCCAACCAACGGATTTTATCCATGTGTACATCTTTAGGTAATCTCATTTAAACCAGAATGCGATGGCTTGTAGGATTTGGCTCACAAGAATAGTGGGAGCAGCCTATTTAACATTATGTGCTCTGTATTGCAGTCCTTACAAAGCTTCAAGTCTAGCTTCAGGCTTATGATTTAAACTAAACACAGAAATTTATAAGCTTTTTAACCTTTATTTAGAGCTTTGGATCGGTTTGCAAGAAGCAGAATTTGCCCTAATTATTTATAAACGTTTTCATATCATTGTAGATTCACCCTCACACCATTGTCGCTGGGTGAGAGCTAGCATCCCTTACAATGCACAACGTAGTCACGGCCATGCTTCACTGATGCCATCTGGGTTGAGACACTCCTTGTAGCCTGGATTTAGAACAGTGAATGTTCTCCTGAAGGCAGGCCCATAAATCTCACCCACAGGAGCACCTACACTTGTTGCCCAGCATCTCAGGTTAAGGTCAGGGCCACTATGCTCTTCCATCCCACTCCCTCCTCCCCCAGAAACTCCAGACTAATGACAACTGGAACAGCTTTACTACTGCATAGCCCCATACGCCAAAAGTTGCTTGAGAGAAGGCAGGCCCGCACCATACCCCTGCCATGGATGGGGCAGAATGAGGCTCTGTCCATTGGGATAACTCCATAGAAGAAGACATCAAAATTATCTCTGAGGAGCCCCACAGGACTGGGTTCCACAGGCAAGGTCAGTGAGATCCTCTGTGTTTTATGACTCAAGCCAGAGATCAGAGCATATGTAACTCAACAGCACTTGGATCTGGGTGGATACACACGTGCCCAAAGTTGAGGTCATGCCAGCTTCCACGGCAAGACTGTTTACGGCCTACATTTTTTATGCAGGCATGTAAAGTATCAGTAGCATACCCAAGTCCTCTTTCTGAGCCTATCACTAGAAGCTACCACAAACAGGATGTAATAGGTCACCAGAAAATTTCACCAGCTGACCAAGACTGTCATACGGCAACCACATGACTGATGGTCATATGAAGAGCAAATCTGTTTCAGTTTTCTTTGCAATGGTGAATTTTACACATTCTATAGGGTAATATTTAATGTATATTACACAGTCTTATACACACATAGTATTATGCATTATAATTTTATAGCATGAGACTTAGCTTGTGGAAGAACCTACCTAAACTCCGATTACATGCCTGTGAACTTTTAGAAAAAATAAGTAAATACAACAGCCCCAAAGGTAGTATATCATTTGTGGAAATTCCTTTTGTCCACTTGACGTTGTCAAGAAGCCATTCAAGACAGGCATCTAATTCATATAAATACATTTTCACTGAATTCTACAAGGCAGCTGTTGTTTCACCTCTGCAGAAATTTTATATTTCCCTAATTAACTTGTAAAATAAAAATTTTGTGCGAGTTATATACTTTCAGCAGGTTTCTGTTCAATTGTTTTCAAGATCTGTAAAAAGCCACCATAGAAAGACTTTTAAAAAATCAAATAGCAGCAATACAGTCCCATCTAGGGGAAGAGAACTGCTTTTCTATAACTCTTTTTTTTTCCCTCCCACACTGGACAATACTGGCAGGTTGAGTTTTAACCAGAGATGGGCTCCTTTTACAAGATTGCTTATATAAAGCGAAGATAACGCCAGCTAGGTTCATTTGAAAGAGGACATCTTGGGAAGAGCCGACAGCGCAGCTTTTGGAATAAGACCAGAATGAAAATCTGAAATACTTAGCCTCTTCCTGTCTCGTAGGTATTATACTTAATTTCTTATAGAATGCATGGGATTATAATTAGAAGGAATTGTCACTGAAATGTACTGTATGAGCCTTTTGTAAATATATATTTTTGAATAGATGCTGAGTGCAAACCTTGAAATTGATTCTTTTTTCTTGGAAATACTTAATCAGGAAGATCTTTTTTCTTTACCTAAATGATATTTGTTACTTCTGACAGTTGGCTCAGTGACGTGTATATGACAGCAGACACTGAAGAGTGTCTACAAAGAGAAAATATAAGAACTCTAGTCCCAATTCCACAGGCCGTACATGCTTCTCACTGTGGGAAACAGCTTGCAGGTTTGAGGCCTGAAATGGAAATGTAAATTACTGCTATGTATGTTTTCCTGAAAACTCATCATTTAGCAGTAAAGGAGAAAATGCATAATTTACCAAACCTGAGCTACCTGAAGTTAAGATTATATACATCAGGGTAGCCATCAACACAAATAATAGTTCCAGCATTAAATTATGTATGTTACTTCATCATTCTTCTTCAAGTGATTTCTATTCTCTTTTTTTCAGATACCATGATTTCAGTTTCATTTGGTTATACTAGCACTTTAGGTTTAGAGTCTTTACAAGAACAAGGAAAACCTAGAATCATTCAAAGCCACCACTAAACTGAAATAGCAAAATTGTCACAATAGTCACCCAGCGATAGTAATGGTTGTGGAAATATTTATCCTGTAGATGCAATTAATTTCAGTGACAGAATGTCAGTAATGTTATTTGTTTCTCTCTGCAAGAAGAACATGTTTAACAATAGCTGTAATTTTAGGTCTGCAGCCAATGCATTTTTTTTATTTCCAATTTTAAAGACAATTTCAGCTTTTATTCCCTGTGTCCTCAGATCATTGCAAGAAATGGTGACTCTTACTATTTATCTGCTGGTCATCTTGGCTCAAGCTCTTGCGGGGCCTTGCAATCCAAATAAAGCAGGTAAAATAACTTAAGTCTCCTATGATCTTCTCTTGTAATTAAGCTGCCAAAGGGTTTTTTTCTATTTAGAAGTGGAAAGGTTTTTCTTCAGAAAGTTAAACTGTGGATTCTGGAGAGCTAATCCTTACATTTCTTTTATTGATCTGCTTTCAGCTTGCACAGTAAAGCAAGCACCGCTAAAGCCCTAGCCCCACAAAGAATTAGGAATATGCTTAAATGTGTAATAATCATAGTGCGATAACGTTAAGCGCAAGCAGAATTCAGGCATAAAATGGCAAAGAAAACAACAACAATTAGAAATTATCTGCATTAGCACAGGTTAGATGCAGCAGATCTTTGCTGCCCAAGCTGGGCTTTAGTCCCACTGACTGCAGTCAGATGGCAAGTGGTGAATGAGTGTGCTGGGCTGAACCTCTGAACCACACTGCTATATTGAACAAGAAAAAACAGAAATCATTGAAGCTAAGGCCCTAATTGCGCACTGATTTCTGCCTAGAAACTCAAATGATCTGGTGCCAGACAGACCTGTAATGTAGAATTCACTACAATTAACAAATGTGCTTTAGAAATGCGTCGGAACATGCCTCAATATAGAGTGTTTGCTTGGTATGTGCGTGACTCATGTCAGACTACTGCCAGTAATTTCATGGTATATCTTAAGTATTTGGCCCTCTAGCCATTTATTTCACTACCTTCCTCTGCACAAGCAGTTTCTCCGAACTGCAGGAATTTTCACAGCTGTACAGTTGCCAGAGTTACAAATCTGACCGTCGACACAAGCAGAATCAGCCTGCGTGTGCTGAAGGTTTGTTGACCTGAAAGGAGCAAGCTGTTAAGGTCCCTATTTGACTTTTCCTGAGGGTTCCCTAACCTTCTGCAGACATGGAAGGGCTGCAAATCAGGCTTTTATCATAAAAATGAGAGTGTCAAGGGCTTTAAAAGAAATAATTGAATAATTCCAGGTAGGGTGTCTTTCTTCTGACTGTAGTAATTGGAAGTCTTTCTCAATTTTCAGGTCACTGACGGTTAGTCAATATTTGCCCTTTACATTCCCATCAGACATTCAAATCACACTACTTGATTCTCTTTGAAAAAAGTCCAATTCTGCTATCATGAAGCAATTGGTTCATAAGTTATGATGTTCAATATTCATGGCTGTATTAGCAATCACTATGTTTGGAAACATATTGCACTGCTATTAACCATTGCTGTTAACAGGGCTAGCATTTCAGTTCATTTACTATTGCTATTAACAGGGCTAGGCTTTTCAATTAATTTATTATTGCCATTAACAGTGCTAGGCTTTCGGGTTCATTTTTTGATCTTAGCTTTCAACTTGAGAATGCTACAAATTCAGTTTGCGCTGGCACTGCAATGCCAGTGAAGGAGAGAAAGGGCAGAATACGTATCGTGGCCTAGATCTAACACCGCTAAAAAAAGGTGCACATCTACTGAAGCCTAACGAAAAACTTCACCCATATTATTTTTGCAGAGTCAGTGGTATTACAGAAGCCAGCTCAGCAGCATAATCTGACAGATTTCAGTGCAGCAATTTTTCAATTCAGGTTTCTCAGCAGCGTCTCTGCTCCTCAATCAGCTATTCCAGAAAGATAAAAATTTTACATGAAGTTCTGCATTGATTAGAAGGCAAAGGCCAAACTCTTCCAAAGAGGATGGAATTTAACAACCCAAAGGTCAGTTTTGTGTAGCAAAAGCTGCTCACGTTAGGGGACCTTCCAGCACACACCCCTGCTCACAGAAGTTTAATCCCAATGGAAAGTAGGTGTGCAGACCCACCTCTTGGAAAGAAAAACACTACTGAATATCACTCTAGGTGTATTATTTTCCTTTCAGATGTAATTCTGGTATACTGCTATCCTAAAAGCATCATTACCAAAATACCGGAGTGTCCTTATGGATGGGAGGTTAATCAGCTGGCACTTGGAGGCATTTGCTACAATGGGATCCACGATTTGGGATATTACCAATTCACAATCCCAGACCTGTCACCTAAAAACAAATCATACTGTGGGACACAGTCAGAGGTAAGACTACCAAGGTCAACATTTCTGAGCTGGACTCAGGAAGCAGCTGGACTCACTTGAGAGAGTTGTGTTTGCTTCAGCTTGGAGTGGGCTTTAAGTACTGATGGAAAGAGGAGGCAAAATCTGGTATCAGGGAGAAGGAAGAATCAATTAGTCGTGCTTTGCATCTACAGGCAAAATACCCGCAGGCTTAGTGATATTAGTCTGTGTGTTAGTTGCCCATTTGCACCTGTATGACACAGAACATGTTTATAGTAATGCATATATATACGCAGCACAGCATATAAAGAGCTACAAAACCGTGTTTCCTTGGGGATGGTGTTTTGTCACCAGATAGAGTCTTCATGTTTCGAAGTACCAAATTGTTCCTGAGGCCTCAAAGACTCAGTACTGCCTACATTTCTCTGTCTCACCATTCACAGTTTAAGAACCCCATTTATCACTTCTACAACTCCATTGTCTCCAATGACTCCTCGGTAATTGTGAAGAGCCAGCCTGTGAACTACTCATTCACCTGCACGTACAATGCCAACTACCTGGTGAACCAGGCTGCCTTTGACCAAAGGTATGTCATGTCCTCTTCTGGGAGTGTGCCTCACCCCGTTTTCAGCACCACGTCTCACTCATACAGAAACTTTTTTATATCCCCAGGGTGGCCACCGTCCATGTGAAGAACGGAAGCTCTGGCTCATTTGAAAGTCAGTTGTCCCTCAACTTCTACTCTGTAAGTGCTCTTTGCCACCCAGATTTTTGCCTTCACCTTCCACAGGCTTCAGCCTAATAGCTGGAAAAAAAGGCTGCTGCTCCTGACTTTTATGTGTCATGGAGTACATTACTAGCCTGGAACAGATAATTACAGTGGGGCTTGTAGGGGTCCTTGTTTCTGCTGATTAGCAGGGATATACTTAAACTGAACAGAGTAGACACATGCCAGCTGTTCTTTTAATCCCTCCAAATCAGGCAGATTTTTCTGCTGAGAGGTACATTTCTAACATGCTGCCAGGTTTCATAAGAAAAAAGCAAAACTTGTTTGTAGTCCCGCTCAAAGAGCAGCATGCATCTGCAGACACTGCTGCTATGACATAGTCTCTATAGATACAGCAAAGCTCCATGCGTTTCTCTTGCAGTTTGCTTCCTGGTCCTCTCACCCGACAGGTATTTCGTGTTCCCCAGAGATCTTTAGGTCATGCTGGAATTTTGTTTCCAACAAAATATCATCCTTGTATATCAGGCCAATCTTTTGAAACATCCCTCTCCTCCCCACAGCTCCTCTGTGCTGCTGGAGCAGCTGGCTCCTGATCCTGGTCTTTTTTCCACCAAAGCACAGTCAAACACACGAAAGCCACCTCTCTGTTTCAGCAGACCTAGAAAAAGCACAACTAATAACATACTGGGTTGAATTTATAGGCCAGGTAGAGGGAGTATTAAGCACAAGGTGGACTGATGGAAATCTCTCCCCCCACACCCTGCATTTTGGGCACCAACTGATCACTAAACATTTTGGCAGCCTTGGGATGCCATATGAAAACCCACGTGGTCTTTTTTTCTGATATATGGCACACTGGTGATATACACTGGCAAGGTCCCAGGAGGTACCACACTGATCCTGTCAACTCCTGACAGAACGGCTGCAAAAACAAATGACGGACAGTGTGCAATGGATCTCTGGTACTTTCTTTTTTTTGTCAAAGGACTGTTTTGTTCTAATGGCCATGGGGCTCCCAGGAGTCAAGGAGGGAGTGGCTGAACTGTTACTAACACATTTTCCCACTGAGCACAAGTATAGAACAAGGTCAGAAAGCTAATAGACCACTCCTTTGTTATTTTGTTCACATTTTCACCAGAGACAAAAGGTTAATTTCAATGAAACATTCTTTTTTTTTTTTTTTTTTTCCCTGACAAAATGGAAGTAAAAGATTTATTTTGCCTTGCTATTCATCTCTGCTGCTGCTAGATAAGCCCTCTGCCTCCGGTGGGCCATACTTCCAGGTGCTTCATGTGCCCATTTCCTCATCCAGAAGCAGTGCCCAAGCTGCAGTGTAACCCAGTGGAAACACTTCCATCCCACCTGCCCTTAGCCTGCGACACACCGCTAACAGCAAAGGACTGTCATGCAGCATGAGGGGCTGGAGCCTGAATGGGAATCAGACCTTCAACACCGAAGCCTGTAATGAAGAAAAGCAAGATAGTACCCTAAAACAGTGTAGAGCAATAGAGTTTGTAAAAGAAGCACTATGCCAGGTTCCACTCGTTTTAGCACAAGGACTGATAAGAGTTTTGTGACAGTACTGCTGCAAGTTCTCTCCTTTGGGAGAAATCTCTGGTTAAATGGGAGTTTCTCAGGGCACTTAACGGCCATGGATCACTAATCAAAACACAGTCTTGAGCCTTTACTTCAGTACATCCAATCTACCAGATGTTGCAGTGGGAATACTGGAGTGCCTCAGGGCCACCTGGCTGTGTGGGCAAGGAAAGGTACATAAGAAAAATCAGTACCAGGGAACTGAGCAAGCACATCAGGGAAAGATAGTTGAACAGCTCCAGAACTACACATACCTGAATCCTGCTGTGTAGATTTAACTAAGTAAACCAGTGCTATGGTTTGACTATGCTATGACTAAACATGTTACTCTTTATATAGTTCTGGTGCTAGCTTCATTATGATCCTATGCAATAAAAAGCAGCGGGATTTAAGGTAGGTACCTCGGGTTATTTGTAACCAAACTTTTTCACCTGAGCACCACACACTACTCTGAGCAAGCTGGCTTTTTAGTGGATGAATGACTACAGCTGGCAGAGCTCTTTCTGGATGCTCATGCCCCCTCAGCCCTCACCATGCTGGCCACCACAAGAATAAATCAGGCACTGCTGAACCTTTGTGTATGGGCATGTGATTTCTGCTTGTCTTCATTCCTTTTCCCTGACATGTGGCCATCTCCCAACCCCATTCCCATTCCATACAGCCATCTCCAGTCTCTCACTCCCCCACCACCTCCGGTGTACCAGAAGCAGCAGCAAGCTTGCTTCCCACCCATGCTGTGATATAACACATACCACAACCCAACTAGCATCAAATTCTGTCACTTATTATCATTATAAGCCAAACATAAGCAAAAAGATTTTTAAACACCATCTTGGGCTTGCAATAGTCCTACTACTAGGTGTAGAGTTTGGAGCTTGCAGGTAATAAGAACACAGATTTTTGGAGTCCCATCTCTCCAGAGCTGTCTGAAGTTGCCACATGTCTTTGCTTTGCATGTTACTAGTAACGTGTGATGTATTTCTCTTTGTCTTTCAAAGAATGCCAAGTTTTCAAGTATAAAAGAAGCCCCTTTCATCGTTGAAACATCAGAAATTGGTTCTGATATATTTGCTGGTGTGGAAGCTAAGGGTTTAAGTGACAGGTAAGCAAGGGAAGGAGTAATAATTAATAAATGGGCCATCAGGACATTCCTTGCTAATCTGGGGTTTGTGTCTCCCCAGGTTCAAAGTTGTTCTCAACAACTGCTGGGCAACTCCCTCCTCGGAGTACTTCTACCAGATCCACTGGCCTTTGATCACCAAGGGGTAGGTGCTGGTGGGACTTGGGGGAGCACCTTTGCCCAGCCCAGCCCCGAGGATGACAGAAAGCCGAGGGCTGGGGGATGAGGGGGCAAAACAGAAGCTGGCCCACAGCAGGGCAAATGCATCCATCAGACTGTGACCTCAGGAGACGTTTCACTGAAGCCATGTAGGCTCTGACACTGCTTCTCCATGCACAACACAGGTGTGCCACAGACAACTCCATCCTTGTCCATGAGAATGGGAAAACGAGCCGGGCGACATTCCAGTTCAACGCTTTCCGCTTCCGTAACATCCCCAAGCTGTCCAAGGTCTGGCTGCACTGCGAGACGCACGTCTGCGACAGTGAGAAGTTCTCCTGCCCGGTGGTAAGGCCTCCCTCCCAGAGAAACACGTGGTGCTAAATTTAGACAGATGATGTCGAGACCTTCCTGAGGGCACACTGGGTGCAGAGCCAGAGCTTTCTGTAGATGGAGGCACTGCCGTGCATGAACCTGAGTGGCCAGCTGTGCACCCCGACCCCTGTCATGCCACAGGCGCTGTATGCAACATTGGGCAACCTGTTCAAATGTATTGAGAAATACTGTAGCACTTCAAAAACTCAGTTCTTGTCAATATCCCAGACCTCAGTCCCAGCTGACAAACAGCTACAGTTAAACACAAGCCTGGAAAAAAGGAGAAAGTAGAGCTTTTTCCATTTTACCAAATAACTCTGTGCTGAGGGCACCCTGGGGGCAGTGGGAGAAGCTGGCTCAAAGCTCACTGCTAGTCAAACAAAACCTCCCAGCCCCCCTTCCCAGGGAAAGTCCTCTCTGCTATCCTGCTGTAAGTTACTGCTCTTGCAGCCATCATATTCTGCATAGGAATATATAAATTGTCACTGGAGCAGGAACTGGGGTCGAAGAGTCGGCTCCTGTGACCTTAGGTGGGAATGAGGTGGGGATGCTATACAGGCATGGTATTTAGCATGGGGAGGTGTGCACTGCTGGCACCAACTGATGCAAGGGTGAGGTTACTAAAGTGTCTTTCTTTAAAGACTTCTCTCTCCCTCCTTCACTAAGTGAGAGCTTCACTATTCTTTCTCTCATGAAATGAATGTGTCATTTGTATACAATGAAGTTGAATTTTATTTAACCTGAAATGAAAGCCCAAAATGCTCCTTGGCCGACATACTGTCATTTCAGCAACAAATATTTCTTGCTGGAGAAGAGAAAACATCCCCCCTGGTGAAACGAACTTTTCTTTCTAAACCCCTTCTCAGTCCAGGAGCCAAATCAAGACAGCGGTTTATTACCCAGCCTCAGCGCTAAGTGGGGGGCACTGATTTATGCAAAACTTGCAGGTTTGACAAAAAAGCATTGTTAGAAATTCTAATTTTCAAAGGCAAAAGAAAAAACCCTGGGCTTAGATTTTGTTGTCTGTTTTTAAAGATTTCTTCAACTTTTTATCCAGCCACGAACCAGCGTTAAAAGAAAACACAAACCCAGTACTCCACATCTGCCTTTCTGACAGTACTGCCAAACATCTACATCATCCTTTCAGGCACAGGGTGGAATTCCCTCCTCACCCTCCAGCGCAGGATAATTGCTTGATCAGGCTAACATCCCTCGAGTCCACTTACAACCCAAAAATGCAGCTGGTGGTCTGCTGCAATTAAGGTTGAACCAACCTGGAGGTCTATCCTTACAAGCAACTCATAACCAGAACTACCACACGCTGAGTTTGTAACAAAAAATGCCCACAGCTGGGGATCTGCAAAGGTCAGGGGATGGACAAGGACCTTTAATCTGTAGAGCACTGCCCCCAGTATGGACCCTGTCAGCTGTGACAGGCATCATTAGTGCTGGACATGAGATGATCTATATGGAAGGGATTTGTGCTTCCTGTTTCTACCCAATGGGCAACAAATTATAATTAGCAATAAACAACAACAGAAGCCTTCACAGAGGTCATGGTTTAAATAGATGGAGCTCAGCACCCCCTTCCTTCTTGACAGGAGTTTTGTTTAAGGCAGGGTGAAAAGGGGAGCCCAGAGGGACCTGCGATTAGCAAGCGAACACCCATCGGGGCTCCTGCCATCTCACAACTGAAAAGAGCACTTACACTGACAGTCACTGTAAGGGCTGGGGCACACCAAAATCCTCAAAAAATGCACTGGAAGCGCTCTCTTTAAATCTCTCCTGTACCAAAACCCCCTAATAATTACAGGAAAAAAAAATCCCTAGAAAATATGCAGCAATATTGACACAGATTTCATTTCCTTATTTGGAAACAAGAGAATTTGGTTTGGATTTTTTAATTATTTTTAATTTTTTTGGTATACATGACTTTCTCTCTGATCTCTTGAGACATGTGACAAACGAAAACAGCGCATGGAAGAAACTGGAGGTGTTTTAGTGGCGGAGATCGCTGTACGCAGTAAGTGACTGGGTTTCTGGGGTGTTTCTCCCTTTGGGAAGCAATGAAGTTGGGAGCCACCCGTGGCTCGCAGTGTAGGAGTAAGCGGAGGGAGCCAAAGCCCTCTGCCAGAGCCCTTTCCCCCACGGCAGCAGGAGTCTTCAACAGAAGTTGGTCCCCTCCAGGCTTGGGGCTCCAGCAGAAAAGCTCAGTGAAACTCTCCTCATTTACAAAGTGAGTAAAGGCACCCATTTGACATTAATGATAAATGGCCAAAGCACTTACACACTGATTTAGCAATGTAAACTCTGCTCACCCGCATTTGACCTCAGCAACAGCCCAGACAAGCTCTGATAGATTGCCCATGAGTGGGAGAGAGGGCAGGCTTAGGAGCAGCAGGAAAACCTTTCTTTACACTGTGGGTTGGTACTTCAGCATACCCATAACTCTGGTAGTTTAACCCTTCGTGCTTATCCCTCCTGACACACAAATTGAACTGCCATCCGGTTTCCCCATTATAAAACAATGCCTGTTTCCTCCAACTGCTGCCTCCTGGAGGCCCCAGGAATTTCTCCCTGAGCTGGTTTAATTCTGCAGATCCAGCACATCTTTTGAAACAGGTCCTTGGAAGAAGGTAGGCCTAAATCATGTTTTCACTAGAGCCCTTTATACTAGTTTATCAACTACATCCACACCAACCTGAAAGCCAATTTAAAAATACAAATACACATAGAGCAGCATTATTACAATTCAGCATGTTGCACCAGTAAAACCCCATAAATTTTAGAAGATAAAAAAACTGAGGATCCTTTTATAACTTCCAACAGTAAAGCCAAGAGGAAGAAATATCCAGAATTTCAAAATGTAGCAAATGTTATCTGTTCTGCTTTTACAAAGCATGCTAGTGCACTTTGTCCTATTTTAAACGTGCCATCCCAATGTTATCTTTTTCTCTTATTTTATACAGGCAAAGGTTTATCCAGATTTTGCACACTCTCAGGTAAAGAGCAAAGTATGGCAATGAAAATATCAATCCCAAATATGGGTTTTGAGTGACTCTGTCAACATAAAACCCATAGCTCAAAAAGCGAGCTGAAAAATCCATTAAATTTGACAGAAAGGGAAATATTTCAAAATCAAATTTTATTTCTCAACATTATACAGTTTGTTTTCCTCCTTTTGGCACATACCTTACTCTGGACAATAAAATCATACCAATAACTTCAAATACGAAATATTACTTTCTCTTATTTTCACACCCTCTTCCCAAAAAGGAACAATCATGTTTCACTGGGTTAACAGAGATGTCTGAAAGCATTCCTATTTTGAGAGGGTTTAAAAAGGCCTTTCAAAGCCTATTTGTTAAAACTTGATATGGTGACAGACCCACACTAGGGGCATTCAGTTGCACTGATATGGGTGGGAAGAGAACGTGAAAGGCAGCTGACAGGGAAGTACTCACATTTAGTCTGTGTTTCTCTTGCAGATATCATCTTCCACCTACTCTTTGTGATTGAATTTTGTGCTGTTTTATTATAAAACACAGCCCAGCTGTGTTTCTTAACTTTGCCCAATCGTGTTTGGACCTGGACTTCTTTACTAAAGATGTTTATTTTACGGAGGAGAAATGAAAGTCAGAAAAAGTCCTTGTGCACCATTTTACCAGATAAATAAAACATTCCATGAGCTTT
The DNA here is from genome assembly GCF_030463565.1 of Pelecanus crispus. Taxonomy (NCBI): domain Eukaryota; kingdom Metazoa; phylum Chordata; class Aves; order Pelecaniformes; family Pelecanidae; genus Pelecanus; species Pelecanus crispus. The sequence continues at coordinate 11,459,875 of NC_134652.1, read as the reverse complement.
GTGCCTTGAATACTGGGAGCATCCCAAAGCAGATTTGCCTCTCCCCAGTCTCTGCAGGCATTTTAAACTAGTGAAAACGCAAATGTATTCTACTGATGCTGCCTTTTAAAGAGTTGTGATGCCAACAATACTTGTTTCTATAAGGAACATAGGGATATGCAAGCTCAGCATTTTTCAACGCGAAATTTACGTTCAGGGTCCCCCTTCCCTGTCAGTCTCAGTGTGGTACCAAACTCCCCTCCAGGCCTGGTCTTGCAAGGTCCTAGCTTGATCTGTGAAGCCTTTGAACAAGAAAAAAACAAACCTAACATGTCAAGGATGAGAGAAAAGGATGCGTTTTATGTAGCAATAGTTAGAAGGGCCTCAGAATTAATTACCTGACATTTCTTTCCTGCTTCTCAGCATTGTCAGTATTGATTAAGTAGAGTTAAGTAGAGTACAACACATGCTGCAGTAGGTGCAATACTGTTAGGAGTAGGATGTCTTGCTGACTGGACAGGCTTAGTGCTGAATAGCTGCATGGTGTGGATGCAAATTAAGCACATCTGAGGTTGGAAAACAAACTAATGAGCTTTACACTTCCTTGAAGACATAGCTGGTGTCAGATACAACAGGGTCCAGGTGTTAGCTCTGTACCTGAGTAACAACAGCTCTTAAACAGCAAGAAGAAATCATTGGAAAGGGAAAGCATGATTTCTAAATAGCAGGAAATAGCAGGACATGAAACTATTTCCCAGCGAGAGTGATGGTAGGTTCCTTACTTCCAGTAATTACTAAAAAAATATTTAACAAAACTCTTGAAAGAGTAAGAAACATTCCTAGGCCTTTTCCATGAAAATTCCAGGATCCTAAATGTGAAAGCAAGAAGAACGACTACAGCTGTTACACTTCCTATTAATGAACACAGTGGGTGTACCTGTGCCTGTATGTACTGCAGCTTAAGCATATCATAGAATTTTTGCTATTGTTTGTAGAGAGGAAACCTCCTGAATAATGACATTAAATTAAGGATTTTAAGCTCCCCGTTCTTTTTGAAACCTCATTGTTATGAAGATAATGCATAGCTAGAACACGCATACATTATGGCCACAGTTTTCAAATACACACAGATCCCCCTTACCATGGACTCTATTTGCTCCCCTAGGTGTAATCTCAGTCCATATGGATTTATAAGTAACTGAGAAAAATAAAGCTGTTTAGAAGTTGAAATTGTAGCAGACAGCATGCACCCTGACAGCTTGCAGAAAAAAGGTCCGTTGTGACGGCATGCATTTAGCCGTTAAGTACAACAGAGGGCACTCTCTTGACAGAATTGGCTGATTTAGACAGACCAGCGTTAGAAGATCTGTCACGTCGAGGTATTTCTTAGTGGTACAAGTTTCCAAAGCAGAGCAGAGCTCTTGCATGTATTGTGCACCGCAGGACATTTTGATCAGAGAGAGTGACCCTGCATGTTTTTCTCCCCCGTTTGCTGCTTTGCCTCCCTTTCCCCTTCCCTCCTCCCACTAACACCCCAAGTTTCAACACCTGCCAAGTGGCTTTACCTCTTCAAATTCTTGTCCTTGCCAAATAAGATTAACACACCATCTTCTTCTCCAAAGCCCGTTTCTTTTGCCTTGCCTTTGCAACAGTCACTGCTCTCCTATCATGGCTATTCTGTGCAGAAAGCCTTGAACTGAGTTTCCTTGGTAGGTTGATTAATTTTCTTCCTAGTTACGCAATAAGTGTTGCTTTGGAACAAACCTTGCAGGATTGCAGCAGCTGTGAAATGTGCCTGCGAATTCCCAGGCTGCCTCCCTGCCCACCGTGGGATGGAGCCTCTGGGCATACATATCTCCCATAGGTTTTACCGTATTGAGTGGGGCCCATGCAGGCAGTGAGCAATGCTTGTAGGATGGGCAAAGCCCTATTACCAATCCAAGTCTGGATCACTATCTCCCTACAGTACAGAAATGGCTTATTGCTAAAAATAAACAAACACACACAACTGAAAAACAGCTCCCAGAGGTCACTGTGAAAAGGCCTATCTGCCAGAGGAGGCAGAAACGTATGAACAGGTTTCAGCTCCAGAAGTAGTGTTCCTTAGAAAGCACAAATTGTCCATCCTAAATAGCTTGCATAAAAAGTATGGACTATAATTCACCTTAATTCTTCCTAACCTGCATATGGCTCATCACTATTTATTCTACTAAATACTGTTTATGTTGCCAGTATCACAAAATGTAGTGATTGCAAAAGATTTTAGCACAAGCTGAAGCTTGATAGACTTCATCATATAATGGATGATGGATCATGGATCTTTTTCAGCTGGCAGGGCATGAAGATGCTTGCCTTGATCTCTGCATCTGAAAGTCCAACTCAAGGCTGGTCATGGAAACATAGGGAAAGGAAGATTAGTTACAGGGGACACACAGAGTCTGTTTAGAATCTAACATTTGTTTTCCCAAAGATTACATTTTGGTTTTGTCCCAGTTCTTCCTCCCATTTGGATGAACTCTAGTGAGGCATGAGTTTTCACATGCTTTCCTTCTCACAGTTCGGCATTGCAATGCTGAAGCACAAGGCCACAGAGGTCATGGCAAGAAGCAGGAGAGAAATGAACACACACAGGTGTCAAGATGCTAACAACACAGGTTGTAGCGCAATATCACTAGTACAGTGACACACATTTACACAATATTTTGTTCATTAAATATAGGTCACTTCTCAATTGCAAAAGGTAAACACCATTAACCTGGGTGTCCTTTGTTTGACAGTCACTGCCGATGCAAATAACAATTGAGAAGGTCCAATAGAAATTGCCAATGAAAGAGTGAGTCAGATCTAACACAAAATCCTCAGAAGTACAAACCAAGCATGCCGCCTACGCAAGCTGGTACTTTCCATCCTTGACACTCCATATTTAGTGTCCCTGAACAAGCAGTGCCGTGGCACTGTGATTCCTTCCACTCCTGCCACCCCAGGTCCAAGAGTGAAAAAGAAGGAGCAGGGTCTGGGATTAAGTCAGAATCAATTATAGTCAAGCACTGTGCCTTATATGCTGTGCTGGGATCCCACAATTTCAAATCCAAACTTGAGAATGAATTCTCAGTAGCTGGTTATCAGAGGACATGCAACTGATTCTGCTGCAGAGATGCCAGACTAGGTCTGACCTGATATGCCCAGCTAGTGCATCCCCTGCTAGCTCAGCCCTGAAAGGAGTGAAGCCACGTCAGGGCTGCAAGCCTTTCTGTAAGGGGATCTCAACTCAGTAGAACTCCGAGGTAAACATTGCATACGCTGCCAGAATTGGCAATATATTACACAATATAAACACAGGCAACAGCTCAGATCCAGGCAGCATGTATAGAAACTCCCCATCTTAATCCTAATTTAAACACCAAATTCATCTCTTTATTCTGTAAATCCATGACATTTTGTTTAAAAGTCCCAGTCAGGGACAAGGAAAAACCCTACTTATCTCAGAATAGTATCATAAGAGCCATGACTCGATACACAGAAAACACATCATAGAAGTACATACCCTGTATTAGGAGTGAACCTCCTCACTCCGCTCCGAAGATCAAATCTTTTCAAGTTACCTCTATCCAAAGGGCAGCTGTCATACACAGGCGCAGAGGAAAAAATAGCTATTGATTGATTGGACCCCACAGCCCTTTCATGTAGCATATCATTGCCGACCTGCAAAGGTCAAGTCCAGTGGCTTCAGAGAAATAAATAATAATTCTTGCAGTCAGGCACTCAAGGGGGATGCCAGTGTCCTGAGCTCTGTCAGAAGCTGCATTGCACCCTGAAGCACAGAGATCAGCCTGCTTTCCAATCCATTTTCTTTACTCTGTTGTTACAAGAAAAACCTAGTAACCACCTAATGTCTTAGCTTGCTCTTGAAAAGCAATTACGTTAGACATGTTCCAATTCTAAATTCTAAGAGAAATGTTGTTAAATTCCCCTATACTGAAGCCCACCTGCAATGCAAACAGCTGCTCTGTGGTGCAACCAGTCTCCAGCCTGCCCAGATTGCTTCCCACATCGAGCGGCCTGTGCCTCCCCTCCTGCTAAATTTTCTCTGCATGTGGTTTCATGCACATTATCACCCTCCTCCCACAGATTGGCTCCCTCTGGGCATTTACACACTGTGACAGAAAGTATCACTGGAAGGGATTCCCACCCTGTTGCAAGACACTCTACTTTTCTGCTTACATTCACCTGCTCTAATTGGAAAATAACATCAGCGTTTTTCTTCTAGGAGCAAACACAGCAACATACCTCAACACACCTGAGACACAGACATTCAGGATGTATATCACATTGACCTTATTTTAAAAAGACAATTAAGCCACAATAGGTAGCACAGACTTGTCAGTAACATGGCCCTGAAATACGTTTTGAGATCTTACAGGCTTAAATTGCATTCTGCTTTTCCATAAGCACATTCAGCAGAGTCCAAATGATGCAGTACTGCATGATGGGAAATGGGGCATGTAGATCCTACTCCTTGGTGAGCACTAAAGCTGAGGTCTACTGCTAAAGCAGAGGTCTTATCACTGTGAAATGTTTGCACAGCACTATAAATTTACACAGTGATTAATAAGTCCTGATAAGAGCATTCTGAGCACTTCTCATTGTCTTCATGCCCAACACTTCTGTGCTACCACCTTTTAATGAGTACCTCAAAGTACTCTAAAACCAGTAACTGATTAATCTGTAAGATTTAATTAAATTAAAAATTTAATCTTTACAAACTGAGAAAAACTGAGGCAGATAGAATAACATGAGCAGGTCATGGCAGGGGGGCACATCAGATTGGTACTCATTCCAGTAGAGGGGAATGTTACCAGAACAACAGAAATAGTCATCAAGGAAAAATATGTGGCCTGATCTGATACTTCTGAGGATGAATTGTGAATTGAGAAAACTTGCAAATTTTGCATTTATTTTATCTGTATTAGAAAGAGAAATTCCGTATATACAGAAAATCAAGACAACAAATTTAAGGGTTCTGATACACAATTTATTACGTACCTGGTGACCCACAGTAACAAATGAAAAGCACCCATAGCAAACATAAGATAAAACTGAAAGGTTAGTCACCTGGAAGGAAGTTTACACCAACAGGTTTTACCTCACACTTGTGATAGGTGTGCCACCATGCCTCATTGGGTGTCAATCCTTCCTGTGATGTACCCAGACCTCCACCCCCAGCTCACGACCAGCCAGACTCAGGCTCGTTATCTCTCTGAAGGCCAATAATGCAGTCTCAGCTTCTCTCTGGGTATATGGCCTATCTCAGAAGTAATCACAGCACTCAGGAATTTCACAGACATAATAGCTATTTCTTCGGTGGGGTTGATCCCACTGTGGATGGATAAGCTGCTAGCTACCATATAAGCATCACCAGTGTTTTCTACCTTCAGCAACAAAAAAAGCGCAACTATTCTTATTGCATACCCTAGATGTGGGGTGCAGGGTGCAAATAAATCTGAACCTTCAATTCTGCAGTGACTGTTTTCCAAAATGTAAAGAAAAGTGGGGGGAAAAAAACCCAAAAATGTTTTGAAGTTACTGTATGAATGGTCTTTCACTGGACTAAACTGAAATTTTATTCATTTTTTTTCCCTAGGAGAGATCTTCAACCACTTCACAACTTTCTTTGGCAGATGGGGAACCAGTTTTCCTCCTCACACTCATTAACAGATTATGAAAACACATTTGCAACTAACCTGCCTACTGAGTTACTCTAGCAGAGGTCCCTCTCCAAGGCCAGCATAACAGTCACGATGAAAGCTTTGCTATTCCATGACTATTTTGCTCAATAGCCAGAAAGTGCCCAACACCATGTGTTTTAAGGATGATATAGAAGAGGCTGTACAGGTGTTGTGGCTTAACCCCAGCCAGCAACTAAGCACCACGCAGCAGCTCGCTCACTCCCCCTGCCTCAGTGGGATGTGGGAGAGAATCGGAAGAGTGAGAAAAACTCCTGGGTTGAGATAAGAACAGTTTAATAATTGAAATAAAGTAAAACAGTAGTAGTAATAATAATAATATACAAAGCAAGTGATGTACAATGAAATTGCTCACCACCTGCCGCCCAATACCCAGACAGTTCCCGAGCAGCGATCGCTCCCCCCAGCCAGCTCCCCCCAGTTTATATACTGAGCATGACGTCATATGGTATGGAATAGCCCTTTGGTCAGTTTGGATCAACTATCCTGGCTGTGCCCCCTCCCAGTTTCTTGTGCACCTGGCAGAGCATGGGAAGCTGAAAAGTCCTTGACTAGCATAAGCAGTACTCAGCAACAACTAAACCCTCAGTGTTGTTATCAACATTCTTCTCATCCTAAATCCAAAACACAGCACTATGCCAGCTACTAGGAAGAAAATTAACTCTATCCCAGCCGAAACCAGGACAACAGGTCACTCAGGAGACTGACCACTTGAAGGCGGATGCTGAAAGAACACAAGTTGCAGCTCCACCAAGCAATGAGCTGCTCTCTCCAGTGAAGCTGGAAAGGAGAAGGAAAGGGGTAATTTCTTTCATGCCCACTGTTTCTTATTCTCCATTTCCTTCATTTGCCCTGATTTGTTTTGGAAATAGGCAGAAGTTACTGAAAGCATTTTCCAAAACTTCAATAGGAATCAAGGAAAGTGATGCATGGAGATCACTGCCCATCACACTGACCAATATTGCCTTCCTCCTTCTTCCCATGCTTCTGATATTCCTTTGCATCCTCCATTGGCTTTTGTTTCTTAATTTCAAGAATGTTAGAGCAACACTTTGGTTAGCAACACATTTGTACAGAGTGTCAGCCAAAAAAACCAGGCAACAACGGTGACATTGATTTTCTCTGCCACCAACTGCACCAGTCCTTCCAAACGATCAACATATTTTTCCAGTTTGCTCACCATGTTGTCCAAGATCCTAATGTGCCTACTGGGGCATATACAACGAGGTCACATTTGTTTATCATCTGGTGCCATGCAACACGGCATATTGTGTATAGTTTCAGATTCCAGTTGTTTCCTCCTGGTGGCTGGATTTCATGGCAGGGGAGGGAATGACTTGTCTGTTCCAGGCCTTTTCATGAGGTGCCATAGTTTGATCATGCTTGCGTCCTCCTACCACATGTCTCTGCAGAATCAACATACACCGCTAATTACATAGTCATTTCTCACACTAGTTTAAAGGGGTAGCTTGCTGAGAGAAGAAATAATTTTGAAAGAAAATAATTTTCCCATCTGGCATAATTTAACACTGGCCTCACTGGAGCAGAATAAAGGTTCATCTAATTCAAAAGCCTCCCTCTGACAGCTGCTTACAGAAAGTGCAAAAGCCACAGAACACGTACACAGTGAATCTCAGGGTCCCCATAACAACTATTGTAACCTACAGCTATCTTGCAAGACACAAAGCTGTAGGCTTGCATCCTGGCCAAATTCTATCATAGATTATTATATAATAAAATACTGAGATATTGAAAGGAATAAAATGCAATTCCCTGAGAAAAGGGGTTGCAAGGAGGGGAGATTGGGGGTATCTACTTTTTAGTAAGCACAACTGCAAAGGATGAGGCACTTTATATATTTTATCTTTTTACCTTATTTTGAGGCTTTGTATTATGTAGCAAGATTAATGCAACCTATTTTGCTTCAAGAAGAGACTAGACAAACATCTGAAATGAGCAGGGACAGTATTGACCACAGATATGGAAAACTAAAGAGGAGGCACTCTGTCACCTGTGATGCCTGAAGCAACCACAGTCTGTATTAAAAAAAAAGGGGACTAGCTTACTATTTGCCTAATTAACATGACATCTGGTTTCAACTGAATATTAATCGTCTTCATTTCCTGCTCTAAACCACCAATTGTTGTTGCAGGCTGTTCAGCAGCTATTTCCCTTCTCTACAACAGCCGCATTTGAGTGGTGAACAAACAACTCCTGCACATTTCACACGGTCTACAAAACACTTTCAATACCCATCAGGTGAAAGGTACAACCTATTTGTACCAATAAGCCTTTCACAAGTGAACAAAACTGACCCTTCCTGGCTTACTCCTCTTGACCACTTTTTCACAGAGTAGAAAATTAGTCTCTGCTCTGTATTTTCATCCCAACAAGCTCTTAATGTGGTGATGATCCTTGCATTGCACTTCTCCGCACACACTGGAATGATTGATTCTGTTGACAATCTCTGAACACAGCAAGCATGATTCATCATGATCCCAGGTCCCCATATGGCTATTCTCATTTTAATGTTACACATATTTGATTGAAAATGTGTATAACAAGAAAAGGGATGTGTCCTTCCTATAAGGGGTTCCAGCTCCCGACTTGGGAAGGCTTCCAGGCTGAGGATTGCATGCCACCAGGGAACCAGTAGGAATTAGTGCCAGAATTTACACAAATAAAAATATCAGATAAGGAGAAATTGTCTTTCAAATACACAATGGACAAGAAGATATCATATGAGTGGTTTAGATACACTGGAGAGAAAGGGTGGCCATGGTTGCTAAAACAGATACAAAACTGCCAAGGAGTTTTGCTGAGCTGCTTGAAATTTTGGGCATGGTGGAAGTGGGGGGGACTTTGAGGGGTTCATGTGGTCAGTTTTTTGGGTAATAGAGTTTACAATCAGTGATAGGATCTCCATCTAGCATTAGAAATCCAATAAAAGAATTATTAGTAAGCTTAGGTAAGTTCTACAATCTTGTAGAATATTTATCAAAAGGTCAAAATCTATACAAGCCTTCAGAGACGAAAGGTGACATCTTTAGTAAGCAGACAGACGTGTTATTCTGTCTATACTTGTCTCAGGCATTCTGCTCCAATGTAAATATAGTAAATATAGCTCCTTCAGGATGTAAGTACGCTCTTCCAAAAAGGATTGTATGAAAAGCAGTTCAAAACAAGCAACATAACAATCTGGCAACACTGGCTTCAGAAATCCTTGCTAGCTCTTTTCTCCATTCAGCAAACACTCTCTCCTGGAGGGGATCCTGTTTCCCACCAGCCTACACAGTATTGTGGTTCTGATACAGCTACATGGCATTGCCCCATCTACCTTCAGACATCTGCCAGTGGCTCAGGCCACAGGCTGATCTTGGTGCTGATACCTAAATCAACCAAGTGGTACCTAAGAACAGACCCAGATCCAGCTCACAGACCCAGACCTGATTTGGCTGTACAAACAAAATAAAAAGAACAAGTACAAAACTCAAATGGTAGGAAGGATATAGCAGTGCTGACAGACTGCTGTAGTTTTTCTTAGGAATAACTTTAAATTTACAGTCCTTTAGCCTAAGATAGATCAAAAAAAGACAGGAGAAAGAAAAACAGAACAGTTATGAGGAGAGGCTCTAGATAAAGTGAATTTTACACCCCAACAACCGGAACTGACCACAAACAAGAACAAACTGGTTCAGGTAACCACAGAGGAACAACCAGGTTAGACATTATGTCTGTTCAACCACAGGATAACAATTCTCTTGCTATCGTTCTGCCATTGTAGCTCTCTATTTATGGTCAGATATTACAAGCAATACTATGCCCCAGGGCACTGTAACTCAGACACTGAGCATACATCCATGCCCAGGTTTCCATCCCAAGAGTGAAATAAGATCCTCATTCCTTTGTAATTGTCACCTGAAGGTCCGGCATAATTTACCAAGAGGCTGCCCACTTATTGGCATATTCTTAACATCTTTGGCCATCTTAACATATTGGCCATTCTTAACATCTTACAGTTTATAAAAATATCAGGATTAAGATTTTCTTTTCTCGATTATTTCTAGGTACATGGAAGTGGAGCAAGGCATTATTGCAGCATAATACGATTAGGGCAGCAGCACACTGTCAGTTTGCTTTGCCATCACGTAATCTTTGGCAGCACTTCAGCACCTCTGCACCGTTCTGGCAGGAGAGAGCAGCCATGAAACTGGTTTGATCAGTGCTCAGGGAGTCTGCGAGGTGTGGTGTTACCTGGGCTTGGCCGGTGCTGCCATCCTTGCCCTGGCTCTCCCAGAGACGTTTCAGTGGAGGGGCTTAAAACCTCTGAAAATCAGCCTGAAGGATTGCCTGGTGATGAGTGTGGAGCTGGACCAGAGGACATCTTTGACAAGATTGATGTGATCTCTTGACTAATTTTAAACTTGCTCACAAGTCAACATGCCCTGATTTTCAGGGCTCCTAATTAATCGAGCAGGCTTCAACTTTATTTTAGTGACCACCTCTGGAAGACACTAACTTGAAGTTAAGGCTTAATCCTTCTAAGCCTTAGTTCCCACCACACACACACACCTCCTTCCCCTCCACTTTTTAATGTGACTGTGCACACCACAAACTTCCGTTAGTTAACATTTAGAAAGTCATTGTCATCTTTGAAAAGAGCAATGCTTTCCTCACTCCCCAAAGTACCTGACAGTTCAGTTCTTGTGACCCTTAAACATACTCACTTGTAACTGAAGTTTGGCAATATTCATTATGAAGTCCACAAAAGTGGAGAAAAGCCATCTAGCCAGCTGATGGAAGCAATTTATTTTGTTAGACTGCAGACAGATGCAGACAGCTATTTGAGAATCCATTTCTACTATCATTTGTCTTTCATTTTTACTTTATTTTATTAACTGGGGGGGACACAGCAAACTGCTCTGTCATCTAACGCTCAATGTCACAAGTTGTTAAAAATGGAATGTTCTCTTTCCCACAGAAATTTCAGAAAGTGGGAGACAAGCTACAAATAAAAGAAAATATTTTGGAGGGGGGAAAAAAGAATATATAAAACCCTGTTAAAATATAGATTTTCCTTATTTGAGTGAAGAATACTGATAGTGGAGATTTCCCAGCCACCTGTTAAATGTGTTTTTCTAAAACATGCTCCTCTCTCCCAATTCATCAATGTACACTGAGCCAGCAATCCTTAGGAAGACAAGGCATTTAACACATTGAAGTTGTGGATGAGAGGAATGCGGTCAGTCTCAGCTTCTCTCTGCCTTTGCTGCATGTTGAGCTGGACATTTCCCCATTAATTTCTCCCATTTTCCTTCTAGAAATTAATCAAAATCTGCAGAGCAAGAGGATTACCAAACTGCATGCTTTACTCAGATTGTTCAGGTGCAATAAAAGTAACCTGCTAATTACAGACACGCAAAGGACTGATATTTTACTGCAAGGGGTTTTTTTATAAATATATGATGGTAACAGCCCTGCTCACATTGAAACCCGCAGGATCCAAGGCTGGGGACGAACTGCTGCTGAATGACTTCAGGCTTCAGTTACATCAAAGACCTTCCACCAGCTATTGCATAGACAACAGAGCTACTTTCATGACTTAGTATCTCAAAGATCTCAAAGTACTTTCCAGGCTGGTGAAGAAGTGGCCATACTTCTTTCTTCATCCACTGCCACTCTCTTGTGAGAGAGACCTTGTGGTATCTACTGGGAGTGATATGGCTGAAGCACCTGTGCTCCCTGAACACTCTTCAGCTCCCAGCAAAGCCCAGAGAAGGCATTAAAGCAGCTTTCAGGACAAGACTTGCTTTCCTGACCCCTTATAGTGGCTTTTTTGCTGGTCCTTAGGAACCAAAGGGGATTTTAGTGGGACTTGGGACAGATGGTGAGAGCACTACATCACTTTTCAAAGGTGCATTCTCCTTGTCCATGTTCAAAAGAAACAGAAAGCTTATTCCAAGGGAGGCAAGCACCAAAAGCAGCCTGCCTAAGATGTACAGCTCCTGTTCTCATGCCACATCTCCCCCCTCTGCTTAGCAGCCTTTCTAAATGTGTTTTCTTTCTCCAGAGCAACTGGGCTAATGAGCTTGGTCAAAGCATGACATCCACACTCCTATTCCCAGTTTTGGACTAAATCTGGGCACTTTTCACCAGCTACTGTAGACCTGCTGACAGTCTTCCAGCAAGGTTTGTAATTCAATGGAAAAGACCCAGGACAGACAGATCCCTATTGAATTTCCTCTGCTTATTAGCGGAGGGAAGGACAACAGACATTCAAAAATTGTTTTCCTAGAATGCCAGGTAGGGAACAGCCTGCATATTGGCTGATGAACTGTCTGAACCACACAGGATGGGCACCAAGCCAGTAATTAGTGATGCTGCTGCAGCTGGTCAAATTATAAAATCATTGCACCTTACTCAGCTTCCGCTGCCTGCCTACACTCAAGCAGTACCTCTCCTTAAGCCAGCAATCGCATAACGACATGGAGCTAAAAGGCAAAACAAAAGGTTACTCTTAGAAATGTTTAAGGTAACCAGGTCATTTTGTCCAAACTGCCTGGATCCGATTTGGAGGTACTGGTCTCAACCTCATTTAGTGACAGTTAAACCAGTACAGTTAGCTACCACCTCAAAATACAGCTATAGCTGGTATATGCCCAAACTGCCCAAAGGGACGTTCCATACCATATGACGTCATGCTCAGTATAGAAACTAGGGGGAAGCTGGCTGGGGGGCTGCTGCCTGGGGACAGGCTGGGCATCGGTCAGCCGGTGGTGAGCAATTGCATCATGCATCACTTGGCTTTCTTGCGTTTTATTTCTCTCTCTTTTTGTTATTTTCCTTTTCATTACAATTTATTATCATATTTTATTTCAATTATTAAACTGTTCTTAACCCACAAGTGTTCTCACTTTTACTCTTCTGATTCTCTCCCCCATCCCACTGGGGGAGGGGAGCTGAGTGAGCAAGTGGCTGTTGTGGTGCTTAGTTGCCAGCTGGGGTTAAACCACGACGATATCTTAACCAACAAACCTAAACCAAAGTACAACAAAAATGGAGCACTCTTGAGATGCTGCCTGGGCTTGGTATTTGCCAAATAATTTTCAGGTAAAAGTACCTTTCGTTTTCAATAAATACATTCCAACTTTGTCCCAAATGCAGCTGTGATTCCAGACCATAATAATTAATTGACAATCTATATCTAGAACTAGCTAGTATCATTCTTCAAGTAGGAAGGAACAAAAAGGTGCCTAGAAATGTCCTATGTAACTCTTACATAGAGTTTGGGATTCATTAGTCCCTGGGGACTGAAAAACACACACAGGTGCCTCAGATGCACTTTGGTTGGAGACAAACTTATCCAGGTATGCAAATCTGGGAAAATCACAAACTGGGAAAAGGAGGAGGCTTAATTAGAACATCTTATTAAGCAAGTGCTGTAAGTAGGGAGCACAGTGTCAAACCTCTTCCTCTGAAGAAAGGGAGCTGTGAACGGGCTGTCCTTTCAGTCTTTCTAGCCCTCTTCCAAAAAATCTAAATACTTAGCAGATTCCCCAGGGGAGCTGAGAGTGACCAGGAACACATGCTCGTATGCTTGGAGAACACTGCTGTTCTCAGTGCATTTTCCAGGAAGATGTCCTGAAAACCAGAAACGATGCCCCCTCCCCTGGCAATTAGTAACTCCAACATTCAATCCAATCAATCTCCTGGAAAAGGCCAGAAATTAAGGGCAATTCACTGCTGGGTTGTGAGAACTTTAATGTATTAGTTTATTTGTTGATTCTCTCCTATTGACCAAAAAGTACGCAATAACAAAGTTAAGTTAGAGTTACTGCATTGCTGCCAACCTTAAACTGTTAAACAAAGACAAGTTTCCCATTTAGCAGATCTGTTTAACTTCTAGCATAACTGACTGACATGTGAAGAGCTGCAGATTAAAACAATGATTGCAAGGGTGAGGGGGAAGTGAAGAAGCACATACAGTCATTTCCCTTCCAATTTGTCACAGAACAAACAGAGCTACTGATCAGTATTAGTATTACGTGAATTGAATTTGTCACCACATAGCAAACACTTCTGTACAGAATTTAACCACAAACGTGTCCCTGGAAACCCCATTGGACTGCAGTTGAGTAGATAAACATGTATTGCTTGCTGAATATCAGTTGGCTGATGATTGGTTAAAGATCTTGTGGTGATGGAAAATTAAGCACTTTGTGGCAGCTGGAAACTGCCACCAGTATTTTACCCATTAATGGTCCTGAAAGTAAACTACCCAGAGATAATACAAGGACTGCTTTTTATGCAAGAGGATTGCCAGCCATAGGTTTCTCTTTGCTGTACAGAAAAATAATTTCTTCCAGAATATCAAATCAAATCTATCAAGTGACAGAAAAATCCCTGTGAAAAGCATTTCCTTGAGCGATGGTGGGTAACAACCTAAACCAGCACAGAAACATCTGCAAACAAGACATCACTGACAACTAAAGACAACGGGGACAACTAAGACAACAAGAAACAGCTTCATTCATCCTCTAATCTTCTCTCTGCTCTTCTTTTGTGGAGGAAAACTCATTTTCCAAAATAAATATGTTACTAAAAAAGCTGTAAAATACTTACTAAACCACCTTTTTTTTCCCTGGCAAAGTTGTGTTAAAAGCCCAGAGCTCCATCAATATCTTGGAATTTTGCAGCTTCCAGTTACACAAGAGAGCATTTACCCATTTTTTAGAAATGGAAGAGGGTATTTCTCCCTCTTTCAAAACTGTGGGACTTCTCAAGAAAACAAAAAGTCAATTCCCCATTTTTTTTCCAAATTTCTGAAAAAGTTAGAATTTTCCAATGGACAAAAGCAACAGCAACAAGAAGAAAGTTCCCCTCCCCCCGCCACTGTTCAGGGAAAAGATCCCAGTTTTCATCCCCATTCTTACTGACAACATCTATCAAAGTCCAGCACCTGAGAGTCCAGGAGTAACTGCTGCCTCCAGAGCGTTCCCAAGGAAGAGACACAGGTACAGGCTTTATTTCCAGTGTCTGGAGAATGCGGGTGGGTGGGGAGACCACCTTACCACAGTGGGCATTAACTAATGCTGATAGGCAGGGATGGTTTGAGCCCTACACAAACAGGTGAGTCACGGAAAAGTCCAGGAGGACCGGTGCAGACTCTGTTCCTGCTCCACTCTGGCAGTAAGCAACCTGGCAGGTACGCACACCTCACCCAACACTCTTCATAAGCCCAACCCTAGCACTGACCACCTTTCTAACCACAAACCCTCAACATTGTGGCAATTAATAAAATACAGTTTCTGCCTTCTCCTCTTCCATTGGTTCACTCTGACCTGGTTCTAAACAGGTGGAGGAGGACAGTTTTCTACCTTATTTCTGATCTTTTGCTTTTATATGCATTTTCTGACTAGTGTCACTTTTTCTGCAGTTCAGGAAGGACAGAAAGGTACTGTTCTGATTTGCACTGTCCTGTTCAAGTCCTGAATGTGCAGTCACATAGAATCATAGAATATCTCAAGTTGGAAGGGACCCATAAGGATCATAATGTCACGAGTGGGAGTGATTTAGGTCAGAGTTTATTGTGTTCCTAGTTTCATATGTGAGCACTTTTCTCCTCCCCTCCCCCCAGGCGAGAGCAAAATGCTTAATCTACAGTAAGTAGAGCAAAGTCCTCCTCCTGCACAGTTAGGATGCACCAAGCAAAGGGGAAAGCAGCACATGCTATCAGCATGGTCTTGGGGCCAAGTACAATGCCAGCAAGAAGTCTGTCAAAAGATCATTTATTTGTGTATACTTTACCTAGCTAGACTCAATGGCCTGTGCTTGGGCTGTCTATTGTTGCAATATAGAATTATATGTCCTTCTAAGGTAACATGACAGAAGATAATATATATGTATTTTAAAAATGGCCTAACAATGAGTTTGCAAACTACATAAGAGGCAGACCTTCAGTGATCACAGCTTCCATAAATCGTGCACTTGCAAGATGCGCACAGCAAATTCCTACAGAGCTCAGATGCAGACTGCTATGAAATGGTCCTGAGTACAGACATCCTAATTAGAGATATTCCAACAACTGGATCAGATATCCATTTACATTCAGAGTTTTGCTCCGTGTGGATGAATTGTGTTTTTAAGCTAGTGGTTATTCTAGATGGAGATGCCATTTGTCTCTGTGTCACAGTGTTAGGCACACAGTAATCCTTGCTGAGTGTTCTGACTTGCGCTACGCTACTGAAATGTGTAACGTAATGAAGTCCATAAAATAAATTGTGAAGAGGATGGTTGCAGTATTAGTCACAACAGCAGTTTTCAATATTCACTAAGAGCACAGTACCTGAGCTGCATTCTAGCACGGAGAGGAACATTTCCTTTTTATAAAGCTTCACACGCTTTCTGCAAGAGTTAGTAAGAAATACAAATCATCCTTTAAACAGCTAACAGTAAGGTTGGCGTCCACAGTTCTGGAAATGCTATAGTCTTTGGGAACTGCATATATCCTCAAAAACTGACAGCCTTTGACCAAGTGTTTATTACACACTTGAATATTAAGAACAAACTAGGAAGCATTTATTTACTGTTAATAAGCACTAAGGAAATAATCACCACTTGCAACACTATCCCATTTCTATATCCCACAGTATAAGAGACAAGTGCTGTGCATTAGACTCCTTTCTTACCTCAGCACAGCACTTTCTTACCTTCCCAGGTAAGAAAGACTAAGAGTAAAATTCTGATAAAGCCAAGCTGATTTGTACTTATTTTTGCTCCCTTAATGGATTCCTGCTGACACTTTGCAAGAATACCACCAACAGATTTGACAGACAAAGGAAAACTGTATTTAAACTGAAACTTAATTCTAGCAGCAGATGATATGTACTTGACATTTTCCTGGTAAAGGGTTGCATCTTCTGTGTTGTATCTGAGCTTAGCAGCAATGGTGACACTGACTGATCTGCTTTGCCACAGAGGTCCACAATTCATCTGCTTAATCCTACAGAGCAACCTCATGTGGGCTTCCAAGTAATGCAGCAGAGGTCCAGCCAGAGGACATTTACAAAGTACTTCTGGTAGTTGCTGCAGGGGGGACACAATTTTGACAGAAGTATCAGAGGACACTGACCAGCTTTGCTGTCTGATCATACCAAAACATAGGGATATTCCAGTCAGAAGGGCAAAAAGGTATCCTAGAGATGGTGACAAGCAGATGGCCTTTTTTTGTCAGAAAATAGAAGGCAAAAAGTTATTCTGTCATGCAACTCTGCACTGTTCTATAGTCTTCACTAATCGCAACTGCCATTGGCTTCTGCTTTTCACCTCACAGATCAGTTTGGCTTTATTGGTCCCCCACAGTTTTCAGTTATTTTCATACTTTATAGTACCATAATCAAATTCCAAGAGAAATCTTAGGCTATTATCTAATACAGTTAGCATACAGCAGAAAAATTACCAACTTGGCATAAATCACAAAAGCTGTGATTTTGTGGTTTATGGGACAAATTCATACCCAGAATAAATCTATTGATCCAGGTATTTCCCCAGCTCTTCAGGTAAGTTCTTCAAGAGTTTGGAGCAAACCAAAAAGTAAAGATTAAATCCCAAATTTTGGAGATTTCCATATGTGTTGTATTACTAGATTTGGAATATTCTTCCAAACCTCAACTTTCTCCTTGAGAAAACCTTGTAAGGCTGATTTTTAACAGCTTTATGTCATTGATGATATCATAACTGAAGTTAACCAACTGAGTAAGGTCTACTGAGCACATTCGGAAGTACCCAGCCAAAGAATGCAGTTTAGAAACATGTAAATTTGAGTTTTTTACAGTTATGGCATAAAAGAACAAAATTAGAGAGAAAAAGGATGTCCTGATTTATCTCCATTTTTATCTGCAACTACATCGTTCAAAGCCTATTTTCTCAGGAATGCGCGATACTGGCGATGATCGCTTCTCCAGCTGCTGACACATAAAGGCCAAATGCCCTTTCTCTCTATTCTCCACCCCCAAAGCTGCCTTCAAATTTCAATGTAAAGTTCTGACATATCAGCTCCAAAGAGTACGAGCAATTTGCAGATTATTATTGGCCTGCTGAAATGGCTGTTCCATAGGAGCTGCTACTAGACTCACTAACAGTGCTGCCAAATCGTTGTTAGCTTCACAGTATAGTTGAGCACCTGTGTAACTAGTTCACGTGATGGGCGCTAATCTCAGGGAAGACCAGAGGAAGAAAACATTTCACTTCTATCAGTCTGAGCATTTCATAACAAAACCCAGAGATCCAATAATCTTTATATTCAGAAGCTAATCCTTACCCTCCACAACTACACCTACAATACAGCCAGATAACTCTTTGTCCAGAGAGCAATTTTGTCAGTAAAAAACTGTCCTGTAGACTTTCCGCCTCTCCACCGCTCATGAAAGTAAGTCTGCCAGCCACCCATATATACAGGTCAACCAATAAACCTTGCTTTTAAACCCCATGACTCAATTATCTGGCAGCATTCTTGTACCTTCAGAAACAAACGTGAGCCACTGTGTTCAGCCGTTAAGAAAGTGAAATTGCTCACACCACCTTATTCCCTCTGGCAGGGCTGAGGTTTACTGCTGTTATCCTTGGGTAGGATACAGCAAAGGATATTCACTCCAGAGCAGCAAATAATAAGAGGCAGCTTGGGAGCTTCTCAGATCTACAGACACATACCTTCTCTTCGCTTGCTCACACAGGTGAAGTCTAAACACCCTGCAATTTATTTCAGTGGGTTATGCACTCTACATTTTTGCATATTGAGCAGTGCTATGTCCTCTGAAACATCCTGTCTTTTTCATAGTAACATCTTCTTCAGCATTTTTTCCTACCTTTTAGATAGTAGGAAATACAACTACTTTCCCATTTTGAAATCAAGAACAAACAGATGTTTTCCTTACCATGATGGTTTCAGGAGGGTTTTCACACAGCACCTGTTAAGCTCTAGAAAAAGCTATAGTTACGGCTTTTTTCCAGATCTTTAACCCACATGTTAAATGGGTTAACTTGGCTAACTTCCTCTATCAAAACATTGTTCTTTGTATTATTGGAATACCTAGATCAAAGACTGAATTTCAATGTTTTTGGCCTGACATTCACACTGGAAGGGACCATATTGAAACTGAAGAGCTTGCAGGACAGTTAGAGGATGCAACAGATGACAGTGATTAAAAGCAGAGGACAAACAGAGGTAACTATATGGTATCATGTGTTACCTAAGTAACTGTTACGCTATCAGCAATAGATAATTTTTTTTTGCTATGTTTTTCTCTCTATCAAGATTTATATGCAGTATTTCAAAGGGGCTGAACAAGTTCTGCCCTTATGTAGTCTCTGATTAAAAAAAAAAAATTAAAAAATCTTTTGGCTTGGGAAAAGAAGGTCAGTAAGAAATAAAAAAAGTAATCGAGTACACAAAAATGTTGCAAGATAAAAGCTAACCACTCTTCCACAGAAGAATGTAATGCTGTTTGCACCAACCCTGTGACAGCACAGGAAACTGCATATTTTTCTCTGCAACCTGAGCAGGAGCCCAGCAAGGTAGTCATGAGCAGGGATAGCTGCATTAGCTGTGCTTCGACATTCTCTATCTGGACTCAGTAGAAAGGATTGGTTAGCTCAGTTGGTTAGAGCATGGTGCTAATAACACCAAGTTCACAGGTTCAATCCCTGCTTACTGCAGGGGGGTTGGGCTTGATGATCTCTCAAGGTCCCTTCCAACCTAAAGCATTCTATGATTCTATGATTATTACAACACTACAGCAAGATCCCTCAGAGCATAGAGCCACAGCCCACACTGTTAAAGAATAACATTCTCTGCAGCAACAGGCAACTGCTCAAGCTTCAGGCCGTGCAAACTGAGGAAGAATTGAGAGGGACTTCCCCCAGCCTCCAGTAGAAATCCACATAACGGGCAGTCACTTAAATGCATTGTCTTAAGATGACTGGAACCAACAATCACAAGGGCTCTCTGCAAAGTTATTCTCTGAGAAGGTTATTGACTTTTTAAATTTTAAACTCTATTTTAACTCTGGGCACTGAACCTCCATTAGAAAAGTTTCAATGTCTGAAAAGCATATGGAAACTCTCTACTGTCAAAGTCGCTTCACTGAGAAAATCCTTTTCCAAATCATTGCAATTTAATGGGAAAAAAAATCCATTCCATACTGAAATTCTTCTTCACCATATAGATCTATAGCAATTCTACACCATTTGCTATAGAACTTTGAAGCCATACTTGAGGTGATCTTGTAATCACATAAAACATACCACTAACAGACTAGAAATCCAGTTGGTAGACAGTGTCCCATGGAAACAGTGTTTTCAGGTTTGTAAGCTTGTGAGTAGGCTGGGTAAATCACTAAGGTGAGTGCACTGCATAAAAACAAGTTATTATTACATGAGGGTGTAGCTGTCACAGTATAAAAGATGGTTGAGTAAGCAGACTGAACAGCAAAGAGCAAGAAGCTAACAACAGTGCTAAGGAGGTTACAGAAACAACAACTGATATTCTACTGAAAGAGGTGAGTGACCGAAGACAAAAAAACTAAGTAAAAAAAAAAATGTTGCTTGCTTTGTCCACTTCTTGAGCAGAGGTGCTTAGCTGATATTAACAACTCCTTGTTGCCACAGAGTCAAGACTTAAATGATACTGTTGATCTCTTCTGCTCTCCCCTGTGACACAATGCATGTTCTGGTCTTTCATAGCAAGCTCATTAAAAGATGCTAGGAGAGTTTTATGGTTTTATGTATGAGGAGTATCTTCTCTAGAATATCTAGTTCCACGTGCCAGTCTTGACTAACAGCTACTATATGATCACTTGCTTTGTGCATTTGTACTTTGGGGCTGGAGATGGGAAAAAGAAAGGAGATGGAGAAGGGAAAAGAAGAAATTCTAAGTTCCTAACTCTTATGACAACTATTTTATACATGGAAATCTGTGAGATAATGAATCAATGTATACCGGTATGTATTTTTGAAGAGCATGTGGACTTACTGCAAGACTGGAAGACAGCAAATAGCACTGCAACCCACAAGAAAAAAGCGGAGGATCCCAGCAACAGCATGGGTGCTAATTTTTTCTAAATAATGAAGTAGTACTAAGGAATATAAACTACACCAGTGACTACACAGAACTAAGTGAAGCCATCAATACCTGCCTGGATATACCTACCTCCCAAGACAAACATCATAGGTTTGGGTTTGTTTTGTGTTTTGTTTTTTTTTTTTAAAAACAAACATGGATTGCAAAATTTGGAGATAAAGAGAATGCAAGTGAGATGAGATCTAGCTGGCTGTTACAGAAGTGTTTCCTAATGTGTCTTCTTGCAAAAACTTAATCCGAAAAAAAAAATAATTTAAAAGCACCAGTGTGCACCACTTTTGAATGAAATAGAAGAGAAGGAAAGTAAACAAAGACTGATCATTTCCAGCACTTGGCAGAATCTCCAGAGCCCTGGGTTCTCCTCCAGCTTTGTTGGGAGGCTGAAGTCAAACACCTTCTACATTAGTTCCTGCTCTACCTTTGAATATGGGACCCTCTCCTTACATATGGTCAGCAAGCTGGGATCTGGATGTACTACTCCAATATGAAATAATGATATTACTTACACCAAAGGTATTACTACAATATGTAGGTGTTTAAAATGAAGTATGGTATGTGACTGCATATCAGGAGGAAGTCTTGCAATGACCTGCGCTCCACACCATGGGCTGAAATGTGACTACGCTTGGGACCTCAGAACCCAGAAGAGGACAACAAAAGGTGTTATCACAGAACAAGTCTTTTTTCTGGAGTATACACAGTATATGGAGCAGACACTGTTCCAGCAGTTTTTAGTCTTCACAAAGTGACCGAACAGATTAACACTGTCCACATGTTCCTCTGTTATTCAGAATTACCTGCCAAATACTTATATAATTAATGATCCATTTCTCACCGATGATGCTGATTTGACATTTATAGAATTTATAGCATTTATTGCATTTTCCTGCAATCAGACGGACAGATTGCATTATATGATACAGACATGGGCCCTGCTTGGATGCCATAATTGCCTCAAGGAAGATTTTAAGTTGGATGTTACCAGTTATAAACAGAAATGTGGTGTTGCGGGAATATTTTCTAGCATTTGCCTTCCTATTGCATACTTCTACCAGGAAGCACCTTCTTTGGATTGCTACAGAGTGAGTCAAAATGCTGTGATTGCAGTCATAGCTAATTCATTTAAAGCTACAGACAGACTGTCAGAGAAACTCAAAGCACAGTCTTGGGGAAAACCATACTATGGCAGGTGTTGTATTTGAAAGGTTAAGAAAGGAGCAGGCTGTGTGCCAAAGAAGAGGCAACACTCAGGAGCTCCAAGTGGCCTCAAAGACAGTACTGTCCCATGGTACAAAGACTAATCTTGGCAGTGCACACTGCGGTGTGGATGAAATAGCTGCCTCAGGCTTAAAAGGTACTCGAAGCAGCACAAGCTAGTGTGTGAAGTGCCATCCCAGCATGTACAAGACTGGGGCTGAAGACACAGTCTGCTTCTCAACAGTTAAAGTATTTCTCAGGTTTGTATCAACGGCAGCAAATTATATTGCAAAACACCCAAGCCCAGCTGGAAAGTGCCAGGACATTGTGCTTCAGCATTTCAGAAAAAAATAATGCAATTTTGTTCAGCTAAAACTGACCTCTTGCTTTTCAAGGCTTGGAAGATCCTCAAAGCAAAACAGAGCTCACTCAGCTTTCTGAAACTGCTAGAGACAAAAGAAAACCCCTTCCCAACCATCTCTAAGACTGGTATCTTCCAGAAAGTACTTTGTAGGAAACACCCTGAACAGAAATCGGCTCTTTGCAGCAGAAAATGATAGAACTGACTGCAAAAAGGCTTTGGCAGCAACCACTGAGGGCTCAAGAGCTCGGTAGAGCTGAAGAACGCTACTTGCCTGCGTTTGCTGTTAAGTGCTTTCTCTTCTGTCATTTGTTATAATTTACAGACAAACAAGCCCCCTTCCCTCCCACTTCCTAACAGAAAATACCACCTTCATAGCACAAGAAATATGCTTCACGATCTGGCACAGGCACAAGGCAATATACATCAAAGGCAGGTCTCACCACAAGTGGACAAGAAGTCACAGGAGCACCGTGTTAACACTACGTTACACAGAAGCAGCAATCTTCAATCTCCTCCTCACCCCAAATTTCCCAGCTTGTTGTCACAAAGTCTCGTGTCATTTTAGCAACTACCGGCAGGAGCACTGGGGTGTCACTAGAATGTCAGTATTTTTTACTGAGAGATAAATTATTTGAGTATCGTGCTCTGAGATGCATGCACTGCAATAACCTGTGAGCTCAGAAGCAGAAGAAATGTGTCAGAGGGGACAGAGCTCCCTGATAAAATCCTCCTGGCTTCTCAGAGCAATAGTCTTCCCTCAATGTATTCCTCCAGAAAAGCCTGGAAAAAGAACACAGTATTATTGCATCTACTGGAAAGCAGCAGTCAAACTAGGTCTTGCCAAAGATGACAGATGCAAGTCTGAGTCAGATATTAGGCAAAACCTCCCTTGCCAGCACTTCCACTGAAATTGGGAAGACATTGGTCCAAGCACTATTCTCAAATAAAAGAACCCCAGAACTGCAGGACTGGGGTGGGGGGGAAAGCAAACCACAGAAACACACACTCCACCTCAGCTGCTTCTGTACAATCTGGTCCAAAAGGGCTGAAACATTCCTCTACTGAACCTGACAGGTGAAGGCATTAAGAGACTACTTGGCATCGCAAACACAGTCAGCATAAACAAAAGCCAGGATAAAGTTACCTAAGGACGACTGCTCTGAAATGACTGTTGACGGCAATCTGGATAGCTGAGCCCAGCTTCCGGCTGCCATGTGGGTAGGAAGTGTTCCAAGGTGCTCAAAATGCCACAACAAGCTCAAAGGTGTCTGGCCCATTAACCAAGGCATTGGCAAGGTTCACCACAGCAAGAGCTATTGCAGCACTGTAACAGACAGGAGTCCTTCCTTGGTACTGAAGGGCACACTGAGACCACGCTGTCACCAACTAGCAGTACACCCAAACCTCAGACACTGTACTTCCCTCTTACTCCTCTTTTTATTCTGCTGCCTCCAACTTCTTTGCCTGTCAACAGATTTTAATTAAATAAGCCTAATTAATCAGAGCATTTTGGTTTAATTGTTTCAATGGCATCCTGAGTTTGGACTGAATATATATTGCAACTCAGGGCAGGTCAGATTTTACAGCTTGTCATGTATTGTTTATCACACTTCAGTTGGAAAGAAAACAAATGGGTATATGGGATGCAGCACAACAGTAATAGAGAGATGAGGCAAGTACCACTAGCAGTGAAGTGTGAGATTGCCTCAGTGTTACTGTTGTTCATCTCTCTCCATCGGAGACGGCAGTTGCATCATGTATAATACTGGGTTTGTGCAGCAAAGTTTTGGTAGCAGGGGGACTACAAGGGCAGCTTCTGTGAGAAGCTGCTAGAAGCTTCCCCTACGTCCGACAGAGCCAATGCCAGCCGGCTCCAAGACGGACTCACCGCTGGCCAAGGCTGAGCCCATCAGCGACAGTGGCAGCACCTCTGGGATAACACATTTAAGAAGGGTGAAAAAAACCCTGCGCAATGGCAGCTGGAGCCAGAGAGAGGAGTGAGAATATGTGAGAGGAACAGCCCTGCAGACAGCAAGGTCAGTGCAGAAGGAGGGGAGGAGGTGCTCCAGGCACTGGAGCAGAGATTCCCCTGCAGCCCCTGGTGAAGACCCTGGTGAGGCAGCTGTGCCCCTGCAGCCCATGGAGGCCCACAGGGGAGCAGATATCCACCTGCACCTGGGGAGGACCCCACACAGGAGCAGGTGGATGCCCAAAGGAGGCTGTGACCCTGTGGGAAGCCCGCACCAGAGCAGGCTTCTGGCAGGACCTGTGGACCCAGGAGCCCAGGCTGGAGCAGGTTTTCTGGCAGGGCTTGTGACCCCATGGGGGACCCACACCGGAGCAGTCTGCTCCTAAAGGACTGCACCCTGTGGAAGGGACCCATGCTGGAGCAGTTCATGAAGAACTGCAGCCCATGGGAAGGACCCACGCTGGAGCAGTTTGTGGAGGACTGTCTCCCATGGGAGGGACCCCATGCTGGAGCAAGGGAAGAGTGTGAGGAGTCCTCCCCCTGAAGAGGAAGGAGCAGCAGAGACAACGTGTGATGAACTGACTGCAACCCCCATTCCCCATCTCCCTGTGCCACTGGTGGGGAAGGAGGTAGAGAAAAATCAGGAGTGAAGTTAAGCCCAGGAAGAAGGGAGGGGTGGGGGGAAGGTGTTTTTAAGATTTGGTTTTATTTCTCATTATCCTGCTCTGATTTGATTGGTAATAAATCAAACTGGTTTCCCCAAGTTGAGTCTGCTTTGCCTGTGATGGTAATTGCTGAGTGATCTCTCTCTGTCCTTATCTCGACCCACAAGCCTTTTGTTATATTTTCTCTCCCCCATCCAGATGAGAAGGGAGCAATAGAGTGGCTTTAGTGGGCACGTGATGTCCAGCCAGGGTCAACCCACCACTTATAGGCAGGGTAGAAATTCTCATCCTGGACAGAAAAGTTTGGCAGGTGATGGGGGAGAATGAAGGCAATACTAGTTTTTGTTTATTTGCTTGGGTTTTATGTTTGTTTGCATTTCAAATATTGCCCTTGGTTCTCCAGTGAGAACTGAATGAACACATGCAGCCTTGTGAAGCAATGGACACACTCCTCTGCTCAGCTTGTCAACAGGCACAACGTGCATTTTATGCAAGATGGGCGGTTTAATTTGCTTTGCAACTGAATGCAACCAGAACAGCTGAAGAAGTTCCAAATCCGCCAGCAACGTAAGCAAACAAATTCAGATACCAGGAAAAGATCCAGGAGAAGCAGCAGACAGCACTTGGTGCCCTCCACGTTGCTCAGGGTACCAGCAGTGTCCTGCAGAAAGGGACTACCAATGGCTGCTCCAAATGTCTACCAGCATTTTTTTCTGCTCAAATAATTTTCTTTGACCTTCAAACTTTTACACAATCAAGACTTCACAAGTAGTCCAATACCACTGGTGACAAAGGTCATGAAACTACCAACGCAGAATAGGCTGCTTGTCTGTTTACAGCCAGCATGAACAGCATGTTTTCTGTTCTCTTGCATTCTCTTTACTCTGTAATTGTTTTCCTCTTTCTGTAATTTTTTTTCTTTTTAACAAAGTTTTCAGCACTGCATATTCTTCATTGGACATCAGGAACAAATCCAGCATGGCTTACTGGTACAGTGACTGAGTCTCATTTTATCTTGTTCACATGAAATATCCCACATGCTCTGAAACAGAAGATGTAACCCAAACAGTCTATGTCTGAGCTTGCCCTGAACAGGCAGATGACAAAACATGGTCATCTGCCCCAGCTGTGGCATGAAATCTTGTAAGAAAAGTTTGCAACATGAGCAGTAGGTCTTCTCCAAATCATTTGGGGCTGGGTCACGGGTCTTGAGGTAAGTCAGCAGTATATCAATAGCCATCTCATTGAGTTGCTGCATAAGATCTAGTAGTGTTATCAATCAAAGGTAACTAGGTGATTGCAATTTAAACCACAAGGTCATAAACGGTGTAGAATTTTATGTGACGCATTTTGTCTTGAATTCATTCGCTATTAGAATCATTGCAAGATGAGCTGCAAGTTCAAGTCCTCTAATTCACCCCCTACCCAAGCCAGAATCAACTATGCACGTACTTCTGCTGCCATCCAAACCCAAGAAAAATCCCTGTTCTGGTAATATTTATTGCAGAGTCCTCTCTGTCCATAGCAACTTAAATCTGGGAAACATGCTAGCTTAAAACACGGGAGAAGCCCCACTGAACACAATGGAGATTCAAGTAAAATATCTGTGCTTAAGTGCACACCATGACAAGTCTGTTTAGTTATTTTTCAGGACTTCCCACAGGCTAAAGTACCTTTTCAGAATTATATTTGCTGTAGCTAAACCAAAAAGCATCCAATTCATCCGTTTGGCAAGTCTATTGCAGTGACTGCAGTGTAAATGCCATAGATGTGCATTCGAGCATGTTAACACACCTGTACGTCATACATTGATTAATCAGGTCTACAAAGTCACTTACTCACCTCATTCCAAACCCTTACTAAACATGACCCAGGGGTTATAACTTAGCCACAGGAAGTACTGATTGCCTGAAGTTGAGTATCACTACATTTTTTTCTCGATGTATTTCCCTGAACTGCAATATACGCCTATGTATTTTTAGTCAAGCAAATGGCTTCTTTCAAGGTCAGCAGCTTCAGTTGGCACAAAATTGAATTTGATAATTCTTTATCTGCACAACCCTGAAAAGCTACATGTGCTATTGATATTGAAACGACCTCAATACAGTCCCTAAATTTCTGAACCTTTTAGGCACCAAAACACAAGTGCCTTCATCAGTAATAAGCAACTTCAACAAGAGAGGCTTAATTAAAATCCAGATCCACAGTTTAAAGCAATGTCTCTTTTTGTGACCTTGCACTATGATCATCTTAAAAGCCTTCTAAAATTTATCTCCAGTGGTCTGTTTCAACCTATTTCTAAAGAAATACATACTGTTACTCTGCAAATTAAAGACCATGCTAGTACTCACCAGACAGCATAATTCTTTGGTCTTTTAAATCTATGCATCTAATGAAGTCCATAGAATTAAATCACAAAAGCATCAGACACCGTATCTCACAACAAGCCACAACTTGAACTTCTTATACTCAGCCTGGTCTTTAATTAGGACAAAAGTGACTCAGTCAAGGCTTGAGCTGAAGCACATGTAGAAGGAAAAGATTTCAGAATGTTATAGGGGTTCTGCACTTTTCCAGGAACAATGTGTAAGCAGAAGATCTGTATTTTAAAGGCTGGTTGTTATAGCTGAGCTCTGTATTTGTTTATAATGGCACCTCATCAATATCAATGGCATTACCTCTAGTCTGAAAGGAAAAAAAAAAGCCCCTGTTATAGAATTTCTAAATTAGAGATGGACCCCAAATCAGATCAGAGCTCCTCAGAATATCAGAACAAGAGCTGAACCCCAAGGCTTATCCTTTGTGTTAAGCACAGGTGAACAGATAAGGTCCAAGACAACAACAAATGAAGGTCTGTAACAGACATCATAGCAAACCAATGTATCTACTGCTCCACCACCAAAAGCACGGTATCTTAAAGAAAAAAAAAAAATCATTGTTTACTCTCTTGTTCAGGTAAATTACTCAGGATTGACGTTGACAAATCAAATCTTTATGGCTATCTATACTATAAATGGAATTTGGTTGTTTCAACAAAAGTTTAACCACCTAAACAAATTACAGCACTGTGATAACACTTAGAAGCAATCCAAGTGGTCTTTAAACTTTCCTCATCTAAATATTACACGTCAGATACCGCTCACTTTGAACACTAGCTTTTTTCCCTCTTTTATTAGTCTGTAGATCCAAAGTCTAAAGTCACCAACAAAGATTTTCTCCATTTTTTTACTTCCAGTTTCAATGGTCAATAGTCAAAGTCTCTGTTCATAAACTGTCATGTCTGCTTCTCTTGCCCACATTTTATCCTGGCAGTAGGGGAGGTTAAGTACAGCAAAATGTTCAGGTAAATGTGTAGGCAGAATAACAGAGCCAAACTATGAAAACTACTGAACAAATGAATTGGAAGCTTCAGTTCTTGGATCATGTTTCAGGATTGGATTTGAAAGTCTGGAGTTGATGCAGAAGCCAAGCTCTGCATGGACACAACAAAATTGTGCTGAGCTTCAGAATGTCAGCAGACCCTCTACTTTAGTAGGCAGTTCTCATTTTCATCAGGAGCTAAATACCATGAAACCTTCACAAGTTGCTGCAAGCTGCATGTAGGCTCATTTGTATCCATTGTGTCTGCCCACTTCATGTTTGAGCAGCCTCCATTATGTCATTAAGCTTTAGAGGAGGAAAAGACCTGATAATTTAATCTGTCCACAGACTTTCATCAGAGCCTTGCTGTCACAGCCATGCAGCCAGGCAGAATGTGTGCTGGATGGTATCCAGAGTTAACATGCAATATAGGGCATTCAGTGCTTCTGGGAATGGCTTTACTTTGTTGGAGATTACGCAGAGACAGCTTCATTAATTTTTTCATCTATGTTTCTTATCAGATGGAACAGAAGTGATCAATGCCAAATATTTTTTGTGCCAGAGTTGAGAAGAACTAGTCTTTTGGGGACAAATTCTGATCCCAAATAGACCAATGTAAATCCACAGTATTACATAGTTTCCAGTCAAAATCAGTAGAATTATCTGTCAGTTGTTATGCTCAGACTCAGCAAGTCAAGATACAAATCAGACGCTTTTAGTTCCTGCAAAGTGACTGGTGCCAGTTCATACTTGTGTGTATTTAACATCTACAGTTATCTTAAAAGTCTGTTTCATAGAATCATAGAATGCTTTGGGTTGGAAGGGACCTTGAGAGATCATCGAGCCCAACCTCCCCCCTGCAGTGAGCAGGGATTGAACCCATGACCTTGGCGTTATTAGCACCACACTCTAACCAACTGAGCTGACCCGGCTGGTTTCATCTGGTTTTAAAACCATAGATGCTTACTGGGGCACACCACTCAAGCTCTGCATGAAGAAAGGGGAATGCAAGATTGTCAGTGGTAACATGGAAGCAGCCAGTTCAGTCAGATCCTTCAATTTTATGCAGCAGCCGTACCAGCCAACAAAATAAGTGCGCAGCTGCCTTTGGGCACCACAGAGCAACTGCAAATACTCAAACATGTGCAGTCTCATTAATTGATCTGAACAGTTTAACTACACATCCATCCCTTTTATACAAATGCTTTAACACAGTATGAATGACTTATAATATCCTGGCACCAAAATTTACTACAGGTAGGGCAATTATTTAGGCTGAAGGGTTAGAGTTTATCACTCAACAGCCTATTGCATTTGAGCAGATTTCATATGACCAATTAAAAAAGGCTTCTTATATGTTACCTACAAGTGACTAAACTCCAGCTTTGTGTGGTAATGACCTTTAGCTCCACTCTTCGCAGCTCGGACTGGTTGCACAACTTCAGCAAGTATCACTTTTAATCAGCATTCAGGGATACCCTACAGTTGTACATTCACTGGCAGGTATCTAAAATATGCCTGTGAATCCTCCTGTCAGTAATGGAGCTGGAAGAAAGCTGGAAGAAACTCTCCTTTCAATTTCTTTTGCTCCCTTTTGGTGCATATTCTTCATCATTCAAGTGTCAAGTGAATTGCACAAAGGGCAAATGATTAAATTGCTTGTGTGATATTTGAAAGAAGTGTTAGTGTGACTAGTGATACTTCAGATAAGCACGGAAAATGTATCTAAACAGAGAAGAGCCAACTACTGAGCCTTCTATCACCTATAAAAACTAGCAAAAGAAAATACGGGTTATCACATGCTTAAAAACCACATACATCCAAACACTTCCATCAAAAATTAATACTCTGAATAAATATTTTGAGCCGTAACCTGCTCAGAGATTTAAAAAATGAGTAGCTTGAGATAATCCATGGAGTCCCTGCTAGCCTACAGAGAATTCTTCATGTCATTTGTCATCTGTTTTCTTCATAATTTAGTCCTGAGGGCAAAAATTACCAATATTTTCATTAACTGAAAGCATTTTTTCTCAATCTGATGGAAAAAACCTATCTGAGGAGGTCTGCCTTGAGCTCCTCTTTTTCAGAACTGGGACATAGGTGATGTTTCCACAGCTGACCTAGTCTATTTTATGTCATTGGTTGTGCGCGTTGGTTGCTAAGATCACAAACTACGGCATCACTCATTCAGAAACAAGGAACACAGATAATGTACACAGACAAGCCTGCACTACAGAACGTAAGCCCATGTGTCTTCTAGGGCTTTTGAACATGTTTTCACACACCTGCTTTCAGAACAAGCTGAAAAAAGGTGGCTTACCATTAGCAATTCAGCAAGACTTTTGATCAAGAGCCCAACCTACCTGATTCAGAGATGACACACTCACTGCTCAGAGTTGCTTAGGACTCCCAGAACAGTTTTTAACGGTGAACTCATCAATGGTCTTCATTCAACAGAAAGCGACTATATAGGTGAAAGGTGACAAAACACCACAACTTAGATTCATTTGCTGTTCAAAAGAGGTAAAAAGCCATGTACATTATGTACCAAGGAGAAAGGGAGGAGAAGGAAAAGCAGTTACAGTTAGCTCAGGTAATTGGCTTTGTTCCCTCCTCAAGTGACTCTGCTACACTTCCCCGCCACATCAGTACATAAGATGCATCTAGGAGCTAAAACCACAGATGGTGTCAGTCACTCTAGCTCTTTTGAGGCGGTAAGGCAATATCCACTTACACTGAACAGGGACCTGCCCAACTACTAATTATTAGTATCTATTGCATACCTCATAACAGCATTAAACCGACTGCTTTATTTCCTACATGCAAGCTGCACCACAGACTGGAGCCAAGAGACTTATATACCAGTATCATCTCTTTACACCAAGCTTGGAATCATCTCCCACTCATTTGCTTTCATCCTCAAACTGACGTTTCCTAAAATCTTAGAGGAGATTGCAATCAGGAGGTCTAGGATGACAATTAGTGTTGGCACAGGTGCTTCTATTTTTATTCATGTCTACTGACACAGGCAGGTTCCCCCACCCCAATCAAGAATACTTAAGATTGTAAGTGAAAAGTTAATATTGGTTTACTCTTCAAATATCATACAGGAGTCAAATTCCAGTACCAGTCAAACCAGGCCTGGATCAACAAAAGCTTCATGATCTTGACCAGTCCTGACAGTATTGAGGGAGTGCTGAAAGGACTTTGGTATTTAGCCTTATCTCTTGGACCATGAGGAGCAAACTTCTTCCAAGGATCACATCCACAGCCTTTGGAAGTGAAGCCAAGAAGCTCCACCTGCCAGCCCAGCCTGCATACCTCACCTCACAGCTGAGTCTTTCTCAAGCAGCATTAAGCACAGCAGCTCTGTTACTCCCATTTCATAGATGGAGGAAGACCAAAAAAAACCCCAAAACCAATCACTTAAATTAACACAACAAATCTCTGACGAAGCAGGCTTAGCCTGTTTGCCAGTCCAGCAAGCACAATACCCTTTGCACACCTTCAAAAGCGAAGGTGCATCATGGTAAGACCACCACCCTCCCCGTACATCCCAACCGGACTGAGCGCCCCTACCATAAAGGGGCGTGCTGCTTCACGGACTGCTCCAGCTGCAAAGGAAACCCACGCCTCAGCAGGTGGACGTGATTAAGGGGAGGCCCCTAACAAAGCAATAGGGAAAAATATCAGAATATGTTTGTTTGCTCAAAGTGCAATCTAAGAGGCACCTTTTCTCAGTGGAACGAGACTTATTCAGTGCCCCATGCATACTCAGAGTAAATGAGAGTCCTATTAAAAACCCAAGTGTGCAGCTTTTGCGGGGCTGGGGTTAGCTTTCACACTGTGCTGCTCTCTTCTAAAGCTGTTGCGCAAGAGTTGTATGTTTAACATTTCTAACCAGCCAAAATTGCTCTTTATATTTGATCAGGAATAATTTTTTTTTTTTTTTTTTTTTTTACCTTTGAACCTGTTGCAACGCAGGTTCAAAGGTTACCTGGGTGCAGTGTTGCCTGTTTATTAAAGCCACACACAGATGATTCGGGGCTTAGTCCTGCCACAGGAGCTGGGGAAGCACCAGCTCTTGTACAGCCACCTGGAGTTGTAAGGTAGTGAAGGAAGGAAGCAAGCTGTACCAGCCCCTCCACCCTCCTCCAGCGCTGAAGAAAGGTAAGCAAATCTCTCCAGATCAGAGCTTGTGTTTCCCAAGTACTAGGCTTCCTGCTCCTTCAGAGAAGTACTGCAAGTGGGGCAATAGTCTTAATTTGCTGCAATGCCTGGATCCAATGTGCTCTTCTCATCACGCTGTGTGCTGTTAAAGGCAACAGCTGTGTAACTGGCTGCGTATTATTAAAGAAGCAAGTCTGGGCTCAGGGGTGGCATACAGAGAAATCACAGCCTGAGTGAGAGCAATCACCTGAATGCTCCCTGTTGCTATAGACTGGCTGGAACTGGAAACCTGATAACCGTCCAAGCTGAAGCCATTTTCTTATCGGTTTGTTAGTTATGTCTATTTAAAGATACAGTGCACGGAGTATCAGTGCCAGGCTCCCGTTCAGACTCATGTTTAAAACAGTTCCAGAAATAGAAGAATCATTTGGTTCTGCTGCATCACAGGCAGGTTTTGAAATCTTGTCACTAAAAACTTGTTATATGCTAGATCATTTATACACACAAGCTTATTGGCAACATTTACAATAGGACCTTAATCCCTAACTAAGAACACAGAAACTAGCTATAATGCCTTTTAAAAAGCACAGCTCTTATGTATGGCACACCAGACTGCTGCCATCGCCTTGGTACATCTGCTTGGTGTAGCTACAGAGATGGAGCCTTCTCCAAGCTCTTGCTTGTGTACAGAGCTGCAGCTGTAACAAAGGAGAGGATAGCGGAGACAAAGATTAACCAGAAATCAAGCTGCAAGTAAGAGAACTTGCAAAAAGCACACTGCTCTTCTAGGCCCTAAGCCCATCATCCTGTCCATGCTGCCTTCTCTGAGGAACCCACTTATGCTCCAAGATTACTCATGTCCCTGTGCAGTTACTCTGCTTTACAAAAGGCAGAAGGCTGCCCTTGAAAAGTGTAGCAGAGCAATAAAGAATGATTATTTTCATAGCATTAAGAAAACAAACTGGAATTCAAAAACCCTTCAAATAAAGTGACTCTGCACTTCCCACAGACTCACAAAACTTAGAACCAAGTCTTGAAGTGACAACAGAGAAAACTGTACACTAAGCTAATGCTTCCCTTTCGTTTATTTACATCATTTGCTATAGGTAGATGGGCTATTTTGGCATCTCTGGATAGCAAAAGCTTGTGTTGTGCTCTGACCTTAAGGTTTATTAAAAAAGCTCATCTTATCCATCCTTTATGGAAACCTTTGCTGACAGTGACAACAGAAAGAACACAACTTGAACTCTCTATACCCATACTCTGCCTACTGCTTATCTTAATTTGTTAATGGGTATGAAAGATGCATGCGTACATTTTATATACATGTACAAAAAGAAGCAAAGGTTGAGTTATTCATGACTGCTTTATTTTTTGGCAGAGAATTACTAGCAACAAATGGATTTGTGCCTCTCATAAAGGTCTGGAGTTTATTCAGATCATTTGAGGCAGTATCAAAAATTAAAAGCCTCAAAATTTGCATGTCACTTCTTATGCGTACTGGGGAAAGAGCATCAGCTGTATTCTAATTTATGAGCATTAAACAAATCAAATCATTAAGAAGAAGCTATCCTCCCCAAGGCTTTTCTATCTGCATCCCTTAATCCAATTTATGTTGGAGCTGTGAGACCCACTGAGTCCAGGCAATGCAGTGCAACCTTACCAGCTCAGGGACCTCTGCATCACACGCTGGGCTTCTGGCAGGCCAGGTAGGATGGCACTGCGGGCATGTTCTCTCACAGCTGCAGCCAAAGTCAATGCATCTGAGAGACACAGCACTGCTACCCAACAGCTGATCAGAGACAGGGCAAATTCACTGCTTTTTCTCTTTCTCCTGGAAAAATAACAGCCTAAGGCCAGGTATCTGAAGGGGGAAAATCCTGAGAGGCACTCAAAGAAGGTGATAATGGAGCTGGCTGGGCTGAGAGCCTGGTCTTCTGTAAGAGGCATTGCCTTTCTCTAGGCACACATGCACCCTGACTGGCACTATTACAGCTGAAGCTCACAGCTTTGCTTAAATACTACAGGAACAGGTCTGGGTAGGCAAAGCCAAAGGCAGAAGAGTTTCATGCAGAACAAGCTATTTCTTTTTGATCTTCATGTAAAGCTTACAGCAAAATCAGTGAATTAAGCCTCAGCTTTCCTCAAAGTATATCTGCATTGCTAAATAATGCCACAATTACAGTGTAAGTTAGCTTTACCTGAATAGCACAAAGTTTACAGCAGCAATAAAAACATAATTGCAATTAGTAGAGGCTACGTGTTTTAGCAAGCCAAGGTCCAGGACAGGTTGTATTCTGGATACAAGTACATGCTGTTTTTCCATTCCAGTTATAGTTAGTCTAGCTAAGCAGATATTCTGAAATCATGCAGCACAGAAAAACTTTCAGATAGGCAAACTGTTAATTCCAAGATCTGAGGTCAAGGCACTAAAGAAGAGATAGGTGAAGCTACCGTCTTCCCATCCCTCCAAACCTCCTACAAAATTCCAGTTACATTAGACAAGTATCAGAGAGAAAAGGAGAAACAGCTATAAACTTTTAAACAAAGAAATGCAACTGCAAAACCATAAAGAAAACCCCTATCATAGCAGGAAACAAAACTGAAATTTGAAATGTGATTCACTATTACCTTGTGCAAATAATTGGATATATGTAAGTCTATACCACAGCAGAAAGAACTAGGTAGCTTTTGGTGAATGAAAAAACCAACAAAATAACCCACCAAAGCCAAATAAACCAAAACCAGCAGCAGAAACAGGGATCCAGCCCACCAGCAACTCTCTTATAGCAGTATATGAGAAATACTGTACTCAAAGCATTTTCTCAGCATTACAGGCTTGAAAGCTCTGCTCAGCTTAATGTACATGCAGCTATAAAGAGAAAAGTGCTGTTGTTGAGAGTGCAGCTTTATACACAGAGAAAATAATAGCAAATAGATTATAAAAAATAAATTATAAATATAATTTCAAAAGGTTTTGGTCTACGTTTCGCCTAGCTCTTCAGAAACGTGTAAACTTCAAGCTCTTGTCATCAACAAACAAAAAACTCAACAACTTCCTCTGTATTTTTTTTTTCCTAACCACTTCAGTTCCCCCATGCGAGGTTCCTCCCATTTACAAGCTTCCTTCCCAGAATGCTTTTCTGCTTGCTGATTTATTTAAACCAGAGAGGGAACTAGCTGTAGTTTTTAATATGAGTGTTACCCAATTGGTGTTGGTTTGCTACTGTGCTGGTAAGGCTCTGTTTTACTTAAGGAAAAGAGGTTGGCTTCCCATCCCATCTTCAAAATGGTAGGTGTTTTTGATTACTGGTTCTCATCTCTGTATATGCTCTCAAATATTTTCTGTAATGAAGGTCTACTTTTATTTGTTTCATTGCTAATGGCCTTGCTTGTTGTTACTCATATAGGCTTTAACCTATATATAACCTACGTGCAAGTACACTGATTAGCTGCAGGGTTCAAGGAGCCTATTAGCTGCAGGGTTTCAAGGAAATCTATGGCAGCATACTATCATGTTAACCTTAGGCTGGGTTAAGTTCAGATATACATTTGCTCTTTGCTCTTAAAAATGTAAGTGCTGTAATAGTATGTACTGATAAAAGATACTAGTATCTAGAAGTTCTTAGTGCAACCTGTTTTCTGTGTGGCTATGTAAGGTGCTTAAAGATGATATTCTAGCTTTCTTAGGAGTTCTGTGTGAAGTTCCAAGTCGAACTTTAGTTCTAGCTCTTTGAACCATGATTGTTGTGACTCTAGAGATAATTTCCTATTAATTTGATGTTGATGCATGCACATTTTGCAAGAACATGATCCTGTATTATCTAATAGGATAAACAGTAACAGAACCCATTATACTATTTCTTAAACTTTTCAAAACTTCAGAGGGCTAGTTGAACATGTTCTGTCTTTCTGAGTAGGTAGTTTTCAAGGCGAAAACCTGTTATAAGAATATATGAAAGCTTGGCTTTTACATTTATCTGACAGAACTACTTTTATTAACTAAGCAGTGTCAAGGGTGTCATTGTCCTCCTGATGGAGGGACAGTAATATCAGACATAGTAAAACTCTTTCTAAAAAAATGGCCTTTTGATTTAAGCATACCAAAAGCCTGAGTTTAATAGGTTTCATGAGCAAGGCCCAGAAATAGCCTGTAATGTAGTCTGAAACCACAGAGCACTCTACTTCCTGAAAGTAAGTTACTGAGGCCTCGTCCTTTCCTGCCCCCTCGCAGAGCGCTTCTCAGCCAAGATCAAAGGCTACTTCAGCTCTTTGGCTCGCCCTTTCGTAAGAGGTACTCTGAAAGCAAAGCCTAACTGACGTGTATCTTAGCCTTACTGCAAGTTATTGTGGATTTTGCTTTGTGGTTTTTACATGGCTCTGCTCAGCAGTCGTTGCTGAGCTTTTTTGCACTTTAGCTTCTCTCTGGATGCTAAAAGTTAGATGTTCCTAAACCCTGCAGAACACAAGACTTCTTCTTGCTGCAGCTGGAAGAAGATGGGATATAATGCTTCCACAACTGGCACAGTGGCTCACATGTACTGCGTAAGCAAATGTAGAGAGTGAGCTACTGGTGGTTAACCAGTCACCCCAGTGTAGTTGGTTGTACTCTACTCTTCCCGCTTGGAAAGGGTCAATGTTACTTACTAATGCTGATCAACAAGCAAACTGTTTCTTAGGTGAACTTGACACAAAGAATATAATTCTAGAAAACATTCTCCCAGGCAATGTGTGACCGTTGCTTCTGAAATTGTGCAAGCACCAGAGGTTGCTTTGCTGTCTGTAAAGAACTACTGTGATGGAGATGACACTGGTTTCTTTCTTCGTACTTACGTGTTTGGAGGCACAAAGCTCAGTCACTTTCCAGTGGAGAGAATCTCCTGATTTGGAGAGAATAGAGAATAACTGTTTCATTCCTTCTAGCTAGTGAAGGAATTGCTGTAGAGGTTGAGGGGGGAGGGTGGGTTACAGTAGAAATGAGAACATGTATTCCTGAACTCAAGGCTGTAAATGGTATCACTGTAGTCTCTTCTGATAAAAACTAAGCCTTTGCACTCCAGAGCCTAGTGCATCTTATCCCTGACCATTGATCAGGGCAGACAACCTAAGTCCACTGTAACTGTCTAGCATCTTATTGCACAAGAAGGCTAACACGTGGTTTGAGACATCCCATGCATTCTGTATCTTTCCGGTCACTGGGAGGGGAGCCCTTCAAAACTCAGGGGTTTCAAGCACTCCACCCCTGCCCCCTGCATGCTTAAGAAAGCAGCTGGTGCTCAGACTTGCCCTGCAGTGGAAGCTGATGTCCGTCCAAAATGCCCTGTCTTTGTCTCATGCTGCACCGAGTTGAGTTTTCACTCAGTTGATATTGTGTATGCGTAGGGCACTCGGATTTGTGGGTTAAGCTCTGGTTGCAGTTGCTCCATAGGACAGATCTACGTTAGAGGTGTTCTGTTCCCATGGACAGAAAACTGTCAGTACAGACTCCTATCCTCTCTGCTGGCTCTTCTGCTTCGAGGGCAGCAGGATTAAGTGGCTTTTGGAGGTTACCAGTGACTAACTAGCAGTGACTTGGATTTGACAAGTAGTTACAATAGAAGCTCTAAGCATAGTAAACAACTGTCCTAGTGCTGGGAATTGAGACAAATTTGCTGACAGTTTCTTGCCACAGCTTGAATAACACATCCTGTATACTTTCATAGGTGTAACTAAAGCCCATCTGAGGAAACATGGCTGGAAAGTAAAAGCAGAACACTGTCACTATTCTATTCATAAAGTAGGGGAATTGAAAATAGTCTTTTGGATATGAAAAGCATTTTTTAATGTATTGCAAACAAGATCTCGGTATATGTGCTTTTTTGACACAACACTAACTTCTGCAGCTTTAAAGGATGTTAGGTTTTGACTCTCAGTGTACTCTCATTCAGTGCTGTAAGGGCGCTAATGAAGACAGTTACTAAAAAAAAACCCCAAACCTAGAAGCAAATGAGCACAATATTTCCCAGGCTTTAGAGATAAACTCATCAACAGGTCTTTCTTTAAATTAAAAATCTGTTTGGCTTCTAACATAAAATCATCCTTGACTAGCTATAGAGATGCTGGTTAAGTTACACTGGGATTAGACTACCATCTGGTTGCTCTTTCTCTCTATGTGAGAGACTTGTGGAATCAATTCAGAATGTGCAGGCAAGAGCTTTGCTGCATTTAATCATCTTCAGGCTTTTCTCAACTTGATCAGGTGTACTTTCTGGACTTTGAGTTCTCTGCTCCAAGCATCATTGTCCTTCAGGGCCTGATGTTCAGTCTTTGTAGGTGTCTCGGCACAAACTGCCTTGCATGTGAGTGAGTGGGGAGATGAGAATACCCTGATTTTCAGTGGTAAAGATTTTCAGTGACTTACCTACTGCTCCATGGAGTATTTGGGATTAGTGGGTTCTCTGATCCTTACCACAAAAACGTCATTAAGTGTCCTCTGTTAATTTTCTGTCAAATAAGTCCATGTAATAGACAGTAGCTATTTGTGACAACTGCACTGATCTGTCTGATTGGGCAGTGTTAATGCTAAGCAGTGTTACTAAGTTATAGTAGAGGTCTTGGTGCTATAGATGTGATCCCCAGTTCTGTTTATTACCTCTAGCATGATACTCTAAAGGTAACCAATCCTTCCTGGTGTCTAGGAAATTGTCTTTAAAATACTATTAAAATGAGCACATGAGAGCACACTTCAGCCATTAAAACTGGTACAGCTGTACAGGCATGTGGTCTCTTCAGTTGCCTGCATATAGCTCTATTCTCTTACTGCTGATTGAAGAATTTCACGTCCAGGCAAGAGTCATCTGAAATGCACTGAGTGCAAACTCCTTTTGGCCCATCTGGGGTTGGAAAAAGACTGGAAAACAGCCCAAGCTGATTGCTATTAATCAAAATTCAGGGGCGTTGAACATGACTACTCTGGTATTCCTCTAAAAAAGATGTGAGAATAGATGTGCCAAGGTCTAGTTTTGCCAACTTTCAACAAGCTAAGCTTCAAACATACCAATGGTGCAAATGTGATTTGCTCTGTCGCTTGGATCTAGTTGTGGGCTCTGACATAAAGGAATACAGTTTGTATATCCAACTCCTCTTCCTTTTGGAGAGTGGAGATGCCTCTACCAAGCTGCCTCAGTGCTCATGCTATAAAAAAGTGACTTGCTGACGTTAACAGAAGAGGAAGTGGCTGACTCACACCGTAAACCAGATACTGTTTAATCACCTACAGAAAGCTGTTTACTAGCTGCTCCAGTAATGGGTTACAAGGCCAAATGTATAAATCATGAAGAGCAGCTGATTGCCAAACTCACTTTATTAACAGTCTTCAGCCTTCCAGAGCAGTGCTAGAACCTAAACTGTTAAGTGGCTTTGCCCTGAATGTAAACTTGATCAGCAGACCTGGTTTTAGGGGATTTTTTTCTCCAGGCTCAGCTGATAAAGGCCCAAAGGAAGGGTGTGGAGATGGGTGACATGCTGTGCTGCAGAAAGAGCAGGTTTGTGCTTCCCAGGTTTGATATGCCCAGTGACTGGAACTGTCAGTGCAGAGTGCCAAGGGCAGTTCCTGCCTTTCTTGCTGTAGCACAATTTTTTTTGGACTCTCAGTACATGAAACCAAGGTCAGGAGTTTGAAGGGCACATTGTAACTAAGACTTAGAGTAGAAGAGAGGTTTAGGGAGTTGGTACTTTTCAGATATGTAGGTGACATGCTTTGATGACAAGCCCCTGAGGTACTGTTTCTTATCCAGATGCTGAGCGGGCAAAGCATGCCTTCTCTCACCAGAGAACACGGGAGGATTGCTGGTTAACACAGCCACTGGAAAGTGAAAACTAAAAAAACCATAAACCAGATATGGGTGAACTAACTCTGGTCAGTCTGGGTTCAGAGACCCAAATTATGACTTAGGGGCCTGGCTGAATTTATGAACTGTTTGGAAAATACCTTCAACTTTCTTGGAATTATAGTTAAAGGGTAACTGGAGCCCATTGCTCCAGAATGCCTGGTACTCTTGTACAGGGATTTAGTTGCTAGTTGAAATACTATCTACTGACCCGGGTTCCTTTGATTCTGTATGAAGGAATTTGAAAGGGTGTGGTTATTCATCTTGCAAAGTGTGATGTGTCATGTCCTACATAGCTATTTAGACACTAGCAAAGATAAATTGGTGAAATCTGAATTGATTCAGACAAAAAGCAGTCACCTGTGCTAGATTTGTCTTGGCCGTTCAATCTGAAACACACCAGAACATTTTAGAGATTGAAGTACTTGTTTCTGAGGGAGGAGGCTGAGGTAGATGTCTCTGTCTTTTGTAAGAAATCCTGCATTCTCAGTTTTTCCTTCCTTGCCCTTGAAGGAAGAGACTGGAGGATGCAAGCAGCAGAACTGCTTCTGTATTTCCCATTGCACACATTGACTTCCAGGTCACCACTTCCTAGTGGGAAGTAACTTTCACAGTTTTGACTTGTGCTGTATCTCATGCTGAACACACTTCCACAATGTGAAATACTTGTCCAGCATAAACCTTGCTTTCCAGTAAGAGCAGCTGATGATGAAAATACTGCTTGTCCTGCAGACATGTATGCAGGTGTAATGAACATGCAATTTAGCAATACCCCTACTATTTTAGCAATACCCCCTCCTATTGGACAGCTATAATATTGAGGAGTTTTCTTACTTCCACTACTCACACCACTTAACTGTAGGTATTTTTGGTTATACTTAATTTGGGAAATTATATACTGGTTTTCCCCAGGCAGATTTTTACTCTAGAATAGAAAGAATTGACATCTGTTCCTTGTCTGACTTCATCAGGCTTCAGCTTTTTGTGGAGGTGGATGCAACATGGATTAAGATTTATGGGGACAGGTGACTTGAGATTTCTTAAGAAGCTTAAAGCATTGCATAAGCATGCTTCAGTATTGTACCAGGACTCTTTAGGGGCAAACTGCTGAAATGATTTGTAGTATTGCTTAACAAACTACTTAGGTAACCATGGTTCATAGGTAGTGAGTGCTTCTAACTCATGTCTACTAAACCTCCTGTTTGTTTCAGGTTCAACTCTGGCTCCACTGATCCAGCACAATGATCTGGATACTTCAAGTCTTGTTCTCACCGCTCCCAACACCAGCACTGATTAGTCTTATTGCATTTGGAGTTGGCATCTTCCTGTGGGTGATAAGCAGGCCAAAACCTGTTTTGCCTCCTGTTGACTTGAACAAGCAGTCAGTAGGAATTGAGGTAATACTTACTCTGCTTGTGGGTATGGCCTATTCTATTTCTGAGCTTAATCTGAATACTGATCCATTCTGACTCTGGATGTCAGTGGAAACTCTCCTGTCTGATATACACAGCCTTCTCTCCCAGGTGTACAACTCAACAGTATGGTGGGGAGAAGGGAAGTCTTAAGACACTAAGAGTAAGAACCAGCAGCTCTTGCCAACAGGGTTAGGTGGGCTTTTTACCAGATGGTCTTGGCTGTTGCTGACTTTTTTTTTTCTGTGTTTTAAATGCTTTGCATCAGCTTTGAGGCAGGTGCTAGACTTCTTGTAACTAGGCAAGTGGTAGCACTCAATCTTAGTCAAGGTCTCTCTAATAACCTGTAATTGAATATTAATCTAGGCCATCTAGAAAATTCTTCTGCATATGACTGATGACTGGGTAGATCAAAATCAGGAAGGAAAATGAGACTTCCCTAACAATGCAATACTATTGAAATGCTTTAAAGGGGATTGCTGGGAGAATGGCTGAGGAACAAATGACATTGCATCTGTTCTGCACTGTTTCATAACTATGCTCTGTTCCTAGGGAGGAGCTAGAAGAGGTGCACTCTTGACAGATAATAACCTGCTTTCTTATTACTTTGAAGATGGTAAAACCTTGTATGAAGTTTTCCAGAGAGGACTGCATGTTTCTGGTAAGCTTTGCATCTGCTAGTCAGTACTTGTCTATCACAAGTAAATAAAATTATTCCAAAGTCTTTGCCTTGCCTCTTGTCTGTAGTAACAATTTAGGCTAGCAAAAGCTTTCCTAGCCTTCTGTGGGGCGGAGTGACCAGTGACAGTATTTCTCCCCCTCCCCCCCCCCCCCCCCCCAATTTAGAAGTAGTCTTAGTTGGCAGACTGGGCAGGAACAAACATCAGAAGCTTAAGATGGTAGAGTTCAGTGAAGAGTCAGCAGACACTAAGCATCAGAGGGAGTTGGGGAGAAGCACCTCTGCCCTGTCTTATGATGTGGGTGTTAGCGTAAAATTACTGCCTGCTTACAACATATATGAATTTGTGCACATGTGACTTCAGGGGTCCCATGTATGGAAATATATGATAGCTTGCAACACATGGGTTATGAAATGGGAAAATATCACCAGATCTTGGGAGTATTGTTTGTAAGGATAAAGCCAACAGTCTTACAATCTTGGTTTGGGCAGAGTGCTTAACTATGGACGCTGTGCACGTCCATACTCCACGCAGTTAGCTTGATGTCTAGCTGAAAATATTTCCCACTTAAAGTGTTGCATTGAAGTGCTATGTAACTTCAGTACTGAGCTTTACAATTGCTTTTCTGAACTCTTCCATTAGGAAATGGAAGCTGTTTAGGCTACAGAAAACCCAACCAACCTTATCAGTGGCTGACATATAAACAGGTGAGTATCGTACTTGACAGATGATTTAATTTGGGATACTGTCTTGTAACACTAAAGTGGGGGAAAACTATCTTACAGGTTTTGGACAGAGCTCAATACCTGGGATCAGGGCTTCTGCAAAAAGGATGCAAACCATCATCAAACCAGTTTATTGGCATTTTTGCTCAGAATAGGCCAGAGGTAAGCAACAAATTGAATAGTCTTTCCCAGAATATTCTGCCACCTTGGGGAGAGAGGAGGGTCTGTGTTTAAGTAGCTTGAGGCCACATGAGGAACAATCACAACTGGCTTTTCCCTTCCTAGTTCCCTTATTACTGACTGAGCACATACCATGCCAGGCATGTAATACAATGATTTCGAACCCTCACTACCCTAAGAATCTCATGGACATGCTCCTTACACAACCCCCACTACTAATGTGTGGATGGACTAGTCAAGCTTTATGAAATCTGTAGGTAATCCTGTCTTGTGAGCTGCTGGTCTTCCTTAGCTGTACTGTTTTCTCTCTTCAGTGGATCATTTCAGAGTATGCCTGCTACACTTACTCAATGGTTGCTGTTCCACTCTATGACACTCTGGGGCCAGAGGCCATTGTATATATTGTTAACAAAGGTAAATCTTGACTTCCATTATTTCATAATGATTTCTCTAAGAAGCTTTGTTTTGAGAAGGCTGAAGTTCAAGGGAATTTGATGCAAAAATCCAAGTAGCTTTAACCTTACTGCTCTTACACTTTTATAGACACTTAATTTCTGTAAATGAAGCTGCTTTGCAGGGCACATGGTTCAATGCCTAGAATAAGCCAGTGGGCTTCCCAGTGTCTTGAGTGCAGGTCCACTGAAGACCCGCTAGATCCTGTGGACCATCCTGCAATCAGAGTGCTCAACTATTTGCTATTTGAGGGTTTGCAATCTTGAACTCCCAAACAACTGGACAATGCAGACAGGCTTGCATGCAAGTTAAGGCTAGGTGCGTCTCTCTGATTTAAAGTTGTAGGATGTAAAGAGTGGAGGAAGGAGGGGTAAAGATATGCCTAAATCTGTTTAATCTATCTGGTTAGGGCCTGTTGTTCTACAGAAGCAACAACTAGCATGCCATCATGGAAGAAACTGGTGAGGAAGCTTGAATAAATCTTCAAACTTTCTTCACCCAGTCTTAGGGGAGATATGGGGGGAAAACATACCCACTGCTGTCACAATGATCTGGGATCCAACCCATAAACAGGATTTGCCAAGCAAAATCTCTTCAACAGTTATGCTGATGAACCTTGCAAACAGGTCTTGCCTTGGGACTACACAGCTGTCACTTACTAGGCTAACGGGGAACTGGCATGTTCAGGCAAATCCAATTCCTCTGCCAACTTAATGGGAAATGCTTTTGTGATTGCATAAAACTCTCTTGCACATGCAGGGAAGCTGAGGCATTAACTCAAGAATTTTAGCTACCTCTTTCAAACAGGTCTAAATTTCTTTAGAGTTA
Source organism: Pelecanus crispus (assembly GCF_030463565.1). Classification (NCBI taxonomy): domain Eukaryota; kingdom Metazoa; phylum Chordata; class Aves; order Pelecaniformes; family Pelecanidae; genus Pelecanus; species Pelecanus crispus. Next base: position 11,415,145 of record NC_134652.1, on the reverse strand, counting down.
AGGAAGATGGCTAAACCTAAACAATCAGTGAGGACAATTCTGAGCTTTTATGGCAATTCCAAAGTTTAAATGCATATCTTGACTGTGACTGAAGATATTTGTCTTCAGTTCCTCAGCATTTGCCCTCACTTTGTATATCTAGAATCTTAAGTTTGCCCAGTCAGTTGGCCATGGTAGGAGGAACTTTCTTAGCACTGTAAGCCAGCCACTGAATCCATATGAACAGATGCAAATGGCTTTAGAACAAACCAATGCTATGTTCTAAATGTATGTGCTACTGAGCTGTCACTCACTAGCCTCATGTCTTCTAAACAGACTTCTGAAATGTAATTTATTTTCTGTAGCTGACATAAACATAGTGATCTGTGACAAGCCCCAGAAGGCACAGGTGTTGCTTGAGAACTGTGAGCAAGAAAAGACCCCATGTCTGAAGACTATCATTCTTATGGATCTCTTTGATGAAGAGCTTAAGGACAGAGGAGCTAAAGTGGGAGTTGAAATTCTAGCGCTGCAGGAGGTTGAGGTAGGTGACTAAAGGCTTCTGCTTGATCTTGCTGAGGAATACGTTGCCAGCTAGACATCTGGACCTTCTCTGGCAACAATGACACTTTAATGTAAGGATTATCCAGTTGTCACACTTATACCCGAGATCTTGATGAGCAGTCAATTTGAAACTTGATATATTTAGCCAAATGGACTTGCAGAGTTCAAACCACTTGACTAATGTTGTGTCAATGTGTTGTGGACAGTCAGTATGCATTAAACTGAAGACTTCCTTAGCTTAATTCATGGTGCAGTTGTAACAGGATTTATCAGGCTTCTAAGCTGGCAGTTGAGTCTAATTGAAACTGTAAGTGCAAATTACTGGCTGCTTTGACATCCCAATACTAGGCTTAATCTTCCAGATATGATGCATAAATGTAAAGTATAAGAGATGTGGCCTACATCAAATAAAACGAAGTATCTCCACTCAGGACATTCAAATTCCTTAAGTAGTTCTGATCACTTTCTACACACTGAAATTCATGCTTTCCACAACCCCAGGAGTCAGCTTTTCCAAGCTGTGTGTATTAAATTCAGGAAGACCAACATCTCTCTGAATGAGACAGAGTATCAAGAGACAAAGTAAAAACAAGTGTTGCATTTGAAATGCAATTACCTATTCATCTACTGTTGTTGCATGTCTTTCTGTTGCAATTGTTAAGCTGCATTTTCTCTCTAACACAGGAGCTGGGAAGAAACAACATCAGCAAACCAGTTGTAAGTATCTCTGCGGAACAGTTATAAACTTGCAAAACTAGTCTCTGAAAAGACCTCTTGCCATGCTGCTAGTAGAGGAGGCTGGCAGGATTATTTTTGTATCTTGTCTTGCTGTTTCCAAACAGAATTCCTGGTTCATCCCACTTTAGGAAGAGTATGTAGATACTGATAGGCAACATAATCCTTACTCTGTTGATCTTAATGTGGCTTTTTCCCCTCTAGCCTCCTAAGCCTGAAGATCTTTGCATTGTGTGTTTTACCAGCGGAACCACAGGTAAGAGAATATATGGTGATGCTTCCCTACTAAAACTAGAAGTCAAGTATACTAAGACAAAGCTTCTTGGAGCTGGGAGGAAGAATAGCCAGATTCATGTTGTCTTACCCTATGAAAAATACAGAGTCTTAATGTTAAAGAGATTCGTTGTTTAACTATGTCTGTATTCTGATCCACAGGGGCTAGAGAAACATCTTGTTTCAGCATTCTCTATGCTACTCCTTATTACTCTGCTGTTTCAGTAGACATTTCCTTTATATAATATCCATAGCTGAGGCATATTTGTGATCTCCTAAGACAATGCATGCTATGACTGAGCCTAATACCAAGATAGTTCAAACTGAGCCAAACAAGACACGGGAAACTGACAGCAGAAGCAGTCAGAGCCACAGCTGACTTTGCTCGATCTCTCCAAAGGTAACCCTAAAGGAGCCATGCTGACACATCAAAATGTTGTTGCAAATGCTGCTGCCTTCCTTAGAAGCACAGAGGTAAGCTACTGCTAATGGTGATCTCTAGGCTATGTGACTTGGTCATGAAACTAGCTCTGATGTGGGCATTTTCTGCAAACCATTCATTCCCAGCAAACTTGTGCTTTCTGAAGTGCCCATATTTCAATGGTACAATAGTATTGCAAGAAACTTGGTTTAACCTTGAACACGGGCTTCTACACAGAAGTTGTTCTAGAATGAGTCAGTCCTAAATGCCAAGAGTACTAAACTACCCTATTTCAAGTCTTGCCAAAACATAAAACTAATCTTGATCTAGTATGGCTGAGTGAGAGCTGCAAATTTTGAAGAGGTGATGGATGAGCCTGAGTTGCTTCAGTCATTTCAAGTGTCTATTTCAAAGTATTCAAAGTGATCCAAATTTTATTCACTTTCTACTTAAAGAGTAACTCAAGCAGACACAGGGAGTGCTAACCTACTTCTATTTTTTTTTTTTCCCCTCTAGAATGCAGTTGAGTGTACAACTTCAGATATCACCATATCCTATCTTCCCTTGGCTCACATGTTTGAGAGAGTTGTACAGGTAAGTAGACTGTGTGCATGCTACTAAGCTTCTGTAGAAGTTCTTGGATGTATGAACTAGTTCAGACAGTAACACTTGTTAGAAGCCATACCTAAATGGTCAAGACCACCTACCTAAAATAAAACTTCTGAACTGACTAAATAAAGCCTAGTAACTTCTCCAAGATATGGCTACTATCTTCGTTAAAAGAAGCTTTGTTCTTCAGTCCACCCTCACTGAATCTGTGATTTACTAAGAAATCAGCAAGGGAAATTAACAGCATCAAAACTTTAGTCAAGCGTAGTGAAAGCTAATACATGGAGAGGAAGCAGTTTAAGGCCAGTGGATTTAGTACTCAGAGGTAAACAGTGGTATGTTCTCCACTGTTTACTCTGCTGCGCTGTGTCATCCTGCCTGTCTGTTTCCTAAGCTGAAGTGCTAGTCTTCCAATTAATGCATTTCCTCCAGCATGTTGTTTAAGTAATGCTTCCTACAGTGAATATTAGCAACTTCGTGGCAGGATCTAACTCTTCTACATGTAATGGTCTCCAGAACAGTCTCTTAACCTCAATTTAAAACAGAATATGTGTTGTCCTATTCCTTGTCAAGCTGTTGAATTATTCCGTTGCCTTGTTATTTAAATTTCTAGGTATCTCAAAAGATAACAAAATAGAACAGCTGTTACAAATGTGTTGAAGCTCATATAAATTGTATTGAACCATAATGTGAAACTTTGTTTTGTGGTTCTCATGGACTACAAATCACAGTTGCATGCCTGAACTTAATCTATGCATGGGAGCTTCTGTAAATCCAATTATAGTAAAAGGTATGATAGCCTTCTGTATTGCCTCAAAACCTATTCACACAAGAACTTTCCTACCACTGGGCACTGGAAATCATGCTGCTTTCCACAGACAAATAATTATGGCTAATGAAGCTAAGAACTATCCTTGACTAAGCTTAGTCTGGTCAATTTTTAGACAGTGGTCTACAGCTGTGGCGCGAAAGTAGGTTTCTTCCAAGGAGACATCAAGTTGCTAACAGATGACATGAAAACCTTGAAGCCAACGCTATTTCCAGTTGTACCAAGACTGCTCAATAGAATATATGACAAGGTATGTGAGCAATTTTTAGCTAAATTATCTTCATGTTCATGTATTTAAGCAAGCATGCAAGTTTAAATTAATATTGAATGCATCATAACATCACCACTAGTTAATTAGTCCTTAGCAGGAAGAATTCTTTAAAATCCTTTCTGAGGAGATGGAAAGAGTCCTCTGACCTGGACTATAAGAACAGTGTATCCAGTCATGACTGGGCTGTCTGTTGCTGTTCAGAGACAAAAAGTTTGTTTACTTTTGGAATGCAAATGAAGCAAATGCAAAGCTGGAAGGATCCCTATCCCTCAAAGCTATGGCTGAAGGATGTCAGCAGTAACACTAATTTGTATTGCCACTTGGTTCATCTCCTAGACTGTGGCAGTAGTGAAGACAGACCCTAGAATATCAAAGAAAGATATGGTGCCTCCTAACAAAGCAAGAACTGGAGGTACAGATGTGAGTTAAACCCAAGAGTCACCAGTACTTTTCCCTGCAGATACAAAGTCGTGCAAAGAGCCCAGTGAAACGTTGCCTGTTAAAATTTGCTGTAATGATGAAGATGGCTGAAATAAAACAGGGCATAATTCAAAATGACAGCATTTGGGATCGGCTAATCTTCAAAAAAGTTCAGGTAAGTTATTCCAAGTGTAAGTAAGCTGAGCAATGTAGACTGGAGGATCTGATGGCTTCTGTTTCACTTGTAGGAAACCATGGGTGGAAGAGTGCGTATAATGGTAACAGGGGCAGCCCCTATATCTCCCTCTGTCCTGATATTTCTTAGAGCAGCACTGGGCTGTCAGGTAAGCTTTTTTTTTTTTTTTTCTTAAAGTATGACCTGTTTGATTATGCTCAAATAAGTGACCACTGATACAGCTGTGATCCAGCCCAGCTTGTACCTGAGGAGATTGCTGTCAGTCTTCAGTATTTACAGCCTGCTTGATCCGAGTTAACTGTAACAGGAACAAAATTCTGCAGGGCTGGCTTCAAACTATGCTACCAAAAAACTATCCTGTAGGCTTTGGAAAGAGGAATAGAGCGGCAGAAATAGGAACATGAAGCACTCAAAAGCCAGGCAGCTGCCTCTGAGCTTTGTGGCTTATCCTGACAGTCAGTGAGCTCCCAATGTAGTATGTTTGAGAACAGAGTTCAGAGAATGAGGTGACCAAAGCAAGGTTTGGATAGGTGAACTTGAAACACATCTGGTTACACCAATAAGACAGACCAAGAAGTCTTAAAGGCTAAGATTGTCTGGGCTTCCTTCCTAAGACAAAGACCTGAGCACAGGCATAGTTGAAACTGAGCTCTTTCACACCAAGGACTTGATGTTCAAACAATACTCATCCTTTCTCACACAGATCTTTGAAGCTTATGGCCAGACTGAATGCTCAGCTGGATGCACTTTCTCAATGCCTGGAGATTGGACAACAGGTATGGTAGCTGAGACTTGGAAACTCTCCCACAGCTGTCAACAGAAAGTGGCACTCAAGCTTAGGTGCTGTACTGCTTTTAGTTCAATGGAAGTTAAATCCTGGGCACTTAACCTCAAAGTGATTCTTGGTAGCATCAGTCACCTGTATGCTTAATAGGTACCAAAATTCTTGACTCGGATAGGTAAGGATCTCATGTGTAAAGTGACATAGGTCAGCTTAGACCCTGTCCCAGTGTACAGAAAAGGAGTGCGTGTACAGAGCTGAGAAAACTGGACAAGGACTTCCCAAATGGCTTAAAGAGACTAGCTTTAGCTCACACATAACTTGTTTTACTCAAAGAATTATGACTAAAATATCAGACATGATACTTGACTATTTTCCTGAAGGACTACCTGACCTTGAAGATTTACCTTTCAACCTAGCAAGGATGTTTTTAATATTGGGTACTCTAAATTCAAGCTCAAATCACCATCTTTGAGAACACAGTAACTGCAGAACATGATGAGGTTGAAATGCGAATGAATACCAGGGTCTGTGAGGGAATTCTGCAGAGCCAAGTGTGGTACGTGGTTGGTGTGGTTGATTACATCAATAAATGGCTCTAAGCATTGAGACTTAGCTGCTACTTACCCTGCATTAGCTGTCTGAAAACGGCACTACAGTAACTTTCTTGAACACTTGGTGTTGGGCTCCTTTAAACAGTACTAGTTATTGCTAAAACAGTGAACAAAGAGCCATTTAGTATCTACTATCATTGAAGTCTTTCATATGTAGGGGGCACCCGAGTTTTCCAATCTGTCTTTAAGACCTAGTCTTTCTAGCTTTAGATCAAGTAGGGCCAGCTGCTAGCAGACTCTCCAAAACATAACTGTCCTTGGCTTTTGTTTTTTCTCTTAGGCCATGTTGGAGCCCCTCTGGCTTGTAATATCATAAAACTAGATGATGTGGAAGAAATGAACTACTTCTCTTCTAACAATGAAGGCGAGGTAGGTGCCATCTCCTGTGTGTCAGGAAATACTGAAATATAAGACTTGGTGACTAACAATGTTCTGTGCTTGCTATAGGTCTGCATTAAAGGACCAAATGTGTTCAAGGGTTATCTGAAAGACCCTGAGAAGACAGCAGAAGCAATTGATAAAGATGGCTGGCTCCACACTGGAGACATAGGGAAATGGTTGCCAGTGAGTAATTGCTTAATACAAACAATCCCTTGGATGTGAATTCCTGGCTAGTTTTCAGTAATCTGAAAAGCTGGGTAAGGGAATTCTAGGATAAAAGCCTTACATGGTATTTTGTTATTCACCAAGTAACTCCAGGCAAAACTCCAAAGACCAAGTGGGTTACAAGATCTCAGATAACACCTGCTAGGCCAGTAGCTGAGACTATGTCACTTCCACAGTGAAGAACAGCAAGGTGTCTTGATTTCTGTCAGAGAATACAGGAGCTGTCTCATCATGTCCTGAGATAACTGGAGAAATGAGACAAAGTGCCCCTTCTCTCTGTAGAGAGCAAAGACCAGTTCCAGACTAGCATGTGCCTTTCATACAACAAAACCAAACCCATTATCTTCTGCTTCTTATAGAAGCAAGGCAGATACTTGAAACTAATGGCCTCTACCTTTAACTTTTAGAATGGAACACTGAAGATCATTGATAGGAAGAAGAATATATTTAAACTTGCACAAGGAGAATACATTGCTCCAGAGAAGATAGAAAATGTCTATATCAGAAGTGCTCCTGTAGCCCAGGTCTTTGTACATGGGGAAAGCCTGAGGGTAAGTGATGTTAGGAGTGAGCATCCTGCAAGATTCCTCCCACAATGAGTTCTAGAAGACCAGGGCACAAATGCCTGCATATACAAGAGTCCTTGAGCAAGATCTGTTCCCAAGAGTGCCATGTTTATAGGAATATTCTTTCAGACTTTTTAGGCTGTCTATAGCCTTCCCTCTTGACACCAAAGAAAAGGAGATCTTGGAATGAACTTGCAGGTTGGGTAAACGTAATTACATACTTATATGGGATTTGTACATCAGGCCAGTTCTATATAGTTTCTCCATTCCTTTGCCACAGAGGTGTCACCTATGCTAGCAGAGGCCAGTCTTCAATCTGTTAACCAGCCAAAAGTAATTGCTGGAGTGTTTAGCACACATAATGGACAACCTACTCTCTGAACTGCTGTCAGAACTCAGATAAGTGACTTGAAAGTCCTTGTAGCTACCTTCCAAATTCTGGAAACAGGTGGGGATGTAGATGTGGCTTAGTATAGAGATACTGTCCATGATCAAGCTCACATAGACAATCAAAGTAATTTCAGATGCCTTGTTTTGGTCTAAACATGGCTACTTCCACTTCTTTTCAGTCTTTTCTAATAGGTATAGTGGTTCCTGATCCTGAGACACTTCCAGAATTTGCAGCAAAACTGGGAGTAAAAGGTTCCTATGAAGACGTGTGCAAAAATCCAGTGAGTGGCTTTACCTTCTTAGTGGGTTATAGGTAGAGTTTAATTCTGAAGTCCAATCTTGCATTGCTTTGACTTCACTTTTAGCCACCTTTTTTGTAAATTTAACTGCCTTAATGCTGGGAGAATCATGCAAGCAGCCTTAAAGTAAAAGCTGGAACTAAATATAGATGTCTCATGATGTTTCAGGGGCTATCACTGCTTCTTTTCCAATGAGAAGATAGACACAACCTTGTAGTGGCCTTAATATGGGAAATCTTGAATACTGAAATATGTACATGTATTCTTGCCAACCTCAGTTATAACTGACTGGGCAATGGATATGGTCCTGAGTTGCAATTACAAAATGGAAGCTTTACCCACTCTGTTCTTGCTCTGTTTCTTCTAGGCAGTGAAGAAAGCTATTTTAGAAGACATGGTCAGACTGGGGAAAGAGGCTGGTCTTAAATCCTTTGAACAAGTGAGTATTTCCAAATCCTGCTTGTCACAAGCATCTGTATTGCTAATGCAATGGCTAGGAAGTCTGCATTCCTGTTACTGACTGTGCCAGGATGGGACCTAAGACAGCTGCCCAGGACAACTGATTGAAGTAGGTAGTGAAATGTTGACTGGCTGCCTGTCTCTTGACCAAGAGACAGGCAGCTGTACAGGGCAACAGTAGCAATTGCCATGAGATGGAGTGGAGGTTCACCATAGGCTGCAGGAGCTGTGTTGTAGTTCCAGCCTATTCTCTTGCTGTGTCAGCCAGAAGGAGTTTGACTTGCATCAAAAAACAGTTTAGTTACTGGAGCTCTTGAGACTAAGTGCCTTCTTGCACTGAGCTCAAGCAAGCTGGGAAGAACTGTTGTTTTTCCTCTAAGCAATTATGTAAGTGTAATGTGCTAAATTATTTTCTTTTAATAGGTGAGAGACCTGTACATCCACACAGAGATGTTCTCTGTAGAAAATGGGCTCTTGACACCAACACTGAAGGCAAAGCGAACAGAGCTTGTTAAACTCTTCCAGAAGCAGATTGAGACCCTCTATTCAAGTATACAGGAATAAATGGCTAATTTAAATTAAACTGCATGGAGTATCCAAACAAATCTGTGACACTACATGACCTACGGAGAACACATGCATGAGTGGAGGGGAGCAAGGAGAACTTAAATATATTGTTTCTGGTATCCTGGGAAAAATGACTTGAAGATGGCTGTAGCATAACTGACAACTGGTAGTGTTCCCATCTTGCAGGACAAAGCATCAGCTGTCTAGGCAAAGCCAGAACTTTCATCTTCCTTGGACTGTGAATGAAGCACAAAAACACTCAAGAGCCTCAGCCTTTACAAGGCAGTTGAATGCACTTCTCACTGACAAAAGCAAATCCTGTTTTCCTGCTCCAACTATGAACTCCATTGCTACCTTTTGTGGATTGATCTGCAATCACACTGAACTCTTTCATGCAGTTAAATGTTCCGGGTGGGGGGGAGATAGTTCAAGTGCAGGAAAATAACACTTCAGTTTCCACTCAGGATGCTATAACCTGTCTCAACTCAAGCTGTCCCAAGATGAACTGGAGCTTAACATCTGTTCAGCAACTACAGAAGTGAATTTCCTGTTCCTAGCCCCAGACCACACAGTATAGGTTGTTTTTAATGAAAATGAGTAGTCTGGTATTAACTGGTTTACAAAGTGCATGTGTCTAAAGTAAACATAGTTTATACTCTAGTATGGGAGACACTGGATCAGTTTTTGCACACATTCTCAAATGCAATGGCAGTTGTAAAGCCTTTACACTTAGGAATTTGAGCCTGGTAAGTGGAAAAGTTTAGCTGTCATTCCTGAGCATATAGGATGCAATAAATTATAACTGCACAATCAAACCAAAGCCTGTGTGAGTGACTTGTTTCTCTACTGTAACCACACTGTCGGCTGCAAGGTTTACTGCTGCCTGGTTATAGATAGCTTTCTGCAGCAGTTGTGTTCTAGCTGCATCTAACTTGTTTCCTATGCTATCATTGTTCAGCCACAGCTCAAGCCATGAGGCCATAAGACAGTGTGAGACCAGATGTTGCTCCTCTACTCAACTTTCCTTTTCTTGTAGTAGGGCAGTATGTGCCAAAATCTTATTACTAACTCTTGCATAAATTCATTCTTCCAGCTCAGCCTATCACATGAAATAAGGCATCAGATAGAATTTTCTAGGGCTAAAGCTGCTTCTTTAGAAAATTATTTAGGCAAGATGAGTACTGTCTCTATCTTTAGAAACACGTCTTCAATCAGTGTATGCTGTCTCTGCTGACAGTTCCTCCCTGTCCCTGAAGTAGTCTGCTGTATCAGTCCAAAAGGCAATGAAGTGCTAACAAGGATGTAACATGGGGAGGAGTACACGTAGCTTTCCTATGCCAATTCTCCTTGTCAGTGCCAGGTTCTTACAGCTAGTGGCTGTTCCTCTCTGTATTTAATACTCTTGGTCGGATAGCCCAAAATGAAAGCAACCAGTAGATTTTTGGTCAGGAAAGACCCACCCCTTTCTGTGAGGCATCTCTAGCTTTGACTAGTAAAAACAACTGACCCAATTCTGTTTCTAGTCTAGGCCCAAAGACCTTGATGTTTTCAGGTAACCGTTGTGTCACTTACTGTGCTTGTCATAACCTGAGGCTGTACAGGCTTCTAAGACTCTGAAAGTGCATGTAACTATGCTGCTCATCTTTCCCATGCTTGCTTAAAGCAATGTGACTTAAAAGTTACTCATGGCTTAATCTTTTCCCCCAACGGAGACTGGGGAGAAAAAAAGGAACCAGAGGGAAGAAGAAATGTATACTGAAACTGGTTTTGGGATCTGATGAGCAATTCTGTTGGGGACAGTAAATCTAGTGCAACTGAGATCTCCATAAACTTCAGACTGAATCCTGTGATGCCACCTGCTGCAGTGCCCAGAAAGTACTTTGTTTATTGCATCAACAAGTGAAACTCTCCTACAGAGATCTGCTTGGATGTTGAAGCCCAGCACTCTGTGGTGGGCCCTTCAATTGGCAGTTGTCAGATACCAATCACAGTGCTTCATTCAGCTTAAAGAGAGCTCTCATTTGTGAACTAAGTAAAGAATGCCTACTTTTCTGTGCCATGCCTCAGAAAGTAGTAACTTTGTACAGGTCACTTTCTAATACAGTAGAGATACTTTCAGAAGAGGAAACACCTCAATCTCTGAACTTGGCTTGCTCTTAATAGCATTTACGCCTCTTTCTCGCAGTGGCAAACTACAGTGCTTTAGATTTTTCATGTCTGTGGCATCTGCTGGTAGCTGTTACAAAGACAGAATTGAATGGGTAATGGCACTATCTGAACAATAAACCATACCCAGCAATTCACATGTCTGAAACTGGTCTCTTGGGTGCCACTTCTGCTTCCACATATATGGAACTGCTTCTACAATATAGATCTGAAGTGAAAACGGGGTACTTCAGGCATGCTTGCATTGAAATGGTACAAAAATTATTTCAGGCTATTGTCTGAGCACTAGAGAAAGCTACAGCAGGCTTGAAGCACTGTTATACCCCGTGAACAAAGACTTGAGGTAAGGATAGCTATAGGTACAATGAAGTTAATTCTGTGCAACTTTTTTCCCCACGATAGAGAGAATGGTGCTAAAGTAACATCCACCCTTCTCTACTTGCTTTAAAAAGCTCTCATCTAGTAGCTGTTCATTATGAATTGGTCCATTTGGGCTGCAGTATAGATGTGCATACATGCTGAATAATGAGATACCATGACTAATGAAGATATAAGTCACATAAGGCAGATATTTAATGTGAATATTGATAACATAGCTTCCTTTTACTTAACAAATTAGAAACAACTCATATGTACTGCATCAGGAATTAAGACTGCCTGATTTCAGCTCTCCAAATCATACACGAATTGCATACCAAAATACAATTTGTTAAGTGTATTTTCTTTCCATCTTTATGAAACAAGCCCCATGCCTGCAACTTAATAATTACTGGTTAGTCTCTTCTGTTCCTGATCCAGAGAGGAAGCGTTCAGAGGGAAACACTGACTCTTAATTCATAATTTGGCTTTAATGACGTTCTTATTTCAATCAGTGCTCTCAAAACAGCTCTAGAATCATTCTCTAATGCCACAGCTAGGCAACTCAATCGTAAAAACTAAATAACCTGCAAATCACTGGCTTCCTAGCATGGGAAGTTCTCTTTTCTCCTCCTGGTCACTACTTTGCATTTGAAAAACTAGCTATATGGGAGATGCTTAAACTCTAGCACCATCTTGTACTTGCTCAACTCTTAAAGAGATCTGGATTAAAATCAGAAGCCTCTTGGTTAATACTATTGAGGAGGAAAGCACTCCTCCATCATTGACTTCTTTTACTATTAGTAATCACCTCAAAGTTACCAGGCGTGAGAATACCACGGCTAGCCTTTTGCACAGCCTGTTCTAGATGGTAATCTAGCCCCTTCCTCATTAAGAACTGAGACACACCTGGCACAATCAGTGGCTTCACTCTGCAAAGGAAAGTCTCTTCGGATTGGAGGCCAAAGCAAGGGCAGATGAGTACAAAGCAAAATTTTCACTGAGTGGGTGGTTGAACAGGGCACCCGAGACATCTATTTACTATGGCCAGTATTGTTTGCTTTTATTACAGATTCTGTTTCTGTTTTGGTGCCAAAACTGCCTAAACTAAAGTAGGTAGCTATTTCTTATTAGCCTATTTCATTGTTTTCCTTTAAATAGGAGGGCAGGGCTCCACTTCAGTATGCAGTTACCCTTACTCTCCATCATACTAGAGCCTGAGCTAGGCTAGTGTGGCATTGCAAGTCTAGGCTTGCTGTTAGATGATGCAAAGCTCAACATTTTACATAAAAAAAGAGCAATTATTGCCTCAGGGAAAAGCAACAGATAGTTTAATAGAACTAATTGCTGTGTGAAAAAGACACTTGCTTTTTGCTTCCCCCAGACCTGGCTTCTCTAGGGATTTGAAGCTAAAAGAAAATCAACTGAATTCCCTGGCGAATCACTGCAGAACACAGAACAGCTATGTCAAATCTATACCCAAATCTATACCCACTCCTTTCCTTAATAAACAAAGGTCTTCCTCAAGCAAAAAGCAGAGTGGGGAAAGAAGAAGGGAAAAAAAAAGGTAGAATGAGATGGTGGGAATCAGAGTTCCTTAGAGGTGGTTTGTCTTTAAACTTCATGCTCCAATACAGTTGTTTTCAGCATGAGAAAGACATACAGCTTGTATTTTCTTGGCTGCAGAATCTCTAAACGCCTTTAGGAGGTATGCATTTTGTTTTGGCTGGCTGGTTGTAGGCAAGCACTGCTGAGTGAAGGTGTTGTAACAGTAAATAGAAACACCAGTTACCTGTGCTACAAAAGGAGGTGGGACTGGTTACAGCTACAAGGAAACAAGATGAAAGCATTAAAAAAAAAAAAAAAAAAGCATATAGAGTCCATTTCAGATTGTAAATGCACTTCTGAAGCAGAGCTCCTGGGCATGCTGTAGTTCAGCATAGACTGATCTTGGTGTGCAAAATTCTGCTCAGATGAAAACTGAAATAGAGTTGAAGATGCTCTTCAACCACTGAAAGATATCCAGTCCCCTATAAACAGACCACAGCTTACATAAATTCCCCTCCTAATAGCTAACAATCAGCTGTGGTCATTAGTGCTGTTAATCTGTTCCTATTACGCTGCTAACTGCTGCCTGCTAATATAGATAGCAGCTATTTAATCATTTCAAAGTCAAGAACAAGAGGCCCTTAGCTGCCAGCTTCCTCAGCTGGAAGACAAGCTTATTTTTCTAATCTTTGGTTCTGGACTCCAGACACTGAACAGAAACTACTGCAGTTGAGAGTAAGAGTATTCCATGCAGTTTGGAGGTTTTCATACTAATTTCTGGTCATATTCCAAAATAGCTACATCCTGCTCAGTTATGGCCCTTCAGCTCTTGCTGGAACAGAAACTAGGAGTACAATACACTCCTATACCTCTAATGAGGCCTACTTCTACAAAGTAAGTGCTTCGATTTCAAGAGGGGCAAAGCACCTGCTTGCAAGCTACTGAAACTAAACCCTAACAGAAACAGCCTAGGATTATGGCTCACCATCAGCACTGACACGCAGCAGGCTGGAGGTAACCAAAAACTGGCTTTGTGCTGGAGATAAAGAGTCCGTGTAGGAACACACAGAAGTAATGTTGGCTTGTCTGTATGCAGTTATTTCTACGTACACTTAATATTGTTTAAGAAATGCTCATCTGCCTGAGACAACTCATGCAGGTGGAGGTAAACCAGGTGTTAGTTTAAAACAGTAATTTGCAAAAACTCTCAACATGGGACATGCAACTAGACTATGAGAGAACAAAGCCACCTGCTGCATTTAGGATACATTTAGAAAGCCTTCAGCTGGCACGGGTTACTCCATTTTAAGGTCTTCCTTCTAATAATCTGTACCAGATGCTAAATGAAAATACTTTAGGAAAGGTGTTAATCACTTATAGTGGCAACTAGGTTCACAAAAATTTTCATTTTTGGCATTACTGCTTCCTTTCACTCTTAAGATGGATCAAGAACTCCAGTCTCTTCGGTACACGCTCAGATTTCAGAGGGAACAGATAAAGCTGGCTATATTTTTTTTGCCATTAAAAGCACAGAATATTCTTATAGCAAAACCTGAAGTCTTTCTAACCTTGAAAACCAACTTGTAACAGTGAAATCTTTACTTCCCAGTCAGTTCACATTCCCATGCCTATAAACAAGTTCTTGTAGGTCTAAGAACAATTAAATCCACAAGTGAATATGAATGTATCATTTATTTGAGGTGGACAATTCACATCATTAAAAGTCACAGGTAACAAATTTTATCTTGAATTTGAATCAGATGTTTATTTTATAGTTTTCAGGGGCAGCTTCAGAGAAAGCAAAATACAAAAGATAAGCAGCACGCATCACATCAGATGCGGTTGAGGGAAAAACCTAAAATATGAACTTTCAGAATGCAATTTAAACAGCAAAAAGAAAAAAACTGACTTGGGATGTAAAAGATACATCTTGAAGGCAATCCACTGAATGGCTTCTTCAGTTATTTATTGTTAAAAAAGTACACAAACCATGGCACAGGCATATCCTTTCAGCCGTGATCAACAGAAAACCTTGTCCTACCATATTCATTGCATAAGTCTAAAGTAATACACAGAAAATTTCAAGTAAAGGATTGTGGTCTGAAGTAAAAATTCCATTTCTTATTTAAAAAATGAGAAGGCTATCTGTTTTTCTTCTCTCCATCCACGGGTTGATCCGTTTCAGAGTCATATTGGCATTTTTCCACACATTTCTTAGGGAACCAGCCTCGTTCTCTTATTCCACCTTAAGACATGAAAAGTTGCATTAACTTGGAACAAAACATGACCCACTACAGAGGAAAAAACACAGGACTGGAAGAGACATCAAGAGGTTACCTAGGTTATTTTCTTCTCCGAGGTAGGACATCTCAGTCATTCCTAACATCATTGCCTGGGGACACATGGATTCTCTCCCACTGCCTAAAATGTTTTCAGAGATCTCCAGTTTTCCAGTGTTCTACCTTCCTTACTACGAGAAAAATCTTTCCTAATACGCTATTCTGAATGTTTCTGTCTATAATTCAAGTTCACAACTCCTCTTTCTACACACCAGAAGCAGCTAACAACCTTCTCTACAACAGACTTTCACGCAGCTGATAACTATTTGCACATACCCTGGCTTTCTCCTATCACTCTACAAGTAAGCCATCCTAATTCTTTCACCTTTCCCTTTTAAGTCACATTTTCTAGCACTCTGATAATTTTCATTATCTTCCTCTCAACCCTTTGCAGCTGATCTTCCTCTTTCCTGAGATGCAGTAGCTGCTTTTAGTTGTGGCAGTATTTCAGCTGAGTCCCTGCCAATATTGAGTAGGATGGAAGGATTACTTCATGCATCTGGGAAACCATACGCTTTTTTCTTTTTGCAAGTGTTGACTCGTCTTAAGATGATGATTGACTCTTTTTTCCCCTCAGAAGAACTGCTACTTAATCATTCATTTTTCCATCTTGTTACAGTGCAGCTTGTTATTCCTGCCTATTTCTAGCATTTTGCTATACATTTCCTAACAAATCTCATCCTATTTTTGAACCCTAGTTCTCCAAAATGCCAATGTTATTTTGAATTCTAATCCAGCCTCTCAGCATACACCAAGTTCCCCACCCAGACCACATTTCACCCAATTTTAAAAAAACATTTGCTATAGCACAGATATCTCCGGCTAATCTTCATAATAAGCAATGCAATACAAACTATTACCACGCTCATTTCAATGACTCATTTAGGTTTGATGTTTGAAAGAGTTCACTGGAGTGAGCTGCCAAAGCATTTCTAGCCCATGAGGGTCTCAGACCTCCCATGAAAAGCATGGACACTTTCAATGAGGTGACTGTTGGCTGCCTCTCTTTTGCAGACATGGAAAGTACATGCAATGAATTAACAACTGTTTGGGAGACAAGGGAATCCAATGCACCCTCTGGCAGGTAAAATTTTAGCTCAGTCCTAAGCAGGAGGGCTAAAGTAAAAAGATGTAAAAATTTCAATGCAGGTGGCTGTGATGTTGTCTCTCTACAGACCAGCAGGAGTCTTTAATGTCTTCGATAGTTTTGTAAATTTTGTAGATTTTGTAAATGCATGTCAAAGTCCTCAGAATTGATCCCAAACCAAAGACATAACATCTTGTTTTTAAGATGTACAAAGAGTAATCCCAGGTCTTATATGTATATGGGGTGTTTAGGTAGGAAATCTGAATGTGTTTAAGAAAGACCACTATTCAAAAATCAAAAGAAATCATCATTAACCTCTTTAGAGTCTAAAAGTCTAACTTTTGCTTAGAATGTGAAGTATTCCCCCTTCCCACTCAACCTTCAACAAACTACTAGATGAGTGTTCTTTCAGTCTGACAGATTCATTTAATGTTTATCAAAACTGGCAAGTCTACCAGATGTAAAAACTGTAGTTGTTGTTTTAGAGGGGAGAGAAGCTAATGCCAATGAGGTCAGTCATTATACATTTTGAGAACTGAACGGTTAATATTGTCCACATTTACAGACAGCTATAAAACTGATCTGTAATTTTCAACAGAAAAAATGAAAATAACTGCTTCATACCGTCAGCAGCTGAGTCGAGAATCTTCTCACCATACATCCAGTGACTAGGGAAAAAAACGTAATAGGTAATTAGATTCCAGAACTCATCTCAATATTTCTTTTAACCAAACATAAAGGTGTGGAGCCACTAACTTTAAGCCTCTTGTGGCTAAAATCAGATCCCCTTTACTCAGTGCAATTCTAGGTTCTTCAGTGCACGGTGTTGTGAAGAATGTTTGAACACCTTTAGTCAGAGGGCAGCAGAAACCACTGTAATCTTCTACTGCTCGATACCGCACCTACAAATTTGAACAGAACATGGCAATATATTATTGGAAGGAGTTATGGCCTTGCTGACAGTTTCATACCAAAAAAATCAATTCAAGCATACCGTTAGATTTGATATAATGACAATGGCTGTCAAAGGGACTCTAAATTCTAAATTAACTGCTTAACAATGAAGCACAGTCATCTTTATTGTCATGTTTCTTACCACCTGGAGACTAAGGAGCAAACACAAAGAAAGCTAAATGCTAAGTTTAATTAAGCACACTGTTTGTGTGGAAACACAAAGTCTTTATTTAACTCTTAAGTTTGAAATCAAGAAAAGAAATAATCTCAGCAATTACTTATTTATTTATACTGATATTTCAAAGTCATTTCAGACCAAACTTCACAAATACTTACACTTCTTACTCGCTTGTCTGCTTTCTGTTTCAGTTGCTCTATCTATAAATGATTATAAATAGAAATTTAGGCAGTGTTTAGTTTAAAAGGACTTGTGTATTCAACACAAAATGAAGACAGGTATTGAAACCATTGAACAAACACAGGAAATACTAGCATTTAAAAGCACACAAAAGCATAACTTTTCAGTCTATCAAAAAATGGGAGAACACCTGACAGAACTCCTGTTTCTGAAGTGTATGTATTACTAGTCAGTCTATTTTAGTTATTTAAAAACCTGGTATATTACTGCAAAGGAAAGCAGCCAACTGGATAGTGGGGAGGATTAACTTGAGATATCATTGAAGATCAATTACCGTCAAACTGTACTGATGACAGCCATCTCTTACTGGCCAATCCAGGCCATCTCCCTCAGGAATCCCAGACCATGTAAACACTTGCTTGAAGTTCTTCCATTTACTTCCCATGTCATAGGGAAAAATAAAGGTCTCACCCGTTTGGTAGCACTGGATTCTGTCTTTGGCCTGGAAAATAAATAAGAAATACAGTACATAAAAACGTACCCTACAAACTGCAATCAATCAGCAAATATTAAGAAGGCCAGGTCATAAGCCCTGTATGGGTCCATGAGACCTAAAGGTAAACATTTTGAGGCAAGAGCAGTAAATTCCTGCTATACTAACCCAGGCTTTTAAAACTACTACAACAATCATGGCACTTGAAGTCTGTTTGGTTTGGGTTGTTCCTCCCCTTTCCCCTACCCTCTCCACCCCCCCGCCCATTTACTCTTTAACAACAGAGTCAACTGGCTACACTGATTAGTCCACTCCATGCTCTGATTTTATTTTACGGCTTTTTTTAAGGACTGATAACTGACTATTTCTCAGTTACATACAAAGACTCCCACAACTCAGGATTCTTTGATTAACGATCATGAGTGTAATTCAACACTGGTAGTGTCTATTCCACCTCTAAAAACTGTACATACAGGCATTCTCTGAATAGCCCACATTCTACAGTCATGAACTTTTCATTCTTTCAGCAACGATGACATCTAGTGGAGCAGCCACAGAAGAGTGTGCTCTCTTTGTTACAATAATGTTTTTATTAAGCACTTACGTATTACAGTCTGTGTTCAGTTTTCAGAAGGGACATATTAACAGCCTGTGTTTTACACAGTAAAGATTTTAACAGATTATTCCAAATTCTACTATCTAGTTGTAACAGGGTTTTCTTTCATTTATGTTCCATTGTCCTATTATTCAAAGGTCTAAAAGGACTAGGATCCGGCTAAGCTAGATTCTGTGCAAAGAAAAGGCATTACAATACTTGGGTACTTATACACAGTCAAGATCCTCATGCTAATTTTGACACAGAATAAAAGACAGACAAGATAATAATGAAATTTTTGTGGACTTAGACAAAGTATCCTGGTAGCTCTGAACTAGTTTCTAAATATTGAGTCAGTTTTGCTTCCTCTAAACTTAGCTTCTGCTGCTTGGCTATATTTCTTCTGAAAAATCTTGTGAAAAACTATGAAGATATGGAAATCAAAAGAGAAATTTAAAGGAGTGAAGACTAGGTATCTCATTATTTTCTAGTACTTCTTCAAAATCAAGGCAAATCCTCCGAAGTTTAATCAGAGAATTAGGAAATGGGGGAAATCATGAGCCAAACCCACGCCACCTAGAATAGGTAGGGGAGGTGGACCATTAAAGACACAGGCAGGCATAACAAGAAGCAAAGACAACTCAAGTTCCAGACAAAAACACCCACATATTCCAAGTAGATAAGCAAAGTCTCTGAAAAGCAAATATTTTTCTATGTTCACACCAATTCCCCCAAACAAAAAAGAAAAGAAAAATCTATGCATTTAAATGATTTCTCATCTATTTCAGTGAATTTCAGAGACAGTAAAGGAAAAGTTGGTTGGGTGTTAAGTCGGTGGTGAACTGAAATGACACCTTTGGTTTAAATCCAGAGAGGAGAAACAAGAAATTGATATATATGGAGAATAAACTTTGTAACGATACAGTACAAGAACACTGTAATAAAAGCTTACCTTTTCTTCAATCCAGGACTCAATTGAAGTTTTATTTGTCAAAATTACTTTCATCTAAAATAAAAGCGTTAGGTGAAATTAGCGTTGATCTTCTGCAGAAATGTATCAACTGGGCAAAGAAAACATCACTTAACAACCCAAATTTGCTTTAAAGAACAAAGCAACTTTTATAGGCTTAACTGAAACATATAAAACATTGAAAATTAAGATTCAACATAGATACATGCTAATGCTATCCCCTAGAATTATACATTTAGACAGTATCACACAGTATTTCAGTTTATGCTTAAAATGTGTATTTTTGTTTCCTTCCAAAGATCTCAAACATTTCAAGTAATAAATCAGGCATGTTTATACCTATTTTCAGGCACAGGGGCACGTACTCCTGAAATACCAAGTATTTTGCCTTTTCCAGAGAATTTATAAAGCCCATGTCTTGTTTTCTTAGTTCATTAGATTTTCACCTCCAGGTTCTCCCATGAAAAATAAAATTGTGGTAACAACAGAGGAACTGGGAGAAAGCAACATAAAACCCTGGAAAAGTTACACAGCGACATAAGCTCTAAACAACTGCTCCAATCTCAATCCTGAATTCTGTTTCTGCTCCACAACCAGGCAAAATTTACATCTTTTAACTTCTTTGTAACAGAAGCCAGAAACTTACCTGAATAATAAACAGCATACCAACAGCAATAGTTGTTCCTAATGCCAGTCCTAAGGCAAATAAAGATGCAGCAAATGCAGACAGTCCGAAGGGAATAATGGGTCGAGGGTCTCTTTTGGCTGCACTCATGTCAATCTTTACAGAACTCCACCCAAAAGATATCTGCAAAGGGAAAATATCATTCAGCTTTAGAACATTATGACTGCTGAAACAAACAAGTTACCAATAAGAAATCTGGCTCTGAAGGTAAGTGTCCAACTTTGGACAGGTTCATAATGCAAGTGGAGTAATTAAAAAAAAAGGTATTCAAAAGACTTTTCCTCTTCAGAAATACATTCTTTGCTAGATGTAGGCCTTCTCTAGATGGAAAGCTAAACCAAAATTGCCATCTTGCAAGCTCCGCAAGTTAGGCCCAAAATCAGTAAAAAAAATCTGGACTCTGGCACATTAACAAAAATGCTTTCACCAGTTTCAGATGGATAATGTGCTATGCAAACATTTTCTATTTTCAATGGAAACGCTACAGGTTTTCCTCCAAAAGCTTTAGCAGACAGCAGTTCTCAACATTATTGCTCTGCAAATACAACACACAGCCTTCTGTTACACTCGGTTGATGTTTTCAAGCTCTTCATTGCAACCACAAAGGCTGAAATCAAAGCTCATAATCTTAACCGTGGATCTGAGATAAAGGATGTATTCCTGAACAAGCTTTGCTCATTGTTGCTGCAGTTAAATTTTTCAATTTAAAAGCAAATCCAACATAATTTATTTTTAGTTCAAAAAATAATGTACTTTTTTTTTTTCCTTGAAGAACTGGATACAATTCTGAAAAAGTGGCCAGCAAAAGAAAATAAATAGCATCTAACTTGTGTGTTGGAAATAAATAGCAGCTAGTTTCTGTGCCAGCTAAAACACAGCCTGTCTCTCTCTACATAAAGTGCTACTCGGAAACCGTCTTCAGTCAATGCAGAGCTCTAGGAAACTCCTAGTGATTATGACAAACAACAGGACAAAAAAACGTACAGAAAATAGAAATAGCTTTCTCTGAATCCTCCTCCAATTAATGAACATACTTCTCACAGGCAGAGAACAGAACTGAGAGTACATGTTGAAAGAGTAACAGGGAATTCCACATGCTTTCTTCTCAGGAAACTAAATTGGCTCATACTTCCAGAGATAAATTACCCATCTGACTTAAATAATATTTTAAGCATTTAATTATGTTTTCTTACTCTGTTGTAAAGCTGAGTGTACATAGTCATGACAAATATGAAAGAAGCGTGAATGCATCCCAGTGGAGCTAAGAGGAGAAACAGAGTGAAAGATGCGTGATTCTGGTATCCACAACAGTTGTTGATCCAAGGACAATGGTGATCCATCTTCATGACACATCTGTGAATAATAAATATTAATATAAAGGACATATATGATGTTTTTCAAAAAGCTCAAAGGACAGCTAACTTTCTACTACTCAGCCTCCATTCATTCATTTAAACCCACCAATTTCCGACATATCAACACAGTAGTTTCTTTTTCTGTTGCTATTCAGAATATTTCATGTTGTAGAGTGAAAGAAAGCAAAATAAAAAATGCTCCCAGGTCCTGCTCTCCCTAATTATCCATCCTCCTCTTTACTCAAACTTGCTAGTTGCCAATAAACCCCATATTCCAGAGCTGGGAGACAGATGCCTAGAATGGGACGTGTAAGAACTATCAACACAATAATAAGCACTAATATTATTGCCAATTTTTTAAAATAAGTACACCAGGAAAATAAAGGAAATATCAAATCCCCTGTGAAGTATTTGCAGCAAGAACATATGAAGATACACAGACAGAAGCATGTTAATGTCTTGTTCTCTTCAGTAGTAGACCCTCTGAAAGCTTCATCAATTGCTATGTATTGACCTTACACCACTGTAAGTCCTTTACAAAAATCTATTTAACAAGCATAAACACCCTAGAGACACTCTTGTATTCAATATAAACCTGGTTATTTTGGTTTAACTTACAGGTGCAGAAAAACACCTGACAAAAGATCTGTCCACATCCCAGATTGCATTGATTTAAGGTAACAGGTGTAAAAGTCACTAATTCTAATGTTGCAATTCATCTGCACCAAACCTAAGTGATAAACAAAGGACTGAATTACACAAATATCCAGCTCCTCTGAAAATAAGAGTTAATTGTATTGGAACTACTGACCTCATTATCTTTCAAGCTAGTCCATTCCCAATAGGAAGTTCAGTTTCTCCCTTTTAAAGAATTAATTATTCTTCATTGGCATATGCTCAACTGCCACTGTACAACCTCTTGAACATGCAATCGTAATTATCAGCACAAGTGTTTCTGATGAAGTTCCTAGATCTTAGCTAGAAACCTCACCCCGTTCAGGTGGGCCACAAGAAGCGACTCCATTCATGCACTCAAACTTGCCATAGCATAGAAAGCTTCCGGTGGCAGTTTGAGTTACCTACTTCACTGCAACCAGCTAGAAATACATGTGGAATGAGTTACTTTGGCCAGAGTTGAGGGGGCAGAAAATTCTTAAAGCATATCAGCAAAATGATTTGGAGAATGTGCTGCAGTTTCTTCTGTTTTATTTGACAAAAGCTAAATTATTTAAAGAAATTGCTTTTGCAAAGACAGTCCTCAGAATTTCCTGCCATCTTCTACTGAGTCCTCAGTGTAAAGATTGTCACTCAAGGAAAGAAGTCTAATTTTAAATCTCAGGATGATGCAGCCAAATTACAGCACTGCTCTACAGTTTCAGTCTCTACTTCCTAAAAACACACTAACTGTGCATCTTGTGATTATAGAATAACAAACGAATGCATATGTTGAAATATCCTTTCACCATATGTTCTCTTGTGGTACTTCAAAGGAGGACCTATCCAGTAAA
Organism: Pelecanus crispus; assembly: GCF_030463565.1. NCBI lineage: Eukaryota > Metazoa > Chordata > Aves > Pelecaniformes > Pelecanidae > Pelecanus > Pelecanus crispus. Next base: position 11,392,151 of record NC_134652.1, on the reverse strand, counting down.
TCCAAGACAAATGCAACTACAGCCTGGACTGCAGACATCTGAAGTGGCTTGCTTTTTTCAAGCTGCACTAAATTCCAGGGCAGCTATTTATAATAAAACTGTCCGTTAGCTCAAAGCAAATCTGTTGGTAGACTAACACATAACAAGGCACAAACTTTTTCAGTTGACCCAAAAGGCTTATTAGTTCACTTAACATGCTGATTCTGCTCAAAAAACCCTTTAGTGAACAGTAAAGAACAGTCCAAAGTTTTCAAACCAAGGTTTAACTCCCATTTGGAAAGATGACAGAATAGGCTCTTCTACTCTCCGAGCAGGTGAATATTTGAACTTGCAAAGGACTGAAAGATTTTTAGGTATTTACACAGGCTCACTTCCCTGAAATAGCACTGCAATGTTTTGTTAATGCTGTCAAGAAGTTCTTAAGAGGAACTGATTTCAAACTAAAAAGAAGATGTTAGAGACAGATTTATTTATTAAACTAAATAATAAACACAGTAAAACCATACAGAAATCATACAACTAGAAAGTTGAAATATTTGAAACAGGTATAGTGTTCATATGGAAGGTGCTTAAAAATGAACAATACAAGACTTGCAAGAATAAATTACATTAATAGCTTATCATTAGATTTGAAGCTGCTTTAATATGGACTTAAAACAATTTTAAAGACAGACAGTACCTGTTACACTTTCGACAGTGGTGTGAACGTGGTGCCTTATAAGACTGACACACTTTACAGTATTGGAGATACATGCAATCCTGAGATTTTTCCTTTAAACAGAAGAATAGGCGTGTTAGATGTATACAGAATTCTACTGGCAATACGTACCTTGGCACTTTCCTAACCTAAGCATCTTTGCTCCTTCTTCTGACAGGGTGTGTTTCATAACCCAACCCTATTTAATGGTAGGTGGTGAGGAGAGAAAAAACCAAAATGAAATAATCTCTTGGCTATCAACACAGCCATCTCCTACTGCTGAAAGTACTGGTTGCTAAAGTAAATAAACAGTTCTTCCATAAGGAAGACTGACTGTACCAGTAGGGTTTCACAGTGAAGTTCGAGAGTAAAAAACAGCATGAGGCCTTTATAATAATAAAAAAAAAAAGCTTGTGCACCTTGTCTCTCCATTTTATACTATGAGCCAATCTAGGCTTACTAATACAGTACTGGTAAGCATTAACATTCAACTAGTTCTTCTTTGCCACCCTCTCTCGACAACACACACATGGCCAACTCCAGCAAGATGAGAGACAAAGAGACTTGTAGATAGCAAGTAGTAATACTGGCCAAATTCTTCTGTTCATGAAGTGGAATACCCAGCTGAACTGGTAGGACTACATCAGGATCCTCTTCTCACTAGACTCTGTCCTGAGAAATATTCCACAAGTATAAATGTGATTATTACTAATCTTTATATCATGCCACTGGAACACAAACTCTGGCCAGCTGTCTTGAGATACTGAACCTGTGGCATTCTGGTTCTTGACTACTACTCTTCTAAGAGACTACTAAGCAAAGGAAATGCAAATTTCTACCTTGACTACTGCACTGAACATGAGATAAACACGCAATTTTCTGGCTCGCATAAAAAAAATTTAAATTTGCTAAATGAAGTTCTTCTAACCCTTATTACTAGCAACAAGTCTTCAACAGTGCCTGCATAAGCATGCAGATAACCTTGAAGTTCTCATTGCCAGCTAGCAGTGCCTGTTTCCTGTTGCTTTGAGGAGCACCTATAAACCATGACGAGTACTGCCAGTAAAGAAGCATTACCGTTCAGCCCCAGGTCAGTGTAAACTGACAGAACAAGGAAGGGATGGAGTAAGCTGGAGCATGCTGGAAACACTGGAAGCAGCAGCAAAGCGGGAGGCAGAAAGCGAAGATGCCCAAACAAGATAAGGAGAAAGGAGCGGCCTGAGGAGTAGCTGCATTCTCCGGGGAGAAAGCAGAACGGTGGCACCAAAAGATAGGCGACTACTACCGTCCTTCCGAGCCCCGCACGCCCCGCACGCCCTCCGGCGGGGCCGGCCCCGCCGCCCCCCGCCCCGCCCCGCGCCTCAGCCGCGCCCGGGGGCCGAGGCGGTCGAAAGCCAGCGCTTACCGGCGTCCACCCCAGAGGGACGTACCCCGGGCCGACAAACATGGCGTTGAAGTAGTTGTAGAGGATCATGACGGTCCAGTTGAGGAGCATGATGAAGTTGACGCTTCCCCCGGCGGTGTCCAGGGGCCAGTACCACAGCGCGGCGTCCGCCATGGCGGTGGTGGAGCACACGGCCACCACGGCCAAGGCCACCAAGGGCCCCCAGTGGCACAGCCGCCGCGCCCGGCGCAGCCCCCCCGGCCCGCCCATTGCCGCTACCGCCGCCCGCCCGCTGCCGCCCCGCCGCCGCGCATGGCTCCCGCCGCCCTCAGCCCCGCGCCGTCCCGCCGGCTGCCGAGAGAGACGGAGCGCCGTGAGGAAGGGGAAGGGAAAGGAAGGGAAGGGGAGGTGTCGGGGCGCGCCGGGCCTCGGCTCGGCCCCGCCCCGCCGGCCCGGGGAGGCGGGGGAGCGGAACCCCCGCTCGCCTCCGCCCGCCGGCGTCTCTGGGTCAGCCGCCGCCCGCCGGCGGTCCGCTGGCAATAGGGTCCCGCCGGGAAACAGCGTCCCGCGGGTGGCGCCTCAGCCTTATCCCCCCGCCCCAGCCGCGCTGAAGGAGCAGGGTGCGCAGCCGGGGCGCTGCGCGGTCCCGACTTGCAGGGCACGATCGGGCCGCCGCCACCTCCTCCTCTGGGCCTGCAGTTCGAGCCCCCAAGCGAAGACCGCCAAGGGGTGGCGGGGCGGCAGCGGGGAGCCGAGCCGTGCTGGTTAAAGCACCTGAGCGGGGGGGGGAGGGTTTCGCCGGAACCTGTGGCGAGACGCCCGGAGGCGGGGGACGCCTTTGCGGGTAGCAGAACGCGGAAGCGCCTCGGTGCGGAGCGGCTGAGGGCGGCCGGCTGCGTGCGGCGTCTCCGCGGAGCGCAGCGGGGCCGCGGCCTCCCCCAGCACCGCCGCCATGTCCTCCGATTTCGAGAGCTACGAGCAGGACTTCGCGGTGCTGACGGCCGAGATCACGGGCAGGATCGGGAAGGTGCCGAAGCTGGTAGGAGGTGAGCGGCGGGCGTCTGCGGCGGGGGAGGGGGGCTGCTCGCCCGGCGCCGCGGACAGGCCGTCGCCGCCCGGCGTGCTGGGCTCCCGGCTGCGCTGCTCTCCGCCTTCACGGCTCTGCTACGCACCGTAGGCCCGTCCTGCTCGCCTGTAAGAGCCCCTCCGGCGCCGGGAGCCTCGGGCTTCCCAGCAATAAGCGCCTGGGGGGGCGGCGGGGGGTGTTGGTGTGTTTTTAGCGTGATCTGTCTCTGTGTCCCGTCACCCGAATGTGTTTCTTGCTTCTTACACAGCAGAGTCAGGATTCATCTCCTTGCCCCAAGTGCACGTCTCTTCGAGCAGCGAGTTGTCTCGTGAAATGTATTAAGAATAACCTCAGAGAGTATTGTTTGCTGGTCAGCTGTAAGGATGACCTTTCCCTTCTGACTTGCTGCGGGGCTGCGCAAAGTTACGCCAGCGCAACTGAAGGGCTGAGCAGAGCAGGGGTCAGAGCTGGGTGGATGTTTCCTGTACCAGCATAGCTGCTGAATGCTTTTTGTTGTGTTTGTGCCACAACATCAGTAATGGACATCAAGTCTTTTTTATGTGGCATAGACAGAATTTGTGCATGATTTAATCCAAATCTGTATTTTTGCTGCCTACTGTTAAAACGTTTGGTTTGGATAATTGACTGTGGTGACTCACATTTAGGAGCAGATTCAAAGAAGTCAGTGTTCGTTCACTTTAATGTGTTTGTCCGTAGTCTGCAGCATTCATGGTCTGATTCATGATATATCCCTGCAGTAGAGACAATGTCTATAAGAGTGTTAGGGTAGAAAGCTGAAAATTATAATCTCTTTAACCAGTCCAGCTCAATCTTCTAGCACATATGAATCAGTGCCCTAATATTGGGCTCCTAGTACGAGACAGAGGGAAGCTGAAACAAGTGGTTCTAGTCTGTCCCTCTTGTAGCTCAGCTTAATACCTCTTCTGTTTCCAGGTCATTAAATATTTTTGCCTCTGCTTCCTATGTGCTTTTTCCAAAGCTTTAGGATACTTAAATTGTAGGAGTGGGTATCATATAAGGAGGAAATAAACAGACACTAATGATATACTTTTCCATATGACTAAAGGAAAAAATATCATCCATCCAGGACCAAAGAATAACATCCTACTTTTAGAGTGGGAAATGCATCATGAAGTGATGAAGTAGTGACTCTAAACAGGATTTGAGGTAGGTGGTCAACTAAAACATATGATCTCAGTGCAACGTTAATTCAGAGGTCCAAAATACATCTGAAATGAATTAACGGGGATTTTGAGTAAAAATCTGTCTGATCCTGGAAAGTTATGCCCAATTCTAATCTTAGCAAGTTAGAAAGTCTTCTGATAAATTGGGGTTCAGTGATCAATCATAGGCACAATTAAAGGACAGGACACTATGCCTTTGCATTGGCTTAACAAAGCTTTTTTGCCATTGAGCTTAACAAGAAGGACATGAGGGGATAATTCAGTTACAATCTGCAGGTACTTATGAGGAAGAAAGCTTTTTCTGTTTTATAATGGAAACTTACAAAATGTAGAAGGGAGAGATCCAAAGACTTCCTGTGATTGAAATTTAGAACTGGTATAATTTTAGTCTGCTCAGAAATTATATTTAACCTGTAAATGGCCACTGGAGCATTTTGCTGAGGGGATGCAGTGAATTCTTCACTAATGTAAAGTACCTAATCAAGGCAGTATTTGCCACTGCCGCACAAAGGGTTGTTCACTTTTAAACAGAGTAAATTTAAGGACCTCTTCTAGAAAGAGGGAGACATCATAAATACACTACTGGCTCCTCTTCTGAAAATCAGTAGTGCTACACTGATTTACGGAACAAGAATAGAGATTTAATATCCTAATTGTATAGATTTTGGAAGTCATTAGTGTCTGTTCAATAGTAGGAAGAATATTCTGCTTAGTAGTAGTGGATTTCCATAATCCTCTCATTGAATCAGTCTCCCTTATTCACTTAGGGAGACTTTGGAGCTTAAATATGAGATGTTTAAAGAGTATTATCTTAAAACAGTGACATAGCCTAGAAGCAGCAGGCTTTGAAATCATGGTTCTTTTATGTGGCCATTAGAAGCTTTTCTTTTTAGAATTTGCCATTCTCTCAGAGGACAAAGAATGCACATTCCCTACAGGACCAGTAGTGTGGTACTGGGCTAAATGGCCTCTAGATAAGACAATGGCTAATTTTTTTTTTTTTTTTTTTTTTTTAAGAGGTGGCTTTTCCATCTTAGGATTTGAGGCTGGTCATACATGGTTTGGACTAGCTTGCAGTATAGCTACTGCTTGCATTATACATTTATGAGTGAGTGCATTACTTCAGTTTTCAGGGCTATTTTGTCTTTCATCAGCAAAAAATTCATGTATGACTTCAGAACAAATTGCAGTCTTAGCTAATAGAGGCATTTGACCACCTGGAAAGCAATAAATCTCTGACTGTGCTGAACACTTTAATCAGAAATATTTTAAATACACATTTTTCCCTTGTTTCTTAATAGGAATATTTGCAAGATCTTTGCTTCTTCATCACCAGAAGTTCCAGTTAGTTCTTGTGGAGATGGCTGGGAGAGCCTCAAAAAGAGGATTATGAGGTGGGAGGGGGACGTGAGGAGAGATGCACATGAGGTGGCAGTTTTCAGCAGCAGTGATTTGAGAGAGATTGCTGATGGCCTTCTTCCTCCACGCTGGAAGAAGCAGGATGAAAGGTGTAAGGACTTGTGCTACTTCTGCATAATACGGAGAGATCTCCTGAAGTCTAGTGACTGGTTTATTTCCTTCTGCTGCCCAAGACGGACCTGCTGTAAGCTTCGCATTCAGTTGAATTGGAGAAATACGGGTTAATTGTTTTTGCAACATTCGTGCATTTGGTGTTGTCAGGACTTGATGCTGTCTTGTGTTCCAGGAGGATGATGGCTCAACAAACAATCCTATTGACACAAATGCATAAATAGTTCAGCAAGAAACGTAACAAAGGCACTCTGATACTACAGAAACAATAAGCAGCAGGGAGACTAGAATGTCTTGGGAAGAAATGTCTTCTGTTGAGGCAGACATCATCTGGAGAATTAAAGTGCTCTAAATAGAGAAATGGCTTTTAAATAGATTTTCTGTGATGCTGCTGCAGGTCTTTGAAGAATGAAGATCACTGTCTGATGTGTTTTATTAATGTTCCTCGGTGTTTCAGAGAAACACCCGTCTTGTGATTTGACCAAGAATTTATATGAATTTTGATTGCTTGATCTGAAAGAGAGTTTTATCAGCACAAAGGGTGATACTTAGCCTTTCCCCAGCACAGTAGCCTCTGAGTCATGATGGTTTTAGACTTGAGTGCTGTCATTCTTCTGATACTCAATACCTGCATTTTCTACTGGGCAATCAAAGCACTGTATTTCAGTCTCCAACAGATTTAGCTGAAGGAAGTCCCACCTTTAATTTTCTGTTGTACCCCTGTACTGGAGTTTACTGTTTCCATTTCAGGTCTGGCTCATTATGTTGTGCCTCTTAAACCTAGTTTTATAATCTGAAGAAAGAAATGCATGAATTTTTCCATTTGTCTCTGCTGTTGGACAGTAACCTCTGGCAGCAGTGAACATGTAAACCACCTCAGCCAGCGCAGCAAAATCTGCAGGTGGTCTATGAACTGAAGCCCTTTGTTACTCGGTCTCTTCCTCAGCATGTACTAATAAAAAGAAGCAATTCCACAAGCAATGAGACTACTCAGGCTTGGTCCAGACTTTTTTAATCTCTCCATTGGTTGTGAGGTCAAACCAGTGCTGTGTTATCTTTCTACACTTGTAGGCAGATTTCTGCCTTGCTGTATTTTGGGGGACAAAACAGTGACTAATGCAAGGGCAAAGCTGAAAGAACTGAGGAAAATGTAGTAAAAGCTTGTTTCTTTTAAGAAAGTGATACAACCTTGTGTACAAACACAGAATGGATTTCTCTGTTTGCAATCCTTACCCAGAGGAAAAAAACACTTTTGTTTCCAGTCTTTATATTTATCCATATTTGTCAATTTGACCAGTTAAATTATACAAGCTACACACAATATTTTCTTTAAGACATCCCGTCTGGCAATGTGGAGACAAAAATTCTATTCTAAATTTAGATGTATTTGATGGAGCATTGTTTTTTATTTTCTTTAAAGGATATTATCAATTCTAAATTAAGAAAAGTTATAAAACCCCCTTTTCATTATTTCATATGATGGAAGTGTATTTAAGGGAATTATCAAGTAGGCAGATTAAAAACTACTAAGACACAGTGGAGTAATACAGTTAGTAATGAGGTTCTTTAATTGGATCATAACTTGTTTGTCCTGATCTACTAGATTACTGGCAAGCTTCTCCTACTCTGAGTAACTCCTTCTGACCTCATCTGCAGTCTCTGAGAAAGTCACCCTGTGGATATTGTGCTCTCCTTTCTATGGGGATTCTGACTGTGAAATGTTGTTTCCTTAGGTTAACCATGGCAGTAAAATTGAAAGTAAATGATCAGAAAACCATTCCAGCAAGTGCTTTCTGATTGACAGCATTGTAGTTAATGCTTCTGTTGCTGGTATCAACAACAGGTCTAGAGGTATTGGCAGTCCTGCAGGGAAGTGGCTCCAGACAGCATACTCCCACCAGCATTTTACATGGATGCGGTTAGAGGAAGAGAGGAAAGCGAAACCAAGTGGGTGATACTTACGTATTTGTAAGCTTGCTTTTCCTTACCAAAGTGACCCTGCTGGATCATGCCACCCCTTCATGCTCTGGGGACTACATGGTATTGGGTGCTCTACAGGATCAGCAGTTGCAACAAGTTCAGCTGCTTTCCTGGAAATCCGTGAAGATATTGCTCCAAAGCTGCAGTGCCAGGATGTTGCCATGTGCCTGCTCACACATCTGCATTGGAAGGAACAACAAAAGCTTGTCAGTTGGGCTCGCTCCCAGCAGTTCCTCCGGTCACCAGCTGGGTGATTATGTATTGATAAATCTTGATAAAAATCTTGATATTGATAAAACATTGATGATGTTAAAATGCATCTCTGGAGTTGGGTTAAAGTTTAATCAGCTAAACCATTGAGGATCATTTGAATACCTTTTCATTTTTATGGGAGCAGTTTCAGCCAGATCTCCTTGCGTACTAGTGAGTTTTCCCTACCAAAGGTCCGTACCTTAGTATCTCTAAGGTAGGTAAGATCTTATTGGTCAGTGGAGTGATAGGTAGTTCTTGTAATCACAAGTACACGCAGAATTTGTACAGCATGAAATATCTTCCCCAAAACCCCAACTTTATATCCCTAAATTTCAGGTTGCTTAATGTGTTTGGAAATTGTAATCCAGTAAAACTCAGGGAAATACTGAAATTGCTATAGTACATTTATTTTCTGCTGTTATATTTTTAAATTTTATTTCCGCTTCAATAAAATGGTATTGTGTGTTTTATATCTTACATTGTTTTTCCTTTCGTCCATCGTCATCTTGCCCACTTCCAAACGAAGGAAAGAACAGAGGTGGTTTGGGATGCTGGGTAGGAGAACTGAAACGTGTGGGCAAACAAGTGGCAGATTCTCTTCTTTTGGGTTTAGTTGTTAGGAAGATAAGTCACTAACCATTACATTTTCTGGCTTGGACGCCATCGTGAGAACTTGCTGGGGAATTAAAAAAAGAAGACAGACATTGCTAGTGGAGAATTGAAACTGTTGCACGGAAATGAGCATTTCCTACATCTTCTGCTGTAGCAGAATCCACCAGACATGGCAGTGTGAATTCCAGATTTGCAAGAAAGATGCTGTTTTTCCATGGCTTTAGCTTTGTAGAGAGGATTACTGGATGAAATTCTGGGCATCTTTCAAGGGAAACACTGTTTGGGAGGATTTAGAGGTGTGCTCTAGGTTCTCACTTGTGTTACTGGCAGAGTTCCCTTTGCTCAGAGGGCTTCAGTGTTCTTCAAGATTTTATTCTAGCTATGTTTTGCCAGGCATACTGTGGTATCCTCGGAAGACAGCTTTCCTAGTCCTTGCATAGCTGGTTATTTGCAAAGATATCTGCATTTTCTTAAAGGTGGAAAGATGATCCTGAACCTGATCCTCTCTGCAGGCAGAGCTCCAATGTATGTAACTTTAGAAGGACAGATTGTGATGTTCACGTGTCCATAAATGAGATTGTAGAGTATCATTGGTAAATGAGAGGATAGGTGGATAGGTCCATGCAAATGTAATGCAAGGTACTGTGGAACAGCAGTGGGAGGGCTCAGCTGAAACATGGCTTGCTTATGCTGGGGATGCTTCACCAAAAAACTGTAGCAATATAGTCCTTTCAGAAGTGTTTCTGTTTCTTTTAAGAAAGGTTGTTTTAAGGGCACGTTTTAATTTATATGGCAGAAATTCTGGTTTTGGTTGCTATCTTAGCATCCCCTGATTCCTGCCTATGGCACTAAGTTTGTTCAAAAATAAAGCATTTCAGCCTCTGAGAAGCTAAATTATGTACATTTAATAAAGGGGATCCCTCTTGAAATTCAGAGGCTTGTGCCATGCAGAAGATCAGAGGAGATCATTAGATAGTCCCTTTTGGTCTTTAATGTGTCAATTCTAGGATACAGAGAGATCATGCGGAAGAGAAGCAAAGGAATTCAGGCTGAAAAAGAAAAAAAAAAGAAAAAGAAGTCTAAAGATACACAATAAAGCCTCTTGTGCCAACGTAGACTTCTCCATCATGATCTCTGGGGAGCAATGACTGGAGATACTTTGTGCAGTTCACTTTTTATCTGCTTCATCAGGCAAACCACCAGCACAGATGTCTTGTGATACTCTTGGTTTCTAATGAATGGTGGTGTAAAGGGTTGTATGTTCAGAGTTTTATTAACTTCATTGAGACAATGTGTGGATTTACAGTCAGAAGGATGGAAGACATGGCCGTGGGAGGGGCACCAGGTGGTGCAAATGGCAGTATTGCAGCCCCTGAATGTCCACAGTAGTTAAGCAATGTGGGGACTTTTTTATTATCCAGTGACTGAATATTCCTCAGAAAGTCCCCTTCCATGCTGTAACAAACCAAGTGGTCAAGCAATTGGAGTATTTGGCAGATGCGACATAGAATCTTGGTTCTCAGTTCATATTGGATTCTCCGTCTGAGAATGGATGGTTAGAGGCGGGTCAAAAGTCAGACATGCTATGTATAGCTGTGTCCTGGTTTCAGCTGGGATAGAGTTAATTTTCTTCCTAGCAGCTGCCATAGTGCTGTGTTTTGGATTTAGGATGAGAATAATGCTGATAACACGCTGATGGTTTAGTTGTTGCTAAGTACTGCTTATGCTAGTCAAGGACTTTTCAGCTTCTCCTGCTTTACTGACTGAGAAGGCTGGAGATGCACAAGAGGCTGGGAGGGGGCACAGCCAGGCCAGCTGACCCAAACTGCCCAAAGGGACGTTCCATACCATATGATGTCATGCTCAGTATAGAAACTGGGGGGAAGCTGGCCGGGGGGCTGCTCCCTGGAGACAGGCTGGGCATCGGTCGGCCGGTGGTGAGCAATTGCATCATGCATCATTTGCTTTGTATAATCTATTATTATTAATTATTATTCTATTTTATTTTATTTCAATTATTAAACTGTTCTTACCTCAACCCACAAGTGTTCTCCCTTTTACTCTTCTGATTCTCTCCCCCATCCCATGGGAGGAGGCGGGGAGTGAGTGAGCAGCTGTGTGGTGCTCAGTCACTGGCTGGGGTTAAACCATGACAAGCTGGGATGTAGACTTGGGGAACCTGGCAGAAGATGATTGCTACATATATCTTATAACTGATTTTAATTTTTTACAATTTTAGTCTTTTATTACTAATTTACATTTTTACTGCTACTAGAAGACAGGGGTTTTCTTCTAGTTCCCATGGCATTTAATTTTGTTCCTGTTGAAGAAGAAGAAACAGGGTTCTGGACCCAGCATAGGAGCAGGGGAATAGACACCTCATTTTTCTTCAGTACCTTGATTCATTGTAAGTGGGATGCTTGGTTTTATGCATCTCATATTTTGCAAATAGATAGGATAAGCCTTTGTTCTTAAACCATAATTTTTTTTCCATTTGGTGTAGGTATGTGCCTTCTCATGCATTTGTACGCACCCAGCAAGCGCCTGCTGAGGCGTAGCTCCTACACCTGGAGCAGCTGTAACTGCTTTCCTAACTAGCAAATGCTGCATAACAAAGCAGAAGACTTCAAGGATTCTCCAATCTCCTTTTATTTTTTAATTACTAATGTGGGTATCACAGTGCATGATGATGTCACACAGCATAAATCCCTTGAGTCAGTTTTAATTGATACATACAAACTTTTGAAATGGTATATTTTTCTTTCATGGCAAGAGCACAATTATATTGGTATTTTCACAATTCTGTTTCAGATGACAAGAAGCAGATGGTTGCAAATGTTGAGAAACAGCTCGAAGAAGCAAGGGAACTGGTACGTTTTGGCTTTCTGTGTTAACTGCAAATTCCTAGGCAAAATAATAGGATCATTAGTGGTAACATTTAACACACATGATGCCCTAAAAATACTTAACAAGAATATATTAGAAAATGAAATAATATTTTTGAAATAGTTCCTATTTGAGGATATGAAATACCCAAGAGGAGTGTATCCTTTGTTGATCTTGCGTTAAGTGATTTAAGGTTTGCATTATTGCTCTAAGTTATTACAAGTTGCTACAGGCTTTGAGTTGTGGATTAGGTCTTTTACTTTAGGAATTGAATTAAATATTTACACACCTGGGCTGTTTGGTTTTTTTCTTGTAGGACCCATGTATCTACTTGATTTGATCTGTCTGATTGTCTTGTAGAGCAGTAGGTTTTTTTCTCTTTTAGCAAGTGAGGCATAAAGATATTTAGTTGTTTGAGGTCAAGGAGGCCAATGGTAGTGTGGGTGAGAAGAGTATATATGTTAACCAAGCATTAGTTAGTGGTCTGCACTGACAGGAGAAAGCAATATATGTTAAGCAACTGTGACTTTTTGTAATTTGTTCCCATTACAGCCTGTCAAGTCCTCCATCCAGATGGAGTGGAAAAGCAAAGTTTTGTAGATGTGGACTAACTCAGCAGAGGTGTTGGTGACCGTTGAGATTGACTTTTTCCCACATACCCAGTAGTTCCTTGCCTGAAGTTGCTTTTGTTTATTGCTTGCAAATGAGTTTGGTCTATCTAGTGTCAGAAATGTAATCTGACTGTTAGGATAGGGAAAGGAAATCAGTTCTCCTAGCCTGAAAGTTCTTATGATTGAGCAACTTGAATCAATGATTTGGTTACTAACTAAACAGTAGTATTGAAATTAACTTTTAAAGTGGCATAGGAAGAAGAAGGTCTCTAGAGTGTTTGTTGACATACCTGGTGCTTTTGGTCAAAGAATTAAATCAGTGTTGTAGACCAGAGCATTGGAATAACATCCAGAAAAGCTGGATGTTGGGATGAGTCCCCTGCAGGTTTACCCTGTGAGGATGGCAAGGTGCTAACCTCTCTGATTTGGTATTCTCAGTGAGAAATGCAGTAAAATTACTGTCCCATCTGATGAGGATGTTCTGAAGATATATTAAGGCCTTTTGGGCACTTTCATGTTCAAACAGCTGGAAGAAGTAAAAATACAGAAATGTTTTTCATCTCCTTTTCACTACAACTTGACATGGCAAAGAAGCATAGCAGTACAGGGTAATTGTAGCATGGGTGGTCTGATGAAAAATAATTCAAATTTGGTTTTGTACTCAAGGTAAGATTGGAAAGAGCAGAAACTGAGTTAATGGCTCATTACTTTTCTCCTTATGTCAGAAAAAGATCATCTAAATTTGTATTTATTCTAAGAATAAAAAGTAAATCCTGTGTCTATACTTTTATCCTAATGATGATCTTCATTTAATGTACTGGCTTTTCTTTCACGCTTTTGTTTTAGATCTTGTTGCTAATGCTGCTAGACAGGTGCTTAATTCAATTATTGGCTTTAAGCAATTACATAACATGTTTGTGATTAATGTCAAGGCTTGGGTTTAAAAATCAATTTGAACAAACCTGCTAATAACAGAACTGATTAAAAAGATCCTCTTTTAAACTAAAGGCTACAGTAGAAAATCAAAATAAACCTAATTCCTTGCTACTGATAGTTTTCATACATTGGTCTGCTTCATTGTCTTGAGTAGTCAAAGCTGGGTTTAGCTGGTTTTGTTTCATTTCCTGCTTGGCTAGGAAATAACACTCTCATGTGGTATAAATATTATTGTAGAGATAATTTATTTACATTGACTAACCATTGATTATTTTAAAACACTGTCTGCTTTGTTTGGGTAAAATCACTGTGTAATTCATTTGATCTATGTGCAGAACTGACACCAAAACTTTTCAGACTCCCAGGCTGCCTTTTCAAGCCAGAGCTGTTGAGTAAGAGATCTCTGGAGAGAAATCCTGTTGTTCTACATCCCTTGTGGAATAGCTGAATGTTATTTTTATGAGCTTTTTAAGAAAGGTGAATGTTGTGATAACCTTAGGGAAATGCTTTAAGTGTAAAATCTAGCATGTGCTAGAAGAGCTGGAATTAGCGGTTGTGAGTGAAATTTTGCTTTTAAGAAGAAAAATCTGTCTGTGCGTTATTTGCCTTTATGTTTTATGAGGGACACATCACAAAATTGTATTGCAAATGCTAGGTTGTTATCTAGCTAGACACTTGTTTTTTTAATATGGATCTCTATTGTAGTTCCAGAGCTTTAGAATGAGAATAAAATAGAAAGCTTACAAGTTTCATAAACTACTAGCAAAGCTCAAGCACAATTTGCATGTGGAAAAGTTCCTGTGGGAGCAGGAGACTTATTTTGGAGTCTCAGTGGACAACATCAGCAGCACTACCTTACTTTGTTGTATTTTTGAATGGAAATACCAGTGGCTGCTCTGCTTTATGCTGTATTTGGTGCTGGGAGTGTACTGGGTGTTGTTAAGAGCAAACCTACTAGGTTAAACACCTGAGGAGCTTTAAGGATTGGACCTGGTTTATGGATTTGGGCAAGAGTTAGGTGCCAAAATGCTCAGCTTCACCATGGCCTTGGCAAGTTTGAACGTAAGCAATAACAGAATTTTGAGCTTCTAGGTTTTCTGAAGAAAATGTGAGCTTCTACAGATGTTTTGAGATTTAAGTGCCAGGTTATTTTTAGCTTTTAGTAGAATTTAGCTCTGTTATTGCTTGTATATGAAAAATATGATTTTTATGACCAATAATATGAAGCATGAAAGTGAAGATGCATGAAATCAGGTTGCATTTAGGTTCACACCTGCTTGGACCGCTCTTTTCTGCATGACTTTGCATGGATATTTATCAGCCCAGCCACAAAATGTGCCCGTTTAATCTCATGATGACAGAAAAGAAATGTTAAACACTGGTCAGCCTGAATGTGTGTGCTTCGTCATTGTTCCTTGGACCTTCACTCTCTGACACTGACTCTTTAGAAAGAACATTTTGGGTTTTATGGACTGTGGTCTGATCCTTGCTGCAAATTCTGTATTCACTGGGAGATGGTTTCGTTTTTATATAATAGATAAGAATTGAGACTTCATTCAAGTATCCTGACCTTGCACATATAATTTTATATATATATATATATGAGAGGAATGTTTGCTATGTTTATAGAATATTTGAGATCAAATATATTGAGATGAAATTGATAAGAAATAAGCCATTAACTGCAGCTCTCGGTTTAATTTATAATATCCCTTTGGAAAGTTAAGCCCGAGCCAAAGAACTGGGTAGAATTAGAAATTGCTTTGTATGTTTCAATTCGTTACTGACTATTTAATTAAAGTCTGCTTTACAGTGTATTATTGAATATCATTTTGTATAATCAGAATAGATCAGGCAGAATGACTTTTGAGTATCTGGTAATTCCATTGATTAAATTCAGATGCTTTTCTTACGATATGAGGATGAAATTTCAAAGCGTAAGTGAGCGTTTGCATAGGAATAAACTGTAGCTGTCCCTTGTGCAGACCCATAACCAGTAGCTTGGAAACCTAATTGAAAGGCATTTCTGTTCCAGTGCCGTATTGCTCAACTCAGATCAGTAGGAGGTGAATAAATATTCTTTCAGGTGCCTACAGCAACCAAAGAGAGATATTCTTTTATCTTTTTAGAGTAAGTTGGAAAGGTTTTAAGAGGCAGGTAAGGGATTCTTCAGCTGTGCAAAATAGAATTCCTGAACAGACAGCACCATGTAGTGGAGGCTCCATGACCCAGTGGGCAGGTAATTAGCAGGCAGCTCAACCCTGGTTTATAACTCCTTTTGATTTTCTGTGCCTCTGTGCCATATTCTTGAGTTTCAGGCACCTTAGTATTCTACATGGCAAGAAGAAATAGAGAAGGCTTTTGAAAGAGAGATTCTATCTCTCACATTTTAATGCATTCAACTATATGCAAGTTCTTGAATAGTACTGTCATTAAACCCTGAAATTCAGCTATTTACTATACCTACATACAGATTTGGGATGTAGATTTAGGCAGTTCAGGCTTTGTAATTCTGCTGAGTAAGCAGCATTTTAAAGAACAAGAATTATATTATTAAACATATTTGAGGCTGGTAGTAACTAAAACTTTAACCAAGTATATATATATACACTCATATATTCACATACACATGTATATATACACACATATGTGTGTGCGTGTATAAAAACAAATAAAATACCTTTTTCAGCTGAGGGTTTCCAAGACCACACAGCTAGATGGAGGTAGGCTTTCTTCTGAACTATGCTCATTTGCAGGAAGTTATTTAACCTCAGTTTTACTATTTACTTGTAATAAAATGTATTCATCACATTTGGAATTGAAATCCAGAAATGTTTGACTGGAGTCGTTCCTTCTAAGTGTTAATAATATTATTTTTGTCATTTGTTTGTTGACTTAAGGCTCTGTAAAGATTTTGATAAATTGTTTATATATTGCAGAGTAAACAACATTTTTCTTGACAAAGAAGGAATATTTCTTAGTATTTGTGAACAATTTAGGTAAATTCATCCTTGCTTTAATTACCCTTTTGATTTACATGTCTCTTCTTTATTTTTACTTGCTAGCTTGAGCAGATGGAACTTGAAGTTCGAGAGATCCCACCTCAAAGCCGAGGAATGTACAGCAGTCGAATGAGAAGCTACAAACAAGAAATGGGAAAACTTGAAGCTGATTTCGTGAGTTTTTAATATATTACATAAAGAAGGCATCTATGAGAATTTTTAAAATATAATAATGCAGTTATTCAGGCAACTGAGAGGGTATTTTAGACTAGTGTGAGAGATGAATTCTGCATGTATCTTGCTGTATTTATGGACAGATGAAAACCAAACTAGGGAAGAGAAGCTTTTCTTTTTGTGGCAGTCTCATAGCAATATTCAAGTTGCTAGCCTTCTGTCCCTTTGCCCTGGATCTGAATTGTTTATGTGCCATTAAACATTGTGAGTGTTCACGCTGTAGGAAAAATAGTCAGTTTTTAATCCTATTTTTCAAGGAATGACTGGTAGAACATCAGAATTAATACTGAACTTATAACGTAACTATAGTCCGAGTGGAAAATAATGGTTCATTTAAGACAGCTTGTAGTATTGTGGGCAGTAACATGAAAAGCAATATAATCTCCAATTAATGGAATTTTTGAATGTAGTTTCTCTCATATGCACTTCATTTCTTAGTCTCTGTGATTTCTTTTCCATTGCACTTGGATTCTGCTTGGCTTTTGTATAAATTGGTTATAAATACTACATTTTTCAAGTAATGGATGTAAACTAACAAGATTCCCTTCTCTAGGGGCTTCTGCTACAGTTATCAGTCTTTTTTTGTGGCTAGGATTTGCACTGGATAGATTTACATAGAGACAAAACTGTTTCCTTTAAAATCCTGAAAAAGTTCAAAAGGATTGCAAAGGGTAGGAAAATGCTATGTTAATTGGCAGCAGCTCAGTTCCTCCAGGGTAGGGAGAAAGAAATAACTGTTGGCAGTATTTTCCATTCACTGGAGAACTGTGAATTTTCTCAGGTTGCTGGCAGCAGTTTATTCCTTCAGGGAAGGGGAGTCAATGTTTATACCTGCAGCCAGGAAATCCAGCTGACTGTCACTCGTCTGTGCTTCTGCCAAGTTGAGAAGTTGAACAAAAATCTGTTAGTTAGAAGATGGTTGCAATTTTGTAAAGTTTGAGGAATGTTAGGATAAAAAGAATTGCATCAAAATTTTGAGACAATCTCATGCTGTTCTGCTCTAGGAAGTGGATATGGCCTTACTGGCTAAACAGTGGCTTCCAAGAGAGCGCAGTTTCTGGACCAGTAGTGAATGCTCTTTATCTTCTCAGATGTGGGAGAATTCAATTTCAGCATATATTTGTTGCTGGCCTATTTCTCTATGTAGGCAGAAGGGGGGAATTGGTACTTCCATATTCCCAGGCAACAGGGAATGGGAGATTTCAGAACTGGACACTCTTTATGGAAGAGGAGAAATGAGCGTGTGTGGAAGAAATGCATCAGAACACTAGGAGTTATGTGATTGAAAGAACCTAAGTTTGTGCTCAGAGGAAAGGAGCAAAAACAACGTGAGAAAGAGGAAGGAACAGATTGTAATAATGGGAAGAAACCAGCAGCCCAAAACCCAAGGATGGCATTCAGCAGACGATCAAGGAAAGAAAGTAGAGTGAAGGATGGAGCAAACTACTACTGAAAGAAACCAACATCTATGCTCAGAAAAACCTCACTTATATGGAAAATAGTGTTGTTACAACTAAATTCCCTACATAATTCCAGTTTCTAAGTACTAACATCTTTCTAAGTTTGTATGTGAGGGTTCAAGAATCTTTTTGGATTACTCTCTGGTCAATAGCAACTTGTTGGAAACTATATAACAAAATGATTCAGTTGTGAGTTCAAAGAGGGAAGAGGAGGAAGGAAAAGGAAATGTTATTTTGAGTCTGTAAACTGCAGGGCAGCTGAAGGTAGGAAGTTGAGAGTATTTGCTGAAATGAAAGTGCTTTTGAGTGTTCTGCCTGAATATTGTCCTGAATGAGTTGTGACCTGTTTGACTGTAAGCAAAGCATATAGAGTTTATGTAAGAGCTTTAGCAGGCCTGTAGGGAAAGCAGATCTAAATACTTTTAAAATTAATGCACATTTATAGGTGAAGGGAATTTCTTAACTGGGAATGACACTGGCAGTTTCAGATTAGGATCAGTTTACAGGTTTGCTGCTTAAAGTTCTCGGCTCTTCCAAAAGGCACACAGATGTGATCCTGCAAAATTAAGTTTTTCTTGATAAACAGAGTTGGAATCTCAGCTGGATCCCAATGTATTTGGCTTGGCTTTTCTTCCTGGTGAAGCAGCATGTGAACCAGGGAGAGGACATTTCTCAGTCATGTGTGTCTTAATAATTTCTCAAGCGTGTGTTTCATTTTAAAGAAATAATCTCTGTGAAATGAATTGCAAAAAATATATACCTCAGTATATAGTCTTTTTCAAGAAGTTCTATGTTTCAAACATGAAGTGAATGCAGAACTGGGACTGGTAGTTTTCTTTTATATTCATCATCATGAACATGAGTTTTGATCTTGTGGTTCTTTGCATGCCTCATAGCATCTTGAAAATTTGCCCTCACCAAAGCAGTTATGGAAAACAGCAGCACAGCAACATATTTAAAAATTAGGAGAAGGAAACATGATGTATATGAACAGTCCACAAGGGTGGACAACATTAGGGTTTATTTGTGACATGTAATATCTAATTACTGAGTTTATTCGATCTTGGGCAATAGTGTAAAAACATCAAAACACTGGACTATCATTTTGATATTATTTACTACATACTGTGGCATTTTAATGAATATTTAGTGGTTTTTTCCTATGCACTTCACTATGCCAGAAGCATATTCTGAAAAATAAAAATTTGAGCTTAGTTAAACTGTACTTTGAAAAGTTACTCCAAACATGGCTTGTTTGTCTCTAACTTTCTAATCACATAGGAACAAGTTGCAAATAGGAGATTTATTTCCCCTCATTGCTAAGCCTTGTGATCTCGAGTCGTGCCTGCAGTTAGCTACTGGTGCTCTGCAGTCCAGAGGCGTGTGTGGAGGCAGTGACATCTACCCCATGCACTGTATTGCACACGGGTAGTTGGTAATGCACTAATTGCGTTAAATCATACCTGAGGAGATAAAGCTACCTTGCTCCATCTTGGCCCTCCCTCTTGAAGAGAAACAGTGGGAATGAAAAAAAGAATAGCTCAATTTTGTCATTTTTGTGGTTTAGCCCCAGCCAGCAACTAAGCACCATGCAGCAGCTCGCTCACTCCCCCTGCCCCTGTGGGATGGGGGAGAGAATTGGAGGAGTAAGAGTGAGAAACACTCCTGGGTTGAGATAAGGACAGTTTAATAATTGAAAGAAAGTAAAATAGTAGTAGTAATAATAACAATATAATAATAATAGTAGTAATAATAATACACAAAGCAAGCGATGCACAATGCAGTTGCTCACCACCCACCAAACGATACCCAGACAGCTCCCGAGCAGCGATCGCCCCCCCCGGCCAACCCCCCCCAGTTTCTATACTAAGCATGACGCCATATGGTATGGAATAGCCCTTTGGGCACTTTGGATCAACTGTCCCAGGTTTGGGTCAACATCCCCAGGGATGCCAGCTCCTTGTGCACCTGGCAGAGCATGGGAAGCTGAAAAGTCCTTGACTAGCATAAGCAGTACTCAGCAACAACTAAACCATCAGCGTGTTATCAACATTCTTCTCATCCTAAATCCAAAACACAGCACTATGGCAGCTGCTAGGAAGAAAATTAACTCTATCCCAGCCAAAACCAGGACAGTCATTAAAAGTACTCAGTTAGCATAGCACTGTGAATACGGATGGGGAAAATTAGCAAAGGGCGTGTTGCACCTCAGCTGAAGGCAGCAGTGGTTTCTGATGCTTGCCTCAGTGCTGCGCTGCCTTCCATGGGGAGCAGATGCCTGGGGAGAAATGTAAGAATAGGGCAAGCATAGAATGATACTTACACACCTCAAAAGGCTAAGTTTCAGGCTTGCTTACTGTGTGTGATAAACGTGTCAAAACAGAGCAAAACTCTGTTATGTTGTCTTTTTGAACTTGCAGATGTGAGTCTTGGTTTTAGGATCTTGTTTTCAATGCTGCGTAGCGGTACCGCGTGGTTACGGTGGGGTGTCCTTCCTGGGAGCCCTGGAAAGCTGTGGGCCCAATCCTGCGCTGCTGCGGGGCTGCTGCGCGGCCGGGCTGGCTGGGTTGCCAGGCTGTGCTAATGGCTCTATCTTGTGGCCCGAACTGGAGTTGCAGACCACGTACTTGGGCTTTATGGGTTGATTAAGGTCTTGGGACCACCTACAAGAGTTCCTGAAATTTAAAAACAGCCTTCCTATGAACAGTTTTTTTTCCCTGCACCTACCAATGCACCATTGTGTGGTTGAAGCTTGTAAATATTTTTGTTTTCGACTATTTCAGATGTAGAATGTCCGTGGTGACTGCCTGCATGAAGTTCTGAATACAAAAAACCCCTTACTTTGTTGTAGTCTTTTAAGTACGTGAACTATAGGTATTGTTTATTTTTTCAAATAAAGCATTTTTTTGTTAATTGTTACCTGAAAATAGCCGGTGATCTTTAAACAGTGGGGATATGCAGTGGCAAAAGGCTTTCCAGATTTTATAAAAATACTTTGACCTGAATCTATCTCAGTTCATGTGAAACTGTAACTGTATAAACTTAGCAATGTGTGGTTATCTGCTAGCATCAGTATTCCCCCCAAGGGTTCCATGTACTGGCTCAATGTCAGGGCACTACAAAAAACAAATAAAAAAAAAAGGTGGGAATTTTCCTGAAAAGCTTACAGCTGAAGTATGGGGCATTCAAATATGGGGAAATACAAAAATCCAGTAAGACCATATTACACAGTAATATTCCTATTACAAAATAGAGTACTACACAATCAGTGCTGAAAGTGGGATGGGTGTATTCAACAAGGAAAATAGCAATCAAATAAAAGAGGAGGCATAGGAACTGTTCCTATTCTGTCATGGCAGCAGAGAGGCAAATTTGATAGGTAGCATTTGTTATCAATCCAAGAGACAGTACTCATTCCTCTTAAAGACTCAGAATTGGCATTGATATTGGTTATTCTGACCTTCAACTTAAAAGCAAGAAAAAGAGAGGGAGAAGCCATAGACAGATACATTGTACAAAACTTGATTAAACATTTAAACATTTTTGGCATTTAACAATTGCTTCAGTTCAGTCAACAATGAAGATATATATTCACATTTCATACCTCCTGCAGGTTCTGTTTAAGGTAATTGTTAAAATGGCATCTACTGTTCAGCTTTGAAAACATTTAAGGAGATAAACAATGGAATTTCATTTGATAAAGTTAGGTCTTGTGTGTGACTCTGAAGTACCACCTGAGTCCAGAAGCTCACCTGAATAACTGCTACAGCTGTGTCTGTTATATTGTGGCTGCTTTTTGCAAATATTGCTACCCATGTTTTAGGTTCAGTCACCTACCCACACAAATATTCATATGGCTGTAAGCTTAATGAACGACATTTGTCAAATGACAAGTTAGTGGCCCGTATCTTTATGGCCAGAGTCTTCCCTAGCTTTCCAGTTTGAGCTAGAAGTTTAGAGACTTAACTGTTGCTGCTGGATTATTTTGATTTATAAAGCAAAGCATTATTGCTTTATAGTTACAAAATCATAAACTGGGTGTGGGACAGATCTGTGTATCTTCATAGTTGTATCCCAATGGCGTTATTAAAAACAGGGAACCCACCATGTACAAACATGTTATGTATTCACGTGCACCCCGCATGGGCAGGCACGCATGCCTGTAGTGAAAATCTGATCTTGTTGACAAATTTTAAACTTTTGAAATCAGGTTAGTTTTTGCTACGTGAGTAGTACAGCTCTTTTGAACGGGGCTGTGAAGGATTTGTTTTAATGCACATGATGTTGAACTGATTAACTTTCAGAAGAAAGAATTTGAAATACCTGACCATGTACTTTGACAATCTAATTCTGAGAAGGCATTCTGCGAACAAACGTTCCTTCACTTTTTATAGCTATTCCATCATTTTTATAGATACTGTCACCTTCTTGATATAAGTAATCACTCCTCTACACTGTACTCAAACTGCTCTATACAGAGGCACTGTATTTTTTCCTCTGTTTCTTTTCTAATATCTTCCGATATGGTATTTGTCTGCTTGGCTGCTGCTGAACATTAGGCCAACTCCTTTTCTATAGAGGAAAATTCTGCATTGTCTTTAGTTTGTTTTTACTTGTGTCCCCACCTTGGCTGGTTTGTGGTGGAAGAAGGTGGAGGCATTTGACATTTTGCAATGACTTTATTTGTAATACTGCTATTTTAAGTGGGGAAAAATTGATACAGGAAAGAATGTTTGGGGTTTGGGTTTGGGGTTTTTTTTTTGGTAACATTCAATGCATAAACTGTATTTTTGATGAAAGATTAAGAGGTGGTATAACTTTCATCCCCTGTAGAAAACTTATCCTAATTTATTTACATCTTAAGAATTTTTTTATAGTTTTGTGTGGAAGTATGGAGAAGGAAGGAAATGTATTTCACCATGGAATTTACTAGTGATGACATGCTTTTCCTTAGAGAAAACTGTGAAAGATGGGAGTTAACATGCTTAATTTGTAATTAACCTAAGGGGTTATGATCATCTTAACCAAGATTCCTGAGAGGCCAGACCGGTGAAGCACACCTTACCTCGTGGGTTTTATAATTATGTAGGTACTGCTTACAAAGAATCCTCCCATGTTTGACCAGTAAGATGCATCTCATAACAATGTGTGAAGAGATAATATGCTGGGTAAGGGCAACCAAGCAGCAAATTTTTAATGTCAGTGAAATTAATTCCTTAACTAGATTCTTCTCTCAACTGACTTCACCTTGATACGCGTAGGAAATTCTGTGTGTCTCGCTAGAAATGTTGCTCATCTGTTAACACATAGGGGTAAGACTGGTGAATTTTGTGGCATGCTGTTTGTTGGTCCTTCAGCAAGTCAGTGACTGTGGAGATGATGGACATGATTTTAAGAAAAAACAGGTTGTGGAGCACTAGGCTTGGCTGAGTGATTACAAATAAAGATGCTTTCAGGAAGTGATTTGGTGAGTCTGATAATTCTTGTGTCTGGCTAGGGGCTATGAATGAAAGGCATATTGACTCATACAGTGCACTGTAAGCATTCACGCCTCTTTCTTTTCTTTCTCCCCTCACACACGAAATGTTTCTGTATTAAATGAAGCTAAAAAGTGTTCTATGGCAGGATGAAATCCTTCTGTAAAATATGTTTTAAGGCATGTAATAGAAATTCAACATGACATCAGCACTGCCTTTTTCACTAAACATGCTTTCTCACCTGGCAGTCTTTAGACGTGTCTGGATGCCAGCCGTCATCAGCCTATTTACCATGTAATTTGTTCTTATGTTAAAACTTCTACTTCTCAAAGTAGTAGAATTAAATCTGTTTGCTGGTCTTCCTAGCAGATAGTGGAAGAAGCAGTGTCTGCTCAAAATTACTTACAGCCAGCTGCTGAGTAAAGTGACTATATATACAGAAGGTGAATGCAGTTTTTTGGGGGGCAGAAGGAGGAAGGCTTTACTGTTTTCCACTTTCTCAGTGGTTTCTTATTTTAGTCAAGTGATACTCCCCTACCTGTCATGCAAAAAGAAGCAAGCTGTCATTGTCCTGCTTTTGATAGCAGCAGTAATAAAGGTTCTGCAGTTGGAACATAGGTGTGGGATGCGGTGATGAATAAAGCGTATCTCACTCTCCCTTCATTGTATGGCTCACCTGCACTCATATAAGTAGAATTTTGATTTGGTTTCTATCATGAGTTAGAAATTTAAAGATTTCAAGAAAAAACAGCAGACAAGCTGAGCAAAAAACCCTGTCATTTTAACATGCTTGCTTTTCAGACTAGAACTGCGCTCTCAAGTTCCTTAACATGTTATTACTCTTTTTTTTTTTTTTTTTCCCCAGCTAGAGCGAGGCTAATTTGTGCTTGACTGCAAAATAGGGAGAGACGTGTGCTACTGATAAAGCAAAAAAGTAGGGAGAAGGTAGCCGTTTGACACTGGAAGTATTAATTACAGCCCTTTTCAGATTTCTTGATTTGTTTGTTCAGGGAATGACACTAGATGGCACTGTTTGTTTGCAAAGCAAGTAGGGTCGTCGTCCCCCCCCCCCCCCCCCTTTTTTTTTTTTTCGTGTTTCTTTTTTTCTTTTTTTGCTTTGGTAGTAACTGAAATTACTGTTTCATGAATAAAATATTTCTGGTGGGATTTGCATTTCTATATTGGCTGAAGATACTGTGTTGAATGTTTTATTAACCAGCCCAGTGCAACTGTCAGCCTATTAAAGAGATCCAATGGACCCTGTTTAGCTAAATAAACTAAATAAATCCAATTCGTCAAATTGTGTTCCTGGCTGTTTATTTTCCATTCTTTTGATGTACAGTTTATTTTAAGTTAAAGCCACATAGTTTTAAAAATTAATGTGAAAATAGAATTTAGTGTTTGAAACATGAGGAGACTAATTGCCATGGTCAAAAATAGCTTTCCTTTATGGCAAAGTTGCTGTCTGGTAAATGGCGAACTTTTTATTGGTGACTGATTAACTGTCCCATGTCAAAAATTAGTTTGGCAAATGAGTGGTTAATGGCTTTTTTTGCCTGCTTGCTGGGTTCTGTTACTTTCTGTTACTTGAAATATAAGCGCTGCTGCTTTTAGCTATTTCTACGCAACTTCAGGAGCTTTGTGCTTCATCTTGATATTTTCTGAATCAGAATTCAAGGAGAAATTTTTATATGATCATTACATATTTAAATACTTGTTGAAATTCCAATTGCATCATAGGCAGATATTAGAGTATAAAAAAAATCTCTTTGCATAACTGAATATATTGTATGTCTGTTGTCAGGCAGCTGTCAAACATTACAAATAGTAGCATTTGTTATATTCTGCTAGTACAAATAATATTTTAGTCACCTTGGTTTTTGCTGCGAACCTTTGCCATAGAGTAGCAGGAGACAGGCTATAAATTTATGGTAATGTTATTGGCATAGTAAAAATTCTTCTGTGCCAGTTTAAAAAATCCTGTAAATGCAAATACATTCTAGATTTGTTAATAAGCAAAATGAAGAAACAGTGATGGATGTATTCTGTCTTTCTTTCTGATGCTTACCATAGCACTGATGTTATGTGATGTTATTTGTTAACTTTTGTGTATTTTACAAGAAATTGAAGTTGCCAAGTATCACGTTTTACATAGTTTTATTTTTATAATCTCAGGTTTCCAAAAGTGGAATACTGAAATTTAGTGCAATAGAAATGCACTTTGATTGAATTCTGTTTTTGACTTTTCTCTCAAGAAATCTACTATAATGGATTAAAATGTCTTTGTGAAGAGCTAATGTGTTGATATGGATTTGATAGTGTCAGGGATTCTTAAGGAAAATCATTCAATCAGCTCATTCCATCTTTTTATTGTACAAATTACGGGTGAATTTAACCGGAATTGTAAATTTTGCTGCTGCCCCTCCCCCAAACTCTAACCCAAGGAAAAAGTAGATATTTATGCAAATGTTTTCAGTGTTGGATAGAGTGCTATTTCCTTGTGTAGGTAGACTTTCATTCATCCTGAAAAATATGAAATTTCTTAAATATTTACATTTTAATATTTAAAAGATGCAAATATTTAAAAATGCTATTTAATAACTAAGACACACAAGGTTAGCCTGTTTTTTCTCTGATAAAACCTTCCCATTTTGTGCTCTAAGATGGTTCTTTTTAACATACCAGTGGTAAACACAGAAGGAACTTTATGGAACTGACTGTAGTGCAGGTAAAAGGAGATAGGCTTTTACAGCAGTGGAGATGCTGTCTTGTTTCTGGCATAAGACTTTGTGTGGAAGGAATATAAAGCAAAAATTGGAGCTGGAAGTGTGTTAGAATGGTTGTTGGTTGTTTTTTCTTTTTTTCCTTCTTGTCATGTTCTTTACTATATGAAGCATAGTGAAAAAGTGTGAATATCTCTGTTCTTTTGTTTGGTAACTTTTTATTTGTATTCTGCAATCATTTAGTAGTTGGTCCCAAGTACAGTCAGCTTCCCTTAAAGCTGCTGTAGAACCCACAACAAAAAGGAGTCCTTGGCCACAAAGTCTATTTAAACTTGCTGTTCTTACTCAGTTGGGGAGGAAGTTGCTGCAAAGGCTAGAGGATCTGTAAGTTGTATGTTGGACAATTTACTGTTTGTATACATTTATAGTAGGTGGATCAAATACAGCACCTCCCTTACTTTTCATCCACTTTTTATAAACTGCCTTTAGGGTGCCAGTGCTAGGGAAATAAGCCTTTTCAAATATTTAACAAATACTACAGAGGTTTCACTCGCAAAAGAGAGATGATCAATGAAAATTAGAGTAGAAATATAAAGAACAGATAGTGAAAATGAATGTAGCAAGTGGCTTCTGGGATCAGTAGTAGAACAGAGTAATTTTCCCTGCTATAGTGACATTTAACCATTTCTGATGGGTTTAATGAAAAAAGGTTTTTCCTAAGTAAATATTTGGTGCCTGGTGCATAAGAAAAAGAAATTGGGGACTGTGTGTGTGGGCTCTGCATGTTTCCCATTGAGTGGCATTTGCACTTACTTTCTGAATCCCCACAACTTTCCAACATGTCCTTAAGCTTGTTTTTTTATTTTCAGAGAAGTTAAGACTAGAATGAATAAGGGTAGTGTTTGCCAACTTACCCTCCTGGTCAGTGTGGAAACATGTTAGTCAGGCTTTTGGAAAACACTGAATTGCAATTGCAGACTTTGTACCTGTTCACTAAAGACTCAAATGTGAATTCTGGCAAGACAAAGGAAAGGCCTGTATTGTGTTTGGTGGGTCTTGGCTTGGACCTTACACAGAAAATGCCTCTGCGTTACGAAGATAGCACCTTCCTTTCCACTGATTCATGAGTAGAAGGCTTTGAGCCATTATTAAATCCAGCTGTAACCTTTGTTAGGGCATATCACCAACCAGGAAAACAGTGTATTTAATATTTGATTTAAGAAAGAATAATGGCATTAATATCAAACCAAATTCTCTTATTTCAAAATTTGAAAAGTACCTTATTAAATCCATAATGATGGTTGGTATCTTGAGACATATAACTGCAAGTATTTTGACACAGGGATCGCTATTTTGTAGAGTACCTAGCACAGAACGGTTTCTCATCCATGAGTGCAGCTCTTTGGCACTGTGATAGTGAGTATTAAATGAATAGAACTGTGCAAAGAGCTGAGTTGTTATGTTGATGTGTTTCTTGTGATTATTTTTTTTCATTTTGTTTAAGAAATATAAGTTAGTTTCAATATTGTGAATTGTTCCATTAGCAACTGTCTTTGAAACTACAGGTTTTCATTTTTTATAATTTCTATCATCCTTAAAAAAAGACTGAGAACTATTTATCTAGGATTAATGTGGTTGGGAGTAAAACTAATAATGCTAAGAAGGGGTCTTAACTATAGTTCTAGGAATTTTTTTTATTAAAAAAATGTTTGATATGTAATGACTGTGGTTTTGTGTTGTTTTGTAATTCAGTGTTATTAATAACCCTAAATGACCATGTGATTTCCTCTTCTTTCTGCCCAGTCTTCAGGAGAAATCAGACTCTGTGGTTCAGTTGTGTAAGCTTCCCACAAAGTTAGTTCAGTCAACTAAATCAAGGTAAAAAGTTACAGAAAGGTCAGGATTAAGTTAGAGGTTGCTAACCTGAATTGCTTTCCCAGCCTTTTTAAGCCCTTAGTGCTCCTTTTGTCTTTTCCTTACCTTCTGTCATGTTGTCCTCCTGTTAGATCCTTACTTCAGTTGAAGGCACCTGGGCTGCATCTTCCTTCTGACCCACGCTTGGAGTCAGTTTCAAATGTGTTATTAAGGTCCCCCTTTTCCATTCATGAGCTACATGTCCAGCATTCAGCAATGCAGATCAGTGGCTCAGCGCTTGTGCCCTGTAGAGATCTTGGTTTAAAATGCATGAATTTTAGAATGAGCATAAGGAAAATTTGCTCCTCTTCCTCCCCATTTTCACTTTTCTTTTTCTGCTTCTCTTTCTGGGACAAACTTTAAAAGTTTTCAGTTTTAATTTGTACCTAAAAGATACTCTGTCGCTAAGGTCATCTGCTGAGTTCCCTTCTCCCGTAATATAGGACCAGTTTGCAAGCCATTTGTATGTTTTAAAAAATGTCTTAGCTGAGGACTTTTCTCCCACGTGGGGCTTCACGTACAGTGGTGGTGGTTGGTTTGGCAGTACTGTGATTTTGAAGTGAATCCCCCAATTTTCCTCACTTACTGCTTGTCAGTCTGAATAGGAATGCTTTTTGAAAAAAATGAACTGGAAACTCCATTTCAGGTGTGCACCAAACACAGAAATAAGGGTCTGAACCAAAGACAAAGTGTTTCAGACAGCTTTGAACCATGTTGAAGTGAGGATGTTTGGTCTAAGAACTGGGCTAAATCTCTTCTGCGATAAAACCTGAAATCATGTACACTGCAGAAACAATAGTGGAATAACTCTAAGATGCTACCTGTTCTGATGTAGTTAAATCTATCCTTTTGGAGCAAGACTATCTTTTGAGGTCCTTCCTTCCTTTGTGGAAGGTTTGGGCCCTTTGGAAATTTCCATTCCCCTTCTCATACCATATTTCAAACAAAGGAAACCACGGTGCATGCTTCTATAGCCTGAAATCTGGTTATTAGTAAATTTGGACTACTTTCATTTTTGGAAATTGTCTTTTCAATGAGTTTGATTAGTATGTAAAGATCACTTATGGTGGATCATGTGTCAATTCTTTCACCTTCTTGTCATTTGAACAGAAAAACAAAGCCTCTGGTTTTCCATCATGTCCAATGTGCTTTCAAGGTCTTCAGCATTACATTTCTGATATCCACAAAGGGTTGGTGGCTGACACTTACGATATTGCATATCTGGATCCCCAACTGTACTCACTGCATTTGTGATTTTGATGCAAAAGTGACATGAATTAGTAAGATTACTGTTACCTAAGCAACAGGAAATCCAAATCAGGTCTTGGAGGGCACGTTCAGCATGTCTAGTGTATTCTAAGAAATCACTATCCTTATCCCTGCCAGGTAAGTTTTACAGAATAGTTAAGAGGCTGTGGTATGCAATACTTATTGATGTCCATAGTATTAAATCCTAGTGTCAGCTTGGTTGTATAGTAACGAAATTCTTCTCCATGTCTTATGCTGAGGTGTAGAGTGGGACTTGCTGAAGAAAAGCCTCTGCCAGCAAGTAGAGATGCTGTCAGTGAACAGTCCATTCTCTATTTCCCGCCTGCCTTTAAACTCTTCTGTGCTACTGGCTGTAATTTGGCCTGGGTTTGGCTCGGGTGGGAGTGTTCAAATTAATCTATACAATGGAGTTTATCCTTGTATTCAGAGAAATAAGTTTTTTTTTTTCCTTTAGAGCAAACTATTGCAATCTGGCTGGAATGACTCACTGATGAGGTGTTTGGCTGTGTAGTGGCAGGAGGGATGAAATTTTTGAAATGAGGCTGTGCTGCCCTCTGTTACATTTTGGGGGGAAGTATCTAGAAAGAAATGAGAATAGGTTGTCCTCCTGACATTATAAACAAAGAAGGTGGACCTATGATAGTAGCATTCCTCTTGAGGGAATTGAATCAAGCACCTTCTGTAGAAAGTGGAAACAAATGTATTGCTTTGCTCAACTTCAGAGTTGTATTCAAAGTTTCTTTTGCCTTATATTTTAACTTTTATGCAGGCTTAGTGTATTTTAGATCAGAAGAAGAAATCTTTAGTGTGTGTTTAAATACAGGTGAACAAATTTGTGTGTTTGTGGGTTTCTTTTAACATTAAGCAAAGCCGTTTCCCCTGCCCAAAACAGTCAAAATGGAATTCAAATTCTCCAAGAATTATGGTCTGTCTGTAAACTTCACTGTTGGACACATCACTTCAAAAATAGTCATATGAAGAAAAATGCGTGATGCACTTATTGACAGAGAAAAGCCAATAAATCCAATTTGATTCAGGAAGCTGAGAAATATTTCAATAACTTTTTGACGTTTTCCTGTAGTCCTTATTTGCCTTATCAATAGTTATGGTGACATATGATTGTCAACTTTTTATATTAAACCAAACTAATAAATTAAACATGTTGTGTTTATACCTGATGAAAGCTGACGTTTTGGAAAGGTGTTAAAATATACTGACAGGTCTTGTTCATAAACTCCTTTGGTATAAATATGTAGATGACATCTTTAGATATTGTTTGTACATAGGCTGATAGGCAGGAAACGTTGACAACGTAACAAATGCAAATGTCAACCCCACAACTTAACCTTTCTGTGTAGGAAAAGATGTTAGTTTTAAGTTACATGTATCTTTTAACTTTATTTTCAAAGTTTTTTTTGAGCCTGTTATCATTGCTGTTTCATGTGCCAGTGAAAGTAACGCTGCAATAAGAAAGATTTGCACTTAAGAGCTTTTCTCTGTGGTGTTCCTACTTAAATGACTACAGCTGAGAGGGTGTTTTTTTTCTTCTGATTCTTTTTATTTTTCATGTTCGCCTGCTGCCTTCTGAATCTCTCTGCAATATCACCTGTTCTTTCCTGACTTGCCAATGGTTCAGGGCTTGTAAGTGTGACTCAAGGGCAGTAAACTGGTAAAACTATTTAAAAAATGTTAGAGCAGTTTATTGTAAAAACAGACATAAAGCCTTGGGTTTAACCCAGATCAGGGTTGCTTCGTATGCAGAATATTTCTGACTTGACCCTGGTCTCCTCCGTGGTGACATAAATCCACTGTGTGTTATCTGCTTGACTTTTTTTTTTTTTTTTTGCATTCTCCACAAGCTACAGTTAATATCAAATCTTGGGAAAGTTATGCCCAGTTTCGGGTGGTCAGGGCCCTGAAGGCACCAACAGCCCTTCATGGCCCTGAGCAGCCTCCTCCACCTGCCCAGGGCCCCATTTCAGGGCTGTCAGTCCCTGCTCCAGGGATGCTATGGGATGCTGCTCCCAGCTCCCTATAGCCCTGGCCAGCCGTGGTCCTTGCTGAGCTGGACCCTGATAAAATGCTGGCCTGAACTTGCTAGTGTTGGGAGCTGTGCAGCTCTGCCAGATGTCCCAAGGGACCTATAAGTTCCTTGTCCTTGGTCTTTCTGACTTTTAAAACTACTTGATCCAAACTGCTCAAGTAATGCTTTTCTGTCACGCACCGAGGCACGTCTGCCTGTGGTCTACTGTCTGGGTGAGCAATGTGGGGTCTTTTGTGTACCAGCGTGGAGGACTGCTGGTGGGATTTCATAGTGCTGACTTAGAGCATGCATGGAAATATCGAGTATCTTGCACTGCTTTCAGAATGGGAATTCCCATTTTGATCCTGATAGCTGCAAGCAGAGTTCCTACTGAAGCCTGTAGCCTGTCTGGATTATGTCTCTCAATTTCCCATTTTAGTCTTCTTGAGGGGCTTTAAGAATAAAAACTTGCTGCACTTTCACACTGTCCTTTTTCTGTCACCCAGGCTTTTCACTGTCTTTTGGTGACCAATTTCACAACTAAGATGAACTTTTCCATAATGTTATTGCTGCTGCTTTGTGCAGGTCTTCCTTTATCACAGTTGAAAGTAGACCGGTACATTGAAAATGTGTTGGTAGATATTTCATGATGTTTCACACAACTCTCAGGTTGGAATCTCCAAGAATGAGGGAGTGGTTTGAATATTGACTCTATAATAGCTAAGGATGTATCTGTGAATCTCATCAAGGAGAACCCACCCTTTCCTCACACCTCATCAAATGTGCTGTACTCTGCATGTAGGATAGAAAGGTTAAGCAGAAGTTTGGGAAGAGGAGGTTGGAGTTAATTGGTTTGTGATGCTGGACTGTTGGAGTTAAAGCTGTTGCTGTTGTGGCAGGAATTACAATTTGCTAAATCTTAGTAGTGGTAGAGGAAGTTACTACTGGTTTTGGGTTTTTTTCCCTTGATGTAAATGAGTTAAAGGATGTCCACAGTCACAACTAGACCTCTGTTATAAAAACCAAAAATTTACCAATGGTTTTGGTGTTCTCAAAGTGCCTACAGAGGTAGTTAATGAAAGTCAAAGTAAT
The DNA here is from genome assembly GCF_030463565.1 of Pelecanus crispus. Lineage (NCBI taxonomy): Eukaryota > Metazoa > Chordata > Aves > Pelecaniformes > Pelecanidae > Pelecanus > Pelecanus crispus. The sequence goes on along the minus strand of NC_134652.1, from coordinate 11,359,798 downwards.
GTGAGGTTGGTGCAGGCTTATAAAATTTAATAGATTTGGAAGGCTTCAGGTGTATTGAAAATAACTCTTTTCCAGAATAATTAATTACTTTAACATGGTATTGAATCAATCAGCCAGTTAGCACAGTCCTGTTTTGTATTGTGGAAACTTTGGTAGCACGTTAATGAACACCAACCTTTCGAGCAGAGAGATTTCTGCAGTTAGACTGACTTACATGTTACGTACTACTTAAAGGTATCTCTCAAGAGCATTTTTCAGCTGTATATTGTTTTCTTTTTATTAGTTAGATGGACAGATTTGGGATGTACATCTGTATACTGCATAATTGACAGAAAACCCTCTGGTATTTGACTGTCCAAAGAACATGAAAGGCATACTTTACCTTGCAACAATCATATTCTGTCAGATGCTTGCATTGACTTTCTGAAACAGTTGGAGAAAATTGATAAGATTTAATGTAAATGAAACTGTTACATTTGATACTTACCTCATGTTACCTCCCTGTGATACCAAGCAGTTCCCAATCATGCAGTAAGCGTGATTTGCATGGTTCTTATTCCAAATCTTTCCCTGGGGAAATCACTGGAAGTCATGGGACAAAGCTCTTTCATGTGCTGTTTAACCACCATTGACTTAGTTTCCTGAGTTATCTAACTAGGTGGCTTCATTTAATCCACTTCCTTTATACAGACTATAAATTGCTGCCTTGTATCAGTAGAACTGACCATTTTTTTCTGAAAAAAAAAAAACAAACCCTTTAATGTCTAAACCGTTATTTGGGAATGTAGTTTTGAGATTCCCAATAACTCTGGCAGGGCCTGGGCAGCGTAGCTGCAGTGTGCTTTCGGAAATTGCCATTAATTAGCATTCTGATTCTTTAGCTTTTTTTTAGCAGCTTTTCTGTTCAGTGTAATACCAGCTCTCTTTTTCTTCCCCTAGGTTTTTTTGTTGTTGTGCATTTCCTGCTTAACAGAATGTTTGTTTAAGTAGATACAAGTGCAGTGAATTTCCTGAAAGTTACTCATTGGGGAGATTGAAATGAAATTTTAAAATATCATTAGGAATGCAAACAATAAATTCTTTCATTTGCTGTAGGCGTCTTTAGGTTGGAATGACTAGAAAAGGTTCTGGTTAATTAGAAGTAATTTGTTAGAAACCTGAATCCTTTTTTTTTTATTTCCTAGATTAAAACTCGGTTCCCAGCTGGATGCTTATAAGTGCAGGAAATGTAATTGTGAGATGATTAATTGCAAAAAGATGGATAATTGGAGTTCATATGATATGTCAAATATGGCTAAACCGAAAGGTTTTCTGCTTGTTGAAAGAGATTGGCTGAAGTCTAGATTGCAGAATATTGAGCAAGGAGTGTTTTTAGAGATTAATAATCACAGATTGCTGCAAAAGGACTGGGCAGAGCTTGGCTGTAAAGAGCTAACCCCTCCCAGCCCTTTCCTATTACTTCGGGTTTTAATTAGCATAGTTTTTGTTTTGTCCTCTTCCCTTTATTGCTGTTATGTGAATTGGAGATTAGGAAGCACAGTAAACATCATACATCTAACACCAGTGCTTACAGACAAAGGTATCTCCTCCTCTCCACTAGGAAAGGCTCAGCCTACTGTAGGATAACAGCTGAACAGTCCTAGTGGACTTGTGAATTTGAGTCTCTTGTGTTATTCCCTCGCCAGCGTCTTGCCTCACAATCAGCATGGTTTTTTCTATAGATTTTTTTTTTTATTATATTCTATTACTTTTTTTTTTAGATTTATAGATTTTTAAATGTTTGTAAAATTTGCTTTGAGTCCCTTTTTGCATTTTTTTAACTGTAATAATGATTTAAAAGGTGATTCATACAGTATAAACTGCATCAGTGGCATTTTGCTTTCATTATCCCTCATAGATGTTTAGCAAAACAGTGCCTGGTGTTTTAAATTACTTCTGCTTTACTTTAAAATGGGAACTTATGTTTGAATAGCCTATTGTTCTGTTAGCTACTACAATGCACTTCAAACTGCACAGTGTTATTATATTCACTGTATTTTGGAATCATATAAAATATTTGTTCCCCCCCTGCCCCCAACCTATAAACTTCGTATCTCGATAAGGAGTTTCTAACCCTTGGAAATACTGCTTTACAAATTCAGCTAATGACCCAAATACAGCTTGTTTGTTGTGTATGAGTTGTATTAAAATAACGTACTGTATGTGTATTGTCATTAATGATATGCTCATTTTGATAATGGAGCTGCAGTCTCTTAGTATGTAGTCCTTGGGGAGATGCTGCATTTTTTTAACTAAGTATTGTTCTGGCTCCTTTCCTTGATTGGCCCAGAAATAGCAATCAGCTGGGGAGCAGGATGACATGCCTCTTAGCGATCCCTTTTATCTTTGAGATGAGTATCAACATTGTATGCTTCCTAATGGAAGTGTAATTTAATGAAATCTATTGGGTAAACATACTTCAGATGTTCAAAGGAGGTGACAAAATTTTTGCTGGCAGCCAGGACCTGGCTGGTTTCCAGCTTGCCTTTAGCTGCTATGCATATAGCATTGAGAGAGGCACTTAAAATAGGAACATGAAGTATTGTTTCTATTGTGTTTTGGGTTGTGGATTTTTTTTCCTCTGTTTTATTTTCCTTAATTTTATTTTTGTGGTATTTGTACTAGTGCCCTCTGACTTCTAGACTTTCCTAGTAAAATGCTGCGCGAGGTCAGGTTTCCCCTCTCCCCCCAAAACGTAGATAACTGTGTTAAACTCGGGGGAGATCGTTGGCACAGAACATGCTGCATATTGGGGGAAGGGGGGGGGGGGGGGCGGGGGCAACTCGTGGAGACTGCTGTTAGCCAGTAGCTCTGTGAAAGGGTAAGTTCCTCTGTAGACTGATAAAATTAAACATCCTGTTTTAAAGATTGTGGCAGAGCACTTTTGTTTTATCAATAATAATTGCTGATGCGGAACTGTCCTTTATGAGGTTTTCTAGCAGATGGCTGGGAGTGGAAGGAAAGCTGCTCAGACTTCCACCTCCTCAGCTAGGAACAAGATCGCTAAAAGGAGACAGTTGTCCCTCTTACCAGTGCTCCCTCCTCATTACAGAGCGTAGTGATTCCCCCCCTACACTTTGTGGTAGCAAACTTGGCAGAAAGACTGGAAGATTATATCAGCAATGTTGTCCCTTTAAGTGGGTGTTTAACTGGACAGCTGATGGATCTTATTGCTCAGATCCTAATGGTTTGGCAAACTGTAGGAAAGTGTTTGAGAGGAAACACATTAGCCTTCAGACACATTTGAATGTAATCAATGCGTCTTTGAAACATGGGTTTTTCTTCTTTACATGTGAGATCTAGGGCGGGTAGTTTTTCTTTGAAGACTTCCACAGTGGGCAGAATTGAGGGACGAAGAACGTGCCCAGAAAAAGAAAAGTGCGTCATCTGCCTTTTGGTGTTCTTTCAGGTACTGGTGGCTAAATTGGAGCTTTTCATTGTGGCCCGCTTTATTTCCTGCTTGATACCAGAAAGAAGTCTCATTCCCAAGCTTACATTGTCACTCTCCTAGGAATGCGTGTCATGATATATTTGATCATTGTGGTTTTACTGCGGTAACAAGTGAGTCCTTTGGACCTGAGGAAGTCATGGTGTGCCAATGGGGAGCTTGGTCCAAGTGTTCTGTCTTTGGGTACGACCGACTCTTTTTGTAGTGTTGTTAAGCTTGTGTTCTATGTGGGGACAGTGACTAAGGATCAAAATGAAATAAGGTGTAAAATGGAGTGTAACATATTGCTTGTTTACAAATGGAACAAAACGTGAAAGATTGAGGAAGAAAATTCAGGATATGTTAATGTACCTGCTATTTCTATAACTGTAGGCTATAATGATGATACAAAAGAAATTGTAATTGTATTGAATTGCCTTCATTCAAAGTGTCTTTGATTCCTCAGCCAAACTGTGTATTAATTTAATGCTTACTATGTTTTACAACCTTTCTAACGGTGCCCAAAGTTTGTGCAAGACCCAGGTATATACTTCTTCATGTGTGTGTGGATGTACGTACAATGTCATGCTGTATATGGAATACACTGATGCCAGCTTAGCTTGTGGCAGCTGTGGGGTGGTTAAAACTATATATAATTTAAGACTATTTAATATATAAACACATTTTATTTGATTTTTGTCCTTGCCTTGCTTCTAGAGACTGGTGAGGAGAGGCAGGAAATGGACAAAATTACAGGCAGCAGCAAAGTTTATGACTTTACATGTTGTGAACCCAAAATAATTAAAAGGTTCACCAGGATTTCAACTCAACAAAATTAATTCAGCAATGGCTCAGCCAAAAATATTTTCCAAAATAAAACATTTGGCAAAATTGTGAAATGTCCTGGCTTTAGATCTGCTTCTTTGAAACTATCCCTCATGTGAAGTCCTCCTTTAAAGTGAAAGGTTTCTCTACACCTTTTGTGGACCAGTTAGCATTGTAAATTGGTATCTCAGTGACCACTTCAATGAAAACACCTTGAAGTGATATCTTAGTATCTTAATATAACTTTTTTGTTCTGTAATGCTTTCTTTAGGTACAAATAAAAGCAGTGGTATAGCAAGTGGAGTGGTTGTTTTGTATAACCTATGTGGATGTGCATGCAGCTTTTAAAGTCAGGTTTCAGGAAAACCATGCTACAACTTGCGTATAGAAATACCAAATCTGCAATGATGTGATCATACTTACTGTATCTGTTCCATTGTGAAATTAGGCTTGAAGGAAGCCAAGCATTGGATCTTTTACTTTGGTTCCCTTTCACCTAATTATCACTTGAGAGTCGAAGGGAAGGGAACTAACTGCTGTAGTTTGGTGAGATAGTATTTATTAGCTTTGTATGCCCTCTTTGCATTTAGGGGAAGGTGCCAACTTAAAGCTTTTTTCATCTTGGTATTTTTCTGAGTTTCTCTTCCACCTAGGACATAATTAGATGGTAGTCAGCTTTCTGTATGTTTTTTTCCTTCATTTTATTCCTCCTGATTTGTTTCCTCCCTTATGGCAGTCCATGCTGCAGCTGCTTCATGTCCCAGTGCAGATGATTAAGCTGCTTCTGAGGCCACCATCAAAAACTGCTTTCTCACTAGGTCTGTAGGAAGATGCAGAAGCATTAACTCTGACTACTGCCATTGCCATCTTTATAATCTTTTTTTCCCCATTGTCAAGTCATCGTTTGTAGCTGCTGTAAGCTTTTACCTGTGGAAGCTTAGAAGATACAGGTTGAGATTTTTTCAGAAAGGACCCTGCAGAAGTCAGTGCTCAATCCTCAATAGCTTTCAGAGCTGAGCAGCTTAGATGTCTTAAAAATTCTAGTCTTCTGTCTTCTCAGGTGGCATTTTCAGATTCTCATGAGTAACCTGTAAAAGTAAGTTACGTTGAAACGTGTACCTCATTTTATGGTTCAGGAGGGCTTGGTTTTTTTCAGATTATATAAGTGCTTTTGAAATTTCATCCTTTGACGAGATCTTGTCTCAAGAAACGTGTTTCAGTCTTAGCAAGGTAGCATTTCGACAGCTATGAATTCAGAAATAATCACTTCTATTTGAAGAACTTCATTGACATATTTTCTTTCATGTGAAATTCTAGTATGGTTGAGCAGCCAATATATCCAGAGGCCTTTTGGGTTGGTGGGCCTACCAGCTAAAGTAATAAAACTTGAAACTTACAGCAGAGCTAATGCTTAAGTCATTGGAGAAAGGGTAGAAGTTACCTCAAAGATTTTGAAGTGGTGGATGTTTCAAAGAATGAGAAATGCAAGAAAGTCTGTAGTGTTACCTTGAGAAAGTCTTTCTTTGGGAAGTGATAATCTTTTTCTGGGGCATGATTCAAGGTGATTCCGCAGTCTGGGAAGCTGTTTGTCCTTACACAGCTCTTACTGAAACAAAAAAAAAAAACCAATACTGAAGACCCACCTCTTATTTCATCTTTACTAAAAGGAATGAATTTTCATATTTAAAAATGATATGGGTAGACGGATGACAAGATTGAAGTGGAACTGAAATTATAGCTAAGGGAAGGATACGATTATAAACATAACATTGAGAATAATATTAGAGATACTGCAGGTAATTCAGTCAGTGAAGTTCTTGTAAAATTTTCCTATAGGAATGCATTGATAAAGTTGAGAGAGCTGGAATATCTTAGAAAATGAACACAGTAGTACATCACATTTGAAATCTCTTTCAAACACTTGACAGAGTGGTTAGAACCATACTTACTACTATAAGAATGGCTGTATATAGGTTGGGCCAAAACCCCACATAGCCTCATGTTGTTTCTCTGTAAGTAAGAGATGAGTGGAGCAGAGCACAAGGGTAAGGCAGATGTGTCTTGGTGCTGTCCGTACACTCTTCCAGGCTTTTCATTTGTGACTGAGAGTCCTGAGTCAGAAGTGGTGTCTCTAACCTGGGGCTGCGTCACCAGAACAGGAATTAGTTATCAAAGTTGTGGCTCAGAAGATAAAGATCAGAGGAAGAAAAAACATTGAGGAGAACTTCTGCGGAGGGTGAGTCAGCCCTGTTTTTACCCAGACTCAGAAAATGGTGAGAACAAGGAAACAGGATGCAAATGTGTAAATGGTATTTTTTTAATCATTTTTCCATGAATGTTTTGCTTGGAGGTGGCTGGATGTGTAACAGTCATTGCTCCAGGGCAGAGAAGGTGTAAGGTCTGAACTGAAGACCTGTGGTGGCAAGAAGTATCAAGGCTGCGTCTGAAGGTTGGAGAAGGGGATGGATGATTCTGCCATGAGCAGCCTCATGCTTTGGACCTGTTCCCAGACTCCCTGTCAGGCTGAGGAAGGAGCAGGGGTCCAGAGTGCCTGGAAACTGGCAGTGCAGCAAATAAGACTACATAATTTTGGTTCATATTAAGATTCCTTCACTTTATTTAATTTGTTTCATCCTATGTAATTGGACTATTATTTTGTGGGTAGAAGGAGGTGCTTCTCTAGCAGTGTTATTAGCAAAGCTTCCTGTCTAGTAAGTTATCAGGGCTCTGAAGTTATCTAGAGTTTTCTGCATTGCATGGATTTTTATTTTTTGTGTCTCAAGGCTATTATCTACTTAGATTTGAGCAGATGTTTGGAATTATACAAATGAGAATATCTGTATCCAAAGATGTGATTTTCGGAAATACTTCATTATGCTTGTAACTTGCATTTCTGTTTACTCTGTGAGTGTGTAGGTTTTTATGCATGAGTGCCACTTATTCTCTGTCTGGATAGACTTCATTTGGGGCTCTAAAATATCAGATGTAGGGCTTCCATAAAGATGGTAAGAAGTGCAATTAATCATTTATCTGCTAGGTGTCAGCAAAGGTTCTCTTTAAGGTAAATAAATTAAAAATTGTATGAATTTATACACTAGATCTTGAGGCTGTGTGGCTCAAATCTGTTTGGAGGCTGAAAAGGAATTTCTAATGATATATTCAGGGAGATAAATACTACTCAGTGTCTAGAAGATACAGCTGCATTTCATACCCTTCATTTAATTAATTCAATCCATTGCATTTTTCTTGATGTATGCAACTTTGAACTTCTCTTTAATTAAGCAAAATTAACAAGTTTACTCTGTATGGAGAAGATTTCATAGATTTCCATTCAGCAAAGGTTTTTTTTAAAAAATAAGTTACTGTGGCGTAAGAGAGAACACTCTTTCATAAATTAGTTCCAAAACAGGTAATAAAGGGTAAGAAGAAATGGTCAATTTTCACAGTGGAGAAAACTCATCAGTGGTGTCCTCCAGCTTCCTATTTGTGTGGTTCAGCATATTTGTAGATGGTCTTAATACAAAGAGGAAACAGTTGACAAAGTTACTGGTGATACTAAAATATGCCAGATAGTAAACGGGAAAGCTAAATGAATTATTTCAGAAGTATCCTGGGGTACTGAGTGATTGAACATTAAACTCGCAGATGAAGCTCATTGTTGATAATTATAAAGTGATGCACCTGGCAGAAAACCAGTTCTGACTTTGTATTCCCAATGATGGGGAAGTGTTACTGTTTGGTAAAAATATAATACAAAGTCCAAACTCAGTTGTGGCCAGAAAAGAAAATCAGACTTTAGGAATTACTAGGAAAAGAATAGACGTTGAGACAAATCATCCCTCTGCCTACATATGTTTATGACTCTTCAGTGCTTTGTGTGATTATGATTCCCAGTTTCCCAAAAGTGCAGTAGAACTAGAACATAGTTCTGCTATTGATAATGAAAGCTCTGGAGCAGCTCAGTGTGAGGAACTGGGTAATGGACAGAAATTCCTCAGCTAGGAGAAGAGGGAAGGGATAGAGAGGGACATGATTATATAAATCCAGCTGCATATAGAGAAGGTCACTGTCAAGCAGCTATTCATCATTGCTCATAATATGCATCAGGTGGCATCAAATTAATTTACTGAATAAGTGATTAAAAAGCAAGAGAAGTTTTCCACACAAGGCATTATTAAACCGTGGAAGTCATTGCTACAGACTGTTGTGGAAGCCAGAAGATTACTTAGTGTCAAGAAACATTTACAAATTCAAGGAAGAAATACCTTTGGCCGCCTTAAAACAGAAGAGAGAGAGCATCCAAGTTGGGAAGTGCCTGATCTGTAGACCACCACAAGGTGAGCGAGCGAAGAGATTATACTAGACAGGGGTCATGCACTTCTACTCCTTCTCTGGGCATCTAATATTGGTTCTTATTGGATACTGCACATTAGACTTGATAGACCTTTGATCTGAATTAGTGTGGCCAGCCAGCTTTGTAAATTGTATTTTTTTCTGACCGTGTGTGACATAGAAGAGGGTGCAGTCACTTTTACAGGATTTTACCCAGGTTAGGTATGAACAGTGTAAGTGTCTGGACTTTCTGGCTCCAGGAACGGTGAATTTTTGGCTTGGATAAGTAGTGGTCATTATTCCAAACTTAAAACTTAGGATTATAGCAGAGGTGTTGGTTTATTTGGGTTGATAGATTAATATATTTAGCTTCAGCCTATGCAAAAAATAAATAAGACTTCCTTTGTTCTGGAGTGATCACTAGTTCTGGAAATAGTATAACTTAAATGAGGAAAACACTACAAATATTTATTTGGGAATACAAACAAATGTCATGTTTCCACACCTCTGTCTCATTCACTTTATAGGAACATTCTTGAGAAAAAGCTCTGTAAATGGAAATATTTTAGAGTTTGTACACTTTAGATTTATATGCCTACTTAAAGATAATACAAATATTAGGCTGTACTTTTATGTGGTATTGGTTATACATAACTCATCCAGCTGAAAATCAGACTGTTACCATGTGACCTTTTTTTTTAAAATGTAGCACTTAAAATATATACAACAACCAAATAGCAAACTATCTGGAAATGAAAAGGTTATGTTGAAAGACTTCTTTTTTAACTGGTTTGCAGAAGTTTGAACAGAAAACCCCAATTAAAGAAATAGATATACATTTCTTATGCCCTATATAAAGCTTCATGTTTGCCATTAAATATTATATACAAATTGAGAATTCATATTACCCATTGCGGTAGTAATCATTAACATTCTTTACTTACATCTAAGTTTTTTGAAAGTGCTCTGTTAGAAGTGCAACTTTTTTTTTTGTCTGAAGTAGTATTTAGTAGACTATTGAGTGTGACAATTCAGTTCACTCAGACTGGTAAATTTTTTAATATAACTATGTAACTGCACAGTAAGCCTAATATTTCCCCCTTAGCTCTTGTATTAATGAGAAACAGTGTTGTCTAATACTACTGTGTTACTTATAATAGAGTAGAGCTCAAATAACTCCCTCAAGCTTAGTGGCCATACTGCAGCAGATGCTTTCAAGTCAGAAAGATGTCCTCTCTGCTCAAGGAACTTAAGTATCTGACCTTTGCATTGGCTTTGCTAGTGAAGAATATACCCACTTTGGTGGTATCAGGTTTATGCAACTGCCACAGTTGTTTTAAAATAAGCCAGTATTTTTTTTCTCCTATGTTATGCTCGTAATAATTAAATTTAAAAAAATTTAAAACTGAAATACTTGATCTTTAGACTACTCAGCCATGTTTCTCTATTAATTGCTGCGTCAAAGAGTGTATTGATGCAGCTGCATAGCTGGTGTTCGTATATTCCCTGCTCATTCAATAGGAAAATATGATAGGAATGCTGTCACTGTGCAGTGAGAAAAGTTTGATATTTTCCCCAAATCAAGTCTCATTAGAAAAACTTCAGCCATTGACATTTGAAGGGGTTTGTTTTGTTAAGTTCTGTCATGCCAGGGAAGTCGCTTTCTTACACGTTCTGTTTAAAAAATAATCAATTGATCAATCTCTTCCCATCTCCCAATTCCATGGGATTTCCTCCCATGCCAATTTTTGAAAATTCAGGTTGAAAGATGCAGGTAGATCTTGTTTATCTACACTTTAGCTTCTGAATTCCACATGAAAGGGTCACTGTCCCTCAAAGAAGGTATTAAAACTTCAGGTCTCGCAGAACGGTACTTTTCCCAGTATATGAGAAAAAGACAATGACCACAGGAAGCAGGTAGCTGTGTGCTTCTGTACATTGAACAACTTCTGTCAATACAGTTTGTATATTCTTCCACAGCTTTTAATCTAAAGAAATATTAAGGTTTTTTTGAAATTCATGTCTTGCTTGCAAATCAGGCAGGTATTGGTTGAATAGCAAATAATGACCATCACTAGAACAATTGTAAACCAATTCTGTAACAATGTGAAAAAAATTTGCACTGCCAAATGTCTTATTTAATACCACAGGAAATAATGAAATTGTCATTCAAAATTACATTAGTTTTTCTTTTTTTCATCTTCCATTCACTAAGCAGGACTAGAATGACGTAAGTATGTATCTGTGCAGGTATATTGCTTGTATTATGTATGTTATCTTTCATTTTTCTCTTTAAATATATAGTTCCCTTTCCTCTTGTTCTCTGATGTGGTCATACAGAGAGGGGCAGGGCTAACATTACATCTGTCTGCTGGCCATCATGCTAATTTCTCAAAATGTATGTAGGATTTGGAGAGCAAAGGGAAAAAGTGGAACAGTGGAGGAGACCATCTTACATTGACACTTATTCCTATAAGGTATGGAATATGACCATCAAGATTTTAGATTAATCATGGTAGCGTTCAACAAAAAATGTCTCGATTTTTTGTTGTAAAAAGAACGTAAAAAAAATTTGTTTACAGTGAGGGTGGTGAAGCACTGGAACAGGTTGCCCAGAGAGGTAGTGGAGGCCCCATCCCTGGAAACATCCCAGGCCAGGTTGGACGGGGCTCTGAGCAGCCTGATCTGGTTAAAGCTGTCCCTGCTCACTGCAGGGGCTGGGCTGGATGAGCTCTAAAGGTCCCTTCCAACCCAAAGCATTCTATCGTTCTATGATTCTATGATTGTATAGTATTAGGGCCAAGGCTAAGATGCCAAGTACCTGTAACTGCTCAAGACTCAATTAAACCTGTTTATCATCTCTCTATATTTTAAAAAGTAAATTTGAAAGTGGCATGGCTGCTCTGTATTTTCTACAAAGCTAAGTTGTCACCATTTTTATTACTATTAATTACTAGACTAATGCCTTATATTTATACCATTTATATGCAAATTATTTAATTAAGATAGCAGTTGAGCTATGGGCCCTTAGTGTTCCACTGCTCTTTCTTTTGTTCTGGTTCCTCAAACTGAAACAATTCCAGACAGTGAACGCATAATCATGGTCGTCTTTCACACCTTGTACCAGAAGAATGATATGTTCTGCAGTATTAGCATTTATAAACCTGGAAGTAGAAGTTGGAGTGCCAGTGACCTTGCAGCACAATGTCTTGTTCTGTATAACTCAAAATAGAAAAAGGAGAGTCTTGGGTTACATTGTAAGGATTGAAGATGGTGACCTGGGGCTGAATAGCTCATAGAAAGAATTAACGGCATTACTTTATGTAAGATTCCCTTTTCCATGTTCCTGTAAGGTCATCCGTATCTTAATATGCTTTAGAAGAATCAGGGATAATATTTTGGTGTGGTGAAGATCTGTTTTGTTTTATGTGCTTTTGTGAGAAGTCTCTAGACTTAGAAACGTTTTGAATAAAATGTGGTAATGGGACAACTGAAATTTATGTGAAGGTCTTGATAAGTTTGGAAGCTTTCATTAAAAGATGCTTCAGATCATTGAAAAGAAAACAAAAACCTGATGAAGAGGCATAGAAAAAGGTAGATGTTGGTCTCCAGTCCAAATATAGTGGAAGTGGGGAAAAAACCTCTTGGGATCTCAGATGCATAATAACCAAGGTTCATTGTGAGAAGAGAACCCTTTCATCTTTAAAAAGGGCACACTATATTGATCAGGATTTCTGTCTTTGGAGCTAATAGAAGACAATACTACATGCTTCTGCAGAAGGACCAGCCTTACCAGAGCACTACCCTTTGAGAGTCAACCAGGCAATGTGGTATGTCATTCTTTCTAAGGGCTGAGAGGTCTATGAAACTGAAAGATAACCACTGAAAGATGCTGAGTGAAGATGAGTGAATTACAAACATGGTCTGAGGGGGACTTAGGGGAAGAGGCAGCAAGTAACTTTTTGGGGGAAATTCTCAACTGCATTCAGCAAACTGGTTCAAACTGATGCAGATATGCAGTTCCTCACCTTGCTTTTGTGATGATTTGGATTAAATATGGGGTAAGAAGCTCACACAGCCAGTGTACAAAGAACAGTTATATGTTAACATGAAATAATTTGTTTGGAAAAAATTCTTCATGTTGGCAAACATGCAGAGGTCAGATTATATATTCTTATCACTCTTGAGGATTTTAACTCCTTGACCATGTCGAAATAGTTAGGGGCCATGTGGTTTCTTTTTTCTTAACAAAATAGTGTTGCAAATATTGCAACATAAAAATCAGACATTTCATTGTTTCCCTTACTGCTAATGAAGCAGTGGAGGCATCAGACATAGAGTTCAAGATTATTTTTGCAAGCAACATTTGCTTGAACCATTTGTCTTTTTAATGTCCAGTGTATTTACAGTTTTGCATACATCAGTAACAGAATCATTTTCTGTTTACAGTTTCTCTGGAGTGTCTTAAAATGAGGGGAGGGGGTGGTTTGTAATAGGTTCTGACCCTATAGCTTTGAAATTACTATGTAAGTAACATAGATAGTGGAATGGCCCAACACAAATTAACTGAAACCGCAAGCAGAAATATATTTTTTACTTTTCTAGTATTACCTGTTTACTAAGAATGTATTAGAATGGCTTTTTCTATAGATTTTGCCAGGAGATGACTTTCAAGTAGATAAATATTTCTTTACTTTTTACTTGATTTTGTACACTCTTTCCATCAGTGTAGTTATTGGTGGTTTGTTTTTTTTTTTTTTTTTACCAGGGTGGTGGGTTTTTATACCATTTTATCTCTACTGTTGCTCAATTTTACGTTACTATTTCATGTTGCTTTTTTGGCATCATAATAATTTCTAAGGTAAGAATTTATAGAGTCACGAAGACAAGATTGCAGCTTCTTTTATTTGTCAGGGAAGGAGATGGAATATAAGTGAACAAGCTGACTTTTTTAACTGAGTTAAAAAAAAAGAAACCCCCGATATAAAACCAAAAGAATATTGAAAACAGCAGAAAAAAGAAACAGAAAGAAATTACTTAGACAAATTTCATTCCAGTTAGCTTGTAGATGAAAGTTTCTTTTTTTAAGTGCTATAATCCATGAAAGAAAAATAACTCCTAGTTCAAATGCTAAGGTCTGTGTAGCATACTACCAAGTTTCAGAGGGAAAGTGTTTTCAAGGTCTTTTCATGAATGGTGTGTTATGGAATGGGGTCACTCGAAAAGGAATAATTACAGAGTGATCAGAAGATTTCTTTGAAAAGATTGTGCTAGACCTTCTGTGTGGTTTGTGGAAGAACAGAAATCAGTTTTGCTCCTAGGGTGGGCTAACAAAATGTATTGTGTTTTTGCAGCTACTTCTATCTTTGCCCCAAAAGATGCATGCATCACCTCGGCAGTGCACTCAGCCTCTGTGAGGTCATTGCCTAGAAACCACATCTTGGAGTTGTTAGAAGTACAAGATACTGCTGCACCATTTGACCAATTGCAAAAGTTTAGTTTTGAACTCTAATGAGTCTTTGCTCATCTCCTGTCTTAGCACTACCAGTTGTTAAATAATTAATTCCTCTTTGATTGTGCCTCTTTATGTGCTTTTATAAACTTATTTGTATTATTTTGTGTTGTATTTTATTTGTACCCAGCCTTTTCTCTTTGTTTCAGATCATGGAGTTACTAGAAAGAATTAATTTGAAGAATACTTTTTCACCCTTTGTATAGTGTTCATACTGAGGATCTGTGATCTGCAGTAATTCTTATTCATTTGGAATATAGTAATTTGTTCCTGTCAGCTCAGGGGCTGGTTTGTTGTTTTAAATTGCTGACTTTTGTTTTTGTTGGCATGCTCCCCAATACAAATTGAACATCTGACAAAAATCTATTTGTATGACAGTTCAGTCGAGATAGGTGCTCTGTGTTGCCTAACAGTACGATTTGGGGTCCCCAAGATAAAAGTTGACTGAATGCCAAGATTTTAGTAGAGCTTGTTTGTGCAGATAACAGAGGTAATCCATATTCCTCAGGTCTGTAAATCAAACAGACAAAGGAGAAATATGTATGCACACCATTCTCTTTGAGATAGTGGACTGATAGTTTCTTCTTAATAACAATGGGGACTATCTAACGCCTGAGAACAACAGAAAGCTGACACCAGGGATGTTCCTATATGAAATTAGAGCGATTAGAACATTCTTAGAATGCTTCTCCCCCTTTAGCAGATAGTGCCTAAATAAATTATTCAGTGGATCTGGTTTATGGCTCCCTGGCAATTTCTGCTCTTAGGGTTTTTGTCTGTTTAGAACCTAATTCAGATTATTATAGATCTGAAAGTTGATCCATAATACAGTGGAAGAGGACATCCAGCCACTAGGTCTTGACTGTGTTTTCCAGGGTGATACAGACAAATGTATTAGGCTTAGTGGCCACCTATGGAAATACTGTTTAGGAAAACACATACTGGTTTCTGATGATCCCCTGCAATGATTCTTCCAGGATAAAATAAGATACTGAAATATCCTCTTTCTGTTGAGGTGGTTAGATCAATAATGTGAAATCCAAACTAGGAATCCTAGTGGCCTAGCAAACATTTTTTGATAAAATAGTTTTTAAGGTACAATAATTGCTTTGCATCCCCAAATAAAAATATTCCCCAGGTCAGCTGTATGCAACTATGCATCCCATTTTTGCTGCTTAACTGTGGAATCTCTTACATTTTGGAGTTAACGCTCAGGTGTCACTTTTCTGGTTTACTGCAAGACAGGTTTGTCCTGGGTTGACAGTCATCCAAGCCATTATTTAGTCTGGAAGACTTCTTGCTAGTTAAAACGTGTTACTCCAAGGGCATCTTTATGGACAACTTGTATACACTTTGATATTTTGACATTCTCAGGCTATCTTTGAGTATGAAATCACTGTTGTTTTATATAAGGATTTTTTAATACACAAATGTACTAGTTAATTCCATATCCATTTACTTATAAGATCTCCTGAAAGACCCTAATTCTTGCTTATTTGTCTCATACCTGTAGATTTACTGATGTGTTAATTCAAATTCTGTGATCATGCATTTTTTTATGCCTTGCAAAATCTAGGTAAATAAATAAAGAAAAGCATAGATGGTTCATCATACAGTGTGTTCAAGATCAGCTCCTACCACATTTTGCTTCTTTTCTTGATCTTTCAGACTGAAATACATCTTACCTGTTGAGTTCGTTCTTACCTTTTATTGAACTTTCTCCATCTCTCTTGCAGAAAGGTTATAACAACATACTTCCAACATGCAAACTGATGATCAATACATTTTAAAAACAGGAGTATATTGATTTTCATCATCCTGCTGCCAATAAACATCCATTTGTGGTCAGAGTCAACAGTTCTTGTAATGTTTTAGGTCATGCATTATTAAGTATATACATCTCAGTTTAAGGGGAAAGAAGTATAAGCTGTCACCCAACAATCACCTGAACTTTTTCCCTGGGGCCACTACTTCATACATCTTTGAAACTGTTGTGATCCTCTTATAATGGTTGCCATTCTCCTGCAGAACCATAAAGCTGCCTGTAGTAATGGTGGACAATGACAATGGACAAATGGCAGCGTGTGCTCTTCAGGATGACTGCTCTTGTTTGCTGGAAGGCATATGATCCTGTGTGGGACTTGAGAAAGGGAGGTTAGGAGAGGACCCAAGTATCTGAGCAGGGGAAGGGAACCAGTAGGGAATGACAAGATGAGTGGTGGGAAAGGGAACAAAATATGATGTTTCGTCACACTCTGTGATAGAAAGAGGTAAGTATGGTCACACTGGAGAAAGCACGTGATAAATTGGGGGAAGAAGGTGCAAACTGTGAAAGGTGTAAGGTGTAAGACTGATGAATGATAGGGAAAGGAAAAGAATGGTGGGTGCATCACCTGAGAATTTAGAAGAATGGTTGCTATCACTCTCTCTATCTTTGTGTAAGTTCGTTTTTAGGTTGAAATTTTAACCTGAGATTATTACATAAATTTGGGTCTGTCCCTGAATGCTTAGGAATCAAAAACCCAGATGTGTGTTATACACTTGGATTTGTTTTCCTTCCATTCCTTGTATTCTTTCTGTGTTGGTTTTTCATGATAGGTTTGTGAATTTAAGTTGGAAATATTATGTTTGCCATATGCTATCAAACTTTGTTTTTCTTTGTATCAGATCATCTTTATTTGATGCTAACAGCTTTGTTATACCAGAATTTTCTAAACTGTGCCATGTAAGTACAGCTGGTGGGGTGGAGGGACAGATGTTTGGTCAAATGGTACTGGGCCTTTCTTGCACTTCAAAGGAGCTGAACGGAGATACAATATGACTATAGAGTATAGTTCTGTTTTTCTAATCGAGTAATTTGAATATTTGCCATAGTTTATTAAGACATTGGGAGAGCAAATGACCTGTATGAGCAGAAATTGGAAAGTGATTTCATTAGATAATCTTTCTCTAACTGTGGAGTTTACCCTGTAAAGATGAGAATCTCTGAATTTAATTCGTATTGCCAGTATGTGCCCCATGGAAGAGATGTTACAACATTCTATGACATAAATTAATTGCTTTTGATATTTTAATTGTTACCTTCTTTCTTTGGAGCTTCACTTCAGTTTTGTTCAAATGAAAATTGGGATAACTTCTGAATTTAGTCTTTGCCCTAATATTGAGATCTGAACATCGTTCTTCTTGTGCGTGAATGCTTGTTCAGTTGCTATTTAAATAAAAGAAGTATTATATAAGCAGTAACCATCAAATGTTGTTAAGTATGAAGGTCTTAGATGTACCTTAAACTCCCTGAACTGCTGGTCATCAGAAACTGGCAGTGTCTACTGCAATGAGAATCATTCCATCCCTGCTCTGTTCCTTAAGATTTTCCCTTGTTATCCATTAATGGCCACTATAGGAGGCAGTACAAGTTCTGGACTAATTGAAGCTTTGGCTGATATGGCAGTCTTTATGCAGTCTTACATAAAGTGAAGTTTTCCTTAAGGTTCACACTACCTTGTCTTGACAGTGAAAATCTAGGCAGCTATAAACAAGATCAATAGAAATGTGTAAGCATTGTTGGTGACAACATAGGAACAGGGACAAAACAGAAATACTCAGTGAATTTTCTGAGTTTGGGCATCAATATTTACTGGGAAATGAGCTACTGCCATTATCGGTGTTTCTCATTATTCTTTTTGTTGTATGCTGGTCCACTTAGAGGCAGAATTTCTGACTATGCTATTGGTAAGGGGAAAAATAACAAGTTAGCTGAAGCCTGTCTATCAGAAAGACACTTTAAATGCCAAATATTTTGCAAAACCCAATATTTTTTATAAATATACTGCCTTTCTGCTACACTGTGTTACAAGGCTTAAGACTTAAGTTCTGAAGAAATAAGCCAAGTAGGGGAGGGGTTGGTGTGGCTATTTTTGATACAGATATGTGCATTATTATTATTATAATAATTCTTCATCCATTTTATGTGCTTTAAGAAATGAATATTGTTTATAAGTATTTTCACTAAATGGGGGAGACTGAAAAACTCAAATGCAGAGGCAGTATAAAAAGGAGAAGGACCTCAGTTAGATAAATTATAGGTAGTGGATTAGTTATTGACTTTTATCTTGGGTAGTGTAAAGCAAGAACTGCTAATCATCAGCTTGTGATAAAACTAGAAAATGCCACGTTTGAACATCGGGCTAGTATTTTATCATATTAGCTATTGATTTAACACAGCATGAAACAATTGGTTTTGTCCTAGTAGTGCCTGGTGGGGAGCAGTGAAGGTACAGATTTACTCCTCCTTCAATCTGCTGCAAACTTCAAAGCCCAATTGTGACCACTTAACTACTAAAATTACTCAACTCAGACAATTTTTCTCTTTTTCTGACAAGGCAATGTGTCTGTGTGTAAGTACACATGATCTAAAAGGAAGGAAGGGAATCCCAGCTAAATCATGTCAGGGCAAAAATAGTAAATTCAGGAAACATAGACAGTAAGATCCAAAAATCAGTTTTTTCTGGGCTGTGTTATACACAAAGTATTTTTCATTTTCCTTTTTATTAATCAATAGTTTGAGCTAATGTGGTTATGGTCCAAAATACTTCACTGAAGTACACAGAATGAGCACCATGTGGCTATATTTGTATGCAAATGACCTTAATTACACTGTTTTTCTACTTAATTATTCTTTGCATCAAGCATTATTTTATTTCGTATTTAATGGTGAAGTCAGAAATTATCCTTTGCTGCTCTCATTGAATAGGTTTTTTCCTGTTTATTATGATTGATATTTTTAGGGCTCAACTGAAATTTTCTTATTCTGTGTATTATTTTCAGAAATTAAAAAACATGTATGTATTGGTATACAGGTAGAAAGATGCCTCTGAGAGAGAGTGTGTATGCTCTCTCAGTGAAAAAAGGACAGTGCCTAAAAATAGCTTTTTATGCTATTTATACTAAAAAGTATTTTTGCAAAGGCCTGCTTAAGTTTCTTTGGTTTAAAATAGATCTTATCAGAGTGGCACAAATGTAGGTGGGACAATTCACCTGCCTTGGAAACATTTCATTCATCTGTCTTGCCCTCATTCTAAGTGTCCGAAATGACATCTGTCTTTATAGCTTCCTTTTGCTTTTTATTCTTGGAGTTCACATTGGACAAAATGTATAATTCATTAATAGACCTGAGCTCTATAGCAAAAGTGTACTTTTAACTGGAAAGCCTGAAAGCCTAAAAAATACCAGCTTTCCTAGGCTTTACCTACTGTTAGAAATCCAGGGAGCGGGAGAGCGGAAGAAGGTGATGGTAGCTTCAGCCCAATTATAGATTTTCATTACAGTTGCCAATCTCCATAGTGTCTGGCAAGAGAGTGCAAGTACAGGCTGATAAAGACAATTAAGTAATAAATGGAGGAAGGAAGTAACACTTGGAGGCTTCTTTCTGGAAAAGGAAGGAGCTGGTGTAAAGTACCAGCAGATGTCTTGTTACTGTTAGCAATGGGAACCTAGGCTCCAGATGGAAATACTGGTTGAAACATAGATGTTTTAATTAACATGTCATGTTTTGGTTTATCTGAGATGTTTATCATCCTTTACCACGGTGTGAGCTAATTAGTTAAAAAAATCTTAAGCCTCCTTAAGACTTTTTTTCTCCCTGCTTCACTGGCTTTGGGAGCACTCTCTTTAAAGCTGGGCCTTTATAGCATAAAATTCTCCCCTTGGAGGAAAATGGCTCTAGATTTTCATTTTCTCGGTTCATCTGTCTGTGGTCCAACACACTGAAGTTTATCTTCCGTCTCAAAGATTTAGTGAACATTTATGTTAAATTACTAACCTACCACACAGCATAAAGTCTTTGGACCACAAGACAGTCTGAAGTACATGATCCTGATGTGTAGTTGCTGCTTGTCCTCTCAGTAGTGTATGTTGGATAAATGATTCAATGAAGTTGTGTGGTAATAGGCATTATTTAAAAAAAAAAAAAAAAAAAAAAAAAAGAAGAAAAAAAGGATGAAAGCAAGCTTTTAGTAAAAAAAAAAAAGGAACCACTATAATATATGAATTTGGTCATTACAACAAGATGAGTTGAGATGACCAATGAAGACTTCATAAAAGAAACATAAGCTTGGTGTTGTACTAGAAAAAGGCACTGGGAGTTCTCTATTCTACTGTTATCCTTAACAATTTTCACTAAAAAGTAATTTTGTAGAGAAACTTGTAGCTCTTACATGTAGACTTATTATGTGCATATGCCAGTTCTAAGTGCAAAGATCTGCTGTAGTTAAACCATGCTCAAAATAGACTTTTTTTTGTAGCCTAGTTTTGCTGATCTTTAAATTGAAGTTATTCATATCTAGCAGAGACTTCTGGAGAAGAATAGCAGCCTATATGACATTAGTGACTGACTTTCAATGCCTGACGTGACTTTTTAAAATCTATTTTAGGAGTGAGAGTCGTCCCGGATTTGATATAGAGACTGAATTGTCTTAAGGGTTCCTACTGACATCCTTAAACATTTCTGCAGATTAACCTGACCATGAGTTGAGGATCAATTTATCTGTAAACATTAGTGACTTAATTTTGGCTGTTCCTATTCTTTGCATCCAAATTTTTTGTTGATGCCACATGTCCCTTTTGCCTCCAAGTCCAAGTGTGAACCTATGCTATAAACAACAGAATTTATCCCACTTAGACCCATTACACCCAAATAAATAGTCAAGTTGTGGATTACTTTGAACCTGTATCAGGTGTGGTCTTACAGCTGAGGTATCTTTATTTTCAAACTGTTGTCTGAGTTGGGGAGAGAGGGTGTTCTCCCCTCTCCAACCTTATTCTTGCCTTTTCTTCCAGCATTGCTGATTGAAAAGACTGTGGTAAATAACGGTCTGCAAGATTTGAAACCTTTGCCAATAAATTAGGCAAATATATGCCAATGTTTGCTATACATAGCAAGGCAAAGGGCACTAACACCAGCCAACATTTAATTTAGCAAGCTAAATTATCAGACTGGTCTTCGCATACACACAGTGTGGTTACAGGGAAGCACTAGGCTTTTCTGGAAGGTGAATCTGAGAAGGAATGAACTGGAGTGATCTCATGCACAATTTAGAGGAATGTCCATTGACTGAATAGGCAAGTTGGTTAATTTAGTCAGCTAAGTAGATGTGTAAAGATAGGTTTTTATAATGAAATATGATAGTATAATAATGGTCATTTGAAGGAATCAATAGAAAGGAGTTGTATGAAATATTGAAATTAACGTACTGCAA
This sequence comes from Pelecanus crispus, assembly GCF_030463565.1. Classification (NCBI taxonomy): domain Eukaryota; kingdom Metazoa; phylum Chordata; class Aves; order Pelecaniformes; family Pelecanidae; genus Pelecanus; species Pelecanus crispus. The sequence continues at coordinate 11,338,410 of NC_134652.1, read as the reverse complement.
AGCATATTACAGGAACAGACTAGCAGATGTAGGTAACAGTAGATAGCAGAATAGCTGCAAGTCGGCAGTGCAAAAGGCAGATGTCACTATGTTGGCCTACAGAGAGGTTACAGTTAAATTTGCAGGAATACTCAGTAACCCTTCATGTGTCAGCTGATGCCTGGCATATTTTTTTGAGATTATGGCACAAGAGTAAAAAGGAAGACAAACTGTTGTGCAGAACAGTCCAAAGCTGAAAGCATCTTGGAGAAACTGAATTCTGATGAAAGAATAAAATAGTGTATACGTAGGGACCAAGATTTGATGATAGGGCATGGTAATTCAAAGAAGCAAAAAGATGAATAGTTATAATTTTAAAAAAAATGGATATGAACACCAGGCTAATGGGAGTTATTAATTGTTAGGTTTGGAGAGTGCTTTCTAAGCCCAAGCAATGCTTATATGAAGTTTTTCATGCTTCGATTTATAACTCTTGTATTTCATTATATCACTCTTCCATAGATGTGGTCTTGTTAAATTGGAAGTGATGGTAGTGAATTTTTGAGCATCCTCTAAAAGATGGAAGGCAGAGAGGTCAGTTAGTTCCAGACGTTTGAATTTTGAAAAAATCTTTCCTTTTTTAGGTTATTAAGTTTGAAAGGCAGAAGTCAGGTAAATATAAACTGTTTTTCCAAATACAAATGTCTTTTGCACAATGGAATTCATCCTCTGTTACTCCTTAAATTCACAGAAACAATGAGTTACAATTCTCTCACAGGTCACCTGTTTTCTTCCCTACCTACAGCACGTGCAATCTAGCAGGTTGTTTAAGCATCAGCCATGTTGGTGACATACATGGTCCACTGGTCATGAGTTTGAGATGGAAGTAGTTTTGTGGGCAGAAGCTGCATTTTTCATGACCACCATAATACAATGTGTTGTATCCTCATGGGGTTTGCTTGACCTTGCTCCCTGCCCTCACCCCATAATGAAACTAAAAGTGTGTTTGATGATGATTATTGAAAAGAAGATTTATAGACCTGCGACTTCTACTTAAGATGGGTGGTAGTATCTCGGCATTAATTTCACATTAGCACTTGAAGTTTGATTTCCCTCTGCTGTTATAGGAGGCTGACGGCATTCGGCAGAGTGATAGAATACAGGTTTTAAGTTGTGCATTTCTCTTTCAGAGTGGCTTGCAATCTTTTTTGTGTGCATGCAGGGAGGGCAGGCAAGATCAGGAGTGGCTTAGACATTGACTTTTGCCAGCCATTTTGCATGCTGTTGAATTTATTCTTTTAGTTGGAATTTTCATAGGATTTGTATAATAGTTTTTATTTTCTTTTGGACAGAAGTGTATCAGCTTTGTTTTTTTCAATTTCATAAGGAAATGCTTGAATGTCCAGCATTGCATCAGGTTCTATATTAGCACTATGTAATCGTTTTCCTGCTTCATACACACAATCGATAAAAACTAAGCTACTTGGGAACAGGAAAACCCCTTTCGAATTGCAGTCTGAAGTGTCTATTCTATTGTTCCTGCATCACCTTTACAGAGAAATGTTTGAAAACTGAAGTTTGAACACAATTTCTTAAGCAATTTCAACTATTTTATTTCTTGAAGAAGTGTTTTTGTGTTTCTGTTTAAATATAAGCTTTAAGATTGTTAAGCAGGATCATGCATTTTTCTTCTAAATTTGTTAAACTGTATCTTTTCTATTTCTGCTGAGCAAAAAATACTTAAGTATCTATTCTGAAAGGCAGAGATGAAAGTGTAAATTCTGCAGTGTTTAGCAGTCCATTTGAGGATCAGGTCAGTTTTTTCACCTTGCTTTTAGCAAGAGCAATGGCAAAACTGACTACTCTCAAAGAACACAAAGTAAAATCTAATTTATTCCTACAAATTATTTCTGGTTATACTAATCTCGTGTAATTATTTACATCTAGAGCAGGGCCAAACTCTGAAACAGATGCCTGAAGATTTTTTTAAACCATTTATATATACTAGGAAATTCTAATGAATTTTGTATGAAACCAGATGTTTGTGGATAAATAAACCTTTTTGTTTGTTTACAATATATTTCACCAAAAAGATCTGTTTAATCTGTTCTTAAAACATTGAGCCTGAAAAATGGAGAGGCTGGGACAAAAGGATTTGGTGGGCCTTTTGTCTGAAATGCATCTAGGTTTGCTTTCTGTTCAGGGGGCTGCTTAGCATTTAGGAGAAGGAAAGCTATTTTTAGTTCAGGTATGAAAATGTGCGTTACTTTATATCAATTATTTGGCTGATTGCTGAAAGTGCGTTGGAGTGAGGGGGCATTGGCTAGTTCTGGCCTTCGCTAATGGGAACATTTCAGAATGTGGATGAGTAATTAAAGTATAGAATGCGGAAAATTAGGCCAAAATTGAATAGAAGTGAATAAGTATGCGTTCTGTTGTGCAGATGTTGGAAACGGATTATTTTGGATACCTCTTTCTATCTACATCTTATTTGGTTACCATGTAAAAATCAGTCATACACCATGTAGATTGTTTCTCTTCCCATTGCCTTTTCTGTTTTTATGTTGTGATGTATCTGTATAGGTAGTAATTCAGCAAAATATCCTGTCTGCCAGGTGTGGGAACTAGCTGATTGTATTGTAATACCAGATCATTACTTAATTCATATGCAACCTAGCCTAGCACATGGAAAGCATTATAAATCTATTTACAGTGTGGCTGGTCTGATGATAACATTGTATTAAATTCCCAGGTGAGGCAATTTAAGCAATTGCTTTGCCATGTGTAGGCCATGGAAATTAACTTCTCATATGCTTTAGTAATAGACGAACTTCATTGTTATGCTCAGATTAGTAGTATAGCAGAATTCTTACAGTCTGGTTACATGTACCCTACTTCACATGTAGAATCATACAGGGGGGTGGTACTGCAGATCACAGATCTTAATTAGTTTAAGCTGAGTTAATTCATTTCAATTCTAATTTAGCTGTGCTTGCCCATGAACACATTCAGTTCTATTGGGAAATGTTAAAGCTTGGGTCAAGTAGACAGATTGTTTAAAGCCAAATTGCCAGACAGAACTGAGCAAGTGTATCTGTTTGAACAGGGCTTTAAGAAAATCACCCAATCAGTATGCAAAAATCCTGTTCATAAACCAAGAGAGATCTGCCTGGAATCAGAAATTCTTCCTTGTCAGAAGGTCTGGGTACTGTAGTACATTTCAAACAACCCCTGAAACTTTCTCTGTCTTGAAGTTCTTGTAGGAAGTAGCTTAACCCTTTTGTGTCGTCGTGTGTTCATGTGCATGCTACATTTGAATGCAAACATGTACACTGAGTTAAAAACACTTGAGTGCATAGATTTTTTTGTCTATGTACATACAAGAAAATACAAGGAAAACTTTCATATATGACAGACCTTTACAGACAAAAAACTGCACACAGAACCTCTTAAGCCTATGTTCAGCTGCCCAGAAATGCCTTGGATTACAAACTCTGTAAAGCTTCTGTCTTTTCTAGAAACATACATATAAAGTACCAGTAGACAGTGGTAACTGACAACTAAGACTAAAAATGTTGACAATTTCTTGATTTGCCTGGTTAGCTTATGTATAGAAGTCATTAACTATTTATAAAATGCATTATGAATTGGGTTCCTTCAAACTGTAGCAGAGTGTGTGACATTTCCAGCTCAAACTATCATTCTTGGATTTGGCTAAAGTACATAACTATAAACAGCTGATAGTTAGGAACTTAAAAAAAAAGTAAAAATTGTTTAATTATTGAGTTCGGATGAACTGAACTAATTTTGATAGCCACATCTAAAAGTGTTAGCCAGTATTACTTTAATAAAAATAAGAATAGTAATTCAGGATATTGATATTTTGGACAAATCCTGAAAGAACAAACGAACACTTTAGTTCAAAGGCCTTGCCTTTTATATTATTGATTCATTTGGTAATGAAACTGTGATCAAAAGTAGTATCAAATTATTTATTGATTATGGCAAAGAGTTATAACTAATTGTAGTCAAAGGGTTATTTCTTTTAATATAATTGCTGATTTTCAGATAGTGACAGATTATTGCAGTAAAAGAACAATGATACAAATATATTTCTGAAGTTCCGTGGTGATGATATAAAGGATTATAAAGGGCCTCTAAAAGTTGTATTGCTGTTAACATTTATTTCTTTCCCATGAAGAATATTATTTTTCCTTTCTACAATGCAGGCTCTTATGAATGAGAATATCAGCCAGTTAAATCTTTCAAATAAATGATGTGTAACCAAGGACCATCTCAGTCTCTACATATAATTAGGCAACTTGTTCACTGAAGAACAAGCTTATGAAGCATCATGCTCCTCATCTCAGTCTAATAATGATAAATACATTCAACACTAACAGAATCAATGGGGCTGAGTCATTTTGTGAAATTGGGAGAGACTGTACAGTTGAACTACTAGACCTCAAATGGGAAGATTGAATCTTAATCAGAAAAGAAGATTAGCTATTTATTGGTATATATTTGTAATTTCCTTCCTTGTTTGAAGTGTATCAAATAAAAATAGGAAAATAATATAATTGAGCAATCTATGCCAATTTGTTGGCTTTTGGTGAAAAAAGAGAAAAACAAAACCTATCTCCATATGATATTCTTGCATACTGTGGAGTGTTTTAGTCCCCCATAGTGATGAAATGAATAATTTAAACAGGCAGCTCTGATACCACAGCCTGTTTAAAGGTTCTCATTTCCTTTAATGCTGTAGACTACTTTAGCTTGGTTAGTGTGAAACTATGACAGCTGAGATCTCCAAAAGATTTGGCACAATTCAGCTCTTGTAATAGGTCCATGGTATGCTTTGTCCTTGCTACGTACATCTGTAGCTTTAGTATGTAATCTAGATCTGAACATGAGCAACTGAATCACAAATTGGTAAGCATTGTAACGATGATGATCATAGAATCATAGAATGCTTTGGGTTGGTAGTGATGGTAATAAAGGGTGAACTACACAGGATAAAAAGCTAAAATGTGTTGCTCTGAGATGACCAATACAAGGCTTACTCCACTGCTAGGTTCCTAGCATAAGGGATGACCCACTTCCAAACTTCGTCACAAAGGTAATGAATTTCCCAGTGCTCAGTATAATTTCTAGTGGGTTCTTTCCTGTGCCCCAGTCCCAAGCATGTTTTTGCATAATTGTCCAATTAGTGAAGGTTGGAGGAGGGATTTGTTTTTGCTGGGTTCCTACTGGTAGTGACTACCACAGCAGAGTGTGAGGGAAGCTCTGATCAATAAAAGGAGGCCCTACAGCTTAGTTCTTGCTACTCTTGGGTATCTTCCTCTGATGAAGTGTAAAACTAATCGTAACTGCACTGAAATATAAAAAGATTTTAGACAATATGTTAAAAATCCTTTCTCTCTTTTAATGGTGAATGTAGGAATATTAACCAGCTAAATGCCTGTTATTTGGCCAAGAAAGAAATTGAAAGCTGGGCTCATGTTCTCTTTATGGACTTCCCTGTTGTTCCATTGAATGTTGTGCTACCTTGGTAATCTTCAGACAGTTGCTTTCCATTGCTCAGCACTTGATCTAGTTTAGAATCAATACGATGATCAGTTCATGAGCAAATCTGGTGCTCATAAGCTGTGAGTAATGACTGTCATAACAGTCTAATGAACGACTGTCTCGGTTTTGTGGTGTTTCCATGAACTGCTGTAAACCAGTGTTTCCTTGTACTGCTGTTTTCTCTGCTTTCTTTTGCCCTTTGATTTCTGGTCCTTTCCCTGTAGGCCTTCATAGCCTTAGCAGCATAGGAAACACTTGTTAATCTTCTACATCTTTAAGTTCAGCCAGTTTTGTCAAATGTGTGTTGTTCAGGTTTTGGGGTTTTTTTATATGGGAAAAGCTCAGTCTTCCTTTCTTATTTAATGGCATCACTGCAGTGTTACTCTGGGTTCTGTGTCCAGCTAGCAGATGTTCTTCAGAAAAATACATTTGGTTCCTACAAATGCATTTCTTTAATGCTTCTGATATTAGTGTATATTGCTTGTCAAGGTTACCTGATTATCAGAACTGGGATCACACATTATGTACCTTGAGCTTCACTGAAGCTGCTTTCATTGCTGAAAAGTTGAGGATGTGACTGTCTTAGAAATGCTAAGGTTTTGCCATGCAGATTTGTCAAAATACAGCAGTTGAACTTTTTGGTAACTTTTACTTGCAGATTTTTTTTTTTATCTAATAGGTATCCATTAGGGGGCTCTCGAGGTTTAAGATGATCAGCCTTGATACCAATGGCTTCGGAGCTTTACTTCCTAACCCTTTTTTCTTTTTGTTTTACAGAAAAGGTCACGGATCGCCTACAGTGATGAGGTGCGGAATGAGCTCCTAGGGGATGACGGGAATTCCTCAGAGAACCAGGTAGGATGCTAATCAAGAAGCCCTAGTGGGTGGCTGGAGGGTGAAGGAGGTCACAGGCACACTGGGCTTCTCAAGCTGCTCCTTAACAGCATTAGCAACAACTCATGTGGAAGTGATACTGTTTAATGCAAAGCTGGGGTCTTAATCAACTTCAAAATGTTTCTTGGAGATCTTACATTTAACCCTTTAACTTGTGATCACTGTCTGCTATCTTAAAAAAAAATCTTTTCTTCTCTTTTCTTTATTATTTAGTACTTAAGAAATAACTTGAAACGCACTGTTTGCCGACAAAGCCAAGGTCTTCACCTCAAACACATGTAAAAGGAATAAAAAAAGTACATAATGCAGCTTTGATAATAATGCAGTATAATTAAATCAACACTGGCAGGCAAAACAAATGAAAGTGCGCTCTCAGAATTAGGCAGTACCCCACTCAGTTTCCTTGTGTGATTCCTTCCCTAAACAGATTTTCTCTCCTTGTACCAAAAACACAAGTTGTACTAATAAAAGCATGCTTTCATAATACATGTTGTACTAGAACGCAGATTGCTATCCATCTCTTGTAATGAAGGAAAGCTTGATAATCCTGAGGCTTTTTTTTTTTTAAATCTTGTACCCATATTGTTGTTCTGGACACTACAGTGAGGATCCTGCTAGACAACTGAAAATTATAAAGGCAACATTATATTCAGGGGACTTTGACCCACCTGTTAATATTTCTTTTGGTGCTGAGACTTGTTTGACAAGCTCTGTCTGAAAGCAGAATGTTTCTTTTCTTTTTGAAAATCTTGTCAGCTGTAACCAAAGTTGTGCATTTTGAGTTAGAAGTTAGTAGAAAGTTTTCTTAAATATCAGTTTTTCTCTTCTGACCAGATAGAATTTAAATTATTTTGGTAGTGAAAGTGGAACTTGTTTAAATGGTTACTTGATAAAAGCAATATTAAATAAGGAAACAGAACAGAACCATGTTCTGAAATTTTTAGTATCTTCTACCCTCAATATAAGCTCAGTTCCACTAAGGATTAGAAAAAAGAAAGACTTGGAGACTCATCCCAGTACAATGAATTTTAAAACACAGACCCCTTAAGCCTTAATCTTATACAGTATTTCATATGTGCTGTGTAAGTTTTAAACGCTGTAATAGACTTTAATACATACATTAATGAAATTATACAGAGGATACAATGTATCTGTAGACTCTGCAGTGTACAGCAGCTCTAATATCTATGTGAAGGGTTAAATTTAAAAGATATTAATCTTCATATTTATATATCACAGTAAGGGGAGATTCCAAAATTTGAATAAAATAACGAGGGGTTTTTATCCCTAAATAATGAGTTTATGGAAAGGATGATTTCAGGGAAAAGAGTTTCACAGTCTGCCTGTGAAAGTGTTAAGATTCTCATTTGATTTCTTTTAAAGTGCTGCTATTTTTACATTTCAAGAAAAAATTGTGTGAATTCAGACATAAAAGGGCAATTGTGATAAGAAGCTTTACTTATAACAGAATATCTTATGTGTAGGGATGAGATAAAATATTTTATTTTCACTTTTTAAGGAATGGTTAAATAACTGGGTCACGTGCACTTTTTGCGAGTTACGATCTTTTTTCTAAACTTGATGGAAGAAACATGGTCTGATCTCAAGGAACCAAATGATACTTTCAACCATTTGTCAACATGAGTTTTTTCTTCCAAATGACCACTTCTTAAATGGAAGAAAATTCTGGGAGGTAAAGGAGTTTATGTAGTAACCCAACTTGAAATTGTTACCCCCATACCTTTAAAAGTTCTGAATTTCTTTCTTTTCTTCCCTGAAAAATGCTATGAAATATCACCATAAAGGAGTCGACTAACTTCTTTTAAAAATGTGAATGCCAGTATTTTAAAAAATATTGTTTATTGTGTTGTTCCAATAATCAATATTATGGTCTTTTTCTTATGAGATATCATTATTTATATTTGTACTTATATGCATGCAGTTATTGGCACAAGCAGTTAGTGCAAGAACTTCAGTGTGATGTTGAGTTTATCAGGATGTGCAGCTATCCAAATCAAGTGTAAGGTTTGGATACTTACCATATAGTGAATATGTTATCTTGACGTATTTAGCTCAGTATCCCCAGGTCTAATACACTTTCACTCTCAGACATTATTATATCAATAGAAAGCTTGAACTAGATGATGAAAGGATGCTTAGGTATAACTTACAGACATATAAAATATTTGAAGATGTTTCAAATTCTTGCTTTAATTTTGTCTGATGGAAATAAACATAGGTAGATGGACTGACCCTCACCCTAATATTGTGGGATTTTCACTTATCAATCAGTTTGGGTTAGGTTGAATTAGTTTAACTGAAAGGTGCTGGGGGTTTTCTTCTCCAATTCAGTCATCAAACTTTGAAAGGTGAGAGGAGAGGAGGGATTCTTCTTCTGACAAAGTAGTTAAAAAAAGTTGCCAGCTAAGAATTGCTCCTGTACCAATCTGCAAATATTGGTAAAATCTGCCAATAGAAATGCTGAATAGCTGAATATCTGATTAGACTGGGATGTTATGCAAGGGGAACAAGATACGAGTTGTACATTTTACATATGGTCTTTGTCATGATAAACATTTGCAAAATGGTTTTGGTGGAAGACGATGACAAAAAGGAACTTGATGTATACCGGCTAGTACAACCATATTAAGTATCTAGCAATAAATGGGGCGCAATTTGGATCCTTTCTTTATTCCACTTCTATTTTTTGAGTTGAGTTTTGCAGGTACAGTTACAGCAAAACACAGCCAAGTTATAAGCTGTAATGAATAGGGTCATAGGTATGAATTTCCAGTTATTCTCCCAAGAACAAAGATTGAAGTACAAAGAACAGATTGAAGAGTTAGCAAATTATAATTGCTCTTTCGTCGTCGTCTATTTTCCCTAAATGTCTCCCATAAGTAGCTGTCATCATGTGTAGATGACAACAACTTAGAATACCACTGCCTTATAATGATTATACCAAGATTGAACTAATTTTACTGGATAAAGCATATAGAAACTTCTTGTAAGAAGTTATAAGAATCATACAATATTGCTATTCAAGGCTTTATTTTAAAATAAATGCATCTTTGTTTAATGAGATAAATAACGACATAACGCTTTTAATGCATTTAGGGTTTAGTATACATTAGTATAGCATTGCTTAGTATACATTAATTTTTTCTTAATTGGAATTGTGTGACTGTAGTCAGATGAGGCACATACAGAGGTTGAGAATCAGGAGACATCCCTTCTCCCATTAAAAAAAAATCCACCTCACAACCCCAGACCCAAAAACCTACTGTGTACATTGGGTTGTTATTTATTTTCCAGGAGTGGTCTTAAACAGGATCTGTTACTTTCAAGTCTTGTTTGTCATTCTGGCCACCAACTTTTATCAAATCCCTTGAAAGTTTTGAGCTTTTCAGTGCAATGATACACTACTTGAAGTTGTGGCTTCACTTTAATAATCATAGAACTGTTTAATGTGGCGATTGATATGTTTTTTACAAAGTATATGTTGGGTTAAATCAGAAATCCTTCTTGACTAAAATAGTGTCAGGTAGAGTATTATCAACTTCCTTGAAATATAATAGTATTCCTTTCTCTTGCGCAACTATGTTCATTAATAAGTTTAAATAAATTTGCATTAGGTTAAATTGTGTGTCCGTATACACATACACTGTATGTGTGATTTGTGGTGAACAAATATTTTGTGGCTACTTAATTTCTGACTACAAAGTTCTGGTAATATTAGATTTGGGCTTGCTGTGCATAAAGTGTGTCAAACTTCAGCTACAGACCAGGGGGTGAAGTTGGTCAATTTAATTCCCCAAGATCTAAAGAAGGTCGGTATCATTTCATATAGCCCTGGCAGAGCAGATCATTACCAGACACAAATCTGTTCGTTACATGCCGAGGGTTTATAGCAAAATAAATAGACTGTCATCATAAGTTCAGAAAATTGTGTGTTCGACCCACGATAATGTGTAAAGGGCGTTTAATAGAGTTCAGCATTTATTCGTTATCTATATGCGGACAGAGACGGCAGTAGCGTTATCAGCTTTTTAAAAAAAATTCGGTAGTTTTCTATGTCACGTGGTGTGCCTCACAGACACACACACATGCACGCACACACACACACAGAGGCACACATCCCATCTCGCTCCCTCGCTCTCTGCGGCGCAGTTTTGATTTTAGTCACAGCAGAAGGCTTAGCCACAAGAGATTCCACTGGTTCAAACCAGCGTAAACCAGATTTTTTTTTTTTAGCCTACAAAGGAACAGATTACCTCTTGTATCGAATTCTGTATTGAAAAAAAAAAAAAAATCTTTGTTTCAAAAATATGCTGATTATCATAACCTAAAATGGTGGCTGCACACGGCTTAATGCTGTTTACAGTTGAGCGGTGAGCATAACAAAAATGTCTCAAAATAGAAAAGTAAAGGTAACACATTTTCATCAAGAGCATTGTTAAATGGGGGAAAAATACATCTTTTGTTAATTTGAATGAATATCTTTCAGCCAATGTTAAAAAAAAAACCCAAACCCTCTCCCATTACTTAGCTTAGCTGCAAATCCCATGCAGAGCTTAAATTCAGCCATGCAGCACAAACAAGATAGAACATTTTTGTTTGGGACCTATTGAAAAAACAAATGTGCAGCATTTTAAAACTCTCATTGATTATAGCAGGGTGGCATGCCCAAACGGGCTCTGTTGCAGGCAAGTAGTTTTAAACTTTGGCCCTTTAAGTATCGTAGTCAACTGAAGAATGGTGGCCTCAGAAAGAAAAGATAGCTATGTGATCAGCGCCCAGATCCTCTCTTTCTAAAGGGCCTTAATGTTTGCCTTTTTGGGGAAAAAAAGGGGGGGAAGATCTGGAGAAAGAGACCAATTTATGATAGGCCAAGCACTTGAATTTAAGCGCGGGTTTGGCGGACAATGCAGTTTTCTTTATGCCAAATTCTAACAAAGTTCCTTTAGCTACGCACTGGAGAGCCGTTTCAGTTTAAGTCTGTGTGGTAGTAGCCCTCCTAATTACATCTAGTTAGAGCCTCCTTGTCCATTTTGGTAACGGGGCGCATGGACGAGCCATACAAAACAAAAGAGAATAATGGCGGTTCTTTTGTTTTCTTCATGCTGGCGAGACTTTATTAGTAGTAAACATTCTCAGCTTACACACGTGTTAAAAATTAGTGTTATAAAACTGTAGGTGAAGTATCAGCATAGACTGAGATAATGATGTAGCTGTTGTAATTTCGAATTCAACTGGAATCGGTGAGAGAACTGTACTTTTTTATAAAGAGTCGCTCTTATGCAGACATTTGTTGTGAGTAATTATATGTTTTGTTCCAGTACAAATAATTTATCTGTCTCTCTAAGGGGAGAGCATAGTACAACATAGCTTGATAATCGGACTGGGGTTTTATTTAGTTTTATAGTAAACCTGCCAGAGCAATATTATTAATAGTGTTAGATTGTGTTGCTTTACAAGCACAAATTGATAAATATAAATGTATATACTGTGTAAGTATACGCACACACACACACAATGTGTGTATATATAAACACACTGTGTAGTGGTCGAGCATTAAGAACCTGGAATGGGTCTTTTCTGAGGGAAATATGTTTCATGTTCTTCCCTATTCCTTTGTCTATTTTTAATTATGCTATGCAATACATCATAATTCTGAGCCATTTAACTAAGCTGCTTCATTTTCTTTTAACTGGAAAAAACCCTCTATAGGAGGTTCAGTAATAAAATTAGATACTGTAGTTGCATTAGAACTCAGGTATATAAAAATTGAAATATGGGTTAGGTGCCATAAAGATGCAGTCATCTATTAATAAGTTAGATCTGCTAGTAAGATAAGAAATTGGTTGTCATAACTAAAATATACAGAAAACATTCTGAAAACTTGTATATACAAAACCACTTCGGCTGTACAGTCTTCGAAGAGAGGAATAGTAAACTTGTTTTTTTCTTTATAATATAGACTTCTATGAAGTCATTCCCCTTTATTTCATGATGGTGTCTTAGATGTGGTTTAAAAGAGAATTTCACACTATTCTCTTTGTTTAATGTGACAGTGTGAGAAAGTGATCTTTATTCGTTCAAAAAACTCTGCATGTAGTCTATGTTTAGGTTCTTTTAATGTGTTTGTCTGTGATTTTTAAATGCTAAACATGTAAACAGATAAATTGTCAATGTTAATTCTGTATCCTGTCACACAACTGATCTTTCTTTCCTGCCATTTCTTTCCTTTTTATCTTTTTTGTGCGTTCATGTTGCAGTTGATAAAATTACGTGAAGAGGTGAGTACTTCCTTGCTTTTTGTTGTCTAGCTTTCCCTTTAAAGCTGAGTTTCTAAATCTGAAGTAGATCTTTTTGTTCCTTGTTGCAGGGAAATCTACACCAAGCAAAAATATTGATTACATTGCTGTAAAATATTCACTGTTGTGCCTCTTTTTCCCTAATAATTGTATACTTACATAGGAATCTCTAGATCAAACCTTAGAAATTAACATTCTTTGATAGTGGAAATTTTTTTTAAGGCACTAGAAAAAGAAGGGTGAAAAACCCCCCTATTATTTGACCTCTGCTAGAATACCATGATCAAATCAGGTACAGTAATAATCATGTTTGCATCACAAAATCTTTGATAGGGTAAATACATTTATGCACTGGTATTGAAAGTGAAAGCATTGCTTTGGTAAAACCCTGTGCTGAAACACTGTAAAAATTGCACAGTATTTCACAACGTTTTCAGTTTGGTGTGAGATACTCAAGTAGCTTATGTGTTATATTGGATATTGTATACCCACTGAAAATACAGTACAGGTAGACCTACGCACACATATCAATATTTATTATTTATTTGTGAGTGCTGTAGATCTGTAGGCGTAACACTAGAGATCAGTATTCCAGAACACCTTTCTTCCAGTTATAAAATGACTCATAAATATTTAGAGAGAGAAGCCTGTTTTAATGGTCAGTTCCTCACATGTTTCAGTATATTTTCTGAAATTAATCTCTTCTATTACTTACTGCTGTAGCAAAGCAGGTATCTGAACTGCTTTTTTTTATTATTATTTCCCGATAGCTGCCAAAAAGAAGGTCTCAGTAAAGTCAAGATTACTTATAGGTCAGATTTCTGAAGGGTTTCATACAGTGAGTTTAAACCAGTGAAGTATTTGGATAAATATATTTAGAAGCACAAGTATTTTAACATCATATATTTGTCTGGTATCTTCTTTTTGAAACGTGTGCTCAGACATATCAGTAATGAATACTGAGCTCTGCAGGAAAGGATTTGTAAGTTTTAGAAATGGTGATGACAAAGAATTGTAAAGTAACCAGATTAAGGACAATTACAGAGAATCCTTAAAAACAGTAAGATATTTGTGATATAAAGATTCTTTCACTAGTTCCCTGGGTGCTTTATTTTTCCCTCTTCTTGTGGAGCTGATATTAATATGGTAAAGCTACAGAGTAAAACAGTTAACAAAAAAAATTAAACAAAATAAACATGTAACCACATAAAAGCCCTCCCACCACTGCTGAGCTCTCCTCCCTGATAGTCCCAGTATTTAAACAGATGACAATATTGTTGCAAGGGTTTGTATAGCCTGATTTCTGAGATTTTTCAGAAGAACAAGGTTCATTTGCTCATCCCTTTAACAACACCTGCACGTCTCCCCTGTGCTTTTATAAAAGAATGTAGTAGGATCATTTTTGCTTGCAAACATAGATTATAGTTTTATAAACTAAAGATTCCTAATTTGTAAATTTACTCTGAAAATTTAGTCAGATATAAAGAACAAAGCTGCTACTTAACTGCTCTTCTTTTTGAAATAGCTATGAAGGTAAATAAGAAAATTCAGGATGTTATTGCAAAGGGCTGCAACTTGGGAGCTAAACTGAACTCAGTCATACCTTTTGGAGCTTACAAATCCTCTTTGTTAGCCACCTAAAAAATTTTGACATTGCTTCTGGTAATTTTCTTTTTTGCTTTTCCTTGCTAGCCTCATAAGTTACTTTTTCCTCTCTCTGCATATTGTAAGAGCAGCAGCAAATAGAACTAAATAAAGGGCTTTGTTATTTTGTCTAGATCAAAATTGTACAGGTAGAGAAATAATTAAAAAAACAATTGTTAGCATTCTGTTGTCTGCACTTAGGTACGCACTATGCGTTGAATAGATTGTAATTGCAATGGTGTTTTTATACCCAATGCAAAATGCACATTAAAGTTTAAATGAAGGCTAGTACAGTGACTCAGGCATAATTCTTAACTCGTCACATAGTGAAACATCAAGGCATCCCCAATTATAGTTCTCCTAAGGAGGTATGAACTGATCGTAAAAGAAATTGTGGTTTGCCATACTGTTTGTTAACAAACCCTGCGCTTCCTCTCATTACAGGGCTCTATTCTAGCACACTTGCCGTACACAGGCTTCCATGGAGGCTGTGTCACTCTGTCTTTTGAGCTCCCGAGTTCTCCGTTTGAATCCAGCCCACATGGAATGACTAAATCTCTAGTGATAGCGTGCCACTTTGCAAAACTTCCTTATATAACTCCAGATAGAAGC